>NC_090022.1:66957208-68275541 GCF_037176765.1 Anolis sagrei | reverse complement strand
ATGATGCAGAGTTTAAAAGATATTTCTGCACAGAAATATTTTCTGTGTAGTTAATGATGCTTCTTGTACAGAAGATCTTATGGACTTATTCTGTGCACAGAAAACAATATTTTTGTTCAGAAAACAACATGTATTGTTGTTGATGATGATGTGGATGTGGTGTTTATTTTTAAATAAAATGTAAAAACAATAGAATCAACAATAACAACAACAGTCTGGCTCTGTTGAGTAAAAATTGTGTACCCAACTAATTCTGAATGAAATCTACAGGTTGAACATCCCTTATCCAGAATTCCAAAATCCAAAATTGTCCAAATGGTAGGCTGAAATAGTGATGCCTTTGTTTTCTGATGTACACAAACTTTGTTTCATGCACAAACCTAAATCTAAAATGCTGTGTATAAAATTAACTTCAAGGTATGTTTATGAAATATATATGAAACATAAATGAATTTCATTTTTACACTTACCTCCCATATCCAAGATCTCTCTTTATGTACATATAACGGTATTTCAAAATCTGAAAAAAATCTGAATCCAAAACAGTTCTGGTCCGTCTCAAGCATGTTGTATAAGGGATACACAACCTGTAATATTTTACAATGAAGTAATGTTTTCTTTCTTGTTTCTCTGTTGAGAAAAATCATTGTCCTCCATGTTTTATTCTTCTTGTATTTCTTGATAGGCTGTGTGTACCAGTACAGGACCTGGCACAGCAACTTGCCAGTGTAACAGAGGTTGGACTGGGGATGGAAAGGGCTGTGTTGCCATAGATAACTGTGTTCTTGAAACCAGAGGAGGCTGCCACATTAATGCTGACTGTAACTATATTGGACCTGGACAGGTGTGGTTAATCATATTTCTTATTTTGAAAAATCTGTGGAAACCTGGCACCTTGCACAATGAAAAGACTTTGCTATGAACCTCCTTCACACAGTACTCATGTAACATGGTGTCATATGTTTAAAGTGTTGAACAGATCCTCACCCCTCACCAGAATCTCCATTTTCATACATGAATCCTGCTGCCATCACATGTAGTTTTCAATCTCTATGCATACAAATAAGAATCAAAATTAAAATCTCATAGTCTAGTAGTTATGTATATTTCATAGTATCTAGAGATAGGGAGATAAGCTTAGGATATTGTTGGTACATGTGTGGAAGAGAGAAGAAGCTGGAACTTAGGAAAGAAGCAAAGTCATCCCCATAATATCTGTTCAAGTCAAGAGGAAACAAATCAAAGAAAATAAAAAAGGCTCTGGTGCTTCATGAAACTACAGTTCCCATGTTTCCATAGCATTGAACCAGACCAGTTAAAGTAGTGTCAAGCTGCATTAATTCTATCTACACTGTAGATCAGGGGTCCTCAAACTAAGGCCCGGGGGCCGGATACAGCCCTCCAAGGTTATTTACCCTGCCTTCGCTCAGGGTCAACCTAAGTCTGAAATGGCTTGAAAGTAAACAACAACAGCAACAATTCTATCTCATCAGCCAAAAGCAGGTCCACACTTCCCATTGAAATACTAATAGGTTTATATTTGTTAAAATTGTCCTTCATTTTAATTATTGTATTGTTTTAAAATGTTTTTTGCACTACAAATAAGATACGTGCAGTGTGCATAGGAATTCATGCATGGTTTTTCAAATTATAATCTGGTCCGCCAACAGTTTGAGTGACTGTGACCTGGCCCTTTGTATAAAAAGTTTGAGGACCCCTGCTGTAAATGTACCCATGGTGGCACTGTTTTTTCAGCAAAGAAGTTGTATTTTGTAAACCATGTCAGTTTTCCCTCACCTTGTTAAATTTAGCATTGCAAGATTCAAATGCTCGAGTACCAACCATTTGTTGTTGCTTTCAAATTTCAAGGCGCCATTGCAAAGACTTTTCAAAAATTTGCATGAAATATGCATGATATTTAGAGATTGAGATTTTGTGTAAAATAATAACTATAGTCCCTGCTGTTTCTACTTTCAGAGCAGTTGTATGTGCAAGAGAGGTTATGAAGGGGATGGTTACAGCTGTGACCCCGTTGAGCCTTGCTCAATGAATAATGGTGGCTGCCACGAATTGGTAAGAAAATTGAGGTGTCAAGGATATGGTTCTTTGTGAAGTCCAGGTGTTACCTATGGGTCTTCTGGCTCCTGGTCCATTAGATTTAACAGTGCAAATCTATTGATGTAATTTAACTTATGTACATAAGTTAACTTATGAACATAGACTGTATGATGATGGAAGCCCTTGCTAAAAAGGTGCTGTTCAGAGGAAAGAATTTGCAAAACCACGTCTGAGTGTTCTTTGATTAAGAAAATCCTAGAGTTCATGGACCCACTACAAATTACAGGTGACATTAAGATACACTTAGCGAAAGAGCCAACAACTTCAGCATAAAATACTAGAAAATCATTTTTTAGCATCCAACAGTTATTAGCACTGAAAAGCCAGTGTTGCCTTAAATTTGTTAGTGGACAACATGGATCTACTGATTTGTTTTAGCTGTTGTTGTTTTGTTTTTTTAAAACCCAACAGGCTGTGTGTCAGACGCTCAGTACTGGAGAGAAGGCTTGCCAGTGCTCTGAAGGATACATGGGAGATGGTGTTCTCTGTTACGGAGATATAATGAAGGTAAAAATATTGTATTACATGTAATATTACTAATAATATTACAGTATAGGGTATAGTACAATATAGTAATATATAATACTAATATTATGCTGTTATAATAATATAATATATTATTATATATTATATTATTATCCCCACCACCATTTTGATTGTGCTTTTCCTGCTCCTACTATCATTACTATTAATTATATTCTTATTTCAAATGCTGGATGGCTCCTGGGGTCTTCCACTGAAATACTGTTAAGGTTATGTTGGTTAACATTGTTCTTCATTTTAAATATTGTATTGCTCTTTCCCTTTTTTTGGCACTCCAAACGAGATATGTGCAGTATGCATAGGAATTCGTTCATATTTTTTCAAAGTTCACACAAATATTCTCTATCCATCTGCCACTGGCCCAGCCTACACCACTCAGGCCAGTGCAAAATCTTACTATATGTATTCACGGGAGATTTATCTATAGTAAGTAATATTACCAGAATAGAAATGTTTTTAATTAGCAAGCTTAGGTAAACATTTTTGCAGTAAACTTGGCTTAGAGTAAAAAGCATGAAAATCTATTATCCCCCATAAGTTTTTATTATTGAAAGAATGAAAATCTTGAAAACCTTCTATGGTAATTCTATAGCTGTCCTTGGGAAATTCATTTGCTCCGAGTACATAATGATAGCCATTAGTATCAATTTCCTTCTTTTTTTGGAAGTATTAAACACCACTTTTTCAAATAGCTCTATCTGCAGCAGAGCTTTGAAAAATTGCACTTTTTTGACAACTGCAAATGTTCCATCTGAACTTATTTCCTATATATTTCTGCTTAAAACCACTTAGTGCTTCTGTACTTCTCTACAAATCTGTTGTCTTCTCTTTCCAGGAATTAGCAAGGAACTACCACTTTTCAATGTTCTTTGAGTGGATTAAGGTGAGAGTTTTTGTTCTTGCTTCTTAATGGTATGAACAGATTTCTTTGGCACAGATCTCTTCTCCAACATCTCTCACAATGCCCTAACATCTGCTGCTTGAGATATTTGCATCACACAGAGCCAAATGGTAGGGTTAGCCAAGTTCATGAACTGTTGAGGAATTCCTTCAGCACAATCTTGTAGTAGCCATTGCCTTGAACTTTAGTACTAGTTCTTTGGTCTGTGGTATTGATGAAATATGTATGTCAGGAATAATGGTTTAACTCCATCTGGTGAAGTTTGGGCAGATAATGTTTTCAATTTTACATGATGGTACTTCGGTTTTATGGCTAAACACAACGCTTTGCATGATTATGATAAAGCTGGTGTATGGTCCATTATGCTATTAAAACGTGTATTTGGGATGGGCCTCTGGGAGATATCAACCTCACATTGATGATGAATACAATGATAATCCATCATTTATCTTTTCATTTAATTTGTGAAAACTACTTTACAAAAAATGATGTATGTCCATATTGTCTTGTTTTTGTTTGTTTTTTAAGAAATCTCTCTTCAGCATCCCAGAAGGAGGCAATGTCACTGTTCTAGTGCCACAGAAAGAAGCCATTCAAAATCTGAGCATATCTGAAAAGGATTTCTGGCTGAAACCTGACACACTCTCATCTCTAGTCAGGTATCATTGGTTTACAGATTTGATCTAATCCATTGCAGTTATTAGAGATTAGGCTGGATAGGGTAATTTTGTATGCTGAAACTCCCTGGCATCTCCAGGCTGGACTGAAAGTCTAGAGAGTTGTGGCCAATAGGCATGTAGACAACACTGAACTGAATGGACCTGTGGTCTGACCTCTAGCATGAACATGCAGGTAGACTGTATGTAAACTTGTAACATAAAAATATTGCCTACATTCTTTTGTTACATTGGCATTTCTTGCAGATGGAAACCACAATATATGTACCTATTATTGAACCAGGATAACAGATTGTTGTGGCTGTTGTTGCTGCGTGCCTTGTATTTGTTTCTAACTTAGGGCAACTTTATCGTGAACAATACATATCATGCCATATCCTTGGCAATATTTGTTTGTGTGGGTGGTGGGGATGGAGTGTTGGCTTTGCCTCCTTCTGAGGCTGAGAGAGTGTGACTTGCCCAAAATCAATGAGTAGGTTTTCAAAGCCAAGTGGGGATTTGAATCCTGGTCTCCAGAGTTGTAGCCCCATGCTCAAACTACTACAACACATTGGTTCTCAATATCCAAAGGCATTTTTATTTATCGTGTCATCAGCAACCATTGTATTACAATTCTAACAGAGCAAAACAAACACAGAGATTAAAAAGAAAAAAAAAACCACACAGATTTTGTAAATTTGGTATTTGGTTAAATGTCCTTTGACCAGTATCTGGCCACTTGGAGTGCCTCTGGGGTTGCCGCAAGAAGGTCCTCCATCGTGCATGTGGCAGGGCTCAGGGTGCATTGCAGCAGGTGGTCAGTGGTTTGTTCTTCTCCGCACTCGCATGCCGAGGATTCCACCCTGTAGCCCCATTTCTTAAGATTGGCTCTGCATCTCGTGGTGCCAGAGCGCAATCTGTTCAGCGCCTTCCAAGTCGCCCAGTCTTCTGAGTGCCCAGGGGGGAGTCTCTCATCTGGTATCACCCATGAATTGAGGTGCTGGGTTTGGGCCTGCCACTTTTGGACTCTCGCTTGCTGGGGTGTTCCAGCGAGTGTCTCTGTAGTTCTAAGAAAACTATGTCTTGATTTAAGTCGTTGACGTGCTGGCTGATACCCAAACAGGGGATGAGCTGGAGATGTCTCTGCCTTGGTCCTTTCACTATTGGCTGCTACTTCCCGGCGGATGTCAGGTGGTGCAATACCGGCTAAGCAGTGTAATTTCTCCAGTGGTGTGGGTCGCAGACACCCCGTGATAATGCGGCATGTCTCATTAAGAGCCACATCCACTGTTTTAGTGTGATGAGATGTGTTCCACACTGGGCATGCATACTCAGCAGCAGAGTAGCATAGCGCAAGGGCAGATGTCTTCACTGTGTCTGGTTGTGATCCCCAGGTTGTGCCAATCAGCTTTCGTATGATGTTGTTTCTAGCGCCCACTTTTTGTTTGATGTTCAGGCAGTGCTTCTTGTAGGTCAGAGCACGGTCCAAAGTGACTCCCAGGTATTTGGGTGCGCTGCAATGCTCCAGTGGGATTCCTTCCCAGGTAATCCTCAGAGCTCGGGATGCTTGTCTGTTCTTAAGGTGAAAGGCGCATGTCTGTGTTTTAGATGGATTAGGGATCAGATGGTTTTCCCTGTAATAGGCAGTAAGAGCACCTAGAGCTTCGGAGAGCTTCTGTTCTACCATCTCAAAGCTCCCTGCTTGAGCAGTAATGGCACGATCGTCAGCATAGATGAAACTCTCTGTCCCTTCTGGCAGTGGCTGGTCATTTGTGTAGATGTTGAACATGGATGGAGCAAGCACGCTCCCCTGAGGCAGGCCGTTCTTCTGTTTCCGCCATCTGCTTCTCTGGCCCTGGAACTCAACAAAAAAGCTCCTGTTTTGTAGCAGGTTTCCTATGAGGCAGGTGAGGTGGTAGTCCTTTGTGATATTATACATTTTTCTCAGGAGGAGGCGGTGGTTCACAGTATCATAGGCTGCTGACAAGTCTATGAAGACAGCTCCTGTGATCTGCTGCCTTTCAAAGCCATCTTCTATGTGCTGGGTCAGGTTCAGCACTTGTGATGTGCAGCTTTTGCCTTTTCTGAAGCCAGCTTGCTGTGGGATCAGACAGGGGTCTATATTTTCCATAATTCTATGCAAAATAAGTCTCTCCAGAACTTTGTAGAGGTGGCACAACAGGGAGATTGGTCTGTAGCTTTTTGGGTCATTACGGTCTTTGCCTGGCTTCAAGATGGCGATGACTCTTGCTTTCCTCCAGGTTTTGGGGATCTGACAGGATGCAGTGCAGTTGTTCATCAGCTCCAGCAGCCAGCGCCTTGCTTTTGGACCAAAGTTCTTGATTTGTTCCATCCGTAGGTCATCCAAGCCAGCTGCTTTGCCATTCTTACATTTGTTGAGAGCCATGTCCAATTCAGTAGATGTAAAGGGTTCATGGAGGTTGTTGTTCTCAATCTCTGGTTGTCTGGCTATTGGTTTCTTTCCTACTTTGGTGGCAAGGTTGGGTTTCCCATTCTTCAAGAGTTGGTGTGCTATCTGATCTGCCTTTATGTTGGCATGGGTATTAGTTTGTGAGGGATCGTTGCTCAGCCGTCTCAGCAGCCTCCACGCCTTCTGGCTGCTCCTGCCCATGTCGACCTCTGTGATCAACTTGATCCACTGTTCTTTCTTGGCTTCAGAGATGGAGGACACAATGCTCTGCGCTGCCTGAAGAGTCTGCTCACTGAATGGGTCTTCGTTGTGGAGCCTGTAATAGTTTTCCAACAAGGCAGCTGTTTCAGGAGTAATGCCCTGGAGGTAGTGGGTTCTGCAGCCTCTCGGTATGGAGGCCCGTGAGCAGGTTTTCACTATTTCAATAAAATGTTCGTATTCCTCAGGGACTGGCGCGACCGATGTGATCATGTCGTCTAACATGTCTGAGAATTTAGTCCAAAAGGCATATGTGAATAAGAAGGCTATCCAAACATGTTTGTGGCAGGAAACATTGCTGCAGAATGTGGTACTGTTCCAAGTATAACCAAAGCCAGAATCCAGCCTACTTTAGGAACCACTATCTCTCACTTCTTGATGGAGGAGCAGATGTATTCTTTGAGAGAGTCAATGGAGAACTGAGAACTTCAGGTCTAGATTTGATGGAAAGAAAAAGAACAGAAATGTAACTGCAGAAGCATGTAACAGCATGTCCTTACTTTATTATAGGTCCCACTTCCTTCAGGGTTCTTTAACTACCGAGGAACTCCAGAATTATGTGGGCCAAGAAATAGCTACCCTCAATCCACGTGCCAAATGGATGATAAACAATAGCAGTGGGGTAAAAGATCTTAATATTATACTGATGATAATATGACTGTTACTGTTGTTGGCACCACCACTAAAAAGTATTTAAAATAATTTCACATTGAAGTTATGTAATACTAATATATGTAATGTTTTTTTTCTAAACTGAAGAAATGGTTAAAATACATGCAAATCTAGTCAACCTACATATGAATTCACAGAATATTGGCATTTATTACACATACACAACTATTTTAAGCATGGGGTATGGGGTTGTTTTTCTGCAAAGGCATCAGAAAGCTTCAGAGTAACTGAGTATAATAGAGAAAAGGCTATCTTGGCATTGAGAATACATCATGAAATAGAAAAGTCAGATAGTTCTTGGTTCTATGACGTGTAACTTAAAGATGATATTTATGTACATTTCACTGAGGACACTTTAAGTCTTGCCAAGCTAATTCAAAATCATCAAGTTTTTTCTGCTTGTTTTCCAGGCTATTACAATCCAGAATGCGAGCATTATATTGGGTGACATCCCTGCTATCAACAGCACTATTTATATCATTGATAAGGTACATAGATTACCTTGTCTGCTTCTTTACTTACCAGTGATGGCACATGGAGCAGAAACAGCTTGAACTTTGTTTTCTTCTTTTGTCTCAGGTTTTATTACCATCTGTTGATATCCCACCAAGTGCTCCTGATCTACAGCAGCAGCTTAGCACCATTCCTTCCTTCAGTAGGTTCAAAGAGCTGCTAGAGGTAAAGCCTTCTGCTAGATGGAATATGAAAACATTGTCTAAATACCATAATTTGAACTCTCTTACTGTTGTACAAGTCTGTCTAGATGAATCCCAGAAATAAAAACAGCATTAGCAGACAAGCCTGAAGGTCTCTCAAGACAATTCCAGATAAAGCTTTTATAACATTTAGAATTAATACAGTTTGACACCACTTTAACTACCATGGCCCAATGCTGTAGAATCATGGGAATTGTGGCTTGGAGAGGCACCATCACACTTTGGCAGAGAAGGCTAGAGACATTTTAAAACTACCACTTCTCTGATTCCATAGCAGTGAAACATGACAGTTAAAGTAGTTTCAAACTATATTAATTCAACAGTGTAGTTCAAGCATGGGCCAACTTCAGCCCTCCAGGCTGGTAGAAATCATGGAAGCTGAAGTCCAAAACACCTAGAGGGCCAAAGTTTGCCCAAGCCTGTTGTAGATGCACCGTTTTGATGTAAGCTAATTTGTCATGTAAGCTTCATAAGCCACCATATTCCACTCATTGTCCAGGTTGTAATAAAGTTAGTTTTGTAACAGGAGATTTTATGAGAAAATGTTAGGGGTGTTTTTCTTCTTTCCTATTGAAGTTGCTACTAGTTTCAAGTGCAGAGAAAACACAGATCCTTTAATATATCCCAGAATCTGATCTCGGATTATCTGCTTTAGACTGGATTATATGAGTCTACACTTCTAGATAATCTGGGAGAAGCAGATCATCTGGAACCAGATTCTGAGATATAAGCCAGTATAGATCCAGTCTCAGTGGAATGAAGATAATTATTATTGTATTGTTGTCTGTTGTGTTTTTGTTAATGATGTACTTTGGGCTCGGCCTCTTGTAAGCCACACCGAGTCCTGCGGGAGATAGTAGCGGGGTACAAATAAAGGTTTATTATTATATTATTAAGATAAGAGAGGAAAGTACATCTCAAAAGAGCAGAAACATATAGAACATCCTTAATAATTCTACACGTTTCTACATGATTCTAAATGTTCCTGGTAGATTTTGTTTTTGCTTACCGTGTAAACTTTACTGACCACATTTGCTTACTAATTGTAAATTTCTGAAACTTGCAGCAATACCAGTTGATTAGACCAATTGAGTCAGCTGAAAAATACACTATTTTTGTCCCAGGAAATAGTTCAATTGAGAAATATTGCCAGGCTTCGAATATTACAAAACTGGTAAGTACCCCCCAGGAGGAAAAAAATAGACATGCATTTAGACAGCATTTTTATTTTTATTTTTTGCTGAGGAATAAGCTCTATTGAACTCATTGCAACTTGCTTTTGAGTAAATATATATAATTCCTAAAATTGTTTTGTTATTCCCTTTGGGTTATTAATCACATCTGCACTTCCGGTGTATGAAATTATGTTTATGAATTGGTAAAGGCCACTTTCTGTTTTGCAAACTTCCTATGTGGCAAACTGCCTTGTGCACCAAAGTTAGTGGGCAGTTTTAATATACATTTTTAAAAATAAATAAAAGAAGGCATGTTTTATCTAATGGATTTTAAATATGTGTCACTGCATGATGATGGATAGCTGCATTATTTCATTGTAACGTTCTAGAAGAGATAGGCACTTAAAACTTTCTATGTGACATCGTCAGGAGTAACAAGTGGTACCCAGATTTGCATAGATCTCTCTGCTGTTTAGAGGTTTATAACCTGCCATCCCGCTTGATTTGTGATTATGATGAGAGTGATGATGCTGAGGCCTGTGATTCCTTTTTATATTATAATTATAAATAAATAATAATTAAAGATGCCCTTGAGCAAGGCAAAGCAATGGCCCAAGAGCCATTTATTATCTATCTGCTATTTATCTATCTGTCTGTCTATCTATTTATCTATCTCCATCTGGAAACCGGTTTGGTTACCAGAATTATTTATTTATTTATTATTTACAATATTTCTATTCCGCCCTTCTCACCCCACAGGGGACTCAGGGTGGATTACAATTCAGATATACATGGCAAACATTCAATGCCATTAGACATACAACATATATAGACAGATACAGAGGCAATTTAACATTCCAGCTTTCAGGCTTCATGAGGGTATGCTCAATTCCAGCCACAGGGGGGAGCTGCTGCTTCACCGCCCACTTGTGACACCGAGTCCTTGATGTAGTGCTTTCTCATTCTTACGCACGCTGCTGGAAGGTTTTATGGTGTCGTAAATTAGTTAAATTAACTTCCCCACATAAAGTGGTACCTAAATTTCCTACTTGACAGATGCAACTGTCTTTCGGGCGGCATAGGTCAACAGCAAGTTAGACTGTTAATGCTTGGGAGCTCACTCTGACCTGAGCTAACTTTGAACTCATGACCTCTCAGTCAGTAGTGACTTAATGTAGCTGTCTACTAACTAGCTGCACCACACCCCGGTCTAATTGCTGCTTATCAATAGGATATCTACTTCTTTTTTATGTCCGTATCTGCAATTCTTTTTGATGTTGAACTTTTTATAAGACATGACCGCAATTTTTGTTTAATGTGGACCTTGTTTTTTAGGATAATGACACTGTACTGTATCATGTCATACTTGGAGATAAACTGTTACCTGAACACCTAAAAAGTGGAGTTCACAAAAGCAGCATGTTAGGAATGTCCTACTGGCTGATGTTTTACAAGAACAACACTGAGGTAGGGATGACTGACCAATTACGCTTTCATTGTATATTGTGTGATCAAAGGAGCAACTGAAATGGTTATAGAAGACAGACCCCATTTTTCAAGTGAATATGTATCTTTAACCATGAAACTTCTTCCTCTTGGACAAACTGGTCAATTTGTGTGAAATCAATTGGACAGACTACCTTATTTACTCAAATCCAGTGCTCACCTTTTTTTGGCTAAATTACCTTGCCAAAATTAGGGTGCACGTTAGATTCACATAATACAGTAATCTTCATCCTGAGCAAAGCAAAAAGGGAAGCTGGGACTCCTTTTTGAGGGATGTCATCTCTAATTTGATTGCCATGACTCAATGCTTTGCAATCCTGGGATTTGTAGTTTGGTGAAGCACCAACATTCTTTGGCAGAGAAGTCCTTGTTTTCTATGCTGTTTTACTAGGCTCAAGACCTTGTAAAACTGCAGCACCCATGATTCCATAGCACTGAAGCAAAAACTCCAGTTTATTTACTTATTTATTTATACCCTGTCTTTCTTATCCCCGTAGGGGACTTAAGGTGGTTAACATATATAGGCAATGATTTGATGTCATGTAAACATACATACATAATAAAATAAGCATATACATTAAAACAGTCATTAAAACATATCAAACCTTAAAACATTTATTAAAATCACATTATCCAAAATCATAATCAGTGCTTCTGGTCACATTGTTTGCAGCCAACCAGGAAATAATATATGATTGTGAAGTGCTTTGTTGGTGGTGGAAGGATATTCTTCCATGTTTCATCATGTTGTCAGGTTAATTTGGCTTGTTCTTTCTCTGTGTCCTGCGAATCTGGCACTGATAGGACTTCATGGCAGAGCCGTGGTGCATTCTTTGTGGCTCATGTTGGCTGAGTCTCTTGATGTCCCTTCTTCTTGCAGGCATATGTAAACAAGGTCCTCTTGAATGGCCAGTTCATTGAAACAAGGAATGGGATGTTGATCGGGGTTTCTCAAGTTCTACAAATTCAGAAAAATCGGTGTAATACAAATATTACAACAATACAAAAGGTAACACATTGGAAATTGATTCCTTGTTTTAAGCTTCTCGGTATTATGATATTTATATAGTTAATTGCTTGAGGACGAATCTCAACTCACACTTTTGAAATATTGGTAGGATTACCAGGTTTTCTGCAAATTAGCACGGCATTCGTGAAGCAGACATCTTGGGAACAGCATTCCTTGAGAGATTTCAGGGCTCTCCATATCCCAGTAAACAGACCCCTACATTTTATATGTAAAACCTGATTGCTGCATACAAGATTTCTGCCACCCCATATTTATATTCTAAATAAGGGATGTCTTGTACAGAACAGGACATCTGGGAAATTAAAATTCCGATCTTTTAAACCATTCATTGAGAAGCAGTTTATTACAGATGATCACAGATATGCTGCAGCATTTAAAGGTACGTATACTTATCCTTGCAAATTTGCATGTTCATAGGGATCTGCAATGCCACAAGGCAAAAGTCTGAGGCTACTTAAAATAAGAAAGGAACATGGGGAAGAAATTCAATGGCTTTGTAATTTTTGTCCATTACATATATCCTGGTTCCAAAATCCACACATTTGAATATTTGTGGTGCACAAATAAAATAAAAATTCAAAATGCATACATTTTAAAGATGTGACTGGCAAACAAATAATACATTTGAAAAAATTGAACGTAAATTTAGTTTACTCACATTGTGTACAAAATGCATACTTTGAAAAATATTCCCAATCAAGCATACTGTGAATGCATGAATTCTCTGCAAGTAGAAAAAAATACCCATTTAAGCAATTCAGATGAGGTTTCTAGAAATGGAACAAAATGGAAAGTGAGAGATTTTAGCATCCTTTATAAAATCTCTAGGTGAAGAGGAATTAGTACATGTGAGTAAATAAGTCTGTGAAGGAGGAATCGTAAACCTTTCCACAGGGAACAGGGTAGGAACAGCAGGTGTTTGCACACTAGAATTGGATTAAAAATTGGACAGTGTCATTAAGTATATAGTGTTGGCATCACAGCTTTTGAGAAATAGTAATTGCATATGGTTTTTGGCTCCAGCTTTCTTATGATATGTGGACAACAGTATAACAGTAGAGATTATTGTTGATTTTTCACATGTTCTGACATATGCATTGATTCTTTCCCTCTCTTTGTCCTCGCTTGTGTTCTAGTCAAGGTGTGCTAAGTGTGACAGAAAGATCAAGTGCCCAGCAGGATCGGTGCTTGCAGTAAGTCGTACATTGCTTCCTAGATCTCTTTTCACAAGATAATGGCAACTGGAACCATCTTACTTTGTTTGCCCGGGTTTTTTGCTGTTCAAAATGCAGTGTTATTTTTCAAAAGCTAGGAAAGAGAGATGTCTTGTTCCTCCCAACCCCGGGATCACAGACATTCAACAAAGACATCAAAAGCTTTTCTCCAACCTCACTCTTTCCCTGGCTATCTCTGAGTTTTCTTACCTCCACTTGCAGCTCCTTAAGCTAAACAAGATGTCTACTGGTTCTGGATCCTAGTTCAGCACAGGCAGAGTTACTGTAATGCAATCAAGTTAAATTCAATTTAAAAGACATGAAAAGATATATGCCTGCTTTTGGAGAGAGCCAGTCTAGCCTACCTTCGAAAGGATTTCCACATCTGGGGTTCAGCACCAAACTTACTTTCACATTCCCAACAAATGGGATGCTGAATGTGAGAGGAGAGAAGGGTTTTTAATGCTGATTTTAAATACTGGCCAGGTTTGTATGGGTTAATATTATCTTTCAGTTGACCTGGGCCCAAGCTGTATAGTTCATAAACAGTAGCTAGTGATGCTGTTGCAACAAAGGAATTGAGCATTTCTCTCAACTCTCCCTAGTCAGTATTATGGCAGTGACATTATGGAGTTCCAGAACACATTTATTTTCTTTACTTTTAATTCATGCTTTTTAAATATCATATTAATAAAATCATAACAATAACAAGATAAGTATGTGTATCTACCATCAACATACTAAAACAACATAAACAAAAGCAAATGCTTACAATTCCATAGTAAAGGAAAGAAAGAAAGAAAATAAAAAGTAAACTTCCCTCTTTTCTACTGACAAAGAAAAAGTTTAGAATGTATATAAACAGCCATTAATTTTATACACTTTATATAGCCTTCAGTTCTTTCATTGTGAGAGATAATGTTCAAAACTCACAAAAGATATTTTATTCCACTCCTTCTCAAGAATATAAGCCATGGCTTAATAATAATAATAATAATAATAATAATAATAATAATAAACAATTGCTCAGATTTTTCATTGGAGCTTGTGCCACACATACCATCTTCCTGCGACAAAGAACTGATGGGATCGCAAGTCTGAAAAGGTTACAGAAAATGAACACATCAAACTATTCTGGGATTTGCGAATTCAGACTGGCAGAGTTTTGGAGCACAATATTCCTGACCTCACGATCGTGTTAAAAAACAAAGTATGGATCGTCAATGTTGCAATCCCAGGTGATAGCAGGATCGAAGAGAAACAACTGGAAAAGCTGACACAATATGAGGATTTAAAGATCGAACTGCAAAGACTCTGGCACAAACCAGTAAAGGTGGTCTCAGTGGTGATAGGCACACTGGGTGCAGTGCCTAAAGACCTTGGTCTGTACTTAAACACAATTGGCGCTGACAAAATTATCATCTGCCAGCTGCAAAATGCCACTTTACTGGGATCTGCATGCATTATTCCCCAATACATCACACAGTCCTAGATACTTGGGAAGTTTCCGACGTGTGATCCAATACAACAACCAGCAGAGTGATATTGTCTGCTGTGGACTCATCTTGTTGTGTTTCAAATAATAAAATACTACTACTACTACTACTACTAATAATAATAATAATAATAAATCTTTATTTGTACCCCATTACCATCTCGCCAAAGGGACTTGAGGTGGCTAACAAAGCACTCAAAAGTGCTGCATATACAATAAAAACAATTGTAAAGACATGAATATGATAAAAACATTACCAGACATTCATAAAATATCACATAATAATGTGGGCTTCTGTTGTCTTTTCTGTCATTTCATCATACTAGAGAGAAAAAATCCGCTTAAAATCCAGTTTCTGCCTCCTGCAGAATTCTGGGGTTTGTAGTTTAGTGAGGCTGTTAAAGTCTTCTCCTTAGACTACAAACCCCAGAATTCAGTAGGAGGCAGAAACTGGAATTTACATGGATTTTTTTCTCTACTGTGGTGAAGCCCCCATGATGGTTAGTTTATCAGTTTTTCCATTTCAAACACTTTTTGTATCCAATTGTTTTCCACAATTGTTCATGGACTATTCTAGTTGCTTTGAACTATAACAAAATCTTTTCTTGCTGGTTTTTAACATGATCATTTAGCTATCCTAATAGAAAGATTTCTGCTTTAAGTTGTCTTTCAGATTAAAGTACCTTTTCCTCACTGATTTTTTTGCTGAATTTTTAGTTCACATGTAATTCTTTTACATTTCCTGGATTGATTATTGCAACCCTTATATATTTTTGTTGACTTTATAAGTGATGTTCCTGAACACATTTTAAAGACCATCCTTCCATCAAGCATGTTATTGATGTCCAGCGGGATGCTACTAAGACATCACCAGGGCCAGTCCAGATATGGATCAGAAATTCCCTCCCTGGCCATAGCTAAAACTTGAGCACCCAGACTTGAGGCTGAGTCAAAGAATATACCCAAACTTCAAACCTGGGTTCTCAAGAGAAGTGTGTATACCAGTAAAATGTGTTTGTTCTAAAAGATTATGTATAGAAGGTGTTTCTTTATTCTGCCAGTGAGTAATACATATCTGTTTATGTACTCATTGAGTCAAATATTTATTTTTACATGACAGGAAGAACCAGGGAAAGGGAATCTTCCTCACTGTCTATACAAGTCTGGATCTATGAGACAAATTGGCTGTCACTTCAATTGTGTCAAAGTTTCACTTGTAAGTAAGCCAACTTTATTGCAGGATGACCTTACACAGAACCCTTCCATTCCAATCCATGTGGAAATCCATATTCATTTTTTATGGTTGGCCCCAAACTGTTCCTTTCCATACACTAGAGTAAACAGAGCCAATTTCTGCAGCCAAAGGTGTGTGTGAATTTTCTCCACATAAGTTGTGTAGGAGGTTGAGATCTCTGAGACAGTCTCCCTTGAAACTGGTCTGGGAGTGGAGACAGCTGTAAACTGAAGGACCTCAAAGCAGTGGCATCACTAGGATCAGTGTCACCCAGTGCAGTAGTAACTCATGGTGTCACCCTCATGGACCTCTTCCCATGCTGAATCCCTTACTATTGTTTTTGTACTAATGTTATTCACAGATTGCAATTACTATATGTCATGACAAAATCAGCAATGATTAAAAACCATCAGCAATGAAAATTACAGTATGTGTTTGTAGCACATGCATGTGAAGCCACATTATTCAAACTGCCACTATAATTGGAAGCTCATGCCCATTAGGAAGTTCAAAAAGTAAATCAGCATAGAGTTTTGGCCTTGAAAGTAGATTAATATGATACATGTATTAATCTACTTTCAAAAAATGGGGTTTCAAAAATGTTTTTGTAAAATCATTACAATAATTTTATTTAAAAAGTAATAACTTCTGCTGAAATACTGTACAAAAATTTTATAAACAGTAATTTTTGTGTAAACCCACCCCCTGATGGTGTCATCCAGTGCCTCCCCTAGTGACACCACTGTCTGGAAGATATAAAAGGAAATCAAAGTCCCCATAGTTGTGTTGTTCAGGCCAGAAGCTCAGGAAAAGATTTGTTCATCTGAGTCTGTGTATTTCTACTTATGATGTTAGCACTGCCATGTGATTCTGTGTGTTTACAATCATCCCTTCACATTCTCTGGGTCAGACGCGTAAGAGCTGCATGAAAGTAGAAAACCACAAATGAAAAAGACACTCTTTTAAAAATCTGATGGAACACCTCTCTAGGAATCTCTAAGTCCCCATTTACACTGCCATATGAAATCCAAATTATCCACTTTGAACTGGATTATATGGCAGTGTAGACTCATATCATCCAGTTGAAAGCAGATAATCTGGATTATCTGATTTGATAATCCGCATTATATGGCAATGTAGAAGGGGCCTAAATCCTCCGATACAACGTCTCCCAGAGGATGACAATAGAATTGCACTGATGGACCCACAGATTCCTAAAGAGAACATATTAATCAAATCTGAAAACAATAAAAACTGCAAAAGCTAAAACTTCAAATGTAGCGCACTGACTCTACTGTGTTTCTATGGTGTATTCACCAAAGTGCCCTGTCATCATAAAGACAACCTAGCCTTGAAGGAGAGTCCCATGGTTCAGGCTATCTCTGTTAGTGATAGCCCAGTGTGCCCAAATAATCTTACTATATAAAGAAGTATCCTTCAATTATGGTCCTATCTCAAGCAGGAAAAAAGTCAAAACCATTGAAAACATTTTGAATACAATTTTTAAAAAAACCACAAGGCTGTAGTGTTTTGCACTTTTATCATCACAGGAGTCTGACTGTAATCTGTTTATTTCTCAAAGGTCTCTGTCTGCTGCCCAGGCTACTATGGCCACATGTGTGAGATGTGCCCAGGAGAACCGGGCCACTGGTGTTCCGGAAACGGGATGTGTCAGGATGGGCTGGATGGCAATGGGGATTGCCAGTGCCAAGAAGGTTACCACGGCACTGCCTGTGAGATGTGTCAGCCGGGGAGATACGGAGCCAACTGCACATTAGGTGATGATGCCTGAAGCACTGCAATGGGTGCTTTTGCAGATAGAGTATGAATCGTTACTTCAAGTGTTTTGTGAAATAATTAGCTGTTTTGGCTCCTATTTAGCTCCCACACTCTAATGTAGTTATTAGTCATTCTAAAGGCAAAGATGCATCTGAAATAGATCGTCACTTACTGCTAGAAAGAAGGGGGTTCTGCTGGTTATAGAGCTGGGGAAAACTTGGGATACTTTAACATTACACTACTATGTCATCATCATCATCTCCACTTCTCCTCTCCTTTTCTTCCCTAAGTTCTCTTCTTCTTTCCGTTCTCCTCTCAGCCCAACCAAAAAAATCTTTCTTGGTATCTTGGTTTTTAGGCCTTTTCCTGGGGTTGTTTGGGAGCACTGATTCAGAAAATTGCATTGCATAGACCACATCAGCTCTAATTTCTTGGATATAACTGGAAAGTTTGTGTCATAAATCTGTGCCTTTGGTATAAAATACGTATGTTTTCATGTAGTAGACTTTTACTTTTTAATATGCTTCCTACATCTTAAAATATATTAATTTAGGCAATATTTTTTAAAAAAAATTATGAACAAGCAGAGTGCAGGATGGTATATGGCATATATTCTGTATTTCCTGTTCCAAAAATCTTTTAATTTAATTGCTCTGTTGTTGTTGTTATGAGTTTTACCCACTTCTTTAATTAGGGAACGCCAAATTAAAATACATACATACAACAGATACCATCTAAGGACATCAGTTACAAAGCAGTTAAAACTTGAATGCACAGATTTGCAAAATGACAGAATCGTGTTTCCTTCCTCACAGAGTGCAGTTGCAAGCATGGGAAATGTAACGATGGGTTATTGGGTGATGGAAGCTGCGTTTGCGATCCTGGCTTCCAAGGGACCCGCTGTGATCAAGGTAGGTGAAGTAATGCATCACTTGTCTTTGTACATATAAAATCATTGTGTTGGCAAAAGGAAGTGAAGTCTGAAAAGTGATGAGCACCCCAGCCATGTTACCAGTGTTGTGGTAGATTCTATACAGAGCCAGAGGCACAAAATATTTTGAGACTTGAAAATAGAAATAAGCTTTTTGTGGCCAATGGGCTACACAATACCTGGTTTTGAAGAGCCTTCAGAAGCCTGGGAAGGCAATGAATTAGCTTATGGTCTTTTTAACAAAATTCATGAGCTGCCTTGACTTTTATTTCACTTTTGAGTCTTACAGTGAAGCAGTTTCTGAGTGAATCTAATATGTTTGGGCCAGAATAGGAGCTGTATGGCCTCTTAGGCTGGATCTACACTGAAACATAATCCAAATTATCAAAGCAGAGAAGCCACATTATCTGCTTTGAACATTGTCATATAATCCAGTTCAAAGCAGATAATCTGGATTTTAATGGCATTATAGATTCAGTCTCAGAGATGTATGCCTCAGCAGCCAGACTTGAAAATCAAGCCCAATGACCAGTTACAAAACAAATGATGGCTGTCTTTTGCCACCTGAGGGAGCAAATCTTCTAAAAAGACACATTGGGTTTCTGTTGTTTGATGTGAATATCGTATTCTAACAAAATGCTCTCTTGCAGAAATCAGAACTAATCTGTGTAACCACACTTGTGATGAACATGCCAAGTAAGTACAATTGTCCAAGGCATCATTTAAAACATGTTCATGACCTTAGTTGCATATTCCTATTGAAATGGGAAAAGATAAAATACTTTCACTTTATATTTTTAATTGTTTTGTCTTTTAAATACACTTTTACAACTTATTAAGATGCTGTGGCCAGTGAGAGACTAGTCTGTATGTAAGAAAAAAAACATCCAAAGCCAAAAGCTCCTCCTAGTACAGATATTGGTCAATTAAAAATGTAAATGCAATGCAATCTGCTGAATCAGCAGCCCAAATAACCAAACGAAATCTAAAGTTGACCAAAAACTGATTTGTAACCCTTTCAGTACTAATGTTGGAGAGGGGTCGCTGGTCCAAGTGGTCCCTGGTCAGAGTGGTCCCTGATTAAAGTGATCCCTGGTAAAAAAAAAAACGGTTGGGAACCACTGATTTATGTTATAGCCTACATTTTATTGGTAATAGCAACCTTCTTTGAGCCTCCACTAGTTATTTGTTATGTATATAATTCAGATTGTTTATTGTATTGTATATGTGTGTATTGGTTTGCAGGGGTTTTTTTTTACTCTTTGTTCTGGGAGGGGCTGCAGTCTATGTGATCAGACCTGGGCTTGTTCAGGACTCAGACTCTATTTTAGAACAGTATGTTTCAGACTTCAATGCAGAAACTGTATGTTGTAGACTTCAGTACGAGCAGTATGCTTAGAGACTCCATTGGACTTTCAGACTAGACAGAGACTCTATTAGACTCTCAGAACAGAGAGATACTTTGGACTATGGGCTATTGATTCTACAAATGATGCCCTGTGTTACCAACACAGAGAAACTGTTATCCAGATGGCTTTTTCTTCATCCATCCACAGTCTGGAATAACCTGCTGGAAGAGATGTGAAAACTTGATATACTGTCTGAATTTAAGGCATCTTTAAAAACCAGTCTCTTTCTACAAAAAAAATCAAAAAGCTTTTAACATGAAATTATGTGAATTGTTTTTAATATGTATTGGTTTTATATGTTCTGTTGCTGCTTATTTATATCCTACTCCTATATATATGTTTATATAAATATACATTCAGGATTCATGTCCTACTGTATGCACTTGGTTTTATATTTGGTCTCAACTTTTTCTTACTTTATTTCAGTTGCATCAATGACTCTGCTGTATCCCAACCCACTTGCTTCTGTTCTGCAGGATATACTGGGAATGGAACCCATTGCACAGGTAATTCTGGATAGTGCTTCCCATATATGAAAAACTGATGGTAAAATAACAACACACCTATAGTTAGAAGAAGTTGGATGTTGCCCTCCATAATCATAGCTCTCCTTTTTTAATGACTCCCATATCTTGTTCATCCTTGTGTGTGTGTGAAGCGTTGCTTCAACACAGTGTTTTTCAGTGGACTTGATTCACACATCCGTCAAGCATAGAGAAAGCAAGCAATTTGTTTGTGTGGAAAGCCCTTGAGGTATGATGCTATTGCATTCCAAAATGGGAGGGAAATGCTACAGAACATGTTCTCTTGCATTGTTGGCTTGTAACATTGAATATATATGTTTGGATTATACAGAATATTCTCCCTCCTAAATCTAAAGAAACCCTGTGCACTATAGATACATTAGTTATTTCACATTGATGCCTTCATGAAAGTGATTACAATGCTCTGTGCATTTCAGAGAATACATTCAAAAAAAATTCACCGAAAACTTAAAAATCAAAATAAGTGTAAGGATACAATCAAATGTCTCCCCCTTGATCCCCATTCCTGGCACCACTGATAATTATGCAAATAGCAGGTACTTCAAATTGTTATGCCATCTTGATGTAGAAAATCTTAAATAGGCTCTTGTCAGTTATTATTATGTTTAGAATGAGAAAAACTTGTTTTAATCAGACATCCTTGTTTTTCATAAAATTGGTGTTTGAAAGCAATCAAGCAGAAGATGAAGAGATCCATATTCTGAATTCTAAACCAGAAGTTCAGACCCAGGATTTTTTTTTTTGTTAAGTATTTCACACTATCTTAATTTTTTTGTAGTAGGGAGTGTTTTGTTTAGCAAAAGCAATAATATAAAATATATAGACTTGCTTGCATTCAAATAATGATAGCTGGAGGCTTCTATTTCGGTGGGGTAGGTAAATCTGTTCTGGAAATATTTAAGGAACTATCCTAGGTTCTGAGCCTGTTTTGGGAAGAATGGATAGCAGCTTTACGGTTCAGATTAGGCTTGTACAATTTAGCCAAAGGGCATACCATTTCAGGGTCCATTTTCATCTAACCCCTCATTACCATGGTGCTCAGGTTGGAGTGAGCTTCCTCCAGAAGAATGGTTCATACTTTTTGTACACAAGCTGGTCCATGTCCAAACAAAAAGATTTAACCATTGATATCTGCCATGATACCTGATACATGGAGCCATAAGATTTCATTACATACCAAGCTTGAGAGCCATGATCATCAGCTACTTTGATTATATTCAAGAATTGTGCTAATATTCAAAAGCTCTCCGAACTCAATGCTTTCCTTTTTAAAATTGGAAAGGACTTTAATTCATTTGTTCTGCTTTTCAAGTAGAGATCAGATCAACTTGTCCCAGACAAAGTAAATTCTTTGATAATACTGGTTGAGCATATCTTTTCTGGAATTACAAAATCCAAAAGTGAATCCTTGCTTCCTGGAGGTTCAAAATACACAAACATTGCTTCATGCACAAAAGTAGTAAACATATTGTATAAAACTCTCTTCAGACTATGGTATATTGTGTATATGAAACATAAATTAATTTCATGTTTAGAATAGTCCCTGGTGGTGCAGTGGGTTAAACCCCTGTGCCGGCAGGACTGAAGACCGACAGGTCCCAGGTTCGAATCCGGGGAGAGGAGGATGAGTTCCCTCTATCAGCTCCAGCTCCTCATACAGATACAGGGACATGAGAGAAGCCTCCCACAAGGATGATAAAAACATCAAATCATCCGGGCGCCCCCTGGGCAACGTCCCTGCAGACGGGCAATTCTCTCACACCAGAACTGACTTGCAGTTTCTCAAGTCGCTCCTGACACAACAAAAAAGTTTAGAATGGTGTCCCATCTTCGTGACATCTCATGAAACACATATATGCAAATACAAGTATTCCAAAATCCAAAAATAACTGAAATCCAAAACACTTTTGACCCCAAGCATCTTGGAAAAGAATACTTGGCCTGCACCTCAGGTGATCAGGGCATAGGACTAAATTGCAGAGATAATATGGCAGTCCTTTTGTATCCAGTAAATACTGTTTGGAGAATGTTATGCTGCATAAGCAAAATATTTGCTAGAGTCTTAACTTCCTGCTACATTTATGTGAGAGATTTCCCTCTCTTTTCTATCTATGTTAATGATTCTCAACCTGTGGGTCCTCAGGTGTTTTGGCCTACAACTCCCAGAAATCCCAGCCAGTTTACCAGCTGTTAGGATTTCTGGGAGTGAAAACCCAAAACATCTGGAGACCCACAGGTTGAGAACCACTTCACTATGTTCAACTTACTGACCATACCTCATATCGTTCCTCAGGGTCCCCTATTTCCAGGGGCAAATGTTCTGGAAATAGGAAGTCTGTTCCAGTCTTGAAGTGAAAGCTGGGATCCAAGACATAGTCTTTTCCATTGGCTCAGATTCATGTGAAACTTGTATGTTATTCATATGTGATACAGCCTATGGAATCACCTGATTTCCTTCATTTTGCCTCACAGAAATAGATCCCTGTGCAGTGGGAAATGGTGGCTGCTCTCCACACGCCACCTGTAATAAGGTTGGACCTGGAGAAAGAACCTGCACGTGCAAAGATGGTTATGCTGGAGATGGAACTTTGTGCCGAGGTGAGCATCATTCTATTTGTGATAGCTGTGATATTAAACACAAAACCCAAAATATATGTAGAGATATAACAAGACATATTATCTGAGGGACCGCCTCACCTCCTACCAACCCCAGAGATCCCTCCGTTCTGAGGACCAAGATCTATTGGAAGTCCCCAGTGTCAAGACCTTGCGTCTAACAGCAACCAGACGCAGAGCCTTCACAGCAGTGGCACCATCACTCTGGAACACTCTGCCACCTGAAGTCCGTGCCTTGCGGGACTTACCAGCTTTCCGCAGGGCATGTAAGACATACCTGTTTCAACAGGCTTTTAATGTTTGATATTGCTGTTTTTAAATTGTTTTAAATTGCTTTAAAATTTTGATAGATTTTAGCTATTCTTGTAAGCCGCTCCGAGCCCCAGGGGAGTGGCGGCATATAAGTTCAAATAATTAATAAATAAATATTAGAGGCTGTTTAAAATAGAGCAATATATTCATGCCACGATTCCTGCTTAGTGATATATTCATGGCTTGCTTCCTATGCCGCTATCGTTCACCTTGTTTCCAATTATTCCAATGGCACCTGGCTTTTTTAAAAGGCAAATCCTTTTCAGTCAAAACACCCAGGAAGAATGTATTAATGTAATATCTTGGCAATGCATTTGTCTTCTGCACACAGAAATTGATCGGTGTCTAGAGAATAATGGAGGATGTCATCAATATGCAGAATGTATTAAAACG
Source organism: Anolis sagrei (assembly GCF_037176765.1). Taxonomy (NCBI): domain Eukaryota; kingdom Metazoa; phylum Chordata; class Lepidosauria; order Squamata; family Anolidae; genus Anolis; species Anolis sagrei. The sequence goes on along the minus strand of NC_090022.1, from coordinate 68,251,607 downwards.
GGTCCAGGTTTGGTAAGTAAACCTTTTTCTCATTCTCTTCTGGGACTCAATTATAGCAATTCTGTAATAATAAAAGTAGGTCTACCCACTACTCAATTTCTTATATGTTCATGGTTTTTAAATCCACATTTTTTCATATAAATAACTTCATTTTGATATCTGATGATAAGTGAATTTTGCATTTCCTTGAGCTGTTTGGCTAAAGATGTTTTCCAGTACATAGTTGTCTAAGTATTTTATTTTTTCCCGAGTCAGGAGCGCCTTGAGAAACTGCAGATCGCTTCTTGTGTGACAGAATTGGCTGTCTGCAAGGACGTTGCCCATGGGACATCCGGATGTTTTACCATCCTGTGGGAGGCTTCTCTCATGTCCCTGCATGGGAAGCTGAAACTGACAGATGGGAGCTCACCCCACTACTCGGATTTGAACTGCCAACCTTTCGGTTCAGCAATCCTACCATCACAAGGGTTTAACCCATGATACATGAGAAATTGTTGTAAAAGATGCAGCCTAAATTTGCCAGGAAAAGTCCTTAAGACAATTTTTTTCACATCTCCTAAAGCAGTGGTTCTCAACCTGTGGGTCCCCAGGTGTTTTGGCCTACAATTCCTAGAAATCCTAGACAGTTTACCAGCTGTTAGGACTTCTGTGAGTTGAAGGCCAAAACATCTGGGGACCCACAGGTTGAGAACCAATGTCCTAAAGTTTAAGCTTCTAATGATTAGGACACGTGTAGTAACTGCATTTTGAATGTCTCTCTTCTCACTTCCACATCTGCTATCCCTTTCCATTGCGTAGATAAAAGCAGAATCAGGGAGACTAGTAAGAGATACTGTGCCTGCAGTTTTTATTTTGAGCTTAGAGAACCTGCTACTCCTATGTGTATTTGTGCTGTTAATATATTACTATTTTATTATCTGATACAGGTCTCCTGTCACTGCCTTCCTAATTATAGCGGCAATGGTACAGAATGTGAACGCATTAATCCTTGCAAGGTTTGTGACTATCAGTCTGATAATCTTCTTAGTGCATTAAGAACCTACGTTATAGTGTGTTTTCTACACAAACCATGACCAGGTAATGTTGAGTAGAACTATATCTTAGGAAACAGCATTCCGTTATATGTGAACCTGCTTTTTTATGATGGTAGGTTAGATCTCAGAGTTTGGAAAGCCTTTCACTTTAAGAATATCCTTAGTGCCACCGTTAGCCTTTAAAAAAAACTATTCAGCCCGAGGCTCAGCTTTGACCCTGATTGGTTAGTCCAAACAATGAATCAGTTAGTAAATAGCGAGTCAGTGTGTGGCTGCATCCCTTGATTCAGTGATTCTGCTAACAAAAGGATGCAGGCAATTAATTCCCTACTGGGGACTGCAGAAATTGTAGGCAGAGCACTACCTATTAGCAAGGTGAGAGCAGAGCCCTTGTTAAAGTTGTATGTTCCAAAAAGACTGTGAAAAGGCAGTGGCACAGTCTTCAGGAAAGTGGAAAACACAAACTAATGAGTTGAATTTCGGGTTTGGAATCATTGGCTGGAGATATTTATTCCCTGCTCCCAAGCATTGCCTCCCTCTGCTCACCTTTCATGGCAGTTGGCATGGGTTTTGGAAACAGATATCTATGTCTGATTTCACACAGACATTGGTAAGATATGGTGACCATGCAACAGGCAAAAGTATTATCCCAGTGGTTCTGGCATTGGGCTGGATAATCAAGCTCATTGATCAACAGGAAGGTTGGACTTTGCTTGGATCCAAACCCAAATGTGTGTGCCAACCCAATCATCAGGTGTAACCAATGAAGAATTGTGGCCTACCTTGTTTCAGTTTGTACATGTTGTCAGTATGTTTTTTCCAAGCAGAGCAGGGGTCGTCTATATTTATTTATTTACAGTATTTATAGTCCGCTCTTCTTACCCTGCAGGGGACTCAGTGAGGATCACAATGCAGATATACATGGCAAACATTCAATGCCATAGACACACAACATATATAGACAGAGACGCAGAGACTATTTAACTTTCCAGCTTCATGAGGGTATGCTTTTTGAATTCGGCCACCGAGGGAGCTGTCACTTCACCATCCACTTGTGAACGCACACACCTTACAATTAGTTGCTGTGTGCCCTCAAATCATTTTTGGCTTATGTTGACTCTGAAGTGAACTTATCATGGGTTTTTCTTGACAGGATTTGTTTGGTTGGAAGGAATCTCTGAGGTCAAAAGAGTGTGATTTGCCCAGAGTCACATGGTGCGGTTCTATGGTTGAGCAGGGATTTGAACCCTAGTCTCTCAACCCACTACTTATTTCTTAATCCTTATAACCATAGTACAAAATATTTTCAGTAAATGATGTGTAGGATCTCTCAGTCCGGTTCTTGTTCTTCTTTTTCCAAAATAATTTTTTTGGCATTTTAAGAGGAAGTGGGGGGGTATCAGGAAAAGGGAAACTGCTGCAATGTTAAGGCTATTGTGCTATTAATTTTTGGTAGGACAATGGAGGCTGCAGTCCACTGGCGCTCTGTCTCAAAACCCATGATGGGGATCGAATCTGTATCTGTATGTGGGGTCATGGAGATGGAATAACATGCAAAAGGACTGTCTGGGAGGTAATATATACAGATATAGATATATAGCTGAGTTTTCAGAGTGTCTTTCAGCTCAAAGTAATGCCTACATCTTTCATAACAGACAGTATACAAATTTTGTCCTAATGCTGGTATAATTGACATTTGTTTCCCTTTTGGAAGAAACAAGCTAGATCAACAAAGTGCTTAAAATATGTTGCTGTGGGTGTGAGAAAATGCAGACATGTTCATTATGGGTGCAAGTTAGTTGGACTGTTAGTAAAAATAAAGGTTTCTCCTTGACATTAAGTCTTGTTGAGTCTGACTCTAGGGGGTGGTGCTAATCTCCATTTCTAAGCCAAAGAGCCGGCGTTGTCTGTACATGCCTACAAGGTCATGTGGTCAGCATGACTGCGTGGAGCATCATTACCTTCTCATTGAAGCAGTACCTATTGATCTACTCACATTTGCATGTTTTCAAATTGCTAGGTTGGCAGAAGCTGGGGCTAACAGCGGGAGCTCAGCCCGCTCCCCGGATTTGAACCGCCAACCTTCCGGTCAGCAAGTTCAGCAGCTTAGCGGTTTAACCCGCTGCGCCACTGCAGTCCTTTGTAGTTGGACTGTTATCTGAAAGTAATTGAATAAAAACTTTGCTTTAGGTTTTTGCCTATAGAATTCACTAATGTTTAATGATAGAACCAATTAGGAAATGACATGTATAGCCAAGGAATAAAAAACATGTTACATAGTGTTATATTCAGTAATAGCACTAATATTCAAAAGTCTCTGAGTTTGAAGCTTTGCTTTTTTAATTGGAAAAAAATATTTTTATTTTTGTCAGCCAAGGAGCACTGTACCATTTCCTCTTTAAAGCTTCTTTTTTTTTTTGCAGTAAACAAAGAAAAAATTGTAGAGATGATGGAATGTGCAGTTGTGTTCTTCTCTTGCTGGTAGATGTCCCAAGAGTGACTGACTAGTCATTGTGAGAACAGGATGCTGTTCTCATGACATTGAGACACAAACATCATGCAAAATTCTGTGAATGGGCTAAGGCAGTTTTATGTCCCAAGACTCATCTAGAAGCACCCTTTTTGTGTGATTTCCCCCATCATTTCAAAAGAAAATTTGAACCCAAACTATATGACCCAAGCCTGCTCTTTTCCCCCCTACTCTAGTTTTCCTATTTCCCTAAAACAGGAGTATTTTCATAAGCCATAGTTATGTACCTAGATATTCCAACACAAGCACTAGCCTATACATATAACATTTCTTTCTATGCCATTAATGTTAGATTTTGTTCTTTCTTTAGGAGCTTTCTGCAAAAGAAGGTGCATCAAGATTAAAATCGTATATCCAGGTAGATATGAAACATGATTGCTCTTTTCTAAACAAAAACAAAATGAAATGGAATTTTAAAAAGCAATCTGGTCGACATCCAGAAGGACATCCACGACTTTCATTTTCCCAAAAGAGGCCCTATGATCTTTACCAGTTTTGCCTGCTGCCCCCCCCCCCCAATCTCTTGGTACAGTCCTTGGGTCAAGTTTGGACCATTCCACAAAGACCCTCAACATTTAGAAATGGCTTCTGATGAGTTCAAGGGGTTGCTGTACCAGGGAACATGGACATTTTCCATACTATGAAAGGGTATTCCATTGCAGCCCTTCTGAATCCATCAGACATTGTTTTTGTTTTGGTGTTTAAGAATAAATTTTCTTTTTTCAGAGCTTGGTTTAATGATGTTTTAATATTTCTTTGTGTCATAGATCTATAATATGGCTGATGCAATGGGGTTCGGACCATACACAATTTTTGTCCCCAGGACTGACTATCTGCAGAACAGCACTACAGTAAGCAGCACATCTGAGATTGGCTCTGCAAGCCTGACTCTTGTAGACAGACCATGTAATAATGATTTTATGGCTTTTTAAAGGTCTACTGAGCTTCTTTAGGGTCCATTTGCCACAAAAGAGGTGATCACAGAATTGGAAGAGACCCCAGGAGCCATCTAGTTGTGCAGGAATGAAAAATCGAAGTACTCCCAATAGATAGCAACCCATTTGTGGGGAGTTTGGGAGCATTAAATGAATTTTCTAGATCACCAGCAAAGAATAAACCCATAGCTTCCATTAAACATTGTCCTGTGTGTGCCTCTAGGTCAGTAGTTCTCAACCTTCCTAATGCCACGACCCCTTAATACAGTCCTCATGATGTGATGAGCCCCAACCATAAAATTATTTTCATTGCTACTTCATAACTGTAATTTTGCTACTGTTATGAATTGTAATGTAAATATCTGATATGCAGGATGTACTCACTGGACCAAATTTGCACAAATACCTGATATGCCCAAATTTTCATATGGATGGGTTATTGGGGGATTGATTTTATCATTTGGAAGTTATAGTTGCTGGGATTTATAATTAACCTGCAATCAAAGAGCATTCTGAACTCCACCAACAATGGAATTGAACCAAACTTGGCACACAGATCTCCCATGACCAACAGAAAATACTGGAATGATTTGGTGGGCATTGACCTTGAGTTTTGGAGTTGTAGTTCACCTACATCTAGAGAGCACTGTGGACTCAAACAATGATGGAGCTGGACCAAACTTGGCACAAATACTCAATATGCCCAAATGTAAACACTGGTGGAGTTTGGGAAAAATAGACTTGACATTTGGGAGTTGTCGTTCCTGGGATTTATATTTCGCCTACAATTAAAGAGCATTCTGAACCCCACCAGTGATAGGATTGGGCCAAACTTCCCACACAGAAACCCCATGACCAACAGAAAATACTGTGTTTTCTGATGGTCTTTGACAACCCCTCTGACACCCCCTCACAACCTCTGCAAGGGTCCTGACCCCAAGATTGAGAAACACTGCTCTAGGTGTTAAATGGCTACATTTGAGCATGATTTATTTCATCTGAAGTTTTGCTGTATAAATAACTTTGGTTCAATTTTCTTCAGTATGTGGTGGTAGTTGTGCTGAGGGCAAGGATGATGTGGTGGCAAGTGCTATCTGTTAGCACTGGTATTGAGTTCATATATTGGAAATATTTTAATATTTAATATTTCAGCATGTATTTATACTGTAGAATTAATGCAGCTTGACACCACTATAACTGCCAGAGCTAGATGCTAAAAAATACTTTTGTATAGGAGGCTAGAGAGCTTGTAAAACTACAACTCACATGACTTATAGCATAGATGTACCCTTACAGAGTTTGCCTAAGCTGATAACAGCAATTGGAATTAGGTTGAAGCATCAAGTTAATATTTTATTATGGTTTCTGACCAACTTAAATGCAGTGGGAAAGTGCTCAATTTCCATCCAACTATATTTTCTATAGTTTTCAGAATGGGAGAAGAAAGGTGCCATCCAAGATTTGCTTCGCTATCACATGGTCACCTGCCATCTTCTACAGTCTTCTGACCTAGAGTCACAAACTTCGATTACAGCTTTATCCGGACACAAAATAAAGGTTTCTATGAAAGAGGTATGAGTTGTTACAGCTCCCGTTGTAGTTGCTTATTCTGTGCCCCTTCCAGTTGCCAATGTACCTTCCAGTTTCCACTGGGCTCCAAATCCTGTCATCTGCTTCTTACCCAGAGGTGGGCAAAATGAAGCTTGCAGGGTCCCATTAGTCATATTTGAGCAAACAGGATTTTTAATGCTGCCAGTATAGCCTAGCTTGATATGGCCCCAATTGTTTTGGCAGATGAGTATCACTTAAAAAACAAGCAGGGAAGTAGCCAGGAATAGTCAAGAATGGGAGCCAGAAAATTTGATAAATCAAGAATCAAAACGCTTTTCACATAATACATAACATCGAGCTTCTAAAAAAGTACATTTGATGGGATAGTGTACTTTGTCTCTTTTTTTCTCAGAACAGTGTGTATTTAAATGATGACACAAAGATAATTGAAAGTGATATCACTGCATCAAATGGCATCATACATTTCATTGACAAGATCTTAATCCCGTATGATCTGCAGAATCAGAGCATTCCATCCAATATATCACAGGTAAGCCAAAAGTAATAAAAAGTTTTTAAATGGCTCATTAACATTTTTGCTCCAATTTGAATTAAGATTAATGAATCACTGATAGTTAGTCAATTGCCCTGGCAATTGTCTTAGATTTTAGGATCCATCATTTAACTGTGTATATTTGTGTAGACTGCATCTCTCTCAGTCTCTCTCTCTCATTCTCTCTCTCTCAGTCTCTGTCTCCCATCTCTTTCTGTGGGTACAAAGTTTAGAAAGGCAAAAAAGAACAAAATCAATGCATTTTGTGCTGATTTTTGTCTTTGGGTACAAAAGTCATAAATAGAAGAAAATAAATTACAGTTTGACTTGTATAAACCCTCACCTTGAACTCACCGGGACTTTTCAGCTGTGCCAACTAGTGTATATACATTGTAGTCTATGCAGTCTTGAGAGTGTAATAGACATAAGAAAGGCCATTTGGAGATGACAGCATGCATTTGGATTTCCCCTCTAGTGTCACAGAAACTCCTTGTTCCTAATGGCTGCTCTTTTGCTTCCAGAAATCCATCACAGAGGTTGCAGAGGCTTATGGATACAAAATGTACAGTAAACTTCTGAATGTAAGTTGCATTCGGTTTCAGCTGCGGTGCTTATAACAAAACACCTATAATTACTATGAAAAGGATGGCACTTTCATATTCAGTTCTAAATATATTTCAGAGTAGAAGATTGTTTGATTTGATTGTACTTTTAATAGGATTCTGCCACTTGATTCTATGGTAATAGAAGTAACTACCTCTGTGCTCTCATAGCATGGAGGCAAAAGACATTTTGTATATGGCATCCAAAAAACCTGGAGTACATTCAGTTCCACACTGTCTTTATAGAGGCTTCAGCCTTAAATCTTCTCCTCCAAGAGTCTCACTAGCCTATACAACAGTGGCTCCCAGCCTTTTTTTTTGACCAGGGACTACTTTGACCAGGGACCACTCTCCAAGATTAGTACCAAAAGGGTTACAAATCAGTTTTTGGTCAATTTTAGATTTGGCTTGGTTATTTGGGGTGCTGATTCAGGGCCCTTCCACACAGTCCTATATTCAAGAATATCAATTTATTATTTATTTATTTTGGGTACTTCTACCCTGCCCTTCTCAACCCCCTAAGGGGGACTCAGGGTGGCTTCCAGCCGGCATACGTTTGATGCCTACAATTCAACACAATAAAATACATAGTAACAATAATTATAAACAGTTAAAACATTGCATTAATACAATAAAAAGCCAGGCAGAAAACCCCACAATATCTTCTCTGAACTGGGTTATCTGAGTCCACACTTGATATTTTGGGACATAGGGCTGTGTGAAAGGGCCCTCAGAAAATTTCATTAGATAGACCACATCAGCTCTAGCTTCTGATACAGAACATATGCCATCCAGTAGTCGCCATCTGCTCGCCCACAGAAAACCATATTTAATAAGCTTCGGCATTATAAGAGAGTTTTGCGAGACCAGTCACTCTCTTGCAATGGTGTAGTAGTGGTGAGGCCGCAGACCATATTTTAGTTCTTTTGGACCACTGGTGGTCCACGGACCACAGGTTGGAAACCACTGCCATAGAAGGATGGTCAGACATCCGCTTGGGATCTACTGGGGTATCTGCCAATTTTGAGGAAGTGTCTCCAATGGAAATTGGACATACTGGCTAGGGAATCTGTGGAGGTTATAAACATGCTAAGCTTTGAATCTCTGGGTTTTTTTTTTAGTAACTTGTCAATGGCTTTTGATTCTCAATTGTTTGCCAAAAGCAAAATCACAACATCTCTTTCTCCTTCCATAACAAAAAAAAGTTACAGAAACAAAAAGCATTTGGTGGAAAGCAGGACTAGCTTTGTATGTGTGTGTTGACTGTAATCTCAGTTCTGAGGGTGAAAATGCGTTACTGGGCTGAAGTCATGTTCAGAAGTACCCTATCTTTAATTCAACATGCTTGCCATCCTACTGGTGGACCTCAGGTGCAAAATAAAGTGTATCTCATGACCCTGAATTCAACAGAGCTACTTCATCTGTATCACATAGTAAGGATATTTGATGCTAAGAAATCAGGTGATTTTCATCTCCTTTGATAGGTAAAGTACGCTTACATTTCTGCTATCCATAACACATCCAGGAAATGATTTTTTAAAATATTGATGATAAAATGTGGATGAGCAGCACTTGTTAGTAACTTTTTGATACAGGGCAGTGTAGACCCAGCTTGAGATGGCATGTTTAAATTGTCATGGCATTCAGTTGTGTTTTTATCTGCTCCAACGCATTTGTTTTCTGTCCCTGCGCAGGAGACAGGGCTTCTTAATGTGGTGAACAACATCTTTCATCAGCCCTTCACCATGTTGTGGCCTACGGATGCTGCATTTAATTCCCTTCCTACCAAGATGAAGATGTGGTTGTATCACAAAGAGCACCAGAGCAAGCTGGTTGCTTACCTTAAAGGCCACATGATCAGAGATACAAAGGTAAACTGAGACATAGTAGGTGTGTGTTTTGGGGAGCTTCTATCATTTTAAAATGTTTTTGCTGTGATTCGTTTTATAGAAAATCTTGAAATGGGCATGTTTCCACAATACATGGAGCTTTCTTGTTTGTATTTCACGCTTTATAAATATACTATTAATATATCTTAAGTTTTGTAAGCTGTAGAAAGGGCCTTAGTTTGGGTGTAAATGTTTAACCTACCTGAATGCTGTTTCGTTTTTGTTTGATATTAGATGTTAGCTTCCAAACTAGCAGAATCACCTTCTTTGAGGACTCTGCATGGCTCAACAGTCTCATTTAGCTGCAGCAAAAGAGACTTAGTAAGTAACCATTTATTTGAAACTGTTCTTTGGAAAAAAAAGTCATTTTCTCAAAAGTGTGTGTGTGTATTCTATGCCTAAAGGTGAGCTCTTATTCCTACCAAAGAGACAAAATTACTGACTTTCCCTCTCTGAGGTCATTTCAACCAGACAACACTGCAATTTCCCCACAGCTATCTATACAGTATTGGATTGTACTAAAAGACAAAGTAGGCTGTAGAATAGAAAGCTTGTCGTACACAAAAAAACATGATAAAGACACAAAATTGAATTCACTGAGGAAATAGAACCAGACACGAGGGACTATGCAATACTGGCAAGAGAGTAATGGACAAACTAGAGCAGGGGATGATGGGTCAGGGAGCTAAATGTCTGAACTTCAATTGAGCAGCTTTTAAAATAGATTTTTTCCTGCTTTTAAATAATATTTTACCATCAGTCTCTAAGATTGACAGTAAAAAAAAATCAGTGGAATATCCTCCCCAGGGAGGCCCACTTGGCCCCAATCTATTCATCCTTTGAGCACCAAGTTAAGACATTTTTCTACTTTCGGAGATTTTTCTACATTTGGAAATATGATTGACTGGTTTTTTCCAATCTTAGTATTATAATGTGTGTTTGGACTGAGCAGGTATTGTTCTGTGTAATATATCATTTCTGTTTCACAGTCCTGACAAAAAATAGGGCAATAATAATAATAATAATAATAATAATAATAATAATAATTGTAGTTATTATTGCAGTGGCTAGCACAGTGGGTTAACTACCAGCTATTGTAAACCTTGTTGACCGGAAGGTCGACAGTTTGAGCCGCGGGTGGGGTGAGCTCCTGCTATCAGCCCCAGCTTCTGTTTACCTGGCTGTTAGAAAACAAAGCAATGTGAGTAGATAAATAGATACTGCTTTGGCGGGGAAGGTAAAAGGTGCCCATGAAAAAACATGCCGGTAAAAATTCAATTAGGAAGTTATCCAAGGATAACATCCTCCTTGGCATGGAAACTGAAACAACAGCACCACCCCATGGCTGAGTCGAGGACAGCTTCCAGATGCTGGAGATGGAAAAAAGTGGGAAGCCTTGCCTCTTACTGACAGTCTTTGCTGTTAATTGTGCAATGGCATTGAATGTTTGCCATGTAAATTTCTGTAATCTGCTCTGAGTCCCCCTGGGGAGATAGAGCAGAATATAAATAAAGTATGTTGTTGTTGTTAGTAAGGAACTCAGATTCTTTTGTCTGCCCTTCCCTTCTCTTCCATTCAAGAAATAGTAGTAATAGTGATCAAGCAAGTGCAAGAAGTCAATAAAGATCAAGAAGAAGTGGGTTTCAGAGCTCAATGTTTGATTTAAACGCATACAAACAGTTCTTTGTCTTCTGATATTTCTTGCAGGGTGATATTTTGGTGGATAATGGCAATGCAAAGATTGTACAGAGGCATATGCAATTTAATGTGGGCATTGCTTATGGTATTGATAAGCTTCTGGAACCTCAAGACTTGGGAGCTCGTTGTGATGAATTTCATACTGCTGAGGTTTCAGTGAGTATTTGTGGTTTTTTTAAAAATACACAAAGTGTTGATTTCTATGCCTCTCCTTTGTTGATTGATCATTTTCATTTAACAAATCCCAGAGAATTAGATTTCAGTGGAAGAAATTTTGTTAAGGAAATTAACCAGGTCTAGAATAACTGGGAGATTTCTCCAGAAAGCTCTTACAATGTACTAATACTAAAAAGTATGAGAGGGATTTTGAGCAATCTGTGACTATGACTAGCAGTGGAGAGAACACATTGCAAGAAAAGATTGTTTGTCAGCATAGAGTCCCACTATCACAAATGAAAATATTCCACTCCTGAAGAATTACACGTCATAAAACAAAGTTCAGGGTTGGAAAAAAAATTCTGAATTACAGCTCTCAAAGTCCCCAGACTGGTGGTCACAATAATAGGGTTTCCAAGTTAGGCTTTTTATTCTGATAGTAATGTGGGAAGAGGGCATTTGTATCTGAAAATTAAAACATGGGTATTGAACCTTTGGAGCCTAAGTAATCAAAAAAGGGCCCACTAAGAGGGCCAGCCCTAGTTAGTATTTAGCCTACCAGATGCTATAGGCTATGTTTATGAAGGAATAGACAACCCCTTCTCTGATGAGATCCCACAGGACAATCCCGGCACTTTGCAGCCTGCCTCGCCCACAGCTGATGTTGCCCCTCATCTCACGTGAGGAAACATCACGGCCGCGGCTTGGCTCTGTAATTTTCTATGAAACACAGGAAGCCCCCCATGTTCTGAGGGAAGCCTCCTATGCCTCTTCTGGGACACTTCCTCCACAGGGCCCTGCTGGAAGTTGCCATGCGTTTGATGGCACCTGGTATCCGGTGAGGAGGAAGCATCCCAAAAGCATCCTAGGATGCTTAATTTGCCTCATATGATGAGGCTGTAAAAAACTGTATGACATAGTTGACAAGTGACTTCAAGGCACACATATACACAAATTGAACCCTTTGCTTGTGTGAAGTTGTCCTTTGCAAATGCTCCTGTTCGTCATTTTTAGTTTGACCGCTGTCCAGTCAGTTGGCCTCTAAGATTGCTTTGGGGAGGAAAGAGCGAATGTGAAATAAGCAGGTGCCTGAAAGATTATATTCTTCCTCATTTGGTCCTGTGGTTTTCTCCCTTACAAATGTCCTCCTGCACCAGAGGAATGGAGAAGGTTCCCCAGATAGCATCTGCTATCACCCTTTAACATTGGCTAGCCTGACACGGGATTATGGGAGTTACAATTCTGCAACCATTGGAAGGCCACATTTTCTGTTCCTGCCTACATGCTTCTTATCTCACCAGGGAAGAGATTTGGGAACCAGCATTTGCTGAGGCATGGTGTGATCAAACTTTAATCAGAGACAGGTTTTCTATTATGCTGTATTAACCCATTGTCTTTGGTAGCAATGCAAGTTTTATGTAATGACATTAAAGTAATGATTCCTAGTTATACTCTTCCTCCTCCTATTTCTCTTCTCTTCCTCCTTCTCTTCCCAGAACGCTCTGTGTGGACCCTGTGGTGCTGAACGTTCTTGTCCTACTGGATCAGTTGAACTGGTAAGCTAGACATGAAAGTTCCCTGTGGTCTTTGGTGACCCTTCTGACACCCCCTCATGTCGCCCCCAGGGGTCCCAACCCCCAGGTTATTATTTATTTATTATTTATTTAGGGCATTTGTATCCCGTCCTATCTCAACCTTCGCAGAAGGACTCAGGGCAGCTAACAAACAGCACAGCATAGTGCCCACAACACTGCCCTAGTGATTTACAGGTTCCAGAGAGGAAAACTAAAATAGATTTGAGTGTTTTTTCCCTTGTAGGGGGAAACCCAGAGTTGTTTGTATTTTGAAAATCGCGGTTCCTTGATCCCGGCTTCAAGGCTTCAGCCCGCGTTTCTTAGATATCAGAGGCCCAGATGGAAGCCTCCAAGAATGGATTTGGTGAAGGGGTGTAAGAGATCATGCTTTGCCACTGCGTGGGAACCCCGGTGCTGTGAAAACCATTATGGGAAAGATTGCCAAGGTAAGGGGTCATTTTCATGTCTTGGTACAGAATTAAGCTTCACTATATTGTTGGAGGCTTTTACAGCTGGAATCACTGGGGTATCATGTGATTTCTGGCCTGTATAGCCGTGTTCTGACCATTCACCTGCATCTGTGGCTGGCATCTTCAGAGGGAAGTAAGCAAGGAGTAAAACTCCCTTGGGTGTCATTTTGAGAGCTGGCTGAATCTTGAGGCTGGATCTCAAGAGTTTCATCCCACTCCGATTACTTCTCTGTGTGGAAGGAGACAGGAGAGTGAAATGGATTCCTTGGACGAGGCTCCAGATGACACTTTTGACAAGGAGGCAATAATACTGAGCAGGTTGTAGCTATGCCCTCCACAGTGTCACAGGGATTGGAATCTAACCTAGTGCCCCAGACCAGGTCTCTCCTCCTTCTCTAGTGTGCATGCTTCCATCTACAGCTTCAAATGGGGCAGTTCAGATCAAGGCCTTCCCACACATCCTTTATGACCACTTTACAAAACTTTTATTCAAGCAGAAGATTTGAAAGTTGTAAGGATTTGTTGAAAAGCCGAGATCTTTCCACTGTTTGGAGACGTAAGCATGTCCAGAGATGGCAGTTCTTCCTAGGTTCGTTTTATAACCATTTGGTATATATTCTCATGTAATGTTGATATTGGTTAATACATTTACATGCAAATGATAGGACTAGATAATGACACTTATGAAAAAAATGTAATGCCCAAAATAATTCTTAGTAATTTTAGAACAGTGGTTCTCAACCTGTGGGTCCCCAGATGTTTTGGCCTTCAACTCCCAGAACTCCTAACAGCTGGTAAACTGGCTGGGATTTCTGGGAGTTATAGGCCAAAATGCCTGGGGACCCACAGGCTGAGAACCACAGCTTTAGAATGATTAATGGATATATGGGCCCTATAGGTTGGAGGCTCACTGTCTAAAGACAGTCATTTTAAGAAAAATGAGTAAACTGGAAGAAGGCCTGCTTCAATCTCTAACGCTAAGAGACATGTTCTACTATGACTGTAACACCTTTAAAGAAAATGTAACTAACTGATTAGGCTGCTGAACTGTGACTCTGAAGGTCATGGTACAAATCCCCATCAGTCATGGAAACACACTGGGTGACCTTGAGCAAATCACACTCTCTCACTCACCTCACTCACTCTCTCACTCACTCACTCTCTCACTACTACGTTTGTCGTTTACTTCTTGGCAGCAGGTCTTCTATTCAAAATAATAGTGAGTAATAGTAAGTAAGCCTCCTGAAGAAAGATATTTGATTGGTTCACTTTCTGTGGTTCTGCCTTTCCAGTATGTCCTGGAGGGCTTGAGGCCCCCTGCAATAATCGTGGTACATGTGATGACGGGCAGAGGGGCTCCGGCCACTGCAACTGCAGCTCAGCTTTCATTGGAACAGCTTGTGAGCATTGCAGCCCAGGACGCTACGGGCCCGAGTGCAAAGGTAACTCTTATGTTGTCCATCATGCAGAAAATCCATAGCTTGGATCTACCAGCTCCAGATTGGACATTTGCAGAAACTTGCATACTCATATCTCATATGCAGTACTTTTGTCCTGCTTCAAGTATAACTTTTTTTTAAAACCACAAGTAACATTCTTTGTTAACATGTTTGAAGGCTGCATTGGTGGCTGTCCTTTTCACCCCAGCAGTGTAGGATTATTGCAGCTCAACACCACTTCAACTACCATGGCTCCATCCTACAGAATCCTATGATTTGTAATGGGTGAAACAACAGTTCTCTTTGGTAGAGAAGGGCAAAGGCTATGCCCTAGGATAGAGCTAGAGCAATGCAAAGCAGCGTCAAGCTGCTATAATTTTGCATTGTGGATACACCCTTGACATGTAATGAGAAAGTCCCCTCTGGATTTAACATCTATATTTCATTGGGGAAAATATGGTTCATTTAATTAGAGATCTTTATAGTACCATTAGTAACATTTATAGAATAATTAGTACTTCGATTTTTTTTTTAAATGGCTGACCTTATTGCCTATCACTCAGTGTGGGAATTATGGTATACAGTTGTCAGCATCCTCTTAATGCTGGTTACTTTTTTGTTTTGCAGAATGCAATTGTACAGAGAATGGGATATGCAATGAAGGAATTCATGGAGATGGTTTCTGCTTCTGCTCAGCTGGATGGATAGGGGAACGGTGTGAAATTGAACTAGGTAAAGGCCCCATGTTTTGTTTTGTTTTATCATATGGAGTGATTTCTTTTAAAAGATCCTGATTGTTTTCCTATTGTTTGAAATCTTCCCATCTCGTTGTTATTCCCCACCCCCACCCCACCAAGGTTTTGCAAGTAGCATTTCAAAAATGTCTAAAATACTGCAAGGCCCTCATAACTGTGAAATCCATATCTGCAGTTTCACTTACCTATGCACAGGGTCAGGGGTCCTTCTAGGAATTTGCTGGGTCCTCCGGGTGATTTCATAGTATGTCTATCATGCACTGGAGAACTTAGTACATTCATAGAATGAATACCTCTCTAGAAATCTTTAGGTCCTCCAACACAACTCTATGATATGTCAGGACCAAAAGTCAGGTAATTTAATGGTGTTTGGTCTTATCGGGTACTGCAATCGATCAAGGAACATATCCCCCACAAATATTGCATTGTTAAATATTGCAGAAAACCAACATGTACACATAGGCACTGTGTCCCTTATATTTAGATTCAGCACTTCAAAGTGGTTTACTTTCAGGATCTTATACACCAAAATCTTACACATTCAGCTTCCATGGTCTTTAGGTGTGCCAATTAGGGAGGCCCCTTCACTCCCATTCCTACACATGTAGGCCAATATGGGGAACAGAAGGCCATCTAAATTCCCATCTAGCCTCTTTCCCAAGTAGTCAAAAGCATGAACTCCCATGGCATCAAATTGATGAAGTTGTTTTTACAACATTGGAATAATAAACACAGAGATTCCCAAATAATTACATCAGTTCAGGAACATGACACTTGAGTGACAAGAGAGTGGAAGACTAATGCTAGTATGACTTGAAATAAACAAATCTGGATATTTGGCTCACTGAAAATGTCTCCAAGTGACCCCTTTCATCCCTCTGTTTTCTCAACTGATGTTCCTGTTATTGTATTACAGGAAGTGTTTCTTCTTTTCTAGTTATTTAGCATGTTTAGAATAACTTTTAGTTTGGTCCTCAGGGGCAAGTTACCTTCTGTCTCCAGTACCCAAAACCAACATTGTCCACTGTATTCTGCTGATCTAGTTATAGTTATGTGAGTGAGACCTAACATATTAAGACTGGAAAAAAAGATTATTAGGCCCTTTTTCATTCTAAAAGTCCAAGTTGATGACTTGTTTTGTGAAAGAAGAAGAAGAAGAAGAAGAAGAAGAAGAAGCTTTTTTTATACTCTGCCCCCTCTTCCCAAAGGTACTTGGGGCAGGCTTACAACAATCAACAAATACAGAAAATACTATATCAATAAACCATAGACAGCAGTACACAATTATCACTTCATTGTCCCAGTGGCACAATGGGTTAAGGACTGAAGATCAACAGGTCAGCGGTTCGAATCCAGGGAGAGTGGATTGAGCTCCCTCTGTCAGCTTCAGCTCCCCTTGCAGGGACAGGAGAGAAGCCTTCTGCAAGGATGGTAAGACATCAATTCATCCGGGTGTCCCCTGGGCAACATCCTTGCAGACGGCCAATTCTCTCACACCAGAAGCGACTTGCAATTTCTCAAGTCGCTCTTGACATGAAAAAGAAAAGAAAGAAAAGAAAGAATTAATACAATTTAAATAACATAATAATATAAACATTAATAAATAACAGTTTAAAAGCTATTTGCCCTCTAAAAACAATATAAATACCAACACCATTTAAAGACAGTCTGTCCCTTCTATCAAGTTCTGAAACAGAGGAGGGCATTTCCCTGAAATGAAATGTTATCCCTACTATTGACATTAGCATAAATGTGGCAAGAGTTAAGTCAGGCTAGTGAGTAAAAATAGCATTCATTAGGAAACTTAAACCTTTTCCCTCTATGAAAATTTTAAGCAAATAGGGTCATTTTTTATGATAAAGACTTCCCCCATTATCATAACCGCTGGCATCAGTATCCTAAAGATCCATCTGATCTTGGAAGCTAAGCAGGGTCCACCTTGGATAGCACACGGATAGAACGCTACAAATGAATTCCAGTTGTTTCAGGCGATATTTCAGAGGAAGGAACAAGCAAAACCACCTCTGAGGATTCCTTGTCTAAGAAAACCTCTGAATTGCCTGACCTCTCTGGCTTGTTTTATGTCTAGCTGCAATGCCTCAGTGTTCTCCAGCCTGTCACACTAATGCTGTTTGTCGAGTGAATAATACATGTGAATGCAAACTGTACTACGAGGGAGATGGAATCACATGCACAGGTATGACTAGGATGAATCCAACATTTGTAGCATGAGGAGTCTTGCCATGTTGGGATAATTAATGATAATATCACTAAAATGGGAGGTGGACTAATGCCACTGGGCTTCTTACATACTCCGTTGCTCAATTGTATTGACTACTGCTACCACAGTATTGTTAGAATCCTTTCCAATCTTCCTGTAAGGAGGAGAATATGAAATATAAGTGAATTTGTCATGGGATATGTGGCTTTACAACCTCATTCTATGATGGAGCACTTCAATGAGACCAATTATCACTCTAGATCACCAGAGAGAGAGCTGCTGTGAAGAAATGGACACACTAGTCTAAATTTCAAGGTTCTTTCCCTGATACTGTTTGTGCCACTTCAGAAGATGCTTGTCTCTATTTGATTTTGTGTCCTAAAGTCTCTTCCAAACAGAGATGCTGACGTGATTGCCCCTGTTAAATTCCAGTCTATTTTATGGAATTCTACTCTATCTGATATATTTTCAAGAATGTTCCAAGCCGAACAAAGATGTGTTGTTGAAGACTTTCACAGCCAGAATCACTAAGGATTCATGTGGTTTTCAGGCTGTTCTAGCAGCATTTCCTCCTGATGTTTTGCCTGCATCAGTGGCTGGCATCTTCAGAGGATCGGAACAGCATGTTATGGGCAGAAGTCTTGTGAACATCTAGTGTTCTTTGAGTTCAATGTTACCTTGGAAATTTACATAAGGGGTGGGATGTCATATAGAATCCCATCAAAACAGCAGAGAGATGTTGAAGGCAATTCATTTACACACATCTGGTGCCTCATTAAATTAATTTATTACTTACCAATAGGTAGGGTATTAAGGTAATCTAAAGTATGTGTCTCTGAAGATGCCAGCCACAGATGCAGGTGAATGTCAGGAGAAAATGTTGCTAGAAAATGTGGCCATACAGCTCGGAAACTACACAAATCCCCCCCTCCAAATTAAAGATATAAACTGAGCCCTATAAAATACATCCTAATGAAAAGGCATCTGTATAAAGGGAGGAGGAGAATCTGCTTCCTTCTATGTATCTGACGCTTCCATCCATGTATTTGATGGCATGCATAGCATGATGATATTCCAAAATCTGGATGTCCTGTGGAATATAATTATTAAATAATCAACAGGATGGTGGATTCTCAAAAGACTTGTCACTGAATAGTCAGGAAATCTCTTTATTCCTCCTTCCAAAGCAGTTTAAATGGCATCAGCTAGACCAGGCATGGGCAAACTTTGGCCCTCTGGGTGTTTTGTACTTCAGCTCCCTCCATTCCTAACAACCTACCTACCAGCTTTTAGGAATTGTGGGAGTTGAAGTCCAAAACACCTGGACAGCCAAAGTTTGCCCATGTCTGAGCTAAACCTTGTTCCGGGTAGACCTCAATCTCGAAGTGACAGGTACCAGGTCAAGAGGTGTTACTCTACTGAACTGCTTTTTTATGCTATAGTGATCAACCAGTGTGGGGAGGACAATGGTGGCTGCAGTGACTATGCCAACTGCACACAGATTGGAATTGATGTTTCATGCAGCTGCTTATCAGACTATGAGGGAGACGGCTATGTCTGCAGCCCTATCGACAGGTGTGCAGATGGAAATAATGGAGACTGCAGTGAGCATGCCACGTGTATCAGGACTGGCCCCGTAAGTATGCCTCTGCCTTGAGGAAAATCCCTTCTGTGCAGGGACCATCAACAGTAGAAACTATGTTGAAGTGAAAACTGGGTGATGGTTGCAGGAATATCAAGGCACCTCACATAACTCCTGTGGCGGCCCCATTTGGTAGGCTTATCCTGGTGGCCTTTTGTAATATTTCCTCCCCATGGGATAAGAAGGGGAGAGATGAAGCAATAAGAGGATTTCTCCTAATTGTTCTATGCCAATGCTGAATGTGAACCCCATGTACCATATGGCAGTTTTGGAGACAATTTTGGGCAGCATCATAATAGTGTGCATGCAACTTCATTTTTCTAAATCCATTACTTAGGATGATGCTTACAGTCTATATTTTGCTAAAACTAGCAGTTTTTCTCACTAAAAGCTTCAAGTAAAAGGAAGTGCCCATTCTGAGGTACAGACCTCAAAATACTTTGTGGTGTGATCTTTGTGCTTGACAATGAATCATTTTTTAATGGTGATGTTTGACGTCTGCATATTTTTGTGGAAAGCTTGTGACCTTTTTTCTCTTTGGCATGATGCATGTGTTCTTTGGCCTTGCAGAATTCCCGGCGGTGTGAGTGCAAACCGGGTTTCGTTGGCAACGGAGTCCAGTGTTTAGAGGAAGCCATCCCTCCCACAGATCGTTGCTTGGAAGAGAATGGGCAGTGCCACACTGAAGCTATCTGTACTGACCTGCATTTCCATGGTACCAGCATTGGCTCCTGTCATGTAATCTTTAATGATACTATAGGACAATCTTTGTTTCAGGCCCTGTCAATAGGTAACGCGAGGCAGCCACCCCAGATCAAAGAAAGTGCAGCAAATCATCATTTATTTTGTCTGGCCTAGACTATGGCAAACATAAATTTGAGAAGGGAGGAGCCATTTGCTCTTTTGCCTCAGGAAGAAAAATATTTTGGAATACATTGTCTTGTCTTATGCCACACATTCTTCTGCAATATGGGTCCAGGGAATGGAGGAGATTACTTAGTCTTGAGCAGGATTTCTTTGGCTAGCATGAGGAGGGATACACACAGTCTGGTTAAATCTCAGATGATATTCCCACACAGCATTGAGCAGCTGCCTGGAAACTAAGCCCTATGAACAAGAGTTTAGGATGGTGGATATATTTAGTGTGGAGATGAGAAGACTGTGAGGTGACATGATAGCCATTTTTAAGTATCTGAAGGAAGAGTGTGCAAAAGAATGGAGTACATTGGGGCCTTGGTATATACACTGTTGTTTGCTTCCAGGATCAAAATCCATAGATACTCAGCTTCAATTACAGTATATACAATGGCATAATAAAATCATGCACCTTAATTAAAATGATAATATCAAGCTAAGCATTTGCTGATGTGTCCTAGTAAATATTAAGTATTTTGGACATCAGAATAAATTCACAGATATACGAGGATGGAAACTGTTTACTAAGAGGTCCAAACAATTTTTCTGATAGACCCATAATCATTTGTGTGGTGTTGTTGTTCATTCGTTCAGTCGTCTCCGACTCTTCGTGACCTCATGGACCAGCCCATGCCAGAGCTCCCTGTCGGCCGTCACCACCCCCAGCTCCTTCAAGGTCAGTCCAGTCACTTCAAGGATGCCGTCCATTCATCTTGCCCTTGGTCGGCCCCTCTTCCTTTTGCCTTCCACTTTCCCCAGCATAATTGTCTTCTCTAGGCTTTGCTGTCTCTTCATGATGTGGCCAAAGTACTTCAACTTTGTCTCTAGTATCCTTCCCTCCAATGAGCAGTCGGGCTTTATTTCCTGGAGGATGGACTGGTTGGACCTTCTCGCAGTCCAAGGCACTCTCAGAACTTTCCTCCAACACCACAGCTCAAAAGCATCGATCTTCCTTCGCTCAGCCTTCCCTAAGGTCCAGCTCTCACAACCGTAGGTTACTACAGGGAATACCATGGCTTTGACTAGGCGGATCTTTGTTGCCAGTGTGATGTCTCTACTCTTTACTATTTTATCGAGACTGGACATTGCTCTCCTCCCAAGAAGTAAGCGTCTTCCGATTTCCTGGCCACAGTCTGCATCTGCAGTAATCTTTGCACCTAGAAATACAAAGTCTCATGTGGTACTCATGCCAAATTCCCTTCTGTCCCCAAATCAGATCAACTTGTGCAAATTAAATAAGGACTGGAATGAGCCAGTATTTTATCTCATTCTCCAGATAAAACAGTTGGTGTCTTCCACTTGCAGTCTCCTAAAGGAAAATACAGCTTCACCTACCAAGATGCTGAAGCCAGCTGTGGGGCTGAGGGAGCCACCGTGGCCACTCTTCCGCAGCTTTCGGCTGCTCAGCAGGTAACAACGCAACCAGGGTCTGGTTCAGTGGCTTCAGCTCCTTTTGCAGCTCTAATCCTTACTTTCTGGAAAACCCTAGACACAGTGGCTGTGCTGGCTGTGGGATTTTAAGTTATAATTGGAAAAAATAATGTTTCCAAGCTCTGATTCATACTGCCTTCTAGTTGGCTTGAGCTATTCAGCTCTTATCAGAACTCTTTTTGAAAAGAAACATAATGTTTTGGCGCATCTACCTAAAAAAAAACATCCTTGGTATTCCTGTCGGGCGGAAGTCCTAGCCACTCTTGCTTCACCTTGAGGACCCAAATGTAAAACTATTTCAGAATATGATCCTGTTGTAAATATTGATCTAGTAAGAGCAATGAAACTTGTTTCTACACAATGCCTGGCACATGAGAGATGACACCATGCAGATGACATGCAAAGGAAATGAAATGCTACCCTCTCCAGGCCAAATAGTACACAACAGCTTAACTGATGTTCAAAGACAGTAGTACGATGAACTGTGATGAAAGAGGAGGAAAAATTAAATGGTGGGCAGGTTGAAATACAGGACAGGGCAGGAGATTGGACTGGATCGTCTGTGTGGTCTCTATGATTCCATGACACCAATTAAAGCCCCCCTCTCTCTTTCTCTCTCTCTCTCTCCCCCCTTCCCTTCCTTCAGATGGGTTTCCATCTGTGCATAGTAGGTTGGCTTCATAACAGAACCGCAGGTTACCCAACTGTGTACCCAAGTAAGAAGTGTGGTGGGCATCGTGTGGGAATTGTGAATTATGGTTATCGAAATAACATCAGTGAGCAATGGGATGCTTACTGCTACAGAGCTCAAGGTGAGAAGCTTAAATATGAGCTAAATAACCATTTCTCATAAATATGAGGGAATAGTGGGATGCCAGTTTCTGCAAAAATGGGGATATTATATCACATCCACAGGCTGCTGCATCTAACTCTTGTTGTTGTTTTCCATGCCAGATGTGAGCTGTAGTTGTAAAGAAGGGTTTATTGGAGATGGCTATACTTGCATTGGAAATCTTTTGACAGTGCTGGGCCAGTTTGCAAACTTCTCACTCTACTATTCTGTAAGTGGTAATTTCATATGCATGCTTTGATGACAAGGATGGGCAACCTCTGCGTTGTATATCTAAGATTCTTGGCTATGCAAGGTCTAAAAGATGGCTAGTGAACTGGGCTAACTATCATAGTTGTTGATGTCACCCAAACTCAATACAAGACACTTTTAAAAAATGTATATTAAAATATTTCAATTATGGCAGCATACAACCTGACTAATTTAAAGCAGTGTAAATAATAAAAAATAACTTCAAAGGGCTAATAAAACTTTAAACATCCAAGGTTTTGTATAAAACGAATTGGACTGCTAAAGTTTCACAATCAGGTATGTTTTCACTTGGTGCTGGAATGACAGCAATGTTGGCATCCAACTGGCCATCTAAAAGAAGGTGCTCCATAATGGGAGTGCCCCATCAGGGAAGGCCCTCTCCTGAGTCCTCTGAGGGCATAATGCCCTGCAGGCAGGGCAAAGGCAAAGGCGTCTCTTATGCTTTTGCTTGGCCATGTGGCCTCTCAAAGAACTGGGAAACTCTGTGGAATAGATTATTAGAAAGAGCATCAAGAGGGAGGAGTCCCTTCCCCACACTTAAAGCTCTGTCACACTACATTGTTATAGCATTGATTTTCCACTTTATCTGCCTTAGGAACATCCTGTGGAATTTGGGGTTTGTAGTTTGACAAGGCCCAAGAGCTCTTTGGCTGGCAGTTCTAAATACCCCGCCCTAAATTGCAAACCCCAGGATTCCATAGGATGTTACTATTGTAGTTAAAGTGGAATAATAGCACTATAACAGCATGGCATGTTAGTGTCCTTACATTGACAGGACTACATAGCTAGCAAGCTCTTTGTTCTTTTTGATTTATGGGGACATTTGAATCTGAATCCAGGGAGTGGGGTGAGCTCCCACTGTTAGCCCCAGCTTCTGCCAACCTAGCAGTTCGAAAACATGCAAATGTGAGTAGATCAATAGGTAGTGCTCCTGCAGGAAGGTAACAGCACTCCATGCAACCATGCCAGCCACGTGATCTTGGAGGCGTCTATGGACAACGGCAGCTCTTCAGCTTAGAAATGAGCATCACCCCCTAGAGTTGGACACAAATAGACTTAATATCAGGGGGAACCTTTACCTTTACTTTTGGAAGAAAAATGTTTGTGTATATTGAGTCTATATTTTTACAGAAATACTTATACTCATTTTGATGGGTGTAATTTCAGTTGGACACATTGATACTGTTCGGCCAGGGCTGGGAGAGGGTAGGAGAAGGTTTTTTTTTGTCGTATCATTTAACTTCAAATTTCATTTTATTTGGTTTTTTTAATTTTCAAAAGACTTGGACCAGGAGGGCAAAAGTGTTGAATTGGTTGGTGTTGAGAGGAAAAAAGGACTGCAAAAAATAAAATAAATAAATGTGTAAGAGCCTAATATCTTGGGGGAGATTTCAGGCATTTGAGGGGGGAGGTGATAGAGAGCCATATACATCCCATAGGCTACACCTTCTCTGCCCCTCCTTTCAGTTAAATAACCATGAGCTTGCTTTCTCTGTTTCAGCTGGTATTGGATCATGCCAATTCCACCCAGGATGGAGCAGACTTTTTTGATTTCCTGTCTAGAGATACCACTTACAAAACCCTTTTTGTACCTTTGAACTCTGGCTTCAAGGAAAATATAGTAAGAACTGTAGAACAGACACTTGACTGTAGTGGTTGTGCATGACATGCTTTTTCACCAGTTTAATCTTAGAGACTTGGGGAGGCAGAAGGTTAGATAATATTATTGTTTATATTTTCTCATCATCATTATGCAACATAAGATTCCTTCAGAGATTAGTTCATCGAGCTAAACACCTGATATTATTATCAAAAATAAAGAAAATGTTGTTCTCCGAAGGAGAGTGAAGTCTAAACGAAATGTAATGGTTTTAATATTTATTACCTTTTCTTATGGAAACTTGGGGATTATAGTTCTAGAGGGGAGTCGATATCTACAGCAGTAGCTGGGAATTCTCAACTTTTACCAAAGAGGTATTGTAAGGATTCTTCAGGGGAAACCTTGACAGCCAAACTATATAGTTTAAGCATTGTATGTGTGTGTACATATCTGTGTGTGTTGTGTTGTTCATAAAATTCCACAGTGGATTTTCAAGTTTAGGGTAGATTTCCTGATGTTCCCTGTCCAAGGAAAGCCTGTGACATCAGTTAAGTATATGATCCCTTTCTGTACATCAGATAAACATGTCAGTGATAGATTTTCTAGAAAATAGCTTTGAAGAGGATCACAGACATTTACCTACTCACATTCCAAAGCTTTAGCCAGAGACTAAAGTCTTCTGCCGTTGAAAATAGACCCTTTGATCTGACTATCGAAGGAATTTTCAAGGTAGGGTTGAACAAATATAAGACGAGTGTGTGCATGTGTGTTTAGTTTCAGAATGTGATTTGAAATGACAGTGAAAGAAAGGCAACTGAGAGCTCAAGCAACAGTGTGCTAGGACAAGGAGAGACTCCCTTTAGTGCCAGAACTGTCCAAACAGTGGGGAGAAAGTGTAGCCAGCTTTATGCTGGGCTTCATTCTGGTTGAAAGCCACTCAGTATGTAAATACAAAATGAAACTGCCCTTGCATGACTTTCCTTGAGTCTTTCAATGAGCCCTTTGTTTGCCATCTGGTCTCTTTTCTTTATCAAGCTCACCCTTGCAGTTGCATGGTGTAGTGTTTTGAGAGTTTTCCTAGGACCAGGGTTTGAATGCTCATTTGTCCATGGAATTCCACTGGATGGCCTTGGGCAAGTCACACCCTCTCAACCTTAGAGGAAGGGAATGGAAAATCCTCTCTGAACAAATCTCTGTAATAAGTTTGCCTTTTTATTACTATAAATCAGAAAATACTTGACGACACACAACAGCAAACTAATAATCTTAATATTCACATTGAGGTTGCTACTTTTTTTTTTGGTAGCTGAGATTATTTCTTTAATCTTCCATGTGGGTTAATGATTTCTACTCCACAAGTCACTGGTTATATGAGTGCTAGTAATGACATTTTGTAGAAGACCATGTCCAGTCTCTACAAAAAATTCTGCCCCAATTCTGCATGCAGAGGTTATAATACTTTTTGTGGTTCATAGAGCTGAATGGTTGGCTAGACTGCAGTTGGCTATCATTTTTTCCCTTTTCCTTTTTCTTATCAATAAAATCACCTCAAATGGAACAGAAATCTCTCTTTGTTTTCCCAGTCTTTAACACTGAATGACTTGAAGCTTCATGCGTCTGTGAGTGATGTGTTCTTCTGGAGCGTCAATCTCACAGTTGGCACCATTATACCTTCCCAAGCAGGATTTAACCTTTCCATCACAGATTCTGGGAATAACACACAGTACCCCGTAAGTATCTATAGATGATTGGACAAACACGCTATTACATTTTTTCCAGGAAGACCTTAGCAGTGTCTAATTGGGCACCACCTCTTTCGGCTATAAATTTGCTTCATAGTTTAACTCTTTGAGGCTGTGCTTCATTTTTGTTAATTCTGAATGCTGTTACTGTTGTTTCCATGGTTGCTACTCAGGATTCGAAGATGATAAACAATACAGTGATCGTTAAATGGGATATTATGGCCTCCAATGGGATTATTCACGCTATCCAGACACCTTTGATGGTACCTCTTCAACGTCGGCTGCCCACGCAGGTTCGTCACCCAGCTTGAAATGAATCTACTTTGTATTCCTTTCCTCTTTGACTTATGATATATAGTTTCCAATGATTGCTCTGTGGGAAGGATGGTGCTTTGCAAAGAAACAATTAAGATGTTCAATGTATTGTCAAAGGTTTTTATGTCCGGAATCACTGGGTCATTGTGAGCTTTCAGGGCGATATGGCCATGTTCCAGAAGCATTCTCTCATGACATTTCACCTGCATCTATGGCAGGCATCCTCAGAGGTTGTGGGGTCTGTTGAAAACTAGGAAAATGGGATTTATATATCTGTGGAAAATCCAGGTAGAAGAACTCTTGTCTGTTTGAGGTTGGTGTGAATGTTGCAGTTGGCCACCTTGATTAGCATTTAATGGCCTAGCAGTTTCAAGGTCTCAAATTAAGATGTTATTCTTTTGAAATAATTGGTATCCATCCCATCTATGAAACACACTGGGCAAAATACAGAAAAGTGAGAGGAACTTCCTTGGGCAATAAATTTGCACAACCACTCATGAGAGTTAAGGGGCCCCCTCAAGTGGCATGGAAGGCCGAAGTAGGCCAGAGGAATTAAGAGTTTGGGGTAGGTCACTTTGCATGAATAAAAGCAACGTTTGATTAGCACGAAGACCACTGGATCCAACCTTGTGTGGGAAAATACAGAATGATAATAGAGTCACAACCTAGTTGAAATTCTGCCCATTGAGTTGCTTTTATCTCCCAAGCAAATGCAGTGGGTAAGAGTTAAATTCTGAGCTTCCATAGCCTGAGTGGAGCCAGCTAATCATGGCTTGTCAAATGCTATGCAGGAAGAGGTCCGAGGGGGAAGAATATAAAGAGAGACTTGTCTCAACTGTTTGACAGGACAAGAAACCAAAAGGAATGTGTATTAATACGGGACTAAGATGGGAAACTCTAGAATAGAGATAGGGATAGAGATAGCAATGAGTAAGATAAACATAGTCATATGGAATAGACATTTAGTTTGAAACAGTGATTCTAGCAGAAGAACTCAGGAGAAAAGTTCTGCTTTGATTCTAAATTAGTTGTTACATTGCAATATTTATGAGGCAAATGCCGTTGCCATATCAAAAGAAGAATGCTGCTTTTTGCAGGTTACGATTCCTGTAAAATCATCTGCTGCCATGACAATCGGTGTGAGCATTGTTGTTGTAATACTGCTATGTGTGGCTATTGCTGGAGTGACCTACTACTGCCTCAAAAGAATGAACCAAAGATTCCAGTTTCGCTATTTTAAGGTATTTTCACTGTGCATTTACAGGGGAAAGCAAAGGGTTTTGTTTGTATTTCTATTTAGTATCAACTCATTTAATATTTTGTTTCATGGCTCATAGATGCAAACATTTCGGCAAGCTTGTTGCATATATAGTATTGTCACTTGCGGACATAGAAACTGGCAACATTGCACCCCCAGCAATTATAGATAGTCATACTGTTCTGGGGCAGGGATGGAGAGAGACAAAAGGTGGGATCCTGTTGATAAGTCCTAACTGTAGTTTACTCATTGACTCAATTGTTGAATGTTGTATCAAGAAATTGATAATTTATATTGATTAAATTGATCAATAGTCAGGATTAGCAATAGGATTTGAGACAAACTATAGTAATGCTTTTATTAGGACGAGTCAAACTGTTAGAGACATGGGGGGATGGAGAAAGAGGGAGAGAAAAGGCTAAGCTCAGGAAAGGAAAGTCCATGAAAAACACCGAACTGACACATGGAAGGTTAACATCTGTCATAAAACAAAGAAGTCAAGACAAATGGTAGCCAAGGTTAGAATGAGAGTGAAATTCATGACAAAAATTACACTATGTAACAAGATTTGAAAAATACTCTTGGTTTGAAAGTGTTATTTCCTGTTTATTTGTGCAGTATTTACTTTGAAAGTAGTTGTTATACTCCAGAAAATTGCACAGGAAGCCAAACCTTCCCAGGCCTTTACTGCAGCCCCAAATTAAGATAATTTCACATTACTCCTGGATCTGATTTTAATTATTTTCCTCCTAGAACAAAAAGCAGATCATCAGAGCATGCAAAATGAGAGCAGCAAACACACTTATTCCCTCCCTGTACTGAGTGAAATCTAGCAAAGCATTTAGTATGTCTTCTGACCTTGTCAGGGATAATGGAAGTTATAGTTCAACAACACAGACACAGCTGCAATCTTTCCCCCACCTACAAAAGTTACACAATTCATTCTTACTGAATCCCATTTTAGCTTTACTCTTGTATTAGTCAATGATATGAATTGAAAGTCTCAAGATGAAAGTCTCAAGGTGGAAGTATAAGCTGTAGAGTTAAATTCTCCCTTTAAGCTTAAACATGTGCTTTCCTCTGTTTGCTTTCAGGCTGAGTTGGAGGATGAAGAGCCTTCTTGGGAGGAAAGGAGCCCACACTTGGTTTCCATTCCAAATCCCATTTATGGGGCAGACAGCTCAATCTATGAGCCATTTGAGGTAACACACCTAAATGTCAAATTTTGCTGAAACAAGTGTAGCTGAATTCTATTACAATTTATGCAAGCAGGTTTTCCCCTCAAATTTAATTCACTTGTACATGTGATGTTTAAGTTGGTTGGTGTGTATGAGCTTAGGCATTGCAAGTTCTGTGTAGCATCTCTGTTAGTGTGCAAACTCTGGCTTCCCCATATTACAATACTACAGGGACTCCATTGTGTTATTTTGGGCCTTGTGGATTAATTGGTCTAATATGGAGTTTGGCTTTGGTTTCAGGATTCTCTTCAAGGAGGAGACCTTTCTGATGCTCACAGAATTCTTGGCCACTACTAAGGGGTTCAGAGCAGCACTGTAAGCAGGAAACACTGTTCCAGAAGCTTGGCTGTGCAGAAGGAACCGATTGTAATCTTGGTTCTTACAGACTGCTAAAATGTCTTTTTTCCCCCATGCCATTGAGATAAATTGACAAGTGGTTCTTGGATTAATTGAAAAAAGAAGTTGGCAGGGGGTTGGACTGGATGGCCCATGAGGTGTCTTCCAACTCTATGACTCTATACCTCAGTTCCATTTCTCTTTTTAATGTCATGGATGGGGGCTCAGGATCCAAAGAGCCTTTTGCACTTGCATACACATGGGGTCTTTAGTATTTCTCTATTCTGAATGCAGGCCGCTCTTGTGTGTTTTGGAGGCCAGACCTTCAGAAATGGCTTTTTGGGTAAAGCTGCAATAGGAGGGAAGGGCCTGAAAAGTCATGTTTTATGCACAGGATACTTGGGGCGTATCCTGACTCAGGAATGTATTTGGTCAGTGGGGAATAGTCAGTGGGCCAATACAACCTTAAATTCAGGGGTGAAAAGTTCTGTAACTTTACTCTGAAACTGCACTACTGAGCCTTCTGTTTATATTTTTAGTATGTTACTTTAAATAAATGAAATAATTAGGCTTCCTGAAATCATAGTGGATCCTGGTTTGTAATCTTACTGAATTATATGTATTATTTTGAGAACTTCAAATGTTTGCAAAACAATAAAGGGCAAGCAAGTCTTGCCAACCTGAATGAAACTTCTGATTAGTCTTAATCAGTAAATGAATGTGTTTGATTCAACTGGACATTTAGAGTAAAGAATATGAGCCATATCTTACAATTAAACATTGACCGTGTGAGTTGTGCTCCACTTTTCATACAAAGCAGAGCCCCTGGTGGCGCAGTGGGTTAAAGCACTGAGTTGCTGAACTTGCTGAGCAAAAGGTTGCAGGTTCTAATCTGGGGAGTGGCGTGAGCTCCTGATGTTAGCCCCAGCTTCTGCCAACTTAGCAGTTCAAAAACATGCAAATGTGAGTAGATCAATAGGACTGCTCCAACCAGAAGGGAATGACACGCCATGCAGTCATGTCAGCCACATGACCTTGGAGGTATCTATGGACAATGCTGGCT
Source organism: Anolis sagrei (assembly GCF_037176765.1). Lineage (NCBI taxonomy): Eukaryota > Metazoa > Chordata > Lepidosauria > Squamata > Anolidae > Anolis > Anolis sagrei. The sequence goes on along the minus strand of NC_090022.1, from coordinate 68,221,558 downwards.
CTTTGACTTAGAAACGGAGATGAGAACCAACCCCCAGAATTGGACACGACTGGACTTAATGTCAGGGGAAAACCTTTACCTTTATCCCTTTCATACAAAGAAACATTGCATGATATACATGTAAATAAGTGGCACTTTCCCACAGTGAAACATTTTATTTTTGTAAAAATAGTAAATGTTACTCTACATTGTAATGAACAGAAATGTTTGAAATTTTCAATGACACATAGTAAACCACAAATCTTACAGAATGTGTTTATTTAATACTCTATTGAATTCACACAAAAGAAACAAGAATGAATGGCTACACATGCTGTTGTAGGTACAAAATACTTTAGCTGATTTTTCTAGCCAGTTCCAAAAATCTGAAATGCTGCTTTATTTTGAAGTTCAAAGATGGCGCAAAGAGCCTTAAGTTGAAGGTCAAAGATGGTAGTACAGCTGGTCCTCAGTATTTGTGGGTATAATACCTGCAGATTTACTTTTTCGCAATTTAATATGTTTTCTCTAGGTCCTCCAGGGCAACTTGGTGATCAACCTGGATATCTAGAGATTCCTAGAGAGGTGTTTTCTCAGGTATATACAAGAAGTGTTTTTCCCCACTTTCATGGGGTCCTGCTGTCCTGGAACTTTCCTGCTAGCAGTGTGTTGTCCTTGCAGCTCAGCCATTTTAACTCAAAAACATAACCAACATTTTCAGCCATCTATTCAAGTGTTAGTTTCTTCCTCCATAGGAATGCCAAGCCAAAATACATAATCAAAAGTGGCTGTTTGATCTCAGATTGTTTTTTTTTTTAAGTATGACGTAAAAGATGTTGAATGCTATGCCAACAATAGTTTTGAGAGACAAGATTAGGATATCCTGCCATCGTATTTGATCATTTCTGCACAGCAAAAACTTGGCACATTTTAAATAGGTAGATAAATTAAATGAGATCAAGTTTATTCCTGCTTTGTGCACTTAAGGCTTTCCTTTTAATAAATAAAAAAACGTATTTAATGTAAACAGTGAGCCATCTACTGTTGCTCAAAGCAGAGATTATGCAAAAGCACAGACTTCCTAATGACATGATTCAGATGAATGGACAGAACTCCGAAGTCTCTTAAACAAATATAATAAAATGTGCAGTACAAAATGGTTGCTACTCCACTCTTAGAATCACCATGTAACACACTATACAGAAAAAGCAATAAATATGACCCTGTCACAAATAATGACCACACAATCTGGCAGTAAGGCTTCTTTGGTATCATATTGGGATATTCAAGCTTTTGTCAATATTTTTTGATTCCTGACCAAAAAAAAACAACACCTTACTCGACTTCCTTATGGTTCTGGAATCAATTTGAGCAGTTTTATTTAGTCATGATTTAGTTTCAAACAATACCTGCGGATATAACTGGCTAAAGCAGTATTTGTCAGCTCAATCAGACATCAAGACCTTTCCCATCTGAAGCTCAAGTCAGCCCCGATGATGTATGACAAGACTCCAGTGGAAACAGGTCCCATAATTAGTGTATGGAGGAACAAAGTTAAAACATTCAAGTTAAGTCTCATGCTAGTCTCATTGTGTAGAGTAGAGGGGACTTTTTGTGTCAGGAATGACTTGAGAAATTGCAAGTTGCTTCTGGTGTGAGAGAATTGGCTGACTGTAAGGACATTGCTTAGGAAACGCCTGGATGTTTCGATGTTTTACCATCCTTGTGGGAGGCTTCTCTGATGTCCCCGCATGGGGAGCTGGAAGTGACAGAGGGAGCTCATCTGCACTCTTCCCAGATTCAAATCTTTAATTGGATGCCTTTGGCTCATGATTGGGGTACAGTGACAGAAGGAGGACAATAACAAAATTGGGCTTGGCCTAAAAAGTAAGACTTAAATTTTTAAAAAAGTAACCTTTTTGAATGAGATAAATGAATAAGTCAACTTAAGTCAACCAGAACACCACATAATGTGGCCTTAATAGTGAATTGTATCAAGTTAAAAAGTATCCTGGCTACAGATGTAAATACAGGAAGGATGAAAGACTGAACATTATAATAATTTCTTTACATACACATCTAGGTAGGGATGAAAGACATATTGTGTCTTTCATTATTATGTCAAGTGAAGTATTAACTTGCATCTGTTTGTTCTTGGCTGCTTGAAATATTAAAATATAAATATAGAACTGAACAGTTTAAATGGATGTTTTTCAGTTGAAGTCACATTTATACCACCCCATGTTTAAAACATGTTCTTTTCACCATAGCATATAGTGGTAATATACACATTTGTTGCAAACTGCAAAATTAAGTGATGCCATTACAATGCTTACACCACATTAGCTGACGTTGTCATAAACAGTGTTTTCCACTGGTTAGTTCACACAGTTTGTTGAAATAAAGTGTAATCCAATGGCATACAGTCTACAATGTTGTGGAAAGACATGCTTCTTAATGATAAACAATATTTAATTTTGAGTAGCATGACATACAAAAGCTAGGTAAGTTAATAATAAAATCATTTTACTGCCTTGATCCTATGCTTATTCATTTTACTATGATCCAATTCTTCAAAAACAAGTCGCCTTCAAATGTATCTAAATGTGTTTCAAGTGCATTGTGAGTTGACTAAACTTGAATGTCTGCAATGACTTTTGCAGCAACTCTAGTATATTGTGTAGTTTGTATAGTGAAATTGATCTGGATGTTACACAAGATGACTAAGGCCTTACTTTGTAGTTATTCCTATGAAAGTGTGAATAATTTATATTCTATGTACTAATAATACAACATGGCTCAACAGGCTTGCATATCATAAGCAATTTTTTTAAAAATACCAGGTGTTACAGCTGAGGATTTCTATCTGAAATGCTCCAAAATCCAAAACATTTTGCCACCAGTTCTGTCTTCCAAGAGGCAGTAATAGCGCTCTTGGTTACCATTTGCAAGGTGGAAGCAGGTAACTGCTGGATCCCCTGAGAGAAGAGGAAGGCTGGAGAGAGGCACAAATATCTGTGAAATACAGGTGGTGTGAATGCATGCTAAGCTCCACACTTGGACTTCCTCCATTTTGTGCATCCTCAGTCTCTTTCCAACCTTCTTTCTCAAACAGAGCAAATAAGACATGAGGCAGGAGAGAGGCACAAGGGTCTGTGAAATGGTGGTGGTGGGGGAGGGGGGGCAAAGATATTCAAGATATCTTATTAGGTAGATGCATACATCCCAACACACTTCTGGTTCTAGCCTTTCAAATAAGGGAAACACAGTGTTTAACCCTGTCCTGAGTCATTAGGAGAAGCAGGCAACACATGAAATTATTGATACACAACAGGATTAGTACACAGCAAACAAGATTACTATGCTAGTTGTTGCATTGGATCACACATTGGACACTTCCCAAGTGTCTAGATCTATGTGATGTATCGACGAATAATGCATGCAGATCCAAGTAGGGTGGCCTTTTGAAGCTGACAGATGGTGATTTTGTCAGCGCTGATTATTTTTAAGTGAAAGCTAAGGTCTTTATTATTATTATTATTATTATTAGTTTTTGAAGTGCCTGGAATCTATTTTGGGGGGAAGAATTTTGGGTGTTACACAACACTCCCTTTTAAAAAATCCTAACCCATCCTTGATTATTTCTTGTCAATAAAGCATCTCAAAGATATAATTTATATAACCTTTGCATTCAATCATCTCAGTTATATTATCCAGGAACTGATGGTGGGACAAGTATAGTGATGGTCACATAGTAACCAAGTTGCAGCTCATGAGTGAGCAGCTGAGCCTTTCACATACAACAGCGATTACTACAGAAATGTTTTTAACATACATACATATTTGGATGCCTTTTACCGGATGTGCACCATTTCCTCTAAGAATGGTGTCTTCATGCAACCAGTACAGAGCTGATCCATCCAGAGGGGAGCTTCATGTTGCAGAGGGGTTCGCCGAGGGTAAAAGGTGAAGTTCACATCGTAATTCAGCAAGCAACTGATGGATGCCATGTAGATGTCAGAGAAGCGAATCAGTCTTCGAGAAAAGTAGGTTGGATTGTGAAAAGTACGAAAGATGCTCCCAAACTGGGGGTTAAACAGGTTCTTTGAAAGTGACCTAAAGGAAAGAATTTGGTGTCATGCAGTAAATCTCATGTTTGGACCAGTAAGACATTTGCCAATTTAAAAAAAATCACTTGGCATCTTCTTTTAAAACAAGTTGTTCTATACTCTTTGAATTTTGTTTTGAAAGGGGAGCCTGACTGGTGGAGGAGGAAATGAAAAATTCCTGGTGTTGTGTTCAAACAAACTTATTTTAGCAATGAAGTTCAAAACATGAATTCAATTCTACTGAAAAATAAAGTGCAGTGGGTTTACAACAACTGTAATATTGGAGACGCAGTTATTTCCTCATCAGAAGTGTTGCAAGTCACAACTAATTCCAAATTAAATATTGCAATAGGCTAAACATGCTGAAGGCTCCAAATCCCATGTGATCTTGGACATTTATCAGGGTCAGGCCTTGGATGGGAGAGTGCCAAGGAAGGCCAGGTTAGGAAGGCTACTTTTCAGAGGAAGACAACAGCAAAGCACCTGAGTGCTCTTTGCCCAAAAAACCATATTTTAAGGCCAGTTGGATAGAACTATTTTCTATTCAACCAAGACACAAATTTATTTTTGCAATTTGTGTGTTTTTTTTCTTCAAGAAAGCTCACCTAATTTCCTGTCGCTCTTTCATCCATTCTAGAAGCACCTGCTTAGATTCTGCATCTTGATACATCTAAAAGAAATGGAAAAGGTATCATAATTTAATTTTTAACACAACTGGTTTATTTTAAACTTAACTGTTCACTATAATCATATGTTTAAATAAACATAATGACAGTTGCTGTTTTACATCACTTTCTAGCTATAGAGAAAAATATGCACACAATAAAATGTCCTTAGTTTAAATTCATGGGAAATGTAATCACAACAGCACCAAGTCAGACATAGTCTATTAATAAATCTAGCCAACGAACAGTTTATTTCATCACCTGCATTCTCTCCAAAAGTCCTGTAAGAGCTTGCTGCCAAGTCAAAGAGTGCATGTACTGCTCTGTGTTAATGATCCGTATTTCTGTTTCTAACTCTGGAACAATGGCTCCTGTCCTCCAACCATGACGGAGCATGAGATCCTAAAAAAACAAGGTGGGAAAGGCAGCAGATTAGTCAATAGCACTAAACAATGCAGCAGAGCCTAAGAAGCCTACAGTTATGGCTGGCATTCTGTTGATTAACTACAATAACATACATCTCACAGCATCACCATTCACATTTTTGTTCATGGCACAGGTTGGAAGACTTCACACAACAACCAAAAGCTTTCCCAAACCTACCTTGTGATCAATGCACCCCATTCCTAACATGATCACTTCTGCCTTGCTGGAGAACAGGGACTTGTTCAGCTCCTTACCTGTAGCTGGACGCATTTCAATAGGTATCTGCATAAGTATTTATGTCTCCATTGATATGTGTCCTAAGGCAGGATACCAGTCTCTAACCCATACTGAAACAATTCAATCAGCAAAACAAAAGGGGGAAATGTACATGCATATGTCAATCCAGTCTACAAAATTACTGATCTGTTCACACTAGACAGACAAAAAATGACTTTATAAGCTTGCTGCAATGTGAATTAAATTGTGAAGAATAGCAGCAATGGCAATTACTTTCTTAAATTGCCAGTTTCAAATAAAACACCAATCCTATAGGATAATTTGGCTCTAAATCAGGTATTACTTACTTACACAAAACGGCACCAGTTTGCAATCAGCAAATTATAGCTCTTCAGTGTTACAAGAACCAAGGAAGATCTTTCATAGAGTTGCTATAAGATTCAGGCCCCATAGAGAAGGAAGCCTTTTTTGAATTCAAGGGATCTATTTCTGACTAAACACGCAGAGATGTGGATTGAACACCACAAGCGATCAGTACAATTAGGCATACAAAAACATAGGCAAGATTCTGAACACTATAGGAAACGTTCTACTTGTCTAAATTTGCTTTTCATCTGCAGTATTTTATAGCCTCCCCTCAAGTCAAGTTGGTCTCTGGAATGAAGTTCAATTAAGAAATACTGCCCACCCCCCCACTTCTGTGAAATTTCTCCTCACAAAGAAGAGGAGGATGGGTCCTAGCTATGGGGTGGTGGTAGGATCTTAATGTTTTGCAAGTCTTCTTATGAAGAAGGAAAGGTTCTAAATAAATACTTAATTAAGAGAAAATACTAACTTTAATTTGAAATTGTTATATTTTTCATCTGAGCTCTAATTTGGGAAGGGGCCAAAAGCAGCAGACTGCAGGAACCTTCCAACATTTTGACATAAACTAGAAACGTGTCTGAGTTTGAATCAAGACTAGTAATAGGAAAGTTGGTAGTAAAACATTCCTAATTTTAGTTAATTATTAATATGCCAAAAATCAAACTCAATTATGTGAGAAGGATGAGGTAAATAATGGTTACATTTATGTTAAATTGCCAAGTTTAAGTCCAAACCTGGCCCTAACAGTCTTATCAGAAGGAAAGTGGAAAATACCATCTGTGTTTTCGAAATTTCCATCTCTCATCCACCATACCCCAAATCCTTCTTTTGCTTCCCTTTCTCCTCTGTTATATTCTCTTCTTAATCTTCCCCTTTCTTTGGTTTACTGATTCCCATATTAACCCCAGAAAAAGCCCCATGATTAAGAACCTCTGTTTTCAAAAGAACTAATGAGGAATCTCTGGTGTACAACACAGAAGGACCGCCTGCATGCGAGGAAGACCCTCTGGTCCAGCCTTCCATAGCAATATTTGGCTTCTTTTAATCTTTTGACCTAAGAATTAACTAAACTACCAAGCTGCAATCATGCTTTTTTTAAAAACAACAACAGCAAACAAACCTAAGATTCCCAAAGCTATTTACATTTATTAAAGCTGAGAAACCTAGAATTTGTTGACTTAAGTTACTTGGTTGCATATTCTAGAATTCATTAATTAATTCTACAATTAATTTGCTTTCAAGTAACTTAGGTCAATCAATCAAGTTTAAAAGGCAATTAAGTTGCCCTCTTTCACTAGAAAAAAATTAATTTAGCTGAGAACGCTTTTGCTATTGATTAATTAGTCCTGTCATTGGTCAGGAATGGGTGGATGGAAAAAAGCAGCTTTTTAAACAGTTATTACAACACAGAAGAGGAAGAAACAAAACCATAAAGTTTAGAGTGTTCCCTACAAATATATGCTGCTGATCAATACAATGGAAGGGGGAAAAGGAAACTCTCCTTAGATGCTGGTAGGAGGCAGAGAACACAAAAAGCACAGACATAAACAACAGCAGAAAATCCCATGCAGTACTTACTGCAAGGTCACTGTACAAATGGTCACCAAAATAAAGGACCTTGGATCCACGCCAACCTGTTAGCCTCAGAAAGTCAAACAGATTGCCCTGAAATGTAGTAAAAACAAAAGGACGTGAGAATAAACTTAATGCTCAAATCTTTTTGAAAGAAAAAACACCACACGCCTTCCTTGAAAAGGTCAAAAAAATAAGCCTCCTAGTACTTTGATTTTCCTGGTGAGCCAAAGAAACAAAGGAAAAACATTTCTTCATACTAAGCTGCTTATTCAATACATTTCCATGGCTAAAGGCTTAAGGGGTTCTCACGGGAACTTTTGTCAAATTAGGAAAAAAAATGAACCTTTCAAAGTCAAATTTGTAATCCCATTAGCTGTACAATTTAATATCTTGCCTGTTTCCTGGGTCAAAAATAGGTAGATTAATAGTAGAATGGTATCTCAGGCTCCTGTTTATTTTATCCTCACAATAACTTTGTAAGGATCACTGAAGTTGCCTACTCCTGATAGAAGATTGCTACTTTTTCCTGTTTAAACGGCAATTCAAACTTTAGGAAACTCACCACTGTGACATAAGAACTGACAAGTTCAGTGGAAATTTGAAATCAGCCCATGCTAGGCAATTATTTAGTGCTCACACTGAAACTGGGAAAAGTTTAACTTGCTGATTTCTACGTCAAAGTCTTGCTATAAAGACTGTTGGAAGCGATACAAACAGACCAATGTAATTCCCAATTGGATCTTTTGCATATGTAGGACATGTATTAGATTAGTTACAAATCTGTAAACCCTTTCCTCTTTTCCCAGACTCATTCCCACAACATTCAATTAAGAAACCCTGGAGACATTTATTCATATTTTGGCTGCGTAATACACTTGGATGACACTATATCCAGGTTTAGTCATACAGTAGATCCAAAGAAAACCATCTGATTCAAGTAAGAAATGGTTAACTTATCTTATTGATTTTAATTAACAGAATAAAGCCTGGATCCTACATAACTTGCATTACACTGCTATGCCCCAAATCATGTCAACGCAGCAATTAAGGCACTTACATACTTTGACCTTAACAAAATTCAGAGCTTGGTTTGAATCATTGCTCTCCCTTAGAAAAGAAACCCAGAGCATTCATAATCAGGATAGATACTTACATCTCTCATCAGAGATTACTCAGCATTAGCTTTTATTTTAGAGAATATTTGCATACTAGTTCTGTAAAATAAGTGTTTTCAACAACTGTGAAAAAGAAGATATTAGAAGCAGGCAAGATTATTTTTTCATGCTTCACAGCGCATCCAGAAAATTCAGCTATCAACTACAATGAAATAATAAAGTAAGTAGATATGGTTTAAATTATTTTACCTGTTTGTAGATTTTTCCTTTTTCCAGTTTGCTTATTTTGTCCCAATGAAGTGACCCTTCCTCGTCCATTTTTCTGAAAGGTCTAAAACAAGTCAAATAACTCCTATGACATACCTGCATGTTTTTAGTGATTCTTGGCAGAAAAAACTATAACCATGTTTCAGGTGAATGTCTTTAATGATGGTTTCACTACAGAACATTTTTTAACCATACATTTTCTTCATTTTGTTTTGTTGGCCCCCTGTTTACCATGGTATCTGAAGAATGGAAAGGGACCACACAGGCCACTAAGCCCAACTCTCAGTCATACACATTATTATTATTATTATTATTATTAACTTTATTTGTACCCCGCGAGCATCTCCCGAAGGATTCGATGCGGCTTACACAGGCCGAAGCCACAGACACAATACAATAGAAAACATAACAAGCAATAACCGAAGCAAATTAAAACAAAACAAATCAAATCAAATCAAAATTAGCAAAACAACAGTAACTATACATCAGGACATATTAAAAACTGGTTCGGCCAGTGAGAGGTACAAGGTTAAAAGTGCTGAAATGGTAGGAGGGGCGTCGGGATTAAAGTACGGTGTGCAGCAATATTAACTGTGCTAAAGTGCTATTAGGACTTAGGATGGGGTTCCTAATCCGGGAAGGCACAACGGATTGTTGTAAAAGTACAACAATCCTTCAATGGCTAATGTTATACAGATTATTGTGGATCTGAAATGTATACTAGGTCTGAAATATGCATGAAAAAACAAAGAATTTTAGCAAAAACAGCTTTAACTGAGTAAGCAGATTTTGATTATGTAAAAGCCACTCATCATCTTAAAAGATAAGGCCACTGATCTTAAAGAAATATACTGTCAAATGCTTAGCAGAAGGCCGAGGTGATCAGAAGTATTTTTATATTTACTTTGCAGAAAGACTACAATTAAAAGCTGCATTAAAGAGACCAGCATTTAATTGATCCCTCTTTCCTTCTGTCACAATGCTTACCCACACCTGCTGCATTTCTAACCTTGCCCCACTAATGACATGGGACACAGACATGCAGAATATGCACTGGCCATTCGGTAAACTACTGCCTCTTTAAATGTTCTTTCTAGGTTTGATCTAAGTGATCAAAATTGGGACTGAACCCAATTGTCTGTTGTGGAATCTTTGAAATTTTCTCTCCTTCAATCCCAATAATTTAACCTGTTCTTTTCCTAGAATCAATGTAGGAAGGAGGGCTTCAGTGGAGAACTGCCTTCCCTTCTGGTTCTCCTGGATTCTGCCATTCCACTAACACAGTGGTTCCCAAACTTATTTGGCCGACCCCCTGGAAATCAATTTTTCTAAATCTTCTCTTCTTTCTTTTATGCTTTCACCGCCCCCTTACAGTTATTCAAAGCCCCCAAATGCACTTGTGGCCATTATTGTCCCGTCCCCCCCCCCCCCCCCCGATCGCTGCAGCACCCACCAGGGGGTGGTAACGCCTACTTTGGGAATCACTGCACTAACAGAAGCCCACCACTGAACCCTTACTGTAATATAATCCTGAAACATACTTGCGCCTGTCAGTGAAGAAGTTGGGCTTATCTGCTTGCACAATGACCATGTCAAAAAGGTCCCGCCAGCTCTTGCCAACCATATACTTCATTCCTTTATCACTGCAGGCAAAACAAGAAAAAAAGTCACACATTTACATGAACTATAAATTCTTTTTCTTGGGGAGAGTGAAGGGACGGCCCCTTTCCCTTCAGTTACCCTTCCTATCAAGCTCAAAAAGCAGAGCTAGATTCTGAAAATGCTGGTGCTCAGGAAGATTAGCCACTCTCACAAGCCTGACAGGAAATGCTCATAGAACATGAATTCAGGAACATAGTAAAAACTATAAATCCCTACTACTTACAACAGGCGTTTTAATGTCCAGGGCTATAGTACTCTTGTTTAGGGAACTATGATTGTGGATAGCATGGTTTCTTTAGTCATTGTATGTTTTTTCAAAATGTTTTCATGTTTTTTTTATTTTGATCTTAATTTAATTTAAATGTTTATTTTAATTGTACATTGTTGTTAAGGCACTGAATTATTGCCTATCTGTAAGCCACCCTGAGTCCCCCTCAGGGTTGAGAAAGGTGGGATATAAATATAGTAAATAATAATAATAATAATAATAATAATAATTATTATTATTATTATTATTATAAACCAAATATGTTGTTTATATCCAAGCCTACTTCATTTTTGTCTCTTAAGTGCATGATATTTAGGCACTGAAAAACACTTCTGAAGCACTTTTGCGGGTTTTTTTTACGCACTGGCAAAACCTGTTTTCCTAACAGATCAGAGATAACAGATTATTCAGTCTAACAACTGAAACCACTGCCTAGCACAATTACAACTGGTTGCATACCACAAGAGAAGAGTCTACTCTAAAGTATTTTTGGCTCTTCTCTGAAAAGGCATGCTTTTCTAAAAAGTTAAGATCTCCAAAAGGTGTTTCCCAAAGGTTATGAATGCCATTTTCCAAAAACATAACATTCGCATTTGTTCCAAGCAATGCAGGAGGACTGTTCTCAAATCTTCAAGAAATTTGAAGGATAATTCCTTTTAGTTCTCATGAAAGGTAGGGATTTTATGTAGATATTAGAATAGCTACACCACACAGCTTCCAATGTTTCCATCATATAAAAAGTTGCTGATAGTCCACACCAATTTGAATAGCAGAGCAAACAATGCTTTAATTTCCAGCAGTCAAGTCATGCTACTATAAGCTTGGTAGCACAAGTTTGTTACACAACAATTACTTTCTCAAACATAACAACCTTGTGGCAACAACTAACAATATTTATAAGGCTTCCTCAGACTACAGTCTGCTTTATTAGAGGCATGAGAAAGTCACCTTTGTATTTAATGAAATGGGCTGGAGTCCATGAAATCGTGGGTCAAATTAAAATTTGCCATGGGACTCTTCCTTACAACAGACTAATTTGGCTATTCCCCTGATAACATTAATATATATATATTTTAAAAGCCAAGCCACTTATTTTCAGGGCTGGACTCTAGAAGAACTCAGAAAACAGAAGATCATTCCATGGATTCTGAGTATATCAGAAACTGTGTGATACTGAGTACATGAACCTGGCTGTTTTTCCAACCTAAAACATAATCTCATAATCACTATTACCAACCAGGGAGCCATTGTGCTTGAGACAGAGATGTCCAATTTCCCCATTCATTCCTGGCACATTTATCCAATGCACACCAAGACTGAACAGAAAAAGACACACAGATGTGTTGTGGGAAGGAATGTGCGTGTCTGTAAGATTGCTGCCAGTTTTTAAACACATTTTGTATTGCTTGATCTGCTAGAAATATCTAGTTCTGATAGCTGCAGCCTTCGCAGTTTCATAGCATTATACAATTCTTCACCAAAGCCCATTCTTTCCACATTAAAAAAAAATCTACAGAGAGAATGTACTATATACTATCATTAGACATTTACTATCAGCACATTTATCACCACTGTACATGAAAAATTGCTATAAGAGTATGCTCACACGAAAGTAAAGGGACTATTTGTGATCAGAAAGAGTTTTTTGTTGTGATTAACCAGGCGATTTAGGACAGCATAGGTTTCATCTCCATGAAGAATATATTTTTCTGAAACAGACAAATAAACCTAAATGTAAGATGGAAACGTGGAAAATGGAAAAATACAACAGAAAAATTGAAATTTCTTATGAAACATTATCCTGGTGATACAAAACTTTTAATCCAAAGCTTAGGTGAACCCATAGCTTTCCTTCCTTTCCCCACTCCCTATACAAATGGGGTTTGGGAAGTATATCATCATGGAATCAATGAGAGATGACATTTCATGCATTGTAGATGGTAGATTCCTTTGGAGAGGGGCAGGTGAGTGTTCATGGCTAGGAAAGGACAAGACTAATCACTCTTCTCCGTATATGACTACTTCCCCCTTCTAATTAGGTTTTAAGGAGAACATCCTGCTCTAGACAACCAGTAGCTTTTTTCATCTAAATGTGAATGCTGCACAGGAAAGATGATCTGAGTGTGCAAAGTGTGTTTATGTGGCAACTCAGTACTGTTGTGACTTCACCGACTGATGTCACCTGACCCTCAAAAAGAGAAGTATTCTTTATTCCTCATCTAGAGCTGCAATGTCAGACACTGTGTATTACTATGCAAAATTCTGAACCGAACTTTAGGGCTTAACTGACCCATGTCCTTTTCAATCCATTTGTACATCATTCCTTTCACATGGACATCTTTGATGGCATCCTAAAATAGGAAAGAATAGTTATGTATCAGTTCTTAAACCTGATATTGTGTTTTATACAGCACCATCAATAAATATGGCATTTTATTGGGAAACCATAAAAAACAGAGCTTGACACATGATATAGGGGACATATGATTAGATTTTTGACTGCTTAGTCTCTTATTAAACTCACAAACATAGGTCAATATATTTGTGGACTAAAGGTAAATCAAAGAATGAGCCCTTTTTCCATAAACCCACTGAACACAGATGTATTTACACAATTATAGGCTAAATAAAATAAAAAGGAAATTCTGTTTGTCCCATTAGGAATTTCTGCTGTCTTTTCCATGGCTCCAAAAATGTCAGTTGTGTGTGTAGTGATCTTCTAGAATTGTGTACACTAGATGCATGAAACTCTGGAACACCTCAGCAAGCGAGAGTCCAAAAGTGGCAGGCTCAAACCCAGAACCTCAACCAATGGCTGATACCAAATGAGAGACTCCCCCCTGGGCACACAGAGGACTGGGCAACTTGGAAGGCGCTGAACAGACTGCGCTCTGGCACCACGAGATGCAGAGCAAACCTTCAGAAATGGGGCTACAAAGTGGAATCTTCGACATGCGAGTGTGGAGAGGAGTGTGGAGAGAGAGCCACCTGCTGCAATGCAACCTGAGCCCTGCCACATGCACAATGGAGGACCTTCTTGCAGCAACACCAGAAGCACTCCAAGTGGCCAGATACTGGTCAAAGGACATTTAATCAACTACCAAACTCACAAATTTTGTATTTTGTCTGTTTGTTTGCTTTGTTCTGTTAGAAATGTAATATAATTGACTGGTTGCCCTGACACGACAAATAAATATGAAACTCTGGAATCTGGATAGCACTTGTATGAAGAGAAATGCTTTCTGTTTGGGCACAGGTTTATATTTTACAATGTTCTTCTAATAACAACCACCTGGCATGGATTACTCCAGGATAAACAGTAACATGTATCAAGGACAAAGAGCAAATCAGCAAGGAGTAATCTGCATGTCTGTTCACCAGGAAATATACAGGGGTATAGCAAATGTGCTAGGTAATATAAGAGAATCCCTGCTGCAACTAGCCCCAAGATCCACCAAACCCAGCTTTGTCATCTAGATCAGCCAGCTAGATGCTCATGGGAAATTCACAAAGATAAATCTTTCTCCCACTGCAATTTCCTAAATGTAAATGAAAATAACAACAACGTTTCTTAACTGCTGTCAAGTCGACCTTGACTTATGGCACCCCATGAATGAGAGACCTTCAAGCCACCCTATCCTTAACAGCCTGGCATATGTCTTACAGGCTCAAAGCCATGACTACTCTGATTGTGTCTATCCGTCTGGAATGTAGTCTTCCTCTTTTCCTACTGCCTTCCATCTTACCTAGCATTGTTGTTTGTCTATTGAGTCAAAGTCTTCTCCTTGATTTAATTGTTTATTTGTCCTTTTAGCCATCCAAGAGATCCACAGAACTTGTTTTAGCACCACATTTCAAATCACCTGATTTTCTTCTTATCAGCTTTCTTTGAAGCCCAGCTTTCATAACCACACATAAAAATGGAAAATATGATGGCATGGACAATTTACTATTTAATAATATATATATATACACACACACACACATTTCAGGATCTTTTCTAGTTTTTTCAGAGTTGTCCTTCCAAGTCCTAGTCTTTTTATTATTATTTTTAATTACCGTCTCCATTAAGATTAATGACTGAGCCAAGGTATATAATATGTTGTAACTGGTATTCAGAGGCATATTATTTATTTATTTATTTATTATATTTATATACCGTCCCTCTCAGCCCGCAAGCGACTTGAGCTTTATCTTCCTATTAATCAACTTTAAAATCCAGCAAAGCTGGTTGCCATTATTCCATTCTGCAGAACCAGTTTTCATAGTTGAATTGGAGGTTTTCTCTGTCTGGAATCTCCTGCCATTCTAATTCACTGGACAGACATAGGTGCTAGTACTGTGAGAGTGGGAAGACTTCAATATCCTGTTCCTCTGTACAATAGTATTTTTACTCTTCTGTGTTTTCCCTCTCCCCATTTACTTTCTTTTTAAACTAAATAGCCCCAAACGTTGTAACTTTTCTTCATAAAGTAGTTACTCCAGTTTAATGATCCCTTGCATCTCCGCAATATCAATTCTGATATTGCAACCAGGAATGTTATATGTTTTAATGTACTTAATTTTGATTTTAATTTTAATGTATTTTAATTATATATTGTTGTTAAGGCAATGAATTATGGCTTATCTGTAAGCTGCCTTGAGTACCCTCCAGGGTAGAGAAAGGCGAGATATAAATATAGTAAATAAATAAACACACTATATTCCAAATGCGACCACACCACCAAAGTGTATAATAAAGTTATAATATTGGCCTCAAATATTCACAATTATTGTTGACCTTTTGCTATGTACAATGTGTTCACATTTTCTCCTTTTCACGAAAAGGTCTTAAGGAGTCCAAGAAACTCTCAGAATCACTATGAACATTTTAAGTGCCAGCAGTTGCCCACTGGTAACATGGAGTGAAATACAGGCCACATATTGACTATCTGTGGCAGAGAAAATTCAGATAGTGCTTATATAAAAGAATGAGAGAGAGAGAAATTACAGCAGCTAGTGACAAAATATGCACACAGGTTTTGCTTTACAGGGCTAGACCTCAATTTACATTGTCAAGAAAAGGTTTCCTATATGCCAACATGTAATGTATTTTGTCCCATAAGCCTGCACTGCAATCCCTGAGCAACTACTTTATTATACAAGTATCTGTCTGCTGGTATACTGACAAACACACACCCTATCCCAAAGAATGATTTCCAGATCTTAACTTCTATCAGATGCCCCTTCATCCCAAAGGTCACAACACTAAAAGATCAGATTGGTGACATGACTACAGCAATAGATTATGACAATCTACACTATTACCCAGCATCAGTTGATCATTATTTGACTTAACTTACCATA
The DNA here is from genome assembly GCF_037176765.1 of Anolis sagrei. Taxonomy (NCBI): domain Eukaryota; kingdom Metazoa; phylum Chordata; class Lepidosauria; order Squamata; family Anolidae; genus Anolis; species Anolis sagrei. The sequence continues at coordinate 68,205,543 of NC_090022.1, read as the reverse complement.
TTGTATATTGGAGTACGATTTACAAAGGCTTGCCTTATGGCAAATGGAACAAAATACCATTCAAACTTTAAAGGATTACTTTTTGTTACATAAAACAAGGACACATACACATTCTCTCTCTCTCTCTCTCTCTCTCTCTCTCTCCCTCTCTCACACATACACACACACACACACACACACGTAAAACTATCATGCTAAGACAACAGGAGTAAACCTCTTTAATGATAAAATGAATGTTGAAAATAATTTCTCAAGTGAAACATGTTTCATGTGAGTACCACTGCAATGCAGGCCTTAAAAACAGATGTTAATTATAATTTGTGCCATTTTTTTTAAAAAAAAGACTTCTACATTTTTCACATTAGCACCATTCTCATCTGCTTTGTCTAAGTAAAACCTGGAAAACACTGGAAGACTGCTTACAAATACGTCCCAAAACTCTTTTACTCACGCTGATATCCTTGAAAAGATGAACTTGGTCATACTCAATATTGTGAGTCATGAAATAGTCAGTCACTGATGAAAGCAGGGTCATTTCAGGAAGGGAGAAAATGTCCATAAACTGTTTAATTGACGGCCCCTGCCCAAAGGAAGAGATGTACCATTATAAAAACAAACAGATACAGGCTCAAGTGGGTGGTCAGGAAGAAACTGCTATTAAAATAAATAATTCACATATGAAACGGATATAGTTAATCTTTCCCATGTCCAAAAAAACATAGCTATACATTTTGAATCGACATCTGTAATATTCCACATCTAAATAAAATGCAAGTATCATGCTTATAAAGAACTTGGCCATATAAACGATAATGAAAACATCAGCGTCACTACTTTTATTATGATTTGTATAAGATTAGTTAAAACTCCATTTGTTTCACCACACCTTTGGTGGACTTGATGCAAATAAATGCCTCATTTGCTACTAAGTGTATTATTATTATTATTATTATTATTATGCTTTTTAATATTGCCCTAAAGCACAAATCTGGAGGAAAGATGATAAACTGCTGACAAAGCATCTTCAATATGGTCAATAAAAACAGGTTTACCACATTCTAGCAAAACCTGTTAGAAAAATACACATAATTGTGTGCTATGGAAAAATGGAGCTTTGCCAATTAAGAATGTCTACACCCTTTAAAAATGTTAACTTGCTTCACCAAAAAAGCCTGATGTATTTAATTTCTGTTCTAATTATATTCCAGACTGGATTTTGATTTTAGCATATCAGCTTTTCTAATGTTACATTTTCCACAAAGTTCTGCAGTTATTTACTGGTTAAACTGCATTTACTGCTTTATCATGAATAACAGAGCCACTGAACATGGGCTTGCTTGGCTTATTAACAGTTCACACATCTGTCAACATAGAAAATCTCTGTCAGCATGCAAAAAGGCATATATGACTGCATCATTTTCAGATATCAGACACTCAAGAACCTTGCTCCCTTCGCCTGGGAAATTATAGCTTGAGTGTTCAGACATTTTTATCTGTGTGGGAACTAACTAGGTCTTGCTGACGAAAGCACATATCAGGAGATGCTTTGAAATGGCCAAGAATGTATGTGCAAATTCTATAGAACAAAATCCAAACAAGGTAATTCACTCTTCAACAAATGTATTTGATTTATTTACAGTATTTCTCACCCTGAGGGGGACTCAAAGCGGTTAGAACCAAAACCTATTTGAAGCAGTATTAAAAGTTTAATGAAATGAAAATAAGCATTATCTATCCACTAATATTTCCCATACAAGCCTATTCTTTTTCTTGAGAAAAGGCTGGAAAAAAATTCAATGAAATAAAACAATAAAACAAGCCTTTAGAAAACAAATTAATGTCAACCCGACTATAAATATGATAGTATCAACCAGTACGATTGTCAAATAAATACCACTTCTCTAAAATTCAACTGGAAAAGATATGTTTTAAATTATACCTACATGAAAATTAGTATGCTTGTGTTACATTTTTGCAAAGAGTGAGCTCTGGAATTGCGAAGTTGCCACCAAAAGCTCTAATTTGTTATGTTAGTTTCACATGCTAAATGCTGGTTTCTCCTGGCGCCTGACCAAAAGAAGCTTCCTAGCTGATCTTAAAACCTGGTTCAGTAATACTGGGGAAAGCAATTATTCTGGGTTTTACATCCATGTCATTTTAAGACAATGTCATGGGTCTGAGCAGAAATACTCCAATTGTTAAGTAGTAGTGAATCCACTGCAAAATACTGACTCTTGGCACATGGAGAAGATCTAGCAACAGATTCTAGCCAACAGCATTGACTTTGAAGAGAAATAACTGGGTAGCACTCATCCCATGTTTCTTCTCTTATAATGGCCATTAATGTGAATGTTAACTACTAAAAATATTAACTTGGCATCATACTTGTGTCTAAATAGCATTCCCAATTTACCAAGGGCAGCATATGAGGATCATAGCGGCAAGTCCAATGTGCTTCCCTTTCCCAGTGAAAGCTTTATTCCAGTCTGCACTCTGTCGATTACAGTCAAGACTCCTCCGCTTCTGACCTCAATATGATCAGAGCTTTTTGTACCCACCTTCCCTTTATCCAATTTTACGTCAATTTGCTATGAGGATCTGGATTCAGTGTGTGTAAGATGGAGTAGGGGTGCCCATCATAACCAATGGCAGTGCCCCGATGGGACGTTGTGGCAGTGGGTAAATGTCCAGGTCAGGAACAGGACTCAACCCCTCTCCCAGTTGGCAAGGGAATCATGCAGTGGCTTCTGCCCAATGGATCTCCACATCTATCGTTCCAGAGAAACTCAACAGACTAGCGAAAATGGCTGGCAGGTTATTAATCAATAGGTGGCTCTGGGCCCATTCTGAGACCAAGCTTCTCTAGTTGTAGCCAAAAGGTTTAAGACCATTCCTTGCCAACATATTTATTATTATTTGCGGTATTTATATACCACTCTTCCCAACCCCAAAGGGGTTCAGGGGGGTTCACAGTGTTGGCAACATATATAGTCTCTCTGTAATGATCTCTATATTTAATGGGTCTACATAACGTGAACAAAAGAAATTAAATAGACTCATTTAATGCAATATCACTGCAGATGGTGCAACCAAATAGTCCTTGTACTCTCAAGGGAAAACAAAATCAAGGAATGGAATAATTCCAAAATGGAATTGGACTCCAGTATTTTCCAATCTTATCTAAGGAAGTAAGAGGCTGTAGAATTGTTTTAGGGAAAGAAATGCAGAAGAGTTAAGGATTGTATCTTTCTTAGCAGCTAAACAGTACAAACAAAGCTAATCAGAGAAGCCTGTGTTACAAATTAGTGTCAGACACAGTAGCACATAGCAGCCAAGAGCTACTGAAATATGATCTGCCCTCTCATCTGAGAAGGGAACAGTCTGTTCTAACACAAATAAGGGGGAGCAGTGTTTTATTAACAGAAGAGAGCTACAGATTGTCATGTGGCTACGGGAGGGTTTCTGTCTTTGTGGGTGGAATAAGAGAGCCAGATAAGCATAATGATCTTAAACAGTCAAGACCCCATTAAAAAGAACACACTTTCCACTTACAAATGGCATAAACAGATTATTTCTGAATTGTGAGTTGGAGAAGATTTTATTTGGGCTACCAATTATACATAATGCACAATAATATTGCTGGCTGTATCCACCAGAATTCCCCACTCCTTTTTTTTTTTTACTCATTTCGTAAAGACCTTTCTTTTTTCTTCTTTTTACAGAGGGTAATATCTGTGACTTTCTAAAGTTCATTGTAAACTGTTGTGTAAGGTCCATGAGCTTTTAAAAGCTCACAGAAGCACCTAGGGAAATTAGGAACATTTCTTATTTTATTCAACAACAATCTGTAAGTAATTCATTAATCCGAAATTACAGATTTTAAAGGAAACTTAAGTGCAACAGGATATTTAATCTGGACATGAAAAAAACTAGTTTCTATCTGGAATGTCTTTGGATAAGGAATTCTCTCTGAAACATCCCATCTCAAAAACTGTACAAAGTACTTAAAACCTTTTCTTGATTTTTCTCTCTTTTCTCACTTTTAAAAAGATATTTCTTATTTTAAGAATATTTCATGATTAGACATTTTAAATATAACATGTTAGTAAGATTCAGAATATGACACTAGATACAAAATATTTCTTTCTTATACAACCTATACTCAAATGGTATAAAGATGGGGACAGAAACCAATACTGACAAAGCTATACAACATTGCACATTGATAGGGTGATACAGAACATGCACAGACATCTATTTAAACTGGAAGAACCACAAAGGACAATTTCTCAAAGCAGCTGCTTTTGCCTATTCAGTACATTCTCATCATTTTGCTTCTACCCGTCATGAGGTCACAGCAGCAAAAGTGAACTGTTTAAAAGAGTGACACTTTGGTGTGGGCTCAAAGGACTGCTTGTTGTCCACTGACTTACAACATGCAACACACAAGTATTTCTTTCCATCCAGTGTATTATAAACCTCCTTATCAAATGGGATTTGAAGATGCACAAGAGAAGGCCATTTTATGTCCTGAGTGCTCTGGTTATGATCTTGCTATACACAGAGCTCAGGGAGATAATCCGAACAGTATCTGAACAGACTTCAAGAGGAACATTATTTTTGAATGTCAAATTTTAAGTGCAAAGACTTAAAAGCCAAAACAAGAAGAGATTACTTTCTTCTACCCAATGACTCCGTTAAAAGGATAGTGAGGATCTGGAAAACTAGAATAAGGAAATACAGTTTACAGTTGTATCTATACCAAGACTTTTTCCACTGGAAGAACTACATTCTAAATTCCTGAGAAATATCTTTAGTGCCTCATGCTACATTCCCAACGTCTTATTTAGAATGGAAAAGAAAACAGATGTAGAAGTATATGCTTGGTTCCCTATTATAAGCTATTGTCTTAAACACATTTTAACCCACTTGATCTCACAATTTTTCCTCCAGTTGGGTGAGATCTGTTGAAGAGAAACAATAGCATTATAGATTTTTTCTTCAATCTTGTTATAATTAGGATTTCTAAGAGCTTAAAAGATGAACAAACAAAGGATCTGATATGGAGGTTCTCAAGAAGATAAGCAGGCTTTCTGAGTTATCTAGAAGCTGGGAATTATAACCCAAATGTTTTGTCAGCCAACTATCTTTAGTCTATTTAAATGTGGTAACATTAGCCCCCATTAGAAGGAAATACGTATATTTACGCCTAATATAGACTGTTCTTGTCAATTAGGAATGGTCAAAACATATGTTTCTGTACTGTTTATATTACAAGGACATTTTTCTTTTATATATCTTCTCAGTTTTAGCAGACTTTCTAGGTAGATACAATAACTGTAATTATCCCTCTTGATTTGAGTTATGAGATAAGAAAAAGCAAGTATTTATATATGGAAAAGAAGTCTGGCAAAAATGGTTTATGGAGGGTAGAAACAGCCCACTTGCAGGCTGAGTCTGGCCAATGCTACCACTTTGTCTTCTTCCCTTTAGCTCTGCCATGTTGGAAAAGTATTTGGGGAGGAACCAATAACAAAAGAGTACAGAGGTCAAATGGAACAAAATGAAAATTGTTGGAAAAGATGCAAAAGAAATATTCTGTCTCTGAGCTTTTGTAGTAATGCTTCGATAAATCAGACATTTAGTACAGCATGACTATCCAAGTGGTCGTGATGATGGTGTGCTGGACCAGGGGGAAAATAGATTTAGAGCTCCAGTTATGCTCCCTAGAAGAGTTATGACCTGGAGATTCATGAGATGGCATACCCTAATAAGAAGTGAATTGACATATGTGTTATGTGACAATGTGGAGAATGCCTCTGCACTAGGTGAGATGTTCAACTAAAGTTACTGAATAGGTCATCATCTGCATATTAATCTATTTTGTCAACAATTTTTAAGTATTTAACACGTTTGCTTCCTTAGTAAGCATGTTGCAACTGCTGAGAAAACAGTTTATTTAAACTGACAAGTGCTGCCCCCCAAATTTGCAAGAAATCTCTAGTATTCTCAGCAATTCACATATCTTGAATTTCTTGGTTGGTAAGATAAGGTTAATTAAATAGTCAATAAGAGTGTTTACTATACCTTGCCATAAAAATCACTCATTTGATATAACGGGATATGTTGAGTTCCACCATACATCTCAATAACCTCATCATCAGGCACTGGTTTCAGTCCTCTAAAAGCAAGTTAAAAGAACTTCTAGTAAATGTCATATTCAACCAAGATGAAAGCCAATAAGGACAAAAGAGTGGCAAAACTTTATATAGTTGGGGAAAAAATCAAGAAAGATCTGCCCTTCATGTTAAACCAGTTTCTAATAAAGCATTGCCTTTCATTTGAACTCTGAGCCATTAAGACAGGGATTAAAACTTTTACTTCATTAACTGGCAGACAGCTGTCCTTACTTCAAGGAAAATAAAATCCCTGGCTTGTAATCCTTTGATTTTAAAAAATAATAACATAGTATTCATATGGCATATATGGGGAGTGAAACTGTTAATGAATAATCATTACTTGAGGTTATAAAATGGCAAGAGAATCATAGTTTAAATTTCAGATACTTTGATAACACTTCATTTAAATAGTTAGCTCATTAAATACCTAAAGAACTACAGGCAATGCCCGAGTTACAAACATCCGACTTACAAATTATTCATAGCTAAAAACGAGATGAGGCAATAGAAAATGAGAGGAATGTACCTCTTAGGAGAGAAATTCACTCCTGCAAAAGTTATCATGGGGGAAAGGTGTCTTCACCTTTGCCAATCTTTATTTCTACACCAAGCCATTTTTTTTCAAAATCCAGTTATCGCAGGGAAAGAAAGTGAGGTGGAATCTACTGAACAGGGGCACAGACAGCAAAGCAAGCACCACAGGGGTGTTAACCCTTCCCTATGCTACCAAAAGACTCTCTCTCTCCCTCTCTCCCCCCCTCTCTCTATATATACATATCTAGCATTACACTTTAAAAATGTGCCTGTTCCGACTTACATACAAATTCAACTTAAGAACAAACCTACAGAATGTATCTTGTTCGTAACTTGGGGAAAACCTGTACTGGATATTATCAAGAACTGGGCGGGGAGGTTGAAATCTACACATTACGAATATTGAAATCTACACATTACGAATATTAATATTGACAAACACTAGTTACTGATAATGGCTAACATTGGAAGGCAGAGAAATTGCAGTTGAAGGTTATCAACAAAGTTTTTCTATAAAAGGGAAGTGCTTCAAAAATTATAAGATTGTAAGATACACGAGTTACTAAAATTCCCCTTTAAAAAGTGCTCTTGGTGCTGTATTTTAAGATGTTGCATAAATAAATTGTAGACAACTAGGGAAATTAATAGAATTCCACACAAAAAGATGAAGGAGGAAGAAAATGTCAAAACAACTGATAAATCAACAGGAATTTTCTTTCAAAGTAGAACTTTTTATTTCATTATACAGCACAGGTAGCACTCCAACCTCTCTCTCCTGAAGTTATATTATACCTCAATATAATATTGGGAAATAAAAGCTATTAATAGTAACATGCAGCACTGTATCTCAAAAGTTTACCAAAACCACCAGAAACTTTAAAAAATCTATTTAAACACAATGTTCAGAATTTTTAAAAGAGTTCTTAATCAACTGCAAGCAAATTGTTTCTGTTCTTAGAAAATATGTTTCCACGCAACTTCTGTTACTTTTACGTCACCTCTGTATTGCTATCTGACCAAAATGCCAGCTTCCTTCTTTTCAGCATTCCAGGACCTCTACATAAACTTGTTAACCTCCTTATGTTAATTTCAAAGTCAGGGTTTTTAAAGCAGATTTGTGAAAGATGATTAACACAATTTGGAGGGCAGCTGACTTTGGTGAATGTTACCAACATATTCAGATTACAATGGCTCAGACTATATCAAAACTCAGCCACAAAAGTGATCTTGGGTCTTTTGACAACACAAAGGGTTTTTTGATAACATAAAACATAACTTGATTTTCTTTCCTATACCTGGCCATTAGATGTTTGATAAAAACAGATTTATAAAGGGCAAGGAATGCAGAAAGAAAACACAGAAGGAAAGAGTTTCACGAAGATGACAGTGCCAGTAATGAAACTTTTTAAAGATACATATATAACTTACTGATATGCCGTACCCAACTGAACATAGTGGAAAGCATCAATCTTCATCAGAAGGCTCTGAAGGATAAATAGATCTGTACTGTGAAATGGTTTCATGGGTTAAATCCAAAATGATACATGCATTTATTTCTTCTAGCTGCTGAGATGTAGCAGAATGAGACTCCCAACACTTTCAGAACAGATTTTGAGGGCACACTGGGTGTGTGCCAGATAGTGCTTCAACTCCATCAGAAGAATCCTACCAATAGATTCCTGAGCAAATAAGAAGCAGCAAGAACTTCCTGCTTTACAAAATCCATCTATGGAGATGGACCAGATGCCCGTTTTTACACCATATCCAAGCCACTGATTTCATATACTTAACTTGCTAAAAGTAGCTAAGTAGTTTTTTATACATGCATATGTGAGCTCAGCATCTATTATTGTCGTGCATTTTTTCAGGCAGCGCCCACTTATCAAATACTGTTGAAGACCTTTGCTGTGCTGTAACATATACTTCAGCTGTGTTTAGAGACAGTAAGCCCAAACCTTGAGTACTCCAGACTTCTTCTTTCTCTCTTTCTTTCTTTCTTTCTTTTTTTTTTTTGGTAACAAAACAACATGTTTCTGTATTCTGCTCAATTAACTTTGCTTGGCTTCTCCTACAAGTGGAAGTGGCTAAAAAAATAAGTCTATGTTCATGTTTATCATGCGTGCCATGCAACTTCAGCCTAACAGGTCAGACCGTGAGCTGTGGATTTTTCTTGGTTTAGGACTTTGGCTGACTAGAACAGAAGCAAGTCAGAGCATCCAAACAATACACTAAATGAATCAGAGATATTCAGGTTGGTTTGTCTACTTGTTGTGTACCTTCAAGTGATTTCTGACTTATAGCAAGCCTAAGACAAACTTATCATGGGATTTTCAGGGCAAGATTAGACTTCTTTTGACACTGAAAAAGTGATCTGCCCAACTGGCACTCTTATATAGATATTTATAGAATATATATGAAAGTATCTATGTGATCTCAGGCTAGCGTATAATAAAATCTCTTTGGTAAATTTACAACTATTTAACTGAACTATTTAAATAGACTAAAAGCAATTTAATAAACGTTAAAAAAACAACACATGTTAAAATTAGTTAACAAACGAACTGCAAAGTTGAGTGGAATAAATTATGACCCAAATGTTCTAGGGGGAAAAACACATGTTTTTATTTGGTTTCAGAATGATACCAACTTGAATGTGAATTGGTTCTCCACAAAAGGATGCAATTCCACTAAGCAGCACTGGCTGATCAAGCACGGCATGCCAGCAGGATGGATCAGGCATATTACCAACAAGCCAGAATTAACTGTAGCATTGGCCTATTGTTCCATCCAGCTTAGCCAAGAGTTTTCTTACCATGTCAGTTTCTGTCATATTGGGAGGGTTTACACACTCATGGCTAGCTTCTTAGGCAATATCACTTCCTTAAAGTGAGTTTTAATGTAACATATGAAATGACCCACAACCATATGCATCATAGTGATACCCTTAGAGCATACAGTAGGCATATATCTAGAATTTCATGAAGTTATCTATCTTTTCTAATATATATGATACTGCATACATTTGCACAGATCACTGGGAACACATCTGTATGTTCCAAAAAATAGTGACATATTCTTACTTCAGTCTGTGCCACATCTATTTTTCCAAGTTGCTTTGGGGGTTTTAAAATCAAGTTCCTCTTTTTTTTCCTCTCCTTTCAAAGTCAGTACACAGAAAATTTGCTTCTTGCGTCAGAAACTACTAATCCACAAACAGGCAGCCGATGTCTTTATTTCAATCCTTCACAGTTAAGTATTACTTTCTTTCTAATTGTAAATCAATTGAACTTGCAAGACAAGACATTCCAGTTACTAAAAATGTGCTATGCAAACATTTTGTTTTCTCTTCTAGGAGTCACACGCTCAAAGACCTATCAAATTACACCTATCAGAGGTACTTTATTTTCTGAGAAAATATCCATGTATTTTCAGTAGGTAAACAAAACTCACAGGTTATGTTAGATCCATCAATACAGTGAAAGGGTATAAGAATGCATGAATAATTTGTATAAACTTACTTTGTGCACATCATAGTGAAGTCCTCTTATAGCAAATCCTGGAATGTATTCATACTTCCTTAATCCCTCTGGATACTGCAAAACATTCAATTAGAAAGCAAATTTCTTGTCATTTCTTCAAAGAACAGAACAGTCCTAGAAGACAAGACTAGCAATAGATATAGTAGGTAGTATGTTTGTTTGGGACACTGGTCAGTGATGAAATTCCCTGCACGACCTCTGTCTCTCTATTTTACATGGCTATTGCAAAGCAGGAATCTTTTAACGCATACTGCACTTTCACATTTATCTCCATGTCCACAAGAACAAGAAGTCTTGCGTTAGAGAAAGAATCTGAAGTTCTTTCTTTAAAAAATACACCAAACTAAATCAAAACATTCCCAACACAAAATGTAATAAGCAAGGACTAAACTATCCAACTGGATAAACATAAAGCTTGACTTCTTAGGCACAGCTATAAATCCACATAAATTAAATTTATACCCCAAAATCAAACAAAAATAGAAGCAACTGAAATATCAAAATAGATTACAATACAATAAAAAGAAACAATTATAACTCATAATAAAATGTTTAGATGTCAAAGGTTTGGCTGAAGAAAAAGTCAGAGAAATATTAATCCGGCTCTAAAAATATTTTGCCTTATAGAGGCTATACTAAAATGATAAGAAAAGATTTATTTGTTTATTCTCAGCCAAGAGATCATAAAGTGAAACTTGTTTTGTATGCCTTCTGTTAACAGGACAAACTTCAAATAAATGAAAGAATATTACTTAGATTAAAACTAAAGACAGACTAATATTAATAATTGTGTTTGCCTTCAGTGCTAAACCACAGTTTGATGTGCAAGTCAGACTTACACAAACACTCCTTTCCAACTCCAGCAATTAGTAGATTTGAATTTTCCCTTTTACATCTACTGCAATTTTGCTTGTTTGTATTAACTAAAATTATCCATGTACAGAAAATAAAAACTGCAAAATATAAAATGAAAATGTCTGGCCATAGAAAACCCAAATAGACTGGTGTCTGAGGCTAGTTTAGATACATTGACCCAATGGCTATGTTGGTACATAATGATAAACTAATTGTAGCACAGGATTTGGACCTCCACATATTGCATTTCAGTTCCTATGCCTCCAAGGCAGCATGATCAGTGATACATTATGATGGAAGCTATAGTTGATCAACTACAGGAGGGGTGGGTATTTCACATGCTTTGATATAGCATTATGTCCACGAGCCGCTATTCCCACACTAAGGTTCCAAAGACATCCAAAACATTTGCTTTTTATGGCAAAATCTGGAAAACAATCCTAAGTGTTAGCTATAGTTGACTGAAACAAGTCAATTTCAAATCATGCTCAATTATTACCTTGTTTACATACACTATAAGCAACATTAATAGTAATTTGTCCCAGATCAGTCTAACAGCAAATCACAATTAACTGAAAAGACCCTAAGCAAATATTTCTAATCTCAAGGATGGCCATTTTACCTTTCTGCACATGTAAGATAAATAAAAAACGTACACACTGTTTTCTCATAATATGGCCTCAACATTATATTTCAGTGGTATATTATGAATTAAGTAGCATGCAAAGACAAATGCATCCGATCATAACTAGGAAACTAAAAACAATACAATGTTACCTTATAATGTTCAATCAGGATGTCTCTGGCAGTGTTGAATATCATAGAGTGCAACAAATTTGAATATTGTGCTAGTGTGTAATCATAATCAAAACCATAGATCTCCACATCTCCTAGGCTGATCTCATTATTTGCATAGATAGCTGCTGGATTGAGAAGACTACAGACTCCTGGTGGAAGGAGATCTGGAAAAAGCAAACAGAGAAACAACTGTTTGGGTTTTGATCAGATGCCAGCCACGTGGAGTTGAGACTCTGTTAAATTGCAAGAAAAAAGGAATGTCCACTTTCCTCTTTAACCAGAACCCAAGGAACACAGTTAAATTACACCATACTTTTGAAATTAATGTGGCCTTCAGTTAAACCAGATTCATCTTTGATATAATATGGATACTTCTATTTGCACTGCAAGAAAGAACAATTGAATTTCTATTCTGTGACCCCCAAATACATAGGTGGCAATCCTGAGGTGTGTTCCTATTGCCAGGGAAAAAGGATTCAATTTATGGGTTGTAGGTAATGTGCCTCAAGCATTCCCACTTCATCCTGCAGTCCTTCCCTTATTTCTACCACAAGGATCCTTTACTTGATCTTAGTCTTGCTCATGAGAAAAGTGTCTTCAGAAAAGCCTGGTTAGAATCCAGGCTTTAACCAATTCTATTCATATTTAATGCAAGTCTGAATTATGAGGTTGTTTCAAGTCTCTTGTTCAGAGATGCTTCAACATTCTTATATCCAGACTTTTAAGTTCTGCCAAGCTATTTTTAAAACAATGAATTTAGGTAACTAGATTCATTGTTAAAAACTGAATGCCTTGAAATTGAAGAACATTTCATAAACTTATTTTAGAAACTGCTTCCCAGCATTCTCACATGACAGCCACCAACTGTCCTTGATTTAGATCAATTAGTTCAGTTCTTTCCCACCTATGAACTATGATGGGAAGTTTATGCAAGTAGGATCAGCATGGAGAGAACATAGCCAATTACAGTTAACATTGAAGAACATCTTAATGCAGAATGTCTCAAAATGCGCCTAGGGAGATAGCTATATGAGGAACGAAATAGCTGACTCAGTCCCTCCACAAACTGTTTTGCTAATTGCTTCCCAAAATCAGTGAGCCGAACATTCCAAGCAACACAGCTAAGAAATGAATTCATGTGAATCGCTACTCAAAAGTGACAGATATAAAGGATATGATGGCTCAAATGCTACTTCCTCAGTATGAGTGCTTTGGTCCAAGGACAATAAAGTGCTCCATAGTTAAACAATTTTACATATCTAACTAAACCTGAGTTAAAAACATTTATAACAAAAGAGTTGAAAGCATGGCTTTCAATTGGAAGATTTCAAAACATACGCATTTGGTAGTGCCTTTCAATACAAAGCACTGGTTGGAGTTACATGAAACTAGGTATTAGGTAACAGGCTGAGATTTGATCTCTTAACACCAAGTCTGAGCTTTAGAAAAATGTGAATAAATCTATTAAGCTATTGCTACAAAATCATATGTTGTTCTTGTGTGCCTTCAAGTCATTCCCAACTTATAATGGCCTGGCTGTAGCACAGGGCTTTCTTGGTTTGTTTAGTGTGAATTTCCCTTACCTTCTTTTGCATTTGGGAGAATGTGACTTGCCAAAGGTCTCCCTGTGGGTTTCCGTGGCTGAGCATGGATTTCAACCTTAATCTCTGAGCATTCTAGTTCAATACTCAAACCACTATACCATGCTGGCTCTCCACATTTTCAGTGGTTGCAAAAGTCAACTTAGCACCTCAACTCTGGAAAAACCTCTTAATACTGTATGATATGAATGAGGGCTCTGGGAAGACTCCTGACATGGATAAAAAATGGTTAGGTTTTCTTGAAGAAGCAATGAGATTGTTGACTTGCCTCATCTTGTTTTTGGAATGAATAGAGTAGCAATGAGACTTAAATGTATATTCATCACACAAAAGCCTGAAGGTGATTTTCGGATACAGGCAGTCCCCAAGATAGGTTCTGTAGATTTGTTCTTAAGTTGAATTTCTATGTAAGTTGGAACAGGTACATTTTTAAGTGTCACTCCAGCCAGATATATATTAGTTTTGGATAGCACAGGGAAGGGCTAACACCCTGTAATGTTTCTTTTGCTGTCCATGACCCTGTTCATAGGTTTTCACCTCACTTTCTGTCCCTGTGATAATTGGATTTTGAAAAATTTGGTTTGTTATGGAAACAAAGATTAGTGACAAAGCTTCAGTGGAGACACCTTTTCTCGGCAACTCTTCTTGGAGTGAATTTCCCTTCCAAGAGGTAGATTTCTCTCACTTCATGTTGTTTCACCCGTTCTTAACTATGAGTCATTTGTAAGTCGGGTATTTTTAACTTGGGAATGGCTTGTACTTCAGTTTAAATCTTATTTGGAAAAACAAATACTGGTATAACACAAGCAATCTTCTTAGCCCTTTATTATCGCTTTATCATCTCCACTATCTCTACTATGTTGTGTGTGATCTTTTCTGTTCTTCTCTCTAAGATGCAGATGGGAGATCAAGTGTATAACAGTTATAAAGATATGAGACCAGAATTGTGCAAGATGCTAAAAACTTCTATAGCAAAGCAAGACTATACCCAGACAAATAAATATGTATTATCTGATGACAACTAGCTCTTCAAACTGCAGTAATATATGCAGGATCCGAATATGAAAGACCAAAAAGCAAGAAGCCTTAAGCAACACTGGCTAGCAGTCAGGGGCGGCTCAACCCATTACGAAAAGTAAGCATTTGCAGTATAGTTGATTTTGCCCAGGGGCGCTCTTAAGGCACTCTTGGGGGAAAATAGACCTTGACATATGCGAGTTATAGTTTCTGGGATGCATAGTTCACCTACAATCAAAGAGCATTCTGAACTTTACCAATGATGGAATTGAACCAAATATGGCACACAGAACTCCCGCGACGAACAGAAAATATATATCAGTGATGGGGGGGGGGGGGGGGGAATACTGTTTGTTTGTTGTTGTTCATTCGTTCAGTCGTCTCCGACTCTTCGTGACCTCATGGACCAGCCCACGCCAGAGCTCCCTGTCGGCCGTTACCACCCCCAGCTCTCTCAAGGTCAGTCCAGTCACTTCAAGGATGCCATCCATCCATCTTGCCCTTGGTCGGCCCCTCTTCCTTTTGCCTTCCACTTTCCCCAGCATAATTGTCTTCTCTAGGCTTTCCTGTCTCCTCATGATGTGGCCAAAGTACTTCAACTTTGTCTCTAGTATCTTTCCCTCCAGTGAGCAGTCGGGCTTTATTTCCTGGAGGATAGACTGGTTGGATCTTCTCGCAGTCCAAGGCACTCTCAGAACTTTCCTCCAGCACCACAGTTCAAAAGCATCGATCTTCCTTCGCTCAGCCTTCCCTAAGGTCCAGCTCTCACATCCGTAGGTGACTACAGGGAATACCATGGCTTTGACTAGGCGGATCTTTGTTGCCAGTCTGATGTCTCTACTCTTTACTATTTTATCGAGATTGGACATTGCTCTCCTCCCAAGAAGTAAGCGTCTTCTGATTTCCTGGCCACAGTCTGCATCTGCAGTAATCTTTGCACCTAGAAATACAAAGTCTGTCACGGCCTCCACGGTTTCTCCCTCTATTTCCCAGTTGTCAATCATTCTTGTTGCCATAATCTTGGTTTTTTTTACGTTTAGCTGCAACCCGGTTTTTGCGCTTTCTTCTTTCACCTTGATTAGAAGGTTCCTCAGCTCCTCCTCGCTTTCGGCCATCAGAGTGGTGTCATCTGCATATCTGAGGTTGTTAATGTTTCTTCCAGCAATTTTCACCCCAGCTTTGCATTCATCCAGCCCCGCACATCGCATGATGTGTTCTGCATACAAGTTAAAAAGGTTGGGTGAGAGGATGCAGCCTTGCCGTACGCCTTTCCCAATCTTGAACCAGTCTGTTGTTCCATGGTCAGTTCTTACTGTTGCTACTTGGTCCTTGTACAGATTCCTCAGGAGAGAGACAAGGTGGCTTGGGATGCCCATCCCACTAAGAACTTGCCACAATTTATTATGATCCACACAGTCAAAGGCTTTAGAATAGTCAATGAAGCAGAAGTAGATGTTTTTCTGAAACTCCCTGCTTTTCTCCATTATCCAGCGGATATTGGCAATTTGGTCTCTCGTTCCTCTACCTTTTCTAAACCCAGCCTGAACATCTGGCAACTCTCGCTCCATGTATTGCTGGAGTCTTCCTTGCAGGATCTTGAGCATTACCTTACTGGCATGAGAAATAAGGGCCACTGTACGGAAGTTGGAGCAGTCTTTTGCATTTCCCTTTTTTGGTATGGGGATATAAGTTGATTTTTTCCAGTCTGATGGCCATTCTTGTGTTTTCCATATTTGCTGGCAAATGGCATGCATCACCTTGACAGCATCATCTTTTAAGATTTTAAACAGTTCAGCTGGAATCCCGTCGTCTCCTGCTGCCTTGTTGTTAGCAATGCTTCTTAAGGCCCATTCCACCTCACTCCTCAGGATGTCTGGTTCTAATTCATTCACCACACCGTCAAAACTATCCTCAATATTATTATCCTTCCTATACAGATCTTCTGTATAGTCTCGCCACCTTCTCTTGATCTCTTCAGCTTCTGTTAGGTCCCTGCCATCTTTGTTTCTTATCATACCAATTTTTGCCTGAAATTTACCTCCAATGTTTCTAATTTTCTGGAAGAGGTCTCTTGTCCTTCCTATTCTGTTGTCTTCTTCCACTTCCATGCATTGCTTATTTAAAAATAGTTCCTTATCTCTTCTGGCTAACCTCTGGAATTGCGCATTTAACTGGGCATATCTCCCCTTATCCCTGTTTCCTTTTGCTTTCCTCCTTTCTTGGGCTACTTCCAGTGTCTCAGCAGACAACCATTTTGCCTTCTTGGTTTTCTTTTTCTTTGGAACGTACTTTGTTGCCGCCTCCTGAACAATGTCTCGGACTTCTGTCCATAGTTCTTCTGGGACTCTGTTTACTAAATCTAGTCCTTCAAATCTGTTCTTCACTTCCACTGTATATTCGCTAGGAATGTTAGTGAGATCATATCTAACTGGTCTGTGTATTTTCCCTGATCTCTTTAGTTTTATTCTAAATTGGGCAATAAGAAGTTCGTGATCTGAGCTACAGTCAGCCCCAGGTCTTGTTTTCACCGACTGGATGGATGTCCGCCACCTTTGGCTGCAAAGGATGTAGTCAATCTGATTTCGGTGCTGACCATCTGGTGAAGTCCATGTATAAAGCCGTCTTTTAGGTTGTTGGAAGAGAGTGTTTGTTATACACAGCGAGTTTTCCTGGCAAAATTCTATCAGCCTGCGTCCCGCTTCATTTTGTTCTCCCAGACCATGCTTGCCTGTGATCCCAGTTGTCATTTGACTTCCCACCTTGGCATTCCAGTCTCCTGTAATGAAAATAATGTCTCTTTTTGGTGTATTATCCAGTAGGTCCTGCAGATCCTCATAGAACTGATCTACTTCTGCTTCTTCAGCAGCTGTGGTTGGGGCGTATATTTGGATCACTGTAATGTTGAAAGGCTTTCCTTGCACTCGAATTGAGATCATTCTGTCATTTTTTGGGTTGTATCCAAGCACCGCTTTAGCAAATTTCTTATTAATTATGAAGGCTACTCCATTTCTTCGATGTTCCTCTTGTCCGCAGTAGTAGATCTTGGGATCATCTGATGTGAAGTGGCCCATTCCAGTCCATTTCAGTTCGCTGACCCCCAGAATGTCTATCTTTAGTCTTGACATCTCACCAATAACAACATCCAATTTGCCCTGGCTCATAGATCTTACATTCCAGGTTCCTATGGTGTGTTGATCTTTAGAGCATCGGATTCGTCGTTCACCTCCAGTACCGTCGGCCGCTAGCCTTCCTTTCGGCTTTGAGCTAGCTGCGTCATCACATCTGGGGCTAGTTGAACTTATCCTCTGCTCCTCCCCAGTAGCATTTTGGCCATCTTCCGACCTGGGAGTCCCATCTTCCAATGGCATACCGACATATCTCTGGTTGTACTGGTCCATTTAGTTTTCTTGGCAAGGATACTGGAGTGGTTTGCCATTGCCTTCCCCAGGGATCACGCTTGGTCTGACCTCTCTGCCACAACCGTCCCGTCTTGGGTGTCCCTTCACGGTTTCGCTCATGACATCATTGAGGTGCTCAAGCTCCAGCGCCCCGACAAGGCGGTGATCCTTTGCTGGAGACTGTTTGTTTACCATTGAAAATTACCTAGGGCCGCCTCTGCTAGCAGTCTAATTGACTTTCAACTTATTTTGAACTCTACCAGCTCTACACTAACTCTGGGCATCTAATTCAAGGAATCCACATCTTGTTCTGAGTTATGTGAAAAAGGAAAAGAAAATGTCATCAGCTCCACTGAACCTCTAAGGACTCTTAATAGCTAACAGTTGCTTCTCCACAGCACTAAGCAACCTAGTTTCAGCAGTCTGGAGAGCAGTATGATTAGAGTACACGTTGCATAATATACATTTATTTATTGTGGCTGTTCACCTGAAAAGTGTACATTAAAATTTTGAAATGACCTACTTGAGTGCCATTTTATGTATTCATTACATTTTATTTTATAAAAGTTGCAATTTAAGAACAGACTTTTTTTGGAAAAATAAAATAGTGGAGACTTTAGTATCACTAAATTTTAGATTCAAAGCATCTGGTCTGCAATGAATGTTATTTTAATCTTGCAAACAGTACTTCTTTCCAGTGCATGTATGGTACAATTGTCAAATAACCAGTACTGCTTCTTGCTCTGCAAAGTGGAGATTTCATCTCTAAAAACATCAATTCAGTTCAGATAAAAAGGGCCTCAAAGTATGTCAGCAGAAACATTATACTCTTAACAGAAGGATAATTTAATTTTAAGATCATAGTAGACTAAGATATGAAAATGACTGAGTGGATTCAGACTGTGATCCTATATAGTATACCATTCTGTGGGAGCAACTCTCATAATCAAAACAAAGTAAAAAAAATATGATTCACCCTTGGGGGAAAAAAAAACAGAATTCAAAATATTGGCCAGCCAAAGCATGATACCAATCTTGCTTGGGCAAGAACTTATCAGGGGCTGAAGGAATATGGAGAATAGTTAAATCTCTTTCATTCTTTACAATAACAAATTGGTCTTTACAATAATGAATATCTCACCAAATATGTTAAACAAGTCAGAAATTGGTTTGCTGTAAGCTTTTCAGGCTGTATGACCATGTTCCAGAAGCATTCTCTCCTGACGTTTCGCCTGCATCTATGGCAGGCATCCTCAGAGACTGTGACTTCACAACCTCTGAGGATGCCTGCAATAGACGCAGGCAAAACTTCAGGAGAGAATGCTTCTGGAACATAGCCATGCAGCCCGAAAAACTTACAGCAACCCAGTGATTCTGGCCATGAAAGCCTTTGACAACACAAAGTCAGAAATTGTTTTGTCCACATTTTTCTTGTGAATTTCAGGCTGCAGATAAACACTTCATGTTCCTTTGTTACAATGTCCAATTGTTGGCAGTGATTATCTTAATTTGACACAGGTCCTCCTCCCTAGGATCATACACTGTCAATTAATGCAATTTGAAACCACTTTAATGGCCATGGCTCAGTCCTATGGAATAATGGGAGTTATAGTTTCACAAAGTTCCTAGCCTTTTCTGCCAAAGAGCTGGTGCCTCAGCAAACTATAACTTCCGGGAATCCATAGTACTGAGCCATGGCAATCAAAGTGGTGTTAAACTTCATTAATTCTACAGGCAGTCTCCCAGTGACAAACAACCGATTTACATCCAACTCCAACTCCTAGGTAAGAATTGTAGAATTTTTTAAGGGTAGAGAGAAATCTACCCTTAAAAAATTCACTCCTGAAAGAGTTATCATCAAGAAAAGGTGTCTCCACTGAAGCTTGCTCTCCAATCCTTGTTTCTACAAAAGCTATTTTTTTTCAAAATCCAATCATCACAGGGACAGAAAGTGAGGTGAAATCTCCTGAACAGGGCCACAGAAAGCAAAAGAAACATTACAGGGGTGTTAGCCATGCTATCCAAAGCTAAATACCAGTAGATATATATATCTGCCTGAAGTCACATTTAAAATATGTACCTTGTTCTGACTTACATACAAATCCAACTTATGAAGAAATCTACAGAACCTATCTTGTTCTACGTGTACTGTGTAAATTAAACTCATGATTTGAAACAGATTAGTAATTGAGTTGGTGGAGAAAGTATTTTCAGTTCAACTGTACTTGGTTAGTAACTCAAACAACAGATCCCAAAACATATACTCCAAAGGGCATTTTTTAAAATTAATTAAAATATTAATATCACAATCTACATCAAAAGATATCTGAAGTGTACAGTATAATACAATCAAACAATAAAAAATCTGAACTATCTTTTATTGCTTTAAATTGTGCTGAATGGTTTAAAATGCATGAAACACCATGACCAACCATTTTAAACAAATTATTTTACAAAGTGAATAAAACCATCACACCCAAAAGGCTTTATATAAAAAGCAACAATTTATTCCTATCTTTAATTTAATTTTATTGTATACTGCAGATACTTTTCATGTAGACTGGGATGTAAGTATCGTAATTAATTAAAAAACACAAAACTGCTCACTGGGGGAAATTTTGGGGGGTCTGTTGCCTGAGCCATTTACCAAGTAACAACAACAACAAGAGAAAACATATTTTATTTGTTACCAACCCCTTCTCAAGGCAGGGTACAACCTATAATAGTTGAAATACAGATTAAAAATAAAAGACCAATAAAATGCATATATTAAAAGACACAGACATATGATTAAGTACATCTGGAATATGAGGAATAAACCAAATAAAACAATCAAACACCAAAGGCTTTATATAAAAACTTATGCTGTATTTAATTTGATTTTATTATAAACTGAAGATCTTTTGATGTAGAGTGGGATGTAATTATTTTAATTGATTTTAAAGAAATATACAATTTTTCCTTCGGTTATATTTTTAGGGTCTGTTGTTTCAGTCACTTACCAAGTACAGTTAGATAGCCACACACTAAACAAATCATCAAAGGCTTTAGACAGGGTGGGCCAAAAGTCACAAAGGAATTTCAATATTGAGCAAGCCCCTTGTTCTTAATTTACCACACCATGACATTATATTTGTTGTTGCTGTTGTTTATTGGTTATGACATTATATACAGGACATATAGAAAGCCATATGGCACTCACAAACATAGCCTTTATTGTCATACAACAAAAGTGGCATACAACACTGGTATACACAAGAGGAAATCACAGATAAAAAGAAAACATACTTAAAAGTTATTAATCTCAATGATAAAATCTGTAACAGTCTCAGAAAAGTATGCATCAGAGATGTTTAGAAGATATAGAATTTGATAATACTCTTGCCATTGAGAACACTGTGAAAACATGGGATTACTGTATTTCATCTGTATGTTATCAAACAACCAAACAAAGAATTGAGTGCTTCAACAGAGACCAAGTCACAAGAAGAAACCCTTTTGAAATGTTCTATCTCCTATCCATTCAGGAGGCCCTGGTGGCGCAGTGGGTTAAACCCCTGTGCCGGCAGGACTGAAGACTGACAGATCACAGGTTTGAATCCGGGGAGAGGCGGATGAGCTCCCTCTATCAGCTCCAGCTCCTCATGCGGGGACATGAGAGAAGCCTCCCACAAGGATGATAAAAACATCAAATCATCTGGACGTCCCCTAGGCAACGTCCTTGCAGATGGCCAATTCTCTCACATCAAAAGCGACTTGCAGTTTCTCAAGTCGCTCCTGACATGACAAAAAAAAAAAAAAAGACGAAGAAGAGCTGATGGCAACACATTACATCTTGCAGTCGCCAAATGCAAGGATAGGTTGCCATGACTCCTTGCTCACATTGAATCAATGATGTGGTAGGAGAACAAGTTGTCTTTGCTGTAGGAATCAGATTATGGAAGTCAAGATCCAAAAGTCTGCTCTTGACTGATTTGTAGGCTTCCAAATTTGTGAAAATTAAGAGTGCTTCCAATTCCTTCGATCTTTCTGAGAATCAAAGAACACCATTCTGCAATAAAATGATCTGATAACAGAGAGAAAATATAGATAGTGGGGGTCTGCTTGAAAATATAAATAGATATATAAAACTTTATTGGTACCTTGCCACCATCTTCCCGAAGGGATGTGCGGTGGCTAACAAAGCACTTAAGGTACCACACATACAGACTGCGCTCTGGCACCACGAGATGCAGAGCCAAACTTTAGAAATGGGGCTACAAAGTGGAATCCTCAACATGCAAGTGCGGAGAGGAGCAAACCACTGACCACCTGCTGCAATGCAACCTGAGCCCAGCCACATGCACAATGGAGGACCTTCTTGCAGCAACACCAGAGGCACTCCAAGTGGCCAGATACTGGTCAAAGGATATGTAATCAACTACCAAACCCACAAATTTTGTATTTTGTCTGTTTGTTTGTTTGCTTTGTTCTGTTAGAAATGTAATATAATTTGACTGGTCGTCCTGACACGACAAATAAATAAACCACGCATAAAACGGAATTACATATCAACAAAACAATATGCAATGTATATGCAGCCAGAATTTTATATCTCTCATCCATGTCAAGGTTTCAATAGGGGTTTGACTTGTCTTGATGCACAGAACAGGATAAGGGACACATTTAAGGGGCCCCATTGGTGGCATTATGTGTAAAAACCTCAAAAGAGTTGTTCAAACATCAGGCGCCTTTGTGACTTATTTAAAAGTCCTACATGAAAAGCCCTGTTTCAAACTGGAATAAAGCCCCAACTGGAACGGACTCGAAGGGACTGACAGCACGATCAAGAGGCCACCACTGAAAAGGCCCTGAAACACACCCTGAAACAAGGTCTTTTCTTGCTTTCTATTATTACTGACACTACTGTGAGTAATATGACGATTACCGTGAACCAGCTTCTTCATCTCGTGGTACCTGGCCCAGAGGTAGCCTTTGGGGTCGACGCCCTCGATGGGGCCCGCCTGGGGCTGGCTTCCCAAAGGCGGAGGAGAGGCTGGGGCTGCTCCTCGGCTGGCCCTGCCGCCGCTGACAGGGGGCGGCTGCTGCTGCTGGTGGTGGACCTTGGCCTGAGCCCCGCCGCCTCTGCTGCCGGAGCCTCCTTGAGCCGAGCCGCCCGAGCAGCAAGAGGAGGCGGCGGCCACCAGCTGGAGGCTGCCCGCCCCGCCGCCCTTCTTCCACCACATGCCGCCCCTCGCAGCCTTGAGCCCGACGGCCGCCATGGCCTCCTCCTCCTCCTCTTTAGATCCCTATCTGTCAGGCCATGCTCTCGGAGCCCCCCTCCGCAGAACCACCTCACGCTCCCCTCAGCTGCCGAAGACGTGTCTAGCTAGCCGCCAGCGGAGCTCGTGCACGCTCGACCAATCACCGCGCGAAGCGAGCTCAGCCAGCCAATCACCAAAAAAGGGGCGGGGAAAAGAAGGGGAGCATTCTCTCTTTAACCACATGCAGTCGCGAACAGTCCTGTTGCCTCTTGGGACTTGTAGTCTTGTTGTGAGACTTCTCTCACAAACAGGCTCTGCTTCTCCCCAGGAGCAAGAACTACCACTCCCGAAAACCCTTTCGTGTGTTTGGGTTTGTTATTGTTGTGAGCCGTCGAGGAGTTGCGGACTTGAAGACGAAGCTGTCCCTGGGATTTTCTTGGCAGCCTTTGCTCAGAGGGAGGGTGGCCTTCGCTTTTCTTTCTATGCTTTTCCCCCAAGGTCACCCGGTGAATGTCCATGGACTGTGATGGTTTCGGGGGGATGTCAACTGCAATAGCGATTTACAACGGGTTGGAATTAATTCCACTCAAATCGTCCACTGCGTGTTCTTTTTTAATAATAATAATAATAATAATAATAATAATAACAACAACAACAACACCCTCGTTTCCCAGGGCCCTTCCACACAGCCCTATATCCCAGAATGTCAAGGCAGAAAATGCCACAATATCTGCTTTGAACTGAGTTATCCGAGTCCACACTCAGACAATGTGGGATTTTCTGCCTTGATATTCTGGGATATAGGGCTGTGTAGAAAGGCCCCCGTCTCCTAGACCAGCACTCAAACCGCTACATCTCACCACGTTAAAACAGTGGATGTGGCTTTTAACGAAACATGCCCCATTATCACAGGATGTCTACACCCCACACCACGAGAGAAATTATACTGTTTAGCCCAGTGGTTCTCAGCCTGTGAGGTTCCCAGATGTTTTGGCCTTCAACTCCCAGAAATCCTAACAGCAGGTAAACTGGCTGGAATTTCTGGGAGTTATAGACCAAAACAGGTTGAGAACCACTGGTTTAGCTGGTATTGCACCACCTGACATCTCCCAGGAAGTAGTAGCGAATAATAAAAGGACCAAAGCAGTGACATTTCCGGCCCATCCCGTTAGGAAATCAGCCAGCACACCAATGCCTGAAATCAAGAAATAGGTTTCTAAGATCTACAGAGATACTCGCAGGAGCACCTCAGCAAGCAAGAGTTCAAAAGTGGCAGGCTAAAACCTGGAACCTCAATCCATGGCTGATAACGAATGAGAGAGGTCCCCCCCCCCCCCCCCCCCCCAGGCACACAGAAGGCTGGGCAACTTGGAAGGCACTGAACAGGCTGTGCTCTGGCATCATGAGATGCAGAGCTAATCTTAAGAAATGGGGCTACAAAGTGGAGTCCATGGCAGGCAAGTATGGAGAAGAGCAAACCACAGACCACCTATTACAATGAAGTCTCACATGCACAATGGAGAACCTTTTCACAGCAACACTAGAGGCACTCCAAGTGGCCAGCTTCTGATCAAAGGACATTTAGCATAATGCCAAGTTTTTAACTTTGTTTGTGTTTTAAATACATTTTAACTGTACCCTCAATTTGTTTCTGACATGATAAATAAATAAACCTTGCTGCCTCTACCTCTCTGTGCAAATTTTTAAATATTTACTGCTTTGATGTTTCCTGCTCCAAGACTGTGATGGTTTTGTGGGGATGTCAACTGCAATTGGGATTTACAATGAGTTGGAATTAATTCCACTCAAATCGTCCACTGCGTGTTCTCTTTTAATAATAATAATAATGCTTTATTTATAATCTATCCTGTCTCCCCAGGGGACTCAGGGTGGTTTCCAACAAGTAACAAAAATGGCAAACATTCAATGCCACAAACAGACAAACAACAAATCAAATCAAAAACAATAAATAAGACAATCTCAATATAAACCTATGAACTAAACCAAATAATAAACATTATCTAACACATCACACACATTTATCCTGATAAAATCCCACAAGTTGCAAATCAGATTAAGATTTTAGGGCTCGTTTTTATCTGCCTCAAGAATTAGGTTTTAGTGGGAGAAGACTGTCTATTCACTTGCACTCCTGCTTGTCATTTTCACTGAGAAAGGCAGGGGGAAAAGAGAGTCACATTGGTTTGGTACCATGCATATTTATGCTCAAGAGCACCTGCTGTCATCCTAGAGACGCATCCCTGAGAGAGTAAATTATCATAATAATCTCCATCGCATCCATTTATCTAGCACCATCCCTGTACATCTGTGCATGGCGCCCTACACGTAAAAGAACAAAACAGTTGTTCCCATTGGTCAGTTTTTTTCTCTTGGGTTTATTTAGGAGTGTGGTGCCACATAACATCATTAATAAAAAATCATTTACCTCCTCTTCAATTACTGAATTCCAAATGAAGCTACTAACAAAACGTGGCCTCCCCCCACCGCCTTGTACAAGGCAAAAGCAGTTACATATTTTGTGAACTTTAATCCGTACTGTTGAAAAGTGAACATGGATGAGAACCCAAAAGCACAATGGGATGAATGAATGAGAGGAGCTAATGGTCAAAAAGATCAGGGATATTGCTAATCAATGGAGGGGGAAACTTAGGCTGCATCTAAGTGGTGCTGTTTGACATCATTTTAACCTCCTTGGTTCAATGCAATAAAATAAAGGGATTTTTAGCATAGTGAGGCACCTGCACAGAAGGCTAAAGGTTATTGGTTTTTGATGTGTATTGTTTGAGTGAGTTTAAATGCTACTGTTTTATACCCTTATTTTATTTGATTGTTATGCTTTGCTTTGTTGTTTTGTGTTTTTTTGTCTTAATGAATTATTTTGTTTTGATGTTCTGTGGACATTTTGCCCCATGTGTAAGCTGCCCCAAGTCCCTTCAGGGAGATAGAGACAGGAGTATAAAAATTAATTTAGCCAGTAGCCAGGAGAGCTTTTGCACAATTAAAACTTGTGCGCCAGCTGCGCCCGTTCCTTGAGAAATCTGACTAGGCCACGGTGGTCCATGCTCTTGTTACATCCCGAATAGACTACTGCAACTCACTCTATGTGGGGCTGCCTTTGAAGACTGCTCGGAAGCTTCAACTAGTCCAATGGTCGGCAGCCAGGTTGCTCATCGGAGCGACGTACAGGGAACATACAACTCCTTTGTTACGCTAACTCCACTGGCTACCAATCAGCTTCTGAGCACAATTCAAAGTGCTGGTTTTAACCTTTAAAGCCCTAAACGGTTCTGGCCCAGACTACCTGTCCGAATTTATCTCCTGCCACAAACCATCACGAAGTTTAAGATCTTCAGGAGAGGCCCTACTCTTGATTCCACCACTATCACAAACACGCTTGATGGGGACGAGAGGCAGAGTTTTCTCAGCAGTGGCCCCCGCCTATGGAACGCCCTCCCTAGAGATATCAGATTGGTCACCTCCCTCTTGTCTTTTAGAGGGAAAATCAATTCCATAGCATTGAGCCAGATCACCTAAAGTGATGCCAAGCTGCATTTACTCTACAGTATAGGTGTACTCCAAGAAGGGAGCATTCATCCAGGCAAGTACGCATTCAGGGCTGCTGGTATTGGAGATTATTGCCTCCTGGATCTTGTCAGCCGCTGCGCTATTCCCACCAAATAGGAAAAGAAGCTCGGAGGCAGACCTTCCAGGTGTTGAGATATGAGTGAGAGGAACAAACTCCAAGACCCAAATAAAAACCAACCAGAAAGCACTAGGAGTAGACTTTTAACTAAAAGTGTGGTGAGGCCTGTTTCCTGCCAGCTTCCTCGACCTTGATAGTCCCATAAACTTCACTGATCAGTAGAGAGCCTCTGCCTCACTGTTCTGGGGCTGCTTGATCTTCTCAATATTCTTCAGGATCATGTCATGGAGAAGCACGTATTGGTTTCTCAGTTCCAAAATTAAGAGCCTCAGACAGAAATATCCTTTTTCATCCATCTCGGTTAATGTGCGACGATAATCCTCCACATGAGGGTATTTAGCTACTTTGGAAACCAGCTTTGCCCGTGCAGCGTAGTATCTCGTGATCTCATCCAGGTGCAGCGCCGCCTTGCACGCCACAGTTTGGAGCTCGGCCACAGTGTCCTCCTGAACAGAAACCCCAAAACTGTTGCCGGCTTCTATCTTGGGAATGGAGAGCTGCACCCACAGTTTGACCACGTTGCACTTCTCCATCAGCAGCTGGATTTCGGGTTTCACCTTCTCCAGGATGTCCACCAGCTTCTGGTTGCTCTTCAGCACCCCGTGAGGCACTACAAAGACTCTGGTGCCTTGCAAGTTGCCTTCCAGTTTCCTCTTCTCCAGGCTGGGCCCTGCAGGGCTGTTTGGGCCCAGCAAGGTGGGGACAGGGAGGCTCCCATCCGAGTGGATTTGGGTGAGATCGTGAAGGTTCAGAACAGGATCCTGAAGGAAAGCATCCAGTTCTAAAAACTTCTTCGGGAAGAAATCCGAGACCAGCTCTTCGGCCTCGCCCGTGATTCGCTCCCTGAAAGAGTCCACCGCCACCTTAAGCTCTGGGTTCACTTTGAGGAGGGAAGCCATGGCGGAGGGGCCTTAGCCAGGGCTGCCCATTTTTCCTCCTCCGTGAGGGTTTCCCAGGAAACCATAGGCTTTGCTACTGACGGATGTGACGACATAACGCCTCACCCCGCCAGTGATTTTCAACCCTTGGCCCTCCAGCTGTTCTCGACTTCAACTCCCCAAATTCCTTTCCCTTTTCCAGGCTGCCCAGGGCTTCTGGGAGTTGGAGTCCGAAAAACTTGGAGGAGTTCAAAGGTTGGGAATCAGTGGTCTCAACCAATCACAGTATCTCTGTACATTTCTCTACATCAATAATCTCCCTCACTGAAAAGCACTCTTCACCTCATTTCATGAATGACTTCCCCTCTATTTTCATTTCCTCCCCAAGCCTTGCCTAAGCCACGCCTCCAAGGCAGCAGCCAATCAGGAGAGGCCGTTGCCTTGGCTAGAGGCGGAGCAAGACGAGGGTCTCTTCCGTTGCGCCTCCCCAAGCTCCGCCTAGGCCACGCCTCCAAGACAGCAGCCAATCATATGAGACCGTTGCCTTGACTAAGGACGGGGCAAGATGAGGTCTCTTCTGTTGCGCCTCCCCAAGGGCCGCTTAGGCCACGCCTCCAAGACAGCATCCAATCAGGTGAGGCTAGGGGCGGGCCAAGATAAAGGGTCTTCCGTTGCGCCTGGCTCAATCCTTCTGTACCGGCTTCTTTTCTCCTTTGGCCTCCAAGGTGAGTGTGGGGGCTCGCGCCTTCTTCCGCGACCCCTGATTGGATGAGTTCAGGAGGGGAGGGCTTGGGTTGTGAGCGGGCGTTGGGCGTGCGAAGTCTGTTTCAGGTGTTTCTAGACTCCAGCCCCCAGAAGCTCGTGCCGCCCTTGTCAGCAGTAGAGGACTGTGGGAGTTGCAGGCCAAAGCGAGTGGAGGCCAGAGCCTGCCCACTGTTCCCGTTATTGTCTAGATCAGGCCTGGGCCAACTTGGGCCCACTCTCCAGGTGTTTTGGACTTCAACTCCCACCATTCCTAACAGCCTCGGGGCCTTTCCTTTTCAGGCTGGCAGAAATGAATAAGCGGCTGAGGGGGAAAAGGAAGAGGTCTCAGGCTGTTAGAAATGGTGGGAGCTGAAGTCCAAAACACCTGGAGAGTGGGCCCAAGTTGGCCCAGGCCTGATATATTCTAGTAATGCAGAGTGATCCCTCTCTTCTAGTAAAACAAACTCAACTAAACATGCAAACATAAATTTAACTAGCTTTCCGGTATACAAGCCATTGTAGAAATGATGATGATGATGGTTGAACTTCAAAGACTCTGGCACAAGCTAGTCAATGTGGTCCCTGTGGTAATCGGCACACTGGGTGCAGTGCCTAAAGACCTCGGCCTGCACTTACTTATTTATTTCAAACATTTTTACCCTGCCCTTCTCAACCCCTGGGGGGACTCAGGGCGGCTTACAATTGGCAATAATTCAATTCCGCATCATAAAATACAGAATAACAAATATAACAATTAAACATGAACATTAATAAATAAAGATTAAAACAGTATACTTACACTCTGATTAGCTATTGCCTGTCTGGTGGCTGTTTAGCTAGCCATCTACTAATAATTACTCCGCTTAACTTATCCAAATCCTCTTCCATGCCATAGTCAAACATTATCAATTGTCCTTTAACCTGATTGCCCAAAGGCCTGGTCCCACAGCCACGTTTTAACCTTTTTTCTAAAGGTGAGGAGGGATGACGATAACCTAATTTCCCCAGGGAGCAAATTCCACAGGTGGGGCCCACCACCGAGAAGGCCCTGTCCCTCATCCCCGCCAAGCGTGTTTGAGACAAAGACGGGGCCGAGAGCAGGGCCTCCTCAGAAGATCTTAAGCTCCGAGGTGGGACGTTGAAGGAGATACGTTCGGACAGGTACGCTGGACCGGAGCTGTATAACACTTAAACACAATCGACACTGACAAAATTACCATCTGTCAGCTGCAGAAGGCCACCTTACTGGGATCTGCATGTATTATTCACCAATACATCACACAGTCCTAGACACTTGGGAAGTATCTGACGTGTGATCCAATACAACAGCCAGCAGAGTGATCTTGTCTGTTGTGGACTCATCTTGTTGTGTTTCTAATAATAATAATAATAATAATAATAATAATAATAATAATAATAATTCCCTCTTCATGGCTCGAGGCAGGGCACAACATTACTAAACACATCATAAAAACATTCAGTAAAACACATAAATTAAAACATTTCTACGCATATTTAAAATACACAGGGCAAAGATTAAATACAGTAGACACAGAGCATAGCTTTAAAATTCATGATTGAAAGTTGACTGGGTAGGCTTGCCAAAAGAGATGGGTCTTTTTAAATTCCTCCCAGTGATTTAGCTATCAGAGCTCTTCCAGCAGGTCATTCCACAGTGGCTGATGAAATGGCCCTCAGTTGGGTTCTGGCTGACTGAAGTGAATGCCCCCCAAAGGGCCTCAATGTCCTAAAAGGCAGATTGTGCAGGAGAAGGCAATCTTGGAGGTAAACTGGACCCAAACCATGCAGGGCCTTAAAGCCAACACTTTGGCTTTGACCTTAAAGCCCTGCATGGTTTAACTTTGCCCAGAAACTGACAGCCAATAGAGTGACTTTAGGATAGGTGTAATATGCTCACTCCTAGATGTTCCTTTGATCAATCTGGCTGCTGTATTTTGAATCAGCTGCAGTTTCCGAACTTGGTAATAATAATTATAATATAATAAAACTTTATTTATAGACTGCCCCCTCTCCCCAAGGGCTTAGGGTGGTTTACAAACAAAAAGCCAACATTGAATGCCCAAATGCAAAGGTAAAAAGGTAGCCCAATGTAAAGTGCATTGGGATACCAATCTTGAGGTTGCATCGCCATCCCTCCACATTGCTCTTTGTTGGCATTTAATGTTTTCCCATAGATGTTGGAAACCATCCTTCGGGGAGGAAATAAAGTTTTAAAAATATTATTATTATATTTGTGGTTTTGGCCTTTTTCTGATTTGTTTATTCACATAAAAAAGTTCTCTCCAGGTCCTTCAATGCAATTCTATAAACTTTCAGCAAAAGTCAACCATATAGTCACGATGGAAAATCCAGAAATTCCTAAAGGTATTCTCTCGGGTAAAAAAATAGCAATGTCCTTATTCATGGGTGTTCACTATCACGGGGTTCCTATGCCCCTAACCCCTCTAAATGTGGAGAGCTGATTGTAATAGAAGAAAGAGCTCCAGCTCCGTTTTATTTTGTCATCTTTCCTCCATGAAATATTAAGAGGGTCTAATAATCCACACATGTAGAATATGATGTGGTTGATGTATCTTCAAATTGACCCCATCTTAGGTGAACCCTATCATAGGTTTTTGTGACAAAGTACTTACTATTACCTTCCTCTTAATGTTAGGAGTTAAGATTTGCACCCAATAGGTTTCCATGGCAGAGTTGGGATCAACCTTCAAAGTCCTATTCCAGCACTCAGGAATATGATATACAACCCATAATGTATGTAAGACAGGCTTGGAATGTACAAATCAGTGCACTTGTGTATTCTAAGATCGTTTATCTCCAATCAGCCATGGAATTGTGTAATACTGGGAAACTCTTAAAAGAGTACCAAGGAGGAACACAAGAAAATAAGGCACATTTCTTAACTGTCATTGAAACATTTGAAAAATGCGCCAGTATTGCACCCCACTCTACCCCCTGCAGTGTTGACTAACTATTAATCATTTTTCCCTCCAGGATCAGCTTCCCTCTCTCACAAGAATTATATAGCCCTCTAAAATGCACATCAGCCATAGAATAAAGCGGTTATTGTATATGGTGCCTGGAAAGCAGCGCTTTGGCGTTTATAGATTTCTCCCTTTCTTCTTTCTTCTTGGAGGTGCTATGGAATGGTTTATGATCAATGTTCGTATTGGCAAAGAGACTTTTTGTAAGTATTATATTTCTCTCTCTCCAGGATTTGACAGTTGTTTAGAAGGGCTTCATGGTCTTGTTTTCAGCAATCACTTTAAGTACACGGTTCACTAAAGACTCCATGGTTAATGGTATCAAACATCTCTGAACCTTTTAGCAGAATCCATTAGTTTCAGTTGCCCTTCCTAATTTTTGCAGATTTAATTAATTTTCAGTGAAAACTTCATTGAAGTTTCAGGACTTTGATCAATAGGTAAGATAGAAGTTGATGGCACATAGCAACAGACATTTTTGGGCACTTAAATGTATCAAGTTGGCCTCATAATTCCAGAACCTATATCCAAAGTTTCACTTATCTGTGCCCAAAGGAAAATAGTTTCTCTAGTAATTTGCTAGGACCTCTAGGTGATTCTGTGGTATGATCCCTTAGAAGTTAGACTTACCCTGGAATACCTAAGAAATTCCTAAATACTTTATCTCACTAGGAATTTCTGGATCTTTCAGGGCCATTTGATGGTATGCTGGAAGTGAAGGTCAGGTAATTTCAGGGCGTTTGGTCATACCTTTGGTTTAAGTGAATGCATCTACCGTGCTCCAATATGGGGCTTGCTGTATCTCACACCTTGCAGCAGTCACCCAGAGAATAATACATTCAAGTTTTTTAAACAGAGATTTTTGTCCTGTTCTCTATGAACAAACTGTCTCTTCTGAACTGGATTTCACCAGTTTTGTTGAAGTACACCTTCTCATTAAGCCAAATATGCCCTTCATTTTAGGGAGAGACTGAAATCAGTACTGGTGATCTCCATCTCAGGTGGGAGGTCTCACACTAAGGAAAATCAAATTATTATGTGAAATGGATGTCAAAACTTATCAAGGTTAGTAAAATATGTTTCATTCTTTCGACAGAAAGAAACTGGCATGAGTATTGTCTATTCACTACCCCAGTATTCAAAATATAGTCTTTTGGATGATGATGATCTTAAATGTCAACTTTGTACAAATGTAAGCTAGCTGTCTAAAGAACAAACTTGACATTTAGTTAAAGAAAACTTCACAGCATCTTCAGAAATAATCACAAATTGTTTTACAGATGATGTTTACCGCAGAAAGCAGTCCGAGAGACAACATGAGAACTTGGAAGAAAGATGAATTTCATGCTGCACTGGGATGTGATGTGAATTTTCAAGTGCCAAATCCTACTAGACTTCCATTGTTGAATTCAATTTATTATATTTCAGGCTGGCTATCTCATCCTGTGGAATATATGATGACAGAAAGTGCTGCTGCTATGTCTGGTTTAACTAGAGCTGCTTATAGGATAAAGAAGACAACTGGCTACCTATGTTGTGCTTCAGAAGCAGTGGCTGTTAACTAAGGCATTTATTTAGGTATTCATAACTTTTTCAAAATAAGATATCTTCTTCAATTACAAAGTACTACATTATTTCTATTATTAAAGAGAATGCTTTGGTCATGAAATTGGGTGGTCTGGACATTGGGACATCAAGCTTTGCTGCAGCTAATTCTTCAAATGCTAAGGCAGTGTCTCTGGAAAAAATATCACAACCCAAGGGAGGAGTGCTACTCAAGAATATAGGATAGTATGTTCCATAGAAGACACAAATAAGCTATGTAACAAAACCAAAATCATGATCTAGATTTCATGGTTTTCAAGAGAATGATTTAGAAATACTGAACACCTGGGTATGGTTTAAAATACTCTTTAGAGTAAATGTGTAGCTTAAGGAATTACTTTCAATCTTTCCTCACTCCTAAAGAGAAAAATGCACAGGAGTCTGACACTGTCTTTCCATCAGAGGTGAGATGTTTGTTGTGATTTCTTTGCGGATGTCAAGACTTAGAGGGGGAAAGACATCTCAGTGGATCAAACCTAGTTAATCCAAATTGAAAACTATTTTTATTCAAATTAAAAATCCTCCAAAAGACAAAGTGATAGTACATGCACAATGACCACTATTTACTTTACGCATTGAAGTGTACAGCCAGGAGCAAAAACGAGACATGGATTAACCAGGTCCAAAGGCTTGTATGCTGACAACATAAAACACTAACTTGAATATTACACACACTTGTTCTTTAAGGAAAGATGGGAAAATACGGAATAGCTTATGAATGGTTAATCCCTTCCAAAGTAGTTTAGAATTGATGTATTTTCCCACTTACCTGAGGCAACCATTTTGCATACGTTTAATTTAATACAGTGTGACACTATAGAAAACAGTGGGATCAAATTGGCAAAAGACATGGTTTGTTTTTCCGTTACAAACTATTTTGAGTTAAAAAGCACTTCAATCAATTGGTTGTGCAATCCAGGATTGTAGCTATCAAATCTCAAACTACCATAAATGTTACTGAAATGCCCCCTGCACACAGAGACATGATTTTGGAATAAATAACATCTGAGATAATTAGGGCCTGCCTAACGGTCTAGGAGGAGTGCTCTGCACTGCCACAAAAGAGGCCTCTTTTTCAGTTCTCATTGTTTACTCCTGGGCTTTTAGAAGATGTAATGCTACCTTCAACTTAAGTAGCCAGGGAGGACAAAGCTGCAATCCAGTCCATCCTGATCCTTCTGAACTACACAAAATCAAATGGGGGTGTCTCATCCTGTTCTTAAGAAATATTTTAATAAATAAAAATAAATACATGCTAGGTTCTTTGGTGTAATTTTTGCAGTACCTTAAACAATGTGATTGTATTAGTAAAAGTCTATGGTGGTTCAAAGTGCTAAAAAGAAAAAAAAAACCTGCCTCCAAGACTAGCTGCCAACTACTTTTGAGTAGTTGCAATGTGTGAGGAAATTTAAATACACTGGCCATAATTCAGAATAGCACCTTCACACCCACTTCAACAGCTCCCAGTATTGAGCCAGTTTTGTATTGAATGTTGCTGCACAGCCAGCTAAGCCAACTCCCTGGGGACAAACAAAGAACTGGTGGTAGCAGTTTCTATGAGGTTTCCAGATATAGCAAAATAAACATGTGTGTAACAGCAACTGCAGAATGCGAAGGATGCAGAACGCTTCCCTGTAATAATAATTTGAGTTACTACCCCATCAGAACAACTGAATCTCTAATAGTTTTGCTTGTCCTTTTTCAGGCTATGTTTTGTCACAATGTATGATTTGAACAGATCCAGAGACATCAAACACATTTCCATTTTCTGGATTTGCATTAAAATACATACTGTGATATAACTATGAACAGATAAACTAAAGAAATCCAGAATAAACCTGTTTTCCTGGTGAGCTGTTCATTCCCTGAAGCAAACAAAACAACAGTTCTTCATCTAGTTACCTTGTAATTAAACAAGGTATCTAAAACATGATTTTTCATTCATTCATGTATGTTTTACCTGGTTGTTTGGTACATTCCTCTCCAAATCCATGTTTGTTTCTTAAAAATATATTGCACCACTAAGCTTTTTCTGAAGCTGTACTTTTACAAATGAAGACTTTGTAAGCCACCAATCACCTCCTAAACAGAGGAAGGATCTGAAACTGGAAAATTATACTATGTATGAAAGCAAAAAACCAGAGAATTATACAAATTCAGGAGCCTGTTTAAATGAATGTAAACATTGTAGTAGACTTAACTATGGGCCTTTTACATGCTTTAAGAAATTAACCTAGATTGTAACTGTAGCTATTATAGATACCTTAAGACTGTGATCCCAAATGATTAGGAGGCACGTTATTTCAAAACTTCAGTGACTGTTTGAATAAAGAAATGCACAATTAGGGTTTAACTTCCTTTCTGCCAATAACTGTGCTGAGATGATAATTGTAATCCATCCAGAGTATGTTGGTTAACATTCTCAACTGATGAAGTACAATATTTTCCATGCAAGAATAGTTTTTGAAAAAGCCAAATCACTAATCAGTGTAACATATTTTTCAAGATGGAAAATATGCTAGTGGCCCTTCTATAGACCCTACTTATTGTCAAAGATCACAATTAAAAATGAGTAAATTTGCAATAGTAACTTAAAGCTGAAGAGAACCACGTCAAATTTTAGTTCCAGTGATAGAAATACAAAAGAATCTTAACTTCTGCAACATTTAAAAAGCCTGCCCCCCCCCCCAAAAAGTATGTTGTTACTAATGACTTGCAGTATTAATATACTCTGTCAAAAAGTGAACCATGCAAGATAACGAAATAGAAAATATTTGAATATTTTATCATTATGCTTCCTCAAGAATCTTCCTTGGATAATCTGCTGTGATAAGCTCAGGTCTCATTCTGGACAAATAAAATAAGATACTGCATTCTCACATGTCTAGGCCTACTGGCAACACACAGAAGCTTTCATGTTGGTAGAGCTCTTCATATCACCAGTTTCATCAACACAAACCAGCCTGAAATTTGGAACATCTTAAAGAAGATGCGCAGGAACTGCCTTGCTTATTTATTCTGCAGCTTTCTGAATGAATACTTAAGATTTTCATTTACCAAGTTGATTCTATCCACTCCCCGCCCCAGTAGCTTTATTATTTTAGCCTCACTTGATATATTTATTGGAAGTCACTACCATAAAAGCACATGGGTATTCATGTTGCTAAGATGTAGATTCACATTTCCCAGCTAAACTGTTAATATTCTTGCTACTTAAAGAACTTGGATGGCATGAGATCCTCCGTGTGAAGAAAAAGGATGCAACCCTTTTTTCATTTATAACCAAATATAAGATCATCTTCCAGGTTGAAGAACCATATGCACTAATCGGTGTATTTAAGAAAAGTCAACATAATATAACAAAAAAGTGAAATATGCTTATTAAAAGTGTCCATATATTTTAAAAAAACAATCCCACAATGTACAGTAAGATGCAATAAAAACAGTTTGTTTTCCCCCACCAATAACTAAAACAGCTACTGTTCCACAATTTTTTATATGTTGGCATTGAAAGAAGATCAAACATTTTCTATGTTGTATGCCTGACGAATATTAAGCGTATCTCTCAACATCAAGTCTCGAAGGCGCCACAGTGCGTCTGCCATTGTGGTATGGGCCCCTTTGCTTTTCAACCAGTGTGTAGGTAGGCGGCTCTCTTGTTCTTTTGAGAGGTGGACGTCACGTCTTCGTGCTGAAAGAATAAAAGGAGGTGCACTCATAGGACCCCTTTGCTTAAATTACTTATCTCTATGCAATCACAGGGAATATAAATGGAGCAGTTTTAAAAAGCTGACACAAGACTGATTTTGAACAAATAAAAGTTTGGATTTAAGAAAGAATTGAGAACTGCCTATGGTATTGGGGAGCCTAAAGAATAAAAAGGTAAAGGTTTCCCCTGACATTAAGTCTAGTTGTGTCCGACTCGGGTGGTAGTGCTCATCTCCATTTCTAAGCCAAAGAACCGGTGTTGTCTGTAGACACCTCCAAGGTCATGTGGCCAGCATGACTGCGTGGAGTGCTGTTACTTTTACACTGAAGTGGTACCTACTCATCTACTCAAATTTGCATGTTTTCAAACTGCTATGTTGGCAGATGAGGGGCTTACAGCGGGGGCTCACCCCACTCCCTGGATTTGAACCACCAACCTTTCAATTAACAAGTTCAGCAGCTTGGCGGTTTAACCCGCTGGGTCACCAGGGGGCCTAAGGAATAGATTATTAGCATTCAATGTATTTTTCTTTTGGGTTCAATAAACTTGCAATTGAATTTAGGCCAAATTCTAATCTACATCTAATATGGGATTCACTGTTGTTTTCAGTTTACATTTATTATATAAAAGATAAAAGCTATAATGAATAACATATTTTAAACCCAAACAAGGACATTTATTCACCATTACCAAACACCCTATATCCAATTGTACCAGAAATTGTAATTTATTCATGCTATATTTCCAAATCATTTCCCTGCCTGGGTCTATGAGGAGATGGTTACATCATTATGAAACAGCAACTGAGCATCTTTTTTTTGTAGAGCACAGCCATAATGGAATTAAAGAGATAGTCTCCAATTTTTTAGAGTTTGTGTATAATCCAAGTGTTCTCACCTGAAAGGGTCTGGTCCCACTTACTAATGCTACTTGAATCAGCACTAAGACCCTCAATGTATTTCAAATAAGCCTCTGAGTGAAGAAGCCTCTGGGTCTTTGGTGGAGGGGATACAAACATGGGAGTTGTAGGCTGTTGCATGACCTGTTGGTTTCCTGGATTTTGACCAGGATAGGGGGGTGGTGCCTGCTGTCCAGGTGGACCAAGGATACCCATCTGGAAAGATAAAAGGCAACACAAATAACACACCTGACAATCTAGGTCAAAATAGTTCGAAGATTTAAGATTCAGCAATGGGTAGCTGAAACAATCAATGCCCCCCAAGTATTTCAAATTCTATACCAAAATAACCTAGTGTTTGTAACAAAATAAGTTACTGTCAGATTTATTCAGAAAAGCCCGTATGTCTTATGTGCCATCTAATTAAACTAAAAAGGGGAAAGAAAGGGAGATGAAAAAATTGTCTATAGCAGCACCTTTAATATTGGTTTCTATTTTAGTACTAGTTTTAATAGATATAGATGAACAGAAATAAATAGCAAGTTTCACGAGAGACAACTATAGTAGCAGAAAAGCCCTGCCTAAAATATAAATCAGATGTAAAGGTGCTGTTAGATTATTTTTTCCTGAACCATTCTTACTTTTTCCTTTTTATGTTGCAACAGACTATCACAAGTATTTCTTGGAAAACTTTAACAGAACTGTTTATTTATATGGGGAGTGAGGTTCATTTTTTTTTTTACAGAATATCGAGTTTTGTTATAATTAATCTTCCATAGGGTCCAAGGATTTTTCTGGATACAGGAAAGCAGAGACCAATGCTTGAAATGTACAATGAGAAAGTAGTTTTTTAGAATATTGCTAATCCTTCCCTCTTCCCTAGCCTCCTTATTACATTGCTAACTTCTTCTGGCATCTAGGCATCCATTTGATATTGGCTGCCAGGGAGCCATTTAGGAAAAAAATCATAGGGCCTTAAAGGTGGAAGAAACCCTAGGACCATCAATTTCATCCCCTTTCATTGCAGGAATACACAAGTAAAGTATTGTGGAAAGATGGCCACGCAACTTTTGTTGATGCAGTTTATATACCTAAACTGCATCTGTTCAGTCCCAGGCTAGATAATCAGGGAAATAAAATGCACCCACCAAGTCACTGAAATACACTTTTCCAAAAATAAAAACTTTAAAAAAATAATTCATAATATTTTCCTCATTCACTTACTTGCTGTCCAAATGGACTTCCTGATGCTGATGCTCCGACCATCGAGGAAACATTCTGACCCATAACACCTGTGTTTCAAAAGGTAAACAAAACTGAAGTGTTATTCCAAGCTAATGACAAAAAGCCATTTTGCGTTTGAAAGCCTAAAATCACACAGTGCTGTTTCTGTGCCATCTGAAAGTCCTATGATTTGTTGGATGTTTCTCTTAGTAGCAGAAATAAAGGTAGTAAGGGTGCTTCTACATATGACTTTATAATTGTGTATTACTTGTGTTATACTGAACTGTACTTGAATGCAGGATTGAGTTATTTTTGGCATCCAGTTTAAATAAATGATATGACTTTCTAAATTTTCAGAAAGACTGGATAGTATATGTCTTCAATATTCCACATCATTTGAAAAATTAAGTCCATTTTAATGAAAAAAATGTTTTAAAACCATTATCTTGTTTTATTGTTCAACTAGTTTGCTTCTGGACTGGGCACACGAGATTGCTTTGCCAACATATTTAATATGCCAGTGTGTTTGGTAAAAATACTCAATATGTTTCTCAGTGCATTTTGTGCATTAAGATAGTGATCCATCCCCGAGACATTCAGGATGAATCAAGAAACTAAGCTACAAATGCACAAATATTGTTTCCCACAGTATTTGGATAAATGGAGAAAGAGAGCAGAAAAATAAGATAATGAATGAATGAGGAGGTCCTTCTTACCCGGTGGCGGGATGCCTGACATGCCTGGTGGAAGCTGATGGGGTGGAGGCACCCCGGGGTGAAGTGGTGGCATGCTACCCATGCTAATAATGCCATCAAGTGGGCCCTGTAAAGGTGGCAGCACTGGTGGATACCCACCCATCATGCCTTGAGGAACACAACAAATTTCAAACATGCATCAATGACATGCAAAATGATCCAAATAGTAACAACATGCACTACTCAAACATAAGCATCTTCAAATACTGCCATACACATTAGTATGTTGTAAAAAATGAACAATGTTATAATGCCAAATAATGCATTTGGATCAAATTAATATTTAGCCTATTGGCATTTTTTAGGATGAAACAGAGTATTTGGCATCATTCAATTGTGATTACTGCAAGCAAATGCAAAATGTTATGTCAGTCGTATGAACTGATATGACATTGTTAACATGCACACTGAAAATTGTGGAACGGTACTGTAGCCCAACACAAAATATTAATTTTAAAACACAACATTCAATTTGTTCAATCATTTCTTCTAAATCTAATCAAGGGAACTTAATTCAACTTTTATTCCGCCTCACTTCTCATCAATGACAGATCATTAAAACTTGTAACATTTAATTTTTTGGTGGGTGGCACTAGTATGTTCAAGAAAAAAAATGAGGTGCGCAATTATAATTTCTTATATAGCTTTTCAGAATTATAAATAAGTCATTATGCTGTTAAATAAACAATGCCACAGAGCTGTATTTTTCACAGATTACTTCTCTGTCTTCAATGGGTGCTTACTTTAACATATTATAGAAATTAATGTATCACACATTATTTTGAAAATATAAAGTGGATATAGTTCTTGAATGGCAGAATAAAGGAATGTTGTTTGTGTCTGAAGAGAGTTGATCAGGGGGAATCTTGAGCAGGGCTATGGAGTTAGAGTCATGGATTTGGATTTGAACAATTTTGGGTGCAATCAGAGTTGGTAGAAATATACTATACTACAGTGTTCCCTCGCCACTTCATGGTTTGCTAACCGCGGACTCGGTTTCGCGGCTTTAAAATAAATTAATTTAAAAGACAAGTAGCATATAAGTAGAGGAAGCGAGAGAGAGAGGAGGGGGAGAGAGGAGTGGGTAGAGCTATACTGTACATATACAGTATAGCGTCCCTACATCGCGGTTTTTCACTTATCATGGGGGTTCCTAAAATGGAACCCCTGCAATAGGTGAGGGAACACTGTAATTCTGACTCGGGAATTTAAAAAAAAAACAAATTGTAAAGATCACATTTATACCTAGTTTGAGAGGCAGTTGTAATAGACAATTTGAAGCTAGTTTGTGCCCTAAATCATAATTTATGTCACCTCCAGTTTCACAATTCCCATATTGTGAGGAATTATATTTAAATGAAAATGAAACGTCCTAAACTTTTCCCTCATAATATGCTGGAAACAAAAGGATAAGACCCAATCTTGGACTTAAACATGTCTGAATGAAATTGTTCCTTTTGAAATGTTAGTTGCAAAAATAGTCTACAACATGATGTTTAAGAGTGCTTTCAAAAACCAGTGCCCTTGAGACAGCAAGTGGCATATTTTAGTTCTTGGATCAATTCAACTAATAGCTAAAACCACTTTTCCTAATTATTTCACTCATAAAAGTACCTACAAATGAAGATGTTTATTACAATTTCTTACAGCATGAATATATCACAAATAATACAACAACGTAATGCGAAACCCTGACAATTCTGTTGATGTGCCACATGAGAGAAATCAAACTCTTGTATAATCTGAAAGACTAAAAATGACATTGTGGTACAATTTTTGTGGACTAGAGCCAACTTCATCAAGTACACAGTCACTCTTTCCAAGGTTTATTGATTCTGCAGCATTCAAAGAAAACAGTAAACAGATAAAATTATATATAAATTGGCTGATAAGAAAGTTGCTACCAGCTTAGTTATGATAAGGTGGCAATGCTTATGATTAAAGGATGTTATCTCCAGTGGGGAGGACAAAATCTATGCTCAGAAATCAGTATTTTTGAAGTTAAATGTAAAGAAGTAAGATTCAATACAATCTCCCCTCAGTCGGATGACAACAAACTGACACAACTATACAATTACAGTATGATAGAAACTGGTAAAGTAGATGAAAAGGAAGAAATGCTATGAATCTCTGTTTGTTTTTACCTGCAACAGGTGTCATTTGTGAGTTGAGCATCCCCATAGGGGTTGGGGGTGGCACCACCCCCATTAGGGCCCCCACTGGAGTGCCGGCCCTTGGGGAGGAATTCTGCTGCTGCTGCTGCGCTGCCCGTTCTCTCTCCTGCTGCTCAGCCACCTTAGCTGCCCGCTCTGCAAAAAGGATTTTACATGTTCAGTTACTCTGTTATAACTTCTGCTTAAGGATCAGTACACATGTAGGCTTATGGGAGACACAGAATCTTTTCTGTAAGAAAAAAAGGAAGATTTCACACAAGTACAGTTTTGGTTTACCTTCATACTCTGCTTTCTTGGTGGCTTCCAGGTTTCTCCACTCTGTTCCAACAAGTCTGCTGAGCTCTCCAAAGGAATAATCTGGGTGTTGAGCTTTAATGACAGCTCTCATCTCACTACTAAATAGAATGTAACCACTCATATTGATCTTTCTTTTTGACCCTTCCTTCTTTATACTGCTTTTAGAAGACTTAGGAGTGGACTATGGGGAAGATAATATGACAATTTAGTAAATAGAGCAATAAAAATTATTTACATAAAATATCATCATAAATACATTAGAAATAAAAAAGAGAAGATGGCAAAATATTTCAGTCTTTAATATAACTTTAAACAGAAAAACAGCATATAGGCTAAGGTGGAAAGATCACAAGATTATTTAGTTACATAACCTTGTAAAGATTTTGGAAAAAAACCTTTTTGCAATCTATTTGATGTATATGCACTTGTGGATAGGTGTTCATTTTCATAGCAGCAACCACCATTGAACTGCACATAGACATTTACATATTGGAATGCTGTGTTTTGTAATTAAGCAAAAAAAAATTATGCTGTGTTGTAAACAAAAATTCTTGGCTGCATACATTATTTTGCTTGATAGTTTGCTGTGCCTAAATGTTGAAAAGACTAATTTGGAACAACATTAACTAACACCAAATAGAGTTTGCCTAGTAAAGATTTTGTAAATTGGGTTCTCTCTCCTTTACATGAAAATAATGAAAAGCAGTTTTACTGTAAACAGTAAACATTTTCCGGTGCTATATTTGTCTGTGGAAAATTTCCAACATCATATGGTTTTGTGTGTGTGATGTTTATCCATAGCAATCAGTTCTCTATTACTTCAATAAAATATGGTACATGAGATGGGCTAAATATAAGATATGACATTCTATTTTTCTAAGCTTTAGAATCTGGAGACACATATTGACGAACTCTAGTGCTTAGAACACACTGAAAAACTTGTTTCCGTTTCATAAAAATCTCTTATTTCTTAGGAACAAGTACCCATTGCCAAGACAAAGGTGGTCAGTTTCGATATAGGACTTTAAATATTTTCTTTTAGATGGAGTTATTTTTTGCTAAACATAACATTTTTTGCTAAACATTCTCTTTGTCTTACTGTAAATATTCCAATAAAATCATTTCTACATGAAGCATATTTGACTATAACATTTTAATTATTTAGCACATCAAGAAAACATAATTACCAACCACACATGGACATATGTTTGTCTGCTGTAGCAAGCAGCATTCTTCATACACATAGAAAAGAAAGAAGAAGAGAAAGGAAAGGTTTCACCAATGTGAATATGTAAATAATGTTACCTGGGGTGGTGTGTAAGGCATTATATCTAATTCATTAGTGAGTGGAGTTGGAATCTGAGGCATTGCTGGTGCTTCTGTGACTTCGCTTTCCTCTTCTCCAATCTCTTCCATCTCTTCCTCACCTCCTTCCAATTCCGCAAATTTCGCTTCTAGCTGCTGAATCTTTTTTTCCAGCAGTGGAGATGGCTCCTTCTGAGGGACTATGGGCTTTCTAACATAAGAATTTAAAAATAAAACTTCTTTCTTGAGAACTGGTTCCTAAATTCTTATTGTTCACAATATATATTGCAGCATGTTGAAGTGTGAAT
This sequence comes from Anolis sagrei, assembly GCF_037176765.1. Classification (NCBI taxonomy): domain Eukaryota; kingdom Metazoa; phylum Chordata; class Lepidosauria; order Squamata; family Anolidae; genus Anolis; species Anolis sagrei. The sequence continues at coordinate 68,161,753 of NC_090022.1, read as the reverse complement.
ACACTAGAAAGAAGTGAAATTTTCAGAGAAAGAAAAAACAATTTGCTATGTTCTAATTTAGCCCTGAAACTATATCAGAAAAAATGACAGAAATATATTGGGATACTTATTATGGAGTGAGGTTTTAATCACATAACTGAGTCTGACTTTCCATTTTTCCTGCTTTCATTGTTACAATTCCTTATATATAACTCATAATGATTGGGTTTTTCCCCCAGTAATCAATACTATAATAAATAAAAAGTAATTTTACAGCACAACAGGATAGTCAAAGCTTTTGAGTCATAAAATAATTTTTCATACTGTTATTACAGACCATAAAGAAAAATGGCTTTATAGACCTTAGATGACTTTCATACTATGATTAGTACTTAAATTTATGTAATGCTAAGACACCTATAAATATTTTTACAAGTTGGATGCTGTTCTCACTAGTTCTTTGCTGAAACCGTGTCAGAGAAACATATTTTAACCAAGTATTAAGTCTTATATCCTCTCCTTCATTTATTTATGGTCAATAAAATGACAAATTCTATTAGAAATTAAAAATTAACTAGTGTCCACATAACATATTAAATAGTGGTCCAATAATAGATGGTTGTTGTTGAGTGTTTTTAAGCCACTTCTGACTTCTGGTAAACCTAACGTACATCTTGGCAAGATTGATTCAGCAGAGATTTGCCTTCATCTGAGACTGAGAGAGAGTGGGACTTGGCTCAGCAGTGATTCAAACAGTCTGCAAAGCACTATGGACACTGGCTCTCAAATAAGAACACATGCTCATTTTACACCCGAAACCTCAGGTTCAATCCCTATCATTTTCGCTTAACAGATCGCTAAGATGGAAAATATGAACTCCTGGAAATTCACTGCCATTCCAGAAAGATGATACACTGATGATACACCTAATTATTTAATAAAATAATATTGGCATCCATGTAATCACCCACATAAGTCTGCTATTTGCTATGGAAGGCATGATTTTAATAGTGATTATAATGTTTAAATGTTTTAATATGTATTCATTTTCACTGTTAATTTAAATGTTTATTTTAATAGTATGTTGTTTTAAGGCACTGAATACTTGCCTATATGTAAGCTGCCTTGAGTCCCTTTCAGGGTTGAGGAAGGCGGGTATAAATATGGTAAATAAATAAATAATAATAAATATTTCTCAAATTCAAGAGGATTATTTTAGGATACAGTTTCTTTTAATATTTTTACCCTTAGAAATCAGATTTCAATGGACAGGAGAATTTTGCAGAATACTATAATTTTAACAAAAGGGATTTTTATTATCAATTTAAATGGACAACTTTTCTGTGATCTTTAATTTTTTAAAAAATGTTTAGTAAAAATAAAACATACTTTACCTGAAGTAATAAATTTCATCATCTACCACTTTAGCAGAGAGAGAAAATCTTTTCAGCCCTTTGAATTTTTTCATCTGTCTGTCACTTTCATTATAGCGACTTTCACAAAGGAGAACATCATTTTCAGGAATCTCTGTTGGTCTACAGGACAGGAAGTCTTTGAAAGACAATACTGCACATTTTCCTGCAAGAGAGAAAAGCAGGTAATTGAATTTTCCTTACTTCAACAGGAAATTTTGCAACAGGCCTGCAGATTTACGTCTTTTAAATGTTCTTAGATATCATTCATAGACTATACTGATACCCATAAGCCCCATTCAAAAAATCCAGTATATTGCAAGGTTGCAGGTTCCTAAAGTATACATCACAGACATCTTTATCAAGTTCAGTAGATACCGAATAGAACACCGGCTCAATATGTGTAGTAAATCATATCTGCTACACATATTGACCCAACAACAAATAGGTTCACCTACCACAACTGATTTAATTTGTAATGAGTTAAATCAATATGCCTTTGTAAACTAATTTACAATGACAAATAATTATCTCACAATGGAAAGCCTGGTTTACTAGTTATATACACCAACTGTTAAGATAAAACATAAAATCATTAGACGATGAAAAATGCAAAAAAAATGTATGACATTTTGATTTTAGAGCTCAAAATACAAAAAATAGCAAAAGGGATCAAAACTGTTGTTACCCAGAATGCATGTCATGGGACAGGCCTCTTCCAGATTACTCAAAAATACTTCCTTCTTGTAGAACATTTTAGTTGGCTCATGCTCAGTTTCCTCTGGGTGTATAAAGATTGGTCCAAAGAAATAGGCAGCTCCGTCTCTTACCCACATTTTTTCTATTCTGAAAAACACAGACAAATCATGGTTTCGAAATATGTCAAGCGAAGATCTAAGTTCAAATATTAACAATTATCTTCAATTTCTTTATTTTATTAAGGCTTTATTCATCTTTTGTTTTTGCACTCATCAGTCCTGTGACACATAACTGAAGTTATAGTTGCACAACCCTGCAGTTCTCAAACGTTTTACACATTTTTACTTCTACATGTGGATGTCGCATCCGCCCAGACATAAAATAAAAATATTTTGTTCACACATTTTATATGTATTCATTTCATAAGAAAAATAACACTGTTTAAATTTAAAGTTTTCTTTAAATAATGTAATGCTCAACCTTTAATGCCCTAGACCAGGGGTCCTCAAACTAAGGCCCGGGAGCCGGATATGGCCCTCCAAGGTCATTTATCTGGCCCTCGCTAAGGGTCAACCTAAGTCTGAAACGACTTGAAAGCACACAACAACAATCCTATTTCATCAGCCAAAAGCAGATGCACACTTCCCATTGAAATACTAATAAGTTTATATTTGTTAAAATTGTTCTTTATTTTAATTATTGTATTGCATTAAAGTGTTGTTTTTTTTTGCACTACCGTTAAGATATGTGCAGTGTGCATAGGAATTCATTCATTTTTTTTTTCAAATTATAATCTGGCCCTCCAACAGTTTGAGGGACTGTGACCTGGCCCTCTGTTTAAAAAGTTTGAGGACCCCTGCCCTAGACGGTTTAGGTCCAGGCTATTTGGCCGACCACATCCCCTTGTACGAACCTGGCCAGATCCTGAGATCTTCAGAGAGGCCCTTCTTTCGGTTCCACCTCCATCTCAAGCTTGATTGGTGGGAATGAGAGAGTGGGCCTTCTTTTTTTTAGTGGTAGTCCCTCAACTCTGGAACTTCCTGCCCAGGGAAGCCAGAATGGCCTCCTCCCTGCTGTCCTTCAGACAGCAGGTTTAAACCTTTTTAATCGGCCAGACTTTTAAAGAAAAAGGTTTTTAAGATCACCAGGGACTGCTGTGATTTTATATGTTTCTCATTATGTTTAATGCTGTTTTAATACTTGTATAATTGTTTATTTTAACTTGCATTGCAATGCTTTTAGTTGTGAGCTGCTTTGAGTCTCCGTATAGAGAAAAAGCAAGATAATAATAATAACAACACAACATGTTGTATTGCATCGTCTTGTCTCCTTGCACAAAAATTACTAATACAAGGAGTAATATTAGAAAAAGCAATTCTTAGTTGTTGGTGACAACAGCCCAAAGCAATATTTATTTTATTTATTTATTTCGAGGTTTTATATACCGACCCTCTCACCTTCAAAGAGGGATTCGGACCGGTTCACAACATGTGTTAACATACAAAAAATATACAATAACAACACAATGCCACTTCATTACAGTACTACACTTGGATCATCTCACTGAATTCAATGGTGTTTACTCCTAGAATAGAACATAGAACTGTATGGTACAAGGGGATCAAGTTTTCCAATACCTTCATACCACTACACATATGCTTTCTTCCTGACCCCTATTGTCACCTTCCTCATTAAATGCTTGAGATGCATGATGAGATTTATAGGTATATCTACTGGGGGATAAGCACCTTACTTCCAATGCCATTTTTAAGTGAATGCATTCGATCACACTGCAAGTTTTGCAAAGTTAATGTGTATATTTACCAATCTGGTAAGCCTCATAAAGTAAACACTCACTCTACAAGCCTCAACACACGTTTAAGAGGTTGGCTGAGACCATAAATTTGTTTACCTTTCCCAACCTGCCCATCCCAATGTTAGCTGCCCCACATAGGAGCCACAACTTCCACCCCTATCCTGGCACTCATTTCCCTCTCTTCCTCACTCCCTGGTTCTATTTGCACACTGAAGACAGTTACTGTTACTGCAATGCAAAAGCCCCACCCCATGATGCCCTGAGACTCACTTTCTTCTTACTCTCTCATACTCTGCTCCACATTAAGGTGATGCTAAGAACGTTTCTGGCTCCATATCAATCCCAAGCATTTGGTCCGTCCAAATCCCCTTCTGTCTTTAGATGGTGAGGTAATGACCACCCAAAGCCTTGGCCCCTCTGCGTAAGTGAGATCCAATGAGGCATTTGGTAGATGGGTTACACGTAACCTGAATTCCTTGGATTGAGTGTAACTTAATTACAACCTGTGTGTATGTGCCTTCAAGCCGTTGGCACCCCCCTTGAGAAACTGTCAACACACTCCAGGGGTCACACCTCACCTTTTGTGAACCAAAGGCATAACCTGTGACTGCACAACTGTATTTATAAATTTTCCTGCATGCCTGTGTGTGTTTGTGTGTGGGAGACTCATTCACACAGCATACCTGCCAACTCGTGGTCGGACTAGACCGTGTGATTTTATGAAGACACAGTCCCCAACCTTCAGCCACATGTCATTGTAACAAAGTTGTTCATAATAGTGACAGCCTGGTTCTCCATTTGGCATTTCTACTGGAACATCTTCTTTATCCTGAAAACAAATATAGATTTCAGAATAAGTGAAATGTATGCATCTAATATAAAAAAAAACCCTATGCATTACAATTAAAAAAAACTATTCCCTTGTAAAAAAGCTATGCTTGGGGTTACTCTTCAAGAAGATACTATGATATGATGGAATTCTGGAGTACACACAGAGACTCAGATTTCGGCATTCGATTTCCAACTCATGCAGAATTATCACCTTTTGAAATCAGTGCATATGGGAGATCAGTGTAGAAATCAGATCCTCTTATCTTTGACATAGATTCAGTAACTATCAATTTCTAAACCAATAAAATACCTATTTTAAAATGAAAGCAAGTGAAAGGGTTGACACTTTTATACTAATAGCTGTAACCTCACATACCTTTTCAAGGCTAAGGATGCTGTTGCCCACTTTGCTTTCCTCAGATGTTTCAATGTGCTTTTCTTCATCAATTTTGTCTGTATTAGCAAACACTGACGCAACACGGACCACAGGCAAAGGCACATCTCGTGGGACAAATCGTACAGAACTAATCGGCATGGTCCACAATTTAATCTTCTTAAATGACTTTGTTTTTGCAGAATAACGTGATTCACAAACATAGACATCTTCATCTCTAAAGTTTTCTGGACATAGCTTGAAGTACTCCTTTTTCAATGGAAAAAAATTATCACTGATTAGTCAATAGAACAGCACAAACTCAAAAATCATTGTTTGGCATTTGCTGCAATAAAATCTACTTAGGAACCATTATATTCCATTTAGCTGTTCTGAGCATTTCAAAAGTTGTGGTCTGAATGTCACCAAGATTCCAAGAACATTCTTCTGGCAGCAGACCTCTCCCACAGTCAATTTAAATGCTTCAATTCCAATAGTGATCACATAAATTCACTATTTTAAGAAATGTTGGGAGGGATATAATAAAATATTGAACTGGAAATCTTTTCACGCTTAGCATTGCTGTCTCATCAAGATACATTTATAAATACTGGATACAGGATAAAATCAATTTTAGCAGAACTAGCCTCTTCTCACCTTAACAAACATGACTACACATTTCCCTAGAATTTTGTTCACAGGAACTTTGTTGTAGTAATCACTTTTAAAAACTTCTTTCTCCAAAAACTTTCTGGTAGCCAGATGGAATGTTTCATTTGGTCTATAAAACCAGCAACCATACAGCCATTTTTCTCCTATAAAGAAAATAGTTTATGTTCAATGATTTATAACTGTGTAACAGAAAACATTTATAACTGGCTTTAAACTGACTTTAAGGATTTTAATGGAATATTAATTAAATAAAAACATCAAAGTGTTGATGCCTCTTGCATTACATTGGGGAAGGAGCGCATGAGAGTCAGTGTGGTGTAGTAGTTTGGGGATTGGATTATGACTCTGGAGACCAAGGTTCAAAATCCTTGCTTGGCCATGGAAACTCACAGTGTTGTTTTGGGCAAGTCACATTTTCTCAGCCCCAGAGGAAGGCAAGTCTGCTCTGAACAAATCTTGCAAAATAAGCCCCATTGTAGGTTCTCCTTAATGTTGTCTTCAGTCAGAAATGACTTCAAGGCATTGCAACCATAGGTTATATACCCACTGAGGTAAAACACTTTTGTTCTTTTTAAGTCAAGGACACAAACAGCCATCAGGAGAAATCAGAAAAATGCAAATTTCTGTAAGAATTAAATGGATACTTGGATATGGGACTGGCATACTATCAAAGAAATATCTTAAGGACACAGTAGACATGCAGGTAGGGAGATGTTAAATATAATCATTGATATTACACAGGACAGACAACAGTAGCCTCTCCCATTTAAACAACCACATATCACCACAAAAGTGACAAGCAGTGGAATGGAGCAGGATTGTCACTTATTTTCCGAGTACAGTGATGTCAAACTTTCCACCTACTGATCGAGCCAGCCTGTTCAATGCTCAGGAATTCTAGGGGCTAAATTCCAAAATATGTGGAAGGCCAAAGGCTGAGAACCATGGCTTTTGAGAAATACTGTATCATGGTTTACATACAAGTGAAAATAAGTCTCAGGACAGATGGCAAGATATGAGCCTGTGAGTTCCTCAACAAGATCATAACTTGTGCCCCACAACTCTCAGTTGAGTAGCCTCCTTGAACAGGATGCACTGGCAGTGAAGTGGCCAAACAGATCACAGAAAAGAGGTCTCCTTTTTTATTTACTCCAAGAAAACAGAAGTGGGTCCTATGAGGTTAGTTCCTTTGCACAGTATGATTTCAGGATTGTATTAGTATAAAAGGGAAACTTCATGGTCACATTTTCATTACATCATCACCTGTATTATATTAACACTAAGATAGGCCAGGTGACAATTAACCACACACTAATAATTGTTAGGAATTACTGCAAGGATCTATGGCCCTATAGGTCTTCTGGCATAACATCTGGATTCCATTCTGAAACCACAAACGCAAACACACTCTTGTCTACAACACCCAAAATTTAGAAGATTTTCTTTCTTACCAGCTGAATCTTCCCACAGGCGTTCAATACAGACTATATGTGGTTGCAGATTGGCTTCTGCAGGTTCAACATAAACATAATCTCCAACATGGTACATGCTGTTTTTAAAGCTGCAATCTTGACTGTATGTCCTATGTAAACTAGATAGTCCTGATCCAACAGAAGTATCCTCACTCTTTTCAGCTTCTTATTCAACATAAAAGAAAACAAAGGAAAAAGTTCACAGTCAATTAAAAAACATATGTTTCTATGGTGGATAAGATTTTGCACACTTGCAACCGATGTAGGCAGAGTATGTATTTTCATTTGGAGCTTTACCAACATCAACCATTTCAATCTATGTCTATATGATATAATGAATGGCGATGGTCTTATTATATCAGGGAATAAAATGATTGTAAGTAGCAGATACTATGTAGAGAAAATGCACACCCTCCTAGAAAGGGGAAGAGAGAAAGAGCAGAATGAAAATATTTTGCAACTGCCACTTCATCAACAAAAAAAGGGTGATTGAGGGTGTGGTGGGGAGGGGGGAGGGGGGGGAGGGGGGTTGCTGGCAAGAACTAATAAATCTAATAACAAACGTAGACTGCGGCATGGAGGGGGGGAGGTGTTCCACTAGCCGAGGGGCCCCCATAGAGGTCGTGGTGGGAAGGAGGAGATGCGGGAGAAGGAGACCCCGAATTCGGCCTAATTCGGACCATTTTTCCAAATTAACTATTCCCAATAGGTCTCCTAAGGTGCCTTGGTGTAACCAGGTGAGCGGGCCCTCTGGCTTGAAGGTGGTGTTGTTGAACGCCAGGTCTGTCAACGGAAAGACATCTTGGATCCAGGATTTAATCCTGGAGGAGCGGGCAGACCTGGCGTGCATCACGGAGACCTGGTTGGATGAATCGGGGGGCGTAAACCTCTCCCAGCTTTGTCCTCCAGGTTTCTCCGTGCAACACCAACCAAGAGCCGGAGGACGGGGAGGCGGGGTCGCAGTGGTCTATAGAGATACCATCCATCTAACCAGGAGCCCCATCCCGCAGACCACAAACTTCGAATCTGTCTACCTGAGGGTGGGTGACCGGGACAGAATAGGGATTCTGCTAGTGTACCGTCCACCTCGCTGCACTACAGTCTCCCTACCTGAGCTAGCGGGGGTGGTCTCGAGCCTGGCGGTGGAGTCCCAACGGCTCCTTGTGCTGGGGGACTTCAACATCCATGCCGAGGCAACCCTCACAGGTGCGGCTCAGGACTTCATGTCCGCCATGGCAACCATGGGGCTGTCCCAACAAATAACTGGCCCCACCCACAGTGCTGGACACACATTGGATTTGGTTTTCTGTCAGGGATGGGAGCAGGGTGGCGGTGTGGAGGAGTTGTCCATCTCTCCGTTGCCATGGACCGACCATTTCCTGATTAGATTTAGGCTCACTGCGCCCCCTAACCTCCGCAAGGGTGGAGGACCCATTAAGATGGTCCGCCCCAGGAGGCTAATGGATCCGACCGGATTCCTGACGGCTCTTGGGGAGTTTCCCGCCACCGCGGCAGGTGATCATGTCGAGGCCTTGGTCGCTCTCTGGAATGGGGAGATGACCAGGGCTATTGACAAGATCGCTCCGGAACGTCCCCTCTCAAGTAACCGAGCTAAACCAGCCCCTTGGTTTACCGAGGAGCTGGCAGCGATGAAGCGAAGGAAGAGGGTTCTAGAGAGCGTGTGGCGCTCGGACCCAAACGAGTCAAACCGAACACGGTTTGTGTCCTTTTTGAGGGCATACGCCGCGGCAATAAAGGCCGCAAAGAAAACTTTCTTTGCAGCCACTATTGCGTCTGCAAAAAACCGTCCGGCGGAGTTGTTTCGGGTTGTCAGAGGTCTTTTAACTCCCCCTACTTCAGGTGGGAGCCCTGACAACTCGGCAGCGCGCTGTGAAGCATTTGCTCGGTTCTTCGCAGACAAAGTCGCTTTGATCCGCTCTGGGCTGGACGCCACATTAGATACAGTCTCTGTGGATGTGACACAAGCACCTGCTTGTCCGATTTTGTTGGATTCTTTTCAGTTTGTGAAACCCGAGGATGTGGACAAGATACTTGGAGGAATGAGACCCACCACGTCCATCCTAGACCCCTGCCCATCCTGGCTTCTAAAGGAGGCCAGAGGGGGATTGGCCGAGTGGGTAACGGTGGTGGTTAATGCCTCCCTTCGGGAAGGCAAGATTCCAGCGAGCCTAAAACAGGCTGTTATAAAGCCGCTGTTGAAGAAACCATCACTTGACCCCACTAAATTGGACAACTTTCGGCCTGTTTCCAATCTTCCCTTCTTGGGCAAAGTCATGGAAAGCGTGGTGGCCTCACAACTCCAGGTATTCTTGAGAGACACGGATATTCTGGATCCGGCACAGTCTGGCTTCAGACCGGGACATGGTACCGAGACGGTCTTGGTCGCCTTAGTGGATGATCTGCGCCGGGAGCTAGACAGGGGGAGTGTGTCCCTGTTGGTGCTCCTGGACCTCTCAGCGGCCTTCGATACCGTCGACCACGGTATTCTTCTGGGGCGCCTTGCAGAGATGGGTCTCGGGGGCACTGCCCTGCAGTGGCTCCGGTCATTTCTGGAGGGTCGCACTCAGAAGGTGTTACTGGGGGACTCCTGTTCAACGCCACAGCCGTTGACTTGTGGCGTTCCTCAGGGTTCCATCTTGTCCCCCTTGTTGTTCAATATCTACATGAAGCCGCTGGGTGAGATCATCCGGAGTTTCGGGGTGCGGTGTCACCTGTACGCAGATGACGTCCAACTCTGTCACTCCTTTCCACCTGCTACTAAGGAGGCCGTCGAAGTCCTGAACCGGTGCCTGGCCGCTGTAATGGTCTGGATGAGGGTGAACAAACTGAAATTAAATCCAGACAAGACAGAGGTACTCCTGGTCAGTCGCAAGGCCGAACAGGGTATAGGGTTACAGCCTGTGCTGGATGGGGTCGCACTCCCCTTGAAGGCGCAGGTTCGCAGCTTGGGTGTGACCCTGGATTCATCGCTGAGCCTGGAGCCCCAGGTTTCAGCGGTGACCAGGGGAGCATTTGCACAGCTTCGGCTCGTGCGCCAGCTGCGCCCGTATCTTGGGAAGTCTGACTTGGCCACGGTGGTACACGCTTTGGTCACATCCCGCATCGACTACTGTAACGCTCTCTACGTGGGGCTGCCCTTGAAGACGGCCCGGAAGCTTCAGCTAGTCCAACGCGCGGCAGCCATGTTGTTAACGGGAGCAGGATACAGAGAGCGTACAACGCCCCTGTTGTCCCAGCTCCACTGGCTGCCGATTTGCTACCGGGCCCAATTTAAGGTGCTGGTGTTATCCTACAAAGCCCTAAACGGTTCCGGCCCAAAGTACCTTGCAGACCGCATCTCGGCCTACGAGCCCACGAGGGCCTTGAGATCATCCGGGGAGGCCCTTCTCTCGGTCCCGCCTGCCTCGCAGGCACGTCTGGCGGGGACGAGAGAGCGGGCCTTCTCGGTGGTGGCCCCCCGGCTGTGGAACACCCTCCCTGCTGAAGTTAGACAGGCGCCCTCCTTGATGGCCTTTCGTAGGGGCCTGAAAACATGGCTCTTCGAGCAGGCCTTCAACTGAGTGTTCTTGAAACGACATAGGAATGAACCAGGATTATGAATTTGGCTATGACCCCAGGACCTGACGAAGCGGATTTTTAGCATAAGTATATGTTGTATGTTATGTTATATTTGTCCGGTTGTATTGTCATTTCTACTGTATATTGTCTTTTTTGTTATTGTTCACCGCCCCGAGTCGCCCCCGGGCTGAGAGGGGCAGTCAATAAATGAAAGAAATAAATAAATAAATAAATAAAAAGGGACCTGCCATGAATAGCATTACACTATCTGTGTAAAATCACCATAGCCACACTGTATGTGCAACTTGTAACTTGCTAGCAAACTCATCCCAGTATCAGCAGTCAGGACTTCACAAGTTGCATCCTAGGAAAAGCATGAGAAGTGAAGACTGTGCAAAATTCTTTGGAAAACTACAGTACCAGAAGAGGGTAAAGTACTAAACTTGATGAATTTGATGGTATATATTTCCATTGGGAAGAATATTACTCCAATTACATTCCCATTTTAATAAATGTTGTTAATCCCATATACAATATGTTTAGGAACAGAAGTGTTTTGGCTTTACCTCCTACTCTAAATCAGTAAACAATGAAAGATAGAGATAACAAATACAATTACCTCTCTTCTCTTCTTCTCTTTTGAGCTTGTCTTCCTCCATTTCCTTTGGCAGTTTTTCCTTCTTCTCTTTTTCAACATCATTATGAAGGTGCTTGGTAGTATAGCTGAGGGCTGGTGATAAGAGGATCTCGCCATTCTTGCAAAGTTCATCGCGAATTTTGATAAAAAATTGTTGAAGCTCTACTGCATCTTCATAAATCTCTGAATCCGTCCTTTAAGGAAAAGAGCAGTTGTATATAATGACAACATATACTAGGCAATAATACCCTAGGGGCCATGAAATATTTGAGCTGTAATTATCTGTAACTGGTATTTCCTTCTGATACCAAAGCAGGTGCCATGGGAGACTGCAATATAACAAGCCAGGAAAGAAATGCTGAATAGAAATGTGAGTAGGAAAGAAAGGGAGCTGCAAGGAGAAAGCCTATAAGTATGCTATTTAATCTTGAGCTGACTGCCACCTCAATATCATGATGACTGAATTAGGACAAAATTTCAGTATCTTAAGTGAAATTTTGCTGTTTGCATGCAATGCAGAAGAATACCTGTCAGTTTCTACATTTCTCTGAAATTAATTTTTAGAGTGGCATTTTTAGACGATAGGATTTAACTGAATGAAACATGTCTACATACTGCAAAAATGGATGACACCGTGTTTCAGAATATTGAAGAGATGTTATACTTTAGTACTCCTTTTATTTTCCCTTCAAATACAAAAGCTACAACTCATTCCAAAGAGAAAAAGCATCACAGATAGATCAGTTGTTTGGGAATATAAAATATTCTCTAAAAACAAACAGCCCAAACTTGCAAATAAACGCATTACTTGTGTGCATCTGTGCACATACATTTTCAAACAAATCCACATTTTCCACTCATGTCTATTTCTATACAGAATAATTTCCTGAAACTTTTTTGAATATACACGGTACAGAGAAAGTTGCTAATTTATTTTGTTATTCTTCCTGACCAAGTTTCCCAAATATCAGGAAACCAACATTTAAGCTATCTGTCTGTCTGTCTGTCTGTCTTTAACTACTGCTCCAAGTGCCTAGAATTCTTACAGCTAAGAGGAAAGACACTGAATTTAACTCTGACTTTTTAATATATTTTGGCACAAGATGGAAGCAGATCACTACACTTACAGGAAGAAAATCATTTCTTTTTACTTATTTAGCTGAAAATAGTTGGTCTGTATTTTTTCAGCCTCCATTCCAGCAAGATACAGTTAACAGGAGTGGAGCTTTTTCAAAAAGAATCATAAAGTTATAGACCAATGAGGGTGCAACTTACCGATTCATCCTTCTTGCCCGCTCTAACACTTCAAACATGTGCTCTTGAAACAAATCCAATCTCCTGTAGCGGTTACTTTCTACATTTCTCCGTATGATATCAAAAGTCAGAGAGGGTTTGTTTGGGAAGCTTGGATCTACACCAGGAATTTCAGCTAAGGAGTCACTATAGCACCTTCCCTCATCATCTTGATGGCTCATGACAGAGACAAAAAGATTATGGGTAAGTTCCTGGATCAGCAGTGTTACATTTGGAACATGAGAGTCTTCATCCCCTTCTATGTCCCTTCTAGTTTCAAGCAAAACTTTATGGAGTACCAGTGCATCTTTGTAAATCAAGGATTCTGGTTCATTATAAGTGCAGGCATTATTGAACATCATAACAAAATCTTCCACCATGGCATCAATGTCCTGGTATTTATTGGCCATCATGTGACTTCTGATCTTTTCCATATCAACAGGCCTTTTAATAGTCAGGTAGTAATCAGGTAGCTCTGACCGAGATGGAAGCCGCAGGAAGATGGCACTCAGCCGTCTTCCTCGCTTATCTGTGTAGTTCTTCACTGCTTCATATACCTCATTCAGTTTCTGCTGCATTGGAGTCATGTATTTTGATTTTTTAGGGGAGATACCAGTTTTCCGACCTAGTTGGAGGAACAAATGAAAGCCAGATTCAGAAAGCAAATACCATGATTTGTTGCTTCAGTTATCAAAATGCTATTTTGAGAACATGATGATATGTTCAAGATATACAATTTGAGAAGTACGTTTTTGTCATGATATTTGTGCAAAGCCCAGATGTTCTTTACCAATGTGACAGATGAATATCTAAAAAAAAGAGTCAACATTTTGACACCGGCTTTTGCTTGAGGGTAAAAAGTATTTCCCATCTATCAAATACAAAAGTAATAATTTCATCTAAGAAAGGGGGAGGAAACAGAATCAAGTTAATACCATATGCTCCATCCTCCCTGTTATTCTCTTGACCTAAAAGTACTTCAGGGACTACGCACCCCAAAGTCTAGCACTCTTGTTTAACACTTGTTCCTTGATCAGATTAGAATAGTTTATTATGAAAGTTTTCTCTTACTATTTTAATACAATATGGGTTGTATTTCAGATTTCATTAAAATAGTGCAAAAAATTGACTACCACATATAAACAGATTTTATTCGACAAGACCATTTTAACAGGCACAGAACTTCTCAAGAACACCTTACTTAATTTCAGTTTAGGGGAAGCAACCTCCTCATCTTCATGTACTGGTCCCAGCTCTTTCCTCTTTTCTTTAAGAATCTTCTCCAAGATATGAGCATCATTGTATACCTATTCATTGCCAAAATATTTTTAAAACAAAAAAAAACTTTACTCATATTCTAATTAAGATCAGAAAAACATCTTCAACCTTAATTAATGTTCCAAACAAAAATTAAGAGTTTACAGCTAGAATTTCCATATTTGTAACAATAGCAGAAAAATCTTCATTCATACCCCCAAAATTTATTTTTTCATCTATGCAGTAATTAACTCTGTTGGACTTCTGGAACAGATATATGAATCTTTTTATTAGTCTGAAACAACTGACAACATCCCAGTTCAATCTATTTCTCCTAAATGGACAACATTCCTTTATTCCTTTGAATGGGAGGACATCTCCCTGGAATCTTCACAGAACTACAAGCAGGGCAAGAAGTGACAATTTCTGGCACATTTAAATACAAAATGCTTCCTCTTAAGTGAGGTTCAGAGTCTCTAGCAGGACTACCCACTGAAAACAAGAAGCACTATATTTTTAACTCCTGCTGTTCCATGTTCCCAGCATCATCTGATTGGCATCCTGGAGAAGCTATCGAGAAAATATGCACAACATGTAAATTTGGAAACAGCTAATTTTTAGTTTGCAAATTATGTAAACATAATGCAATCTATCTGTTTCCTCGAAAGTTAGAGTAAGAAGTTGTTGAAAACATAGGTTGCCCCATTCAAAGTCTTCACATACATATGAACTTCTATATTATCAAATGTAGCAATACACTCATGTCATGTGTGTTGCTCTCTGTCCTGTGTGATTAATGTGTCTTTTACAGAAATACTTTGATATGTATCTTTTATGGAACTGAATTTTAATGTGTGTTTGTAGAATTTTTATAATATTTGTGTGTTTTTAACTGTGGTGTGACCTGCCTTGAGCTGTGGGAGAGGCAGGTAAGAAATAATGTTTTTAAAAGTTATTAATTATTATTACATACAATATAAAGTGCAGACATGTAAAAGACAGGCAAACTGATATGAAGAAATGGTAAAGCTCATAGTTTTAGGGCGAAATACTGTAGTATGATTTGTTTAATGGAATGACAACAATAAGCAGAGCAAATTGGCAGATACACAGATCTAGCCCAATCACTCCTAAAGACATACCTGTGAGCCTTCTTCATTATAATGCCTTGCATTTCGAAACATTAATCTCATATCTTCTATCATAGCTTCTTCCCCAATGTACTTCTCACTACGGATATTATGCTCTATGATTTTCAAATCCATTGGCTCCAAGATGATTTTGTAATAATCTGGGTAATCTTTTTTGGAAGGTTTCACCATAAATAGCTCACAGAGTCTTCGGTTAGTTCCAGGTTCTCTTGCCTCAAGAACAACATTGTATAAAATTTTCATTCGCTGTTTCTTTACATTCTTTTTGCTGTCAGATTGGAAGAGAGTGAGAACAACGAGTTCAACTTGGTTACATGCATCCAAATGAACATTTTACTTTGTTTTTAAAATGTCTGACAACAGCAACAGCAACAACAACAGTCTTTATTTGTACCCCACCACCATCTCCCCAAAGGGACTCAGGGTGGCTCACAGAAACACTCCCAAGTGCCATATGCAAACAACAATACATAAGTATAAATACAATGACATAAGTATAATTAACAGCGCATAAAAATATCATGGATAAAATTATAAAAAATTGAAAATTATAAAATTCCTAACGCAGTGGAACCTGTGGGCCAGCTATCTGCAATAACAATCAATGTCTTCATTATTATGGAAACAGAGACATGCTGGTCATAGGCATGTTCAATTAGAATTTCACAGATCATTTCATGCTTTTAAAATAAATTATCACTATAACACCTGCAAGTTCCCTGTGTGGAACCAATACTATTATCCCTCCCATTTAGGAGTTCAGTGGCTATTACCAGTCAAGCACCAGTTTATTTAGTGTCAGCTGGTCACTAAGAAGACATGATGGGGATCATCTATCTACCCCATGTTTTACCAACGTATTTGTAAAAAAAAGATTTCAAATGATACTTTAAATTTCAATCAGATTTCAAACAATACTTTAAAACAATCATGAATGAAGGGGAAGGTGAGGATAATCTAGCAAGAAGTATGAAATGGCAAACCCATCACAATATATTATTAGGAATCAGGACATGTTTTAAATACTAAGAGAACTCTTAACACTTTTGTAGAAAACTGCATGCAAAAAAGCCTCAGAACACATGTAATGAATTAAAACAACTTTTTCTATATTCAATATATGTAAATAAACATATGTTACCGTATACCAGAGAATTCAAATAACACTAACTCAGGGGACATTGCAAGGTAAAAGCAAAATTAAAGAGTCTACACTGTAGATAGAGCACCTACATAAAAGACCCAACTTTTATAATTCTATATGCAAAAAGGAGGAAAAAAAACATTGTGCTATAGCGCTGTGTTTCCTTTCCTGTATCCTCATTCTATTCCCTGCTTTACTTGGTGCTACTGCTGAATCCAAGGGAAAGAGAAACTGTCATCTCTTTAACAGGTGCAATGATAAACAAATAAGAACAACATGCTTCAAATAGCCATAAAAATGGCTGATTAAAACTGTAGAACTAAAATACACTTAACACATACATGTAATGAAATGTACATAATCAATGACAAGAGAACTATCTTTTAATAAATATTTTTAAACCCTTGTGTAAAGAAATGATCACCAATGACTATATAAGTCCTTTTAACATGTAAAAAAAAAGATTTTTAAAATACAGCTATTTTTCAAATCTGGGTTTTTTTCAAACACATAAAAATAATAAGCACTTATACTCTGGAATCTTCACAATTTTACAAGAAATTTAAATCCCTTAAAAAATTTGAAAACAAATATTTAAAAATCTTAGATGTAAAAAGCAAGCATTGGTAGGGATAAGGTCAATGAAGTTTGCTTCCAGGTTTATCAGTGCAGGTTTTTTTATTCATCTATACAAAATAGCACTGTCTGAGCTAAATATGATGGAACATAGAAAAATAAATAGGTTATCTAATATTACATTACAATGCCATAGCATAGAACCCTGATATTTCTGCCAGTGGTAAATCTACATATTAATAAATCATGTCAATAAAGCCAGAGATGATATCTAATAAAGAATCACTAAACATCAAATCGAATTATTACTGATCATTAGCAGCAGAAAAGACAGACACAGCAGTATGCAAGAGAATACCTTTTTCTTTTGGAACTTCCGGCATCAGATGTGGCAGAAGAGATCATACTGTCTCCATCCTCAATTTCATCTCTTCTGGCTAGCTCCTTTTTCTTTGCCTGAAACAGAGCAAATTCCCTAGAGTCAGATTCCATCTGCTGAACGTCTCAAGAACGCATGAATAATGAAGAGCTGCAAAGAACAGGTTCACTCTGAAAGCTAAAAATACAGCAATAGTATATGTCTTGAATCGATGGTAAGCTATGAATGAAACATATTTAACCACTCAAGTTACTTGTATAAAAAGTAATAATAAATATTAGACATGAAGCATCTAAATTAATATAAATAAATCTGCATTCTAAAGATTTATTTGAGACCTTGCACCTAAGCTCTCACTGGAAAATGAGCTTTCAGTTACTAATATATTAGTTTAAATTAATGTGTGGATCTAGAGTCTTTATACAATATTCTTTTCAAAAGTCTTTTTCCAATTAAAAATACATAAAACAAAATTAGTTTAGCTACTGACTTCATTCTGAACCCAGAATATAAATTTGTGGGTTCCTAACATAGCATTGGCCAAATAACTCCTGTCTGGAAAGCATCAGGGACACTGTTCAAAATGGAAACACAGCACTTGAATTAATATCACAAGACAGTGTGCCAATGCAGATAGAAATGCACCAAATACTAGCTCACAAAAACAAACCCAGAAACACAGCTAGAGGAAGTCAAATTTTACCTGCATAACCTGCTGCATTTTCATTACTCTCTTATAAATGGCCGAATTCGGAACATTGTAACGTTTGGCATTTTCAAACATCAAATTTAAATCACATTCCAAATGGTCAAGTGTTTCATATTCATTATTCTTTAGTTTTGCTCTGTAGAGGAGATAATCTTGTGTCATTATCGTAGAAATCAAAGGCACTGCTTGTTAACCAAAATGTTAGTCAGCCCTCCACATTTGGGGATTTCATTTTCATGGATTTGATGATCTGTGAGGTTGTAGCTCATCTTTAACTAGCTCTAATTGTCTGACTGTATGTCTATGATGCCTGATGGTTTGATTTATATTACTAGCCGATGTCTTTTTATTTGTTTTAATTTATATGTATAATTATCTTCATGTTGTTGATGGCATTGAACGTTTGCCAGTTTTATGTTTGGATGCTGCCCTGAGTTCCTTTGGAGAGAGAGGGCAGATTAAAAGTAAACTATTATTATCATTACTATTCATATTACTATACTTCTTCACCCCAATCTTTCTGCTGTCCCAGTTTTCCACCACTACCTTTCCAACAGTGCTATTCCCTCACTCCCATTCCCTCCTCACTCCCTTTCCCTCCCATCTAAGCCCTATCAAAATTTTAAATTTCTCCCTCCATCACTACCCCTCTCACCTTCCCATCAAAGCAAACCAAGTTTGAAACACCTCCCTTCTTGTACCCACCTTCACACTGAAGCTTCATCCAGATATGCAACCCCTTTGTCTCTCCCTCCCTCCTTTGCACTCTAGTGCACATCACCCCACAAAAATCTCTGCCTGCATTTAAATCCCTTCCCCGCTGATTTACTTATTCCCCTATCAATTCCCATGGTTCCCCATCACCACCTTAAATCCAGGCTGACACTTATGGTGGGATGGCAGACAATGGAGTGCAGGGGTGTTCTGCTGAGCAGGAGAGGAGATGATAAGAGATGGAGAGAAAAGAAGTAGTGATGGGGAAGAAGGGGAAAGGCGAAGATGGTTTTTAAAGCCAGTGTAATATAGCAGAGAAAGGGAGAGACCAACAATTTAAAAAGTGTCTTTGGGGTATTTTGGGGAGTGTGTGCAAGAGTTATTCTATTTTCACGGGAGACCTGTGTCCCTAAACATAGTAACTATGGAGGGCTGACTGTACTTTAATGTTCTCCCAGAAGAAGATTCGCCCCTCTCTCCTCCCCAACTATTACTTGAGAAATTGCGAACAAGAAAGGCACACAGGGGATGTAAGAATCTTTCCAACAATTCTTTCCTGATCTTTCAGGAAATCTTTCCCGATTGTTTTCCAAGCACAACACAAAATACTAGGTGTTTTGAAAATATGAACACAATTTGAAATGGCTATATCTATGCAACCATGAAATGGCCACGGATGAAACTCTTACCACTTGAAAGGGTGAGGCATAGAGTTTCAAATTATTATAGCTAGATGCCTCCCCAAGCAGACAAACAGCCCCTAGCGCCATTCATTTGAAAGGTGGGGTCTCCGTAACACAAGGCATTTTATATTCTGCAATTCAGCAAAACTCAATCTGTAATTGCGGTGCAGCATGCGTTTATTTATTTACAGTATTTCTATACTGCTTTTCTCACCCCTAGGTGGACTCTAAGCGGTTTTCAGTAGGCGTTTTGGCCAATGTCAAATAGCATTTGTTGCTGGTATCAACAATTCAGGGAAACACACTGTTCATGTGAGGAGAGGAGCTTTTTTATATATAGCATTTTGAAACTGGATCCATCATTCTGAAATAGCCTATATTTTACATATAAACTAGCTCAGCTTAATTTTTTTGAAGTACAAAAGGTCTTAACCAAGAAGGCATAGTAATATAAATCTACTGTTTTTACTGTTTGTGAACCGCTGTGAGTCGCCTTCGGGCTTGAGATACAGCGGTACATAAGCAAAGTAAATAAATAAATAAAATAAAATAATTGTTAAATATATAGATACCATTGCTTCAGGTAAAAATACTTGTCAGATCTTATTGATAATGCATTTGAAAAATAAATGTTTATTATAGTGGAAGCATTTCAATTATCAAATGTTTGGAATTCCGCAAGTTGATATTAACATGAATGAACCTTAAAATGAAATGAGACAAGAGTGATGTAGTCACTGAAGAAAAAAATTAGCTACTAGATAATGTTAAAGCAGGGGTAGACAAAGTACAGTCTATGGGCTCAAAGCAGCCCCTTTCCAGTGCAATTTTTCTGTGATTTTGAACAGATAATTGCACCATTTTGCCCCTTAAAATACAAAACATGCAACAACAACTCCCAAATATTTTCTTTTGGAACCAAGTTGTAGTTCAAATAACGTCTGGAAGCGATGTCACTTATGATTATCATTTTGGCTACAATACCGCCATTAAAATATACTTTTACATATAAATTTGACCGGGGGTTGACAGGGGTTGAGAGGAATTGGCTCCCATGCCCCAAATACCTGTCCATCCTGTGTTTTTATGGCAATAGTCCAACAGTATTGTAACATATTTCGGACACAGAACTGAATTAAAAACAAGGAATCTAAAATTTATCAAAAATAGAACAAAAACCTAAGTCTTTAGAAGAAAAAAACAGAGCATTGAAACCATTCAAAATCTGAAAGAGTTCACCTGATTTGCTGTAATGAAATAGGCAACTTGATTTGCTGATAATAATCAGGGTACTTCTTCTTTGAGGGCAAATGGAAAAAGGGTTCTGATATAAGCTGGCCCTGATTGTTCCGGCAGCTCCTCACTGTGTCATAGAGCTGATAGAGGGGATTGGAAGCATCCATAAAGGAAGAAATGCTCTCAGCTTCAGACTCCCCCCCTTCTTCATAACGGGCAGCAGCTAGAAATAAGAAAGTAGCATTTTTACAATGTTAACATATTTGTTTATGTTTTAAATAGTGAAAGTGAAAACATTTGCAACATATGCTCATAGAGGGGGAGGCGAATGAAAGTAACTTTTTCAGGAATATGTTCCTAACTGTGAAAAGTTATCAAAAATGCAACAAAAACTCCTGTAATCTTACCCCAAGGATGAAAAATGGAAATTATTCTTTCTTTCAATTTTTTTTTACCTCTCTGTAGGGGTAGTCAAAGCTGGAGCATGGCCCTCTAGGAGAACAAGTGTGACCCGGGTAGTTGGCCACCCCAGAGGTAAAGGGTATATCATAACCAATCTAATAACTAGTTACTTCTTATTCTTTTTTATCGTGTCAGAAGCGACTTGAGAAACTGTAAGTTGCTTCTGGTGTGAGACAATTGGCTGTCTGCAGGGGCATTGCCCAGGGGATGCCTGGATGTTTTACCATCCTGTAGGAGGCTTCTCTCATGTTCCCACATGGGAAGCTGGAGCTGAAAGATGGGAGCTCACCCCATCTCACAGATTCAAACCGCCGACCTTCAGGTCAGCAGTTCAGCCAGCACAAGCACCATCACAGCTCCTGGTGTGTTGTCTTCTGTGATATTGATATATTTTGGCATGCTAATATCCTTATTTTTAACTCTTTTTTACATTCATTTCATGCTTCTAGTTACTGATATTTCAGCTTTTTTGAGCTATAAAATATATTACTCTCTGAGATAACAGCACCAACCAAAGGGGATAGGAAGGAGATTAAGACCAGACTTTCTAGCCAGTTTATCCTTTACATTATTTTCCTGGCTCAGGGAAATCTTATATAAAAACCATTACATCTACAGTGAAATTCCCTCAGATTCCTAGCATAACCCCACTGTTCAAGGGAATCCTAGTTGAGAAATCCTTTCTAAATTGTTTAAAAGTCAGCCTGTGAACTCCTGTGATTCTTATATGCCAGTGTATGATCACAAGGATTTCTTCCCAAAAGTGCAAAACTAATTTTACCAAATAAATGTGGGATTCCTAAAGTTTGTTATATACACATTAAGAAATACTTTTGTCATTATTGGTACTCTATTCTAGGTGCGATAAATATGGAATTTTATGATTAACAATTGCTTTGCAAATCTTCACAATTCTATTTTAATTCCTACCAGCCAGAACAGCATCTTCGTCACTTTCAGATCCATACTGAAGGGCCATTGTTATTGCTGACAAACGATCCCCTTGGACAGCTCTTTTGTTACTGTAAATTTGGGGAGGGAGAACACTTATGAAAATGCTAATTCTAAAATGAATGGACTAAAAGACAACCAAAGATGAAGGACTCACCGGTAATATTTACTAGCAGGATTTCTCTCATCGACAACACTGCCTTTACCCTGTGAGGAAGTTCCTGGCAACTTGGAAGCAGCCAAATTTGCAGTCCTTCCGTAAAGTGCAAGCAAGCCACAGAAGGAGAAAAAAGAAATACACCAGACAACCAATACAATACACAATTAGAATGCAGTTCTTTTACAGAATATGTTTTGAAAGGCAAGTTAGAAATGGCTCTCTCACTGAATTGTGATGAGTAGCTGGATTTAAAATGATATTGATTTTTATACTGAACTCACAGAATCCCATTTCAGAATGAAAGAACCAGCTAAAATAGTTCCTTGTATGGGCTCAAGATTAAATCCAACTGATTCCACAATCATAGCAGGTATACCTACAACTGAAGACCATCTTCAAACTAACATAAAGTGGCAAAAAGATGTCTACATTTATGCTATTATTAAATTGAAAGGAATTGCATGCTAATTTTCAAGCAAATTGTGTAGCAGAGAAACAACAAAATCCAGTTGCTTTTTCAGTGAATACAGGATATTCTCCCAAAATGATAACACATTAACAGCTAATAGTTATTGTGGTTATTATACGCTCTTAACCACGCTATAACCACTCTCTTGTTACATCCCATATAGACTACCGCAACGTGCTCTACATGGGGTTGCTTTTGAAAACTGTTTAGAAGCTTCAATTGGTCCAACGGGCAGCAGTCAGTTTGCTCACCTGAGCAGCATACAGAAAGAGGACATCCCTCCTGTAGTTGGCAGTCTGCTTCCAAGCACAATTCAAAGTGCTGGCTTTAGTCTATAAAGCCCTAAACGGTTCTGGCCCAGATTAGCTGTCAAAATCTCCCTCTATGAACCATCTCAGAGATTAAGATCATCTGGGGAGGCCCTACTCTCGATCTTACCTTCTTTGTAGGCGAGGTTGGTAGGGACAAGAGACAGGGCCTTCTCAGTGGTGGCCCCTCAGCTGTGGAACTCCCTCCCCAGTGACATTAGAATAGCCCCCTCCCTCCTAGCTTTCAGAAGGAAAGTGAAAATGTGGCTTTGGGATTCAGCCTTTGGTCAGTAAAGGGAGCAGTGCAATAAGAGACAATGAATTAACATTGATGACTCGGACAGGCCGTGAATGATGACTTGGATTATGTGATTTTAAATTGTTGTTTAGTGTGATGTTTTTAATTGGTTGGTTTTTAATGTTTTAAAGTGTTGTTTATTTATCGATACTTGCACATGCGGCATCAAATTATTGCCACTGTAAGGCCACCCTGAGTTCCCTTTGGGATTGAGAAAGGTTTGATATAAGTGCGGTAAATTAATTAATTAATTAATTAATATATTTTCAATAATTTAATTTAAATAATAGTTTAATCATATACCAATTACATCTTAAATTAAAATTTTATATAAGGTGCTCAAATTGTCTTCCATGTGCAGCAATGCATTGCACACATTGTCAAATGACAGAGTTGCAAACCTCACTTAAAAGTTTATTTTGTAAAACTTCTCTGCTATTGGAATCTTTAATGTCATTATGGTACATACATTTTTGGAACTCCCTCTATATTTTTTAAAAATGAAATGTACATAACTTAAAAATTAATCACAAAATCAAGCAGTGAAATGAATTTAAATAGGGGAGATGGAGAAAGAAAAAGTTCCAAGATAAATGGGGAAATTTTCAAAAAATTTAAGTTGACTTCACATAAGAAAAAATGAAGCAATAGTGTAATATTAATTAGAAAGGGAGATAATAATAATAATAATAATAATAATAATAATAATACTTTATTTATAGGCCACCCGATGTTCCCAAGGGGACTCAGGATGGTGAAACAGCCCAAACAATAACTTCTACTGATCACTAGAGATTATTTATTTAAAGAGCTACATATGTTTGAAGGCCTTTAAAATCTCACTTAAAGATGTGTCAGGATTTTAACTGTTTTCAGATTATAGGCTTACTGCCCAATAGCATGCACATGTTTTTTCAGTTACTTTGCCCTAACTTCAATTTCAGAGATCAGATTGTTTTAGGCCTCAAAAAGTCTTATTCTCCTCTAGAATAGCCCCGTGGGGGTGGAATTCTGTTTAAATGTTAAACTGCAAAATCAAAATGGTCACCATGTTCCACTTAGAGAGTTCTAGTGGATGCAATCTATGGGGTACAAAAAAGGGGGGAGGGGAATTTTGGTAGGGGAGGAGGAGCACAAGGTAGAAAAGAAATGTTCCCCAAAAATCCAAAGTTCCTTATTCTTGGTCTCTGGCATGGGATTTTGATACTGCTAATGAAGTTTTAACAGGAACTTACTGAACTAATTTAATGAGGCCAGTCAAGCTAAAATTGTCTTTAGCTGAGACACAAACTGCATTTCAATGACTCTTGAAAAAGTATGCCATGCTGCTCATTTCTGATTGGGAAAATCTAAAGTTATATGTATATATATAAAAGAGGAAATACAGATGCACACAACTGTCAGTGTTTCCCAATAACAATAGAAAGAACAATTTCTCCACTAGAACAAGACAGATTATTAAAAAAGCAAATGATGCCATATCTACCTAACTTGATCCTGTCACACCGTTGTGAAAAAGACTATTCTATCATGACTGAAGATATAATTATATATCTTGGACATTTCTGATAAGTACATAGGAAATATCAGTAATTTTATATACTTTCATTTTGCTTATAGTACCTGATTCGGAGACTTGATTTGGTCAGTTCTGAATGTTCGATTTCTGCCTTTTTCACATTAAATATTTTTTTAATTGCATTTGCATCCTGTTAAAGCAAACAGAGAAAACATGGTATTCAATTTAAAAACTCTAAATTGAAACAATCAGTATTCATTAAAAGGAAAAGGGTGAATATGTGAGTATTAGCCTTAGACGTATCTAAATGTAATTTACCTGTATTTTCGTTTCTGTATCTGTGTGTTGAATCTCCACACAAAAGCACTCTTTTGGATATGCAATTATTTGTATACCCCACTATATACCATAATTTTAATGGAATAAGAAAATACCCTACCTCTCATATCATTCAAGGATAGCTTTTTAAACTTATGACATGAGTGTTACTGGAGTAATTACTTTTAAACCGATTTATTTTAAAGTGCTTTAACTAACCTTGAATACTTGAGATCCAGGTTCGTTGTAGGTTTTGGCATTCTTTACTAATAGATCTATGTCCTTTGCCATTGCATGAATGCTCTTATAGCTTCCATTCTGTAAAAAAGTAAACAAAATTAAATAGCAAATCAACAATTTCAACAATTCCCAAAATTCACATACATAATAATATGCACTGTCTTAGGATTCACCTAAGCCGCTTCTTGACAGCGCTGATTTAATATTCATTACAAACATGCAATCTGCTTTTAAGGCAATGCCCCCACCTCAAATTATACTGTACCTGTATTCGCTGTGCAACTGTCTTCAGGTCTATAGGCTCTTTAATTATTGCATAATAGTCTGGATATTGCTGAAAAACAGAGATATTTCAAGCCCTTTTCATTCCATTTGAAGCAATTATAACATAATCTATCAACTATCCTACTGCAAGTTCAGAGATATAATGGAAAACTACAATTCTGGACACACTTGAAATTCTCCTGGCTATAAAGCATAAACTTTTGTGTAAAGTGCCGTAGAACACATTGCAAAATGCATGGGTCTAAACACAGAGCAGACACATACTGTGTGCTACATGAGATGAAAAACCTTCCTAAGGAACACATTACAGTATTTAGATTTTAAAAATTAACATCCTTTCTGCCCATCTCTCAGCACCTTTACTTGAAATCAAAGTAAATCTTCTTTACAAACTACATTTGAGATTCACAGTTTCTTAAAATAATCACCACCTTCTATTGGCATTAGCAGTCACACATGTTACAATAGTTTTGTTTTCACAGGGTGCCTTAAAATAGCATACAATAATAATAGTAGTAGTACTAGTAGTAATAATAATAGCAACAACAACTTAATTTTATACCCCGTCACCATCTTCCGAAGGGACTCAGGGCAGATTACATGGGGACAAAGCCTACAGAACAAACAAAATTTACCAGCTAAAACACGGTTAAAAACATAATAATATATAATATAACATAAGCAATCCAATTAAAACAATTAACAACGGCAAAGTATAAAAACATCGTAAAAGTGTTTCAAACCACCCTCAATAACCAGTAACCAGGAATAAGGTGGGCATGATCAGATTAGAGAAGGCAGGGCATGGGCTTGTGCAAAAGCAAACTATAAGGCCAGGGGCAAAGTGCTGAATAGAACCTTATCAGTAAATTAGGGCCGGGCATTCATGACCAGAGACAAATCATCATCCACTGAGACACATAGGTTTTCAAATCCCTGTGGAAGGCGGACAGAGTGGGGTTAGTCTAATCTCCCTGGGGAGGGAGTTCCAGAGCTGGGGGGCCACCACCAAGAAGGCCTCTCTCTCATCCCCACCATCTGTGCTTATGACATATAAATCTAAATGGTGATGCAATCTGGCAGCCTCTGTTGTGTCTGTCTAGTTTTTGTCAACTTCAATTGATATTTTATAGGAAAAAATGTTTATATTTACATTCAAACACCAACACTGTTACTTACCACTTTGGAGGGAAGCTTCTGAAAAAGTTCACTAATGAGGTGGCCCGATGGATTTGCTGCTACAACTACTGCCTCAAGAAGCTGTTCAAGAATTTCTTTTAAGTGACCTGGAGAAGACTGTAAAAGAAATTAATGATTTGAACAACTGAGTGCTCTTTCTGTTTTTTTTATTATTATTTTGACTATTAAATATTAGATGTCTTACAATAAGGATACACAGGAATATGTTAGGTAGATTCATGGGTGTATATGTTTTATGGCAAACCAAAGTATTATAATATCAAGAGTAAGACTGTATTACTAGTAACATGTATAAAGAAATCACTTCTGCTTTTAAAAAATTCTGTTGTGTGTATCTGAACACGTAAGAACTATTTTAGCAGCATACTGTAGCCCCCAGTGATGCAATGGGTTAAACCCTTGTGCCAGCAGGACTGAAGACCAACAGGTCAGAGGTTCTTATCCGGGGAGAGCACGGATGAGCTCCCTCTGTCAGCTCCAGCTCCCCATGTGGAGACATGAGAGAAGCCTCCCACAAGGATGGCAAAACATCAAAACATCATTGCCCGGGTGTCCCCTGGGCAACCTCCTTGCAGACAGCCAACTCTCTCACACCAGAAGCGACTTGCAGTTTCTCAAGTTGCTCCTGACACAAAGAAAACTAGCAGCATACTTTAAAACAGGATACACACACACATACCTGGGGGGGGGGGGGGAGAGCACGCACTTTAACTAGGAATTTTTACTTGGCTTTTGAAGATCGGGGTGGGAAAATTTACACTCACTATTTCAGAAATTGTCCCTTGATTGTCATCATCATCATCATCTTCATAATCAGGATCTCCCTTCTGAACAAATTCATTTTTTGTGCGTAAATATAAATCCCACAGTTTGCAGGCAGCCTTATATTCAGGGGAGTCTGGCTGTGTAAAAGACCCAAGAAATCAGTTTGTTACTAAACAATTTTCCAGTCCATCATTTAGAGCATCTTCTGTGTTAGAAATAAAACGAACAAAGCTATAATCCCCAGAAATAATGTGTACAAATAAAATAACCATTTAGTTTACTGCAATTATTCAACAAAAGTAAATAAAGGCAGAATAGAAAATGAATGCACCTTCACAATACATACCGCTTTAGAAAACTGAAATGCTAAGTACTGCAAATGAGAGAGATGACTGAAGTCCTCCCACTTAATGCTGACAGAACAAGCAAATGATGGTTTCTAAAATAAAATATTTGTCACCTTATAATAGGCTTTTGCATTATTAAATAGCAGCTGGAAGTCAGTAGTTAACACGTTCACATCATCATATTCTTCCATTTTTAGCTTCTGTTGGATTTTCATTAAATCAATAGGCTGAGAAACTACTTCATAGTAATCTGGCTGATTTCTGTTGTGATAATAAATTATTAAAAATGTAGTTAATGCAAGCAAAAGTTGCAGTACTGACAATAAATAAGATGATATACTCTATAATTCAATAAATGAGAATTTTACACCACATAAAAATATTGTCAAAAGAAATGCATTCATTTAATCTAAAGAGCTCTTCAGGGTAAAAAAAATTGCAATGCTATTTTTGGTGTCTACTTGTAAAAATAAATCAAACGTGGCAATGTCAAAATACTGCAATGTGAGAAAAAAAGAAAATGTAAATTATTTTTTAATGCAAGGTTTGAAAGAGACAGCAAACGTTGTAAGCATGTCTCTGTAATTTGTGCTAATAAGTAACACAAATAAGAGCAGCCAGCCTCTCCATCACTGGAGTTCGCCTCTGAGGGAGTTGACATCATGAGATCAGACTGCAAAGCTTCAATGCAAGTAACATTTAGCCAGGCTATGATTGATGCTATAAATGTGCACAGAGCAAGATCCTTCCAGCTTCTGAATGTAAAATGTGAGACTGCACTATCATCCAAGAGAAATCCCTATTAGACCAATTGAACTGTTTTGTACAAACAGAGCACAAGAAAGGATAGCCAGATGAAATACAAAAGAAATGACACACATCCTGTTAAGTTGGAGGTCTTCTTCTCCCTCTGCATCCTCATAGCAAGTCTGCTCCAGAAATCCTCAGTCCCCCAGAACAGATTTTAAGGACATGCATGGAGATACAGAAGAGCAAAGTTTCTTAGCAAATTGACATCCTTTCTCTCCATTCTGCTGACAAGAGCACTTTTCACCAGCAGAAAAAAAATCATTGGATTTTGCACTTTGTAAAAAGTGACTATTTGAGAACACATTTGTTGAACATAATGCAGCATGAATGCAAGAGCCATTGCAGAGGGAGAACTCCTCACTCCTTGTCTCCATGGCTTGTGCACACAACACACTGTAGAATACTCTGCCACCTGAAGTGCGTGCCTTGCGGGACTTATCAGCTTTCCGCAGGGCATGTAAGACATATCTGTTTCGACGGACCTTTGATCTCTGATATTGCTGTTTTTAAATTGTTTTAAATTGTTTTAAAATTGTGTTCGATTTTAGCCTGTTCTTGTAAGCCGCTCCGAGCCCCAGGGGAGTGGCGGCATATAAGTTCGAATAATAAATAAATAAATAAATAAATAAATCATTTTCTGAGGGTTATACAAGCCCTCAGAAATGACTGGTTATGAAGCAAAAGAGGCTGAAAGAGGGGGAATCTTGCATTTGTAGGCATTAAATACAACTCGTAAATTTCAGCAAAGGTGACCCTAGCAGAGATTTCTTATCAATGGCAGCTCCTTACCTTCTCTTGGGGGCCCGAATAAAGAGCTCACACAGAAGCCTCCCTTGTTCATCTTTGTAATCTCTGATTGTATTGTACAATTCATGACATACTGCAATCTAAAATACAAAGCCATTAAACACAATTGTATAAACTTAAACATAAGCAGCTCCCTAAGATATTATCTGTATCTTTACAAGACTTATGTTTGGACAGTTAACATTAAACCTTCCATTTTATAGAGGGCAAACAAGACAACATTAAGACTAGCGAATACAAAACTGAACTGAGTTTGAATTGGTAGCTCCTAGCTTCTAGCCCAGACCCTTATCTACTTCATAATTTAGCTTTTGGCTGTGGTACTGCTGTGAATAAACAATGAAAATCTAGCTAAACTAGAAAGGAGAAGTGAGTAGAACTAAACCGTAACTACTTCCTCACAGATTATCAACCGCACATCCTGAGCATCACTTTCTGTAGTAATGAAACAACTTGATGAAGTCATGTCTCTATTAAATGAATGATAGCCAGAAAAAACGATGTCTTTGTTATCCCTGGATGTGTTAACTCTGAAATCTAATTAGTCAACCTTATAGCTAAACACAATTTCATTTATAAACACCCACAGAAATACCAGTAAGAAGCACCCGCACTGCCTTCCAACTAACTATTGTATGTAACATATTTTAATGTGAAAATTCTGGAAGAAAGCTTAAATAGTTCACACACTTATGCTCAGGATACTAAGCTATAGTCTCACCTTTTCCCTGTAAAAATTATATGGTAGTCTAGAGGAAATTCAAACAGTAAAACACACTTACAGGATCAACAGTTGGGAGGTTAGAGAGTCGCCTTCTCTTCCTGCTTGGACCTGGTGTGTTTGAAGAATGGTGACTATCATCGAAATCGCCTCCACTGGCACTGCTGGAAGGAGAAGTAGCCCTTCGCCGCTTTGAGCCCATAGAATCCAACTTCTTCTATAATAAAGAAAAATGTTCTTAAACTTGAGACTTTCCATGTAATATCTCAAAGTATCACAGATCATTAAACTTGCAGTTCACAGAAACGGCTTACTAGTACATAGTTAAAATCTTGCCCAAACTTCTGTACATTTGACATTAAAATAATCCATAGTAGCATGTTATTACATGGATGACAAAAACACAATAGTGAAATGAACATTACAATCAGGACTAAAGTTGGAATGAAAAAAAAATCCTGGTTTCCCTCTAATACTCATATCTATGCAAGAAATTTTCTTTTGCACAGAGGACTAATATCCCATATGTTTAACCAGGAACATAGGTAAGTATTCATCCATTTTGTGTGTATGGACCTTCAAGTTGTCCCTCTACTTATGGCTACCCCCCATGAATTTCACAGGGGTTTAAAGCAAGGAATATTCAGAAGTGGTTTTTCAAGTTCCTTCCTCTGAAATATAGCCCATAGCTCCTAGTATTACTTAACGGTCTCTCATCTAAGTATTACCCAGAT
Source organism: Anolis sagrei (assembly GCF_037176765.1). Lineage (NCBI taxonomy): Eukaryota > Metazoa > Chordata > Lepidosauria > Squamata > Anolidae > Anolis > Anolis sagrei. The sequence continues at coordinate 68,130,747 of NC_090022.1, read as the reverse complement.
CTGGCCATGCTTAGCTTCCATGATCAGTCGTGGAATTTGGACTTTCATTTAACCTTACAGTTCAAACAAAACTAAGTTCAATTGCAGTTTGTCACAATTAGGCATTTTGTGTTACAATCACAGTCCAAAGGCCTCACTTTATGTATCTGAATATTTCTTTAGTCTCTTTCAGCTGCAGAGTGCCTTCAAAATAAAATACAACTTTAAAATTGAGGCAGGCACAAAACTGCCCTCTGCGATTCAATAAAATGAAAAAAAGAACCTGGCCATCTACACATCCTCAATTATCAGAGAAAAAGAAAATATTTGTGAGGAACGTTTACACAAAGTATGATCAACATATAACCACAACAATTCAGTTCAAGACATTTTAAAAAGTATCTGATTATGGTAAATGTAGCTATGATGTCGGCATGAACAATTTGTGGTATGACAATTTGTGGTTATGATAGTTATTTGGGGCTGTCAGGTGTCTGAAGGCCCACCTATTTTTTGCAAGCTCAGGAAAGAGGGAAACATGTGTTTCCCAAAGGACATAACAGACTGCACAGATGGGCAAACCGAACTATCACGAGAAAAGAATTTATGTGGCTATGAAGAGTCAAAAGATCGGGAAAATTTAATCCAAGAATATTGTTTTTGTCATCTAAACTCAGTACCACCCAAATAATCATTACTTCGACTAACAGAACCACAACAGAACCATACAAAGTCTACTCCCTTCAGATCAGGGCAGGGGTGTGCATATGCAGGAAGAAGGGGAGACTCCTACTGTAAAATTTCACTCATGCATTCTTTATTACAATCAGCCCTCCAAATTCTTTGGGTTGAGGGGCACAGGACTGCCACAAAAGTAAAAAAAGAAAAGAAAAATGCAAATAAAGAAATTGTGACTTTTTAATCTGACAAAACCCTTCTCTGGGAATTTGTAGGTCTTCCAGCACAACACAATGGCCAACTTCTGATGGAAGATGAACACAAATTCACACTGCAGGAGATAAGAGATTCCTAGGACACATTCTCTCTATGAATGTTTAAGTCCCCCAGCCCAATAGGAGGAAGTTGATCGTAGAATCACATCGAAAGAACTATAGATTACTAGGCAAAACATTTAAAATAAAATTCCCAAATAATCAAACCACAAATGTGGAGAGATGACTGCACTTCTAAAAATGTATTGCAAGACTATAGAAAAGATTAACAAGTTTTTAATTCCTCTAACTAATGGGATTACACCAAAAACTAGTCAGAGAAATGTGTCCAAACATAGTTTCACCATGTCTTCTCCATATCATCTATCTAACCAATGAAACAGAGAACATGAGAATGCTGTTTCACATAGTAAAGTACTCTTAAATGTTTCACACCCATGTAAACTGCAATAACATAGAACTGCCATCTAAACATTAGACGCATTACTTTTAATACAGAGATGTTCAGTTGCACGTAGGCTCCTCTTAATCACTTTGCATTAGAATTTAACTCTCTGTTGATTGAGACAGTTATGTCACAAAATATGCATTTGTCAATATATGGACATGACATAGGAAATTATATCCAGTGGAAGTTTTCTGAAGAGTCCCTTTGTGGCCCAGTAGTCTTAAAATGTAAAATTTAAAATAAAAGTACTATGGCTTTATGCTGAAAAGAAATATTTGAAAAGCTCTTCAGTGTAAACCAACTTTGGGTTCCTCCCACCCCAGACCTAAAAGCAAATTTAAAACTGGATACAAAAAATGAAGAAATGAGTGCTGAAACCGAAGGAACATTCTCCAATTTGAATAGAATATAACCCGCATTTAATTATTTTAAATTTCATCTGACAACACCAAGAACTCAATGCAGATGTAACTAATTGACCTAAGCTGTTCACTATGGCTGAGGAACACAACACACAGAATTGTCTCAACACAAGTACAGACTAAAAGAAACTTACACAGTGAACTTAAACCAACATTTTTTCTGCAACATGATAATCAATTTTGTCCTCAATATCATTTCAAACCCTGCCTTAAATAAATCATCCAAAAACATTCTAGAATCATAATTATCTACCAATATATAAGAATGGCACCAGTCTCGAGTTAAATACTATGCCTTACTAAATAAGGCATAGAGACAGTGTTACTGTACATACTCATGTATAAATCGACCCTGTTTATACATCACGGACAGATTTGGGATACAAAATTATGGATTTTGGCATAGCCCATGCAGAAGTTGAAGGTCAATCCAAGGTCGGGGGAATGCATCGCTGGTCACATTTTCATTTCCCCACTCAGACATTAAAAAGGCCAGAAGTTGTGCTATGGCAAAGTAGAGGAAATGAGTGCTTCTTTTGGGTCCTCCTAGAACAGACTAAGGTCTTGTCTTTCACCACTCTGTTCAGAGTAGGAAGTGGTTCCTTTTTGATGAGAGTTAAGGTACAGTATTCACAGTGACCTGGGAATAAGTCAATTCAATTTGTTTGGATTGATTTTTTACTAAAATTTGTAGACTTATACATGAGAATATAGGGTAATTAAATGTTGCTGATTTCCAATGTAGTAACTGACTGCCAAATTGTACACATAGACCTACAACTCTTTGTATCTTGTATACAAATATTTTTAAAAATATTAGTTTAGCAGAATTGGGTGACATGTCTGCATTTCATATTCAGAGAACTAGTTTAATTACAAACTCATGAATGTGATAAATGAACAAGCATGAGCTGTTAAGCCAGATATAAAACAAAAATGGCTGAGATGTGAGGAAGAGGGACAAAACAGCACACACACATTATCTGTAAATTACCAGATTTACCAGAGTACAACCAGCACCACGAAAAGCCAGTCTCCTCATTATGTCAGATAGGCAAGTAAAGAAACTGAGAAAAGGCAAATCCTTAAAGCACCAAGTCAGGAGTAGTATTAGTACAGCCAAAACTGAAAGAGAAGACAACAAAAGGAAAGAAAAGCACAGGGAACAAAGGGGAGAACAGGTAAATCAAGGAATTTGGAAGGAACAATATACTGCAGAAGAGTAAAAAAAAAAAAAAAAGCAGGAACACAGGTACTAGGTTAAATGGCATTCCAAAAAAAATCTTTGAAATAGCAGGCTAAGCCCAATATTAGTCCTATCTAGAACAGACCCACCGAAATGAATGAGACTGGTTAGTCTTCTATGATTGCAATGGGACTATGCTGGGTAGGATTAATGTTGGTTTAAAGAGAATTCTAAGAATTAGTAAGCAAAGGGTACAATCCCACTTAGTCAACAGCAAAAATCTTGATTTTCATTGGCCAGGGAAGCGTTCATAACACTTACATAATTATAACAAAGAATTTATAACATCTAGTATATAGACTTCACAATTTTAATTTGTTAAAATACATGTTAATATTAAACATAATACCAATTTGTAATCAAAGTGTACTGACAAAGAATAGTTCAGAATTTTCAAAAACACAAAGCCCCAAGGAGTTACAAGGAACTTACTGCTAGATTTGTTAGTATAGAACTCGAGTAGGGGTGGACATCCATGGAAGGCCAGGTGGCCATATTATCTACCAGAACACCTTAGAGGGCTTTACCTCCAACTCAACTGCTCCTGAAAAGTATTTTTTCCTGACTAAATTATTGGGTCTTTTTAAAAAAAGAGAACATGAGCACAAATCACTTCTTGTTTCAAAGCAGGACTCTAGATTTGTCCCCTGGGAGTGGGGGAATACAATGAAAATGCAATTCATGACCCCATGGGACATTCTGTAGCAAAACATATTATTGAAATTTTTGCATTTTTAAGCACTAAGGGCCTTTAAATGTGGGTGAAATTCCCCCTAGTTTATTTTGGAACATTTCAGAACAACATTTGTGAATTCTTGGTGGCCCTGAAGACTACATACTGTTTGCAGGCCACACTTTGCCCACCGTTAGACTGGAGTCCAATTTTCCAGTAAAGGGAGTTTGTTCCTCTAGTGAAAGATTGAGGAATTATAAGGCTCTTCTGATCTGTTGGACTGCAAATCCCAGCAGTGCTTGCCAAAAGGATGCTAGGAGTTGCAGTCCAATATCATCTGCATCATACTCAGCCCCGCTCTATAGCAATAGCCTACAGCCTTAATTCTGTGAGCCAACAAATTATGGAAATATATTTTTACTGTTATTCATATATAAATAATCTAAAGTCTTACAATACTGTCTAGGTGACAACTCAATGTCCCATCAGCTGATGCATTCAGAGTGTAGCAGATTCAAGGACAATTTTCTGCAAGTGGAGGGAGATGCTTCAACAATTGTTTTGCATGGGTGCAAGTAGAAAAACATGGGGAATTTGAAAATAAAAACTGGACCATGCATTAAAAATGCTTGCCCAAAAGATCTAATAGCAACCTATATAGGATGGCATTTAATCTCTAGAACATGTTGCCTCAACATCTCCAGGACAAACTTTTGCAGAAATCTACAGACCCCTTTTAAAAAGCAAACCCTATTTACTTCGAAGAGCAATCACTGCATACACAATCAATGGTTATGACTTTAAAAATTGATTGGTGTGCTGATTTAAATATGTTAGATATTGCTTTTTTTGCTTTAAATAATAAAGCAGCCAATATATTTCCAAGTAATAAATAAAACAGCTTTGAATACCTTTTTATTTACAACTCCCATAATCCACATTGGTAGCAAAACTATATCTTGAGTATAATTTTATTTCAGAGCTCAGAAATGTTATTTTTTAAAATCATAATTCCCAATTTTTCCAACTTTCAAAAGAAAAACTGCAAAATTAAATGTTATTAATAGAACAAAATCCACATATATTTCTTATTACAAAACCTGAAACCACCTCGTCACATAAACAACCAAAACAAATGTCATTTCTTTTAAATCTACAAAAACTCTGGCAACCTTGTAGGAGAGGAAATATGGAGTTTATCAGAAACATGACAAAAGCATCTGCAGTTTTCCCTAATATACTTGCTGGTATATTGCGTAAATTAAACTGAAAATGCTTTATAATACAGTCAAATCTCCATATTCATTGGAGTTAGGGGCACAAAACTAAAAGAAAGTAAAAAAAAACTGCAACCCCCTCCCCCAGAAATTGCTATTTAAAAAAAAAACTTGAGAGGACCTCTCTAGGAATTTCTAGGTCTTCCAGCACAACTCCAATTTGCAAATGCCTACAGAGGTATTCTCCTTAAAAATATCTAGGTCCTCCAGCAATCCTCGCAGACATTGACCATAGGATCCCACTGGAAGACCTAGAGATTCCAAGAGAACACAATTAATAAAATTCATAAAGAATCCAAGCAAAGCAGCAAATGACTATATACAAATAGTCAATGGACTATTTATATGTTCATCTCTTGAAAAGCAGGATGGAAGAGGAATAGGAAGAACTGGAAAAGGCAGAAGCCTGTCATAAAAGAAGTGGGGAAAAGTGGGGAAAATAAACTGCACGAGAGGTACAGAAACGAGTGTGAAATCGTATAGGTTGAGCTTTTCTTATTCGGAAATCCAAAATACTCCACATACATGTCTGAGAGACGTTTTGGTCTCCTGATGCTTCTATGTGCCCAAAGTTTGCTTCATACACACAATTATTAAAAGATTGTGTATAAAATTACCTCCAGGTTTTGTGTAGAAGATATATATGAACATAAATAAATTCTGTGTTTAGACTTGAGTCCAATTCCTAAGAAATACATATATGGGTTTTCATCTGAGGTTTTTATATCTACTTTAATGTGTTTTAATAGTCTTATGATTTATCTACGTATTTTGGCAATCTTGAGAAGAGGTGTCTAAGAAATAAAATGTTATTATTTCATTATGAATATGCACAAATTCCAGAAAAAAATCCAGAATCCTAAATGTCCAATGTTTGAACGACAGATATTCAGCCTTTAATGGTTTTATGGTTTACTGATGTATTCTATGTTGTATTTGGCTCTGAGAAGTAGTGAGTAAGAAATAAAATATATTCTTCTCCTTATTATTATTATTATTATTATTATCTTGTTATAAATATGTAAATATTCTGGAAAAATATCTGAAACACCAAACACTTCTGATGCCCAAGATTTTGGTACTGGATGCACAGCCTTTAATGCTCTTATGTTCTACTATGTTTTTAAATTATGTTTTACCTTGCCTAGAGGAGTAAGAAACATATGATGATGATGGTGAAGATGATGATGATATGAATGTGCAACATTCATTGCTCAGCATTTAATGGTCTTGTGTTTTATCCATGTATTTTAATTATGTTTTACCTGGCCTTTGGGAGGAGTAAGAAATAAAATATATTATTATTATCTCATTATAAATATGCAAATACTCCAACAGTTTGGGGGGGGGGGGGTTGGATTCCTAAACAATTCCAGTCCCCAGCATTTTGGAGGAGGGATATTCAGTCTTCAATGGTCTTATGTTTTATCTATGTCAATCATAATATTGTTATGAATATGCAGCGTTTTGGGTGAGAGACGCTCCACCTTTAATATTTTTAACCTGGCATAGGGAAGAGGTAGGTAAAAGATAAAATATATTACAATAATAAATTATGTGCTATGTTTTATCTTGCCTTGAGAAGTAAGAAACATAATAATAATTATTTGATACACAAGATTAGTGTACAACAAACATGTAAACTTTTCTAGTTGATTCTCGTCAATTCTGTTGTCACCTGGGATTGCAACATCAACGATCCATACTTTGTTTTTTTTCACGATCATGTCAGGAGTATTGTGCTCCAAAACTCTGTCAATCTGAATTTAGAAGTCCCAGAGTAGTTTGACGTGGTCATTTTGTGTAACTTTTTTAGGCTTGTGATTCCACCAGTTCTTTGTCACAGACAGATATTTGTGGCACAAGTTCCAATGGATCATCTGAGCAATGGTGTTATGTCTCTGCTTGTAGTCTGTCTGTGTGGACACAGATACTAAAAGACAAGGGAGTTACGGATGGATGGGAATTTCTCAAGAGTGAAATACTCAAGACGCAATTGCAAACCGTGCCAACAAAGAGAAAAAATAGGACAAGTGCAAAGAAGCCAGAATGGATGTCCAAAGAACTTCTAACTGTGCTAAGACACAAAAGAGACATGCACAAGAAGTGGAAAAAGGGAGAAATCACCAAAGAAGAATTCAAACAAATAGCCAACACCTGTAGGGAAAAGGTCCGCAAGGCTAAAGCACAAAATGAGCTCAGGCTTGCCAGGGACATTAAAAACAATAAAAAGGGCTTCTATTCTTATGTCAGTAGAAAAAGGAAAAACAAGGAGGCGATAGGACCTCTTCGCGGAGAAGATGGGGCAATGCTGACAGGGGATAGGGAAAAGGCAGAACTACTTAATGCCTTCTTTGCCTCGGTCTTCTCACAAAAAGAGAGTCTTCAACCTCAGCAAGATGGAGTGGATGAGGGATTGGAGGACATCCAACCCCAAATTGGGAAAGAAGTCGTCCAAGAATACCTGGCCGCTCTTAATGAGTTCAAGTCCCCAGGGCCAGATCAACTACACCCCAGAGTATTGAAGGAACTAGCGGAAGTCATTTCGGAACCATTGGCAACCATCTTTGAGAGTTCTTGGAGAACGGGAGAAGTTCCAGCAGATTGGAGCAGGGCCAATGTGGTCCCAATCTTCAAGAAGGGAAAAAAGGATGACCCAAACAACTACCGTCCGGTCAGCCTCACGTCGATACCGGGCAAGATTTTGGAAAAGATTGTTAAGGAAGCGGTCTGCAAACACTTAGAAACAAATGCAGTCATCGCTAATAGTCAACATGGATTTATCAAAAACAAGTCATGCCAGACTAATCTGATCTCTTTCTTCGATAGAGTTACAAGCTGGGTAGATGCGGGGAATGCCATGGATGTAGCGTACCTGGATTTCAGTAAGGCCTTCGACAAGGTCCCCCATGACCTTCTGGCAAGGAAACTAGTCCAATGTGGGCTAGGCAAAACTACGGTGAGGTGGATCTGTAATTGGTTAAGTGGACGAACACAGAGAGTGCTCACTAATGCTTCCTCCTCATCTTGGAAAGAAGTGACAAGTGGAGTGCCGCAGGGTTCCGTCCTGGGCCCGGTCCTGTTCAACATCTTTATTAATGACTTAGATGAAGGGCTAGAAGGCATGATCATCAAGTTTGCAGACGACACCAAATTGGGAGGGATAGCCAATAGTCCAGAGGACAGGAGCAGAATTCAAAACGATCTTGACAGATTAGAGAGATGGGCCAAAACTAACAAAATGAAGTTCAACAGTGACAAATGCAAGATACTCCACTTTGGCAGAAAAAATGAAATGCAAAGATACAGAATGGGTGACGCCTGGCTCGAGAGCAGTACGTGTGAAAAAGATCTTGGAGTCCTCGTGGACAACAAGTTAAACATGAGCCAACAATGTGATGTGGCAGCAAAAAAAGCCAATGGGATTTTGGCCTGCATCAATAGGAGCATAGTGTCTAGATCTAAGGAAGTAATGCTACCCCTCTATTCTGCTTTAGTTAGACCACATCTGGAATATTGTGTCCAATTCTGGGCACCACAATTCAAGAGAGATATTGACAAGCTGGAATGTGTCCAGAGGAGGGCGACTAAAATGATCAAGGGTCTGGAGAACAAGCCCTATGAGGAGCGGCTTAGGGAACTGGGCATGTTTAGCCTGAAGAAGAGAAGGCTGAGAGGAGATATGATAGCCATGTATAAATATGTGAGAGGAAGCCACAGGGAGGAGGGAGCAAGCTTGTTTTCTGCTTCCTTGGAGACTAGGACACGGAACAATGGCTTCAAACTACAAGAGAGGATATTCCATCTGAACATTAGGAAGAACTTCCTGACTGTGAGAGCCGTTCAGCAGTGGAACTCTCTGCCCCGGAGTGTGGTGGAGGCTCCTTCTTTGGAAGCTTTTAAGCAGAGGCTGGATGGCCATCTGTCAGGGGTGATTTGAATGCAATATTCCTGCTTCTTGGCAGGGGGTTGGACTGGATGGCCCATGAGGTCTCTTCCAACTCTTTGATTCTATGATTCTATGATTCTATGTGTGATCTTCCTGCAGCAGCTGAGGATGTGATCTATTGTTTCATCTCCTTCCTTGCAGAGTCTACACTTAAGAACAGTTGTCGACTTTTCAATTTTGGCTTTGATGGCATTGGTTCTAATGGCTTGTTCTTGGGCTGCAAGAATCAGGCCCTCCATCTCCCTTTTCAAAGTTCCATTTGTGAGCCACATCCATGTTTGTTCCTTGTCAATTTTGTTCTCAGTTTTTCCCAGGAACTGTCCATGGAGAGCCTTCTTTTGCCAGTTTTCTCTTCTGCTCTGCATTGTATTTTTACAATATTCACTCTTTGTCTTTTGCAGTTTAAGGAGGTTTCTACTATTGACTTCCATCCATGTTGGTTCTTGACTGCCTTTCACATAATCTGCCAGTACACGTTTCTCTTCTTCTACCATTTGTTTCACCTGCAGAAGCCCTCTTCCTCCTGATTTTCTGAGTGGGTAAAGGCTGTTGACATCACTATGTGGGTGTAATGAATAGTGGATTGTCATCGGGGGGGGGGGGGGGGTGTTTGTTTTTCTGTCCAGATCATCCAGTTCTGCTTGTGTCCAGTTCACAATTCTAGCAGTGTATCTGATGATGGGGATGGCCCAGGTGTTGATAGCCCTGATCATATTTCCACCATTTAATTTGCTCTTCAAGATTTTTCTGACCCTTTGGACATATTCTTTCCTGACAACATTTTTCACATGTCCATACTTGATATTGTCCAGCTGTAGTATTTATAGGCTTCAGGGTGATTGCACTTTATGGTTTGTTCATTTGACATCGCTATGCCCTTGCTGTGAGTAATTTTCCCTTTCTTTAATACCAGTGTGGTGCATTTGTCTAGGCTGAACTCCATACTGATGTCAGTGCTGAAGATTCTGTTTATGATGTTGATGATTATTTTGTTATAAATGTGCAACGTTTCTAGTGAGAGACACTCAGTCTTTAATGATCTCATGTTTTATGTACAGTATGTATTTTTACTATGGGTAAGAAACATAATAACAATTATTATTATTATTATTTTGTTATGATTGTGCAACGTTTCTAGTGAGAGATACCCAGTCTTTAATAATCTCAAGTTTCATGTATGTATTTTAACTATGGTTTATCTCACCTTGAGTAGTGGGTAAGAAACATAATAATTATAATTAATAATAATTTGTTCTGAATATTCAGCTTTTCTAGTGAAGGGCACTGTCTTATTTTGATGTCATGTTTCATTTATCTATTTTAACTATGGTTTACCTCACCTGAAATGGGTAAGAAACATAATAATAAGGATGCCTGCCATAGATGTGGGCGAAACATCAGGAAAGAATGTCTCTGGAACATGGCCATACAGTTCAGAAAACTTACAGCAACCCATTATTATTATTATTGTTTTGTTATGAGCATGCAATTTTATTTTATTTATTTATTTACAGTTTTTATATTCCACCCTTCTCACCCCGCAGGGGACTCAGGGCGGATTACAGTGTACACATATATGGCAAACATTCAATGCCAGTTTGACAGACAACAAATACAGACAATATACAGAGGCTATTTAACTTTTTTCTGGCCGCCAGGGGAGCTGCTGCTTTCATCGTCCATCAGCGACACCGATGAAGTTCTTCTGCATTCCACATCCCTGAGTTTTCTTTATGGCCTCATAAATTAGTTAATTTAGCCTCCCACACAAGGTGGTAGCTTATTTTCCTACTTGACAGATGCAACTGTCTTTCGGGTTGCAAAGGTCAACAACAGGCTACACAATGGCTGGACACCCACTCCAGCCTGGGGTTGGCTTCGAACTCATGACCTTTTGGTCAAAGTGATCTTAATGCAGCTGACACTCAGCCAGCTGCGCCACAATCTCGGTGCAATGTTTCTAGTGAGAGATATTCAACCTTTAATTATCTCATGTTTCATGTATGTATTTTAATTATGGCGTACCTCGCCTTGAGAAGTTGGTAAGAAACATAATAATTGCTAATAATATTAATAATATTTTGTTATGGATGTTCAGCTTTTTTAGTGAAGTATACTCAGTCCTATTTTGATCTCATGTCTTATGTATGTATTTTAACTATGGCTTACCTCGCCTTGAGAAGTGGGTAAGGAACATAATAATTAATAATAATATTAATTAATAATATTTTGTTATGAATGTTCAGCTTTTCTAGTGAAGGATAATCAGTCTTATTTTGATCCCATGTCTTATGTATGTATTTTAACTATGATTTACCTCACCTTGAGAAGTGCGTAAGAAATAATAATAATTATTAATAATATTAATAATATTTTGTTATGATGTTAAGCTTTTCTAGTAAAGCATACTCAGTCTTATTTTGCTCTCATGTTTTATTTATGTATTTTAACTGTGGTTTACCTCACCTTGAGAAGTGGGTAAGGAACATAATAATTATTAATAATGTTAATAATATTTAGTTATGGATGTTCAGCTTTTCTAGTGAATGATACTCAGTCTTATTTTGATCCCATGTCCTATGTATGTATTTTAACTATGATTTACCTCACCTTGAGAAGTGTGTAAGAAATAATAATAATTAATAATAATTAATAATATTAATATTATTTTGTTATGGATGTTAAGCTTTTTTAGTGAAGGATACTCTGCTTTATTTTGATCCCATGTCTTATGTATGTATTTTAACTATGGTTTGCCTCAACTTCAGAAGTGGGTAAGGAATATAATAATTATTAATAATATTAATAATATTTTGTTATGTTCAGCTTTTCTAGTGAAGAATACTCAGTCTTATTTTGATCTCATGTCTTACGTATTGTGCAGAAGTCATTGATACTATGTATGTGTTTAACTGTTAGAGTATATATTTGTGTTTGCAACAGTAGCTAAAACTAGAGTTATCTGGTTTGAATCCACAGTGAGCGTTGCTAAGGAGACCAGGCAGGCTAGCTCAGGAGAGTGAGAAGTGGGCGGAGCCAAGCAGAAAAAGGGGCAGTGTGTGAGTGAGTGTGGAGGCTTGAAAAGCCTGGGAGAGAGGTATGTGTGAGCAGCTGGAGGTTTTTCAGTCTAGAAGGGCTGAAGAGAGAAACCTGGCCAATTTCTTTAGTCAAGGAAGACTAAAGGAAGCTTGTTAAGATCCCTAGTCAAGGAAGGACTAGAGATCAGAGATTTGATCAAGGAAAGATCAAATTGGAAGGCTATTCATAGTAGGAAACATTGTTCACTAAAGAGCTTCACCTCAGTAAAAGCCACCAGCTGTGTTATTTGGAAGAGTGGACTGTATTACAAACAAAGTGATATTCAAAGTTCTATAAGTTATTTAACAGCCTGCAACCATACGCTTTGTACACAATAAACTTGTTATCTTTTGTTGAAGACCGTCTCGTCTCAATTAATCTGCGTCTGTAAAGCCAGATCTCATTGGTGGTACCTCAAATACCTCACGTTGGCGGCAGTTACCTTAATTTACAAGTAATAATTGGCCTCCTCTATAATATATTCTTATACACAACTGAGGCCTGAGATTAATTCCCTCCATAATCATTCACACCTGTACAATTGGTTCGCGCATAACTGTACAGTATATATTTTAACTATGGTTTACCTAGCCTTGAGAAGGGGGTCAGAAACATATTAACTATGATTATTATTTTGTTATGAACGTGCAACATTTCTAGTGAATGACCTCAGGTTTTATGTATGTACTTTCTCTATGTTTGACTTAGCCTTATGGAGAGGGAGGTAAGAAACCACATTTGTTATTGTTATGATGACGTTATGATTCGCAAATATTCTGGGAAAATGTCAGAACCTCCAAGACCATCTGGTGCCCATCGTTTTGGGAGAGAGAGGGAGGGAGAGGAGGGCTCTTCTCACACAAAGGGCGCCTGCCGCGGCCTCCTTCCTTCCTGCCTGCCTGAGCCAAGCCAAGCCCGGCCCCTCGCCCTCGGCGCTTACCCAGCCCGCGGCTACTCCGGTCCCTCCTCCGGCGGCGGCGGCGGCGGGGGCGGCGCTGCTGGCGTTGCCGCTGAGCCTGGGCCTCCTGCAGCCGCGGCCGCGCTCGGCCCCCCCGGCCCCCCGGGCCCTCGGCGTCGCCACTGTTGCTGCTCTCCGCCCGCTCCCAGGCGAGCCTGCCGCTGTCGTGAAAGAGAAGCTCGGCCGCCAAGCGAGGCTGGGCGTGCGACAGCCAGGAACAAAAGGGGGGAGGGGGAAAGAAGGAGGAGCGGAGCGTGCTTTATGGTAGCCGCAACTGCGCAGGCGCGAAGGTCTTCCCGTTTTTTTGTCGCACGTGGAGAGGAAGGCAGGCGGAAGGAGACGCAGCAGCAGCCATCATGAGGCGGCCCAGTAAGGAATGCTTTAGCCAGGGCTTTTGTCAGGAGCACTTTGGGGAGGGTTCTTTCTTTTCTCTCTCTCTCTCCACCTCTCCTTCACAGCGGCACCGAGGAAGGAGATGAGAGAAGGATCTGAATCAGGCCTGGGCCAACTTGGGCCCTCCAGGTGTTTTGGACTTCAACTCCCACAATTCCTAACACCCGGTAGGCTGTTAGGAATTGTGGGAGTTGAAGTCCAAAACACCTGGAGGGCCCAAGTTGGCCCAGGCCTGATCCAAATGCACCCTTCGACTTGTGGGAGCCTTCTCATTTCCCCACAAGGGGAGCTGGAGCTGACAGAGGGAGCTCATCCACGCTCTCCCCAGATTCAGACCTCCGACCTATTGGTCTTGAGTCCTGCGGGCACAAGGGTTTAACCCATTGCGGCACCGGGGGCTCCTTAAATGCCTTCATTAGTTAAATGGATATACAGTAAGAAAGACAAGAAACTTTGTCATGCAACTTTGAGCAGATTAATTCCTCATTTATTGACACACTCTTCCATCTGGAAGCTTCTCATGTTAAAAAAAAAACATATCTAGTCAAAAGTTGGGCCGGGCTTTAGTACAGTAGGTTAATCACCAAGCTGCAATAAATCCTGCCAAACGGAAGATTGGCAGTTCGAAGCCCGGGTCAGGGTGAGCCCCTGACCTTTAGCCCAGCTTCTGCCTACCTAACAGTTCGAAAACAAATGTGAATAGATAAATAGGAACTGCATTAAAGTGGGAAAGTCAAGTCATTCCAGTCAGAAAAAGGAGGAAGTTTATGAACAAAGAAAGCTCTTCGGCAAGGAGATGGAGCGAGCACAGCCTCCAAAGATGCCAAAAGATGGGAAAGCCTATATAGACCTCTATCTGTTGTCTATCTTGTCACTATATAATCGACATTGAATGTTTGCTGTATATGTGTTCTGTGATCTGCCCTGAGACCCCTTCAGGGTGAGAAGGGCGAAATATAAATACTTTAAATAAATAAATAAATGTAGCATATTGATATTAATAACAGCCAGTTTCCATGAGTGATTTGGAAGGAACCTGATCTAGTATAATACCTAGGCCTGAAATTCCTGATCTAGTGTTAAAGCCTGCAGTTGGATGTGTTTGTTGAGATTGAAAGCTGAAAATCTACTGCCTCTAGATGTCATTTTTATTTAAAACATCTGCACACCACTTTTAACTGGGGTGGGTAAGAAGTAATAGTTCTTACTGATAAAAATAACTCTGGATAGAATCATAGAGTTGGAAGAGACCTCGTGGGCCATTCAGTCCAACCCCCTGCCAAGAAACAGGAAATTTGTATTCAAAGCACACCCGATAGATGGCCATCCAGCCTCTGTTTAAAAGCCTTCAAAGAAGGAGCCTCCATCACAGTCTGGGGCAGAGAGTTCCACTGCTGAACAGCTCTCACAGTTAGGAAGTTCTTCCTCATGTTAAGGTGGAATCTCTTTTCTTGTAGTTTGAAGCCATTTTTCTGTGTCCTAGTCTCCAGGGCAGCAGAAAACAAGCTTCCTCACTCCTCCCTATGACTTTTAATACATTTATGTTTTGTTTTTCAGAGCTGAAGAAAGCTAGTAAGCGCATGACCTGCCACAAACGTTTTAAAATACAGAAAAAGGTAGGTGTGAACTATTGCTGCAGTCAGAATACCAGACCAACCAAAGCTCCAATGATAGTTTTTAGGCCAGAAACTTTCCCTTTGTAGTATATCCATTCTTTGAAATAATTTTATGCTATCTGCTCTACTAGGAAGCATTGGCCTCACATGAGGTCATGCAATGTCGGTTCAAGGTTCTCTTTAGCTGCTGGATGAAGTCTGCCAGAACTCTCTTTAAGAATGTTTTTAATTTCTTTATGAAGAGATTTCTTTATAATTTCTTTATAAAGACAATTGTTTTTTCAGTGCTGGTTAGGGAGTCACTTCCATTAGACATGGGTCAATGGACCAGTTAGCAGCACTTTCATTAAGGGAGAACAGAGTTAGATTCTACTTTATCACCATCATCTCTTGTCTCCATTGTAGTATAAATAGTCTATTTGGTACTTGCTCTGTCTAATGTGGTGAGATCTATGAATTATTGATTCAACCAGTGCCAACAGGGAGAGGAAATGATAACAACCACCTTCTAGTAGAATAACAGTAGTAGAGTAGTGTTTTGCTGAATCCGCAACGACAGTGGGTAAATGTTTGGGTAAATGTTGCTTCAGCTCCAGAATCATTAAAAAGCTAAGCAGATCAACTTGATTTTCTCACCCCTCTTCTTTTTTTTCTTCAGTGTTGATTAATAGAATTGCTGGTTAAGTTCAAAACTCCCCCTAAGATAAGAGTGACTAGGCAGTATTCCTCTCTAATTGTGCTACTCAGAAGATCAGAGAGTGAAAACGACGTGGCTCCAGCCATCTTCCCCACCTGCAAGATCAATATTGCATTAATTACTGTTTCTCCAGGAAAAACCGGGGGGGGGGGGGAGTGCCGCCATCGAAACCGGCTGGATGACTGTGGACAAGTCACACTCTCTCAGTCTCAGGAAGGCAAGAGCAGACCTCCGCTGAAGCAACATATCGAGAAAACCCTATGATAACTTTGCTTGAGGATCTCCATAAGTCAGAAATGACTTGAAGGAGCACACAGCAACTACAATAACATTTGTATAATGCATGCCCAAGATAATGCCTACATTCCTGGTATTTAAAATATTGCCATAAATTAGTTTCGCCATTCTGAGCCATAAAAGTTATAGTTGTTATTTCCCAGAAATTCCACATTTTCTACTGGAAAAATTGAAAAGTCCTGAGAAAGAAATTGTGATATTTTGATTGTGGGTTGTCAATAAAGCTTCTTTAAAAAAAATAGAAATATTTTGTTGTTATTGTTGATAGGTACGAGAACACAAGAGGAAACTCAAGAAGGAAGCCAAGAAGCGTGGCCATAGAAAACCAAAGAAAGACCTAGGAATTCCCAATTCTGCACCTTTTAAGGAAGAAGTTCTTCGAGAAGCTGAACAAAGGAAACAAAGGGTAAAACAACAGAGGCTGTACCATTAATGGATCTCTTATCCTATTAGGAGTTGTGTTAGGAATAGAGATGGGAAAACCTGGAAAAAATGAGAAAAATTGGGGGAAAAACATTCAACCCCCCCCCCCCCCCCAATTATTCCAGGTTTTTTCCAGGCCTTCCCATCTCTATTCAGAACGAACCTCTTTTCTTATCAGGAGTTGTGTTAGGAATCATCTTGAACAGAGCTTTCCAAACATTTCATGTTGGTGACACATCTTTTTAGACGTGCATCATTTTGCAACACATTAATGCAGTTTTACTACTAAACCAGAGGTTAAACCAACCCCTTATAAGAGATATGGGTGCAACATATGATAACCTTTCATTTAGATTTTTGTAAATATAGGATTTGTAAGATAATAACATACATTTATAAGATTTTTGTCATTTATGAGTAGCAATACATAAATATGTGGAAGAATTTTTAAAATTCTACATTCGCATGACACACCTACACACTGCAGCCGACACACTAAGATGTGACAACACACAGTTTGCAGACTTCTGATCTAGGAAATATTGGCAACTTTCACCTCTTAAATATTTTTATTATGTCGAATTAGTTTTGAGTTTTAACAGCAAAATCTGATTAATTTAGATTGAGTGTTGCATTTTTGTTGTAGTATCAGTTCAACTGTAATTGTAAATGCATACATTTTGCTCTCATACAATTTCAAGCACAGTCCAGGAAAAGCTAGAAATAGGTTGATATTGACAATTCTTGTGCATCATGTTTTCCTATCTCTAATGCCATTAGAGTTATTTTTCTACTTCTCCCAAAGTTTCCAGTTTTTTCGCTGACTGGCTAAAAAAAATTTATTTTCCTTAGTTCCTGTTGTATGATGCCAGCAATATTACATAGCAATAAATTCTAAGTACTCTGTTATTGCTAATGCCTTGCTGAGTGTGGAGGGAAAGCCTTTCTGAATATAATTTTGTGTGTGTGTTTTGTGAACAGCGTGAAGAACTGAAACAGAAGCAAAAACTTGATCGGCAGAAAGAGCTGGAAAAGAAACGTACACAGCAAAAAAATAAAAAGGATGGTGGTGAAGTAATGCGAGGTGAAAAGGTATGTATTTCTATATCAGTGCTTGAATCTGACTGGGATGATAGCACAGGAGAGGTATGTTAAAAGTTTGCTTTGACAACATGTGTTGCTACAGATAGAAATTCAAAGATGAGTTGTCACTGAATATGTTTTCTTTACTTGAATATAATGGTGTTGGATGTCAGTTTTAAAATCTTTTTTTCATTGTAAAAGTTGGGTTTTTATTGGACTAAAAAGTATCTACAAATTGTTATATGGATAAGTTTCTGTTACTTGCATCATTTTGGTTATAAGTTCTGGAATTAAAAATTTTCTTATATCCCCGTGTATCTTAGAAATCAAAGAAAAAACAAAAATTGAAGTCAAACCAGCAGATTGCTAAAAATTCAAAGAAACACTTTTGCCAGGAACTGAGAAAGGTAAGATTATGTAACTTTTTTCCCTGAGGTTTGATACATGTTCCAGAGATTTGTTTCACTTCAGTAGAGAAAGGGAGATAAAAAGTGATTTTTAGTTCAAACATTTGGAATTTGCAGCTTTTTTGAATTCACAAGACTTGTTATTATGTAATAATTGTTTATTATATTATAAAATGAGTTTCACGTGGATACCCCAGTAGTGTCCCATCTGGGGAAACTGCCCATACCTCATTTCAGATATGCAGTATAATCATTCAGTGTTTTTCAGTCTTCTCTATTTTGTTGAAAATTGTGGTATCTGTTTCCCAATGTTCACCACAGCAGATAATGATGTTGTCAGTCTTATATAGTGCTAAAAAAGGTAAATGTCATGCTTCATGTATGATACTAGATTCAGTTGTATTCGAATGAGCATGTCATCAAAATAGCAGTGTACATGTTATGATTGTAGAAGCACATTTGTATCAGTTTGAAGTCTTGTGGTCTGAAATATGTGTCCTTCCTGTTATTTTTTCAGGTAATTGAGGCTTCTGATATAGTGCTGGAAGTCTTAGATGCGAGAGACCCTTTAGGCTGCCGATGTCCCCAAGTAGAAAAACTTGTTAACCAGTCGAATGGAAAGAAAAAATTAATGTTGATTTTAAATAAAATTGGTAAGTGAAATAACTGTTTGCTCTATAGATGCTTAAGAGTTCTAATTATAGACAGGTGAAGCTGATTTGAATGGGGCTGTGTGTGTGTGTTTACTTGCATGGAAGTCATGCTATTTTCAATAATTTTTAAGTAAGTGTTCAAATACATCCAAATCTTCTGTGGAAAGCCCTTGCTTAGAAATAAGTTCATTATAAAATAGTGAGACTTAGCTTTAAGTCAATGTTTTTGAGATAGAGATGCTTGGATCAGATTTCACTAAAACTGGCTTGTCTTATGTTTAAGCACAAACGTCTTAACTAGATTGTAGATTACATTACCTGTAATGCTGATAATTTTTCATTGAAAGTGAGCTATGAGGAAAACACAAAAATAAACTGACATTCCCCTGAAGACTGTCAGATCCAACTCTGAGCTCACAGTTCCAAAGCAGGAACATGCCTGGATTCTAATATTTGCCTTTTATGGCACTTTGATTGCAGGAGTAATGTTTTCTTTTCTGTTTTGGAAGGCTTTACCCGTGGATTATTGCATGACAAACTGATGTTAAAGAGAGAGGAGTGGGCTAAGCCAATGCTTTCAGAATAATTTGACAGCCCTCTGTTAAGAGAAAACTGTATTTGCTCATATTTATCACTTCTATTTTGAGAAAATCTCCACTTATTAAAAGTTGATTATCAGAAGGTTTTTAATGGAACTTAGCTGCTCTCACATTCTTCAGAATCTGCTGGTGTTGATGCTCTTTTTTATAAATAAATAAAAACAGCCTTGTAATTTTATGCTGCAGATAAAGGTTATGCCTCATAATACTTCCCAAGCGAATTCCAAGAGCGGTAGTTAGAAGCTTGATGCTGCAAATCAGCTGTGACAGCCTTCACATAGGTCTTCCTTCTTGCAGTTTTCTGTGAAATCATGGGTGATCATCACAATGTGATCAGTGGATTTCTGTTATTTTACCTCCAGATCTTGTACCGAAAGAAAACTTGGAGAAATGGCTGGCTTATTTAAATAAAGAACTTCCAACTGTTGCTTTTAAATCTGCAACACAACTAAAAGACAGAACTGTGGTAAAGGATTCTACCATCTCTTCTCCAACATTGAAATATATTGCGGGGGGGGGGGGGGGGGTTGTATCAGATATTAAGAAAAGCAGAACAGGATTTATTACTGTGCCTTCTTGTATATATGTCTACTTTAGGACCATCAGCAGTCAGTGTTCTCAAATGAGTGAAGTAGCCCTGTGTTTTGACAGGTAGATTAATGTAGAACTCTATGCTAATACCCCACCAGTTGCATAGGTTTATGACTTATCATATAGCAAGTATTAAGCAAACATGGAATGGAGTTGTGTTTCCTTTGAAACTCTAAAGAGCAATATCTGTTCTGCACTCATCTAGCACTTCCACTCATCCCATAGATACAATGCCTTTGGTCCTTGGACTCATATTTTTCTTCTGTTAAGAAAAGACTGGTGTGAAAGTCCTTGTTCATTTGCCACATGAGCTCAGCATGTTACTTGAATTCCTGTTAAGCTTCATTTGCTTGTGGAATTAGTATTTGTTGATACAGCTTTAAAAATCTTAATTTAAATTTGCAGCAACAGAAAAAGCATACGAAAAGACACAGTGTCTATACTGAGTTAACAAGATCAAACATGTGCTATGGGAGTGAATGCCTTCTCAAACTCCTTCAAGAGCATAGTGCGGGTAAAGAAAAAGCTATACAAGTTGGCCTGGTAGGTAAGTACATACTGTTTTCTGTACCACATCCACTGAATTTTGATAGATACACGAGTGCTGTAACAGTGTTTCAGCAGCAGCGTCGTGTTAACCGACCCCTTTTAAGCAAAAAAAAAAAAGCCTTCATATCAATTTTAAGATTTCATAGGACTTCTGGGGAATAGATTGATTGAAAAGCTGCTGGATCCTATCAGTGCAAGTGATATACTTTCTTTTATTCTAATGCCCCTTTCACACAGCTGAATAAAATCCCACATTATCAGCTTTGAACTGTAATAGATGGCAATATGGACTTAGATGACACAGTTCAATACAGATATTGTGGAATTTTCTGCCTTGATATTCTGGATTATATGGCTGTGTGGAAGGTCCCCGAAGACACACTTCCCCATATAAGCATCTCTATAAATGGGGTGTTTCTTAGAATTGCAGGTGCATTATTATATATTTAAATAAATCTTCTTTTTCTGTTGGTGGTATTTAAATTAGAGTATGGTTTACAGTCAATGGTGTCTTGGAATCGAAGAAATAAAGTATATCTTGTGTTCCTGAAGTGAGAAATGAGGATACATATTGTTTGTCTTACTGTTATTGTGAAGACTTCAGATCCAACTCTGATCTCACTTTCTGGAAAGTTTTTAAAAGTTGATCCAATATACAAAAGACACACAGATTAAAATATTTTTCATATAACAGGTTGTTGACATAATTTTTAAAGATATATTTTATTGGTGTTGATTGTTTTCCATCCTCATGATAATATTGCAAGGGACAGAGAAAGGAAAAGAAAAGCAGACTGAACTCATAGTGCAACCTTCAACTTCTGTGGTCTTTTTGGATATCTTGAAGGTGCCATTTCTGATCCCAGATGAGATTTGGAACCTAGGAGATAAACTTTCTTAAATCTTTTCCGGTTCAGAATATTAATCTTCAGATATTTACATATATTACTAATACAGCTATATTATTTTGTATTTGTGCCACAGGTTTCCCCAATGTGGGGAAAAGCAGTATCATCAACAGTCTGAAAGAAATGCGTGCCTGCAACGTGGGACCAGAGAGAGGCCTTACTAAGTTAGTTCAGTTTTATGAAACACTGTTTAAAATCATGCCTTTTCCCTTCCCTTTTGCCTCTCTTAAACTGAACAGTCACCTAATTGCTGCTGTATTTAGTCTTTATATTTAGATGCCAATTGATGGATTTCAATAGTAAAAAAGAATTATCCTTTTAGGGGAAATTACAGTGAAGTTGTTTTTATACCAATTGTAATATTCAAGATGGATCTTTCCTGTTGCACACACAGTTTGTATTGCTCATGAATACATCTCCCATATCCCAATATAATACGTAAAAGGGTTATAGATTTGTGCTGTCGTGGCTGTGACAGTTCTGCTGTTGACTTCTTCAGGTTTCTGCATTATCAACCTGGATATCCCATTTCTTTATGGTATACTTGTTGATCAAGTAAGCATTTTGTGGTGATTGGTTTCATGATGCTTGTGTTTTCTTTTGAAGGTCTATGCAAATCGTTCACATTGACAAAACTATCAAGATGTTAGATAGTCCGTGTATTATTGCAGCACCTTCCAACTCCGCTCTTGTTCTGGCACTGAGAAGTACTACAGATTTTGATGGTGAAAATTCAGTTAATTCCATAGATGCCATTCTGAAGCACTGCAGCAAACAGCAGGTAAAGCTACTTTGTAGTTGCCTCATACTTGTTTTTTGCGGCCTCTAGTGTGTTAAATTTTGCTTTCTAGATTGGCCTGGGACCAAAAAAATACTATGACCATGCCCAATTGTGGGATCTAGTCCATGGAACAGAAATCTGTCTTTAAACCATCCAAGTAAAAATACAGCATTTTAAATCTGTTTTATATGATTATGTGGAATAGATGTGTGCAAAGTGAGAAATGAGGATACTTGTCATGTCTTACTGTTACAGTGAAGACATCAGATCCAACTCTGATCTTGCTTAATGAAGCTTCCAAAGGATGTCTCGACTAGTTCTAATTTCTGTTGTGGCAGAACAGCAATGACCCCAGATCTGTAGACTGGAGCAAAATCATGCATTTATTTCTGAAGACTCCTCTGGATGGGGGAAGAACTGGCTCATTTATGTGGACATCTGAGAATCTGATACACTTTTTTGACAACTTGCTCTTTTCTCCCTTCAGATAATGCTACACTACAACATGCCAGATTACAGAAATACTTTGGAGTTTTTAACTCTACTTGCTCGGAAGAGGGGAATGCTCAAAAAGGGGAGTCTTGTTGACACAGAAGGTGCCGCTGCATTATTTATCTCTGATTGGACAGGGTAAATATTCATTTAGCTGCATTAATTAATGTATTGTTTGCTTGTATTGAACAAAGAACTATGTTGAAGGAGCCAAATCAACTGTATTAAGAAGCTGTTTTATGTAAAGGAATTGTGCTATAAGGGTTTTGGGGGGTGGTGGTGTAAAGTAATATACAAGAAGAATCCACAAATGTCCCACGTTATGAATTGACGTAGGAGAAGAGATCTCTGGTCTGAATCTTACCTCTTCTGGGGTTGTACTTCTAAACATAGCAGTACAGTTTAAACAAAGGGTCTTTTGAGGGTACATAAAGTGTTTTACATTTAAGACCCTTTTAGAAATCATGTAAGGTCACTTAATGTTAGGCAGTTTTAAATGATTGCTCAAAGGTATCACTGATATCTACTATACATTGATGAATTATATCCACACATATCCCTGTTTGGTCTGATTCGCTGCATGATGTGTGCCACACACCCTCTAGTCTCCTCTTCTCGTGCTTCAGCTCCTCGGTGAACCAAGGAGCTGAGTTAGCTCTGTGATGAGAGAAGGGACGTCCCGGAGTGATCGTGTCTATTGTCCTAGCCATTTTACCATTCCAGTGAGTCACCAGAGCATTGACAGGAGCGCCTACCAGGGTGGCAGGAAATTCCCCAAGAACCACCAGGAAATTCTCTGTATAGTACCAACTATTAACTTTTTACTTTAGAATTTTTGAGAATTCCCTCACGCTTTCCCACAGAAATATGGCAGTTGTAAACAAAACAAATACACAATAACAATATGACTGTTGAGATTCACAGTTCAAAGCAGATCAGCTTTCCCCAAATAATTTCAAGGCATATCATTAAGGAATCCACTCCCATGCACTCATGAAGGGGGTGGTGGGATGGCTTTTGCCATTTAACTCTGTTTCTAAAAGGGGGAGAAATTGTGTGCTATACAATGTTATTCATAAATGAGGCTTCCACAAGCTGTTGGGTTCTGCCCAGGAAATATGGTACATTTTAGATAATTGTTCAATCAAAAGCTAATACTACCTAAGATGAGGGTTTACATTACACTTTTCACCTCATAAATGCCATTCTCGATTGCAATTTGGTAAAAATGTAGACTTCCATGCGTGGTTCAATATTATAAGCAATGTTCATTCCTTTTCAGAGCCAGAGTGAGCTACCATTCACGACCACCTGTGACATGGAACCTGCCTTCTCACCTCTCTGAGCAAGATGCTGTAGCAGCACTGCAGCAGTTTAATGCTCAGGATTTGGAAGAAGGTAACAGAAGCACCATAAAAGGTAACGTTCATATACGTAACAATTTTTCAGTGTAAGATGGGCCTTCTGGGGGCGTAGGGCTACAATACCCATTGATTCTGGCTGGACCTTTTTCTTCAATATGAATTTAGGAAGGAAAGATTCAGCACTTTTTCCTACACAGTGATTGAAATGTCATACACTGTCTTCTATTTGATAGGTATCTAATGCTGGTCTGTGATTGAAAATATAAATCTAGAGCTATCATGTATAATTCTTATCTGAGCTTTATAATTATTGTTTATACTCATGTATAAGTCTAGAAATTGTACTCAAAAATTGACCACCCCCAAACTGGAACTTTATTAAAAAAAAATGAACCATCCTCTTCTATTGAGTAGAATGGCGAAAAGTGAGATGTTGGTCCACTTACCTCTGTTTTCTCAGATGTGAGGACTCTCCAGGCCTTTTGAAATATTTGTGTAGAAAAATGGCAGTGACTAGCCAGGGGTGTCTGGCCCCCTGAAATTATGCTGGTGCTTTTCACTCTCTGCAAAATAACCCTCACCTTGTGCATGGCTCATAGCAACATCCACGATTGTGGCTGCAAAACCTGCCTTTGAATAATCCATGAGGTCAACTTAAACACAAGTGTACATTGTAATCAAGTTGTTAAAGCACAGTACTGTTATTACATATACCTGGACATGATGTAAACTAACATTTTTAATGCTGTTTGTTTTAATGTTTGTATGTTTTAAATTGGATACCAGTGCTTTTATGTCAGAACACTTTGAGTCCCCTTTGGGGAAATAAAACAGGGTATAAATAAATATAATAATAATAATATGTGGGCCTTAGATCTTTTATTTATTTCCTGTAGTCAGAACCCTCTTGGGCAATTGATTTTTGCTGGCAGGACTTGAAGGGGGAACTTTAATCTATTTCCTCCATCTCCCTGCAAAGAACTTTGCTGCCTTAATCTATTTATGAATATTAGGGAAAGTTAATGCTGGGAGGTGTAGTGGATGGCCACTTGAAGGCGATTTCTCATCTTTTTTTCTGCTAAAGGTATTCAAAGCAAAAGTCCACACAGGAGTTCCTAAGCATTTTTCCCAGCATAAAAGAAGATTGAGCAAAGGCATTTTATGCTTTTTGTCAACAAAGAGCTTGCAACAAATTGACAACTTTGGCGGGGAAACTAGACATTGCTGCCCACTCAACTCACTTAATCCATTCTTGAATGTTTTCCTGCAGATAGCAGATACCCAAGTCCAGCAAGCAGTATTCTTTTTCAATCACCTGGCTTCACAGATGGCATAACAGAAGATCAAGACCTGCCAGAAGAAGTATTGGAACAAGAAAACATAGAAGGAAGTGAAGATGAAGATGAGGAAGAGGACTTCAGTGAAGGAGATGAGAGGAATGATGGAGAAAGTAATCTTGAAGACATGGAAGTGGTAAATATTTGAACTGCAGGAGACCAAGACCTTGACCAAATTAGCAGTTACCATTTCAGGGATTCTCAGCAAAGAGGAAAGGGGGGGATTTGGGGACCTGTGTTGCCCTATCAAAGATTCATGTTAAGATGAATAGTCAAATTATTAAGTTTTTTATTCTTTTTTAAAAATAGAGATAAGTGTAAACCATATCATTGGTCATTTATGTGCTGCTCAGAAGACATATCACTTGTGGGAAAGAATGAAAAACTGAGACTTTTCCCCCTCATGTTTATACAGTACCACTGCCATGTCGGCATCTTGACTTTATTTTCTCTCTTATTTTTTTTAAAAGGAAAATGGCAAAATAAAAAGTGACAAAACTACCACTGAAGAACTGGAAACAAAGAATGCAAACGTGGAAATATTACCTACAGGTACTTATTAAAAGTAATGGATGATGGCTAGAGCTTTTAATGGGGTTGCACTTTTATGTTTTTTTCTACTATTTTAATTGTGTTACATTGTTTTGTTGTTCTAACTTAAGCATTTTTACCATAATTGTCATTGTAGTTACTTTTGTATGAATAATGTTATAGCTGTGCTCTTTTTTTGATCTTCTGGATCCTATTTAAGGGAGAAAGGGGATATGAGGAAATAAAATAGATTAATTCTACTTTCTTAAATAGAGCCAAGTGATAGTTGCTAATCTTACATTCTCTTTTATTCTTCTTTTAAGGTAAACAAGTTGATATAGATAAGACTGCTGATCTGGATGATGCATATGATTTCAACACAGATTATATATAAAGAGAGTATCTGAAGTTTCTGAGTGTTGTTGCTTTCTGGAAGCTGAAGAGGCCTTGATGGAGACTCTACACCCCTACAATGTCTTTTTTTCAGTTACTGAACAACTGTTCCATGTAAAAATTGTATATAATATAGAACAGCTACATAGAAATAAATCACTTGTAACTTATATTGAAATAAATAACAGCTTCTTTTACCTCCACCTGTTCTGTAAAAATAAAGAGTAGTGTAATCAAAAGTAGTAGACTGGGTTCTCAGTATATACTCGAGTTTGGCTCTAGGACCTTCTAATGGATACTAAATCCAGAAACAGAAAATAGTGAGTCCTCAACAAATAATAACCAGCATTAAAAAGCTTGAGACACAGATAATGGAACAGTAATCTGAAACCACGGGGGGGGGGGGGGGCACTGCAATTGAAAGTGGATGAGGTGGTCCACCAGATGGCAGTGAATACTAAATAATTACACCAGCTCCAGATTATTTTGTAAGATGGCCTGAGATCTTTTAGAAACAGGGTGGGACAGACATGTTTTAAGAAACAAAAGGATAGAAAATCAGTTTATTGAAGGGAATGACATCTTAAGAAATACCATTCATAGGAAAAGTGTCATCTGAATACAGCAAATTCATGTGCAGTTTCCTGTATATTTTTAAAACATTGATTCTTGGACAGGTTGTTTAAAGCAACCATTTTTACATAGCTAGTTTTTAGAAGGGAAATTCTCCACTAAAACCAGAATGAATTTTCAAGCAATACAAAAAGATCTAACACAAAAGCTTATATTCACAGGTTAAGCGACAGTAGAAAATTGTGGCTTTTGTTTAATAGAGTACATTGCAAGAGATGTGGAGATCATTCATTGGTGCATTCCTGCGTAAAGTTTCTAACACATTTTGTAACATAGAAGATCACTCTTGAAGAGTCCATCTAGTTCAAAATACTAGTTTGAAGAGCTTTTCATCTTCTCACTTGAAAATGTGAAGGCACCTCTTTCACCGTGCTGCTTCAAGTATGTCTGTTTTTCTCGGTTTTAAGAGAAGCAATGGACAAAGAAGCACTGATTTTACTCTGGTCTCTTTCCTGAGATAATACACAAGGGTTGAATCCGTCTTATTTTGCCTCATAGATATCATTGTGCCTCCGAATTAAGTTGAATTTGCCGCTAGGATCAGGAATATACCATTTTTCCCAGACATCCGCATAGGACGCTGTCCTTCCCCAAGGCTTGAAATGCCCGTTCCAATGGAGCAGTTTGGCAGCTTTCACAAACTGGGGGGAGTATCTTTTGCCTGCACTTGAACCTTTGAATTGAAGAACAAAAATCAATGAGTTTAGATTGGTATTCAGCCTTTTCTCTAAAACTCAGTATAATTATATGGAAAGTTACATGGCCAATGTTAATACTTGAATTTAATTCAGACATGCAATTTTAATTGTATTTTTCAAACATACAATTTTAAATGAATGTCATAGGTCAGAGAGACCTCCAAGTGAACTGCTTTTTCATAGGTTCCCCAAAACGTGCTAAGAAAAAATAAGGATATAGCCCCAACCATTTCCATGATAATTATAGAAGTTTAACTTGCCATTTTGGTACAATTAATGTCCTCACTACTTACCAAGATGACGCACATTCCACATCGGATCAATGTTTGAATGTCGTTTGTAAAACACAATGAGCAGAGGGGGAGTTGTGATACTGCCTGCCAGAGTCCTCCTATAGATCTCTTCCCTAATCAGACATAAACAAATAAAAAAATTAGCAGCTGAAAACAGTAGCCATACTCAGAGTAGATAAACATCTATTCAAGACATTGTCTATCTCACTGGAAAGGAATATCTCTGACAATTTATTCTATTAATCATGCTGCAAGGCACTTCTGGTGTGAATCAGCCATCTACAAAGATGTTGCCCAGGGGACACCCAGATGTGTTACGATCCTGCAGGGAGGCTACCCTCATGTCCCCCGGGGATCACAACCAGAAGACATATCTGCGCCCTACGGCACTGTCCTACTACTTAGCTGGTATTGCACCACCTGACATCTGCCGGGAAGAAGCATCCAGTAATGAAAGGTCAAAAGCAGTGACATATCTGGCTCATCCCCTGTTCGAATATCAGCCAGCACGCCAACACTTTAAATCAAGAAATAACTTTCTACAGAGATACTCGCAGGAACACCCCAGTCCAAAAGTGGCAGGCTAAAACTCAGAACCTCAATCCATGGCTGATACCAGGTGAGAGACTCCCCTCCTCCCTCCCCGTGCACACAGAAGACTGACTTGGAAGGCGCAGAACAGACTGAGCTCTGGCATCACAAGGTGCAGAGCCAACCTTAAATGGGGCTACAAAGTGAAGTTCACAACATAGGAGTGTTGAGAAGAGCAGACCACTTACTACAATGCAGCCTGTGCCCTGCCATGTGCACAATGGAGGACCTTATAGAAACACCACAGGCACTCCAAGCGGCCCGCGACTGGTCAAAGGACATTTAGTGTAATGCCAGGACTTTCTTTGTGTTTTTAAATACATTACAACTGTACCTTCAATTCACTTCTGACATATTTTTTATTAATCTGCAGAATGGTTGTACAACTATTTTCAATACCTCTTATTGGAAAAGGAATCCGTTATTGCACACAGTCTATACATATGTATTGTCGAATGCTTTCATGGCCGGAATCACTAGGTTGTCCCTGGGTCCCCTTCGGGGTGAGAAGGGCGGGGTACAAGAACCCCAAATAAATAAATAATAAATTGTTGTGGGTTTTTCTGGGCTATATGGCCATGTTCTAGAACATGGCCATATAGCCCGGAAAAACCCACAACAACCAGTCTATACATACATTGTTGGTTATAAACCAGAAACATAGTACTTGAGTGAAAATACAACAAGTAGCCTGATGTTGTCTAGTCTTTCTTCTAGGCAAATGCATGTTAAATGTGATCATTTGCAGGAGTACATCTGTATGGATGAAACCTCCCCTTGGCATGGGTCCCCACTAGGGAGAGAATCCGTGGCACTGCATATAGCTTGATGAAAACTAGGAAACCCAAGACTGGGTCATGATGTCAGTTGAGAATTAAGATATCAGTAGAGTGGCAGAGTCAACACCAATTTTAGTAGACGTTTAGATCATGAAAAAAAGTTTTCCTTTGAATGTCAAAATTATTCATTAAAACAATGTTGGTAAACTAAAAATGCAATTACTGACTATATCTGAGGAAAGCTATTATATCTGAATGGGCAACTGTCACGGATTAATTCAGTGGTGTCAAACTTGAGGGTCTCCATGTGGTTTGGACTTCAGCACCCAGAATTCCTGGCCATTAGACATGCTGGCTGGGGCTTCGGGGAGTTGGAGCCTCAAGCCTCTGGAGGACTGCAAGTTTGACACCATTGGGTTAAGGGGGCACACTGACCCCTGAAGGGACCTCTTCTAGCAAAACACAATTGGGGGGGGGGGGGTGGCGAAATCCCTCTCAATGCCCACTGGGATGGTGGAAGGGCAATTTTGCTATGTTCAGTCAGTTCAAATTTCAAAAGAAGCTATCTTTTGAGCTTAAAATGGTATTTGAGTGCAAAAACATGTTTTCTAAAAAAACATAACAACCACTGAAGTGCTAGCAGTAGCATAGCAGATTTTTTGAAACAATATTTTGGACCAGAAAATCCATTGGCGTCAGTCCCCACATTTCAGAGTATGATTTGCATATACTCATATACTCACACAACATTAAGTACCATCCATTTCTCCAATTGCTTGGTGATGTTCTGTAGTTTCCATTCAGTCAGATTTGCAACAAAGACTCCAGGATTGAAAGAACAAGTGCTTGCTTTCATGGATAGTTTCCGAACAGTTTCTTTTTTATAATCAAGAAACCCAATGTAATTATACTGAAAAGGAACAGACAGATCAGATCCAACTCCAGACACAGATAAACACATCCCACTCCCAAAGACTGCCTTTGTCACATGGCCACCTCTTTGAGAAAGCCAGAGAATGTACCAGTACATGGAAAGAACCCATAATCTAAAGAAACTTCATCCTAATATTTCTAGATGTGATATTCAGCTACAGTTTTAAAAAACACAGAAAATATTACTTTGGAGATCTATTTGATAACCAACCTGACACTTATAATCACAAAAGCATCTCATTTTTAAAATAATGCCTTCTTATGGTCTTGTTTCTCACTGCCCACTTTAACACAAAGGGCTGGATCCAGATTTAGATGTATAAAAATGAACCAGCGGAAAAGGACTTCCCATCACACTCCCCTCTGCAGCATGCTCTGAAGGCTAAATCCTTTCAAATCAGATGGAAATATAGGTGAACAAAACTTTTCTGGCCAAAAGGATTTTGGATCTAAACCTAATAAAAGATTAAGGCTGCTATCCTATCCAGCATGCAAGTTCTAGAAATTAGATTTAGCCAAAGTCCCACTTGTTGGCTTCAAGGGAACAACTTCCTCCTCAGCACAATAGATCTGTTACTTGCACTGAACAAGAGGCAGAAGCATCGCTTCCAACTACCATAATGCAAAAATGGACCTTGAGGTCATTGTAATAACTGGAGGTACTTTCAAAACTGCAGCCTTTCCAATGTAGGGAAATAGAAACTTGCAATGGCTAGAAAATTATTTAGGCTTCTAAGCACTTCTATACTAACTGCCATTGTACTGGATTTATATAATATGACAACAGTATAAACTTAACGGAATGTTAATGCTTAGCTTCACTCAATGTTTTGGGGAAAACCACAAAGCGTAAAGAAATCCTATAAAATTTTGAAGATAAGCATGCAACCACAAAGTGGAGGCAATGTCACACTATGTTACATGACCATTTGTAGCACTGGTGTCATTTTACAACTCTTGGCACCTGGTTGCCAGCTCCACGAACTGCAAATTTATTTGAAGTAGAGTCACAGTCATCCGAGAATGCAGCTGCATGGCCCGGTTGCAGTGGGGTGTTGTAAAGTTCAAGGATATCATCTGAAATTGTAACCCAAGCAAAGGAATGTCACAACCAATAAAATCTTGTGTTCTTTTAAGCGAGGTTGCTCACAACCCCAGTCAGTACTTAAATGGAAGTGAAAGAATTTAATCATATATATATATATATATTTAAAAAACCAATGCCATTAAAATTAAGAATGCAAGTCAGAATCAAACTACTTCCATCTGCTCAAAATATTTCTAGACAAGTATTTTTGAATCAGAGGCCACATGACAAAGAACTGTCTGAAATGAAAGACAATTCAAATGCAGTTTGTTGTATCATCTATAATATAAATCTGTAAGGGGCGTCGTACGGAGCCGTATAACTCCACAACCCCCCAACGAAACTGAACCAGAATTGCCATGCCCCTAGGACAACCCACTCGGTACAAACTAATGTACTCCAAATTAAAAAAAAAACACCACAACAACGACAAAAACACCGCAAAACAACTGAACATGCGCACTGGCGCAAACTCCCCGGCACGCGCGCACGCACGGCCCCTCCCCCCCTCCCCCCGCGCGGCACACACACACGTGCGCGGTGCAAACTCCCCGCCACGCGCGCACGCGCCGCCCCTCACCCCCCCCCCGCGTGGCACACACAAAGGGGTGGGGTGAAGGGAGGGGGCGTGTCTAACCGGAGAGGGAGGGAGGAGGGAAGGAGAGAGTCACGGAGGAAAGGGGTGGGGCGAAGGGAGGAGGCGTGTCTTCAAATTCGCCCCCTCCCTTCTCCCCACCCCTTCCCTCCCTGAGTCACTCCTTCCCTCCTCCCCCCCTCCGGAAAGACACGCCCCCTCCCTTCGCCCCACCCCTTCCCTCCCTGATTGACTCCTGGAAGGAAAGGGGTGGGGCGAAGGGAGGGGGCGTGTCTTTCCGGAGGGGGTGGGAGGAGGGAAGGAGTGACTCAGGGAGGGAAGGGGTGGGGAGAAGGGAGGAGGCGTGTCTTCAAATTCGCCCCCTCCCTTCGCCCCACCCCTTCCCTCCCTGAGTCACTCCTTCCCTCCTCCCATCCCCTCCGGAAAGACACGCCCCCTCCCTTCGCCCCACCCCTTTCCTTCCAGGAGTCAATCAGGAAGAGAAGAGGTGGGGCGAAGGGAGGGGGCGTGTCTTTCCGGAGGGAGGGGAGGAGGGAAGGAGTGACTCAGGGAGGGAAGGGGTGGGGAGAAGGGAGGGGGCGACTTGGAAGACAACAATGATGGATCCGGACCAAAGCATTCAATACGCCCTAATATCCACACAGATGGAGTTTGAGGGAAATAGACCTTGACATTTGGGAGTTGTAGTCACTGGGATTCAGAGTTTACCAAGACTCAAAGAGCATCCTGAACCCCACCAACGACAGAATTGGGGCAAACATGCCACACTGAACCCCCATGACCAACAGAAGATACTCAAGTTCACACACAAGCATAAAGAAGGGGGAGGACGGAGGGATGCCAGAGAGAGAGAGAGAGGGAGAGAGAGAGAGAGAGAGAAAGAGGGGAAAGGAAGGAGTGTGAGAGAGAGAAAGAGGGAAAGAGGGCGAGTGAAGGAAGGAAGAGAGGCCAGGCACAGACTTCAAAACTCTTACTAAAAGCCACAGCAACGCGTGGCAGGGCACAGCTAGTATTGAAATAAAAATCAAAAATCTTATATATTGTATGATGAATGTATCAAAAGTAGATTTTTGAATATCAGCTATTCATTAATAGTGCCACTTGATCCACAATGTGGCTTCATTCTCACATATCTACAATAGCAAAAAAGGAGTGTAGTAACTGGGCCAGAAAAAAAAGCTAAATTAGTCCCAACTAAAGCAGACTAATAGAATCAATAGGATGTATGTATTGATTCATCAAGCCAGTTAACTAGACAGTTCTACTGTAGTTGGGGAAAAACCAAATGGCATTAGCTCTATGTTTATGTCAGCTAGAAACATATCTTAATGTCAGTGATGTTACTTCACAAATGCACTAAGTAAGTCTTAACTCATCTCTCATGCAGGTAAATGTCATTAACATTACTGAGAGTTCAAATCAGCAAATAGTCGATGTAAGTCATTTTTTTTATTTTGATTTATGAAACAAAGAATGGACTGTTGCACCAATTAAAAAGTTAATTTAATTATGTTAAATATTTTCTCTTCTTACACCCCTATGAAAACGGTTGTACAAATTTGTTCTAAGAGATTGCATCTATATACAAAAGCAGTGAATCGCCCTTGTAACTATAAAATAAAGTCATGTTTTATATTCTTGCCATAGAAGCAATGAAAGTTGTCACTGCAAGTTACCGGAATTGTCAATATTTTTGAGGCAAAACAGCATTTTATTTTTGAAGCAAGATTGCCTACAGAGAGACAAACACATTTCTACGCCTAAAGTAATTGCACAAAGAAAAGTTTCCTTACCTTGCACAATCACATCATCATCCAAATAAATGGCCTTTTCCACGTTAGGGATCCAGTTAGGCAGGTAGAACCTTGCGAAGGTTAACTAGATAAATGCAAACCAAATAGAAAGTAATAGCATTAATTTTCTAATAACAATCACCTCTTTGATTGTGTAGTCACCAACAAAATACAGTAAAACTACTGGCTAAATTTGGAAGAAATTTCCAAATATTTCAAAGTGATTATCAGAACTGGCTAGACTCTATTTTGACTATAGGGTCAAAAATTCAAATGACAGGAGGAGTTAGGAAACAGATTGTCCCAACACCTAATATTTAGGCATACCTTACAACCTCTGCATCCTTGGAGTCATACTGTATGCCTAAATATTCCATGGATACATTCAGGTGGATTCCCAAAATCACAGATAATAGCAAACCTCTTGAAATGAAGGACATCTGGCCCAAGAATATAGAGGACTTAGAAAATATTGAGAGGAATATTTTGTTGGACATGGATAAATGAAACTATGGATATAGGAGTCATACTGTATATTTATTATTAAATTGTCAACAATCTTACCAGCATAGTATGCTTACAATAAGATACATTTGTATTGGTACTCACAGGTTTTATGGAGTCTGGCATTCCTGAGTCAACTTTCACTTTTCCATCCAAGATGTGAGGGTCAAAATTTAAAATTCGGTATTTCACATTTTTCAGGCTAGTTTTGCTAATCCATGATCTACATATAGATACAAAGAAGTTATTGGAACCCTTTACTGAAGGAAGCTAGAATGGTTCCCTCCCAAGTGCCTTAGTGCCTTTCCACCAGCAGGTAAAGATTCAGACAGGTCTTTGATTAACTGATCTTGCTTATTGTCAGGCTGCTAAAGGGTGGGTCCTTCATCTCCTTTCTTTTTACAGTTTTTGTGTTGCACTTCTAATTTTTAATTGGTATTTGTTTGACTGAACTGTGAAATCATTTGTGTTTCGAGTAATAAATAAATAAATAAATAAATAAATAAATGTCTACGAATAGCATACTTTCCTTTATGTGAATGTTAGGGTGAAGAAGTGAATGGCTTTTGAACTTCTCTATCAAATCTCAGTGATTACAACCTCTCAATCTCAGATCCTAAAGGGATTGCAATGATCTACTTTGGTGGGTGATTATAAAGGCTAATAACGTTAAGTGTTATTAAAGGGTTGTACCCCATAATAAGCTTTGAGGAGAGGCGGAAATAAATTTTATGATGATGATGTACTCTTACACATAGATATTGAACAAAATACCCCATCCTTTCCCAATTCGTTTTCACAATCAATGAGGATGAATTCAAGTGTGTGGTTAAATGAATCAATTAAAATGTAAGTCTCCAAAATCCAGTTTATTCAACCTAGTGATCAGATAAGTAGCAAGATGAAGCCAAAAGCCTATTTATTAAACCAGTGTCCATTCTAGATTCAGGCCTACTTTTGGAACAAAAATAGTCTTGATGGGTGACCTATGCTGTGAACTATACAGAGGAATGCATCCCTCTTGGTTTGGGGAACATTCTAGCAGCATACAATATCCATCACGATATACTTCAATATCATGACATCTTTCTGGATGGTTTAGTCAATATGAGACCAGTGCTTTCAATACCATTCACGGAAAAGTCCCAGAAAGTGGTTCCAGTGGGCTGCTGTTTGGCCTTGTGGCCATTAGTTTATGAACTTCCATGAGTTCAACAGTATCCCTTGTGTTTTTTATCATTTACATGAAGTCACAGGAGCGAGGCATTTGGGTTTTTGTATTACAGCGGTAATATCCTTGACCTCTTAACTTATGTCAAAGAATCTATGACAGTCTGAAATTATCTGTATGCAGTTAAGGATCGGATAGAGTGAACAAACTGGAGTGCAAACCAGACCAAAAAAGTAGTTGGCCAAAAGAAAGTCCAGTCTGCAATTGGGATTGCAATTCATTTTGTGAATGCAGCTGTACACTACCTGAGACACCAGAGTTTCGATTTGGGATACTCTTGATCCCAGGATTGCTGGGTCTTTTCTCAGATCAGTGGTTCTCAACCTGTGGGTCCCCAGATGTTTTGGCCTTCAACTCCCAGAAATCCTAACAGCTGGTAAACTGTCTGGGATTTCTGGAAGTTGTAGACCAAACATCTGGGGACCCACAGGTTGAGAACCACTGCCTTAGGAGAGATCAAATTTGATCCATGTTTTAATTATTTCATAATTTGACTACCATAATGTACTTCATGGCTTCCCCTTTGTAGAGTTTAGAAACTGCAGCTGGAAGAAAATGTAGAAGCCATATGTCATGTCATATATTATGTGCCACCTGCCTTGAATCAAAGACATTGGCTTCCAATTTATTTCCAAGCAAAGTATAGTATACAACCACAATTAAGAAAGACAATGAACCTCTTTCCTTTGAGAAGCAATTGTTTTGAGTATTATCCATAATTACTTCTCACACAGAATACAGGACTGAAAGATACTGATCAGCAGCAAAATTCAAGCAGCATTACCTCAAGTGGTCTACTGTATCATTCAGAGTGACAATGTGGAATGTTACGTTGGACTTGGTGTTTTGCTGAATACTGTTCACAGCTGCAATTACACCGCCAAGCCTATCATCAGATGCTGTAATGACCACAGGGATTTCCTTGTCATTTTGACCTTCTGTCCACCTTTGAGGAGCCTCAGGTATAAAATCTATTGGTTGGAGTCCTAATGGACTTGAATCTGCAAGACAACAGCATTGCAAAAACTTTATAATGATATTTGTTGTTGTTGTTCATTGCTATCAAGCTGACTTCAACTTATAATGGCACTACGAATGAAGAATCTCTTAGTCATCCTCTTTTCAATAGCCCTCTGAGGTCTTGCAAACCCAGACATGATTATGAGAACTTCAAGGAACATTATTAGCGGCATGATTACATAAGCCTAAAATCCATGCTAAACCAAACGAAAGACTTATACGGTCCAGCATTTTATTCACACAGCAGCCAAAGAAAAACCCACATGTAGGACATAACTGAAACGACACACTTCCATGTGAGCATCTTAACTGCAGGATGAATGCAGTTTGACACTCCTTTAACTGCCGTAGCTCAATGCTATGGAATCTTGGGAGGTGTAGGTTTTCAACTTTCTCTGCTAAAGTCAGCTAGTGCCTCATTTAACTACAACTCCCAGGATTCCATAGCAATGAGCAATGGTAGTTAAAGTGGCGCAAAACTGAACTAATTCTACAGTGTAGATCAGACATGGGTAAACTTTGGCCATCTGGGTGCTTTGGACTTCACTGGATTACAATGAATGCTACTGTACACCTTTACTTAATATTTCCAATTAATCCAGCTAGCTCTCAGATAACCGACTTTAAACGAAAATTTTAGCATTTCCCAATGATGTATTGATTGAGAGTTGAACGTTACTACAGACAATATAATCTTTCAGACATATAGAATAATTAAAACCAAACTTGCAATAAAAACTATGCATTTAGTCAGATGTAGTCACTTCTTCAAGTCAAAGACTGCATTGATTCTAAAACTACTAGGGCTGCACTCTGCTACTTCTTCCAAGATGCTGGATATCTGGTCTTCAGCAAAATCAAGTTATTTCTAGTTTAAAACAAGGGGGGAACACAACTTGTTTTGATACATACTGCACTGGAAGTATCTGGATCACAAAACAGCTTTAAAACACATGATCTCCCATGCACCATGTTTTTCTAAGGTTTTGATAATACAGAGAAATATTTGCCCAGAGGTTTCATATATAGGGAAATGGGCCACATGCAGCCTCCCTGGAAGAGTAAGGCTTCCCAGGGGTTAAGGTACTTTTTCTATTGGCATTTAGTGAGAAACATTAAATAACAATAAAAGAGCAGGCAACGAGTAGGGTCGAATGAAATAAGTAATCAAAGCTTGAGTAAAGAAATGCCATAAAATAGGAAGAAAGGGGTTAACAGGAAATTTAATACAATGGTTTATTTCCTATCAAATAAACATTACTCTAACACAGAGCTCCTAGAGGACAAGGCCTACCTGAAAATTCTCTTTTTAAGAGATCACTAAGACCAAGTATGTTGTGATGCAGCACTAACAAGAATACAACAACAACAAGCACTAGGATGAAAATGTTTACTGCAACAGAAGAACAAAAAAACACAGTTAGTACAATGATGTGTGCATAGATCTTGAAAATTTCAATCTTATTTTTAAAATGCTATTTAAGAATACTATTTAAGGGGGAAAATACCTTTTCTGAATGTCATTATGTCTGGATGTTCTGCATTAACAATTGGTCCTCTTCAACAATCTGTAAGATGGAAGCACACCAGGTGTTCAACCTGTATTGGTTTACTGTCCCCAAAAAGTAGCAGTTACCCTGTTATTTAGTGATGTTATTGTGTTGTTATTTAGACAACACTCCCAGTTAAAAAGCAGCTATCACCTCCTCCTAATACAGAGGTTCCCAACCTGTGGTCTGTAGACCACCAGTGGTCCCCAAGAACTAAAATATGGCCACGGCCTCAACATTACTACACCACTGCAACAAGAGCGACTAGTCTCACAAAACCCTCTTATAGTGCCAAGACTTATCAAATATGGTTTTCTGTGGATGAGCAGAAAACGACTGGATGGCATATGTTCTGTATCAGAAACTAAACCACTGTAGTCTATCCAATGCAAAATTCTGAATCAGCAGCCCAAATAACCAACCCAAATCTAAAGTTGACCAAAAACCTTTTGGTACTAATGTTGAAGAGTGGTTCCTAGTGAAAGTGGTCCTTGGTTAAAAAAAAAGTAGGGAACCACTGTCCTATAGGATGCTTGCTTACTAATGCCCATCTGGCCACTAATGCCCATCTGGATAAAAATGAGGATATTATACATCTTCTGTGGCTACATCTACACTGTTGGATTACTTAGTTACTTTACTTAGGCAATCCCTCATTATCTGAGTAGAATTCTCTTCCAAGGTTGGTGTCCTGGCGGTGGGTATACAAGTAACTGTGGAGCCCTATTCTTGATCTGCATCTTCTCCCGCAGTGAGGGCATTGGTTTCCAAGTGGAAGGCGGTCCCAGTCGGGGTTGGCTTGATGTGCCTTTCTCTTGGCAAATTTCTCTCTTTCGGCCTCCATTCGTGCCTCTTCAAATTCTACAGCACTGCTGGTCACAGCTGACCTCTACACTGTTGGATTATTGTGGTTGTAATTTCTGGCAGAGAAGGCTAAAGGATCATGAAATTACAACTTCCAAGGCTCCATAGCACTGCACCAAGACATCTATAGTTCTGTCAAACTGCATTAATTCTACAATGCAGATGCACCCTGAGAATAAAGACACACGTGTTGTGCTGGATCAGTCAGAAAGAGGTACATAAATAAATCAGGACAGTAAATAAGGAACAACACTCTGAAACAGATAGCAAGCAATCAGGGCCAGTTAACACCTCCCAACTGCATTTTTATGTTTTATGTATTTTATTCTGCTGTTGTTTTGTGTTTTGATTTTTATTTTATTGTATTGCATTGTTGGGCTTGGCCTCATGTAAGCTGCCTCGAGTCCCCATTGGGGAGATGGTGGCGGGATATAAATAAAGTTTATTTGCTGGACGCAGCATATTATTTGAGAACACAGAAGTGCTGGACCACTCTCACAACCACCATGTCAGACTACACAGAAAAGCCATTGAAATCCACAAGCATGTGGACAATTTCAACAGAAAGGAGGAGACCATGAAAATGAACAAAATCTGGCTACCAGTATTAAAAAAAAAACCCTCTAAAATTACAACAGCAAAACAACAGAGAGGAAACAATCAGGGACAGTGAATCACCTCTCAACAAAAGATTGCCCCAGGCACTTTTTTTGGGTCGTGTCAGGAGAGACTTCAGAAACTGCAAGTTGCTCCTGGTATGAGAGAATTGGCCATCTGCAAGGACGTTGCCCAGGGGACGCTCAGATGATTTTTGATGTTTTTATCATCCTTGTGGGAGGCTTCTCTCATGTCCCCACATGAGGAGCTGGAGCTGATAGAGGGAGCTCATCTGCCTCTCCCCGGATTTGAACCTGCGACCTGTCGGTCTTCAGTCCTGCTGGCACAGGGGTTTAACCCACTATGCCACCGGGGGCTCCGCCCCAGGCACTGCCAGGCCATCAAATGCTAATCAAGGTGGCCAGTTGAAACATTCACACCTAGCTCCAGCAGACAAGAGTCCTTTGTCCCACTCTGGTCATTCCACAGATATATAAACCCTTTTTTCCTAGTTCCAACAGACATCACTACCTCTGAGGATGCTTGCCATAGATGCAGGCGAAACGTCAGGAGAGAATGCCTCTAGAACATGGCCATATAGCCCGAAAAAACCTACAACAACCCAAAGTTTATTATTATTAACAGAGGATTCCCCCGGGCAGCAACAATCCAGGCTTTGAAGCTGCATGGCCATTCAATGCTAATCAAGCTGACCAATAGCATTCAAACTTGCCCCAAAGACACAAGAGTTCTTTCTCCCACCCTGGACCTTCCACAGATATATAACCCTCATTTCCAAAAGACCTCACAACCTCTGAGGATGCCTGCCATAGATGTGGGCGAAACGTCAGGAGAGAATGCTTCTGGAACAGCCCTGAGAACTCACAGCAACCCAGTAATTAATTAAAGGCTTTTAAACCCACCCCCCCTTTAAATCTTACTTCTTTCCCCTGAACGCAGCTTCCCTCCGACTCTTCTCTCCCCTCCGCTCAGTCTGGCAGCCGCGAACGCAATGCCAACTCAACAGCGGCGCTCAACTCTGAACAGCTGGAATAGTAAAAGGCCGTCTTCCCCAGTGCCTGATGGGATCAAACACAAATGCCTGAGTCGCCGTGCTCAAGAGTATAGCCTATTAAGGTTTAAATACGTGTCAGTGTCCGCTCGCAACGTTTTAAGCACGGCCAAAATATCAAAACAAAACCAAAAATAAAAGACAGAGCAGGCAACGAGTTAGACTCCTAAGGCTCATGAGCAGGAGGGGTCCTTCTGCGCCTCGCGTTGATTTAGACTCCTAAGATTTCCAAGGCTCATGAGCAGGAGGGGTCCTTCTGCGCCTCGCGTTGCCATGGAGACGCGGCCTAACACTCGCGAGCGAGGGCAGACTCGCGGAACCAATCCTTTGATTTGGAGGAGGAGGAGGAGGCTCGGCCCCGCCCCGGAAGTTCAAACGCGATGAGTAAACTGCCGCTTCCGGCGAGCTTATTCCTGCCCGCCCTTAGGAGCCGGACCGCCTGCGCGAGAGAGCCGGAAGTTCCTCCGCCGTGCGATCTCGCCGCTTCCTTCTCGGACGCCAACTCGCAGGGAGAGCCTCTGCCTCGGCCCGTGTGCAAGGCCGAGGAGCCTCCGAAGTGGGGCGCCATGTTTCACGTATTCCCCTCCATCCCCACGCAGATGGTAAGGCTCCGCACTGTAGAAGGGGCACTGTATAGAACCAAAGTGGTTCCAAACTGGATTAATTCTACAGTGTAGATGAGGCACGGGCAAACCTAGGCCTTTCGGGTGTTTTGGACTCCAACTCCCACCATTCCTAACAGCCTCAGGCCCCTTCCTTTTCCCCCTCAGCCGCTTAAGCGGCTGAGGGGGAAAAGGAAAGGGCCTGAGGCTGTTAGGAATGGTGGGAGTTGGAGTCCAAAACACCCGAAAGGCCTAAGTCTTCCCATGCCTGGTGTAGACACACTCCTAGTCTGTTTTAAGCCTTTCGTGCTTTTGTGGATTACAAACACGCAGAGCAAAACTGGACACAGAAAGTAATACATAGCCACTACTTTGAATTTAAACTTCTCAGCCATAAGTAATGCATCTAAAAGTAAGACTTTCATATGTAATATTGCGAGCTGAACACTTCTCTTTGTTTTCAGGACAGGACAAAGTGTTCAGGCATCTAAGCACTGGACCGGAAACTGCCTTTTTGTTTGTGGTTGTAAAGCAGACGTGGCCTAAGCAAAGCTGGTCCTGGTTGGTTGTTCATGTTCTGCAGCAGAGGTTGTCTCTAAAAGCAACATCCACGCGCAGATAATAATACTTTATTTTTATTGTGTTGTCGAAGGCTTTCATGGCCAGAATCACTGGGTTGCTGTGAGTTTTCTGGGCTGTATGGACATGTTCCAGAAGCATTCTTTCCTGACGTTTTGCTCACTTCTGTGGCAGGCATCTTCAGAGGTTGTGAGGTCTGTTGGAAACTAGACAATTGGGGTTTATATATCTCTGGAATGTCAAGGTAGGGAGAAAGAACTCTTGTCTGTTTGAGGAAAATGTAAATGTTGCAATTGGGCACTTTGATTAGCATTGAATAGCCTTTCAGCTTCAAGGTTTGCTGCTTACTGCCTGGGGGAATCCTTTCTTGGGAGCTGTTAGCAGGCCCTGATTGATTATTGTCTGGAATTCCTTTGTTTTCTGAGTGTTGTTTTTTATTTACTATCCTGATTTTAGTGTTTTTTAATGCCACTAGCCAGATTTTGTTCATTTTCATGATTTCTCCTTTCCGTTGAAATTCTCCACTTGCTTGTGGCTTCTCTGTGTAGCCTGACATGGTGGTTGTTAAGAGTGGTCCAGCATTTCTGTGTTCTCAAATAATATGCTGTGTTCAGGTTGTCCCACCCTGAACATTCCACAAATACATAAACCCCAATTGCCTAGTTTCTAACAAACCTCACAATCTCTGGGGATGCCTGCCATAGATGCAGGTGAAACATCAGGAAAGAATGCTTCTGGAGCATGGCCATACAGCCTGGAAAACTCATAACAACCCACTTTATTTTTAACCCATCCTCCCTCCTCAGAGGGACTCAGAGCAACTTCCAAAACCAAAAATGGCAAACATTCATTGCCACATACAACGACAAAATAAAGATAAAGTAAAAACAAACAGTTAAAAATGAACAATTAAAAATAAGCCAATAAAACAACCTGGGATAAAACCTGTAATCAAGTTACCTCAAAGATAACAATAATCAGATAAAATCTGTATAAAAATATAAAAGTATACAAATTGGTTATTCCATGCGAAGTGGTGTAAATCTTCCCACCACCACCACCACCATGGTCTCCAATTTTGTTCAAATTTTAGCTGTAGTGCTAGTTCTGTGTTAAACTAAGTTTCCCAAAATTTGAGGCCTCTGCTATAGTTGCTGATCTAGACCCCCTTATCTGAATGGTAGCCAGTCAGCATGTGCACAACATTTAACAAAATGTAATTTTTGGGTTCTAATAAAATTGAAACTAAATGTATAAGAATGGCTAGTCAATAGAAATCCTGTAGTTTTTTTTTTTTTGCTGATTCCAGTGAAATTAATTTTAAAATGATGGATGCAAAATCCAGTCAAACAAGTTTACTCAAAATGTGCATGAAAATGTGTCGTGACTCATTGTGACAAATTTTGACCAATATTCAGACTGCAACAATTTCCATGCAAAGGAAGATATAGACTTGAAAATTTGACCAAGCATTATGCTTATGCTGGACACAATACTGCCAGATTTGCAATTATCCAGCCTCTATAGCTACCCTATAGGATCTCTTCAAATTTGGCACTGTCATCACATACGGTTAAATCAAAGTTCAAAGCCTTTTTTTAAAAAAGTCTACCTGAATATGCTTGTGAATTCTCCTACCATAAAGGGCAGAACCACCATATTGTGTTCTTTGTTGTATAAAAACACTTAACAAATTACTGTCAAAACCTGCTAGAATTAGGTTAACACTATTTTTAGGCAACATCCACAACTTGCT
Source organism: Anolis sagrei (assembly GCF_037176765.1). Taxonomy (NCBI): domain Eukaryota; kingdom Metazoa; phylum Chordata; class Lepidosauria; order Squamata; family Anolidae; genus Anolis; species Anolis sagrei. The sequence goes on along the minus strand of NC_090022.1, from coordinate 68,087,473 downwards.
GATCCTAAAAATGTCACAAAAGAATCAGCAGTAATCTAATTGGATTCCTCCTCCAGCCACTGCTTCTTGACCATAGTGTCCGATGAGAGGCAGTTGGGGCAGAGTAGTACCAATAGCTGCACACTAAGGACTCAGCAAGGTCCTGGGACTGGCACTGAACTGGATTGGCAACACTCTGGGGCATCTGGCAGCAAACCTGATTCCCCATTTCTATTGATATCTTTACCTTTTCTTTTACATTGGATAGAAATATATGTTCTTGATATGCTTTGTCCATGTAAAACTACTCAATTTGGATTTAAATGAATTTCCAAACTGCCATGTTATTCTTCATAGTAGTTGTGTATACATATCTTTTCTTCTTCTTTCACAGGACTATAAAGGCCAGAAATTAGCAGAGCAGATTTTTCAGGGAATAATTCTTTTCTCTGCTGTAAGTATAATGAAATGAAAATGTGATCTTTGCAAAAGTAATCTAAGATGAATGTCATTGGTTAAGCTTATTCCTTTAAAGTTTGTATGGTTCCAGTTTCAGTGACTGAAATTCAGCTTATATGTTGTTTCTTTGAATGGATGGGAGTCCTCTGGATGTGGCAGAGGAACAATCCAGAGTTGTGTGAGTAGGGTCTCCTTCTGCCAGTTTCAGAGACAGGAGATAGTTATTGGTCATTTTAACTGTTCTCTCCCTTCTCCTTTCCTTTTTAAAAAACCTTATCTTGTTAATCAGAAAAAAAACCTTTTCAGAGACTCCCCCTTCCATGTTTATTATGACTTTCTTTTAACATAGCATTATGCTTTTCCTGTTAACTTCTTCTCAGTTCATTATGTGAATGGAAGCCCTTCTGTTCTCGGAAGTGGCATTTTGGATTCAATGCATGCCTATATTGCAGTGTCCCTGGAGCCATGGGGTCTAAAGGTATCAATAAATTATGTGTTAAAGCTCAATACTATCGTGTTGAATCAGCCCTAACCTAATTGAGTTTATATGTAATGCAGTGCCTTTTACATTCTTTTACGCTTTGTTTGGACAGTGGCCTGGGATTTCCTTTTATATATTTTACTTTTCTTGTAGGTAATTGGCTTTATTTATGGATACATCACTGAACAGTTTGGCTGGACAGTTTACATAGTAATGGGTGGATTTGCTGTATCATGTCTGGTAAGAACAGTACTTTCTATAGCAAACAATATATGCAATGTAATCCAAACAATGAGTTCTGTGAAAGCTGCAGTAGATTGCAGTTGTAATATAGACAACACATTCTACAAAAAGAGGATAATAGAAAGGCACATTACCAAGTGCCACAATTCATATTTGAACCTTTATCTTCTGCCTTTATCTTTCTATTTTAGTCTTTATAGTTCTGTACTTATCATTATCTTTCTCTGTACATATTTGAAATAATTTCAGTATAAACACTGAAAACTCTGCCTAGTTTTAATGGGTTTGCATGAATTGTTAATGTTGATGTTCAGCAAAACTGTGTCCTTTACAAAAATCTTATCAAGGAACAGTTATGAATTTTCTTGGAAATCTTTTACAGCTCACACTCCCTCCATGGCCCATTTACCGTCGCAATCCTCTGAAGTGGCTCCCTGTTCAGGAAGTGGCAACAGATGAGAAGAAGCCAGCAGACAGAAAAGTAAAAAGGCACCCTAAAAACTGAAAACTGGCATATCATGTATCATTTTCTGCCATTAAATTTGATCTAAAATGTAATGCTTCTGTTTTTTTAATTTGGTTTCCTATGGTATGGTTTTATTTGTTTGTTTTTTTAATTTAATTTCCTATCAGTATTCAGAAATTGGCTCTGTACAGAACAAGTTGCAAAATGTAAACCTAGCAAGAGCGCCACTGCTATCTGATGGTTTAAATTCTGGATCTTGTCCACTAAAGAATGAGAATGTAATACACATGAACAGTTTTGCCATATCGGCTCTAAAGGACAAGATATTTCCTCTGAAAATCTCATGCAAACAGGAATAAATAAGCAAGATTCTGCAACAAGTTGAGAAGTCTACAACAATTAAGTCTACTAAAGCAGCTGAAGATCTTGTGTATTCTTACAAGAAATTAAAAGTCTATCTTGCTATATCCTCAATAAAGCCTATAAAAAGCTGCAGAGTATTAACAGTGTTTATTGTGCTGTATACACAAGGTGTATTGCCTTTCCTATCACTATTTTGAAGTGTTACTTGAAAATGCATTGTTTATTAAACATGAAAACCAAAAACTTTTCTTTTTTAAAAAAATCATTAGAATAATGCACATAAATGATTGCAGATCCAGGAGTTAGGTGATTGTGTTAAATTCAATTTCATGGCAGTGGTAGTAATTAAGTTTATTTAATCTTTGTATAAAGAACTGATTCCCATTGTAGCTGTTTGAACTCTAAGATGCTATAGCACCAGAATGTATAAGATCTACTCTGTTTTTGGGTATTTTGACATTTTTCCTCCTTTTATTACCACATTTGCATAGAACTTAGCGATTACCCTACTTGTAGTGGCAGGCTTGTAGTTGGGTTGCAATTCTCCATCCGGTTCACTATACAAATCAGTAAGATGTAGTGGAATTAGTTGTTTGTGACTGTGTGCAAGATTGCAATCTTAATAAAGGTTTGAGATTTAAAGAAACAATGTAAGACAGAAGAAAATGAAACAGTTACAGAAAGGCTATCTATAACTTGTATTTAAAAACCCAAATATAATTTTAACGTATACATTGTCATTTATAAACAAAATAACATCTACATTTTTTTTAAAAAAAAAAAACTGTACAGCAAGAACTACCCCAGGTATCAATGTCTATAAACAGTCAAGTCAGCTACAAATAAAGGAACAACGTTTAGTTCTTTCCTTCAAGGAGTGACTCTAATGAGGTATATCTTAAAGCTTCACATTTTCTTCCAAGAACTTTAAATGACGGGCCTTCATGCTGTAAGAAGGGTACTTGTCTCCCATGATCTCCCGCAGTTTTAGCTGTTAAAAATATTTTTGAAGATCAGATACCTTGTAATTCAAGACATAACTTCTAGCAAGTGAATCAATTAGAGCAAAAACAAGCCTGGTAGTGGAATGATCTCACAGTGAAGCAGGACCCTCTTCTCCCTTGTCTGCTCTGCTCTGCATAGTTCATGAATCCTCTGGAGCAGATTTGGAGGAAATAAGGGAGGCTGGGAGGAGAAAGGTCAACTGCACAAGTGACTATTGGCCATAAACTACAATTACACATAAACACATATAAAACCATTGAACCTCAATAGATTTAAATATGTCTGATTTTGAAGTTGATCAGACCATTAAGATAGAATATCCCAAAACCAGCCTGTACGTATTTCTCAAACACACAGTTAGAATTACAGCAATTCTTCAATATGGCTGTGACTTCAGAGTTAAGCGTTCTCAGGATTAATCAAAAAGAGTACATAGCATAATATAATTTTAAATATTGGTTCTAATCCAAAGTGCAAGGAAATAAGTATTTGAGAATTAAGAAAAAAATAGTTACCATATGACTAATTGCTCTATTTCAGTCAAGTGAACTAGGAGGAGCTTGCTTTAAAATTCTGAAGTGCATTATTTTTTCCACAATTAGTAAAGCTATCTGGAAACATGCAAGGAAGCTGGTGCTTGCTGAGTCTTAAGAAATTCCCAAACCGGATGTTCAAAAAATTGGCATCTGTTGTACTGAATCTCAAATTTCCTATCTTTCAGATACTACACTGCCTGTAATAAGGAGGGGGATGGGGATGGTATGACTTTTCAGGTGTTCAATAGCTGAACCTCCAGATGTTTGAAAATGCAGATTCCAGTCACATTATATAGCATTGTGAAGAAGAACTGCCAGATTGCGGAAGGAAGAACTACATACCTCTCTCTTACGTTCATCATCTTCCTCCAGGACATCAAACACCTTCTCTAGCAAAGTCACTCCAAGTCCTTGAACTACATCTGCTCTCAGAATTTCAACCAGTCTCCTAATCTTTTCAGGTCCAGACAGAACATCTAGGGGGTAAAAGTGTAATCATTGTTAAGATAATTTGAGCTCTTGTGTTTAGCTTTTCAGCAATTCAGATACATTATCTTGGTAAGAGTCATCATGGACCACTTCCCATTTCATTTTAGTTCTGATCAATATTTCTGCCAAGGGCATTTCTCGACTACATTTTGCAGACTGTAGTCTTAATTACCTAGTACTAATCACTTGCCTATGTCAAGCACTAGTATTATCACAAAATTAAGTTGGGGAGTTTGTTGTCTTGCTATTACATTTTTCATTTTAAAATAGTGAGAGGAGCAAGACTGCTTCTGTGCTTGAGAGACACACTGCCCTTCTCTTCCTTTAAAAAAAGAACAAGAGCTTAACAAGATCACTATCCTTACCCTTTAATGGCACAGAGCCAGGCCTGTACAACTGTGGCTTTCTAGGTATTTGAGACTCCAGCCCCCAGAAGCCCTAGCCAGCTTATCTAATGGTCAGGAATTCTGGGAGCTGAAGTCCAAAACACCCAGAGGGCCACAAGTTGTGTAGGTCTGGTACAAAGTCGTAACTTGGGTATCACTGCTTTGAAATATCACACATACCTGAAGGAAGTTCCTGAAATGGAAAATCATCTGGTTCTTCTGAAGCTTTACCATGTAAAATCAAGGTGTCCCGGTACTTTCTATTAACCCTAAATTGTGATTCTGGTATTGCAGATTGTGAACCATTCTCTTTATTATCCATTTTCAGTGTTTGCGTCATCAGTTGTACTAAGTCATTCATCTCATTTGTTTTTCTGCAAAGGAATAACATGATGGCTTAAATCTCACCCTTAGTTCATAATTTGATATTAATAAAGCAAATGATCTACTTAGCACGTAATATACAGAGCTCTATTAGCCTATGGCTTAGACCGTACTGTTTAGAAGAGCTTTCTCACTTCATCCTCCTGCTGTAGAATAAATACAAGGAACAAATAATCAAGCAAACTGGCTGCCACACAGTCATGTATGGAGGGACTGTCCTCTGAAGTGTTTCTGCAGAACTGGAGTTGGAAGAGGCAAAGATACATTACAGATTCTATGTACTGGGCCTAGGATTTTTGTAAAGTGAATGGAACCAATGAGACATTTATATAGGAAGACATATTATATTATTCTAAAATGGAGGGCTCCCAAACTGTCCATAGGGGTACCTAAGATGAAGTGGAAATAGAAAAAAAGTTGAGATGGCCAACAAAATGTGAAGGAGAGTGGTGAGCTAAAGATTTAATCAACGACTATAAATGAGTGTCCATTTTTTACAACAATGAGCACTCTTAGTGTCACTTTTTAATGACAATTTTAATTTCAAGAAGTTTTCTTTGTCTAGATTTTTTTTAGCCTTTTCCTTTACATAAACATCTCCAAGCCTGAGTTTGTGAACCCTCCAAATTCTAGGCTTTTGCCAAAGGAAAAAATATATCCTTTTAAAATCAGCTGCAAGCCCACTTTACTATTTAAAATACCAAACAAAAGGGCTTTTTCCATAGATATAGTTGATTTTTCTCATAGGTCGTTGTTGTTACTAATATTAATTAGCATTTTTGGCAGCTGCCTGCACCTGATGTAATCATGCTTACTTTTGCACACTTGTTTCTTTGTTCATAAACACTTCTATATACCCTATATACTTGAGTATAAGCCAAGTTTTTCAGCCTTTTTTTAGCCCAGCTTATGCTTGAGTCAAGGTTATTTATTATTTGACTATGATATTTTTATTACATTTATTATTTTACTCTCATTATTATTGGAAGGATACATAAGCACATTTATATTGAAGAATGTATTGTCGAAGACTTTCATGGCTGGAATCACTAGGTTCTTGTGGGTTTTTTCGGGCTATAGAGCCATGTTCTAGAGGCATTTCTCCTGACGTTTCGCCTGCATCTATGGCAAGCATCCTTAGAGGTAGTGAGGTCTGTTGGAATTAGGACAATGGGTTTATATATCTGTGGAATGGCTGGGGTGGGGCAAGGAGCTCTTCCCTGCTGCAGTTAGGTATGAATGTTTCAGCTGATCACCTTCATTAGCATTTGAGGGCCTGCCTGAGCCTGGGAAAATCTCTTGCTGGGAGGTGTTAATCTGTGCCTGATTGTTTCCTCTCTGTTGTTTTGCTGTTGTAATTTTAGAGTTTTTTAATACTGGTAGCCAGATTTTGTTCATTTTCATGGTCTCTTCCTTTCTGTTGAAATTGTCCACATGCTTGTGGATTTCAATGGCTTCTCTGTGTAGTCTGACATGGTGGTTGTTGGTGTGGTCCAGCATTTCTGTGTTCTCAAATAATATGCTGTGTCCAGGCTGGTTCATCAGGTGCTCTGCTATGGCTGACTTCTCTGGTTGAAGTAGTCTGCAGTGCCTTTCATGTTCCTTGATGCGTGTCTGGGCGCTGCGTTTGATGGTCCCTATGTAGACTTGTCCACAGCTGCATGGTATACGGTAGACTATTTAATCAGAGTTGGATTAAATTATCTATTTATGTAAATATTCCAAAACATTTAACCTACCGATGCCTCAATTAATGAATTTTTTATTTTGAAATTTACCAGTAGCTGCTGCATTTCCCACCATCAGCTTATATGTACTCGAGTCAATACGTTTCCCATTTTTTGTGGTAAAATTAGGTGCCTCAGTTTATATTCGGGGCAGCTTATACTCGAGTATATACAGTAATCCATGACTTGTTCCTCTGTATGTTAGAAAAATGGGTGTTTGTGGTAAATAACCATTGATCTAAGAGCATGTTTTTAAAATATAAAATTTTAAGAAAATGTAATTTTTTTTGTTGAAACTAGATATGGGCAGAATCTTTTAGTAGAGATTGAACCAGGATAAAATGATGTCATAACCAAGCTAGGAAGACATATAAATTCACTCCCATGACACAAGACAGGAATGTTTACCCTTCTTTACAATCTCCATCAGACCTCTCTGTAGAGCTGGTAGAAGAGCTTAGTTCATCTTCAGTAGAGCATTTAGATAAGGTCTTTTTCTGTTGAAGAAAACAACCAGGTACTTTCAACAGATGTAAATATAGATAAAATATAAGATGTAGCTCATCAGAACAGTTCTTGAACATAATTCAAATAAATAGTCATTTTTAGGCAATGCTGTTATTTTGTATTGAAGGGGCAGCCTACAAATTTGACCCAGTTATGGCTGCATTTTCAGAAAGCAGCATTTGGAAAATTCTTTTGAAAAATTCTGTTGAAACATGACAATACAAAAGGTTTCTTATGTGCATAGATACACATTTTAATTCCGTAATGTGTATGTGACTTCAAGTCACCTGTAGATTTTTGGGAATCCATGCATTTCATAGTTTTATTAGGTTTTGCCAGTACCTTCCTTTGAAATATGGTCAATAGCACCTGGTATTAACTGGCAGTCTCTCATACAGTACTATTCCTGCTTAGCTTCCAAGGTCAGACACAATGTGGTGCCTTTAGGGTATTTAAGCCTACCAGCACAATACTAACCAGTGGACTTTTCTCCTTTAGTTCCCTTGAATCATATTTTTTATCTGCAGATTCTATAGAACTGCCTCAAGTCACATTTACATACCTCAGCATAGTGCCAGTATTTTTGCACAAGTTTTTTCTATCATTGAGACAAAGGCAGCTAATTCCACGTTTACTTTTTGCAACAATAAAAGTTGCTTGCTTTCACAAGTTTCAAACATTATTTTGCATACCTTGGATTCTAACGGAATTTGAGCCATATGATCATGACAATCTTCCTGTGAAGATTTTGTTTCTATTGATATACTGTGAGATGCTCGTCTGATAGGAAGACCTAGAAAGGAATAAATTAAAAGTATGCATAATTTATTCTCATTTTGCCTATTCAAACATATTATCACACCAGTATCAAGCTATCTGAAAAATCTTGACTAATCCGGCCAACTCTGGGCACCACTACTTCTCCAGCCAGGCATTTAATAAGGTCAGAAATGGTGTCAGAGCAGAGAGAACAAAGGGAACCAGTGCTTCTTTCAGGTTCTTCCAGGGTGGACTACACTCTTGACCTTAGATCCTCTACTCAGAGAAGGCAGTCGTTTCATTTTTGATAAGGCAGAATATTCACTGACCCATGGATAACTTGACCCTTTTTGGAGTTGAATTTTTGACTAAAATTCCTAGATTTATCCCTGAGTATATAGTGTATGAAGTAACACCATATATTAAGAAAAGAAGACGGGACAAATAAACCAGTTACCTGAAGGAAGTTTGTCTTCTTGGGATTGCTTTAGCCTTCTCCTCTCCCGTGCGGATAATGGACGATCCTTTAAAATAACATAAAGAAAGACAAAATAATAATAATAATAATAATAATAATAATAATAATAATAAATGAAATCCAGCATATATATCTCGTTTGCTGTGACATACTGTGTTTTTGTGTCAGTTAAATCATCATCATTACCATCATAATCATCATCATCTTTATTTCTAGACCGCCCTCTCTCCGCAGAGGAACTCAGGGCAGTTTACACACAGAAAGGCAAACATTCAATGTCTCAAAATGGGTATAAACACATCAAAATAATACAGGGTAATGTAAAGTAAACTACATCAAAGGCATTAAACATTGAAATAAAATAAAATAAAAATAAAAATAAAAGCAAATCAAAATAAAATTAAATAAAAACAAGGACAATCCCCTAAGACATAAAACTAAAACATAAGTTAACTTTTCAATGTGTACCCTAAAAGCAAGTTAAAAGACATTACAGTAAAAATGGTTACAATGGTGCTTCGTTTAAGATGTCTCATAACAGCCATATAATACATGTCGGTTAGCCAGCATTGTAAGTGTCCTAGTCCTCCTCCTCTCCATACGCTAAAGTGCATAGGTGCGTTTTTAGAAGACTCACAAAGGAGAGGAGGGTGGGAGTTGTTTTTATTTCTTTAGGGAAGGTGTTCCGAGACAATATCAGCAATAAAGCCTGTGGCTTTGTAATCTGTCATATTTAGCCAGAAGGTACTTTATACAAGGGCACATGACCAAAACTAAAAACTTTCCAAGATTCTTAATAACTCACTACTTTTCTTTCTGCTGACAAGCAAAAAGGCTCACAATGCATACCACTACCAGATATCAACTGAAAAAATAAAGCCAAACCCGTAATAAGCAAATCTACAAAGCTTTGCTAACACAAGTCAAGCAATCAAGAAACTTCAAAGAAGCAGAACAGATGATTAAACTCTAAAGATGTCCAGAACAAACCTTAGTAGCAACTGCTCCATCAATGCTTTTTGATCTGTTTATAGGTCTTGCAACTGAAGCATTCTGCTTGTCTGCATTGTTTTCTCTTTTCTTTGAATTCACCTTAGGAGGAGAAGGCAGTCTTCGAGGATTCTTAAAGGAAGAAATCAAACTTTTGTTAAAAGATTGCTTCTTCTGTCAAAAAGCTACCTTTAAGTTTCCTTCAATGCTAGATGTAAGGATTTCTTAGTCCCTATTGTTACACAAATAAAGAGCTATTTGAGCTCCATGTTGAATATATTATAAGAAATACATTAAGAATCATCTTCTATTATCAATGCAAATCAACCAAGTGTTTAGGCAACTTTACTATAACATCTCTTTTTTCCTTTGAAAGAGCAACATATTTGGAGCAACATGTACATGCTTTTAAAACACAAGATGAAACCAGGTGTAAAATACCATATATGCAGTTACTGCAAATAAAAGAAAAATATTAAAATATTTTTACATTATCTGAACAGGCCTCGAACTGCTCTCTTTTTTTCTGCCATTCCTGCCGAGACAGGGAAGGTTCATGAACTGATCCTTGAGGTTGAAAACAAGGAGTGCTTTCCTTCTGAATTATATCTTGAGCTTTGTCTGGATTTTCACAGGATCTTTCATCCTAGAATAAATACAACACAGTGTTTGGATACAATGCTTCCAGACTAAATGTACGGCTTCCAGATTCCACATCAAGAAAGATTCTACCCTGGAAGGAGTGGTTCAGGGAGCTGGGTATGTTTAGCTTGGAGAAGAAAAGGTTAAGACACAATAGCTATGTTTAAATCTGTAGTCTATTCTATACGATTCTATGAATTTATACATTATCAAATGTTCGTAATGATCACTCCTTATCATTGTCATAAACAAGACTATGCATTATGCAGTCAACAGCCTATAACAAAATCATGTTCAACTTGAAACTCTTTCAAAATACAATGTAAAAAAAATCTGAAGTTCCTCTCAACTACTTATAGCGCCCAAGATTTGAACAAAGAATTTTCTGATTTATAGGCCACGAAATGGCCATGTCACCTATGCAACAATTCATAATGCTACACAAACCATACAGTATATATATATATACACACACACATACACACACAAATCACCACCAATGTAAGTATTATATACAATGTATAAAGACATGATTAACCCCTATATGATTTATATCACTATAGTTTTAAATTAAATGTATTAAATTAGCTAATTTTTGTAAAATGTAGGAAAAACATTTGGCTAACAAAAGCAGCTTTCATAGATAATTTGTTACTTAACATTAAAAATGAGACTAAATTAGGGAATGTATATTCCTCTAGATAGCATTTAATAGCTCTGTAGATTATAGCCAAAAACATTACATAATTACTGAGGCAAGTAAGTATTTTGGCAGGGGGTTGGCCTGGATGGCCCACAAGGTCTCTTCCAACTCTATGATTCTATGATTTTTGGACAGCAGGTATATAAGAAAACAATTGCTAGAACTACTGTAACCAAAAGAAAACTTAAAATACCACAATTAGCGAATCTCAAGAATACATTTGTGTCCCCCTTTACGTTTTTAGGTGCAAGTATGTTTCTAGTTCAAGATTTAGTAAGAAAATATTTACTCCATCATTTGTGTTTTGGGCTTTGGAAACAGGCTGCAGAAGTTTCACAGTGTCATCTTCCTCATCTGCGACAACATCCACCGTTTCCTTGTTGCCTACATTTTCCAATGTAAGACACGGCTTTCTGTCCTTCTGCAACTGTTCTTCCTTTGAGTGTGGATCAGTTATTGCAGTTTCACACTCTGTTTTAGCGGAAGGGTTTGAATGGCTGGATTCTTTCTCCTCCATTGAATGTTCGCTTTTACAGTTCTTTTTTTCCACTGGAATTATAATTATGTCCACTTTGCTCATGGTTGCTATAGATACATCTGTATTGTTCAAACCATTTTTGCTTCCACTTTTTTCAGGTTCAGGAGCCAGTTTTTCTGAAGAAGAAACTTCAAAGGTTTTATTATTGATTACATGTTTCTCTTCATTCTGTAATGTAGAAAACACATACACAAGAACTAGTCCAATGATTCCATCAACAACTTTATTTTCAACGTAAGCACAAGATATCTTATATCAGCCAAATATGCCATACATTGACAAAAAAGCTCCCCTGAAAACCTGGGTCGACTTGTACACAGATAAATACTGGAATAGGAACCCAGCAAAACAAAAAGCTCCCACCACATTATTACTTCCTTGCCCAAACTGGAAAAAGAAAGACAGGTCACTCTCCTTTCCTACTTTTTTTTTTTTTTTTTTTTGGAGAACTGAAATACACAGGCAGTCCCACAGTTACAAACAAGATAGATTCTGCAGATTTGCTGCATTTGTTTGTAAGTTGAAACAGGTACAGCCTATATATATATATATATATATATATATACACACACACACACACACACACACACGGTCTGTGCAATACTTAGTTTGTGCCTTGGTTGTCATATCTATTTCATAAAATTCGTACTAATGCGTGATATTGAGAAACGCAAGGGACGCATGCAAAAAAACCCCTAAAGATTAAAAACATGACATTTTAGAAGAGTCATGTAAGTCTCATAAGTGGCTCCAGGTCTTTGTTGCAAGTGCCGCTTCTCCCCTAAAAGGGCTGGGTTTGCTTCCCCCAAAAGGCCGTGATGAGGATGGTGAGGCCAGAATGTAGGGTGGGGAGGGAGGGATAGATGGATGCCTGGCTGGTTTGCTGGGCAAGGAAGAAGCCCCTCCGGCACATGACCAGCCCAGAGAGAGAGGCAAAAACCACACTAACGAGGCTTTAATGCAAGAAGTGAGGATAATTCTGAGAAATGTAGTTTAGGGCGGGGCTTTTTAAATTCGCTGGCACAGGTGTCCTTGCCTTCCCAAACTACATTTCCCAAAATTTCTCCTTGAGAGTTTTGGTGTTCATTCTCTAAAGCAGTGGTTCCCAACCTGTGATCTGTGGGCCAGCAGTGGTCCGCAAGAATGAAAATATGGTCCACGGCCTCACCATTGTTACACTGTTGCCTCAAAACCACACGGCAATGAGAACGACTAGTCTCAGGAAACCCTTTTATAGTGCCGAGGCAACAGGGATGTCAGGAGGGGAGAGGCTGACTACCCATGAAAGATTACTGCTACCACCTCAGTTCTAGATTATTAGATATGGTTTTCTATGGGTGAGCAGATGGCGACTACTGGATGGCATATGTTCTGTATCAGAAACTAGAGCTGATGTGATCTAGCCAATGTGATTTTCTGAATTAGCACACCAAATAACCAAACCAAATCTAAAGTTGACCAAAAACTGATTCATAACCCTTTTGGTACTAATGTTGGAGAGTGATCCCTGGTCAAGTGGTCCCTGGTCAAAAACAGGGATTTTGCTCTACAGGGATTTTGAGATAAAACAGGACTGTTGGGAATTGAATCAACCCTGTGAGGTAGGCATGGTTGAGAGGCAGTAACTCAACAAAGTTTACCTGGTAGGTTTCCTATTATTATTATTATTATTATTATTATTATTATTTCAAAAGCTGGATGGGCATCTGTTGAGAGTGCTTTGACTGTGCTTTTCCTGCATAGTAGAAGGGTGTTGGATTGGATGGCCCTTGGGGTCTTTCAGTGAAATAGTACCTGTAAGTTTATGTTGGTTAACATTCCCTAAAAATCAGTGGATGTGCAAATCTTTCTGAAACTTGGGGGAGAATGGTGCCCTGGTTATGTTGTATTATTGAAAACAGAAATTCAAGGAGACAGCTATTGTATTTTTTAAAATTTTCATAAAAACTTTTCATTATATCGTTATAGTTACAATATGGACCACTTACGATATTTTAGAAACACTTTAGAAATAATTCACCGCTGCCCCACCGCCTCCCTCCTGATTTAGTAATGAGTATTGAATTTTTTTTCATTGATTGTATTAGCTTCTCTCTCTCTCTCTTTATATATATATATAATTGGATAACATAGGAAAGGGTGGACTGTTTTTCTGTCTTCTCAACAAAGGGAGACATTGAACACCCAGCTGTAGGAAGCTCTTGATCATGTGTACCACGTTCTTATGTGTGAGAACAAATGGAAGACAGGCTGACAACTCGATCTCTGCTCCTCATGCCTCCAATCATGTTGGGAATATTGACCAAACAAGCAGCTGACTGACCAGCCATCCTTCTTTTTGTTCTCACACATTAGAACACTCACCACCAAGAGGTGCATTGCTTCATGCAGCCAGGTTCCATGTGCTTCTCCTGCCCAAGGAAGTTTCCCATGGTGCCGCCACCACAGTTTTGTGCCCCTCTCCCATGCTTCTCTTACTCACCCAAGAAAGGAGTGTCTGATTTCTTTCTTAACCAACAAACACGAACTAGAGAGGGCAGCAAGCCCAGTGTGGTCAAGAAAGATGCTGCTACTCAACTGGATGCTGTACAATGTCCCATGACTCTTTGTCTCATGACTGGCAAAATGGAGAGGGAACGAAGATAGACTGGAGGAACTGGGCAATGGTCCTGCCTCTCTCCTTTTCTCATTTTCACACTGGGCCTGGGGTTTGCTATTATTTGCAATCTCACATATACTTGCAAAATCCAGGAATGTATTCCCCATGGATATAGGGGTTGTAATGGATACTTTATGGTCACTTATATTCTGACTACAGAGATAAAATATAAATTACCTCTTTAGCTTTTCTGGAAGGATCAATGGGAAGATTCTCGGCTATTTTATTTCCAATTTGCAATTCATCTTTCACTGCAGAAGCCTGAGGATTCTGTTGAGATATTTTCTTATGATTCTTTGATGTTTTCCTTCAGGATGAAAGCAACATTGAGATGTTTAAAGATTAAGAGGTTTTTGGGAACTATTGTTTTCTGTTAAAATTAGATTATCTTAGCTCCTCACCTTTTTTGTACAGATTTTTATTGCTATATATAAAGAAAAGGGAACATAAAATCTTCAAAAATCTACAATCAAAATACAAGTATTATTTCCCCTATCCCACCACCTCCCCATTCTCACCCATGAACCACCACCCATTACTTACAACTCCGCTCCATATGGAACTACTATCTAATAAAAATCTGTCCTTGTCATTACAACAATAAATCTCCCATTCAGCTATTTCAAAATCTATTTTTGTCTTCTTTTTTAAATACCAAAAAGCCAGTCTCCATTTTCTAGAGAATCACTTTTCTAGGAGAAAACAATGAAATCATCAATATGAACAACTGGACGTTATAATGGCTGATGAAACTCTATGAAGCTAAATACACCAAAATGACAATCAAGACTGTATAAATTATTATTGCTCATTTAAATGTGTCTTACGCCTTTGTAGCTTCCAAAAACAGAGAAATCTGGTGCTTGATGTATGGTTGCCTCAGTATGCTTCTCACACTGGGTCTCTCCTCTGGCTTTTTACTAAGCATTGTTCTTATGAGCTCTTTCAACTGAATGCTGTAATCTTTTGGCATTGGGGGAAGCTGTTAAAAGAAAAAAAATGGATCTAAAATTGGAATTTAAGTGCCCATTTATGATAGTATTATTTATGCTCACAGAAGGCCTTGTGTTTCCCTTTCTGAAGGAACTATTTCTTCAGGGAGGGTGGTCAGATTCAGAAAAGCTCAAAAAGCATTGCTAGAACTGTATACAGCACACATCTGACTCTGGCATATTGATTAGATCAGAATTTAAGAGATCTAGGTTCAAGTCCTCATTTGTCTCATGTGGTCCATATCAAATTTGTGATCTCAACACTTTAGTCTTTTTTATTTGTTAACATGATACTTTCCTCTTCAAATATATTCCCTTCAAATGCAGTTAGTGCTCCATCAGTGCACCCCAACACACATGTTGAAAAACATATAAGATCGTAGGCATGGTGGTGTGAAGACTGCCATCTGGACACTGAAGAACTGAACCAGGCAGATTATCTTGTGCAGATTGGACTTTATATGTTCAGGACCTCATATGAGCATGCCATTCAGCCTGTATGTGACAGATGTAGCAAACTAGCTGATACAGCCTGAAGCATTTCCCTCACCTACTACACAGTCATTAGACTGGACATCATTTCAATGTAAAGCTACTCTTTATCAACTTCAATGAGGAAGATGACTTGATCAGTATTGTTCTTTGGAATATGGTAATGTTTTATTACAGCAACCTTGATCATATTTAATTTTGAAAAATTAACAATAAATTTAGCAGTCTCCCATAATACTCTAGCTCCACAGAAAACCCAGGTAGAGATGTGAATCTCAGGGCTGTGGCCAGGAGTTACATATGTACATTCTAGCAGCACACTGTTAGACAACAGAAAATTGTCTAACAGAGAAGAAAAGAAGTTGGTGGTTGTACATGTGAAGCTCAACATGTGTTCTCAGTCCCTAAGAAGTTTGGATTAGGGCCCAAAATTTGCCAAGCAAAAATTAAATAGAAAATTTACCTTCCCTTCAATAATTCGATAAACTAAGGAATTCATGTCTTTAGCATTAAAAGCGTGCTTCAATGTGACCAATTCATAGGCACAGCAGCCCAAAGCCCAAACATCAGACTGTAAAAACAAAAGCAAAGCAAACATTTTAAAATATGATTTGAAAAACCACAGAAAAGTCATGGCAGCGTCTGCAGCTAAAACTACAAGATTCTGGTCCTTGGAAGTTTCCCCAAGCATAGGAGAACCTCTGTTGTTATTACATGATATTATTTTGATTACATACAGATAAGCACACACTTTGAGACTGGATAGTATATAAAGAATACTTTACCTTGTAATTGTAAGGCTTGTTAGAGAACAACTCAGGACTCATATAGTATGGAGTGCCAATCAGAGTACTAGCCATGTCATACTGATTCTCCAGTACTCTAGCTATTCCCAGATCTCCCACTTTGATTATATTTGAACGAGTCAGGAAAACATTCTGAGTTTTGAGATCTCTGTGCAGAATATGCTTTTCATGCAAATACTGAAAAAGAAGATAATAGCATTTACAAATCTCTATCTCACAGAATTATTGCTTACGTAAAATGTTTTTTTCTCTCTCATTTAATTATATGGGATAATGAAGAAATCATCATCATGCACAACTGCACATCACCAAAACAGATATTTCACAAAGTAATAGTCACTATGTTGACAATATTCAACACTATGCACATTATTACTGCATATTGCATTTAAGGGAAGGATAGAACACATCAAATGAATCTGTCTAAATGGATCAGAACAATTTAAAGGCATTGGACAGACATTTGTTCAAGAGAACAGACTATACCCATTATCCATGTTGTTGATCTTGTGGAAAGTCATACATTTCTCTGCTAGATTATAATATCAGGACGATAAAGCATCAAAATTGCTAGGATTACAATCTAAAATTGTTTCCATCATGCCATAATTCTAGTAAATGATTTTAATTCAAAGACACAGGGCATTTTAAAGTAGAAGATGCAAGGTATGCTACCTGCAATGCCATAGCAATCTGAACAAACCACTCCACCACTTGACTTTCTGGCAAAAGTTGTCCCTTCTGTTCTTTCAGCTTGTGATACAGGTCTCCTCCTTCACAGAAGCCCATGACAATGTACAGGAAACCATCTTCACCTTCCCAGGACTCTCTGTAAGTGACTATATTAGGATGCTTCAGCTGAGACAGCAACTGGGCCTCTTGTTCTGCTGCTTTTCTCTCACGCCTTGATGCATGTTTAAGATTCAGCTTTTTGATAACATACTGGAGAGATATTAGGGGGAAAGCTCTGTAAGCAAAAAGTGATATTCAAGAAATCTAAAAATCAGGACACATGGTTATTCTGCAACAATGCAATTACAGTTGGCCCTCTATATCCATGGATTCAATATCCACAGCTTGAAAATATATATTTTTAAAACCACCAATCTTTGATTTTGCCACCTTATGTAATAGAAGCCATTTTCTATGCCATTATATATAGTATGAATTTGGTATCAATCGAGAGTGGTGGTGGTCCTGGAACCAAATCCAAGCAGATACCAAGAGCCCATTGTAATTCCAATGAAATATTTGTCTTCATTCTGGCCTCAATCTACAGAATTTTAGATTCATATAACATCACAGGTAACACAGTTTAAGTTAGTTGTGATTAATTATAGTTCATCTGATTTCAATACAACCTATGTAGCCTGCTGCAACAGCTTCTCCGGCTGCCAGTCTGTTTCTGGTCAGAATTCAAAGTGCTGGTTATGACCTTTATGTACTTTAATAGATTTGTTTAATTGTTTTATTGCTTTTAACCATGTGTTTTTAATATTTCTATGTTTAATTCTATTTTAATGTTTATCTGTATTAAGTTTTAATTCATACATTGTGATAGTTTTTAGTGGTAGTTGCTTTGAGTCTCCTCATAGTTAAGGTTGAGACTCTGTGGACTCAGATAACCCAGTTCAAAGCAGATATTGTGGGATTTTCTGCCTTGATGTTCTGGGAAAATGTTGACCATTTCCGCTACCTTGGCAGCCACCTCTCCACCAAAGTCAACATTGACACCGAAATACAACACCGCCTGAGCTCTGCGAGTGCAGCATTTTTCCGAATGAAGCAGAGAGTGTTTGAGGACCGGGACATCTGTAGGGATACCAAGGTGCTTGTCTATAAAGCTATTGTCCTCCCAACCCTGCTATATGCCTGCGAAATGTGGACTGTCTACAGACGTCACATGCAACTCCTGGAATGATTCCATCAGCGCTGCCTCCGGAAAATCCTGCAAATCTCTTGGGAAGACAAGCGGACAAACGTCAGTGTGCTGGAAGAAGCAAAGACCACCAGCATTGAAGCGATGGTCCTCCGCCATCAACTCCACTGGACCGGCCATGTTGTCCGGATGCCTGACCACCGTCTCCCAAAGCAGTTGCTCTACTCTGAACTTAAGAACTGAAAACGGAACGTTGGTGAGCAGGAAAAGAGATTTAAAGATGGGCTCAAAGCCAACCTTAAAATCTCTGGCATAGACACTGAGAACTGAGAAGCCCTTGCCCTTGAGCGCTCCAGCTGGAGGTCAGCTGTGACCAGCAGTGCTGCAGAATTCGAGGAGGCATGAGTGGAGGGTGAAAGAGAGAAACGTGCCAGGAGGAAGGCGCGTCAAGCCAACCCCGACAGGGACCGCCTTCCACCTGGAAACCAGTGCCCACACTGTGGGAGAAGATGCGGGTCAAGAATAGGGCTCCACAGCCACATACGGACCCACAAGGAAATCCATAATGGAAGACCATCTTACTCGTCCAACGAGGGATCGCCTAAGGAGGGTTGTATGGAAGGGCCCCCAGTCCACACTCAGATAATGTGGGATTTCCTGCCTTGATATTCTGGGATATAGGGCTGTGTGGAGGGGCCCTGGGATTTCAGCACTCAGAACAGCTAATTTCTTCTGGGATAAGGATTAAGATATTATACTCCATATTTGGTCCCCAAATTATACTGTTGGAGTTACCCAATACCATGTGATATCATGTGATAGGGTTTTCTGCCATCAGTATAGAGCAGGCATGGGCCAACTTCGGCCCTTCAGGGGAATGGAAGTCCAAAACCTCTGGAGGGTCGAAGTAGGCCCGTGCCTGCCGTAAAGGAAAGCCGGGGCGCGACGAGACTACGACAGGTGAGTCTTCCCCTCCTACAGCAGAAGACAAGAGAGAGGCCTGGCGACCTGCTTGTGGTCCCTGCGGTGCCTGACGAGGCTGACTTCGCCGTAGCTGCCCTTCCCGGCGGCCCTGAGGAAGGCGTACTCGCCCAGGGGCATCGCAAGCCGCCGCCGCCGCCGCCGCCCTCGGTCCCATAGAGATGGAGCACTGCCTCTCTGGGACCTTCCCTGCCTTCCAAACAGAGCCACCTGATCTATGGCTCCTCCCCTTCACGGTCGCCTGCGCAGCCATCTTGGGTGAGGGCAAGCTATTTCTCAGCATTGGCGGCGCCTATACACCGAGGCTGGTTCTCTTCTCGCCTGCGGCAGCCATTTTGCTTGTGGGCAGTCTTGAGAGACAGGCTCCCTCTAGAGCAAGACAGATGGCAAGCTGTTTAACCTCAGCGGACTGAAAGCCAAAACCAAGGTTACAACGACATCTGTTATAGAACTCCAGTATGCTGATGACAATGTCGTCTGTGTGTATTCAGAAGAAGACCTACAAGCCACTCTAAACACCTTCGCAGAAGCATACGAGAAGCTCAGAAGCTCGGCCTGTCATTGAAATTCGAGAAAACCAAAGTGCTGTTCCAGCAGTCACCTGCCAATCCCTCTCCAATGCCAGAAATACAGCTTAATGGTGTAACATTACACAATGTTGACCATTTCCACTACCTTGGCAGCCACCTTTCCACAAAAGTCAACATTCACACTGAAATACAACATCACCTGGGCTCTGAGAGTGCAGCATTTTTCTGAATGAAGCACAGAGTGTTTGAGGACCAGAACATTCGTAGGGATAATAAGGTGCTTGTTTATAAAGCTATTATCTTCCCAACCCTGCTATACGCCTGCGAGACATGGACAGTCTGCAGATGTCACATGCAACTCCTGGAATGATTCCATCAGTGTTGCCTCCAAAAAATCCTGCAAATCTCTTGGGAAGACAAGTGGACAAATGTCAATGTGCTAGAAGAAGTAAAGACCACCAGCACTGAAGCGATGATCCTCCGCCATCACCTCCACTGGACCGGCCACGTTGTCCGGATGCCCGACCACCGTCTCCCAAAGCAGTTGCTCTACTCCAAAATCAAGAACGGAAAACGGAATGTTGGTGGACAGGAAAAGAGATTTAAAGATGGGCTCAAAGCCAACCTTAAAAACTCTGGCATAGACACTGAGAACTGAGAAGCCCTTGCCCTTGACTGCTCCAACTGGAGGTCAGCTGTGACCAACAGTGCTGCAGAATTTGAAGAGGCACGAATGGAGGGCGAAAGAGAGACTTGCCAAGAGGAAGGCGCTTCAAGCCAACCCCAACTGGGACCGCCTTCCACCTGGAAACCAATGCCCTCATTGTGGGAGAACATGCAGATCAAGAAGAGGGCTCCACGGTCACCTACGGACCCGCCGCCAGTACACCGATCTTGGAAGACAATCCTACTCGGACAACGAGGGATCGCCTAAGTAAGTAAATAGAGCAGGCCTGAGCAAACTTAGGCCCTCCAAATGTTTTGGACTTCCGACTTCCACAATTCCTACCATTTGACACCGCTTTAACTGCCCTGGCTCAATGCCAGGATTTATAGTTTTATTAGGTCTTCAGCTTTTTCTTCCAGAGTTCTGATGTCTCAGCCAACTCCCAGGATCTGTTAAAGTGATCTCACACCACATTCTACAATGGATGCACCCTAAAGCTCCTTCTACACTGTTCTATTGCTTTTCTTTCCACACAGCCCTATGTCCCAGAATATCAAGGCAGAAAATCTCACAATATCCGCTTTGAACTTTTATCTGAGTCAACACTCAGATAATGTGGGATTTCCTGCCTTGGTATTCTGGGATATAGGGCTGTGTGGAAGGGCCCCCAGGATCTGATTCCAGGCTATCTGCTTAGCACTGGATTATGGGTCTCGACTGCCATATAATCTGGGATTAGCAGATATCCCTGGGATCAGATCCTGGGATATAAGGACAGTGTAAAAAGGACCTGAGGCTGGATCTACACTGCACTATATCCCAGGTTATCTGCTTTAAACTGGGTTATATGAGTCTATATCTCCAGATAATCTGGGATAAACAGACAATCTGGAATCAAATCCTGGGATATAGGGCAGTGTAGATCCAGCCTAAGGCCCCTTCTACACAGCAGGAAAAAAATCCACATTATCTCCTTTGAACTGGAATATATGGCAGTGTGGACTCATATAACCCAGTTCTAAGCAGGTATTGTGGGATTTTCTACCTTGATATTCTGGGTTATATGACTGTGTGCAAGGACCCTAAGATACGTACGAGGGTTGAATGAAAAGTAATGTCTTCACTTTCGTTACTTGGGTTTGGATGGGAATATTTTAATAAATCAAACGCAGAAATAATCCTTAGAATGTGCTCTTTAACTACCACTATTCACTTTTCCACATAATCACCAGACAATTGGATCAATTTCTGCCAACAATGAACAAGTTTTCTGAAGCTGTCACGGAAGAAGTCGAGCACTCTGTTTCCGCAACCCATCGTGCACAGATCTTCCAATAGCCAAGCAAAGCAATAATGTGACCCACACGTTCTTGTGAAAGGCCGATTATGCTTGAAATTTCGTCCTGAGTTATACAACAATCATCCCGAATCAATCTGTCAACCATTTGCTTGTGAAACTCGGTGGTTGCTGTCACATGAGACATCCAACTCTTTGTTTGTCATGCAAATCAGATGTTCCCACCTCAACATCTTTAAACTTACTCGCCCAACGACGCACAGTACTGACATCAACACAATCACCATAAACAGCTTGCATTCTCTGATGAATCTCCTTTGGGGTGACAGCTTCTGCTGTCAAGAATTCAATGACTGCACGTTGCTTAAGTCGCATTGACCGACTGTCTGCTCAGGGTTCCATACTTCACACTTTAACAACACAACCGTTGATTGCTAAGCCTTCCTGCCAAAATGGAACTGTAGAGGAGAGTCAAGCCAGTACCTTCCACATACCAGTATTGCCATCTGTTGGGGAGTTACAAAAGTAGAGGCATTAGTTTTCATTCAATCCTCGTAGAATTGAACAGTTTCTTGTAGAATACAAGCATTAGATATGAGACCACTAGAGGCCCTCAGGAGTCTTGCAATCAATGCAATAACTCAAGATCTGAGGAAGCACACTGCTGTATTAAAGTGCATGTGGTGTCAGCTGGGCAAGTGGTTTGAACTTTGAACAATGACCCCGAAAAACAAAGTTTAAATCCTGCACAGCCATACAAACCCACTGAGTGACCTTGGGCAGATCATAGCCTCAGAAAACCCAGTGATAGATTTACCTTAGGGGTTTTGTAAATTGCAAAAAAAAACTTGGACACACAACAAAACAACAACAAAGTACGGATAGAAAAAAAAACCCAGCTGTACTCACAGTCAATTTTTTCAGAAATGATTGGTCAAGGTTCATAGACTGAATCCCAATGACCAACAGAAAATACGGTGTTTTTTGATGGTTTGGCGACCCCTCTGACACCCCCTTCACGACCCCTCCCAGGTTGAGAAATGCCACCATAGTCCATTTGCATTTTAAGTGAATGTATTTTAAAATGATATATTTTGCACAAATTGCATTTCAAATGCCCACAAAATAACATTTCAAGTTAGCAAACAGACTTCAGGTCTTTGCTTGAAACTACATGATGCTCATATTAAAAAAGCAAACCTATTGAATTTATCACCCAACCTTATGTGTTGAACAGTGACATTTCCTTGATTTAATATTAACACAGATTCTAAGAATGCCTTGGACCAGAAGAAGATCAAATCAGTCCATACTCCACGAAATAATGCCCGACTGCTCACTGGAGGGAAGGATATTAGAGGCAAAGATGTACTTTTGTACTTTTGTACTTTTGCCACATAATGAGAGGACAGGAAAGCTTGGAGAAGATAATGGTGCCGGGGGAAATTGAAGGAAAAGGAAGAGGGGCCGACTAAGGGCAAGGTGGATGGATGGTAACCTTGAAGTGACTGGCTTGACTATGAAGAAGCTGGGGGTGGTGACGGCTGACAGGGAGCTCTGGCGTGGGCTGGTCCATGAGGTCACAAAGAGTCAACAGCGACTGAATGAAAAAACAACAAAAAACAGCAAAACTGCATGAATTTAGACCAGATTGGAGATCACAGTTGTCTAAGGTCCCTTCTATACTGCTATATAATCCAGAGTTATAAATAAAGTTTTTATTATTAATTATTATTATATAATCCAGTTCAAACCAGATTTTATATGTCAGTGTAGATGGAGCATAAGGGCCTTTCCACATATCCATATAACCCAAAATATCAGAGGGAAATTCTACAATATCTGTTTCGAACTGGGTTATCTAAATCCACACTGCCAGAAAATGTGGGATTTTATTCAGCTGTGTGGAAGGGGCCTAAGAGACATCTGGTGGCCAACTATACTTTAGAAATTATTTCAAAATTAGTTACATTTATCTGACACAGCATATGTAACAACACATGGATTGTGGGGGAGGGGGGCTGTGTTTAATAGCTACAAAGACACCAGGAGTCTAGATCAGAAGCAATGACTAGGGTCTCTGGCCTTGGACTCGCATGTCTTTCACGGTAATATTTCGTAAGCTCTTTTCTCTGGAACCATATCTCTCTAAAAGCAAATATTTGATAGTTCCCTCATTTTCATATGTCAATTCTGTATTATCCACCTAGTCACTGATTGACAACTTACAAAATGTTCCTGCAAATTCAGGTGCCTCCACACTGACTTACTTGCTTTCAACATGGGAAGCCACCTGCCATTTTACATTTGGTTGGCATTCATTCCTGCTCTTGTATCTTCAGTTTTTTTAATAGAACAACTCAGGAATATCAAGGTATGTGGCTGGACTTTATACAGAACCTTTTTGTTTTTCAGGGGGAAAAATATTTCTAACATTATCATCAGCTATAGATGCACAGCAATCAGATCTTTCAATGACTTGTCAAGCACTATGCTACGCGATCCCATGTATTAACTCAGACTCCTTCTACACTGTGAGATAATCCAGAGTCTATACTACCATATAATCCAATTCAAAGCAGATAATCTGGATTTTATATGGCAGTGTAGAAGGGGCCTCAGATGTCAGTTCAACCACACATTATCTTAAACGTACCAGAGGGGGAGTAAACCATGGATTACTACAGGATTCAGCTGTATGGGATTTTGTTTTGAGGAAGAATGATAGAATGTAGTCAAAAAGAGTTTTGAAAAGATATTCACATTTTTATTTTCTAATTAAGAACCATAAAGTCAATTAGATAGTAATTTCTGAGTTTTCCTTCATTTTGAATGGCACTTCATGCAAACCTATAAGGAGTAATTTCCTCTTTAATGTTATGGAAGTCCATGAGAACTTTATACCAAAGCGATTTAGATACAAAATCAGTCTAGAACTTCTCTCTCAAAATAGTGTCAGTTGAGAAGCATGATATTTGTATTAGTGTGGAATATATTTTCTTGTTTTATCTGAGAATTGGGTTTGGTTTTTATATGTAGATCAAACTAAGGAATCTTTTTTTCTATCGGATTGGCTGTGATCCTAATGAGCTGTCACACAATAACCCACCTGCATCCAAAGTTACACAGATTTCCACTGTCCCAATGAAACTTATTCTCCAAAAATCCTTAATACCCCAAATCAGTTTCCTGAATCCTCACAGCGATGTTGTCGAAGGTTTTCATGGCTGGAATCACTGGGTTGTTGTAGGTTTTTCGGGCTGTATGGCCATGTTCTAGAAGTATTCTCTCCTGACATTTCACCTGCATCTATGGCAGGCATCCTCAGAGGTTGTGAGCTGTTAGGATTTCTGGAAGTTGAAGGTCAAAACATCTGGGGACCCACAGGTTGAGAACCACTGCTTCTCGAAGATGTTTGGGCTTAAGGGTGAGGAAGGATCCAATGTGCCAACAGTGGTTGTTCTGTTCGTGGGCAACACCACTGGTTACAATTCTGGTCTTTTAAAGATGCTAATTAAATTACTTCCATATTCTATAAGCATCCGAGGCATAATAATTACCTGCTTCTACAATCCATTTATGGCTCCTAGTTTTGTTTGGATTAATGTACTACATTGCTGGCATGAATAATTCTATCATAGCAATGTGGAGAACTAAATACATTGAGCCCTATTGTGATTTTTATCTGGTGGAAGCTCATAGTTACTGTGTATCCTTCACTACTGATAACAGAGTGACGATGTATACAGATATACAATTGTTAGGTACCATGTGGTATGTGATAATATCTTCCTTGTTCTTACATACTTAACAATTTTACTGTACCTCTTTTGTTGCAGAAAAGAAATACAATTGATGAGGTAAGTAGTTATTTCATTTCATTTAGAATGCTGTACTTTTTTTGCAGAGATGCAAAAATATTCCAGAAATTTTGAAGACATGGGTAAAAAAACATTTCTGTCATTTGTTTCCTGCAAAAAACTGAAATTTTTCATAAAATTGCAGATTGGCAATTGTTGTGTTCCTTACAAATTGGAAATTTTGTTACTTTAAGAATATAATATGTATTACATATATGTGTTATTTAAAAAGGAGGAGGAGAAGGAAAAGTTAAAGAAGTTGCAGAAGAAACATTGGCAGCTAAACGACTAAGTTCCTTAATAGAGTGCACAAATATAGCATGATGGTTCCACTTTAACTACACGGATGTGGCTCAGGGGAGAATGAAAGCGCAACAGGAATTCTTCCCCTTTCTCCATTAATTTTTTTTCTGCCTGCATACTTCTAATACTGCAGTAATTTAAACCTTCATTTGGCCATTTAGAAATGCATCCAAGTAAAGGAGAAGACAAACCTGCCAAGGCAATTTGAACATAGCAAATATAAGAGTTCTATGTACAATTTATTTTCAATGTTTGTAAAGCTAGATATGGGATCAGAAGGAAAGAATTTAGAGGGATACAGAGCCATCATTTTGTCATCCTGCCTCCCAATCATAGCTATATCCCCCATGCAATGGAAATATCCTATGAACTCCTCGGGTTTGTACTTTGTTGAGATGTTCTATGTTCTAGCTAAATTTCAAATGCCCCTCCTAAACTGTACATCTCAGGAGCTATATGATACAGCCATGGCAATTAAAGTGGAATCATAATACTATAACTGTGTAGTGTGCAAGGCGCCTTTGTATGTTCTTATCCATTCTTGATTTTTACTGCATTTCCTTGTTTATGTCTATCTGTTTAAAGAAAATGGTCCTGTTCCATCATCTGTTTCAGTAGGAAAACAAAGTAACTTTGAAAAATCCCTTGTTTTTTCACTAAAAAGCCCATTGGCCCTTAAAAGAATGGGATAATATCAGATCAATGCTTTCTTCAAAATAAACTCTATGGTTGTTTTAGCAGAGACTTCTTCATTCTGTTTTACTGTTGTTCTTTAAGTGTCATAAAAGTAATTTGTTATCCTATGAAGGTCAATATACAGAACAGTTAACTAGCACTTTCATTTTTCAGCATCCTAAAGGCATAGAAATATATTGGGTGAAAATTGATTCCAGTGTTACTTCTCGATTCTCCCGTAATGTCATCACTAGCCGTGCTGTCAATCGGGCGAATGTGTCCAAGGAAGCCTTCTTCGACGTGGAGCTTCCTAAAACAGCCTTCATTACCAACTTCACCATGTATGTAAAACATATTGTTATTTCCCTCTACTTACTCCTGAAGTCAATCTAGAAATTTGAAATTGCACTAAATGTCACAGAACTGTAAAATTGGAAAGGGTCTTGTACATCATCTTTTCCACCCCACCTCTTCACTACCTGCAGGAAATCTAGGGCTACAATCTAGAAATGAAAGTATTGGTTTCCTTATCCAACTGTCTTTGGATCAAGATAATCCCTCAAACTAGCCTTCTGTAACTTAAGCCCAATGTGCCCTATCTTTGGGGGCAAAAGGCAAGTTTTTGTTCTCTTCTGTCTGATGATGCAAACTGCCAGTTGTTTGAATAAAGCTATCATATCCCCTTTGAATGTTTCCTTGGCCAAGATAAATATACCCAGTTCAAATATACCCAGTTTACTCATAGAGCCTGTTTTTTTTTTTCATATCACTAGAAATCCTCACTGACTGTCTCTGAACCTGAACTTACCCATCTGCATCTTTCTTAGAAAGTTAATCCCACAAGTCAACATAATACTCCAGATAAAGCCTGAATTATGCAGAATCAAACAGACTCATTTCATCCAGGACCTCAATAACTATGGTTTCATAATACAGTTGTTTGGCTTTCTGTCTTTCTTTCTTTATTGTTCATTATGTACCACATTGCTGCTGACACACATTCAGATTATGACAAGCTTCAGGGTTTAAAAAAAAAAAGAGTTTGAAATATCTGGTTGCAAATAACCTGATCCTTTCCCCAATAACAAAAGTTTATATTGCATAGTAAAGAGGCTTTCAGGCCGGAATCCCCGAGTTGCTGTGGGTTTTTTGGGCTATATAGCAATGTTCCAGCAGCATTCTCTCCTAATGTCTCTCCCGCCTCTGTTGCTGGCATGTTCGGAGGTTCTGTGAAGATGCTAGCCATAGATGCAGGTGAAATGTTAGGAGAGAATGCTGCTGGAACATGGCCATACAGTCCAAAAAGAACCTCACAGCAACCCAAACGTTTATATTGCATCATGATTTTAATTCAACAAAGATAACTCTGTCCTTTTGCACCATGGCTATACCTTTTTGGTTATTTTTATATTTAATGGAGTGTGGCTTCAGTAAATGTCAAAGAAGGAATATTTCATGGTTCAAGTGCTGGCTTATGT
Organism: Anolis sagrei; assembly: GCF_037176765.1. Lineage (NCBI taxonomy): Eukaryota > Metazoa > Chordata > Lepidosauria > Squamata > Anolidae > Anolis > Anolis sagrei. The sequence goes on along the minus strand of NC_090022.1, from coordinate 68,059,719 downwards.
TGTGCTCATGCAGTGCATTAAAGTAACCAACCAAGTAACTATTTTAGTTACTTTCAAGAAACAGTAAAGGAAAGTGTTATTGTATTTATTTATTTATTTAAAAGTTTTATATACCGGCCTTCTCACCTCTCTCGAGGGACTCAGACCAGTTTCTAACCATAATATCACATACAATCAATAAAACATCATAATTCATATTACAGTAAAACATTAAAACAGCAATTACAATCAATAATTACAATGGTCAGTCGTCAGACTAAAATCGTTGCTCATCATTCTCCATCCATATCTCAGAGTGTTGACTCACTCATCAAATGCCTGTCTCCATAGCCAAGTCTTCACCTGTTTCCTAAATGTCAGGATAGAAGGGGCGGTTCTGATCTCCAGTGGGAGAGAGCGCCAGAGCCGAGGGGCCACCACCGAGAAGGCCCTGTCCCTCATCCCCACCAGACGCGCTTGCAAGGCCAGTGGAACCGAGAGCAGGGTCTCTCCAGACGATCTTAATAATCTTGATAATCTTGATGGTTCATAGGGGAGAATACGTTCAGAGAGGTAAACAGGGCCGGAGTTGTTTAGGGCTTTATAGGTTAACACCAGCACTTTGAATTGTGCTCGGAAGCTAATTGGCAGCCAGTGGAGCTGGTGTAACAGCGGAGTGGTGTGCTCCCTGTACCCAGCACCCGTTAGTAGTCTGGCTGCCGAGCGTTGGACTAGCTGCAGCTTCCGGGCAGTCTTCAGAGGCAACCCCATGTAGAGAGCGTTGCAGTAGTCTAAACGGGATGTAACCAAAGCGTGGACCATCGTGGCCAAGTCAGACTTCCCAAGAAGAAAGCAAGGGCAACCTCCCTCTGGACAAATTTGGCCAAGAAAACTCTGTAATAGGGTCACCAGAAATAACCTGAAACCTCACAAGTAGAGTATGCTTCATACTTTTTCCTTATGTGTAATAACAGAACTGAGCTCCATAATTTTGTACACAATTGATGCCCTTTCCTTGGAATCATTGTATCTCAGGAATACGGAGAAATTCTAGAATTCTAAACATCCTAAATGCCTTATAATATACAATTGGATGAATTGATGTCAAGCGGAAATACCAATAAAAATATTTTCATATCTGTATATGTGCTCTTTAACAGGACAATCGACGGTGTCACCTATCCTGGAACCATAAAAGAAAAAGAAGTTGCCCAAAAACAGTACCAAAAGGCAGTTTCAAGTGGACGGACTGCTGGTCTGGTGAAGTAAGTTGAGGCCTTACTGTTAGGTTTGTTATTTCATGCCTAATCCCACACATTTATTTCTAATGAAGAGATCTCAAATGGCTTCTAGAAATATTCAACAGGGACTCTAAGTGACATTCCATTTATTATGGACACAGTATATCAAAAGATAGATCTAGACCTGCATACATGAAAATCAAAGTACCACATGTTTCTATGGGCCCATCCACACAGCACCTTTATTGCGGTAACTCCCGCAATAAAGAAGAGGCTGTTCAGATGATATCCTGGACAGTCCCAAATTAATTTGCCATAAACCAGGAAAAGTCACAGTTTCTGGTTTCTGCAGTCCAGACACCATTCCCACAGTTTTCCAGACTAAATTAGTCTGGAAAACTGTGGGAATACTCATTCCCCTTCCCCCGCTCTCCTGGCACGTCTTTAGTACGTGCCAGTAGAGCTCTGGCTACAGTCTACTGGAGGCCAGGTAAGTTTCCCTTACTTATCAAAGGGGTTTGGGGGCTTTTGGGGCTAGGGCTTCCAAATGTTCTCACGGGGCAGTCCCGTGAGAGTATCTGGACACCCACCCCAGAAAGCACACACTTTCTGGGGAGGGTGTAGACAGGTCCCCAGGAAGATCCGTGTTTAAAAGCCACAGATTTTCCTGGGATAAAGGCCTATCAGGAACTGCCCTATGTAAAAAGGGTTAGGATTTAGTGTAGGTGTCATAAAGGCCCCTTCTACACTGCCATATAATCCAGATTATCAAATCAGATAATCCATATTATTTATTTATTTATTTACTGTCCTTGTATACCGCCGTTTCTCAGCCTAACTGGCGACTCAACGCGGTTTACAACAGAATATACAGTACACAGTATACAATTAAAACCGTAAAAAACATAATACACAATATTTCACATAAATCACAATCCAATACATCTCCTAACTAAAATCGTGGTCCAATTGCATCATCCATATTACCAATCCGTAGTCGACACATTCATTCACCGAATTAACCAAATGCCTGCTTGAACATCCAAGTTTTTAGTCTTTTTCGGAATACCATCAGCGAGGAGGCTGATCTTACCTCCATGGGAAGGGCGTTCCACCCCTCTGCTTTGAATTGGATTATCTGAGTCTACACTCAATAATTGTATTTGTTTCTTTTATGGATGTATATGTGTATGGCATTGAATTGTTGCTTGTTGTCAGGCCGCCCTGAGTCCCCTTCAGGGTGAGAGGGGTGGGGTACAATTGTGGTAAATAAATAAACTGCCATATAATCCAGTTCAAAGCAAATAATCTGGATTTTTTATGGCAGAAAGGGACTAAGATAAGATACATATCTTTTAGGACAGTTGTTCCTAAATGGTTCTGGTCATACTTTTCAGATGGTTCTCCTTAGGGATAGCTACTTCTCAAAAAAGGAGCTGTATGTGGTATCCCATAAGGTACCATTCTGTCCTCAATGGTTTTTCAATATTTACATGAAACTGCTGGGAGAGATCATCTTAAGGCATGTGGCGGGTGCTGTCAGTTTGCTGGTGACACCCAAATATATTTCTCCATGCCTTCCCAAATGGTTCTTGCTAAGAATAGCATGTCTCCTCTGAATGAATGCCTGGAGGAGGCAATGAGCTAAATGAGGAAAAACAAAATGAGCTTGAATTCAGACAGAACAGAGGTGCTTGCCATCAAGAGGCCTAACCTAGGGATGGAGGAGTGTCAGTCAGTTCTGGATGAGGTTTCACTCCCCTTGAAAGTCTGTGTTCACAGTCTTTTGTGAGTGCTCCTGGATCCGTCTCTCCAAATGCCAGCCCAGGTAGGCGCAACTGTCTGGAGCTTGACTCCTTACTAGATTCAGAGGACCAAAGATGGTAGTGCATGCACTGGTAACCTCAAGGTTAGACCTCTGTAAACCTTTTATATTAAGATACCTTTGGGCCAAGTTCGGAAATTCCAGATGGTTCAAAATACATCATTCAGATTGGTTACGCAAACATCCAGGAGTGAGCATATTATACCCATCCTAATGTCAATTACTTTATGGTACAAGGTGTTGGTTTTGACCTTTAAACCCTACGTGGTTTGGGGTACATGTTACCTAAAGAATCACCTTCTCCCATACAAGTCACCCCCGGGCACTAAGGTCTTCTGGGAGGCATCTACTCCAGCCTACCAGAACCTGACTGGCAAGCATCACTCAGAGGACCTTTTCATGGGCTGCCCCAAGACTGTGTGTGGAATGAACTTGTGGAAAAGCTTTGATAACTAAATGAGCTTTTGGAATTTAAAAACCATCTAAAGACCTATCTCTTCCAGCAGCACTACTCAGCCAGTTTTAAGCATGAATTTAAAACTTGTGTCCTGTGTTTAATATCTATTCTGTATATTTTAATATGTATTTTATGGAAATATGTTTTAATATATATCTTTTATAGAAATACATTTTAATATGTGTATTTGTTGATTTTTAACAATATTTATGATGTTTAATTATTCTGTAACCCGCCTTGAGCCACAAGGAGAGGTGGGTAAGAAATAAAATAATAATAATAATAATAATTATTATTATTATTATTATTATTGAATCGTTTTTAGAGTTACTGTTCAAATTGCAAGGTGGAAAAGTGAACCATTTAAAAATCTTCTAAAATAATATATATGTGGTTTTATTTGTGTGTACACTCATCATATGAAGGGCTTCTGGAAGGAAAACTGAGAAGTTCAGTGTTTCAGTAAACGTTGCAGCTGCCAGCAAAATAACTTTTGAATTGACCTATGAGGAACTTCTGAAACGAAACTTTGGAAAGTATGAATTGTTCATAAAAGTGAATCCAAAGCAGCTTGTCAATAAGTTTGAAGTAAGTTCCACAATCATTTCTCTTGTACAGAGTAGTAGTGTGTTCTAGCAGTAAATTATATTCCATGACCAGCATACAATAAAATATTTGAAGTATTTTTCATTAGTATTGATTTATTTACAATACTTCTACACTTAAGATGAACCTTCCATAAGGTATTTCAAAAAGAAAATAAGTTAATACAATGAAATGTAAAATACAATGAATAAAACAATATTAAATATTTAAAATAGCCACTATATTGAAATCACAACACAAAAAAGGAATATTCGTAGCCAAGAACTATCATGTAGAATTGTCATGTAGAAGATCATTCTATAATGATGCAGCTACAAGAGGAAAGCTTTAGAGCTTTGAAGAGAATCACTGCACCATAAATTGGGTCTAGAACTATAGAGCCAGCCAATTTAGCTGGTTCAGAACTGCTTTTATATGTTCTGATTACCTTTTTCTGATAAACAATTGGGACATTGTCACATCACACAATTATAGTTCTGTGATTCCACTTTGATTGCCATGACAACATCCTAGGCAATCCCAGGGCTTCCATTTTCTAATAATTTCCAGCCAAAGAGTTCTAACCCCAAACTTCCCGAACTACAAAACTCCCTAAACTACAAAATCCAGGATTTCCCTAGAGCAGTGGTTCTCAACCTGGGGTCCCCAGATGTTTTTGGCCTACAACTCCCAGAAATCCTAACAGCTGGTAAACCGGCTGGGATTCTGGGAGTTGTAGACCCAAAACTCCTGGGGACCCCAGGTTGAGAACCACTGCCCTAGAGGAAACAATAGTTATTTGAGGTATATAACCATGCTATAAAGTAGAATCAATGTGTGGAAGTGCTCCCATTTGAGTTGAAACCTCCAAATAGTTTGGACTCACAGACACATACAGATATCAGGATTGGAAGCAAAACTGACGAGTAAATGGTTGCACTATTTAAATATCACAATGGCTGCCACAAAGAGGTGGGTCCAAGCTTGTTGTCTGCTTCCCCAGAGGATAGAACTAATGGTTTTAAGGTGCAGGAAGGTAAATTTCAATGGATTACAAGAAGAACTTCTTAACAGTTAGCAGTTCAGCAATGGAACCTATTGCCTAGAGCAGTGGCTCCCAACCAGGCCTCCGCATGCACTTCTTAGGGGTTCTGCGGCTGCTCCAGGAAAACTGGCCATATATGGAGCTCTGTCTTGCCCTTTAAACCCACAGTACACCCATATCCACCTGGTCCTGCCTGGAAAAAAAGGCAAAATTTGGGGCTAGTGGCAAAAAATATTCTCTGGGCCAAAGTCTAAGCTTTTTTTTGGGGGGGGGGGGGGATGACTGCTACCACAAAACATCTTTAACTTGGTGTAAAGTTAACATCTGTATAGCTTCAGATGTTAAACTGTCACTTCTGGGTTATCAAAAAGGCACCTATAATGGGAGATGTGATGGTAAAGTAAAATGATTTTATGTGGTCCTTGCTCTTCCAGACCAAGACTGCACCAAGGGTGGTGAGCACCCTTACTATTTTCTGAGGACCATTCTACACAGCCCTAAAACCTGGACTAAAATGGATCAACTTGAGGCATCCAGAAAACATTTCAGGCTAATTAATTCAAACTGGAGTAAACCAAATTATAAAGTTTAATTCAGGTTTTAAAAACACCTGTAAAGATCCGGTGCTTAGGCTAAGATCCAGATCTTTATAGATGAGGGCCCTGTGGGGACTGACTCCTAGGACTGCTTCCGTAGTCCAGAGGTCAGTCCCCACAGCCATCCCACTTCTTCGGACTCCCAAAAGCCCAGAGGAGTGGAATGGCACCCCCCCGCAGCCCATTTCCTCGCCCAAAACTTACATGAGGGGCCTGTCAGTCATGCAGGCCCCCAAGAGCTCTGTAGTTGTGTCAGAATGATGCTTCAGGAGGTGGGGGTGGAGGGGGGGAAATTCCTGTATGGCTGGGAGCCCCCTCATGTAAGTTTTGGGGAGGGAATGGGGGGCTGGAGGATGGTTGGATGCCCTCCCAGGTCAGTCTTTGGTTGACCTGGAAGAGCATCGAGCCTCTGCCTGAGGGAAAGACTGAGGTTAAGGGTTGCAGTGGTGACAAAGTCCTGAGAGGAATCGGGATTTTATTTGATGTGTCTGGAAGTGCCCTGAGACTATGTGTCTCTGAGGGCCTTTCTGCTCATTCTTCTGAATGAGTTTCCTGGTTTCTGCTCCCAAAGTCCTGACCTGTGATATTATTACAACTCCTGAGTTCCAGTTTGAACTTATGGTTGGGAGCACTTTTGTTTAGTGGTATATGGGACATCTTGGAAAAGAAATACCTCCAAGATGTATTCATGACACTGGCAATGATTCTTTTTTCTCTCTCTCTCTTCAAAAATACATTTTTCTACCTTTTCTCTTGCTGTTCTCTGCTGTTTCTCTTGATGACTGTATCCTTTAATTAACATTACAGATTGAGGCAAACATTTTTGAGCCTCAAGGCATCAGTGATCTTGAAGTGGAAGGAACATTCCTCAACAATGAGTTGTTGCCACTTGTGCAAAAGTCCTACTCAGGGAAAAAGGTAGGTCTTAAAATGAATAATACTGATTTGTTAGAAAGTATTGTTGGTATACTAGAAGGCAGTCCTGAGTACTTACATGTAGTTTGTCTGAACAAGTCACTGTTATGATGAACAGAAGGAACTATCTAAAAATGGCTTGTTCTACAGCCCCTTCTACACTGCCATATAACATCCAGATTTTCTGCTTTGAACTGGATTATATAGCAGTGTCAACTCATATAATCCAGTTCAAAGCAGATAATGTGGATTATCTGATTGGATTATCTGGATTATATGGCAGTGTAGAAGGGGCCTATGGCTCCATAGTTGCACATGGGAGCAGCATTGATAGTCATGCTGGAGACATCATGAAGAACTGGGATTTTGTCACAGAAGTGAAGAATTAAAATGGAGTCACCAGCCTTTTATCAAAGCCATACAGTTACAGTACAGATGACTCTGGAAATAAAAAAAAAACTGTTTTTAACATTTATCAAATGGATATTAGGAATCATGGATCACTGGCATAAACATCAGCACTTTTAATCCTGTACCCATTACTCTGGCCCGGCCCAGTTTTATTGTGTCTTAGTGTATTGTTATTGCCTGTTGTTTATATTGCTTTAATTGTTTTTAATTTGCCTTAGGTTTTGTATTGTTGTATTGTGTGTTGAGGCCTTGGCCTTTGTAAGCCGCATCGAGTCCTTCGGGAGATACTAGCGGGGTACAAATAAAGTTTAATAATAATAATAATAATAATAATATCCAAAATAAAGCAGTCCTATTGACTCACTTTTCAACATTTGACTCAATTGGTCTACTAGTTTAAATTAACTGGTGGGATTCAAGCCAATATCTCCAATATTTGTTTGAGGAGGCAGAAGTGGAAAGGTGATGCAGCGAGAAAAGATTAAGAGAAGACCAGCTATAGGTTATGGTTAAATTCTGGAGTGTAAAGAACAGTTATCTCAATCCAAAACTCCATGAGTGACTGTTTTTTTAAAAGCTGAAAAATTGTTGGGCTTTCTCTTTAGTTGCTTGAAGACATGCTATTCCATTTGCGAATACATATTCAGGAGAGTAATATGTTCTTTTTTCAACTCCAAATGCCGATACATTTCAGGGGCCCAGTGCTATAAAAACTATTTTATAGCACTGGGCCTCTGAAATGTATTGGCATTATAATGCAACAATTCTTCTTTTAAATTTTCTCTCACCTGACTGTCTCCATTCAAGTCAGCTCTCCACTTTTGCTGGGTTCAGGGGCATTAGATCCCCCAAAAGGTAAAAAAAAAACCAACAACCATAATTAAAGATATGACTTGTTATTTTGTTCATTGTCTATTGGTATTATATACATATCAAAAATGTATTTTTAAAATGTATACATAAAGATATGTATGTATATATGTGTCTGTATGTATCTATATGAAAGAACACCTCTCTAGGAATTTCTAGGTCCTCTAGCATGACTATATGGTCACTTCCACTGGAAACTGAGCATAAGACAGTACTATAGGACTTAGATAATCTTAAAGGGAGTTGTATACCTGAATGTAAATAGTCCAAAATATTGGCAGTAAGGACCTTTCCAGACAGGCCTTAATCCTGGGTGGAACTGGGTTATTTAAACCCTGTTTCTCTCGGGATTAAGGCCACATACACACACCCCAAACCCTTGTATTTCCCCTGTGGAATGGCTACATGCAAGAGCACCTTCCCCCCACAAAAAACCCAACTTATTTGAGGGGCCTACTGCAGCTGGAGGTCCTCCCCCTCCAGCTTCTGATGCATCATTTTTGACCGCCAGGAGAGCTCTCTGAAGGGACCTATGCTGCCCCTCAGTTAAGTTTTGGGGAAAAAATAGGGGGATTGGAGGGTGGGGGTGCCATCCCACTCCATCAGGATCTTAGAGCCCGAAGAACCAGGATTACTGTGGAGACTGATTTCCGGGACTGCGGAAGCGGAAGCAGTCCCGGGAGTCAATCCCCCAGGGTGCTCACTTTAGTTTAAGTTCTGGATTTTTCCAGGTGTTTTATTAATCCAGAGCAAACCAGGAAAGTCCAGTGTTCTCCAGATTAATTCAGTTTTACATGAGGTATCGTTTGAATGCCTCAGGTAAAACCACGACAGGTCCTGCATTTTGGGCCTGTCTGGAAGGGTCCCACATAAGGGAAAGAGGTTTTTTGAATTAAGTCCCATCTTCAACATGGTTTATATTTTTGTGTTTTTGCTGAAATCTAAAACGAGTATGCTTATTCTTCTTCTAGGCCCATGTGTTTTTCAGTCCCACTATTGATCAACAGCGAACCTGCGACAACTGTACAACCTCTCTGCTGCAAGGAGATTTTCTCATAAAATATGATGTGAACAGAGATTTACCTAGTAATCTACAGGTAAATTCACCTTTTGGTCAGTCAGAGACACACATCAGGACATAAGGCTCATTGTAATGGTATTTCTACATCTTACCCTTGTTTTTCAGATTGTCAATGGATATTTTGTACATTTTTTTGCACCAAAAAATCTTCCCCGTTTACCTAAGAATATTGCCTTCATAATAGATATCAGCGGCTCCATGTATGGAATCAGAATTCAGCAGGTAATGTATTATTGCTGTACAGTGGAAATGACGTATTTGTAACTTTTAAGGACTGGTCTACATCCTTAAGTTACATAGTAGTTTTCCCATTGACTTTGTAGCACATAGGAAAAGTATAATATTGTGCTGCTACAAAAAGAGCCAGTGTGGCATAGTGGTTAGGTCACTGGGAGACCAGAGTTCAAATCCCTACTCATCTATGGAAACCAGTGGATGACAATGGCAAACATTTTTCAAATAAATCTTGCCAAGAAAACCCTGTGATATGTTTACCATAAGTTAGAAATTGCTTGAAGGTAAACAACAACAGCAACATAGTTTTCCCAGAGGTTTGATTTCCATAATTCATGTCCAAAACACAAAATTACAGCATAGGTTTATTTCAGATGTGTTTTATTCATGCATTGTAAATCTTCAAAATCAGCTCCTTCCTTATTCAATTCTATTGATAACTGAAAACCTAAGATTTCCCAAAATGCAGATGTGGATGAAAATCAAAGTAGCAGATATTCCTTCCCCTTAGGAATGAGCAAAAAATTAAATCCAACTATTACATTTTATTGACAACAATCTATCCACAATTGCAGAATTCATGTGTAAAAATACAAACTTGAGGAAAAGCCTCATAGCTTGTCTATTTGGTGGCTGTCACGAGAGTATATTTTTAAGTAGGCCTTGGCTTTAGTCAGCTGTTAAATTGGCAGGCTCTGGGTACAATCATTCATTGCAAACAGATCAATTCAGCATATGAGTACAGGAGAGTATAGTAGAATAAAACTAGGTTTTCTATTAGCAATAGAACTGAATAAAGAAGGAGCTGATTTTGAAGATTTACAATCTTGCAGTCCTAACCAAAGAGTACCATGATTTATGAGTAATTTTGCATTAGTTACAATAGTCCTAACATTGAAATATATGCACTTTCAGATTTCTTTTTCTAAATTGTGGCTTTGTAGCACACAGGAAAAGTATAATATTGGGCTGCTACAAATCGGGCCTGCATCATTTGAGAAGACAGCAGGGTTCAAATCCTCACTCGTCATGGAAACCCACTGGGCGACTTTGGGCAAATCATATTCTCTCAGCCTTATAGGGAGGCAAAGTTAATCCCCTCTCTGAACAAAATTTGCCAAGAAAAACCTGTGATAGATTTGCCTTTTGTTCTTGGTCAGTCTTGATTCATGGCAACCCTATCTCCAGAAGGTGTACAACAATATCTCTAACACTAGGTTTTGCAGATTAAAGGGCATAGTTTCTTTGACTGAATATATTCATCTGAAATTGGGTTTTCCTCTTTTCCACTGCTTTCTATCTTACCAAGTGCTATTGTCTTTTCGGCAGAGTCATGTCTTCTCATGATATGACCGAAGTATGACAACCTTGGTTTCATCAGTTTGGCCTCTGGAGAGAGATTATAGTTGATTTGTTCAAAGACCCATTTATTTCTTTTCTTAAGAAATCCATTGTGTCCAAGGAACTTTGATTTTGCCAGTTGATAAAAGGGTTACAATTTTACTACACTATTATATATACTGAAACTTAAGCCTCCACACATTTCAATATCCACTGAGGATCCTGGAAGCAAACTCCAATGGATTCCAAGGGCCGACTGTATATTTAGACTTTCGGATCTTATCCATTTCTCTCATAGTCCTTCCAAGTGCTAGTCTTCTTCTGATTTCTAAATGGCAATCTCAGTTTTGATCAATGATTGAACAAACACATGGGAAAACTTTGAGAATTTAATTTTTCATTGTCTACATTAAATGGATGTAAATTAGCTGTGGTCATTTTTGTTTGTTTCCTTAATATTTAACAGTAAACTTGCCTTGACATTTTCTTCCTTGACTGCAGTAATTGTTCTAGGTCTTTGCCTTAGGGTTGCCAAAAGTCAGAAATTACTTGAAGGTGCACAACAACAATAAATATTGGCTCTACTACATTTGGGCTTTGTGTGAAAATCCACAGCTTAATAGATGCTACACCATCACAACCAGAATTTGAGTGCAAATATTTTCTCTAATGGACTAAATGTTACCACAAAAAAAGTGAAACACATGTGAGTTAGAAACATGTAAGTAAACATAGTAGAGCAACCAGGGGAAAGAAGGAAGTGAACGGGATGAGATGAAGTTGGAGAGAACAAAAACAGTAGCAGATTATGGGAAAAGGGAGAGAATATGAAGAAACAGCTGCCAGTTAGCTAAAGTGTATTGAATTAGGTGGGTGAAAGGGGAGCCTTTCCAGCAGGAAGAATCACTGGAAACAAACACTTCTAAATATTAACCTTTAAAAAACTCACCTTTTATTAAAGGCAAAGGAAGCATTCATAAAAATAGTTGAAGATTTAAAAGAAGACGATCATTTTAATATCGTACTGTTTGAATCTAAAGTCCATAAATGGAAAGACGGCATAATTAAAGCTACTCCTGAGAATGTGCAAGAAGCAAAGTATTTCATTGGAAATATAACTGTCACTGGAGGTAAGTGCTGGACACGAATTGGCAAGCAGTTCTTCTGAGCATATAAGAAAAAAAATTACATCCACTTTTTATTTCCTTAAAATTGTAAGTTTTCATGTGCAGGAATCATGGAGCGAGATCTGGTTTGATGGTGGTGAATTTCCATCAGCCTATGTACAACAAGGTCTGGATGCTGGAGAGGGAGGACAAAGGCAGAGAGCCCGGAAGCCAGACACGGGAACTTTCCCAATGCAATCTAATGACCAGTCAGTAGCAGTTGGGGCAAAAGTATTTCCATGTAGCACCCACTAAGCTGCTGAGTAAAACTGTTGTTTAGGGCCCCTTCCACACAACTGAATAAAATCTCACATAATCTGCTTTGAACTGGGATATATGGTGGTGTGGACTCAGATAAACCAGTTCAAAGCAGATATTGTGGGATTTTTTTGCCTTGATATTCTGGGTCATATGGCTGTGTGGAAGAGCCCTGAGAAGGTACTGGATGCTCCTTATGCGATATTGGAAAAAGTAAACCCATTAATTTAGAAATCAACTTAGGGTGCATCTGCACTGCAGAATGAATGCAATTCGACACCGCTTTAATTGCCATGGCTCAGTGCTATGGAATCCTGAGGTGGTGTATTTTTTGAAGGGCCTTCTCTGCCTTATGATGCTTGTAGTTAACCAAATGACAACTCTCACAATTCCATAGCATTGATCCTTGACAACTAAAGTGGTATCAAACTCTATTAATTCTATTGTGTAGATGTACCCTGAGAAAGAAAACAATACCAAAATAAGCCTATATACACAATCCCTCCTGTAATATGTTCAGTTCTGTTTCTGCTATTTATCATTTTCCACTGATGTGGGACTGATCCCATTACATCCAATATTGATACTAAACAAGTATTGATGTTACTAGTACTGGAGGTAGTCTACTGAACTAAAATAAACCAAGTGTTTGTTTCTTCTCATTCTTCATAATACAAATTAAGTCATGGTTTCTCTGTTGCAGCAACAAATTTTAATGATGGTTTAATGACTGGAATTGAGATATTGAATAATGCCCATGCTTTAAAAATTGTACCTGAAAGAAGTGCCTCTCTGACTATTATGTTATCAGATGGAAATGCCAATGAAGGTGAGTGTGTGAACAACAGGTGAAATAATATTGAACAACAGGTGAAATAATTTCAGTGTGATGTTACCTGATGTGGAAAGGAGTGATCTGAAAATCTCTACAAAACACGCACACACAAGGATCTATTCAGCAAAATATCTGCTCATCACCTTTATATGTACCCCTGAGGGGACCTGCCTTGAGCCCTCCCAGGGGTGAGAAAGGCAGTATATAAATATACTAAATAAATAAACAAACAAACAAATAATATGGTGTCACTTAATTTCACTATTGCATTGTTTGTAGATTAAAGAAAAGAAAACATTCACTCTTCAATTATACCGTCATTTCATTATTGCTGTTATTTTTCTTAGCCCAAAGGAGCCCTTGGTGGTGCAATGGGTTAAACCCTTGTGCCGGCAGGACTGCTGACCTCAAAGCTGGGTTGCTGACCTGAAGGTTGCTGGTTCCTCTGTCAGCTCCAGCTCCCCATGTGGGGACATGAGAGAAGACTCCCAGAAGGATGGTAAAACACAACAACAACAACAACTTTATTTTTATACCCCGCCACCATCTCTCCAAATGGATTCGGGGCAGCTTACAAGGGGACAAGCCCAAATTAAAAAAAAAACACACACACACAATAAAATAAAACAAGACAAAATAAAATCAACCACAACATTAGAGAAACATTACAATCACATTACACATTTTAAAAACAGTATTGTGTGCTGAGTGTGGAGGGATCAGGGAATGTGCAATTTTTCCTAGGGAGAGCCCAGGGAAAGTGCAAAGTGCGCTTCCAATTAAGGTCACAGCTGGAAGGATAATGTCCTTAGACATTTAAATAACAGGATGGGAGGGCCAATGAAAGTGTGAAGAGCTATGGCAAAATTGATCCCATTCTCTGGTGGGACTGCCTAATCAAATGCACAGCGGAACATCCAGGTTTTTAACTCCTTGTGGAAAATGGAAAGGGTAGGGGCCAATCTGATCTCTTTGGGTAGTGAATTCCAGAGCCGAGGGGCCACCACCGAGAAGGCCCTCTCTCTCGTTCCCACCAGCCATGCTTGAGACATCAAAACATCCAGGCATCCCCTGAGCAACGTCCTTGCAGACAGCCAATTCTCTCACGCTAGAAGCAACTTGCAGTTTCTCAAGTTGCTCCTCACACACACACACACACACACAAATCTTAGCCCATCCTTAACAAACTTAGCTCATTGATGCTTTTGGACAAAGAAGGGCAAGGGGTTTGGGGCCATTTCCCCATGATGCACTCTGATGTGCATCAACATATCTGGTTCTGGAATTTGATTGAAAATCATCCTATTCTTAAATCTCTTTTCATGGTTTGGAGATTATAGGAAATATTGAATATTGATGGTGGCAAGGGATCCAAATAGTTAATATTTTTATGCCAGTTTTAAAATTCTTGTGAAAGTATTTTTGTAATCAAAAACTCTGATGGTGTATTTTTCAAAATATGTGGTGGTATGGGTTCTCCAAGAGCCACAAAATAGGATGCTAGGGAGTACATTTCTTCACTCCTTTTCTCGAAGGACACAAAAATAGCATGTGTCGCTAAAGCAAAAAAGCCAAGCTCACTTATTCCAACAGTAGGGAAAAGGATGGAGAACATCAAAATGTACAGTTACCCAGAACACAAACACCTTGAGGTGTCTGTCTGAATTTTAATAGTTTAATAGTAATAGAATTTTACCACGTCTCCAAAAAGTATATAGATGGGTGAAAAAAAGGTTATAGCCATTTAAAAGATGTCAGTGTATGTCAATTTCAGAAGCCTGCATGTCCACATTCTTGAATCTTGATTCAGGATCCATGTTAAAACAGATTGGATCCTGGATGGGACAAGATATAAAATCAGATGCCACTCTAAAAATGTTAGGATCCAGTCAGACCCCAACAGGAATACAAATCTAGTTTTCATATCAGATTTCATTTTTAAAGAAATTAGAATGTCGAGTTAACCATCAAGAATCCGTGAACATACCATATACAAGCTACACTTAGGCTACATAAGCAGTGAAAGGGATTCCTCAAACTACATTATTTGTGTTCTGTTCTTCCATTTCCCCCTGTTATTAATTTCCAAATGTTAAACAATGTAATTAACTTTTTGGTAGAGTTTTCCTCCATGTTATTTTGTCAAAGTGAAATGCAAAGTTTAATTTATGTAGCTTCCTCCATGCAGGTGAAACAGATCCACTTAGAATTCGAGAAAATGTAAAAAATGCATCCCTAGGAGAATACCCTTTATACAGTCTTGGTTTTGGATATGGTGTTGACTATGCATTTTTGGAAAGAGTGTCAAAAGAGAACAATGGTCTGGCTCGCCGTATCTATGAGGACTCTGATGCAGCCTTACAGTTACAGGTAATAATAATTATAGACAGGATATTCTTAGTGAGTTATCCTTACACAACCAGGGTTTAGTCAACTTTTATGACAGTAACCCAGGAAGAATTAAGTACATTCCATAGAGCCCTTATCCCCAGGTCGCATCACTCTTTGGTGCACCTCGGGACCACTGACCCAGCAGTATTCTACTCTCTAACTCTCAGAGTATATGTTTGCATCTTTAGGCTCCTCCAGCATCAGACAGGACCTTGGCCAATAATAACATGAAATATAGCCTTCGGTTTTTTTTTTATTGACTGATACTTTTTGTAACAAGAATATGCTATTTAGTCCTTACTTGAGTCTAAAGCCCCTTCTGCACTGTCATATAATCCAATAAGATGAGTCTGCACTGCCATATAATATTATTTATCATTTATTTATTTTGGACATTTATATCCCATTCTTCTCACCCTGGAGGGGGGACTCAGGGTGGCTCACAACCGGCACCCATTAGATGCCAGCAACAGTAGTAATAAAATCACACTTAGACATTAGTTAAAACAGCAAAATTAAAACATCAATTTAAAATAAAACTGTAGTTCAAAGCTGATAATCTGGATTTTTTTGGCAGTATAGAAGGGGTCTAAGATGTTAAAAGAAAAAGATGCAAGAGGGCAGTCCCTGCTTTCCTCCTCCATTCTTCTCATATACTCTGTTTTCCCCGAGTTCTTCTCCGCATTGTATAAGCTGCTAGGAGTAATTTTTCATGGGCCACATGATGCCAGTATTCAAACAACTACCAACAGACTGTTCCCCCTCCCTTATGGGACACCAGGTGTATTGAAATCCTTTGTGTCGTGATTGCTGGGATGAGGTGAACATGGCTAAGCACAGCCATTGTTGTAGTTTGTGAAGAACAGGCCCCCAATGGTAGAGATTGCAAAAGGCCCTGCTGTTAAACAACATTACATGTTTTATGCACCAAAACATTGGTCTTTTCGAAGTGAAGATGCTTGGGAATCATTCTTTCTCCAAAGGGATAGATCAGGCATGGGCAAAGCCTCGGGTCCTTTCCTCCCCCCCCCCCCCAGTCGCTAAGTGGGGTCCAAAACACGTGGAGGGAAGGACCAAGTTTGCCCATGCCTGGGCTAGATCTATCCTGCCAGTTTGGAACTGCATTTTATGGTCAGCGTAGAGTCTATGCCTTGCAATGATGTGGCCATTGAAATCCAGCCGAGGTTTACTCGCATCTTGGATCTTGGGTTGGATCAGCAACAGTGCCCAAAACAAGGTCACTTTCTTGAACTGCATTATATCCCCAGGATAAATCTATATGATGCAGTTTGAACTGGTAACATATAAATGCGGTTTCAGGCTGCATTGTAGTGCAGTGTAGATGGGGCTTCTGTGTTGTAGTTGAAGAGAAATCTTTCAGGGAAGGAACAGACCCGGATTCGACGTGCACGTTCTTAGAGAGAGAGATCTCTCCATCCAAATAAAAACAAGGTAGTTTTACGCATGGAAATGATGCCCTTTTTTCTCCCCTTTGCAAAGGAAAAAGGTCCTCTTTCCTTTCTCTAGGGGAGGGGGGCATTTCATAGACTGGACCCCCTTCCATTTCGGGAAAAAGGACCTCGCTAATCCGGATCGAGCCTCGGCCTGATGATAAAACCCCAGAAAGAGGCAAAGAAGACGCCTCTGGGAAGGGGAGATTTCCATTGTCATTTCAGCATTAATTCACTTCCAAATGAGGAGGAGGAATTATGCAAAAGGAGGAGAACTGTCAGGTGGAGATTCAGGGAGAAAAAGCACAACCTTGGGTGCAAAGAGAGGAATAATACCATCGAAGGAGAAGGGGAAACATTGGAGAAAAGAAGAAGGATGTGCATTGTATTGTCGAAGTCTTTCATGACTGAAATAACTGGGTTGCTGTGAGTTTTCTGGGCTGCCTGGCCATGTTCCAGAAGCATTCTCTCCTAACGTTTCACCTGCATTTATGGCAGGTGTCCTCAGAGGCTGTGAGGTCTATAATATATAAACCCCATTTTCCACAGATATATCAGCCCCACTTGCCTAGTTTCCAACAGACATCACAACCTCTGGGGATGCCTGCCATAGATGCAGGCGTAACGTCAGGAGAGAATGCTTCTGGAACATGGCCAGACAGCCCGGAAAAATCACAGCAACCTGAAGGGTGCATTCATAAACCGAAAGGAGAATCATCAACAAATTGGAGAGGAGGGCTGTACAATGTAGACTCATGGAGAGTATACAATGGACACAAAATAATAACAAATTGATTTGGAAGTTTTGATTTAAAAAAATGGAAGTGACTTTAGAATGGAACCATCAGCACCCCCTACATCCGAAACTAGTTTTTAACCAATTTTTAAATTAACCAGTCCTAATATTTATTCCTTTTTGCTAATTTTGGATTCCAACGTATTGCAATCCAAAAATGACCCTAACACACAGTTTTCTGGTGTTAAGACAGTGTCTCACCGAAGGTCACCAAGTGGTCAAGTGGGGAATCGAACTATGGTTCCAAGAGTCAGAGTCCAATCCTTACACCACTACATTACGCTGACTCAAGTGTAGACCTGTTGAATCTATATTATATATGAATGCAGGAATTTACTCGTCATTCAGTGATTGCTTGATAGGACCTACTCTCGATGGGACCCTGTGGAGTTAGGGCTTTATATTACTTGTTAGGAATAAAATATGAGCTCCCACAAAAAATTGCAAGGAATGCGGCTTTTTTGAATAACATTTCCAGGCATTGATACCTTCTGTACTGATTTTGCTCTCAAATCAGTACAGATACATTTGTACTGCTGCTGTTAGTTATTCTAGCAAATGTTTTGTTTCTAGGGTTTTTATGATGAAGTTGCCAATCCTTTACTTACTGAGGTAACACTGGAATACCCTGAAAATGTCATCTCTGACGTGACTGAAAATAATTTTAAACATTATTATGATGGCTCTGAGCTTGTTGTGGCTGGACGAATTACAGACAATGATTTGAACAGTATTACGGCAGAGGTGAAAGCTCATGGAGTGAGTATTAATCTGACTGTCAAAGATGAGCGAAGAATAATAATTGAGAAGTTATTACAAATTACATAAAATGTACAAATACTAAAGTTGAATCCATGAGATGTGGTTCACTAGGGACTGCTGAGAATTTAAATGCCACAGGTGGGAAAAATCTATTTCAAAACCATTGTGATACCCCTAACACTTTGAAAGTCCAAAAGGCAGAACTAAATGAGCATTTAGTGCATTGGTTCCTAGCCTGTGGTTCCTGGATCACCAGTGGTCTGCAAGAACTGAAATATGATCTGCGGCCTCACCGTTACTACACCGTTGCAACGAGAGTGACTGGTTTCACTAAACCCTCTTATAGTGCTGAGGCTTATTAAATATGGTTTTCTGAGGTCGAGCAGATGGCTACTACTGAATGGCATATGTTCTGTATCAGAAACTAGTCCCAAGAGAATGTGTGGACACCCACCCAGGGTGTAGATAGGCCCCCAGGAAAATCTCCTGGGATAAAGGCCTGTCTGGATCCAGCTTTAAGAAGCAAATTAGAAGCAGTGCATATTTTTACCTCCAGTATATATGTAAGAACAAATCTAAGCATAGCTTGTTTAGATTACATGAAATAATAACTGGGAATTAAAGAATACTGGGTCTTGTAAGAGTGAATCAGTCTTATAAATGTAAATGAAAACCCAGGAGAATCCACAGTAGTGGACACATAGCCCAGTCCTAAAAGCTATGTGTATATTGCTAAAATATTGTTTTGCCATTAAATGCATTTTATGACATTGAATTTCTCCTTCCCAGGCACTTAACGATCTGACTTTCACTGAACAAGCAGATGTTGAAGAAACCGCCAAAGTTTTTGAGGAGCAAAAGTACATATTTGGAGAGTATATTGAGAGACTCTGGGCTTATCTCACAATACAGCAACTTCTAGAGAAACGGTAATGAAAGACCTTTTCCAAATTAAAACAATGCATACTCATTTATTTTATATACTCTGACATTTGGTCAAATAGCTCTCGAATCAACTTGTAGCAATAGGTTGTAGTAACCCTCCTTTCCCCCCTTCTTCCTCCTCACCCTCTTTCTCCAATATTATTCACACACAAGCCTTTAGTCCTCTGGCTGAGAGCAAGCAGAGAGCAGCTGATACCAAATAGAGTTTAATGTTCTTCTAGTGTGGCTCCCTTTATATCTTCTTCTCAGACTGATGTATGTGGCCAGCTATTTTCCTTCTTGCTCTGATTTTCTGCCCAGGAAGCAAAAATATAACTTTGCATTGGTAATATGCAATTGTGTCTTATAACAATGGGACAGTGAATAGAATTATTGTTAAAATGTCAACATCTAAATGTTCTCTAATATTCTTCTATTTAGGTCTGTAGCAACAGGATATGAAAAGGGGAATCTCACTGCTGAAGCCTTGGAGATGTCTCTGAAATATAAGTTTGTGACTCCTTTGACATCCATGATAGTCACAAAGCCAGAAGATAATGAAGAACCAGAGGTAGTTGCTGACAAACCCATAGAAGGTAGAAACTTTATTCCATAAATAATTAAACCATTTTACTTTTAGCAGTTTCTCTTTTTTATGGAGAAATACCCCATTACTAACACTCCTGCCCTACAGATCAAATCTGATCCAGCAGGGGGCAGAGCAAGAGAAATGTTTCCACATATATCAATTAGACAGTTTCATGGATGATGTTGTGGAGCTCCATATTCCTGTGTTATTATTAAGGTCCTGTTCTAGTTCATGCATCCTCCTTATAAGTAATATTGAGAGATGTTTGTTGAGCTATTACTCTAGGTCCATTCTTTGTTGGTTAGGTCTGGGCCAAGGCAAAAGGACTGTTTGGGGCACTTTATTTCTTCCAACATGACTGTATCCTAAAATGGCCACTGCTTCCCAGGGCTATCAGCAGCATCCTCATAGTTCCCTTGCAAAGTATAATGATCAAGACAAGTGCTTCTTCATCCTGTGAGATCTCATGAGATTCTGGAATAATCCTACCAAGAAGATAAGAGAACATGACAGGACAGTTTTAAATATGTATTTTTTTACAGTCTTTAGATCTGCCTGGGAGCAATAGCTAGTTTAAGAATATTTGCACTGTAAGATCAATACAGAACATTGTGCTTTTCTTGCCAGACCTCAGATACAGGAGGCCTCCGAGCTCTCTTTCGACACATGGCAAACTGGTACTGGTCAAAAGTTCCCCAAGGTCTTGAGATTCAAGTTACTACTCTGTTTCCTAAAATAAGATTAGCAAACCACACTTACACATTTTCAGACACAGTAAGAGGAATATACCCAGTACTGTTCTTAGAGGGATGAATTAGTGGCATCAGAAGGGTTAGGGGTGGTCTTCAGTTCCATTTAGTGGAAAATTAACTATATTTGCTTCCTGATTATCAGAAATCCTAAAGTCATTAAGAATAAGAACTTTAATCTTTAGATTCTTAAGACTGATATCTAATTCCATTACAATTGCTGTTATCATTCATTCCCCATCCCACCTTACTAGGAACACCAGAGAAATAGTGTGGTGAAGTGTAAATCTTTTGACTTGCAGTTATGTATAATTATAGATAGATGTTTAAAGGGTAAATATTTAAAGTTGCATAACTAAGGGAATGGTAGCCAGCTCAGCTCATGTTGAGCTGGGTTACCATGGAAATAGGGGTGGAGCCAACTGCCACTTGGCAGGGCAGCCATTTTAAAAACAGTTAGTCTGTAGTCAGCGAACTACAGGAGAGGCTGGTTCTAGTGTGTGGTGAGAACCAGGAAGGTAATTTGTAGTTAAAAACTACAGGGAAGGGCTGATTCTATAGTAGTGAGAATCAGGAAGGTTTTGGTTTTTAGCCTGAGTAGTTTAAATAAGTCGAGTAGATTTATTTATATTAATAGTTAGTGTATGAGACAAAGGGTGAGAGAAACCCAGTGAGAATCTCTATTGCAACAGAAACATCACAAAGAAAGAATAAGCTTGTAACTGAAGTAACCTATTAAGGAAAGAAACACAGTTTGAAGAAAAATTAGTTTGAAACCTGTTTAGTGGAAGGAAGAGTCCTTTCCAGAGTTGCTTAAGAAACGTTATAAATGTAACCTATGAAGATATGTGCCTCTAAGAGTAAGAAACATTTAAACCATCACGCTTCTACATTTCAATAAACTTGTTACTGTTTTTCCTAAAGCCCTGTCTCTGTTACAATTCCTTTCCAAGTTAAGTCATGCTACACATTAAAGAAAGACCAAGTCAATATCACTAGCTATTAGCTACGCTATCAAATTAATAAACCCTTACAGAGTGGTGGCTCCTTTACAAACTCTTTACAAATTAGTGGCCTCGTCACAAATAGTAACTTCTCTTTCCAATTCATTGTAACAAGAACCTTCACTAGAAATTCAGAATCTGCAAAATGAAACAAAATATTTGGATAAGTGGAAGAGAAGATGAACATTTTCTGGGGAGAGATGGACACTGACACTTGCTCGTACTAATTTACCATCACCACATACCCTGGACAGAGAGGAAAATTAAGAATGGTTCTTTCTTTGAGGAGCTTCACATGAGCGCTCTGGTCAAAGTCAAGAGCATTTATAAGAGAAAGATTGTTTTGCTTGAACTAGGTTTGCTTGAACTTGATTGCCTAGATATACTTGTCAATCAGCTGATATGTACTCTCAATTTTATGCTTGCTAAGGAAATTTTGGTGTAAAATGTTACAATAAATTGGTAGAAAGACTAATCTATCTTCTTCTCATTTTCTTAAACCTCCTTGAAAACAGCTGAAGGTAAGTTCAGTTCTGTTTATTTTGAAGTTGGGTTTATTCCTTTTATTTTTAACTTTAGAACTTGATTAATGAAAGATTTAAAAACAACATTTGGCAGCTCATGCAAAAGATCTGCATGTACATAACATGGGAATATGTAAATAAACTGTTTATTGCTAACACAAGAGAAATTCACATATTTTAGCTTTTTAAAGAGCCTGGCTGCTCATATGCTCTAGAGCTCTGTTGGCTGGCCCGCTCTTTGCTATATTTCCACAGTCAAATAAAAACCTTTAAAAGCAGATTGCTCATATGGAAACAACTATTAATAATGTGCTTTATTGTTTATCCATTGTGTTTTCCCCAGTGGGCATACCTTTAATCATTCTTAATTCCATTAATAGTTGAATTCTGTTTTAATTTTGGTACGATATGTCTTTTTAGCTGTATCATCTAAAAGGAGGAGGAGGATATCATCTCAGGAATTATAAAACTACATCGATGTATATATTTAAAATAAATTGCAATTGTTGCTTTCTTTATTTGGGAAAGTTGCATTTTAAAATGTCAGCATTATATTGGTTGGTTGGATCCGAAGATTCATTTTAATCCGGTCCCTCATGCCCATGCAGATGAGAACTCCTGTATTATCAGGTTACATCTGCACATAATACAAAAAGTACTAAATCATAATGTAAGAAATGGGTAATGGCTTAGCAAAGGGCAGAGTGTGTAGGTAGGTTCCTTGTAGTCAATTTTCATTTAAGTTTAACTGGAGTTCCTTTCTTTTTCAAACAGCAGGCAGGTATACCCAGTACAGCGCTCCATCAACTCCATATCATTATTCCAGTGGTAAGTTTTTTCAAATTGCAGAGGAAAAACTAAAGTAACCTAGAACATTTCATAAGAGCGTGATTAATTTAAATCAAACTTACTATGAGTATCTACAGGTTCTGAAGAGCTTATCAATAGAATTTTGTGCTGGTCTTTTTGGTGACATAACATTCTTGAATCTTTTTTATTATTTCCAAATTAAGAAAAAGCTTTCAAGGCTGGAATCACTGGGGTGTTTTGTGGTTTCCAGGCTGTACGATGTTTCTCCAGGTGTTTCACCTGCATCAGTGGCTTGTATCTTCAGAGGATCCTCTGAAGATGCCAGTCACAGCTGCAGATGAAATGTCAGAAGAAAATGCTGCTACTACATGGCCATATAGCCCAGAAACCACACAACACCGTATGTAAACAATGTTTCCTGGATTTGAAACAAATGTGCCTTATGCTGCATATTTCATCGTCTTTTTTTCTGCTGGGTGCCATCAGATCTGGATCTCGCAAGTATGACCAGCACATCTGCAGGAGGTCCATGTGTAGTTGTTATTTATCTCTTCCACAAGACCACTGGTAATTTGTAATTTGTAGCATGGGTCTTATTTATTTATTTATTTATTTATTTATTTATTTATTTATTTAAAACCCCATCATTCTCCTTGGATGGGATCCAAGGCAAGTAAAATGGCTTGAGAAAAATAGGAAATAAGAAAATGGAAAATATATTGTAATTCCTCCACTTCACACACACATGAGGTGGTAACCTGTTCAGGAGGAGGAGACTGTGGCAGTCTTGTAGTTCTGAATGAACTCACTGGAATAAGGATAAATTATGGTTTAGTAAGATAAAAAACATCTACTGTATTTTCCGGCGTATAAGATAACTCCCAACTTTTAAAAAATAGAGTTTGGGATATAAGACCACCCCTCTACCAACACACACCAAATAAAAATGTAAAAAAGCATCCAATTTGATTTCAGCTTGGTAATTTTCCTATTTTCGTACCTCCATCTTTGCCTCTCAGATCTCACACATGTATGCCTGCGTTGCTTCATTGCAGTCCTTAGGAGCAAGATCTGAGAGGAAGAGAAGGATGTACAGTAATAGGATTCAAGGGTGCAGCGATGCGTGAAAGAGGCGTGTTTTTCTGGGCACAGTGCCACTCTATCTCTTTTTTCCATACCCCAGTCGTCCTGGACGCCTGCAGCTTGCTCTGCTCTTCACTTACACCTTCCTGGTGAGGCGCCCCCTCACCTCGTCATTGGGACCAAGTTAAGTCACTTCTTTCCACGAATCCTGATTATTGGATTTTC
Organism: Anolis sagrei; assembly: GCF_037176765.1. Taxonomy (NCBI): domain Eukaryota; kingdom Metazoa; phylum Chordata; class Lepidosauria; order Squamata; family Anolidae; genus Anolis; species Anolis sagrei. Next base: position 68,035,572 of record NC_090022.1, on the reverse strand, counting down.
TTCTATCGCACTTGTACAGGGCTGCCCTTGTTGCTTTCATACAGTCGCTGCATATGGCGGGGATGCAGCCGTGACCATTTTTGAGCTCCCCCCACTATATGCAGCGACCACAGATTCTCCAGTCTGGCTTGGAAGTTTCAGCACCTGCCCTTTAAGACAACATCCATTGTATAAGACAACCACCGACTTTTGAGAAGTTTTTCCTGGGTTAAAACGTAGTCTTATATGCCAGAAAATACAGTATATAAAAGATGGCAGCAGTATATTGATGTTCATCTTTTTTTTTTTTTGCAGTTGATGGAGACCCACACTTCATTATTGCAGTGCCTCAAAAAGAAGATGCCCTTTGTTTCAATATTAATGAAGACCCAGGGGCGGTCCTAAGTTTAATAAACGACCCAGTTACAGGTGAGTATTTTCTCTTTGATCAAGAGGCTATTATTTTTATCTTCAAGAAATTGTAATTATAAGGCATAACTGTGAGTTACAGAGTATAGTCAGGCATATATTCTGAAATATAGTGAAAGCACTGGGCCTGAACGCCTAAAGGCACCAAATCTGTCTGATCTTGGAAGTAACCTAAGTTAGGACTTGAATGGGAGACTGCCGCTGAGGCTGCATCTACATTGAAGAATGAATGCATTTTGACATCACTTTAAATGCCATGGCTCAGTGGTGTGGAATCCTGACAGCTGTAGTTTGGTGAGGCACCAGCACTCTTTGAGAGGACGCTAAAAATCTTGTAAAACTAGAACTCCCATGATTCCATAGCATTGTGCCGCTGCAATTAAGGTTGTATCAAACTGCATTAATTCTGCAGTCTAATGGCACCCTGGGTACCACGTGCTATAGGCTATATTTTGGAGCAAGGAACTGGCAAAATCACCTCTGAGTATTCCTTGCCTAATAAAACCCAATTTATTTAGAGAATGATTAAAAATAGAAGTCAAATTTGTTATAAAGCTGTGGAATATTTTTTAAACATTTTAAATGAATTCCAGTGCAACCAAATTAAACTGCAGATTTTTTGTTATCTCCAAGGCTTGTATAGAGTCTTACAAATATAACATTACTTAACATCATTTGCCTTTAGGTATTGTAGTCAATGGAGAGCTCATTGGTGAGAAGAAAAGCAACAATGATGTAAGAGAACAGAATACATATTTTGGAAAACTTGGGATTGCAAATATCCACCGGCATATAAAAATTGAGATCTCCACCAAGGAAATTATTCTTCATGATGGTGTAAAACGGACAGCATTCAGTTGGCTTGATGATGTTACCTTGCAAGAACCCAGGTAAATTCTTACGCCAGAGTGCTTACCTTTTCCTCAATTGTAGGCTTTTTATTATTCAGGATAAAGATTTCTCTGCTCTGTTCAGCTTCTTTTTTCTCTCCCCACCTAGTCTGACTCTAGTCATCAAGCGAAAAAAGAGCATGGAGGTTTCAATGGACAACGGAGCAAAATTTGTTGTTATTTTGCATCAAGTATGGAAGAAACATCCCCTGCACCGAGATTTCCTAGGATTTTACACACTGGATAGTCACAGACTGTCTCAACAAACTCATGGACTGCTAGGTAACAACTTATTTTTAAAGACAACACTGCATCTTTGTAAAGCATGATTCCTTATATTAAAGGACAGGTACGAAAGGAAAAAATAAGTCACAAATACTTGAGTCTCATATGTTCCCCTTGGAAGTTTCCCACATTGTTTTCCAGACAATACTACATTAATGAAATTTCCAGATTTCAAAAAAGTTTATTTATTTATTTAAAGTTTATTTATTTATTTATTTTATTTCTCTTGAGGGACTCAGACCGGTTTCCAACCATAATATCACATACAATCAATAAAACATCATAATACATATTACAGTAAAACGTTAAAACAGCAATTACAATCAATAACTATAATGGTCAGTCGTCATACTAAAATCGTTACATTAAATCAGGTGTGAATATGTAAAAATGAAGCTTTTTTCACAGAGATATTGGTTTTTCTTTTCTTTTCTAACCTTCTGCACACATTTCTGTTTTACTGGTTTGGAAAGCAAATCAATGTCTTTACCTTCTGTGTCTCTCTCTATCTTAAACTCAACCAGAGCCTCTTTTGTTTCTGACCTTGGCTCACATTCCAGAAATTGTCTTCTCTCTCCCTATGTATATATTCTTTCTAGTCTCTGAGGTATTCCCAAGAGTCATCCCAAGGGAGCTGTGGTGGTACAGTGTGTTAAACCCTTGTGCCAGCTGAACTGCTGACCTGAAGATTGGGTTGCTGACCTGAAGGTTGGCAGTTCAGATCTGTGAGATGGGGTGTACTCCCATCTGTCAGCTCTAGCTTGTGAGGACATGAGAGAAGCTACCCAGCAGGATGGTAACACATCCGGGCATGCCCTGGGCAATGTCACTGTAGATGTCAATTATCTCACACCAGAAGCGACTTGCAGTATGTTCTCAAATTGCTTTTGACACGATTAACCCCCCCCCCCCCAAGGGACCATCTAGTCCATCCCCATTTCTACCAAGCATACATTTCTAATCGTCTGCTTGTCAAGTAGTGTATTTCCAACTCTACTTCAATGACATGGTTTTCTTCCTGGTGAACAGAATCTAGATTAAAGTAGCTCACATGCTTATTTCCATGTGACTTAATTGGTCCTTTGTATGTCTTTTTTAGGGTAAAAGTGTTACTCAATCTGTATCCCTTTGTAACCCATCCAAAAACTTTGCATACAGCTGTCAAGTCAAGTAATGGGGACAGTAGAAAGAGGGGAGGCAGGTCCAATGATGGAAAATTGGCTGGACTTGGTTCATCATCATCATCACCCTCATCACCATCATAGGCTGAGTATGATTGCCTTCCAAGTGTAGGGTCTTGGTGGTGTGTCTGTAGGCGACTCTTGGCTTGACGCACCTTCCTCTTGATACATTTCTCCCTTTTGCCCTCCATTTGTGCCTCTTTGAATCCCACAGCATTGTTGGTAACAGCTGACCTCCAGTTAGAACACTCAAGGGCCAGGAATTCTGCTCCAGCCCCCCCCCCCCCCCAAAATGGCACCTACACATTTGCATGCCACTACTTCCCCAGCATTTAATTTTGCTCCTGACCAAATATACAATTGACTATAATCAGAGACTAAGTTAGCAAGATAGTAATTAATGATAGGTCTCTTTCTGCTCTTTGAATAAGACATAAACAATTCAGTCATAATGAAATAAGCAAACGAGATTGTATCAGTTATTAGAAAATGTTTAGTAATAATTGCTCTTGTTGTTATTTGCATTTAAGGTCAATTTTTCCGCCCCATTGATTTTGATATCCTTGAAGTCCATCCTGGGTCTGATCCAGAAAAACCAGATGCCACAATGGTTGTGAAAAATAACCAGCTGAGTGTAACAAGGTGAGCAGAATCAGAATTTTAAATTCACATTAATGTGCCTGAACAAAATGAATGCTCAAAGTTCACTGCTTGGTTCTTCCCTTTCAGGGGCTGGCAGAAGGATTACACAGAAGATACTCGCCATGGCCTCAATGTGCCTTGCTGGTTCATTCATAACAATGGAGAAGGCCTTATTGATGGGGTGCACACAGACTATATTGTTCCCAGCATATTTGGATGAATAGTCTTTCTGATTATGAAAATATTTTTCCTAAGGCAATATGTTCAGAATACCAGCTATAACCTAGAATGATGTGTATTATATGTTCCTGTCAGCGGCTGGAATACTTTTATGACCTGTCATGATGACTTCTTCCTTGTGGAAAACAGCTGTTTGCCTCATTTTATTGCAAAACAATAAATGTGTGCTCTGCTTGAATTTAATTTCAAAAATTAGCCTGATATTTCTGTACCAATGTGTCACTCATGTTTAGCGCCTTTCACCAAAGGCCTTAAAGCTTATCTTTCACTAACGGCTGAAGATCTAATAACTCTTGAAATGCTATTATTGTGACATATTTTACATTAAATACGTTCACCTGAAAGTAAGAGGCAACAAGTACAGTGGAACATATTTCTTTTAATAGTTCTGCATAACATATTTGGGCCTAAATAAAGACCAAACTCAAATGGACATATTTATGTAACAAGGTGAAAGTTTAGGTATATTGTGAGATGTTTTTTTCTGAGCAGATCAAAACTACACAGATGAAGAGCGGTGAACACTTCCCGGCAAACATCCCTCAAATATTGTCGAAGGCTTTCATGGCCGGAATCACTGGGTTGTTATAAGTTTTTTCGGGCTATATGGCCATGTTCTAAAGGCATTTTCTCCTGACGTTTCGCCTGCATTTATGGCAAGTATCCTCAGAGGTAGTGAGGTCTGTTGGAACTAGAAAAAGGGGTTTATATATCTATGGAATGACCAGGGTGGGACAAAGGACTCTTGTCTGTTGGAGCTAGGTGTGAATGTGACAACTGATTGCCTGGCAGTGCCTGGAGCAATTTTTTGTTGAGAGATGATTGGATGTCCTTTGTTTCCTCTCTGTTGTTGTGCTGTTCTAATTTTAGAGTATTTTAATATGGTAGCAAGATTTTGTTCATTTTCATGGTTTCCTCCTTTCTGTTGAAATTGTCCACATGCTTGTGGATTTCAATGGCTTCTCTGTGTAGTCTGACATGGAGGTTGTTGGAGTGGTCCAGCATTTCTGTGTTCTCAAATAATATGCTGTGTCCAGGTTGGTTCATCAGGTGCTCTGCTATGGCTGACTTCTCTGGTTGAAGTAGTCTGCAGTGCCTTTAATGTTCCTTGGGTCATGTTTGGGCGCTGCGTTTGGTGGTCATGTACATGTCACCAGCAGGTTTTGGAGTCATAATAATGGATGTCGATATGACCCATGGATAAGTCAAGATAAGTCTGTGGCTGCCATTGCCATTTTCCCACCCATGAATTCAAAAAGGCCAAAAGCAGCGCCACAGCAAAGAGAGGTTGGACTAAATATTCACTTTTTGCCACTCTAGTTTATTTTTGGTAAGACCGAAGGAAGGCATACCAATTACAATGACCTTTAGAAAGTCTAACCCAGATTTTTGGGTCAATTTTTGACTAATTTTTTTAGACATACAGATGAGTATATAGGATGTGCGTGTGTGTGTGTGTGTGTGTATTCCACTGTCATCTCATTTATCTAACTGCTTTTAAAATGTCTCTGTTCTATTGTCTTCCTCCAATTTCCCCTTCATCCTCAATTTATGTCCATTCTTGCAGTGAGAGTTCAAAGTGCAAAAGTTGACATTCTCAGGGCGCATCCAGACAACCTCTAAAACGTGCAAGTGCCTATGTTTTTCCCTGGGGCGTCCAATCGAATGAATTAATTCAGGACAAAGCAAGAAAACCCTGCTTTGTCCCGAATTATTTTGACACTGGAAAGACCCAGGTTTTTCAGAAGACCTGTGTCTTTCCAGCTGCATGCTCTGTGTGGATTGGGCCCGGGGATCATGTCACATGTCTGCTGGTTCCAATACACACAGGTGTCTTGGGTTTTCTGGGCTCCTGGAACCTGAAAAACCCAAGTCAGCTCCCACCCCCTCCCAAATCCCCTTTAAAAAGCCTTAAAACTCAAAAATAACTTACCCGGCTGTCATTCCCCCTTCTCTGGAGCTCTCTTGGTGCGTAGAAATGATGCACCAGGAGAAAGGAGGGAGGAGGAAAATCTCTCCTGGCTCCCCTTCTCCTGGCGCATCATTTCTATACAGCAGGAAAGCTCCAGAGAAGGGGGAATGACAGCCGGGTAAGTTATTTTTGAGTTTTAAGGCTTTTCTGGGGAGGGGGGATTGTTTTGTGTCTGGGTGTCCTGCCAGAAAGTCCAACAAGGCATCTGGACAACATCACCACCCCAAGGAAAGGGTAGATGTTAGGGGAGGTGTGTGGACTTTAAACTTTAATCACATTTAAGAACCTGATTCCTCCCGGGTTAAAGGCCTGTGTGGAACTGCCCTCAGAGGACAGAAAGGAAGCTCAGGTGAAAGCAAATTTCTACATCTTTTCCTATCTTGTCTATTTTTCCTAATGAATAACTTTTTCTTAATTCGCAACAAATTGAGCTTGATTGGCCCCACCTGTCTCAGCTTTCTTCTGTGAAATATTGCAGGGTATGGCTCTTATAAGGCTTATATCTCAGGCTATAGCTGGCATAGGGGTGGACCAAGATAAACCTGGTCTCTGTTTACCTCAGTATGGGTCAGTATACTGGTGATTTATTGAACTGTAGTCTTGACAAAGAGATCAAGGCAAGGGCTCTGAGCCAAATGAAATATTTTTTAAAAAAGTTTTGAGTACCTAAAAGAATTGTGAAGTGCTTGTGACAGTCTAGGGATCACTTAAGAGCATAGTTTGAGGTTAAAGATACAGTTGTTTGACAGGCGTTTTGACAATGTGATCTTTCTGCCCTTTTAAAAAAAGGATCACAATCCATATATTCAGAATCCATATATAAACGTGGCCCTCTCTTTTAACCAATTTCATCATGTTTCCACAATCTCTGAGTTTATGTGACCAAGTGCAGAAGCATTTTCAATGTTGTTTTCAGCATCCATGATGCATTTACAAGCTTAAAAATGACACTGAGCTCCACATTTCAGTGATTTCTACAATGTTCTGTTCCCTAAACTGGGGACACCTGTACCCTATATTTAGACATCACAAACCAGCAATGGAAAGCACAAGAAAGTATTGGACAACTGGGAAAAAGGAGTGCTAGTAGAAATAGTATTTTACAAAATGTGTAAGTGAAAGAATAGAACCTTTCATTCCTCATTCCATTTATCTCTTTGTTGATACCCTGCCTTCTTACCCAGTCTGAGACTGCATCTGTTTAATAATAATAATAATAATAATAATAATAATAATAATAATAATAAACCTTTATTTATTTCCCGCTACCATCTCCCAGAGGTCTCGGTGCGGCTTACAAGAGGCCAAGCCCAATTACATCAATAAAAACAACACAGCAATACAGACAATAAATAAACTCATAAACAAAGCAATAAACAGTAATAATAACACCATGATGCGTTAAAAACCTATGGCAGGGCCAAATGTAATAATTAAAAATTTTAAAATACTGGGCATGACAAGGTGACATATGTATAACTAGGATAGGTATTTGGAGAGAGATGGAATGAGCAGACAATCCTAGATCATTAGTAAAGTGCTATTAGGGACATGTTGCTTAGGGTTCCTTATTCTGGGAAGGCACACTGGAAGGCACAATGTTCGCCCCCTTCTACACTGCTTCTATATAGCAGTGTAGAAGGGGGCTAACATTGCTACCTCCTTCAAATACAACCAATCTGTGCTGCAAGATGGGGATTATGACAGAAACCTTATGACAACAGAGATTGCAAGGAAATATTTAACTATGTCCTGAGCAATGTTATCTCTTTTTTGAGCTACAGAGCAATAGATCCCTATTGATCGCAATGGTTGTTGAGCACTGAGTGGGAAGGAGCGAGGCCACGCTGGGATTCACTGCCACTGTTATGTAGTGACTTGGTATACACAGGATTCAGAAAAATGAAACCTTACTTTCCTTGAATTCTAATGTAGTTTAACTTCAAATTCAGTAATAGTTGAAAACCTTTGGTTTGGTTTTACATAGACAATAATGTCGAGAACTGAATGGAAATCACAATTATCACCAGCATTCATGGACTTCTGGATTATCTGCTTTGATAATCTGGATAATATAGCAGCATACATTCTGCCTCAATCTGCATTATGTATGAGTCTATCTTGATATATAATGGGGATTTTTTAAACCCCAGATGTATGTGTATTTTCCCTAGAAATGACTAGAAGCTTACTTTTGGATCAGCTTCCAGGTTGATGAGTAATCATTGGTCAATGTCCATTCAAAGTGAAAAGAACCAGAATAAATCCTTGGTTTATATACTCTCCCACTTTCAGCACGACCAGAAAAAAGAATCTGTAAGCGTACACTTCCAGTTTTAGTTACCTAATTAATATTACTGTGCCTACCAGACCTATAATTTTGGTTAACATTAACAAGTCAGTTTCTCAAAAGCCATGTTCTAAGGATGGCACATTTGAAACTAATTATAGTTAATAACTAACACCAAATTGCTGATGTGGACAACATCACACAGCAATTAAGTAAAAGAAGAAGTGCAAGTTTCCAAATGTTTTCTCCAGGTTATGCAGGAGCAGTGAGGAGAGTGACCGTGAGTGACAGTGTCTACATGGCAAAAATTATGTGGCTTGACTGCTCAGCTGCTACAGTAAGTCCACATGATGCATTATCTGAATATGCAGCACACCACTGTATCCAGATGTTTTCCAAGTTTAGCAGAAAATAGTATTTACTCCAGAACTTCCTGGAGTTCCATGTCCCACTATTTCTGGTGTCATCTCAGTGTCAGAGGTGTGGACAACTGGATCTTATATGACCACATAATGCAGTTCAATCTTCATTACAATGGCAGTGTAGGCTCATCCCTCCTTTCTATCAAAGATGGGTCTCAGGACACTACACAACTCACATTGCATCAGGGTGTGTGGATGCAGTCAATGTAGAATAATATCAGAGGACTGCATGCACATATTATGACACTTGATGCTGTAGGACACAGACGCTCACTGAAAAACCTTGAAGAGTAGTTGAAATGATTACACAAGATGATTGAGTCTGATCCCTTAACTTTATTTGAATCTTTTAATAGCCTACTACATTTAGATTGCAGAAACAGTGGATCTGTTTAGTCACAGAGAAGAAAAGTCAATGTCCCAAAAGACGCAACTGTAATTAATGTGGAAAATATGAAGCAATAACAGCCCAGGGTTTTATAAAATGAAAATCCAATCTACATGCCATTTTGTGGGCACCTAATACACTAGCGTTGTATATTTTGGTTATATAGAATAGCTGCATCCTGTCTCAGTAGTTGAGAGAAACACCACTTTCTGCTAAAACAGACTTGAAACAATATAATCGATATGTGTGCCATCAATTAGACCTTCTCCATTATTGTGAATAAACCAACAAGGGACATTCCTGCCATGCTTTGGATCCTCTGTGTAATCTTTTTGCCATCCCCTAAAAAGGAAGAAAAAACATTGAAATGCAATATTCAGATTTCATGCAGGTAAAACAATGGAATCTGGGCATTCTCAATTAACAGAAATAAACACAAAGGGGGCGGGTGGGGAGTATTGCAATACCTCTCCACTCCCATGTTTCTCTCTTCATTTTGAGAGTAAAGCACAAAGCCTTCTGCATATGAGGAGGTCCTCCACGCAGTTTTGAAACTAAGAAATTAGTATTCAGAAGTGACTTGAGAGTCTCTACTTGAAAACTAGAAGAGTGACATTGCAAATACATGCACAAAGGAGAAGGACACTGGAAGAGGGCAAAGCTATGTGACTCTCCTTCTAATATGTTTGCTTCTGGTGAGTCCAAACAAGGTGATCTGTGCCTGAAAGTGATTCCATGTAAAAGACGCCCAGGCTCTTTCTATCTGTAGAATCTGGCAGTGGGCAGGTAAAGGAACCATCACTCTGGATTGGCCCAACACAAATCTCACCATTGTACCATTTTAACATACAATAGTTCTTTGGGGGGAAATGCTGAAACATTTGTAGCTATGGGAAATACAGGGTTAGTCAAAATGAATAGGCCAATAAGAAAATTAATTTTAGACGAATGTATGTTTATTGTAACCAAACTACAGCTACGTATCGACAGATAAATTATCAAAGTTTTGTCTCGCCTTCAGAGATGTTCGATATGGGCGCCCCGTGTGACACGGCAGACGTCCAAGCAATAGTCCAGTTCATTCCACATCCGTTGCAGCACATCCGACGTAATGGCATCGAATGCAGCACATATGCGCTGTTTTAAGTCGTCCAAGGTCAGCGGTAATGGAGGTCGGAACACAGTGTCTTTCACATACCCCCAGAGAGAAAAGTCGCATGGTGTGAGGTCGGGGGACCTGGGGGGCCACAGGAGGAATGGAAGATCAGTCACTCCAATCCAACGTCTGGGAAGGTGTTCGTTGAGGTACTCGCGTACACTGTTGTGCCAATGCGGAGGGGCACCGTCCTGTTGGAATACGAAATCGGGCACTTTCTCTTCTAACTGTGGCATCAACCATTCAGACAACATGTCAGCGTACACTATGCCTGTTACGGTTTTCTCCGCGAAAAAGAATGGGCCAAACACGTGACGGTTGGTTATTGCACAGAAAACGTTTACCTTCGGCGAATCCCTTACATGTTCCAATACGGCATGAGGATTTTCAGATCCCCAAAAGCGGAGATTATGCCTATTGACCTTCCCGCACAGGTGAAACGTTGCCTCGTCACTGAAGACCAGTCTGTTGGCAAAGCCTTCCTCCTCTAGTCTTCGCTGCATTGATTCGCAAAAATCGTGTCGTTTCGAATAGTCTCCTTTTTTCAAAGCCTGCACCATTTGCAATTTATACGGCTTGAACTGCAAACGTTTGCGTAACACGCGCCACACAGTTTTTTGCGGAACATTCAATTCCATGGAAACACGATTTGTCGACTTCTGGGGACTTCGTTGAAAGGATGCACGAATGGATTCCACTGTGTCTTCGGAGACACGCGGTCGTCCTGTGGTTTTACCCTTGCATAAGCAGCCCGTCTCCTCAAATTGCTTTACCCACCTCGCAATGGAATGTCGATGAGGTGGTTCCTTGCCATACTTGGCTCGAAATTCTCGCTGGACCGTAATTACTGACATTGTTTTAGCAAATGTCATCACACAAAACGCCTTCTCTTTGCCTGATTCCGCCATTTTGAAAACAGTGACTCCTAGCGACGCCTAGCGGCATTAACGTACATGTGTGTTGCTCAAAAAAAACTTTGATAGTTTATCTGTCGCTACATAGCTGTGGTTTGGTTACAGTAAACATACATTCGGGTACAATTAATTTTCTTATTGGCCTATTCATTTTGACTAACCCTGTATAACTCTTTGTGTCAATTCATCCTTCTACGGGTTTAAGATGCTGAAGTAGGAATACTGTCTCCTAAATATTTGATTTACTGCTTACCTAGTCACTGTCAACTGATTATTTTTCACAATCATGGTGGCATCTGGTTTCTTAGGATCAGACCCAGGATGTACTTCAAGTATGCTAAAGTCAATTGGATGAAAAAACTGCCCTAAAGGTTTGGGAAAAAGAGCATCAATTACTACTATTATCTTGCTTTATGTATGCACAGAAACCCTTTGGTCCCTGCTGAGGTATTCCTCTTCAGTAGTCAGATAAGACTAACACTAAAATGCTGAATATGTATAGAAGAATATTAAATTTTCCAGTCCCAGAAAACTCTTCTCTATGGGCCAAATCCTAATATATTAGTAGTTTACTTAAAATACTCTAATCATAATAATAAAAACCAGTAAACATGTGTATCCTCAAAAGTTCATTTAGTAAATCTTTTCCTTTTTCCTATTTGTAGGCCCTTGAATAGTAGTATCATCCTTGCTTCTTTCTTATACAACAACCTCTGCTTCTTAAATATGACTGACCTGTAATGAAGTTGTTTCCTGTTCATTCTAATATAATTAAACATGAGCAATTGCTCTGAATGCTAAAAAGTCTTTCCTACTTTCCAACCAAGGGACAGAAATTGGTGGTTGAAATACTTATTCAGAGATTTGTGACCACATGAGTGAAAAAGAATTAACTAAGGTCTCATCTCAGAGAATCCCCCACGTTTCTAAATTTGGGGCTAACACGGATTAACCTGGTTTCTCTTGTAATACTGGAAATAGAGGAACATCATCAAGACAGTGAGGACTGAATGCACAATGAATACAAGTTTTTAAGCCTGTGTAGATGAGCCCTAAGTCATCAAGGATCAGCAACAGAGTTGCCACATTAAATCTGATACAGAACCCCTGCAAATTTAATCCTTAACAGATCTTGGGGCAAGACTAATATCATAAAGCTGCATCACACAGGATAGGAGTATCTGTCCCCTTTCGCCTTTCAAACCTCAACTTTCAACCACAGCCATGACTGCAGCTGAAAGTTGGGGTTTGGAAAGTGAGGGAGGACATGTACCTTCATCCAACTTGATGGAAGTTTGCAGTATCTTTTCTGCTCCAAGATCCATGAAGGAATAACGTTACGCGATCCCTGATCTGGAAACACTAGTAAAGAATAAATTAAATTATCAGTGTAATAAGGAGTCTCATTAGCACTTTTCTAATTCATGCTGTATAGTATAGCATGGATTGATTCTGCATTTGTATTTTAAGTTTTCTAAAATCATCATCAAACTGAGCGAAAACTGAAAGAAAGACAGGAGAAGAACAGGGAAAATGCTAGAGTGAAATTATTTGATAGTAATCTGGATTTTCTGTAAAAAAAAATGGGGGGGGGGGGGGGTGGGAATGACCAAAGCAGAAGCAGCCTAGATCTTGCCAAGGTTGTAAATTCTGAACTGGACCATTCAGAGTGAATGGTTGTAAGCCACCCTGAGTCCCTTTGGGGAGAGGGGGAGGGGTATAAATAAAGATTATTATTATTATTATTAACTGATGGCCTGGTCAATCACCATGTGATCTGACCTATATAAAAGCAAAACAGTCAACAGAAAGTGAAATTGTGTGATTTCAATTAATAAACCCAGGAGCTGCATTGGGTTGGAATATCAAAATCCACCAGTGTTTCTTAAACCTTTTCCACTCATGGCACCCTTTTGCCCAATAAATGTTTATGTGACCACAGATATATTGGGATATTACATAAAAGACAGAGGAGGAATTGGGCTGTAAGTTAAGGAAAGTAAACAGTGGTGTGTTTGCTGAATTATGTTAGTCCCCATCCCCCCCCCCCCCCCCGTCAAAACAAAGACCTATCTTGTCTAATGCCAATTGAATATCCCAGTTGAAAGTCCAGAAAGCAAATATCCAAGAATCATCCATTCACAGCATTTGTATCTTCAGTACTTTGTTGGAAGATTTACAAAAAAAGTAATGTTTCACCAAAAGCTTCCTTTGGCTTGCACACACATATATAAACATATTAATCAAACTTTAGTGAATTCATACCTAATAAGCCATGGGTATGTTCAGACAACTTGTGACTGTCTATTATATAGAACCCCAGAAAATCTCCATATGTTGCATGTTTCCTCCAGACTTGATGCAAAACGACTTCAAATTTCACTCCATCTCCCATTGAAATTTCCAAACTTTTTTTCCGAATGATTTTCAAAGTCAAACTAGTTGGTTAGAAAATAGAGTATGCACAAGTGAGTACAATGGCTTTAAGTGCCCGAAATAAAATATATATACAAAATGTTGGTGCAAACATTACTTTGGATGTCGTAGGGTGACTTCATCAAACCATGTGAAATTTATTGGCTTTCTGCCAATTTGAAGAGTGATTTTCTCAGGAGTGACTTCAAGTGTCATGTTCAATTGCGTGTTTAGAATCCCAAGTCTTCCAATGTAAGTATTGTGTGGACTGGCATCATTATTGCTCTGTTTATCTCCAGTAAGTTGGCCATTGACAATAATACCTAGTGGAATGGGACATTGTGAGGTGGGAAGAAGGAAGCATAATTAAAATATATTATAGAAAACAAATGACATAAGCATAAATAAAGTTATGACTATAACAGAGAAATGACATGAGCTGAAGTTACCATGGTTAATGCTTCACAACTTTATGAATCTGTAGCTACCTTGTGGAAATACAATGAAATCCTTTTAGTAATTTGTGAAATTGTGCATCTGGACACTAACAAGAGAGTTTGAATGCACACTGGTTGTCTCTGACATGCATTGGTATGCATAGCTTGAACTGGAGGCGCATTGTGCCCAGACATTAATTACTCTGTTGTGAACCTTCTCAATGCCATTTTGAAAATCTGTAAGTCCACTTATGAAGATGTTAAGTCCCATGCTTAATTACATCACGTAATTCTAGGGCATATGAAATGGGAAGGTGGGTCTGTATTCAGCTTACCTGTAGCTGGGTCTCTAATGAGGTTTAATACTACGTCTGGATTCTCATTGATGTTAAAGCAAAGAGCATCTTCTTTAAGGGGGACATCTATAATGAAGTGTGGGTCTCCATCAACTGAAAATACAGATTTATGTTTAGATCATTCTGCTCCTTGTTCAAAGCTCTCTGCTAACTTTTATATTATTGTGCTGTTTCCCCTTTTACTGGTGGTGCATCCACCCTCTAGAATTGACACCATTTGACACCACTTTAACTGCCCTGGCTCAACGCTGTGGAATCCAGGAATTGTAGTTTGGTGAGGCACAAGGAGTCTTTGGCAGAGAAGGCTAAATGCCTTGTAAAGGTACTATATCCATGATGCTATAGCATTGAATCAGACAATAAACAATTAAATCTATGGTGTAGATAGTTACACCCTTGATTCTACATTTTGAAAGGTTGCCTGCAAATTCTTGCCTCTAATTGTAGCCACTGCTGTTGAATTCTTGCAGTAAAGCTGAGGTCTCTAAGGCCCTTCAGATATTGGCTTGAATCACATTGGTCACTTCCTACTTTATTTATTAGTCTCCATTTCCCCTAAGACCTAGCTCAAGATGAGGGATGATGGGAGGCTGTACTTAGCATCTGGAGGACAGGTCACCACCATGCATTACAGAATTATAAAGAAAGCACATTATTAAGGAACATGTAACTGAGATGCTTCACTGGTAATACTATGGAGAGAAAGCTATGTCTTTCAATGGGAGGGGCCTTACAGTCCGATCCCCCACCCCCACCCCCTTGAATGGGGCTAGAGGGGCACTGGAGGGCAGAGAAGTAAGTAATGTGTCCATTTAATGTCCTGGATCTTTCTAACCACAGTTTACAATGACACATTAACATGTTGATTAGGGATATGAATCTACATCAAAACATGAAAGCATGGTTACTTAATGGAATTTTGCTTTGCTTGGAAGCAGTGCCTACTGTCAGAAAAGCAGGAAAAGATGTAGGAAACTGCCTGTTGTAAGCTGCCCTGAGTCTCTCTTCGGGGGTGAGAAGGGTGGGATACACATGCTCGAAATAAATAAATAGATAAACAGGAAACTTTCATGTGAGAGGCAAAGAGGCAAAGCATGAGCCTCCTAGCAAAGTCCTACATTTCCAAACAATGATTTCCGCAATCTGTAGTGAGATATGTATCTGTCATGTATGATACACTTGGCTGAGATATGGAATTCAGGCTATAGGGCTTAAACCTTTTGAGCACAGACCCTTGCCCTCCAATGACAATAACTTCAAACAAAACTCACCACTGGTATAGCTATGGATGGGAGGTGGTCTACTATATGTTGGTTGAACTGCTATAGAGAATGAAAGAAAAATCATTACTGTACACTGCTGTTGTATAGAAAGAAAGAAAAGTCATGATGCTAAAGTAATAATGAAGTGCTGATATACTCTGCCAATCTTAAAAGTGCTGCATTTTCATTTTAATTTTAAATATTTGTTTCATGAGAGGAGGAGGGGGCGGTATCCCACTGTAGAGTGAGTAAATATGTGAGAGGAAGTCATAGGGAGGAGAGAGCAAGCTTGTTTTCTGCTGCCCTGGAGACTAGGACGCGGAACGATGGCTTCAAACTACAAGAAAGGAGATTCCATCTGCACATTAGGAAGAATTTCCTGACTGTGAGAGTGTTCAGCAGTGGAACTCTCTGCCCCAGAGTGTGGTGGAGAATCCTTCTTTGGACGCTTTTAAACAGAGGCTGGATGGCCATCTGCCAGGCAGGGTTGCTTTGAATGTGATTTTCCTGCTTCTTGGCAAGGAGTTGGACTGGATGGCCCATGAGGTCTCTTTCAACTCTATGATTCTATGATTCTAACAGCATCACTGTCTGGCCACAATGCCGCCCCAGACCATGTTTCATGGCAGTTCAGTGCCACATTTTTACCACCTTGTCACATGCAGTGCTGGAATCGAGCTGTCTCGCCATGTCCTGGTGGTGCAAGCACAGGGGACATTGGGGACCTGTTGCCCCACGTCCCACTCTGTGATGGCTCCCCCCCACCTCATCATATGGAAGAAGCCTGCTTTAGGCAGCTCTACCTATCTTTTCTAATGGAAAGACATAGAGCTACCTGTTGACCACCACCGGCAATTTTGCAGCAGCGGCAGGGTGTTTGCACCAATTCAGCCACAGCCCTTTTCTGGGGCGTGATGGGAGCCATTGGGCTCCATTACTGAACTTTAAAAACTCTGTTGCTGCCTCCAAAATTTGGACCATGTGAAGAGATCCTTACTGTGTAGAACCACCCAAAATCAATATGGGTTATGATGACATATAATTGGAAAAGCCAAGGAAAGTGACTGCAGACAATAATTATTTAATGGCTTGCTTCAAAATAAGACTGGTTCTCATATTCATAGCAATTTTTCATTTTTGATTGATGAATCAATGACTGTTTGATTATGCTAAATTCAATCTAGAGCAAAGAGTAATTAATAAAAAATCAGGATTAATGGTTAATTATAGGCTTGTTTTATCTTTGATTACCACATTGTTACCAATATACAGTATTGAAAGAAACATTTGCAGCCAGTCTGCATTTAATAAATTCAACTGATTTGAAAAAATGAAGATCTGTACTTACATTGCCGAGTTGCTGCAAGTAGAAGAACACAAAAAAGTCATGAAGTGTAAATGAGCAAAACCAATATTCTGTCTTTCCTGATTTGCAACTTTGAGGTGACACTTTCTACAGTCTTTTCTCTCCTGCATAAAATCTTATCTTTCTAGCAAGATGTTTATAATCTAGTTGACTGACTCTGGATTAAACTCTCAATTTCCATTTTTCACATGTAGCCCCAAAGCAAAACTTATTAATTTTTCTCTCGATGTATATGACTCAAAAGTTCTACTGAGCTTTGTATGATGAAACATATTTAATACCCCACCCCAGTGCCTTGAAAAACTCAAATATCAGCTCTGGGCAGCATTTCTACAGTGCAACGTAGGTTTTTGGAGTGGAAAGGAAACTGTAGTGGAAAAGGAAGAATGCCTTGCTCCCACTCCTGCTCCGTTCTGCTCTTGCAATAGCGGAGGTTTGGTATTGTATAATTGCTTGATCCAATAAAAAGTATGCCTTGGTATGCTTTTGGTCCTTCTTCCTTGGGAACAATTCAAATGAAAGATTCTGCAGTCTCCCTCCATTAGTCATGTTTCTCTTTACTAAAATGTCTGCAGATAGACCCTGAGAGTTAATATCTTTGTAATGTGGAGATGGTCAGATAAAGGTCTCTTTTGTCAAACACAAATTTTACAAATTCATCTCGGACTTGCACCTGAGTGTTAGTTCTCCAAGCAGCGCAGGGTCCAAAGGTATATGAAGCGCACCTCATTCATGATGGGTCTATTTGCTCTGACTCTATGGGTAGCCAGTGGTTAATTTTGTACAAAGATACAAGATACAATTACATAGGACAAATCAATTTACTGATCTATATTACTTGCCCACCCATCTCTCCCCTCCGAGCTACAGAGACTTGTAGCCTGGAGGTAAGAGATGGGTGGCTAGGTGAACTCTCTAAGGTGCATGAGGAAGTGGAGCTTCTTTCTCCTGCGCCTTCCCCCTTTGCAGCTATGGGGCTTCCCATAGCTGTTAGCCAAGGGAAAATAACTAATTATTTTGCCTCATAATAGTCGCCATCACATAAGAGTCACCACCACCCCAAAAGGGAGAAAAGCTCATGTATTATGCAGTGAAATACGGTAACTGTTTTGTACGCAATGATCCAATCATTTAAAGAAAATGTTGATTAAATAATCATTAAAGTGAAACTTACCCTCAGCTTTTTCCAATGGTGAGTAAGAAAAGAAAAATAATAAAAAGAGTTACAATCTTTAGAAACATCCATTGTAATACACCATACACACTCATGTATAGATTGACTTTGTGTTTATGTTTAGGGCAGATTTGGGGGCCAAAAAGATGGCCTTATATATGATCTGTGGATAAATCAAAGGTCATTCCACAGAGAGGGGAAAGCACCAATGCTACCTTGGAGCCTGGCCAGCCCTTGGTCACCACCACCACCATCATTTTTTCACACATGCATTCAAAAAGGCCAGAAGTGGCATCACAGCAAAGAGAATAGAGGGGTTGAAGGCTTTCATGGCCGAAATAACTGGGTTGTTGTAGGTTTTTTGGGCTGTATAGCCATATTCTAGAACCATTCTCTCCTGATGTTTTGCCTGCATCTATGGCAGGCATCTATGGCAGGCATCACAATCTCTGAGGATGCCTGCTATAGATGAAGGCAAAACGTCAGGAGATAATGCTTCTAAAACATAGCCATACAGCCCAAAAACCCTACAACAACCCAGAATGGAGGGGATTGGTGCCTCTTTCAAGTTCTCCCAGAATTAATTAAGCTTTTACCTTTTGCCACTTTACACAGAAAAGAAGTGACAATGAACCTTTTGTATTTCAACATTGTCAGTGATCATACAATGTCCTCTTTTCCTCATAGTAACAGAATGTGACTCTTCTAAGATGGTTACAGAGGACAAGGAATTAAATCACACATATCACCAGAAGCTCAATATAACCCATATAAATGTCATCCAGAGCAGGCATGTAGCCAGGGGGGGGGGGGGGCTTGGGGGGCTTCAGCCCCCCCCCCCCGAAATTCTCATGGTGGTTCGCGAAAAGGCCTTATTGCTGCATTATTTAAACTGTTATGTTTATTCATATCATGATCTGATCACCATACTCAATATATCCCATATGCATGGGGGTATTGGGGTAATGATACCAAAGGTTTGCTAGGCTACACCCTCTTTCACTCAGACTCAGCCCCCCCCCCCGAAACGCAGCCCCCCCAACCCCCCCCCCCTGAAAAAAATTCACCCCCCCCCCCCCGAAACGAAATCCTGGCTACGGGCCTGATCCAGAGAGTTGCATTGCCACAGCATCTTTGGTGCCAAATACTTTCCCAGATAATCGAATATGAGGATAAATATTCTGAAAAGCTGTGTACATCAGTGCTGGGGAACCTTTGGTGTTTGGGGCAACAGGTCTGGGATTTTAATCTTGAAGTCTATCTAATGTCCCCATACACTTGATGCTGGAAATTCATATGCCAATGTAAGCTTTAGTTGTCTGTTACAAAAATTAGTAAATATGTCATTAAGGTTGCCAGATATTGGCCAGAAAATTTGGAGCACATTGTAGTACTGAATGAAATTTATTCAATACCCTTAAAAGGCAAAGATTTCCCCTGACATTAAGTCTAGTTGTGTCCAACTCTTAGGGGGTGGTGCTCATCTCCATTTCTAAGCCGAAGAGCGGGCATTGTCCATAGACACCTCCAAGGTCACGTGGCCAGCTTGACTGTATGGAGCACCGTTACCTTCCCGCAGAAGCAGTACCTATTGATCTCACTCACATTTGTATGTTTTCAAACTGCTAGGTTGGCAGAAGCTGGGGCTAAGAGCAAGAGCTCTCCCCACTCTCCGGATTTGAACTGCCAACATTTTGGTCAGCAAGTTCAGCATCTCAGCTGTTTAACCCTTACCCACTTGCATTAAAGATCAACTTTCACCAACTAAATATGCATTTCTCAGGGTCCACCACTCTCTTGTAGATTATTAAAAATCACAATGGATTTGTACCTTCTAGAGGTTTGTCTGCAAGAGCGGCTTTATCCTCATTATCTTCTGGTTTTGTGACTATCATGGATGTTAAAGGAGTCACAAACTTATATTTCAGAGACATTTCCAAGGCTTTAGCAGTAAGGTTTGCTTTTTCTTCTCCCTTTGCTGCATTTCTGGTTGAAAGAATAAGACCAAACACATTATTTGTCAATCTCCCAGATGATATATAGAACACAGATATCTGGTCATCATGTAGAACTCTTCTCTGACACAACCTTGGATGCCACAAATAGTCCTTCGAAACATCTACAAGTGACTCTTTAAATCATCAGATAGATTGGACTATTATGTTTATCTACATGAATATGGACATGACAAAGAGAAGTTGTTCCTCTATATTGTGTTTATAAGTAATAAACCTGTCATATGACATCTTATTTGAAGTTTCAACCACAATAACATAATACTTTGTATAATCTCCCAGATGATCTAATGAAAAAGTGATATGAGGCCTCGCAGTATTTATTAACTTTAATAACTGGAGCTTCATGTTAAGAAAGTAGCAATGATTCATTACCAAATGTTGTGTTCCTACCAAGTGTACCTGTGATAAAGTTTGGGCAGAGAACAATACCTTCCCCAAAGTTTTTAATATATGGAAGAACAGGTAACCCAAGAAGAGCATCTCAAACAACATTCTGGGGAGGAACACAGATTTCTGGCAGTTTGAAGTTTGCTTAAACATAAAAAGCTATTAAAACTCAATGATAACCAAAACTGTTCCCACATATTTCCAATGTGAACTCCTATATGTGACATTTCTCTTAGGATTTTAGGTTCACTCATGACAGTAGAAAATATCTTTCATTACCGTTTTTCTAGAAGCTGCTGAATTGTAAGATATGCCCAGAGTCTCTCCATATAATCTCCAAAGATGTGTTGCTGCTCTTCAAGAGCTTTAGCTGTTTCTTCCATGTCTGCTTGTTCAGTAAAAGTCAGATCTTCTTCTGCCTGTTAGTAATGTTCCAAAATAAACTCTTCCATTTATTTACTAATTGCCTTAGACTATATTTCTATACCTTCTAGTAAAACAACAAAGGCATATCTTCTCAAGAACAACAACTGATTTACTTCTCTCCTAGATTAAAACAATTGGAATGGCTACAGATGAATTAGTTACAAGTAACCAGCTCATTATAACTAATTCTTTTTCCAATAACAAATTTTGAACTAATTTACATTGCAATTGCATAAATTATAATTACAACCTATAATTATATAATTTGTAATTATAACTGAGGAAGGAATCTTGTTGAATGATTTCAGCTTTGCTAAAATCAGGGGTTCGGGAGGTTCTTTCCAGAAGGCCAAATCAGACACACACAGGTAGAAAGCAAAATCAGAGGTCTATTCTCAATAGCCAGAGAGGATGTCAATGGAGAAAGTACTCCAAAGTACTGACATACCACGATTGCAAATACATGTTTTCATTTGACAGCTATTCAAGAAACCCATGCTATCTCCTTATTGGTTCAAAAAGAGTCTGGCTAGGATCAGCATCCTGAGTGGCTCAAGACTTAGTAGGATGTCCACAATGGTTGGCTTTTCCTTAACAGGAAATTTAATAAATTGACATTGGTTTATTTTGAAGAGTCAGTCCATTTATTGATCTGTCACAGAGAGATACAGGATCAGAAAGGAATGTGGTCAAGGTATGTTCCCATTCTGGGGATTTTTCAAGGAATTTCATACAAAGGTTACTTTTCAGGGCAATTAGAAATGACCATGTGACTGACTATGTTTTCTAGTAGAGCCACAGATAATAATGAATAATTTGGAATCAAAATGTCTTGATATCATTCTCTTTACTGCATCTAAAATTAATGCAGTTTTACACCACTTTTACTGACATAGGTCAATGCTATGGAAACCTGGGATTTATAATTTGGTGAGGCCCCAGCTCTCGTTGGCAGAGAAATCTAAATATCTTGTAAAACCACAAATCCCATGATTCTATAGGACTGAGTCATTGCAGTTAAAGGGGTGGCAAAGTACATTATTTCTGCAATGAATTATATACAAATGCTTGTTTAGATGAAAAGAACTTTGTCTTCTGTCAGAAAGAAAGCAGGGAGAAAGCCAGTCCATTCTCATTGTAGTACAGAGTTTTACAGTATGTGAGTAGCCACCAAGAAGACTTTCTCCTTCACCAACTGTACCTATGAAAATGGTGAGACTGTGAAACAGATCCTACTCTCCACTGGATCTTAGGTTTAGGCAGGTTGCAAAATAAATTCTAGAGTGAAAGGTGCATTTCTACAGCTGCATGTTGAAAAGATGCTACTTACCCACCAACAGCATCCACTATAGAAGACAGAAGCTCCTAACTGAATTTGAATTGACTGAGCTAAAGCCTTACTCTTTAAACTGGCGAAGGTTCTCAGAAGCTGGCAAATCAAAATAGCAAGAAGTAAGCTTTGAAAATGCTGTATGATTCCAATGTGCTGTGACCGAGAAGGGAACTTCTTCCCAGTAAGGGGCAGATTTTGCATGTGTAGATTTTTGAAAAGAAAGGAAAATGCTTGAAAACACTTCAGCCAGAGCAGGAAGAAACTTAGACAACAGGCTTTGGAGAAAGTGCCATTCCTCTACACTAGCTAGAGTTGGCCTTGTTAGCTTTTTGGTTCCAGAACATCAGAATGTAGATTTTTACATAACATAGATCTGTAATGCCAAACTGGAGAATATGTGCTATTCATGACCAGTATATGTCAATATGCAGAGCTATCTAAACACTTACCCCTTGAGCTTTCACCTCAGCAGTAATACTGTTGAGGTCATTGTCTGTAATACGCCCAGCAACAACAAGTTCAGAACCATCATAGTAGTGCTTAAAATGATTTTGAGTTAGGTCTGAGATGGCATTTTCAGGGTACTTTAACTCTATTTCTGTGAGTAAAGGGTTGGCCACCTCATCATAAAAGCCCTAGAAATGAAACCATAAGAAAAGCAGGCAGATTATAATGCCAAATACTTACTTTTCAAAATGTATCTTCTATAGTCTCTAAACTTCAGTGCCATTTCTAATGTTTTTGAAAAGACAAGAGGCATGAACATGTTCAATGTTTAAGAACATAACTGAATACCCTATTAACATCAACTACATACACAGCCATCAAAGATGTCTTTTTCAGCAATGAGTTACCCTGTAAAACTCACTCCCAAAGAAAATCCAGTATGTCTCGTTGTGCTTAGCCTTTAACAGGATTTTTCAAATGTATTGATTTTAACTGGTCCTGTCACTGTCAATATTTATTTATTTATTTATTTACTGTATTATATACCGCCTTTCTCACTCCTGAGGGGACTCAAGGTAGTTTACAACGTATTTGCTGTAGTGTTGAGATTTTTCCCTATCCAGAGGTAGAATCCTTTATAGGACGTGCTTAAGATTGTTTTTTTTAAAAAACAACAACAACAACAACAACAACAACAACAGGTTGGGAGTTTAAAGAAATAGGTGAATTGTCCTCTTCTGCTTCAGTTTGTGGTAGAAAGTCCATGAGCACAATAGGTGACCTTTGACAAGATAGCCCAACACAAAAAAAAAAAAACTTAGTGCCTTGGTTTCTAGGATTCTTTTGGGTTCTGAATCAGGAAACTGAACTTATTAGACCACACTGGCTCTAGTTTCCTAGATATGGTTATCACAATCATCTGTAGGTGAGCAGCTGGCAGCTGGTAGATGGTATATTCTCTGTATCTCAAAAGCTAGAGCTGACAGGGAGAAACAGGTGCCATTTTCGGACTCAGCAGGTCAAATATACCCAGGAACAGGGTTAACGTTTGAGCACCAAAATGTGTATTGGCCAACCACACACTATCAATATGATCACCAGCTAGTGTGGTCCAAGATACTATTGACCTCATCACACTCACCTAAATCAGCATCCTAGTACATTTCCACCCTGTCTTGGGGACGGAGCCCCCTGCTGGCCATCGCACGATGTTGTGTGACTTCCAGCAGAGACCCCACTTCCAACCAGCTTCCCATATTATGCTGGCTCCAATGTAGCCAGCACAGATCCTCTGCAGAAGGGGCGACATTTCCCACATGTGATGAGGCATATGTCGCCATAAGGCAGCTGCATGCAGGGTAACCAATTCACCTCACTGCCCCTCTCTTTTATTGATGAAGCCAGGCAAAGCAAGACAGTTCACCTGGCCTTTGTGATGAGACCTATTATATACAATTTGTACGTTTAATAAGTATTGTATATCATAGTTTTACAAATAGGCATCCATTAAACCCGTATATAGTCTTATTGAGAGTAGAAATTTTCTTTTACCAGACTGTATAGTTATCAGCTGAGAGTGACATTATCAGCTTCAAAGCTATTATACAGAGCTCATACATATATAAATGCATGGCATACATACATACATACATACATACATACATACATACATACATACATACGAGATTGAGGCTCTAGTCAGTTTGAATTCTGTCACTCTTAAGTCAGTTTTATATCCTTTTCTTTCTCCAATCATTCAATCAGTGCAGATGTCTTTACTATTCTCTGCTTATGTAAACAATATTTTCCTTCAATCAGAACAGATATCTTTCCCGGCCCTTATTCTGTGGCATAATGCTTGGTGACTGGAATTACTTAGCTTCTCACTAATAACCCTTGGCCCTTCCCTACGAAACTAAATGCTTCAGCCCATGGTCTTCAAGAAATAATCATTAAGATGAAAACAAATTCCACTTAAATACTGATGTGACTACACTGCCATATAATGCAATTTCGAGATGGGTTTTAACTGCATTGAACTGGGTTATACGAGTATACACCGCCATATAATCCAGTCCAATGCACTTAAACTGCATTCTGAAACTGCACTATATGGCAATGTAGGCAGGGCCTTTGATGTTAACTCTTTTCTTTCTTACCTGTAATTGTAAGGCTGAATCAGAATCCTCATAAATTCGACGAGCCAGTCCATTGTTCTCAGCTGCCATCTTTTCTAAAGAACCATAGTCAAGATCATATCCAAATCCAAGGTTATATAAAGGGTATTTTCCCTGAATTGCGTTTCTGACATTAGATAAAATGACTTGAGGGTCTGTTTCCCCTGCGTAAAAACACAGAAAACAATTTGTTTTGAAGTTTTTCTTGGATTCCTCATTAAAAAAATGAGAAAAATAGCATTTGCATTTGTTTCTACGGCAACAGAAGTTATTTTCTTCCCTTTCATGTACTGAAATTATGTGCAGAATGCAAAACAACTTTTGGAGGAATAGTTCCTTTGCAAACAAACAAATGTAAATCAGAGCCTTATCAGACGGGGAAAAATTAGTGTCCTATGATGCTTCCACCTTGTCTTGGGGACGGAGTCATCACACAACATTGTGTGATTTCCCATGGAAGCTTTGCCTCAACTGAGATGGAAGCATTGGTGGATGCTTTCCCCACAACATGAAAGCCTACCCCTGTTTTGTTGAGAGGGCAACACTTCCCACGTATGAAGCAGGGTGACCGATTCGCCCCACTGTCCCCTCTTTCCAGCGGTGAAACATGACACTTCACCTGGCCTTTTTGATAAAGTCATAAATATGCCTATCTGAAGACTGAGGTCTAATTTCAGTATGTTTCAACTTGGCTTTTTAGTTTTCGGTGTGTTAAAGAGCAGGCCTTTAGAGAATAAATCACACTCCCCTTGTTTAATTTTCTTACACCTTCCGTGAAATATAGGTTGCAGCTTCCTGCTGCTGTGGAATCGTGGAACTTTTAGTTTTACAAGGTCTTCAATCTTCTCTTCAAAGAATGCTGGTGCCTCGCCAAATTGCAAATCCTATGATTCCATAGCATTGAGCCGTGGCAGTTAATGTGGTATCAAATTGCATTAATTCCAGTTTAGACACAACCTCAAGTCTCTCTTCAGATATCACAACAATACCTCGAACATCTGACCTTTTCTATCAACTTCAAGAAGGTTTTGTCTGCTTTATCAGAAGCGATACCTTCAGTGGGTCGGCCATCTGTTAACATGATAATTAAGGAAGCACTTCTTTCAGGGAGAGATCCTTTTTTATGAGCTTCATTGAGCATTTCAATTCCAGCCATTAAGCCACCATTAAGATTTGTCACTGGAGCAGACAGAAGAGCAAATGAATTGTGATTAAAACAATGTTTAGTTTTTTTAATGTATGTATTACAACCCCCTCATTTTCAGTACTTGCAAATGGAGTGAGAAAAACAGCGAAATCTGCGTCTGTCATATAAAGGATAACCAGTTACTAAGCATTAATAAGAAATAAGTAATTAATAAAATATCATTAGAAATTAGCATTGCACATTTGTAAATGAAGAAGACTTAACTACAGTAATTAATATATATATATATATATATATATATATATATATATATATAGGTTGGCCCTTGTGATCTCTTTGGTTCTATTTTAATGAGACTGACTTACTTTGGAAATTCAGCATGTTTCTCCATAATTTAATCAATTATTTAAATGAGTCACATCACACAGTTAGTTTTTACTGCTTGTTTTCAACAGTTTTACTGTATTGTACCTGTACAATACAGATTTAATCTTAAACTGTTTAATCCCAGAAGCAAAAGGTAGATTATTTCAATTATTAAATACGGTAAATACTAGATTTAAAATAAATATATAAATTTAAAGATGTGGGCTGGAATCCTTTCACTCAATATACATTTGTATGCATTTAACTAAGCAGCAGAGGAGATAAGAAAACTGGTTACTGACTTGCAAAGATGCAATACAAGACACCAAAAAGAGTACCAGATGCACATTGGGGGATGTCCAATGTGCATTTATGGGTCCATTGCAAGGTAGGGGCAATAATATATTGCTCTTAATTTACTTAAATCCTGTAGTGCTTTGGTCTCTTCACCAGTTCTGCTACATAATTACATAACAGCATCCCTCTATTGCAATTTTATTTCCCACAGACGCAAGTCTGCTTACAAGCATGCAATGCTCAAACAGGATTCCAACCACTTGTTCCATTTCCCCTGAAAACTTACACCCATCTATGTGAATCCTTTCAACATAACGTCTTGCTTCATCCAGATTCTCAGGCGTGGCTTTGATTAAAGTGTCTTTCCATTTGTGCACATCGTCACCAAACAGCACAAAATTCAAGTAACTGTCCTCTTTAATGTCTTCCAATATTTTAAGCAGTGCTTCCCTTGTCTAAAATAAAATAAATGTGGGGTCAAACAACTAAAGGCAGAGCACTAATGGAAAATACTGTAGTTTAAAGCTTGTTTCAAAGATTGATTTATTTGAACTTTTATTGTTTTGATTCATTCACACAATCACCTGCAAGAAAACCTGTAACTATGATGCATAATCAGGCTCACAGTAACCTTCTCCTATGCACATATATCCTCAAGGATGATTCCACAATGCCTCAAGTCATGAAAGTGGGCCATAACAAGCTGTCTCAAAATGAAAACATTCGACTACAAGGTTGTGGATATTATTTGGAAGGCTTGGCTCAGAATCATCCAAGATTCATGGGTACTTCCAGACAATGGCTAAGTGTCAGTGAGCTGATTGACAGACTGTCTGACTGGTTATTACTCTTACTACTTTCATCCTGCCTTTTCCTCATTTTGGAAACCTAAGGTGGCTTGCAGAAATAGTTTTGGATAGCATGCAGAAGGATTAATACTCCTGTGCCAATGTTCAGAAGATTCCACCTCACTTTCTGTCACTGGAGCAATTTGATTTTGATTTGTTTTTGTTGTCATGAAAATAAAGATTGGTGATAAAACTTGAAAAGGAAACACCTTTTTATCATAATGACCAATGCAAGACTGAATTTTCCTTCCTTGGGGGTAGATTTCCTCACACTTCCTATTGCCTTTCCAGTTCGTAACTAGGAATATGTAAACCTGATGTTTGTAATTCGGGGACTGCTTGTATAACTAATCATAGCAATATTTATTATGTCACTCTTGATATGGGATCCCAACATGAAGCTTTAGCTGCTTACTGTATGGAGGCACTCACAAAACTCTGAAGGTGATCTGAGTAAGAACTGTTTGGAAGAAATTGTGCTGAATACATCCTTCTTCCTGTTACTTTAACTGCTACTTGCATTTTAAGTCAACATTAGAGCCTTTAGTTACCTGTTGTAGTTTTCGTCCAGACATTGATATACTGACATCTATTATGAAAACAATGTTCTTAGGCAAATGTGAAATATTTTTGGGTGCAAAGAAGTGTACAAAATACCCATTCACAATCTGAAAAACAAGAAGAAAAAGATTTGTGTGAGGTGATATTAAAAAGAAAATCCACTGAGATAGTAGACTAGATTGGTTCTGTTTACCTGTAAATCACCTGGAGATTCTCTATTCACATCGTATGTTATGACAAAATCTCCATTCAGCAGTGTTGTTGGGCAATCTGCACAGCTCCGTTGTTGGTCAATGGTTGGCTTGAAGGACACATGGCCCTGAAAGTACAAGATTCCATGAGTTTAGATTTTAATAAATAAGTGTCACTCGGTAGTCAGTAATTTGGGGTTATGTTCATGAAAATTATATAGAAAATACAAGACCTCTATTTTATGTTTAGCAGACATACCTTTTTCCCCGAGAAAGACTTGTGTATAACTGGTAATAAGTCATTGGTGATGAATGACGCTTCGGCTTCCAGAGAGCTGATACCCTGTGGTTCAAAGATGTTTGCCTCAATCTGAAATAATGATTGGAATAATGCTGTCACTGACTGTCACTCACAAATTCAGTCATAAGATAACTTTAGGTCAGTGGTTCCTAACCTTTTTTTGACCAGGGACCACTTGATCATGGACCACTCTCCAACATTAGTACCAAAAGGATTACAAATCAGACCACTCGCCAATATTAGTACTAAAAGGGTTACAAATCAGTTTTTGGATAGCTTTAGATTTGGTTTGTTATTTGGGGGTGCTGATTCAGAAAACTGCTTTGGATAGGTCACATCAGCTCCAGTTTCTGATACAGAGCATGTGCCATCCAGGTACCCACAGAAAACCATATTTAATAATCTAGAGCTGATGTGGTAGTAGTAATCCTTCATGGGGAGTCGTTCTCTCCCCTCCCAACATCCCCATTGCATCGGCACTGTAAGAGGGTTTTGTGAGGCCAGTCACTCTCGTTGCCTCCTGGTTTCGAGGCAACAGTTTAGTAATGGTGAGCCGTGGACCATATTTTCATTCTTGCTGACCACTGGTGGTCCACGGACCACAGGTTGGGAACCACTGCTTTAGCTAGATACATATATAAAAACAGCTCATCAATCACAATTTGACAACTTGTTGGTTCTAAAACTTCCTTTGTAGCAGAAAGCATGATGATAATGTAGTCAGTCATCTTAACTATAATAAACATGTTGCATTGAGAACTAGGAGACTATTTCTTATCTGTCTTCTTCTGCAAGATATACAACATGACTCTTGTTTCTGTTGTGGATACTTCCACAACATTGCCTAAAACCATGGGTAATAACGAAAACCTATTGAATTAATGACTTTTGGTGAAGCATACCACCTGGAGGACCTAGAAAATACCTAGGTACGGGTAAATGAAACTGCAGGTACTGTCCCATAGTTATGGGGTTTGTACCTATTTATTGACCTTCTGGATACCTCCAGATAAAGATTTTATCTTGCAATTGCACTTCCTTAAACCCAGAATTATAAAAGGTCTAGATAACTGTTTTCTACTTGTAAACATCCTGTGTTTGTCTACTCTTCATGAGTAATTTCCTTTACCAGAAAACAATCATTACAGAGGACAGGAAGAAATCAAGCCCCAGTGCTTTTTGGCTGACAGCATTTGGATTCTTCTGTCTGGAAGAAGCTTTGTTGTGGACTACAGCAGGCTTTACAGTGATGCCATTTCTGCAATGTTAGTGTTACAGTACCTCAAAGTTGTTGACAAGTTGCTTTGGGTTTACTTTTAGAAACAGCTCATATTTTCCAAAATGTCGTTTCAGTAATTCCTCATAGATCAGCTCAAAGGTCACTTTGCTGGCTGCGGCAATGTTGACTGAAACACTGAATTTTTCTGTTTTTCTTCCAGAGGCCCTTCGCAAGTTACAAAAAAGTTTGTTAGAAAGTGTGAAAAACGTGACTGCCAATGTCTTATTACCTCAGATTGTACACACCTTGACTCCTAGACCACATTCTCATGATAGCAAAGTTGCATCATTGCTGCCCATCAGACAAGTCCCAGCCTTGATATATAATATACAAGGTGACTGCTGGTCAACATAATACTATCTTGCAAATACCTATTCAAATTGGTACACCAGCACACCAATTTTTCTCCCCTTTTCCTTTCACAAATAAGCTATTGGAATATTAAAGGATCCCATCCTCACTTGACTAGGCCTGCTGTCTGTCCTCTTGAGACCGCCTGCTGATACTGCTGTTGGGCAGCTTCTTTTTCTTTTATAGTTCCAGGATAGGTGACCCCGTCAATCACCCTACAGGAGAAAAGTCATACAAATATGTGAAAATGCATATAGATATTCAAAAATATTCTCATTCGGCAAAAAGATGAGCTTCTTTTGGTTTTAGTGATTTATAGAAAACCTTACTGTAAACAATAGCTTACAGCCAGCCCTTTGTATCCATGGGTTATGCATCCACATAATCAATCAACCACAATTTGAAAACATTCAGAAAAAAGAATCCAAACCTTAATTATGCAGGTCACTGAGAACTAAACTGATATACAGTCACACCCTGCCTCTATCCTCCCACCATTTCATGAAGCCTAAGACTCACTCCAGCACTATTTTGAATTGTTCCATATTTTATATAAGAAACGCTGTTTCAGGATATGGAGTTGTTGTTGTTCATAGAAGTTATAATGGCCACAAGTTTAGATGATTTCAAAAGGAAATTAGAAAAATTCATTGAGACTAGTATTGCCAGTGAATTCTAATCAAGAAGGTTATAATTTACCTGCAGTATTATTGGCGGTCTGTTTTGATGGACATCATCACACTACAGAATGAATCCACGTTGCCTGCTCGTGCTGAATTCTGGGGTTTGTAGTTTAGGGAGGAACCTTTAACAGCCTCACTAAACTACACACCCCAGAATTCTACAGGAGGCAGAAACTGGATTTAAAGTGGATTCATTCTCTAGTGTGATGAAGTAGCAAATTTAATTCATTAGAGAAAACAAATGTACCGAAAGAGGGATTGTGGCAACTTTGTTCTATTAATTGTCTTTTTGTAGGCCTGTGATGACCATTGTGGGTAACAGGCCATTGTTCTGATCCATTATGCCTCTTATTTCCTTCTAAAAGCTGAAGGCATCTCAATATACTGAAGGATCTTTTATAACTTATGTTAGCATTAAGCTGAGGAAAACATTGTCTTGTTGAGCAATGGAAGTTAGATTTATGCATTCATAGCTGTTCAGCAAATAGTGAACAGTTTACATTGTTTATAGTCATTCCACTATCATTATTATCCTATGCCCTACCAAAACCGCAAACAGCCGGAAACCCCACCAATTGAAGGAGGTCACTTCAGCTGATGACTGGAATGCAGCAGGATAACATTTCCTGTCATCTTCCACTAATGGCCTGTGATGTGACAATCAGAAGCAGGACCCCTGTCACAACTCCTCATCACAAGATAAATCACTGCTGGGAAGGGGCTGGAAATATCATCTTGCTGCACCTTAATCGCCAGCAAAACAGCCCACTTCTCACATTGTGGCTCCCTTTCAAGGTATATTTGTGAGGTAAAATCAAGAGACAATGTATAGTTACTTGGAACTACACCTGCAATACAGGACCTCAACCACAGTCCCTTGCCACAAAGGGAGGGGAGCTGCTGTAGACTTTTATATGTTGTTGAAATGAAAATCTTATCAGCTTTAGTTAGCATTGCCAATTATGAGAGTTACCAATTCCAGCTTTACTAGATCCCCTGTGAGCAAGCATTTTGGCAATACATAGAAGCAAATCCCACTTTCAAAGAAGAGCTAAGGTCACTGAAAACCAATAGGAGAAATTAATAAGAGTATGGGACAAGTTGAAGTGAAGGAGCAATGAAGAATGACAGTTCACAAATTGATATATTCTACAGATTTTATGTAGAACAGATTGATTTCAACATTTGCCTACAACCAGCACGTGGAAAGATGTCATAACAGGATTCCCCAGCATCTGGGGCTGGGCAAGACTGATCTGAGCACTCACAAAACAGCAGTTCAGAAAGTGCTTTCTACATACATGGTGAAATTGGTAATGAAGGCAGTCTTGGGAAGTTCCACATCAAATAAGGCTTCCTTGGACACATTGGCCCTGTTGACAACTCGGCTGGTGATGACATTATGAGAAAACCTGGAAGTAACTTTACAATCTACTTTCAGGCTGTAGATATCGATGCCATTGTTGTTCTGGAAAGAATGAAAGGGGAAAAATCACCTCCATTGGCTCAACAGGATTGTGAAATATTCGCCATGAAAACAATATGAATGTCAGTTAAAAAAATCACTCTTCTTAGGCTTTATAGCAAAAATGCTAAGACAATATTTGTCATATTCTCCATTTACATTTATACACTGCAAAGTTGTACTAATATTGTATTAACTTGGGTATAAGTCAACCTCATGTATAAGTCAAGGGCAGGCTTGTCAGGATTTGGAAATTACCTGGCATTTTCTAAGTGATAGCAGAGTTAATGCCTCTGTCCTAACTTACATGTAAAAGAGTTAAGCCACTGTAGTCAGGGTGTAGTGCTTAATGCAATGGGAGTAGTATGTAAGTTGTAGTTAGTGTTGGGTTCAGCCTGAGTTTGAACTTGAACCCGATTCTCTGTTTGTTCCTCCTGATGCTAATGAAAATATATTTACTGATGCTAATGGAAATGTACCTTTTGATGCCAATGCTCCTGAAATTAGTGAGGAAGTAACTGCTGTAGGTTTGGAAAATGCCAATGTTCCTGAAATTAGTGAGGAAGGAACTTCTGTAGATTTGGAAAATGAAAGTACCAGTGTTCATGAGAATGTTTCAGAGGGAAGCCTTGAACTTTCCCTCCCTTCTGCATCTGTTAACTGTAATGACAACAGAAGGGGCCAAATTTGGGAAGACAGAAGTAAATCACTCAGTTTCCGTCGATCCTCCCGAATTCAAGAATTAAAAACATTGGCTTCAAAGAAGAGGGGCGGTTCACGGAATCAATTATTGGGTTTTAATTGCCTTCCGCCGGGCTGATTGTCTCAGTTCAGGCATCGTTTCAGAATTGATGAAGACCTTGGCAGCTCTCCCGGTTCCCTGGCCATAGCTTGGGAAGATTTCTAGGATATCAAGTACGGTTAGTGAATCACTAAACAGGTTCCAGTATTTTGCAGTGTGGCTTTGGGTTTTGTCCTTGTGCATTTAAATTCATGTTTGCTGATTTTGCTGTGGCTTTTGACTTGCATTTTTCCTTTATTTTGTAACCATTTTTTCTTCAATAAAAAAGGATTGTTTTTCACAGTCAAGTGTGGTGGATAGTTATCTTAGGGCCTCGTTCCCTGCTCTGGATTGCAACAGTTATACTAAGTTGATGGAGTTGTTGAGGGATGGATGGTGTGTTGAAAAATTGCTGCTGTGAGTAGTGAGGAAGAAGAAGTTGTAAAGTTTGTATATTTTATATATACTTTGTATACTGCTACGACAAAGGGGAAAAGAAAAATCTTCCTTCTTATTTTAGAAGGAACAAAAGTTTTTCCGTGTTTTGTTCTTCGAGTAGAAGACCACTATAACTATTTTGGATGCCTGGTCACTCAACTGGAACCAATAGAGTCACTTTTGCCAGAATAGGAGTGCCAGTGCCACCTGAGAGGAGTAGCCACTCTTGACCACAGTGCTGCCATTTTCTGTCCAGGCATTCAAAAAGCCCAGAAGCAGCACTACAACAGTGAGAGTAGAGGGGGCTGGTACTTCTTTTGGGCCAGAATAGGTTCTTGTCCTTCACATGCTACACCAAGAAAGAAATGCTTTCTTTTAAAATAAGAGTTAAATTATAATACTTACATTGACCCATGGATAAGTTGAACCAGGTTTCTTTTGGGAGGAGGGTTATTATTATTTTTTAGACTTATACATGAGTGCTTACAGTTAAAACATAATTGTTGTTTGTGAATTAGACAAGCATAAGTTCAAAAGAAACCTACACATGTTGTTTTGTTGTTGTTAGTGCAGAAGGTGGTACCCCCTCTCCCTCTTGAAGAACCAAAGTGCCTCTAGCCTGACCATTTGTCTGCAATAGCTCTCTCTCCCCATGGTTATTCAATGTTTGATGGAGAGTACTGAGAATCAGAGAACTATCTGCCTATGTCCTCATTGCCTGATACAGATCTATGGCACCATCAAGACCACCATGAAATTCAAGGGAATATGAAGTATCATGGCTTCTCATGTTTCTGGAGGTTAAAACTGCTTGACATAGGAGACTGCCATCCTCTCCTTTGTTCTATTTTACTTTTTTGGGGCTGTAAATGAAAAAAGAACCTTATAGACAACTTATACCTCTTAGTCTCCAAAGGTGCAGCAGCTTCACATTTTGGGAAAGATGCTTTTCTGGATCTGTTCCAGAGTTTATGGCCTCATCAGATGGGCTGATTTACCCATCCTATGCCACTTCTCCTTCCCTTTCACCGCAGAGCCCTTCCCACAATGCACACCAACTTCGAACTGGGCTCCATGGTAAAAAAAAAAAAAAAAGCAAGGAAGTGGTGCACATCACTGTCACGGCAACACGGGACACTTCCTGTATTGCCTTAGGAGCAATGGGAGGAAGCCGGGTGGTGACGCTTCCTCCCCATGCGATGGGTGTCAGGTAAGTAATGCAGGGCATGGAGCAACAAGTTCTCCAAGCCCCCCACTGAGACTCCCATGGATTCTTCACGATGCATGGTGAATGGGAATCTTCAGACAAATGTGACAAGGTTATACGTCAAGTGGAGATTCGAGGAGTATCAAAAATAACAATTCCAAACCTTGAGGAGTAGTCCAAAATTTAATTCCTAGGTTTTGATATTATTTTATTTACTGCTATCGATTCAGCCCTCTATTTCTACATATCCTTTGCCCTGTCCTTGGTGTATTAGCCAAGAAAGATAACACTATTGTACAACATCCGATTGCCCAACACTTATTTGCTGTGTTTAAATCACAGCATTCCCCAAAACTCTAAATGTAGTTGCTACCAAGCTTCTACTACTCAAAGACTTTCCAGACCACATAGGGCAGTGGTTCTCAACTTGTGGGTCCCCAGATGTTTTGGCCTTCAACTCCCAAAAATCCTAAGAGCTGGTAAACTGGCTGGGATTTCTAAGAGTTGTAGGCCAAAACACCTGGGGACCCACAGGTTGAGAACCACTGGCATAGGGGATTCTGGGAGCTGGAATACCATAAGTAAATTTTCTGAGCTGTCAGCAACAGCTGAAAAGTTTATTCCCTGATGCTTGGTTTTTTATTAGTACTTTTGTTTCCACGGCTTATTTCTATATACCTTTTGCCCTATTTTGTGTTTATCTTTGCTCTGGTTCTTGGTTTACCAGAAGCTAACACAACTGTTTTGTGCAACATTTGGTTTCTCAATATTCATTTGCAATGGAGGGAAAAACTATGTTTAACTTCCTGCCTATTTACAATGGTTCAACAATTACATCCTGAGCACCTAAAAATATGACTTCTATTCAGGGGAAATGGCAGCTATTTCCTTCCACTGAGTGCAGATATAGCCTTGTCCTATTTTCAAAGACAGCATGAAATACACAATTCATACACTATACTATGTAATAGTTATATGGGAATTACATTTTATATATAAAATTAGTACAGGCTTCTGACACCTTTTGACATATTATTGTCTGACAACTTGTGACTCTTGCAAATTACAAATGAGTTCCATTAATAATTCAGTGAAGGGATTGCTCTTTGGTCAGTTATTTCCTACAGGACAATTGGTGCACGTGCACACACTGCTTACAAGGACAGCGAGGTGTGTGTGAACCCAAACTTTGCAAGAAGCAGTGAAGTCTTTGCAATTCCCTGTACTGGGTTCTGTAGTACTCCGTGGAATGATAAGTGCACTTGAGGAAATTCTAGCACATGGTGGAGGCCGTGTACTAAAATTACTTCGCCTTGAAAGATCGATGGCATTCATGTGTTAAGAGGACATCATGTATTAAGGGGTGATAAATAGAATGGTACTCACAGTATCAGCAGCATTTCTCTTCTGTAAAGGAAAGAAGAAAAGAGACGTCATTACATTGTAATTATTTTTGGAAGAATTTGGAGAGATTTACAGCATCACACAATACAAGCTGAGTGAAATTAGATTGTTTTTCACAAGAACTTTCCAACTTGCAAATGTCTTCACAAAATTCATCAGAAATGTGAGTTATTTTTGAAATAGGGGCTAAAGCAGAACCCAACTGAATAGCAGTCTCTTCTGAGTTCACCCCTCCAAGAAAGACTGGATACACTGCATAATTTAGCCCCACATCCCATTTCAGAGGAGGTGATCCAGAAAACTAACATAGTCAATGGTATTGAAAGTTGCTGAGAGGTCCAGCAGAAACAACAGACACAACCCCCTGTAGTTCCCTGTGCAGATTATCTACCAAGGCAACCGAACCTGTCTTCACCTCATATCCAGACCTGAAGCCAGATTAATGGCCTCTTCACATGGGGCTAAACTGGCGGCATGCCCCTGTTTAGTCCAGGTCACCCATGGACATTTCTGGCTTCCATCATACAATGCTGGCACAACTCCATGGATGAAGGAGGGCAGAGCCAGTGCATGCCGTCACCACAGCAACACAGGAGGCTTCTTGTGTTGCCACTGAAATCCATGGATGCTCCATGCTTCTCCCCATATGATTGCCATCAGCTGGAGCTGGGCAATGTGGGGATGTGGGTCGCCGGGTTGCCCATGCCCCCCGACAATGCAATATG
Source organism: Anolis sagrei (assembly GCF_037176765.1). NCBI lineage: Eukaryota > Metazoa > Chordata > Lepidosauria > Squamata > Anolidae > Anolis > Anolis sagrei. The sequence continues at coordinate 67,998,942 of NC_090022.1, read as the reverse complement.
TTCTTGGCAGCCATGTGACAAGCTTGCACAATGGAGCTAATCCATTTCTTCCAGAAACATCTGGAACTCCAGAGCTTTGCCTCAAAATTGAATGTTATAGACTGGGAAACAATTATTCAGAATGATGGGATCCAGAAAAGTTTCTTTTCCAGTTATGGTCTCAACACAGATTATTTTAAACAAGATGGAAACTTCCTTTATTAAAGTGGGACATTACCCATTTGGCCAACCCTCCTCCATCAGGTTTCAGGAGTCAGTAAGGGTAAGAATCGAGTATGAATGAGGTGGCTCTCACCCCTCCCAGGATCGTGTCCACATCCTTAGGCTGCACACATTGAAATGTATCCAATCATATAGGATAAACAGGTGCCAAGATTGCATCCACTGGACCTAAGTCTCTTACAGCATACATGTCAGAGTGAATTTGACCAATTTGATCTGTGAAGTGTCTTGCTAATTCATGAAAAGCAGTAGAGTTTAAAAGGCCTCTGACCTCTTGAGGCAACTGTGCTGGGTGACAGTTTGCAGATTCAATGACAGCACAGAAATATAACTTCTTTGCTGCAACTATCACCATAGTATATGTTTTCAAAGAAGTTTTAGCCTATGTTTGGTCAATTTTGCTCCAAGTCTTCCAGCATTTTTGCTCCAGTCTCCATCCCACTCATTTCATCACTGCCAGCTTCCTTAGTGAACCAGGGGCTTGCCTGGATCAGTTCTGTTAGTGGATGCTTAAGGACATGTCTGCCATTCTGCTGTACACCAGTCTACAGAATGCAGAGCTACATATTTCCATTAAGTTGTTTTAATGATGTGTTCTCTACTTCCACATCATCATGAACTCTTTAACTGGGGTAGGCACAGTTTACCAACATTTTTGTTTCCTTTAGTATATTTGCAGCCCTTCTATCACGCAATTTCCAACATGTATGCAATAAATACATTCAGGGACATGCATGTTGGTAATGCAGTGTCACGGGCCTACAATACATATGTATTGTAGTGATTCAAGATTTGTTTGGTGTAATATTTTGCTAACAGTACACACAGTAAATCTGCAGGCAAAACTACAAAACTACATTGCACAGGGTTCAACTTGTTTGTTTGTTTATTTTTCATCAGCAAGTACATTGTAGCTACATGGAAACCTGCAGCAAATTGGAGATGTACCTCACTTAGTACAATATACTAGGGCTGGGCGGTTTCGTTTCGTTAATTCGTAATTCGTTAAAAATTCGTTATTTTTTTATAACGAAGCGATAACTGACCATTCTGGAGCAACTTAAAAACGAAACGAATTTTTAAATTCATTTCGTAAATGCTTCGGATTCGTTATGTATTCGTTTCGTTATCGGTTTGAGGTCGTTTCGTTATTATTTCCGCATGTCTGGGGCAAGTTTTATAGTTGTTTTTTGTTTAATTAGTGAAAAAAAATTATAATATCACACCAACAGTCAACAACAGAGGGAGAGGGAAGCTTCAGAAGTTCCCCCTGTCCCATTTGGAGGTTTTTTAGCGTATTGCGCGGTCGCGTCCGCCATTAACGAATCGATTCGTTATTGTTTCGTATTTGTTTCGTTAATGTTTCGTAATTTTTTTTACATTTACGAAATTTCGTAAATATCGAACTTTTTAAAAGAAAAATTTCGGAATTCTTTTAAATATCGAAACGCAAAAACCTCCAAAAAACGAATCGATTTTAGAAACAATTTTTTCCGTTGTTACCCAGGCCTACAATATACTATTTGGGATTAGGAAACAAAAAATTGGAATATCACAATGCATTCTGAAAGAACAATAGAGAAATCAGAAATCAAAGTCCAGAAAAGAAGTGGACATTAGTGGGACTTAAGAAGCATGCCTCTATATTGTGGGCAACTGGGAGTTGTGACAAATGTCATCTGAATGCCTATAGTTTCAAAGGACCTTTTCAACACAGAGAAATCTTTGTAAGCCACGGGAAAAAAGCAAACTCTTTCCATATGATTAAGAATAATCTTTATTTTCCATAAATCTTTCATAAATATTTTAAAATTTTGAGCACTCTAAAACTGAAAAAGCTGCATTGGAGGTGCATTGACATTAGGTACCTTTGTGATATTATAGCTATAAAACATACGTTTTGTATAACTTTTTTGCACACTTACCTTGATGTTCCTGATATTATTTATTAAAAAATCAGATGATCCGAGGGCTGGTATTAGCACCAAGAGAGCAAAAAACAGAAATTGGTTCCCCATGGTCCAAGAAAAAGTAAGAAAACAGTTAGTGAGGCTCACTCTTATTATACATTTTGCAGAATGTTAATAAGTATCTAGGAAAACTACCAAATATGCACAAACCTAGCCAATAATTGTGGCTGTTTACATAGTCTTCCGTCATTAGAAGGAGGCGTGGAATCTAGTGACACTGACATCTTTATGCTGTGAGGAAGTGGAGGAGGAGGAGTTCCCCAAATTTCTGAGCTGCCAGCAGGCCAGCCAACAGTTTTCAGGAAATGGGAGGAGAGAGGGTTAGCTTGCGATCCTTTCCACAAGATCCTTCTGATTAACCCTGGTCAACATCTATACTGTAAAATTAATGCAGTTTGCTATTACTTTTACTACCATGGATCAATGCTATGAAATTATGGAATCATGAGAGCTTTATGTGACGGGTTCTGTGCCTCTTTGGCCTTGAAGTGGAGATGAAGTGGCTCTTCGTAATAGAAAAATGTGTGTCAAGACCCAGAAGCCTCAAGAACGCCAAACACAATATAAAAGGTCCAAACACAGGTTTATTAAACACAAAAATGCTTTAGAGACACTTGCTTCAGTTTCTCTAGCACAAACTAAAAGTTTGTAGCAACCGCTGCATAAAAAACTCAATTGAAATATAATCCGGATTATCCCGGAGTATAATCTGGGATAACAAAAATATACAGTAAACTGCTTGTAATTCAGAATGTCCAAAAGGCACCACAAAACAATGTAGGAGCAAGCAAAATCAGAGTCCAAAGTCAGTCCGTAGTCCAGGCACGTTCGAAGTTAGAGAAAGCAGTCCAAAAAGCGTAGTCGTTGTCAAAACATGGTCCGAAATCAAACAGAGAGAGTTGTAGTCAGCACTTATGATGTATCAGCCAGAAGTCACGGAAACACAAAGATCTGTAGTCCAAGGACCCAAGCTCGAGAGTAAAGGCAGGGACAAAGATTGTTCTTTTTCATTCGTTCAGTCATTACGGACTCTTCGTGACCTCATGGACCAGCCCACGCCAGAGCTCCCTGTCGGCCGTCACCACCCCCAGCTCCTTCAAGGTCAGTCCAGTCACTTCAAGGATGCCATCCATCCATCTTGCACTTGGTCGGCTCCTCTTTCTTTTACCTTCCACTTTCCCCAGCATAATTGTCTTCTCTAGGCTTTGCTGTCTCCTCATGATGTGGCCAAAGTACTTCAACTTTGTCTCTAGTATCCTTCCCTCCAATGAGCAGTCGGGCTTTATTTCCTGGAGGATGGACTGGTTGGATCTTCTCGCAGTCCAAGGCACTCTCAGAACCTTCCTCCAACACCACAGCTCAAAAACATCTATCTTCCTTCACTCAGCCTTCCCTAAGGTCCAGCTCTCACATCCATAGGTTACTACAGGGAATACCATGGCTTTGACTATGCGGATCTTTGTTGTCAGTGTGATGTCTCTACTCTTTACTATTTTATCGAGATTGGACATTCCTCTCCTCCCAAGAAGTAAGATACACACCCGAAAAAACACTTTGCCTTCTGCAAAGACCCATTGAAACCAAACCAACTTATATCCTAAAGCTCCTCATCAGAGGATGAACTGCTCCCCACCCTTTCATCATCACTTTCAGCTGCCCCATTCCCTGCAGCTGAGCACTGCCTCCCATCTCTCCACCTTTGCCAGCGTCTGTCAAGACTTAGGTCCTCCCAAGTGTTCCCTGATTGCCACTCTTCTGCAAACCCCTCAAGGTCATCACTGGAGGTAGGCTGAGTACAGATATCCCTTATTTCCTGAACACGGGTCCAGTCCAAATCACCTTCCTCCTCAATGTCACTCCCAGTCCCATCACTCCCTTCAAAACCCATAAAATCTTCATCTTCTGTTGGAGCGCTATGTATATCACGGATACGCTTCCTTTGAAGCTCTTCATCAGATTCTTGTTCATGAATAGCCCACTTAACTCACCTGCTTTCCTCTCCTTCCCCCATTTCACAATCAGAGAAACCCTCGAAGGATTCAGAGTCAGTTGGAGCCATGAATATGTCTCTAATCTGCTTTCGCTGCTCCTCCTCCTCCAACACCTGCGCAGCCCTCTTCTCCTTTCTACCAGTAGTAGGAACGTTACTATCATGCTGTACTACAACAAAGTGGCTTGCAACTTTTTAAAAATTATCTCTTAGAGCAGGCCATAATTTTATTATATATTTTTTGCCATATTTATATCCTACTCTTCACACCCTGAAGGGGACTCAGAGCGACACACATAAAGGCACAATTCAATGCCATACAACACATACCCAGCAAATAAACATATACATTAAAACATCCGCTAAAAACATTTCAACATTACAATGATTCAAATCTCATAATCCAATATTTTCCTCCAATATGTCACTGATTGGTGTCATATTTGTGATGTATTATTACCATATTTGAATAATATTTTAGAAATCCATCACAGACTGAAACTGGTTCACAGGACAGTATGGAAAATAATACAAAATCATAGAATCATAAGAGCTGGAAGAGACCACCATCCAGTCCAATCCTATTTTACCATGCAGGAATGCACAATCAAAGCATCCCCAATAGATGGCTTTCCAGACCCTGTTTAAAAATCTCCATTGCCAATCAGCTCTTTCTATCAAAAAGTCCTTCTTAATGTTTTAGTGGAATCTCTTTTCATGCCATTTCCATCTATTGCTCCATGTCCTGGTCTCCGGAGCAGCAGAAAATAAGCTTTGCCCCTCCTCAGTGGGTCCTTCTAGACAGGCCCTATATCCCAGGATCTGATTCCAGGTTTTCTGCTATAAACCGGATTATATGAGGCTGCTTCCACACAGGCCTTTAACCTGCACCCAATCAAGTTTAAAGAAACCTGGTAGGGTGTGGGTTAAAGTCTCCACACCTTCCCCACGACAAACAATCAAAACATTAAAGGGACAGTTTTTCTACCACTGCAGGCATGCAGGTGATTTTTACTGTGTTGCTTATTGGTCCATGCCCAGTCATGAAAAAATTGTCCATTTTAAAAGGGATGTCATAAATAATAGACAAATGATGATACCACAAGAAATTAAAAAATAAAATAAAACCATAAGCAGCGTAGTCAGTTGGGATCCAACCCTCTTCCAGAGCAATGAACTCTAGTAATTTATATTGGCTCCCCTCCTCTCTCTCAGACGTGTAAGACCAGAGATAACAGAGGAATCTATCCTCCTCCACGCTGCTTACATCCCCAGCAGACAAGGTGTACAAGGAGTGGGTGGGAGGAAATCCTGCTGCAATTACCAATTTGATATCAGAAACATCAATGGGATTTCTCTCCATCCACTTGTATTCGCCATTGGGAGTAGGAGTGATCACCAGGAAAAGAATGGAAGGTGAGATGCTGCTGGCATTGAACTGGAGAATGGAGCAAAGTTTTAGGGAGGAAGAAGAACCTGACCCTTGTTGGCTGGGTCCAGATTATATAAATGCCCCAAATCTGCAGCCTTTGTTGCCCGAATTAGCCACATGGGTTAGAGATTTCCCTCCTCTGCAATATATACTTACCTAAATGCAAAACTAATTGAACATCACTGTATTTATTCCAGAGTAGACATGCACAGGATTTCCCTTGTAAATGCCTAATTTTAATTGCATGCTGTGTTTTCAAAGCTTGATTCTGCTCCTGTAGTGCTGAAGCTCATTTGCTCTATTGCTAACTCAAGAAGCTTCTGATCTGCTCAACTGCTGCTGCTGCTGCTATGGTTGCTGATTTACATTTTTTATTGTTTCTTCCTTTTTTGAAATTACCCATCACACTGTTAATTGGGTTTTGGGCTTCAGAGCAATTAAAGACTTTAGCTTTGGGTGAAATGAGCAAAAACAAGGGTGATAGATTTGAGAAATCATTTTATTAACCACACCACATGCTGGGATTCTGTGTAGGCGTTTTTGTTCCTTAGTCTTATGGAATTCATCATTCTGGTTCTCATGGGACATTTCTAAAAATATTTAAACATGAAAAATAAAGTTGAAGAAAATTAAACTACCAGCATAATAATACATAAAGTGGTATTTTAAATTCCATGATTTTTGCTGCTGGGAAAACACTCAAGGAATGAGAGCTAAGGTCCAACAGGAAACATCAGCAGCAGACGACTCTGTCCTGTAGTCTTTCTTATTTTGTCTGAAAAATAAACAAAAACAAGATAACAACATAAATATTCTTGTGAAGTAAGGCTGTTTGTGTAATGTTTAAGAAAGATTATTTACTCTGTTTATTAATGGAATATCCATGAAAAATATTCCAACACATGGTTATAGCTTTTGGAAAATGGATAGGGTGGAATGAGTCTTTCCCCAAAGTTCATTTTGCACCTGTGATGAACATGAATAGCTGCTATGTTAGGACTGTCTCAGTATAGTGCATCTCAAAACATTCATGTACTCCAAAATATTTATGTACCATATAGTATAAGTCAAGTTTTTCAGCCCTTTTTTAGGATTGAAAAAGCCTCCCTTGGCTTATACTCGAGTGAAGGTCCTGGCTAGCTTATATTTGGGTTGGCATATACTTGAGTATATAGGTAATCAGGGTTGGCAGATTCTTACCTTAAATTACAATTTTATGTAAATATAAATTTTATTGGTATCCATTTTTATTTTGAAATTTACCAGTAGATGCTGCATTTCCTACCCTCGTCTTATACTTGAGTCAATAAGCTTTCTCAGTTTTTTTGTGGTAAAATTAGATGCCTCAGCTTATATTTGAGTTGGCTTATACTCAAGTATATACGGTATACCACTCCCCAGAAATACATCAAAACGCAAACAAATAATTTGAAAACAATAAATGACAATGGCAATTTTTGAGATACATTAAAATATTAGGAACCATGAAATCTCAAATTTGAATTCATAAAAGCAGGGGAGGGGGACAATAAAAGAAGACAGCCCATTAAACCCTATGGCTAAGGAAGGCACCTGAGAAGAGACAGCTTGCTTGACCATGTAACCATGTATGAAGTGAATAAACCTCTATTATCTGAAGACGTTAGAGCACATGGTACAAGGCAGCTTAAAAAGATATTGGAATTATTGCATTTACATACAACACTACTGCAAGACCCAAAGTGAAATGATTCAAAAAAGTTTTACCTGAAGGCTTCATATCTTTGTCCTTGTACCATTATTGATTTCCTCAATCTGGAATTTGATACTTTTACGAAATATGTATTAAAATAAAACTGACCTGCAGTGCAAAAACAACGAGAGAGGAAATTACTTGACTTGACATTCTGCTAGAAAAACGGCTAAACCTGCCTTATCCAGGCTGCAGTTTATTGGTTATCTGCATTTTATAAGAATATCTGGTTTTTAAATTGCTGTATGTGGCTCTTACACAAGGGATTCAGGAGTTCAGTCAATGTATCTTCTGGGGCGAAACAAATCCCTGAATACTCTGGCTTTCAATTTCCCCATTTCTCTTTTTCCTCCCCATTTGCTGCCACACTCCCTCTTCACCCACTTTCTTTGGCCACCATCCCCTTCCCAGTGTTCCCCACCTCCTTTTTCCTTATTCTTTTCTTGTTCTCTCCTGTGCTCCCTTTCTTTATCTTGCTGGGCAAAGGGCTCTTTTATTTCTCTCACATGAACATGTCAAATAGAGAAAGTGGCAGCACTCACCCCTTTCATTTCCCAAGAGCTCTCTGGACTCTTGTGGGACCACCTAAATACTATATGGGTTGCTGGTGCAACACAATGTGATGGGCTGACAATGTAGTCAGCCCTTCACATTTTCATTTTCGACCAGTGGATTTAATCAAAATGTTATCTCTAGGAATGTTACATCTTCCAATGTGATTCTATGGTCAACTTCATCCAAAGGTTGAACATAGGGTAAAGCTGGAAGGCCTCAATAATCCTAGAGAGATCTTCTCTCATTTTAATCACATTTTTAGAATGTGTGGTTTTGACTTCCATGGGAATGTTTTTGCTTCTGACCCTAGTAAACCTATATTTATATAAGAGGTACTCCTATTTTGGACTGTCATTCATATTACAAATATTTTCATGCTCAGAATGGCTCTACCAGTTAAAGCTACTAAGTCACAATATGAATTATACCAAGGCTGTATGTGATAAGCATTTATTCAAGGATATTAAAAGTATACAGTATCAAAAGTTGCTTTGTCTTAATACTTCAAAGGCTTATTTTGAAGTTAAGTGATTGACTGGACGTATTATTTTATGCACCCACACACACATGTATAAATGGAGAAAAGTAAATTATGGACACTCTTTCCTTGCTTTGGCAGGAAAAGATGTGGGAGTGTAATTCCATTGACATGTCATAATCTATCAAGCCACTGTCGACAGGAGCAAATTTGCATTGATAAGCCACAGAAGGTCACATTGAAGGAGACAGGAGGCTTGGGCAATTTGGCCAAAAGGCATCCCATTTTGGTTCCATTGCTAGCTGGCCCCTCTGGGAATTTGCTTGAAAGGAGAGGCATGTTTCCAATTTTATTCAGCAAAGTTTCTGCTCATTGGCTACAATGGGAAACTTAAAAGGATATATCATCAATCATTTTAAGGCCTATCTGCACAAAGCCCACCTCAGTTTTAGACCCCATTTACAACTGCAGGCCTGCCAAGTTTCAAAACAATTCACCAATCTACTGATTTTTAAAGAATTATTTTAAGTTTTAACCATAACATTTTAAAAAATAAGACAAATTATAAGAGAGGGTTCTAGGAATTGTAGGTGACCATTGTGTTCATTCTCAACTAGTCAGAGCATGGACACAACCAGGCTTTTTATTGGCTGAGAAACAGAGAGAGAGAGAGAGAGAGAGAGACTTCAACTCCCATCAATGCCTGTCCTATGCAAGTTCTGCTGGGAAAATTGATTTCCAGTAGGGCCCTCTCTGCAGGAGGAGCCTAGGAAAGTTTTCAAAAAATAATAATAATGGAGGGATACTGGTGCTTTCGAGGGACGTAACAGATCCCTGCCTCGGGTATATTGCAGATTTAACCCCTTCCTATCCAGGAACTGGATAAAATCCTGCTCCCTTAACCATTTTGCCGGGCTTTTCAGCTCCCTCCTCCTTGGTCTGTTTTTGGAGATTATATAAAATGGCCCACCAAATACTACAAATCTTTTTCATTCAAACTGATTTGAGCTCTAGTCTACTAGACAGGACACTTCTCTAGTTATCGCTGGGTCCTTCTGCATTGCTCTGTGCTATTGAAAGATATTATTATTATTATTATTATTATTATTATTATTATTATTTCTTTCCCACCTCTCCTCATGGCTCAAGGTGGGTTACAGTATTAATGAAACATAAATGAACACACAATCATCATTTTAAAATACTCCGTAAAATATACATATTAAAACTCATCTCCATAAAATACGTATCAAAATACAGAAACCAAAAAGCAGGCATATAGTGGAATTTAAAATTCACCATTAAACTATCTAGGTAGACCTGCAAGAAGAGATAGGTCTTCACTTTTATCTTAAATTCTGACAGCTGATCCATGTTTACATATACCTAAATCCATGTTCAATGAGCTAGTGCACTAAGTGAGCCTACTATATATTATTTTTATTGCACCTTTTATCAACAGAGGCTGGTGCACCAGCTAAAACTCTACCTACACAAACATCCACTGATTTCACTCATCCATGACCTGGGAACCTCTTGACAGTTTGGTCCTAATGCTGATTTTTATCATTGTGAGCCTTCATGGATGGACCCAGACCACTTCTGAAGTTCCCTTTTGGGTCCTATCCTTGAATGAGCTTTGGCAGGTGGTGTGGAGAAGGAAAGGACATTTTCAAGAATTGCATCTCATCATGATATTCTTTCTTAAATATAGCTCATCTACAACCAATATTTCCAAGCACCAAACCCTAACCCCTTTATTTTTTAATTAAGTGAGCTCCATCTCAAATCTCTTTATCTTGGACACTTTTAATGTTTATTGTAATAAGATTAGAGTTGACCAGTTGTATATTTTGAATGGCTTTCCTTGTTGTGATCTTCCCTGAAAAAATGGTTTTCAGACAGCATGTAAATGCTACACAGAAATCACTTTTCTAAACTATGACGTACCAAGAACTCCAGTGACTTGTTCAGAGAAATGACCATCAGTGATGTATAGTCCAAGAAAACGTTCAGAAAGCTTCACAAAGGATATTTTTATTGTGATTCCCATTCCCGATATCAAAAGACTCTTTTCTTTGTCAACTCTAATTTTCACCCTTGGAAAATAAAGATCAAAATTTTTACACAGTACCTAAAATTCCTGGATTCCCTACAAAACTATGCAACTGACATTGTCCTCATGCACACAGTCTAAAAAAGCAGGGCTGCAACTCATGTTTCGTTATTTTAATCACATTATTATGAATTTTAGTTGATAAACCAATGAATTCAAGGATTTACCCTGTGCATCAACACAAACAATATTTCTGGAAAGAAAAGAAGGGTTTCTTTTTTAAATGGTCCACATAACATATTTTCCTACTTCATCAGATGGGCTGATTTGCCCGTCGTATGCCGCTTGCTCTCCACTTTTGATATGGAGCCCATTATACTACACCAGTGGTTCCCAACCTGGGGACCCCAGATGTTTTTGGCCTTCAACTCCCAGAAATCCTAACAGCTGGTAAACTGGCTGGGATTTCTGGGAGTTGTAGGCCAAAAACATCTGGGGACCCCAGGTTGAAAACCACTGTACTACACACAGTGACTTCTAGCTGGGCTCCACACTGAAAGTGGAGAACAAGCAGCCTACACCGCCACTGTGACAACATGGGAGGCTTCCTGTGTTGCCTTAGAAATAATGCGGGAAGCCGGGTGGAGATGCTTCCACCCATAGGATTGGGGTCAAGGTACCACGCCCCCGACTAGGACCCCATGGATTTGCCACAATGTGTGGTGAATCCATGGGCCTTTGTGATGAGATCCTTAAAGTAAAGGTAAAGGCATTAAGTCTAATCATGCAAATGTGAGTAGATCAATAGGTACCGCTTCGGTGGGAAGATACGGTGTTCTGTGTAGTCATGCCGGCCACATGACCTTGGAGGTGTCTACGGACAATGCCAGCTCTTTGGCCTAGAAATGGAGATGAGCATCACCCCCCAGAATCAGACACAACGAGACTTAATGTCAGGGAAAACCTTTACCTTTTACTAACCCGCCTTGAAACCATGAGAAGAGGTAGGCAAGAAATTATAATAATAATAATAATAATAATAATAATAATAATAATAATTTTTATTATTATTATTATTATCAAGGCAATGCTTGTGGGATATTTGAACTCTCCTCTTGCAGCATTCGGATTGAAAAACGGCTTTTAACCCTTTACCAGGAGCAGCTTTTTCTGGGCTATTCAACGGACTGTAGCAGCAAAAGGGAGACTGCTTCCTTTTTTGTGAGATTTTGCTATTATGTAAGCAAATGTTCATGGATGGATATAGCTCATAATCCATTTCTGTGTTCCTCCACATTTAGATTGCTACAATGTGGGGAACATAACATATAAACTCAATATGTCCTACTTGAAAAACCAACAGGTTATGTGATTATACCATACATTCTTGAGTCACAAGGGTCCTCTCCAAGTTCAATATGTAATTTTACAGTAGATGTACAAAGTTTCACATATTTGGTTAAATGAAATATTGACCCTTGAGAAAAGGTGTGACTGCGAATGACCAGGATATAGTTATATTGTTGTTGTTTGCCTTTGTGCCCCCTCTACACTGCCCTATATCCCCGGATCTGATCCCAGATGATTTCAACTGGGTTATATGGGGTCCATCTACACAGTACCTAAAGCATAGGATTTCCAGTGTTAAAAAGGGGGTGGCTACATGGCGTTAGAGCTAAATGTGAGCTGATTTGCTGCAGTGGCTGAAAAACATGGAGTAAAAAGTTCCCTTTTTATCCTGATTCTGACCAAAAATGTGTATATTCACATCCCTGTATATCCTTGCACTTGCGAAAAACACGTGATTTCCTCCCCCCCCCCCCCCCCCGTGAAGACTGCTCCAGGACATGTCCACCTTTAAAAAGCCCAAAACAGCTGATTAGGCTGTCAAACAGACACACAGCTGATTTGAAGGAAGCACAAACTGAGAGCGATTAGAACACTCTGAAACTCTTTCTTTTAAATGGTATAATATTAAACAGAGCTTGAATAAACACTTAGGGGAAGGGAGAAATCCAATGGAAGTACACTGTATTATATGCTGAACTTCGTATGTGCACATGTGAATCTGCTTATATTTATATTAAGATATTCACATGTGCACAATATACAGTTCAGTGCATAACAAGGTGTGTTTTTTTAAAAAACAAAATTTTTGCTGAATGTCCCCTGTCCACCCTAAATCTTGTTCTGAGACAGAGGAGACCTGTGAGAATGGCGGGGAAAGAAATCCCGGGACCCACAGGTCTGCTCTCGGGTCCTGTTTTTTTCTCTCCTCCCTCTTAAACCCATGTTTTCATGCTGTCTGGAAGCACCCTGAGTCTCCACTGCCAGATAATCTGGGATCAGATCCTGGGATAGAGGGGCTGGCTTTAGCACAGCAAGTTAAACACCAACTGTAGTCAATCTTGTCAGTCAAAAGGCTGCCAGTTCAAACCCGGAGCAAGGTGAGCTCCTGGCCTTAGATCAGCTCCTGCCCACCTAGCAGTTCAAAAGCAAAAATGTGATTAGGTAAATAGGTACTACTCATAAAAAAACAGGGGAGGTATTCTGAGGCACCCAGAAGAAATTCCAGCAATCCGAAGGAGAAAGTTACAAACTAGCTATTCAGCAGGAAGGTGGAGCAACAGCACCTCCTGTGGTTGAAATCAAGCACAACACCCTCCAAGATGCCAGAAAGATGGGGGAAAGGCGACATATACCTCCTATCTATGTATAATTGTCTGTCTAGTTGTGTATAAAACAGTATTGAATGTTTGCCACATATGTATGATCTGTGATCTGCCCTGAGTTCCCTTCAGGGTGATAAGGGCAGAATATAAATACTGTAAATAGATAATTAAAATAAATAGAGGAGCAGTGTGGAAGGGTCATTTCCAATTTATGGCAACTCTATCACATGTTTTCTTGGAAAGATTTGTTCAGAGCAGGGTTGCCTTTGCCTTCCTCTGAGGCTGAGAGAGTGTGACTTGCCTAAAGCAACTCCTTTGATTATAATCGCTCAGCAGGGATTTGAATCCTGGTCGCCAGGGTCAGCGTCCAATGTTCAAATCACTATACCATGCCAGCCCTATAGATTCTTTATGTAATCTATTATATAATATAATCTAATAATTAAAATCTAGATAGAGGTTATAACTATATTTTAATATGATTATAGCATTATAATAAGAAAAATAAATCAAGAGAAAATGTGCAGTAGATATATAAAAGAAACATACACAGATGTATAATTATGAGTCAGTTCTACTATTTGCAAAAGGAAGAGTATTTTGTTTTACCCCTGGATCGGCATGTAAGATGTGTTGAACGTCCATTGAAGCGTAGTTGTCAATGGAAGCATAGTTGCATTCCATTTTACATTCGTGACAATTTCATCTTTTGAGATGTTGATTCGCATTTCAGGCTTTAGATAGACTATTTCAAACTGCTCAAATTGTCCTCCTTTTCCAAGTTTGCCCGTCACCTGGATTCCTGAAATCCCAGAAACAAAGTCACAAAGGAATCAGAATAAGGATAACTATAATTTGGTTGCTAGTGTTTATTTTTTTAATAAATAAATAAATATAAAAGCCATGCTGTGGCTAGAAGGACAAAAACAGCATTCATGTTCAAGTATTGAAGCCAAATGTATTGGGAGGATTTGCATTTGAAGACATCTTACAAACTAACACGAATTCAAAGTGGAAAAATGACAGAGGGCGCATCTACACTATAGAATTAATTCAGTTTCACTTCACTTGAACGACCATGGCTCAATGTAATAGAATCCTGGGAACTGTAATTTTACAAAGTCTTTAACCTTCCCTGCCAAATAATTCTGGTGCTTTACTAAACTGTAAATCTCAGGATTCCATAAAACTGAACCGCAGTGATCAAAGTGGGGTCAAACTGCATTAATTCTATAGTATAGATGCAGCCTCAGGGCCCTTCCAGACAAGCTCCAAAATGTGGGCCCGTCGAGCTTTTACCAGAGGCATCCAAACAGATCCAGGCCTTATAAGGGCTGGGCAGTGTTGATAGGGCTCAGGGACTGTATCAGGCTCAATCAACACCCGCCCCCTCCCCAACACCCCCCTCCCCAATAAAGTCCTTAAAAGAAGAAATAACTTACCCAGCCACTATTAAGGTACTGCTGGAGTCCTCCTGGCATGTAGAAATGATGTGCCAGGAGGCGAGAGGGGAGGAGGAGCAATTTTCCGCCTCATCCCCCTCCCCTCCCCTTTCTCCTGAAGCGTCATTTCTATGTACCAGGAGGACTCCAGAAGTACCTTAACGGCTACCAGGTAAAATTTTCTTTTAAGAGCTTTTTTGGGGCTTTTTGGGTTAGTGGGAGGGCATACAGACACCCCCCACCCAGGAAAGGATGGATTTTGGGAGGAGGTGTGAGGACAAAAACCCATGCTGAAGTGGTTTTTAAAAATCCACTTCATCGTAGGTTTTTCCCTTGTCTGGAAGCACCCTTAGAAAGGCAGAACTTTGAAATTTCCAATTCTGATCATGAAGGAGGACATCCCCACCCCACCAATAAAAAAAATATATTTTCTAGGCCATTCAGGATCAGGACGGTAAAAGAAGAAGTGGAAAGATTAAAAATACCTTTTCTAGGATCAGATAACAAGTTCATGGGTATTTCTGGCAGTCCGTTGATAATTAAGCAAATGGTATCATTTTCACTAGGCAGTTGCAAGATGAAATGTGGATATGATAAATGGGTTGAAATAGAAGGCAATCTCAAGGTGCCACCATAGACTAGGAGAAAAAGGAAAGACATTTTAAAACATATAACCAGAACTCCTCTTACTTATTCCAGAGTATCAACAACTTCGAAGAAATATTTGGCAAAAGTAACATTTACAGAGAATTCTTTAAAATTTCTGCATGTTAATATTGAGTTCATCATTGCAATGTTTGTAAAAAGTTTGAAAATAATACTAAAGTTGAAATTTGTAAAAGAATGGTTGCATAGGGTGTTTGGATTTTGTGGGACAAGCTCCATGTGATGTTAGATGCAGCATTAGAAAATGTATTTTTTAAAAAAAGATTTACATGTAGTTAGCATTAACTTAGGCAGTGTTTACCTAGCCAGCCAGCCAGCCAGCCAACTCTATGTTTGTTATCAAAATATTTTAAATTCCTGACATACTTTATAGCAGGTGTCCTCAAACCTTTTAACCTGGTTCCTCAAACTGTTGGGACAGTTTGAAAAAACAAACAAACAATGAATGAATTCCTATGCACACTGCACATATCAATTTTAACCAATATAAACTTCCCAGAATTTCAATAGAAAGTGTGAGTCTGCTTTTGGTTGTTGAGATAGTCAAGGTAATTGGGATTGTTGTTGTTGTGTGCCTTAAAGTCATTTCATACTTAGGGAGACTCTATGTCTAAAGTTTAGAAAAGTTTAGAAAAGTTTAGAAAAGGCAGAGGAACGAGAGACCAGATTGCCAATATCCGCTGGATAATGGAGAAAGGCAGGGAGTTTCAGAAAAACATCTACTTCTGCTTCATTGACTATTCTAAAGCCTTTGACTGTGTGGATCATAATAAATTGTGGCAAGTTCTTGGTGGGATGGGCATACCAAGCCACCTTGTCTCTCTCCTGAGGAATCTGTACAAGGACCAAGTCGCAACAGTCAGAACTGACCACGGAACAACAGACTGGTTCAAGATTGGGAAAGGCGTACGGCAAGGCTGCATCCTCTCACCCAACCTTTTTAACTTGTATGCAGAACACATCATGCGATGTGCGGGGCTGGATGAATGCAAAGCTGGGGTGAAAATTGCTGGAAGAAACATTAACAACCTCAGATATGCAGATGACACCACTCTGATGGCCGAAAGCGAGGAGGAGCTGAGGAGCCTTCTAATCAAGGTGAAAGAAGAAAGCGCAAAAGCTGGGTTGCAGCTAAACATCAAAAAAACCAAGATTATGGCAACAAGAATGATTGACAACTGGAAAATAGAGGGAGAAATCGTGGAGGCCGTGACAGACTTTGTATTTCTAGGTGCAAAAATTACTGCAGATGCAGACTGTGGCCAGGAAATCAGAAGACGCTTACTTCTTGGGAGGAGAGCAATGTCCAATCTCGATAAAATAGTAAAGAGTAGAGACATCACACTGGCAACAAAGATCCGCATAGTCAAAGCCATGGTATTCCCTGTAGTCACCTACGGATGTGAGAGCTGGACCTTAGGGAAGGCTGAGCGAAGGAAGATTGATGCTTTTGAGCTGTGGTGCTGGAGGAAAGTTCTGAGAGTGCCTTGGACTGCGAGAAGATCCAACCAGTCCATCCTCCAGGAAATAAAGCCCGGCTGCTCATTGGAGGGAAGGATACTAGAGACAAAGTTGAAGTACTTTGGCCACATCATGAGGAGACAGGAAAGCCTAGAGAAGACAATTATGCTGGGGAAAGTGGAAGGTAAAAGGAAGAGGGGCCGACCAAGGGCAAGATGGATGGATGGCATCCTTGAACTGACTGGACTGACCTTGAAGGAGCTGGGGGTGGTGACGGCCGACAGGGAGCTCTGGCGTGGGCTGGTCCACGAGGTCACGAAGAGTCGGAGACGACTGAACGAATGAACAACAAATGTCTAAAGTTTAGGGTGGGGGCGAGTAAATGGCCTCAGAGGGCTGCATCTGGCTCGTGGGCCTTAGTTTGGGGACCCCTGCTATATTCATTCATCATCACATGAAATGTGGCCCTATGTTGTTATGCCAACAATCTTTTCTCTTATTTCCAGCAAGAAAGGGGTGGGAGCGAGAAAATAATTAATATAGGAGGGTGTGTGTCTATGTGTGTGTGTGTGTGTGTGTATGTATACACACACCATATATTGTTTCTTGGATCATCTACAGTTCTTACATTTAAAATTTGTTTCTGGGCTGTTTCAAGATGGGCCAGCAACTGACTGACCTAACCAACCACAGTCTACTAGTTCCAAATTTATCCCATCTTTCCCCTAGGAGTTTAAGGTGGCGGACATGGCTTTCCTCTTCCCCTTTTGAAGAGGCACGAATGGAGTGCGAAAGGGAGAAATGTGCCAAGAGGAAGGCATGTCAAGCCAACCCTGACCGGAACTGCCTTCCACCTGGAAACAGATGTCCTCACTGTGGAAGAACATGTGGGTCAAGAATAGGACTCTACAGTCCCCTATGTATCCACCACCAAGATCCTACACTTAGAAGGTCATCATACTCGGACAACAAAGGATCGCCTAAGGACTTCTCCATGTTTATCTACACAACAACATCCTTGTGAAGTGGGTCAGGATGAAAGAAAGGCGATCAGTTCAAGACTACCCAGAAAAATTTCTTTGCATGGAGAGGACTTGGGAACATCAAATCCTGCCTCACACTGAAAAAGGCAACAGCACAGTGGTTCTCCTTGTGTTCTTTTGAAATAAAATGTGATGCTGATCACAAAAAAGACCAAAACAGGAGTGTTTTCAGATCTCATCTTAAAACCTATATTTACTCAATTCAAATGAAATATTATAGTTTCCTGAAAGCAAATATAGATCTAGAATATCATTTTCTAGATTATGAGGAAAAATTTAGAACAGGACATGTTTTTTGTATCTGAAAAAAATACATTAAAATAAAGAAAAAACACCTGCATACCTGGATTATGCATAATTCGGAAATATGGATTATCTCTTTCTATAGAGGCAGCAGCTGGAATCCCTGTGAAATGATGCATATTCATGATGCTCAATCCAGGCGCACCAGGAAGACCCAAGACACCTATGGGAAATGCTCATTCTTATTTTTTTTTCTCAGTGGACAAAGTGATAAGGAATACAAGCTGAAGTTCACATAACTTTAAACATGCTGGAGAACTTAATTACATGGACAAACAATGGATAAAAATTAACATCATGATCAAAGCTGACCAAGGAAAATATGGATGGATCTTGAGGTGTATCTACACTTTAGAGGTAATGCAGTTTGACACCATTTTAATTGGTATGGCTCAATGTTATGGAATCATAGAAGCTGCAGTTTTACAAGGTCTTCTTCAGGCCAAAGAGTGCTGGTGCCTCACCAAACTATATATCTCAGGATTACATGGTAGTGAGCCATGGCAATGAAAGTGGTGCCAAACTGCATTAATTGTACATTGTACAACCAACCTGGAGTTCTAAGTTTATTGCAAGTAAATAAACATTCAATTTCTTGGAAATTTTTTTGGTTGTGATATAGTATGGATTTTTTTTTTTTAAAAAAAAAACCTTGTTGCTTGTACTGACAATTGTAGTCAAATTATTCAGAACAGTAAGAACATTGTCTGCTTTGGGTTTTTTTTTTTTTTGTAAAGTCCCAGAGAGCTATAACAACAAACACAGCAGTCAACAATAGCATTTACTCCACATGTTCAACACACCTAAGGGACTATACAGTTGTCTGTATTGTCTTCTTTGCCCATTCTTTCTCTCACCATCTGAATGTGGGGTGGGAAAACACTATTGCTGAATGTATTGTCGAAGGTTTTCATGGCCGGAATCACTGGGTTGTTGTAGGTTTTTCCGGGCTATATGGCCCGGAACATGGCCATATAGCCCGGAAAAACCTACAACAACCCACTATTTCTGAATGTTTTATTGAAATGTTCAGAGCACTGTTTTTCTAAAATAAGAAAATGGGGTCTGAGTAAAAAGACAGGTAAGATTTGTATGCTGATCAACCAAGTTGCCTGGATTTTCATGAGAGATTAAAGGTGTCAGCAATGCCTACATAGCCTTTAGAGGAACTGAAAGCAGTTTGAATCTCTATGCAACATGATGAGATGCCTCTCTGAATTACAACAATGAAAAGTCAATAATGCCTCAGAGCCGGCAGTAATAATTGGGTTATATTGTTTGAATGACTCAAAGTGTCCTCCCTTCTTGTCTACCTATCCTGATCCCTTTGTGATATAAATGGATACCTCCTTACTTCCCATGAGTCCTTTCTCAGCTGTTCCCTAAAATGAAATTAGATTCAAGTAAACTTCTTATTTTAGAGTGCTGTTTCTTCAATAAAGCCTTTAATCTTTTTCTCCGGCTGGATCTACACTGTTCTATATCCTAGGATCTGATCCCGGACCCGGATTATCTGCTTATCCCAGATTATCTGGCAGTGTAGTCTTGGGCTGGATCTACACTACCCTATATCCCAGGATCTGATCCCAGATTTGAACTGGATTATATGCATCTGCACTGTCAGATAACCTTAGATAAAGAGATAAACTAGGATCAGATCCTGGGATATAGGGCAGTGTAGATCCAGCCTCATATATACGTAATCCAGTTCAAAGCAGATAATCTGGGATCAGATCCTGGAATACAGGGCAGGGTAAATCAAGCTTCCAAGCCACTGGTGTCTTTGCTCCATTATCAGGATCTCTAACTGCTGCACAGATTCACTATCAAAACCAATAATAAGGTTTGTGAGAGCTCTCATTTTTAGTCTGGAAGAACTCATACATTGTTGGGGGGGGGGGGTTGTTTTTTTAAGGGCTCTTCCAGACAGGACCAAATCCTGGGAGACACCGAGATATTTAATCCCAGTTCCTCCTGGGATTCAGGCCACACACCAGCCACAAAACTTACACATTTGCTAGGGTAGTGGCTACATTTTGATGCATTGGGAGCTTTCACCAAGGGGGCTGAGGATGCAACCAGGTCAGCCCTGGAATTTTGGGTCGATGTGGAAGGGTTCTAAAGCAACATAGGCCCCATTTACACTGCCATATAAAATCCAAATTACCTGTTTAATTGAATTATATGCCAATGTAGTTTTAAATAATCTATCTCAAAGCAGATAATCTGGATTATCATCTTTTAATAATCTGCCATTTGAGATTTAGTAGTAATAGATATGTAATGGATAGACTGAGTAACAGTAACAGCGAGGGCACAGAGAAAGGAAATGGCCCAAAGGAAAAGAAGGACCCATGTGATTTGATGCCAGGGGTCCCGCCTGGAATATGAAGCTCACGTCCAGTGGCACAGCGGGGTAATTTTAGCCACTACATTGAAAGGACTCACGAGATGCAAGTAGTCATTTATACTCCTTCAGTTCTGAAAAACATAGCTGACATTCCTTCAACTCTCCCTATCTCCCCGCACATTCAAAATACTTTTTAAATTTTAAAAATAGTTTTGAGATACTATTTGTATACTCAGATTGGACTCTTAGTTTTCATCAAGTTTATATTTAGTTAAAGATTTGGAAAATTAAAACAAGGAGGTTTGTAATATAATTTTCCAGGTGAAGGGATTGTTTGCCTCAGCACACATCTTCCCTGTACTTATTATTTAGGACAAGATGTTGTTAAGAATACCTCCTCCTCTGAAACGATGCGATGACTGGCTGGATCCTGATGTGGCATACACTGTAAGATATTTCCAGAGTTATTTTTCTAGTAATACAAGGTGTTAGGAATAAACTGCTGGTATTGGATCGCAAATAGAGATTGCATACTAACCTGGAATTCCATGTCTTCCGAGTTTCTCATTATCTGGAGAAAGAAACAAGGACATAAGGAACATCAGCCTTATTATACAGCAAATCCTACTGTTCACCTTACTTAATACCTTCTCCATGTTTGCATCTACTTTACATTGCTTTTGCCAGAGGCCTGAATGGATTCCTTTTGGAAATAAGACAAATTAGGTCAATGGAAAATTCTTTCAAGTTGAAGCAGTTGATTTTGGCACATTTAGTTACTCACTCAAGCACCCTTGCCCCAGAAAAATATCAGATACGACACAAAGATCAGGTGTGACCTGCAAAAACTGGGAGCCCAGATTTGCACATGCAAAAGCACTGCCCACGGAGCCAAGCCATAATGGGGTGCGGTTTAGAACTTGTTAAATGAAAATGCCACTTCCTTCTCAGTTAGAAATCTGTTAACATGGTTGATGTTTGGTGGAACATACTGAGCCTTGTATGTATTGTGCAGATCCCCATTTGAGAATAATCAATTTCCATTGCTGATGTTGCCAAGCTAGACCAGGTATCATATTTAAAAGCGTGATCATTATTTCACTGTAACCATTTGCCAAATAATAAATATGTACAACATCAATAAAATATTTGTATTGAGAGTGACATTATTCCAATTCACCCCAATATGTGAGGCACTTAGATTTATTCTTGTTTGTGTATTAAGACCCACTCCTCCCATCCCCACATCCACCCACCCACCCACATACATACATACATACATACAAACGGGTACTTAGAAGAATGTGCTACAATCTATCGTATTTCTTCTGTTGACACATCTTCTGCTCACTTACCTGCTTCTGTAGGTTTGTTTGCCACTTCTTCCGCTTCAGGTTTAGTGACCACCATGGAAGTTAGAGGGGTAACAAAGTTAAACTTCAAAGAGAGGTTCAGAGCTTTGGTTTCCAGGGTTTTCTGCTCTTCTTCTTTAACTAAAACACTAAAATGAAACATGAGCATCATTTGATTATTTAATCTCTACTTCAAGGCATGAAGTAAATGATGCCTTTTGGGGAGGGTTGTATTGTTGCTGTCACATGGATGATTCTCCATGTGATGAAAGATGTTTGACATAACACATGATTTTCCCCACCTACACTTTATTCCTTCAGCATACTTGGCTTAAAGTCAACCTCAAAAACTGTGACAGACACAGTACTCAGAAGCCCTCGCCCTTCAATGGTCTAACTGGAGGTCAGCTGTGACCAGCAGTGCTGCAGAATTCAAAGAGGCATGAATGGAGGGCGAAAGGGAGAAATTTTCCAAGAGGAAGGCACATCAAGCCAACCCTGACCAGGACCACCTTCCATCTGGAAACTGATGTCCTCGCTGTGGGAAAACATGCGGATCAAGAATAGGGCTCCACAGCCACTACGGACCCTCCGCCAAGACACCACATCTGGAAGACAATCATCCTCGAGCTATGAGGGATTGCCTAAGTAAGTAAAATAATTTGCTGTGATGGACTACTGTAAGAAAAAGCATAAACTTGATTTGTAGGTCTGACTACTGAGGCGTGTAAGTTTTAGGAATCCTGCTTTGGAAGTAGTAAAAAACTTACAGCTATTTTAGATCAGATAAAAAGAATTACATGCTTCAAAAGTCCTGATTTTGTGTTTCAAATATGTACTCCCTTTTAGTGACACGAGGATGCAATGGAATTCCCTGGGAAAATGTCAGCATTGTTTTACCTCTGCTTTGAAATTATCTCCTGTAAACTTAAAGCACATAACCCTTTCTTTGAAAAGAAAGACAAGCATAGTATTTTCTTACGATTGTTCTAATAGTTGTTGAATCGTTAGGTAGGCCCACAGTCTCTCTATGAAGTCTCCAAATATGTATTCCTGATGTTGAAATATTTGCTCCTTTTCTGTTACATTTGCATCTTCCTTAAGAGTCAGGTAACTGGAAAGCTGTAGGGGAGAGATGAGTGGATTATTCATAGTAGCACCTGATCGGATAATGGGAGACAATGGTTGTTGTTCTACTGATAGAGCAGCCAAACCAAGAATGGGGTACAATGGTCCCTCGGGCAAATCTCCCACTGCCAAAACCTGCTCCAAAGACTTATGAACCACTCCAGAACAGGTTCAGGAGGGAAAGTAATACAGTGTTGTTGGCATGATGGAGAAGGAGGAAGAAAGTAAATCTTGTTCTACTACATACCGCACTTAAAGGTGATTTAACTAATATTTATCTTCCTTCAACAGCATTTTAAAAACGCGAGAAAAATTGACTGTATTGAAAAAACTAAATAACAAATTAAGAAAACACTCCAGCCAAATTCTGAATTAACAATTCTTACAAATGAGTCAAACGGCACTTTCAATGAAAACGCTTTTGGTCATAATAATAATAATAATAATAATTATAATTTTATTTTTATATCCTGCAACTATCTCCCTGAAGGGACTCAGGGTGTCTTACAGATGGCACAAAGTGCCTAAAACAACATAAGAGTGAGCACAATATAAAATACAATAGAACAAAACACATGTACATATAAAAACATCAACGCAGATTCAGTCAAACTGTGGTCCTCTAACCATGGCAGTAAATTGCTGTAATCATGGCCAAGCTATAAACATTAGAAATAAAGTAAGTGCTATCTGCAGTAATGGAGAGAGGGTATGTGATCCTCCTGGATCCTCCCACTTCTGTCAAAATCAGCAATTGCTCCCAGCCATTGTTGAGGATCTTTGCCAATATCAGCCAACACGCCCAAGTGATTTGGAAAGAGGAGGAAGATCATTTCCCTCCTTTCTTCCCTTTTCCAAGTTGCTCAGGCGGTGACAGGCAGTCAGGAAAAATGACATAGATAAGGGTGTCCATCCAGGCTCAGGTACACTGAATGGTTAAGACTCCAATCCTGCCACTGCTATAGTTGGGAGAAGTTCAGTGTAAACTCTATAGCAGCAATGCTTTGAACCAACTCTAGATTTTGTAGCCCACATAAATAGGCTCAAGAAAAGACACAATAGAAAAATGGATACAAGAAACTACCATTTCCACTGCTGTTGAACAAGAAAGTAGATGACTGGATAGTGATCACAGATATAATAATTTATTGTGTCCCCTTCATAGTCCCCCATTCATGGAAAAATAGGATAATACTTACTGCCTGAGCTTTAATTTCCACAGGAAGAACATCAACCTCATTACTAAGTTTTCCAGCTACGACAATTTCTGAGCCCTCAAAGAGCACCTTGAAATTGTTCCGTGTGATCTCCAGGGCTGCATTGTCTGGGTACGTCATTGCAATTTCCTTTAGGATGGGAGTAGCAACCTCCTGGTAAAAGTCCTTGAAGGAAACAGGCAAAAGAGTCAACCATAGGAAGAAATCTTTTGCAGTCGGGAAAATATAGAAACCTTCTAGGTGAATAATTAATTTTAAAATAGGTATTATAGTCATCTAATTAAATAATTCTAGCTCTAAAGAGCTTGATCTAGATCTACATAGGCAAATGTGTGGCTGGTTAATACATGATTGGGTTGTTGTAGGTTTTTCGGGCTGTATGGCCATGTTCTAGAAGCATTCTCTCCTGAGGTTTTGGCTACATCTATGGCAGGCATCCTCAGAGGCTGGGAGGTCTGTTGGAAACTAGGAAAATTGGGTTTATATGTCTGTGGAAAGTCCAAGGTGGGAGAAAGAGCACTTGTCTGTTGGTGGCCAATTGAAACATTCACACTTAGCTCCAACAGACAAGAGTTCTATCTACCACCCTGGACTTTCCACAGATATATAAACCCAATTTTCCTAGTTTCCAACAGACCTCACAACCTCTGATGATGCCTGCCATAGATGCAGGCAAAATGTCAGGAGAGAATGCTTCTAGAACATGGCCATACAGCCCGAAAAAACCTACAACAACCCAGTGATTCCAGCCATGAAAGCCTTTGACAATACATTAATACATAATTATATAGAATTAATTATAACACCATGCTTTTATTATACCTGGAGCTGCAAGGCTGCATCCGAGTCCTCATATATACGACGAGCAATGCCTCGGTTCTCCAAGGCCAGTTTCTCCAGGAATGTATAGCTGACATCAAAACCAAATCCAAGGCAGAAGAGGAAGTATTTTCCATCATTAGCCCTCTTTATGTTTGTTTCAATACTCCTGACATTTATTTCACCTATCATTTTTTTAAAAAAAATGCAAACATATCTTAGATAATGTAACACAAGTTCTAAATTCAACTTTAGTGCAACATAACACATAATTTAGATACCACTCCCATGCCCAATTAACAAACAACCATTAATGAAGACTATTAACAGCAAACCACTAATGAATGCTTAGCAGCTAACAATGCAATCATAGACTTGTCTGCTTAGAAATATATCCTCCGTTGAATTCACTGGGATTTTCTCCAAAGTATGCTTGTGTAAAAATTATATACAGAATGTTCTTCCTGACTATAGTGAAAAGATTATCAAGTGGATGGACACCCAATCCGCAGCCTTTTTGGGCTCACAACAGCAATGTGGAAGGGACAAAGGGCTTTGCTTCCTGATCCCAGTTTGATAAAATTGCAACAGTTACACCAGCTCCAGATTATGAATGAGTATGTGGGATTGTATGGACACTGGTGGTGCCCCTACTGTGTAGAATTAATGCAAAATGACATCAATTTAACTGCCATGGCTCAATGGTATGGAGTCCTGGGATGTTTCATTGGCTGAGACACTAGGGCTTTTTGGAAGAAAAGGCTTATGATATTGTAAAACTATTCCCATGAATCCATAGCATTAAGCCATGGCATTAATTATATAGTGTAGATGCATCCTGGGAGGGCTTTGGATTTCTTTCTCCAAATGTATTTTATAAAAGCAATGACTTTGAAATGTACTTCGGCCTATGTTGGTAATTAGGCTCTATCACATGACAAGGATAAATATGCAAACATACTGCAGAATATATAAAAATAAATTGTGTGTGTGTTGATTTTGAAATACAAATAACTGAACTGGGTCGGTTTTTAAAAGGCACATAGTGTATGAACAGAAAGACAAAAGTAAACCCAACATAGATATATGGATATTAAAAGCTAAGGAAACGAGCAAACACAAAGAAGAAATAGAATACACGGATAAATCCATGAAAGATCATTCATGAAGCAATCTGTGGACACATATAAAGAATAAAAAAGATCCGCCCTTCCTTTTTCATTTCTTCTTTTCTCTCCTTCCTTTTATCTAATACAGATTTTTCTACATAGTTAAATCTCTCTCATGTACATGGTTATGTCAATAGTGTCTCAAGAAGCCTGTATTTTTACTTTTTTAGCAAGAGAAACTTTGAGGATGGTTTTGATACTGTAGACCAGTGATGAACAACCAGTGATGGGGGGTGAGGAGCACGGGGGTGAGTGGGGGGCGGACTGGAGGCAAGCGCTGAGCAACTAACAGGAGCTAGCTGGTGGGCAACGAGCAAATAAGGGGTGGATGGCGGATGGGTGATGGGCAGGTAGCAGGCAGAGGGTGGGCGAGCAGAGGGGGTGAGCAAGCAGGCAAGTGAGCAAGCGATCAGGGGGCGATGGTCCATGTGCCAGGAGAGAGGGCGCTGTGCTGTGTGCCTCTTTTGAAATATGTGCCATAGGTTCGCCACCACTGTTGTAGACTGTTGAGTGGAAGGAATATGGATATATCAGATAATAAAATAGTTCATATTGTTTTTAATGATGCTAATGTAATGTTGATATGTATGTGTTAACACTTAACATATATATGTCTGCGAGACAGTGCATATATATGCATGGCAGGGAGTTGGATTGGATGACCCTTGTGGTCTTGTCAAACTCTATGATATGTGTGTGTGTGTATCTATTTATATGATGTGTTGTTCATTCATTCAGTCGCTTCCAACTCTTTGTGACCTCATGGACCAGCCCACCCCAGAGCTAAGTGTCAGCTGTGGCCATCCCCAGCTACTTCAAGGTCAAGCCAGTCCCTTCAAGGATACCATCGATCCATCTTGCCCTTGGTTAGCCTCTCTTCATTTTTCCTTCCATTTTCCCCAGCAAAATTGTCTTCTCTAAGCTTTCCTGTCTTCTCATTATGTGGCCAAAGTACTTCATCTTTGCCTCTAATATCCTTCCCTCCAATGAGCTGTCGGGCTTTATTTCCTGAAGTATGGACTGGTTGGATCTATTTATATACCTGTAACTATATATAGATATATGAAAAGAGAAAGAAAATGAGTTATGCTGTTATTGCTAATTTACCAACAGTAGGTTGACCATCTGTCAGCAACACAATCATTGAAATACTTTGCTCTGGCAACAATTCAGCAGAAGTGGCTTTGTCCAGTGAATTTATTGCAGCTAGAAGTGCACCATTTATATCTGTTCCTGTGAAAGAGAAGAAACCATAGTTAATGTTACCATGGAATTGGGCTGTTCATCAAAGCTCTGTACAGAGGAAACTTCTAAGTTATGGAGAAAGCCCAAAAGGATTGAATAAACCAGATATGATGGAATGACAAAAGAAATGTACTTAAATAAATTATAGAAGCTTAAATCAAAAGCAAAAAAGAAAGAAAGTAACCTCAAAACATGAAGAAAAAAAGAAAATGTTTGTTCATATACCTTACATAAGTATTGAAATCAAAATGTAAACTAAAAATTAAATATTTGCAGGATTGAATTAATAAACTCAAGACTCTTTGAGACATATGGAAGTCCTGAGAGAAATCGGAATATAAAATTCTGATTCCTCTTGGGACTTTGTTCCCACTCCAGCTCCCAAATCCGGACTTTCCCTTTGGGGGGGGGGGAGTAGATGACATCCCGGGTAAACCAAAGATTGACCCAGGAGGGCATCCAGCCCTATCTCCAGCCTCCCTATTCCCACCACCGAAACTTATACCCAAGGGGCCAGCCAGCCGCACAGGCCCCTCTGAAGAGCTCTATAGTTGGATCAGAACCCCCCCCCCCCCCACACACACACACACACACCTTCTGAAATGTCATTCTGACATGACTACAGAGCTTTCCAGATAAGTTTCGGAGAAGGGAATGGGGGGCTGAGAGGGGAGAGGGGTGACATCTTGCTCCTCCAGACTTTGGGGAGGCCAAAGAAGCGGGATGGCTGCGGGGACTGACTCCCAGGACTGCAGAAGCAGTTTCTGGAGTCAGTCCCCACAGGGCCCTACCTGTAAAGATCCAGACCTTAGCTTAAGGTCTGGATATTTACAGGTGTTTTTAGAACCTGGATTAAACCGAGTGAATTCGGTTTACTCCAGTTTGAAACTGATTAGCTGGAAACATCATCTGTTCCCGTGTTTTAGCTCAAGTTTTAGGCCTGTGTAGAAGGGCCCTCAATAATTCAGAGCAAAATTAAAAATCACATGCAGGAAGAGATGAAGACAAAACTGATAGCATATATAGTCAACAGCAGCAAAAAAAAAAAAAAAAACTTAAAGGAATTAAATCTATGCATTTTTGGGATATATGGGGAATCTTGACTTGCCTACTCAATCTACAGATTTACCTCCCTGTGCTGAAATAGTACGAACATATTGTTTAGCCAGTTCCACGTTCTCTTCTCTGGCTATCAACAGAGATGGCTGCCACTCAGAAATATGTCCACTAAAGACAACCAGGTTAAAATGATCCTCAGGGTTCAGATCATCTAAAATCTTTTGCAGGGCTTCCTTTGTCTGTGGAAATGAGAAAAGTAGGATATAATTTTCTAGCACATTGTTGTAGTCAGATTGTGAAGTGTAATGTGCATTCTGGTAGGATTCAGATTTCATATAATTGATTAATAGGCAGGCATCTAAAGGATTTTACTTAACTGAGCCATCAAATTATGGCTAAAAGCTCCGGAAATTGGAAGAAGGCAGAATAATGCCATAATACAATTTCAAATTGGGGTTAATATTTTGATTTATTCTAGAAAAAATACAGCTTAGATTCAGAATTCTGGAATTCTGGAATTTGCAATTTAGGCAACAAGATACTTAAATTTTCAGTCATAGAGCTCTATTGCCTCCTGAAACTACAGACCTGAAGATTCTATAGGATTCAGCCATGCAGAATCCTAACTGTGGGTCCATCAAGACTGCCACACAATCCCATTTGAAACTGTGTTATATGGTCAGTGTAGACTCATATAATAAAATTCTGTGCAGTTAAACTGCATTATATGAGTCTACACTGTTATATAATGCAGTTCAATGCAGTTAAACTGCATTATAGAGTCTACACTGTCATATAATGCAGTTCAATGCAGTTGAACTGCATTATGAAACTACATTATATGGCAGTGTAGATGGAGCCTGTGTAATGTGTAAACACCCTGTTTCTCCCTAGCCTAGTCTTTATTTCCTTTTAGTTCTGACATGAGAGATCCTGTTCAGTGGCTATTCTCAAATGGTGGAATTGCCTTCCCCGAGAAGCTAGTCTGGCTCTCTCTCTGCTCTGCCTTTGCCAACAGCCAAAGCTCTTTACTTATAAAGTATTTAGAAATACAGATTAATTGGATAAGTAGAATGTCTTTTTCATGGGATGAGTGTGCTACATTTTAATCAATTTTAAATGATTTATATTGCTGTAAATAATGAACACCTGGCCTTGAATATGCTGGAGATAGCTTCTTAGCTTTGGACATCATCTTAAATTTTGATCTTCTGTGAATTCCAGACTTTAAGCATGGGTGACATCTGCAGCTGCCTTAAGGCAACTCTTCTGTCTTGGAGCCACTGAGGTTCATACATGTTACCAAAATATGCTCCCTTCCCCAAGGAAGAACTAGCTGGAGGTCTCAACTGAAAAAACAGGATTGGCATTGCTACTTTGTGAGAAGATGCCTTGCCATTGTCCCCATCTTCCAATAAAAACAGTTCACTGTTTTGGAAAGAAGCAGGAAAGGGTAGTTGGTGGAGTCTGGAGGGGACAAGGGCCACAAAATGTGCCTTGAGAGCTGTGTGTGGCCCCAGGACTAAACTTTCTCCCTCCACCACCATGGACCATGAGTATTTCATGAAATGAGATATTATTCTCTCTTGAAATGTTCTTTCCTATAGTAATGTCAAGAATTATGAGAGGCACTCTATAACTATATACTGCTACTCCTCCCCTTTTAAGTTAACTCATATAACAGGAAATAGTTTTCACAGTGCAAGACTGATTTTCTACCAAAATTTCCATATGATTGCAGGAAACAGCATTTTATGTGCAAAATGAAAATGCCAAATATGTGTCCTGCAATTTTCAGTGCAGGAAACATATTTGGCTTTTTCATTTTATGTTCAAAAGAATCATGTACAAATTTTTGGCATTTCAATTTTTGGCATGTTCAAAAGAATCATGTGCAAATTTTACATAAAATAAGTACTAAACTGCAATGAATTTCCTCAGTCCAAGATTTTTCTCATTGGGATATTCAAGAAACATGTTCTTCAATTTTTTTAAAAAAAAAATCTTCCCATCCCTGCCACATACACACAGTACTTTCTTGATTCTGTGGTCTCGATGATGGAGGAAGGTGGGAGTAGCTAATAAACCAAGCTTCACTAGAATTATTTCAAAAGGGACGCACTCTTGTGGTTGTTAGACTTTAGACCAGTGGTTCTCAACTGGTGGGCCTACAACTCCCAGAAATCCCAGCTGTTAGGGTTTCTGGGAGTTGAAGGTCCAAACAACTAGGGACCCACAGGTTGAGAGCCACTGCTTTAGACCATGCTTAGTGTAGCAAAAACAGAATGAGTAAACAGCCGATGGAGTTTCCTGTAATAACAATTACCTGCTGGATTTTCTTGCCAAACATAGAACCACTTTTATCTATAACAAAGATGATGTTTTTGGGAAACGTTGACATTTGACTGGGAGCAAAATAATGCACAAAATACCCATTCACAATCTGAAACAAACAAAAAGAATCAGTGATGAGTTACCCGTGAGATGTTGAAAAGCAACATCACATGGAATAAGAGTTCATGGAAATAAGGGTAGCTGGCATATATACAGTGATTATAATTTCTATTACACTTCAGAAATCTTTCCTCATATCAGCCAGGGATTTCACATGCACACAAGCCTGCTGTATGAAAAGTACAGGTGTCCCTGCTTATAATCAAAGCAGCCAGAGCACTTTGTTTTTAAATCTAAGGACACCCACTCCCAAACGTCATTGATTTGTATTACTGGAGGCAATTTTAGTTCACAACCTTTACATGCCTACAGTCACTAATTGCTAGTTTGGAGTTGGTAACATATATTTATAGTGACTTCCTGTTTTTTCTCTGTGTTATGGTTAGAAATTGCAACCTTCTACAAGGCTCCTATACTAGTTATTTCTTGCTTACTGTATTGTATATGTATATGCAGTTTTCCTTAACTCTTATGTTGTGGGAGGGGCTGCAGACCATGTGATCAGATCTGGGACTATTCGGATCTCAGACTCCATTTTAGAAACAGTATGCTTTAAAAGACTCTATTAGACTCTCAGAATAGAGAGATGCTTTAGGCTTTGGACTGTTGATTATACGGAAGATGCCCTGTGTTATCTGCACAGAGAAACTATTTCAAATCCTATTTGTAACTGGATTGATATGCAATGTACTCATATATTGAATACATGAAGTTTGTGAGTAAACCAACTATGTTATTTGGTCTCTTGAGAGCATGATTTAAACCAAGATGTTTTAAGGGAGAGTAGATGTTTTTGGGCAACTGAAAAGAATACTTCTGAAACTCTGTTATATATGTTTTTGTGAATTGGCATATCTTTGTTCCTAACAGCTCAAAGAGATATCTAAGTATATCAGTCTAACAGCTGAGAAACCTAATTGCCTTGCATGAATACTAGTGGATATTTACCACTAAGGAGAAGGTTGACTCAAGAGAGTTTTTAACTCTTCTCGGGAAGATCATACTTTACAAAAAGTTACAATCTCTAACACGGTCATGTCTTTCCAAAAGATTCCTGGCTTTCCCAAAAAGTTATGAATGCCATTTTCCAAAAGGTTATGATATCCATTTTCAAAAAGTTACTCTAACATGCAACAACTTTATCTTCCTTTTCTCTCCTTCATTAGACCATATATTTCATTATAGACAAGTAATATAAGTACAGCTATTTTAATATGTTTTACAAAGAAGACTAGATCTGTTTCTTTATCATCTTGTGTTGCCATGGGACTGGTTGTTAACCAGTTTCTTCTTCACCAGTTTGAGTGCTTGTGCTTGAGAGATCCAGTGCTTCCTAAAAACAAATCCAACTAAACATGCAATAAATTATAATATTAAATCAATATTATTAATTTGTTTAAAAATGTACAGCAGTATAACTTACTGTGTGTTTTCAAAAATCATATTGTGAGTTCCCTTGGGTCCCAATTTTAGGACCGAATTGCAATATAAAATCAAATAATGCATGCCCCCCTCCCTTCCCAGTAACTAAAATTTCCTCAATGAAATAAAAGGTTAGTGTTTCTCCTAATGGTTTCACTGAAAAAAAAATCACTGCATGAATCTGAGCTCAAACAATCCGTTAATGGTTTTTTGGGAAGTGCTTTAGTGGTATTTTCCTGCATAGTATGGGGTTGGACTGGATGGCCCTTATGGTCTCTTCCAACTCTATGAGTCTGCAATGCTATGATTTTTCTCTAAGGTTTTTCCACTAGAGATTTCTCTCTTACCTGTATGTCACCTGCAGTAGCACTCCTTTTAACATCATAGTGGATGAGAAAATCTCCATCCAGCAGAGTTTCCTCCAGTTCGGGGCTTTTTCTTTGTTGAGTTAAAGTTGGTTTAAATGAAATATGAGCCTGAAAGTTAGAAGTAGAAATAAAAGAGTTTGTTAATCTGGCATGGAAGGACAAGGGTGAGTGTTTCAAAGCTATTAAAAGGCATTTGAATCATGGAATTTACCTTGGTCTCATTCTGCACCTTTGTGAGGGCGTCATTCAGGTCATTGGTCATGAACGTGCTTTCAGTCTCTAAGAAACTTATACCCTGTGGTTCAAAAATATGGACATCGATCTGGAAAAATAAGAGCAACCAAGGGTTATGTTTTTCAGCTCTAAAGTGGTGCCAGTGGGCTGCTGTCCAGTGGGGCAAAAACCTTTTTCCGGCCTTACCTGGAAGTGATTAACTAGGTGTTTGGGTTTGACCTTAATTAGCAGTTCATACTTTCCCAGCTTCCGTTTTAGCAGCTCCTCATAGACCAGCTCAAAGGTAACCTTGGCAGCTGCTGCAAGGTTGACTTTAACTTGAAACTGTTCTAATTTTCTTCCGGTTGATCTGGAAATAAGAAACAATAATTTAGGCTTCCTAATGTGTATGTTTGGGCAGGAAACATTGGTCAGCATCTCATTAAGAAATTATGCTGCCATGATCTAGACTTTTGACCTCTCAATTGTTTCATATTCACATTTACAATGATAGTGCCAATGCTCTAACCAAGAATGCCTCTAAAGCCCACATTAAAAACCAGGCAACCAACTTGTCAAAACCAACGAGTTCTGTAGCATGGATGAGCTGGATACTGAAGAATGATCCATCCAGTTCACTCTTACCAGTGAGCTGTAATGTGATGAGGCGTTGCAACAAGACCCCATGCAGGTTCCTACTTCTGCTTGACACACTGTGCATCACAGATGGGAGGGAGCTGGACGGATCAACCTTCAGTTCCTCACTCACCAGTGTCACATATTGTGCCTGTTGGGCTTTTAAGGTGTGTATTTACTAGGCAGATTGGGAGATGAAGCATAGGTATAATATCAGGCAAAAGGCAGGTAGCTATGTGTGTTCTAAGCAGGATCTCAGCCATGGTGTTTTTCACAAAGTATTGTATTATTCCATGCTGAAAGTTTGTCCAAAGGCCAAATATATGCAGCACTCTCATGAATCAGAGCTTGGGGAGCTACTGTAAAAAAAATATGTTAATTATGCATTTCTAATCTTCCAGTCTAAAATTTAGACTGGGAGGATGGGGGAGAAGCCCTTCTCTGTATGGGAGCCCAGTTAGGGAACATCCTTCCGTTGGAAGCCCAAGGGCGTAGATCCTGCTTTCATTTTGATGCTGGCTTCATCTTGGCATGGAGTTCATACATTTTTAATTAAAGCTTTTGAGACCAAATATTTTTGTTCAGGTCTATATATACACATGGTTTCAAAACAGCTTTAAGTTGTTCAGATACATAATATAATTTTAGTCCATTTAAATGATCTTGTGCTATTTTAAATTGTTTAAATTGATTTTTTGTATAATGACTTAACATCTTATGGTGAAATATAAGTATTCAAATGAATTAGCTTGTACCAGAGCCCAAATGTTACTATTACAATTGCCATATTAAAAAGCAACAAAGCAACTAAAATCTCAATTGAACAAGATACTGAACTTTACTACAACATGTACAATTTGCCTTCTCAATTTCTTAGGGCCCTTCCAGACAGGATGAAAATGTAGAACCTGTCTCAGTTTTACCTGAGGCATCCAAATGATGCCCCAGGTAAAACCGAAATAATGCGGAGAAAACTGGATTAATTAAACACCTGGAAAGTTCCAGACCTTAAGATAAAATTGATGCTTCTGTTCACTGTTCTGTCTTATGTTTGATATAATTTATTTGATAGGTTATGCTTCATTTAAATTTATATGTAAAGTTATAATACGTTACCATGTGTTGCGTTATTTTTGCTATTATATTTGTATTGCTTGTTATATTTAGGCATTGAATGCTTGCCTTTTTGTAGTTGGAATTCTCCCTGAGTTCCTTCAGGGAGATAGGGTGGAATACAAATAACATATTTATTTATTATTATTATTATTATTATTATTATTATTATTATTATTAGGTACACAACAAGATGAGTCCATAGGAAACAAGATCACTATGCTGGCTGTTGTATTGGATCACATGTCAGACACTTCCCAAGTGTCTAGAACTGTGTGATGTATCAGCGAATAATGCATCCAGATCCTAGTAGGGTGGCCTTTTGCAGCTGACAGATGGTAATTTTGTCAGCATCAATTGTGTTTATGTGCAGGCCACTGGGACCACCTTTACTGGCTTGTGCCAGAGTCTTTGCAGTTCAATCTTTAAATCCTCATATTGTTTCTCTTCAATCCGGCTGTCACTTGGGATTGCAACATTGCAATTGATACTTGTTTTTTTATACTTGTTTTTTTAATTGTGAGGTCAGGAGTATTGTGCTCCAAAACTCTGTCAGTCTGAATTCGAAAATCCCAGAGTAGTTTGATCATTTTCTGTAACCTTTTCAGGCTTGTGATCCCACTGGTTCTTTGTCACAGGCAGATATTATTATTATTATTATTATTATTATTATTATTATTATTATTATTATTCTGAGTCCCCGTAGGGATTTACTTCCAGTTGGCTTTCACAATCCAGGGGGGGGGGGGTCAATCCCCACATTGATACTGGGGTTTCGGGCTTTAAATCCCAAAGGAATGAAGTCCCCTTCCCAGCCCCAAAATCCCCCCCCCCAATGTATATGAGAGGCCTGCCAGCAGCAGAGGCCCCTCCAGAGAGGTGCTCAAAAATGACACGTCGAGAGGTGTGGGAGAAAAAAGGGATTCCCCCCCCTCCACACACACACACACACACACACATTTCCTGACACAACATTTTCAAGGACTGGGAAAGCTCTCTGGATGGTCCTGCATTGTTGGCAGGGCTGTTACATATATATTTTTGGAAGAAAATGGGTGGCTGGAATGCCTGGGGTTGTGGGAGGATGTGGGGTCTCAATCCCGAGAGGGATTGGGGAAAAATATCCCAGTTCCTCCCAGGATTGAGGGCAGTATAGAAGGGACCTTTGTTGCTTCAAAACTCACAACAGGACAAAACACAATACTTGAACCATAAGATGCATTCCATTCATGGTTAGAGATTTCCTAATGCATGCTACAAGCCTTGAGTAGTCATCTCCTCAATTACATTTCAACCAACATTTATGCATTGCTAATGTGTTTTCTTAATATATGGATTCTTTTTGAAGTCTCTTTTTCTACCCAGGAAGGGAATTGGAAAAAGCTTTGCTGCTTACTTGACCAATCCAGCACTTTGCCCTTGTGAAACAGCAGCATCATATTGATCTTGTGCTGATTTCTTTTCTTTGATTATTCCAGGATATGTTTTTCCATCTATGGTCCTGAGAAAAAAAAAGAATATTTTGAAGCATTCCATTCATTGGAAAGAGGAGTATTTGGGCTTTTGGAAAATTTAGGCCTTAGATTTCTTTCATTTCATTATGCCAATGAATATACTTCTTATAAAAAAGTATTTTTAAAAACTAAGACCTACATTTTCACAAGTATAATTCCTCTGGATTTTCATTGTCCATGCTTTAGAAGCAAATGCAAGGTTAATAAAAAGCATGATGAAAACTGTTTTTCATCGTGAAACATATATAAATATGAATGCTGTTTTCTAAACTATGAAAATGCAGCCAACTACCATGAGATAAATCATAGTTTATACTTATTTATTTTTTAAAAATGCACAAAAATAATATATTCCCCCTTGCTTATGTGAAAAGGGAGTTTTCTGAGCACCCCTCCCCCCATTTTTTGTACAAAAAAGGTTTTTGCAGTATATATTATGCACAAATTTTGCTAATTGATTTTTCATAAATATTCTGAACTAATGTTCAATTTCACTCAGTAAAATAAAACTTTTGAAGTGATTTGTCCTTTTGTTCAAGAATGACACAAGCAAACATTTCTTTCCCTGCTTACATGCTAAAGTTTGTGATGAAGGCTGTCTTGGGCAACTCCACTTCAAAAACAGCTTCCTTGGACTCTTCAGCTCGGTTAACAACTTTGCTGGTGATGGTGGTGTGAACAAACCTTGATGTAACTTTGCAGTCCACATGAATGCTGTAGATTTCGATGCCATCCTGGGGAAGGAAGTGACTATTGATTCTGACTGAAGTGGACTGAATTCAGTCCAGCTTCTACCATGGGTAAAGGGGTGAATGCAAAACTATAATAATCCCTACACGCAGTTTCTTCATATTCTGAAAATTCAAATTCATAGCAAATCCACATTATTATTTTATGAACTTTTTTAAAAATGTAGTTTTTATTGGCAAATCAAAAGTCTAGTTTAGAGTAAAACTTGAATTCCATGGGTCTTCATGATAAATGAATGTAATGGTTGGCTGAACTGAAGGACTAGTTCTTCAATTGAGAGACTAGTATTTCTCTTTGATCAAACAACCAGTGACTCGGGTCTCTCTTCTTTGGAACCTTTAGACTTATAAAGAAAATGGATGTCCAAAGATTATATTTACCTTAAAAGTCACTTTGCAATACTATATAAAGATAACACTGATCGTACACAGTGATAGGATATGCTTCCAGCATCCATGGCTTTCTTGACTTCCATGTGAAGTCAGAATTGCATTTGTGAAGATATAAAGGCAGGGAGAAAAAATAAAGTAGTCAAGAAACTTTAAATGAGAACATAATTGGGAAGGTTTTGCACATTTTGTTAACCTAACAATCTCATAAATCCCAACCATTTACATTAATATTGGAAGAGAGAAAATGTTTACCATGTTAAGTAGATGTTATGATAACCGATGTTAACAATAGTATAAGAAACTATAAAGTTGATTGAGAAAATGTTATATGATTTATATCATTGCTTAGAGATTGTACATTTTGTCAATGGCTCCTTTTCTTTGAGGGATTTTAATTGCATTTTTTCAGAAGTGAACAATGTGCATCACAATATGATTGCTGGCTGGGGATTGTGGCATTTATAATCCAACATACCTGGAAAGTGCAAGTTTGAGAAAAAACACACTCCCAAAGAATACTTTTCAAAGAGCCAACAACAACAACAACAACAACAACAACAATGGTGTCATGTTTGGGCAACAGTGCCAACCAAAGTGTTATACAACATATGGTTCATTAAAATATTTGTCTATCATTATGCTCATTCTGTTCATTTATCTTTCAGACAAGGGGTGGGATGAATGTTCAAAAGTTCACAAATGACAGATGAAATCCTTAATTATGAGGAAACCTGTTTCAGGATAATATTGGAGGGGAAATTTCATTATTTGGGACTTCATCTTTGTGGAAATCCCCATTTTTGGCAGAAAATGTGCAGAAAGCATGTTTCCTGTTCATAAAACTTGGCGTTCTGTGCCAAAATAATATGTTTATATATAATATAATATTTCTGTGGAGAACATGAAGTTTTCTATTAGAAACAAGATAAGGTTTGGTGGACTTTCTTACAGAGGGAAGAAAAAATAGCAAAGCTACTTCATGTTGACCATGAGTGCAAACAACTGCCAACAGTCGACTATTTTGAAACTAAATGCTTTAAAATTTTAACAGTTCTTGTTATAATATTACTAATTTTGGATATTTTTTAAAGGTAACAAGTAATACTGGGAATATTGCAAGAAGTGAGTAAAAATGAAAATATTGCAAGAAGCCAAGTGATGGGCACATCCAGATGATTGAAAAGTCCAGATTCTGTTTTTATTCTTTCTGGTTTTATACTTAGGAAAAAACAAACTGATCTGAGGAACATGTATAAAAAGTCTCTGGTGGTACTGGAAGCTAATAGAAGACATTCTAGGTTAAACAAAGCGGATCTCCAAAATAAAATCAAAAGGAACAAGAACAAAATCCAGACCCCCTTCTAGACTGCCATATAATGCAGTGTAACTGCACTGAACTGCATTATATGGCACTGTAGATTCATATAATCTAGTTTGATGCAATTTAACTGCTTTCCGAATCTGCATTATATGGCAATGAGGATGAATCCTGGGGCTTTTTGGTCTGTTTCAGCAGTCTGGAAGAATGCAATGCTGTTTCCTCTTGCTTCACTGTTTTTTGAAATGTGATCTTATCCCCACAGAATGCCACATTTGCTGTATATGGTACCATGTTTTAAGTAGCCGCATGACTTTAACTCATTATTTGCGTTTGATTGTTTGTTGCAAAATATTACAGAATTGCCAGTTTTGATTTGTTAAAGCAGAAGCTAAAGTAAAATGAGCCTTTTTTCATCTTAATTTAAACAAATCTTTACAAAACTCTTATATATAAGGACATGTTCAACAAGTCTTAACATTGGTTTATTTAGTTCCATCTATAATAGCCAATAGTATCTCCCAAAGCTTTCAGGCAAATGTCTTTCTCCGAGCTTTGAAAATGAAAGGCTAAACCACAGGGAAGGTAATGCTGCCTTAGAGTCCAAAAGAATTAATACTTGCAAGCTCTGATCTCAATGATGCCTGGCTAAAGACTAAATCTATAGGTTATTATTATTACTTGACTCGCAACAAGATTAGTATTTATTTATTATTTATATATTTACTGCATTTATATCCCGCCCTTCTTGCCCCAAAAGGGACTCAGGATGGTTCACAACAAAGGCACAATTTGATACCATGGATACATATATAAAATAAAACAACATATACTTTAAAATCACATAATTAAAACATATCAAGTTTAAAAACAATTACTTATAACCACACAATCCAAAAAGCATATTCCAGGGCACAGCAAAAAAAGATAACCATGCTGGCTTTTGTATTTAATCACACGTCAGACACTTCCCAAGTGTCTAGGACTGTGTGATGTATGAGCGATTAATGCATGCAGATCCAAGTAGGGTGGCCTTTTGCAGCTGACAGATAGCAATTTTATCAGCGCCAATTGTTTTTAAGTGCAGGCTAAGGTCTTTAGGCACTGTACCCAGTGTGCTGATCACCACTGGGACCACTTTTATTGACTTGTGCCAGAGTCTTTGTAATTCAGTCTTTAAATCCTCGTATGCATTTCCAGTAATAATAATAATAATTTCTTATCCACCTCTCCTTGTGGCTCGAAGTGGGTTACAACATAATTCAAACACACAGTGTAAAAGCCTACAAATACACATTTTAAATGTATTTCTATAAAAGATACATATTAAAACATATTTCTATAAAATACTTATTAAAATACACAGAAGAGAGATT
Organism: Anolis sagrei; assembly: GCF_037176765.1. Lineage (NCBI taxonomy): Eukaryota > Metazoa > Chordata > Lepidosauria > Squamata > Anolidae > Anolis > Anolis sagrei. Next base: position 67,959,025 of record NC_090022.1, on the reverse strand, counting down.
AAAATACAGGATACGAATTTAAATTTCATGATTAGGTACATCTACAATTTAGAACAGATCAATTTTTTAAAAAGTAATACAGTGACGTATATGCGCAATTCACTCTTGATTCCATTTTGACTGGACATTCAGTTCTTCTGAGAAGGAGCCTACTAGAAAGAAAAGCCCATCTCAGGTTTCAAAAGCAAGAACTGCCTTTACAACCTTATAATTCCAACTGTAAAATAAATTCTATTTAATGACTAGACATTGTAAATACATATACCCACCCTACCCCTATTCCATATTCTAAAAGAGAGAGAAAGAAAGAAAAGGGAGAGATGGAGATGTTTGAGAATAAAAGACAAATACCTCTGGGAGAGCTCGTTCTGCTAATCCTGTCACTAAGGGAAAGAGCAACCACAAAGCAAAAAAGTGTTGTTCCATTTTCAGTGTATCAGATCCACATAAGAATAGGAATTGATTAGGGAAAGAGTTTTTAAAAAACAAATTGGTCAGTCGGTCTTAAGCTTGACACAAGACTGACTAAACTCTTCCTTTCCTTTCTATATATACTGAAGTAGAATTATACTGCAATTTTTTTTAAAAGAAAAGTGCTAAAATACAAGGGAGAGCTTAAACTTTCTAGAGAATCTACAAAAGGTCAAAGATACAATGGGACTCTGAACTCCCACGCAATTACTCAACTGTGTTGAAGATGCATACATCTAATATTTACCGACTGAATGAGAACATTTCCACCCATTCCTCACCATGGTTGAGCAAGTGAGAGGACGGCTTTCCAAATAGGTTTCCAAGCCTTTCAGAGATAGAATCATAGAATCAAAGAGTTGGAAGAGACCTCATGGGCCATCCAGTCCAACCCCCTGACAAGAAGCAGGAAAATTGCATTCAAAGCACCCCCGACAGATGGCCATCCAGCCTCTGTTTAAAAGCCTCCAAAAAAGGAGCCTCCACCACACTCCGGGGCAGAGAGTTCCACTGCTGAACAGCTCTCACAGTCTGGAAGTTCTTCCTAATGTTCAGATGAAATCTGAACATTAGATAATCTAGATAATCTAGACCAGTGGTTCTCCACCTTCCTAATGCTGTGACCCCTTAATACCCTCATGTCATGGTGACCCTCAACCATAAAATTATTTTCATTGCTACTACATAATTGTGATTTTGCTATTGTTATGAATTGTAATGTAAATGCATGATGTATTTTCATTCACTGAACCAAAATTCATACAAATACCCAATACACCCCTAATTTGAATACTGGTGGAGTTGGCGGGAAGGGGGATTGATTAGATCATTTAGGAGTTGTAGTTGCTGATATTTACATTTAACTTCAAATCAAAGAGCACTCTGAACTCCACCAACAGTGGAATTGAACCAGTCTTGAGACACAGAACTCCTATGAAAAGCAGAAAATACTGGGAGGGTTTGGTGGGCATTGAACTTGTGTTTTAGAGTTGTAATTCACCTACATCCAGAGAGCACTGTGAACTCAAACGATGATGTATCTGGACCAAACTTGGCACACAGACCCAACATGGCCAACTGTGAATATTGGTGGGATTTTAGGGAGGGTTGGCCCATGATTTTGGGAGTTTTAGTTCACCCACACCCACCCACCCATGCATTTTTGAATGGGAACTTTAATAATAATTTTAAAAAATCTAAAAACTGGCTTTTTTCTAATAAATAGCATTACAAATTATCTAAGCTGCTTCTGCTGCTGCTCCTCCTGCCCCATGTTGCCAGGGTGCTTTTCCTCTGTCTTGAAAGGACTCACTGGTGCAAGCCTCCCTCCAGCCTCACATGCTCTTTCTCACCTGCGCATGTGCACCATGCTGCCATGCGCCGAGCACACCTGCTCTCCCCACCCCGCTTGGAGTCTTAGAAACAGCCCTCCTCTTGGCTGAGAGACCAGCTGAGGGGTTGGCCAATCAGAGCAGGAGGAGGGCTTTTGATGGGATGATTTGCCATCTGTTTCCAAAAAAGAAGAGAAGGACAGGCAAAGAGATCATCATCCTTCTCTGCCAAAGAAATATGTGTTTTCTGATAGTATTTGGCGACCCCTCTGAAACCCCCCATTGCAACCGCCCCCCCAGGGATCCTGACCCCCAGGTTGAGAAACGCTGATCTAGATTGTTTCAGTTCTCTCTTACATGTTTGCAGTTTTCATAGAGATAACCATGTGAAATCTACTTCAGTATGTAAAGAAGGAAAGAATAAACTTGTTGGCATGTTTAAGACTGACTAAGAGATTCATTACAGCATGAGTTCTTCTCATTTGCAAAACACTTCCACAAAGGCATTGGTGGAGTCACAATATGCATAATTATAATGATATTGAAATGGCAAGGAAATAGGTTTTGAGGAAAGGAGAGATAATTACCAAGAGACATCCTTTCTGGAGATCAGAAAAGAACGACTTTATTTCCAGCTGGCGACTCTGGTATGGACTCATGTCCCAAAAGTAAAACCAGAGCCCCGATCAAGGTGCGGACTGCCCTTTTATAGTCTCCAATCAGAATGAAACAAAGAACATACGTCTTCATACAATCATCATCATCCCTACGTCATCCTGGCATCATAAGAATATCAGGTTCCAACCTCCAACATGCAAAAAGCATGTCTGTGTGTCTAGCTGGAGAGCAAGCATGTCTGTGTCCCTCCTCCCTCTTGGCTGTGCTTACAGTCATCCATCAAAGGGGCCCTCTGACTTGTCAAGAGGCTTCTTACTTAGAGCCTAGATGTACCAGCCTGTGTCTTATCTCTCTTCTGGAATGCATGCCCCCCTTCCTCTTCAGCCCCTTTTGGAGACAAGCCGCTTGCTTGCCTGTCAGCTACACAGAGGGAACTAGATTTTCCTATACATTTAAAGTACATATGATTTTTATGCATAAATCAATCAATAAATATCTATTTTTCCAATATCTCCTCATCAATTCCCCCCTTAAGTAGGAACTTTTAGACTTCTCTGGGTTTTTTGTTAGATTTCCAGTCTAGATAAGTCTAAAAGTCACCTACTTAACTTCTATTTGAGAATAATTTCTTTCCTTTATTCAAAAGCATTCACCTGGGGGTGTTTTCAGAACCTGTGTTAATCTATGTTGCAACCATTGAAAAGACTAGGAGGATTTAAGACTCAATGGTCTGACTTTTGCTCTTATAAGACTAGAGTAGCCAAACTATAACTTCCTTATTAATCAAAGGCAGACAGAAATGAAAATTTTACAATTGACTCATAATGCTAATATATCCCAAGTTAGCATTTCTCCCATTATTGATCAAACATACATTTTGGCATGCTTATTGAACCAGTTACCAATTCACAAAATTGACACATAAATAAACACATATATCACCCACAAAGTTCTCATTCTTCTGGAATCTGGCCGTACGTTGAGTACCTTCCCTGGGTAAAGTAGGGCCTAGCTCCGTCTTCTTTCCTCTCCAGTTGTGGGTCTGACAGTGCGTAGAGCTTAATCGCTTCCAGATATGGAATAAGCTGCAGTGTCTAGCCCAGTTTTCTCATCCTTCAGCAGGTGCAGATCTGACAGTACGCAGGGCAAGAGCTTCCGGGTTGTCTTGCAGTAATGTCTAGTCTGAATCTTCTTTCTGCCACCTTTCTCCATTTGGTTAGAACAACCACAATCCTGTGTTAATTTAAGCTTTAGTGGGTGCTTTGGGATCTAGAATAGCTTGCTAACTGGGAACAGTTTGAATTCTACTCCAAGGGAGCAAGGTTTGATTTCTGCTACCTTAACTGCACTAGGTGATGTAAAAATCACCACATAAAGACCTTTTCATTTGAGTTGCAAAGTTTCTCATTACCACTCTTTAACCCACACCTCATCCCCTGTCTTACACAAACAAATAGGGGTCAGGTGTGTGTGTCCTGAACTCATTAAGCATTTGCCATAACTCTTACAGCATTTTCCCAAAGCAACCATTCCCTGTCTCTTTGCCTGGGCCCTTCATGCTATTCCCCTTGTGACCCTGGGAATGAAGGAGAGGGCCTCTCAAAAAGCATTGCAAAAAGAGACAGTTCAATGGTTCAGGTGGGAATGCATCTAATATGTACCACTGTTACAGCTATGGCTTCAAAGAGTACATTTACACAATGCTGAGTACCTGGGGGCTGGCATTGCCCCTGACATTTTTTGGCACAGGTATGACACCTAGCTGAAGCTGCCATTGTCAAGAAAGTGAAGACAATCTATGTTTAACTGTCTTTCTAAGAGCTTAGCTAGTGTCATTTTCCTGAAATGACTCATGAGTTCCTTTTACTACTTTTAATGCCATGGTTCTGGGGACAATTATTCTTCCATTTGAAAAGAGCTCACCAACCAATAGAGTTAGCTAAGTCTATTGCACCATTGTCCTGGGCCCATTGCTGTTCTTCTTTATTATAGGTGGGCTGCACACTGGGATTGGGCAAAGGAAGTAGGATAGCCTTGCTACCCTCCTGCTTCTTGGCAGCTGCATCTGCTCTTCTGGTTGATTTCTGGTTAAAGGATCCTGCCCTGGTCCCTTTTGTGCATTACAACCAAATGTTTTGGGACCCATACAGCTCCTAGGAAATGCAATATCTTTTTCTGAATGTTTGACTGGTTGGCATGCTGCAGTTAAAAGTCCTCTTTCTTTTTAAAGTGCACCATGGACATGTAGTACTGAAAGTACTGAAAATACATGCTTTGTATCAGTGTATTTAATAAGCTGAACTTCTTGCAAAGGAACATCAGCTAAGTCAGGACAACTGGCATAAATTGTGTCCAATTTTCAATACAGCTATGATGTTCCTTTTTCAGGAGGGTAGCAAGTTTAAAAGGTAGAGCATTGCTGAACCTTTAATGTAAGGATTCATAACAGTGCCTGATGTTTTAGCATTCTTGAGGTGCTAAGCATTTGGTTTCTTTGAGTTCTAAAAGTCTATGGTTTGAGTTAAATGCCTGTTGCTACATCTTCCTTCTCAGCAACATAACAAGTGAAGGATTTTGTTACTTCAGGTCGGCATAAAACAGACTGTCCTCAGCGCAGACTTTTATTTGCTGAAAGGCAGCATTTTGCTCTTGTGTCCACTGGAAAGGGCTCTCTTTCGCCCCCCTTTGTAACTTGACACAAGAATTTGCCAATTACTTCATAGAGATCCAAATTTTACAGAATCTTGTTGCACCTATGGACTCGCATTGGACTTGCTTCCTTGTATTGGGGACTAAGATCTGGCAGATGGCTTGCTTTCAGTCCTATGACCCTCTTTTATCTGGAATCCTAAGTATTTGACTTCAGTTTTTGCACGGCTGGGTCTAGGAATTGGAGTGTTTTCTTCAGACTGACTGACAGGCTCCTGGAATCGGCTGTTCTATTTTTGGAAGTATGCATTTTAGCCATTCCGGGGGGCTGTTTTCTGCCCATACCTCAGGAGTTTCAAACTTTCTCCTATTCATTTTCTCTGAGCCTTTTTAAACTACTAACAGCCTCCACCACGAGATGGGTGAGGTGCAAAAGGCTTGTTATTTTCTAAAGCCATCTTAGCAAAATCATTTTCCTCAAAGAATAATTATTAGACTTTGTTTGCATGGCAAGTCACTTCCCAGCAATTGAACTGGGCAGTTAGGCATATATAGAAAGCTGATGGTAACTTCTTTTGTTGCTAGCTGACTTTTTCTTCCTCTTTCTTTCTTGCTTAGGAAAGGATGTAGGCATTGATCTCCAGTGGCTCCCATGAGCTTTATGGCTTTCTGGGTTATGGTGCCACTGGGGTGGTAATAACTGATTTCTTCTGCTCTTATGTCTACTAAAAATGATTTTTCTTCTTCTTTGGGATCCTAAAGTTAGAACTCTTGACTGACTTGGGTCCTCTGGCCCTCTTCATTGGGGGCATTTGGCCAATCCAATGATGTTTTTCTTCTTCCCCTGGCTGCTCCTGTGCCTCTTGATAGAAGGGCAGCTCTCTGGGTCTTCCTATCTGCTCCTGGTAGCCTTTTTCTCTTCCTCTCATCATCTGGGAAGTTTCTCATTCAATGTCCATGATTCTTACAGTTCGGACATTGATTCGGCTCAAGAAGCTGTCCTCTTTTCTGGCTCATACTTCACCCTCTGCTTCGCCCTCTTTTCCATTGCCTTAATGCCGCTGATAAGCAAATGGCTTGAGCCTTCATTTGTCACTGCTTATCTTCTCCTTTTGATCTCTATTCACAACCACTCAGCTACATCTGTTAGAAACGAGTGGCTGTGGACTCAGGCGGCATAGAATCTGAGTCATCTATATCATCTGATGGGGAAAGATTCAGGTATCTTCTATGTAGGGACACTGTGGTGTTGGAGGGCTATTCTGGTTTCTTGCTGCTGCTGGCTGGAGGGCTGGATTTGCAGGAATTTCTGTGGATCTCCCATCATCTCAGTAGAGTAGGGAGGTGAGGCATTTCTTCCTCAACAGAGTTGGGGCAGGATAGGAGATTTGATCTCATTTATTCCTGCCCAAAATATAGTTTTTCAAAACTTTTCTCAAAATCTGCTAACATGTACCCTAGCAGGGCTTTAAGCTTGCTTCTGAATGACCCTCACATGTTTTAGACAAACAGACAACTAATACACAAAGGAGGGAAAAGGTATGTGGGACCTAACCACACAGCATCTGGTTTCTTTCATACAACATAGATGCATTCATTCATTCATTCAATGCATTCATACAACATACAACATTGATTCACTCATACAGACAATCAATCATACAACAATGTATCTAGGCTTTTCCCAACCTTTTCCTTTTTTCTCTCTCTCTCTAGGCAGTCGGTTTCCCTTTCTGGCACACCCAAAAATCCCAAAAAGTCTACTCGGGACTGCCTTTTTCCCAGGTTAATTACTCCGGGTTGGTCACTAGCAAACACAGCTATGACCTGTCCTGACGTCTGCACTCTTCTAAATGTTCTTTTTTCACATTCATACTTGCCTGTCCGTCGTTTTCAGTCTCCTCTGGTGAAAGGAAAAAACTCCGTCAGGAGCAGCCGCCCTGCTCCAAGCTTCAAGTGATCCCCGGCATCAAACAGAGACACCCCAGCTGGTAGGGTTCAGTTGTTGGTTGGACACCGGCTTGGCTGACTCCTGAAGGCGTTCCCGATCTCAAAATCTCTCTCTTGGCTTCTCTCTCCCTTGACCTCCTTCAAATCTTCTGCCTATTACTCCTGGCTGGCTCGCCAAACTGAAATGGCAAGGAAATAGGTTTTGAGGAAAGGAGAGATAATTACCAAGAGACATCCTTTCTGGAGATCAGAAAAGAACGACTTTATTTCCAGCTGGCGACTCTGGTATGGACTCATGTCCCAAAAGTAAAACCAGAGCCCCGATCAAGGTGCGGACTGCCCTTTTATAGTCTCCAATCGGAATGAAACAAAGAACATACGTCTTCATACAATCATCATCATCCCTACGTCATCCTGGCATCATAAGAATATCAGGTTCCAACCTCCAACATGCAAAAAGCATGTCTGTGTGTCTAGCTGGAGAGCAAGCATGTCTGTGTCCCTCCTCCCTCTTGGCTGTGCTTACAGTCATCCATCAAAGGGGCCCTCTGACTTGTCAAGAGGCTTCTTACTTAGAGCCTAGATGTACCAGTCTGTGTCTTATCTCTCTTCTGGAATGCATGCCCCCCTTCCTCTTCAGCCCCTTTTGGAGACAAGCCGCTTGCTTGCCTGTCAGCTACACAGAGGGAACTAGATTTTCCTATACATTTAAAGTACATATGATTTTTATGCATAAATCAATCAATAAATATCTATTTTTCCAATATCTCCTCATCAATATAATGAGTGGTTGCTTATTTGTGTTCTTGCTGAGACAATCGTTTCTGTACAAATATTTCCCTGGCTTGTTTGGCCACCTTCTTGGTGACTGTTCCCAAACTTTGGAACTCCTCTCCTTCCTTTGCTCTTTTTCCATCAGAAAGCCAAAAAAATTGATATTCCACAAAATCCCAAATCCACAAAACAGTGACACCTTCACTGGCCAAACAAAATGCACAAAATACATCAAAGCTTCACTGGATTCCTCATCAGACAGAGATGCCATCAGGCCTTTGAAAATAGACTGGAATAGAATAGGATAGCTTTATTGTCATTGTACATTGTACAACAGAATTAAATGCCTTCCCCAGCACAAATCACAAAAACAACACACTCATTCCTCCACACTCCAACCACTATCACACAGCCTCCCAGGCCACATCAATGCGATACCATGGAGTTGAATGTAGTTATAGCTCTAGGATACATGCTATCTCTCAATCTGTTTGTGCTTGTCTTTGTCACCCTGTGCTGTCTGCCAGATGGTAATAATTTAAAAAATGCTGTGAGAGATGGATCAAAATTGGATATTTCAATTGGATGTTGCAAAATCATCCAATTGAAATGTTGGCAAGCAACAGAGATGGCCTCTATTTGGGTAAATGTATCATTTGCCAAGGCTAACATCCTGCAGGACAGATGTCATATTTGCCCCAACAGCCACTGACCTTGTGGGAGTTTCTGAAGAAACACTGATTTGTGGGAATAAAAGCAGGAATCAGTACTATTTTTTACTGTCTTTGCGGATGTTTGTTTTAGATGTTCCAGCAATAGATCAGCCTGTAATATGTAACAGCAAAGATAAGTTTTCTTTAATGTTGATTGTGAAGGCTGTTTTTCCATTGAAAAGAGAATCTGAGGACTGTAAAGATATTGAGTGGAAAAGGAAAAAAAAACACTCTAATTCTCTCAAGGTAGTAGCTATGATAATGCTGAATATCAGTGTACAAAGGGAACTTGTAGCACCCTAGAGACTGAATTGGTAAATTCAGTAGACATGCATCCTATCATTTCTCTAGTTCCCTTCTAGAGAAATGGGACTAGGCAAGAATCAAAGAGCACATTCCTATTCCCTTCTCTCTGGTAGCTCATCCAGTATGTATGGATTTTTCTATCCAGGTCACATTGAGCTGGTCCATGGAGATGTTTTCTGGAGGTTGTTAACAGATGATTTGTGTTTGTGGAAATGCTTTCCAAACTGTTTTCCACGAAGAGAGGAATGGGAAAAGAGCAACATCACGTGGTAAGTGCAAGACAAAGATGCTGTTGTGATTTCCTTGCCTCGTCTGATATACTCCATAGACCACAACTAAGGGCCCTTCCACACAGCCATATAACCCAGAATATCAAGGCAGAAACCCCCACAATATCTGTTTTGAATTGGGTTATCTTAGTCCACAGTGCTATATATTCCAGTTCAAAGCAGCAAATGTGGGGTGTTATTCAGCTGTGTGGAGGGGCCTCAGAAAATCCCAGTTCTAGTTCCTACTCAACCATGTAGCTCCCTTGAGACTGTCAGCCTAACCTTCCTCGAAGAGTTGTAGTGAGGATTAAATAGAGAGGTGCTGGTAGAAGAGTATGGGTTCTTTGCAGAAAAATAAGGAGGGCTAGAAATATAACAATAGCAGCAGCAACCGGAAGAAAAGGGGGAGGAAATGAATTAAAAGATCAATCTGTAGTGAGTTTGAGTTACTACTTTTGGCACTACCAGTCACGGTGACGATCTAGCTCATGCTGCCTTCACAAAAGGGCACTGTGGCCTAAAGGGTTTATTTTGTAATACCACCCCATCCCATCCTCTTTATGGAACTCAGGTAGCTTGAATTCTGAAAGCAACGAGTTTGTCATCAGCAACATTTGCTTGTTATGTAATTACATGACAAGCAAAAAATTGCTGAAATTCCTGCTTCTCCACAGCCATTAAAGCAGGGGTCCTTAAACTATGGCCCGGGGGCCGGATATGGCTCTCCAAGGTCATTTACCCGGCCCTTGCTCATGGTCAACCTAAGTCTGAAACGACTTTAAAGTACACAGCAACAACAAGAATCCTATCTCATCAGCCAAAAGCAGGCCTACACTTCCCATTGAAATGCTAATAAGTTTATATTTGTTAAAATGGTTCTTCATTTTAATTACTGTATTGTTTTAAAGTGTTTTTTTTTTTTGCACTACGAATAAGATGTGTGCAGTGTGCATAGGAATTCATTCATGGGTTTTTTTTTTCAAATTATAATCGGCCCTCCAACAGTTTGAGGGATCGTAACCTGGCCCTCTGGTTAAAAAGTTTGGGGACCCCTGCATTAAAGGGACAGCAGGCACTGCCAGTTTGGCAACCCTAAGCAGCTCTACCAATTCCTATCTTGGCTTCAAGGTGTCTTTTAAAAGAACTTTAGGTAAAGGTAAAGATTTTTGTGTCCGACTCTGGGGGGTTGGTGCTCATCTCCATTTCTAAGCTGAAGAGCTGGCGTTGTCTGTAGACACCTCCAAGGTCATGTGGCTGGCATGACTGCATGGAGTGGAGTTCCCTTCCCACCGGAGCTGTACCTATTGATCTACTCACATTTGCATGTTTTCGAAGTGTTAGGTTGGCAGAAGCTGGGGCTGACAGAGGAATCTCACACCGCTCCCCGGTTTCAAACCTGTGACCTTTCGGTCAACAAGCTCAGCAGCTCAGCAGTTTAACCCACTGTGCCACCGGGGCAGTACTTAAAGTACTACTGCTTAAAGTTGAAGCCTCTGTGAGTTCTGAAAGCAAGATTTCTACAAAACTCTGTCTTGGCAAACAAGATCATCATAATTTGGCATGGCTCAAGTTGACATCGTTTGTTGGCTGCCTGTCATTGAGGACTACGGTAGACTTCAAAATCCAGTTAACCACACATATCTCTATGCAACTATTCATAGTCATAATTCTTATTTTAAGGATCTCACACCAGAAAACTGATGCTTTGGCGCAGGTAAAGCAGCGCAATAGCTCCACCTTCTGATAATGTCTAAACAAATCATAAGGATCCTTCATGTTTACAGCATAATGTGATGGAAAATATTTCATAGATTGGGGTTGTTCTGGTGGGCGAAATGTCATTGTTTTGAATGTTCTATTGTGCTCTATTATAAAAATTATGCAAACACACATTAAAATTCAGTTCCATAAAAGATACAGATCAAAGCCTTTCTGTAAAATACACATTAATCTCACAGGACAGAGGCCAAACACATGACATGAGTTTAAAATTCATGCTTAAGGACTGGCTGGGTAGACCTGGATGAGTAGATAGGTCTTTCATGGTTTTTAAATTTTGACAGCTGATCTCGCTGTTGGAGCTCTACCAGCAGGTTAGTTCACAGTCTTGAGGTGGCCGATGAAAAGGCCTTCTGGGTGACAGCCACCAGTCGGGTTCTGGCTGTCTGGAGCAGATGCCCCCCAAAGGACCTAACTGTTCAGGGCGGATGGTATAGGAGAAGACGATCCTTTAGGTAACCTGGACACAAACCATATAGGGTTTTAAAGGACAAAACCAACACCTTGTACTTTGCCCAGAAACTGTTGGTGATCTGGAAGCTCAAGTTGGTACAAAATGCAGCTGCTCGGCTTCTTGCAGGAATTCTGATGAGATGCTACATAACACCAATCTTACTGCAGCTGCACTGGTTACCAATTGAGCACCGGTTCACTTTCAAAGTGATGGTACTCACCTTTAAGGCTTTGAATGGTCTGGGGCCGATGTACCTGAGGGACTGCCTCATCCCCTACCAACCCCAGAGATTCCTTTGTTCTGAAGACCAAGATTTGTTGGAAATTTCCAGTGTCAAGACCTTGCATCTAACAGCAACCAGATGCAGAGCCTTTACAGCAGTGGCACCATCACTCTGGAATACTCTGCCACCTTAAGTCCGTGCCTTGCGGGACTTATCAGCTTTCCGCAGGGCATGTAAGACATATCTGTTTCGACAGGCCTTTGATCTTTGATTGCTGTTTTTAAATTGTTTTAAATTGTGTTCTTGTAAGCCGCTCCGAGCCCCAGGGGAGTGACGGCATATAAGTTCAAATAATAAATAAATAAATAAACTGATTGGCAACCAGTGGAGTGACTTTAGGATAGGTGTGATATGCTCACCCCCGGATGTTCCCGTAATCAATCTGGCTGCCATTATTTGAACCAGCTGGAGTTTTTGAACTTGATACAAGGGTAGCTCAATATAAAGTGCATTGCAGAAGTCCAACCTTGAGGTTACCAGTGCATGCAATACCATCTTCAGGTCCTCCAAATCCAGGAAGGGGTGCAGCCGGTGTATCAGCCAAAGCTGTTAGTAAGCACTCCTGATGGTTGCATTTGCTTGGGCTGATATTTGGAGGGATGGATCCAGGAGCACTCCCAATCTGTGAGCACAATCTTTCGGGGGGGGGGGGGGGGGTTGAACTCCATCCAGAACTGATTGACACACTTCCATCCCCATCCTCTGTGTTGTCTGGATTCAGTTTCAATTTGTTTTTTCTCATCCAGTCCGTTACCTCCTCCAAGCATTCATTCAGAGGAGACACACTTTCCTTAGCTGAGGTTGTTTTGGAAAACATGGAGAAATATATTTGAGTATAGAATGGCACCTTGTGGGAGCACCTACCCCTAAGCACCACCATCTTTTTGAGGAGCAGCTATCCCCAAGCACCACCATCTGGAATCTGCCTGAGAGGTATGACCCGAAGCACTACAGCACAGTGCCTTCAATTCCCAGCCCCACCAGGCGTTCCAGGAGGATACCATGGATGATAGTATTGAAGGCTGTTAAGAGTTCTAGAAGCACTAACTGGGACACAAACTCCTTGTCAGTATCAGGACAAAGAGCATCCACTAAGGCAACCACAGCAGTCTCAACTCTGTATCCTGCTCTGATGAACAGACTAGGTCTACATCAGGCTTTTAGAGTGGAATTGCCCTATATTGCCCTATGAGTGGAGAGAACAAGATTGACTTTGTATCAGGGGGATGGGTTTGGATATCAGATTCACTCTGCTAAAATAAACACCGAAGGGAATTTTATTTATTGACAAACTGTGGAGGATATAGCTGTCATTAATGGCAGTGATGTTGTATTCATGCTGTGATTCAGTACAATTTCTTCCCTTGATATATTGATTTGTGTATCAAACTCAGAAGACAACTTCACACAGCACAAATTGTTTTTCTCCAAGCTTGCCAGCCATTCAAAGTGAGAAAATGTATCACCACATGCAGCGATATCATCATGAAGCAGGGGATGAAGGCTGTGCTGTTTTGCTTCACAATCTCCCAATACTGAGTATCATTGTGTTGTTGAAGGCTTTCATGACTGAAATCACTGGGTTGCTATGAGTTTTTTGGGTTGTGTGGCCATATTCCAGTAGCATTCTCTCCTGATGTTTTGCCTGCACATATGGCTGGCATTCTCAGAGGTTTGTTCAGAGGTCTGTTGAAAATGAGGCAAGTGGGGTGTATATAAATAGCTGTGGAATGTCCAGGGTGGGAGAAAGAACTCTTGACTGTTTGGAGCAAGTATTTATTTATTTATTTGTCGTGTCAGGGCAACCAGTGTGCTTGATGCATGGCAGGTGTGCTTGATGCATGGCATCCTGGTGCTCATGTGCTGCGAGGGAGAGCATGCGAGGTTGGAGATGGCTCACGCCAGTGAGTCCCTTCAAGGCATGGGGGTTCTGTGAAGGAAGTTTGGCCCAATTCATTGGTGGTGTTTTGAATGCTCTTTTTTTCTAGGTGAACTATAAATCCCAGTATCTACAACTCCCAAATGTCAAGGTCTGTTTCCCCAGAACTCCACCAGTGTTCACATTTGGGCATATTGAGTATTTGTGCCAAGTTTGGTCCAAATCTATTAATGTTTGAGTCCACAGTGCTCTCTGGCTGTAGGTGAACTACAACTCCAAAACTCAAGGTCAATGCCCACCAACCCCTCCCAGTATTTTCTGTTGGTCATGGGAGTTCTGTGTGCCAAGTTTGGTTCAACTCCATCATTGGTGGAATTCAGAATGATCTTTAATTGTAGGTGAACTATAAATCTCAGCAACTACAACTCCCAAAAGACAAAATCAATCCCCGCGCCAACCCCACCAGTATTCAAATTTGGGCGTATTGAGTGTTTGTACCAAATTTGGTACAATGAATGTAAATACATCCTGCATATTAGATATTTACATTACAATTCATAACAGTAGCAAAATTACAGTTATGAAGTAGCAACAAAAATAATGTTATAGTTGGGAGCCATCACAACATGAGGAGCTGTATAAGGGGGTTGTGGCATTAGGAAGGTTGAGAACCACTATTCTGATCTTACATGGTGCTGCTGGCATTGTTTCCCTTTATCCAATTGTTTCCTTATAGAAACCCAGATGGGTTTGGCTATTAACTTCTGCTTGAGCTGGTAGTAGTTGGTACACAGATGGATAATGAAGGTCCTTTATTTTCTAATATAAAATTGGAGTTGGTAGGAAAAGGAAGAAAATTCCAGGGAAGCAACATGTTCTATGAGCACAACCAGTAGTAGCAGCAAAGCAGGCATGAAGAATAGTCCAGAAATAGGAGAAAATGTCTTCCCATTTTGCAAATATCAGAGCCAAACAAAGAGGAAAGGGGAATATTTGGAAGAGATTAATGTCTAACTAGGATTTGGAATGTATGAGTAGCAAGTTCCCAGAAATGAGCAAATCCAGTGTTTACACTTGGATATGCCAGTCAAGAGCATGACAGTATTCTCTCTCCAGCTCTGGGGCAAAAGATTGACCAACATGTTGTGTTTGTTACATAAAAGAATCAGAAACAGCTTCCATCCCTTCTGAATTTCTGGCAGGCAACTAAATTTGTGCTATTTCAAATGGCCTTTACCCACTAATATTAGGAGCAGCTGCTGTTTTCAAGTACAGTATGGGTTTTTTTACACAATGACTTTAGAATTATTTTAATGGGAAGTTTTCAGATGGTTCTTAATGTGTTCAAATGTATTTGCTATTTTAAATGTTTTTTATCCATTGCATAACACCTCAAAGAGCCTGATAAGCTGAGAGATGATGAGCACAAACCTTAAATTATAATAAATACATTTTGCAATATTAGTAAAGGTAAAGGTTTTCCCCTGACCTTAAGTCCAGTCGTATCTGACTCTGGGGGTTTGTGCTCATCTCCATTTCTAAGCCAAAGAGCCGGCGTTATCCGTAGACACCTCCACGGTCATGCGGCCAGCATGGCTGCATGGAGCGCTGTATCTTTTCCTGCCGGAGCAGTACCTACTGATCTACTCACATTTGCATGTTTTTAAAGTGCTAAGTTGACAGAAGCTGGGGCTAATAGCGGGAGCTCATGCTGCTCCCCGGATTCAAACCTGCAACCTTTTAGTCAACAAGTTCAACAGCTCAGAGGTTTAACTCACTGTGCCATATTAGTAGAGACTAATATGCAGAGCAGAAGTGGGGAACCTATAACCTTCCAGATATGGTTGGACTCCAGTTCCCATCATTTCATATTATGGGTCATAGTGGGGATGCTGGAAGATGGAGTTCAGTGAAGCCACCTGATCACAATGTGAGTTTGCACCAAAGCACAATGGGTGGTATCCATGGACAGCATCTGTGAGCAGCATCAACGACTTCTGTCAATAGAAACTGGAGGGATGGCATTCCTTGTATCCACTCACAACTCCTGCCTCAACAAACCAGAACACTTTCAGATCCAGGTTTTGGGATGCTGTGGAAGGCTGGATTGGGGGGCAGAGAGGAGGAAGTCCCACCCACAGTAGGGGATGCCACTAGGGGCATGCTGGATTGGAGCCTTTACATTACTTTCATTCAACCAATTAAAGTGCAGAAGTAATCACTTTCCCCAACTGTCCTGATTTAGAAGAGATGGTCTCCCACTTTTTCAGCTCATAGTTTCTCTGTCCTCTCCCACTTTCCCCCTTTGTACTCAGCCTACTTCAATTTCTGCAAACTGTAAAACTTGTTTGCAGTCAATTAACCTGAAAAGAGACCATGAGAAGATACAGGGTGCAGTATCTTGCCTTTCCCAATAGGTCAGGATGAAAGCAAACTGTTGCAGCCCCTCCTCACTTTTGTGTGCTTCTGGGTTACTATATTTTGCCATTTTGACCACATTCTGATGTTACTTAATCATATGTGTCCCAGGTTTCATCTGTGAAATGTTGGTGATACCACTCTGTTTCAAAATCTCTGGTGGGAATGGTTGAATCCATCTCCAAAGATATGGTTTGTTTCTCTATTCCTGAGTTACTCTAGGGCATTGGTTCCCAACCTTTTTTTTGACCAGGGGCCACTTTGACTAGGGACCACTCTCCAACATTAGTATCAAAAGGGTTACGAATCAATTTCTGGTCAACTTTAGATTTGGTTTTGTTATATGAGGTGCCAATTCAGAAAATTGCATTAGATAGACCATATCAGTATTAGTTTACCAAAAGGGTTACAAATAAGTTTTTGGACAATTTTAAATTCACTTTGGTTATTTGGGGTGCTGATCCACAATATTGCATTGGATAGACCACATCAGCTCGTTTGTGATACAGAACATATGCCATCCAGTAGTCACCATCTGCTCACCAACAAAAAAAACATATTTAATAATCTAGAGCTGATGTGGTAGTAGTAATCTTTCGTGGGTAGTCAGCCTCTTCCCCTCCCAACATCCCCATTGCCTCAGCACTATGAGAGGGTTTCTCAAGACCAGTCGCTCTCATTGCTGCATGGTTTCGAGGTAACGGTGTAGTAATGGTGAGGCCATGGATCATACTTTCATTCTTGCAGACCACTGGTGGTCTATGGATCACAGGTTGGAAACTACTGCTCTAGGGGAAAAAATTCCAAAATCCATGGCACAATAAAGAATATCCCATCTCATGTTATTACCTGATAAATGTTGTTCTTGCTTGAACTTTCTGATAGTTGCTAAAGAAATGGCAACAACAGCACCTTATCTTCCCAGTTCTGATCACTCGCAGTTAATGGTTGGACAGGAGACCACCACTGATTTTCAGCCAGGACTTTAAAAAACAGCAATGGCGAACCCAGGCTCCTGTCAGTACTGACAATGCTGGGATACATGGGAAATGGTCTGACTCAGTCTTGAGAGGTTCCAATGTTTCAGCTCAGAACACTGTCACACCACACTTGTGCAGGAAAGAGTACTGGAAAAGATAGCCACTATGCCCAGACTTCCAAACAGGGAATTCCAGAAAAGAATCAATCAGGGCCAGCTAACACCTTTCATCAAAGGATTCTCCCAGGCAGCAGGCAGCCAACCTTTGAAGTTGCAAGGCCATTAAATGCTAATCAAGGTAGCCAACTGCAACATTCACACTTGCCTCAAGCAGACAAAAGTTATTTCTCTCACCCTTGACATTCTACAGATATATATATAAACCCCACTTGCCTAGTTTCCAACAGACCTCACAACCTCTGAGGATGCCTGCCATAGATGTGGGTGAAATGTCAGGAGAAAATGCTTCTGGAACATGGCCATAAAGGCCAGAAAATTCACAGCAACCCTATGCCCAGATGAACCCTATGTTCATCTAATCCCAGCATGTCTTGTGATTTTAAGATGGACAAGATTTTATTTAAAGAAATGAATTCCATAAATCCCATGGTGTAGCCAACAACAATAATTTTCCAATGTGTCAACTAATAATTACTCAATTTAATAAATAATTCCAGTTGTTCCTGCCAATTTGCTGCTTAGTGAATTGTTACTTATGAGTTTAATCAGTTTCTGTTATTAGTGTCAATTCACTGCCATGGCACTGAATTAATTCTTCAGTTTTCGATCGTTTAGCATTATTCCATTAATGTCCAAACCTAACATTCTAAGCTGTGTTCAGAATAAAAAGTAAAATGATAGATACAGGTTAGCTTCTTCGTGCTTAATTGTATTGTGGGCATCGCAGTATTTAAGTGCCAGCTTGTTGCATGTTGTTGTTCATTCATTCAGTCACTTCCGACTCTTTGTGACCTCATGGACCAGCCCACGCCAGAGCTCCCTGTCAGCCGTCACCACCCCCAGCTCCTTCAAGGTCAGTCCGGTCCTATGCTTGTTGCATAGGAGAGGCCAATTACGCAAATAAAGTAAAAAAATTAATTATTTTATTTCATGTCAAAAGCATTGCATAAATAAGTATAAAACTGATACAACAGAGGAAGCACAAGTGGCTAAATAATTTTAGACCAAAAACGGGTAACAGCAACCACATTGTCTGTAGCTTTAAACAATTTTTCCTCTGTACATGAGGCAGGGCATTATGGACAAGCACACAGGTGTGGAGGTGTTTGTTCTGCTCCACAGTTGAACAAGGTGGAGGATTCTTCTAGGTTAGTGCCATTTTGTCAGGTTATCTTTTGATCTGCCAATTCCACTTCTGAGTCTGTTCAGGGACTTCTAGGTTGCCCATTCTTGGTTTGTCCCTGGAGGCAGACCCTCAAGGGGTGGGGGGTGGGGCATCCAGTTGGGATTTCCTGATTTAGCTGCCCAGAGGGATACCCTTGCTGTTGCTGGGGAAACATTTCCTTGATTTGAGTCTACTGGGAGGAGGCCGATAGCCATGCAGTAAATGGCTTTCAAAGTGTTCAACCTTATTTCTCTCACAGTTTGCAGCAACTTTCCGCTGCACATCAGGGGCAGCATTGCTCTACAGCATTAATTTAATGAAATTCATTCTCTAAGACTTAATCCACTTATTTAAGAACAGCTCTATTACCCTTCCTCTCCATTGGCATAGAGTTTCTCCTTCTGGGCTCTTGCCTGTGGACTACAAGGACTAGTGTGTGTACTACAGCAAGGATGGGCCTATCAGATTTTGTTCTCATCACCTCTGGCCAGGAACTACAGGCCAAGAACATCTGGAGTTTCACACCTTTCCAGCACTGTCCTCTAAAGATCTGAGACGAAGCGTTAGTCAAAATCGATGGTGATACTCTGCCACTGTCTCCCAATACAAGGGGCAATATGGAGTGCTTGTAAGCTGCCCTTAGTCCCTCTATAGAGATGGTATCAGGATATAAATACAATTATTATTATTGTTGTTGTTGTTATTATTATCATTATTATTACAATGTGTTCAAGCTCATTTTTCAATTTTTCCTTCAACTCCTCCTTGATCTTCAGTTTTTAGCATATAATGATTCATGAATCTAACCTCTTCAAACAACTTCCGTAGAATTTCTGATTCAACCATTTTTGCCATTTTCTGGTGGATGTCCTCTTATTCAGCAAACCCAATGTAAAAATGCAACAATTATAGGGCTAGGAATAAAAATGAAACCTCTTTTTTTAAAAAAGTTGAGAAAGTAATCCCAATGAGGTCTCTATAACTCAAATAGCACCATCTGGCTATTTTCAGTCTTACTTTCATTTAAAGTGAACAGACCTCTCTCTATGGGAATTCCATATTCCCATAGAGGTTTGTTCACTTTCTGTAATCAACTTCAATATTCATAAAGCACATTCATCATCATCATCAAAAAAAGAGAAGTTTTTATATTTCAAAATTGCCACCCCTCACTCATCTTTAACTTTGTTTTACCACACTCGTTTGACTTTAAAACTAAAATCTTGTGAATAGCCGTAATTTTTTCACTTGACAGAAAGAAGTGAAACTTGCTGAAGCATTGATCTCACCACCAGCTGGAAGATCTCTCTTCAATTGTAAATTAGGTAATTAAAATCTAATTAAGAAAGCAGCTTGAGCCTCATGTTAATCCCAAGGTCTCGCCACCTGCCTTCTGACCACGAAAGTTTCTGAGGTCTCCAAGCAAGGAGCAGCATTTTGGAAGATGCATAGGTTGATCTCGCAGTCTCTCACTTTCTGGAGAGAGTTTTCACCCCCGAAACATGCTCTCTAGCTGGCAATTTCACTGCCTAACCTTCCTTGCTAAGGAGTGTCTTGCAGAGATGTCAAACTGTCATTATTCCTCACTCAGAAATGAGAATACAAATATTTATTTTGGGAAGAATTGAAGCAAATGTGGTAAGAGATCATAGGTTTTTTGTATAGCAACATCTGGAGTGACGCATTTCATTTATTCCTGAATTAAAGAACACTATACATAATTCAAAACTACTTACTTTCAATGAGTTAAGTTTAATTTAGGTATTCTGGATTTTTTTTAGCTGTATTAGTTTAACTTATAGTGTGCACTGATTTAGGTCCCATATGGGACAAAGGAAGATATGAATTAAATACATAAATAGTAAAGATAAAGATTCCCCCTTGACATTAAGTCTAGTTGGGTCCAATTCTGGGGGGGGGGGGGGGGGTTGGAGCACATCTACATTCTAAGTCAAAGAGCCAGCATTGTCCATAGACGCCTCCAAAGTTGTGTGGCCAGCAGGACTGCATGGAGCACTGTTACCTTCCCACTGGAACAGTACCTATTGATCTACTCACATTTGCATGTTTTCGAACTGCTAGGTTGGCAGAAGCTCAGGCTAATAGTGGGAGCTCACCCCGCACCCCAGTTCCCGTAATATAAGAGAAGAAAGAAAGTGTGCCCAGTGTATTTTAAACTTCCCTGGCCTCCACCCTAAGCACAGGGCCAATCCTCAAGGGGGTCGTATTTATTCAAAACCATATGTGGGGATACAAGCCCCCTTTCATCTTTTGATTGTTATTACTATGTGCCTTCACATTGACTCTTATCACTCTATCCTATAGTTTTCTTAGCAGGATTTGTTCACAGGAGGTTTTATGTTGCCTTCCTCTAAGGATGAAAGAATGTGATTTGCCCAGCTGAGTGGGAGATTGAATCCTAGTCTCACAGAATCCTTGTCCAGCACTCAGGTCATTACATCACACCAACTCCTTTGTTTCGTTAGTATGTCTTTTTCTATTTATATAATTGTGCAGAGGAAGAGACATGTATTTTGGAAGAATTCAGGGTGGCAATACTGTGGTACATCTGTATTTTTTTCAGCAAATGTCTCTTGCATACAAGTGGTAGTAAGTGACGAAGTGTTGCTCCAAAGAGAGATTGTATCCTTGCTGTAAGTATGTTACTTTCCCCACCCCATAGACATGACCGCCATCCCTTCACCTGCCTACAGAAAACTAAAGGTTGCAACTTGGGGATACAACTGGAATGAGACTAGTATGTGCTACCTGCCATTATTACTGCCTGGAAGCTGCAGCAAGTCCAACGCGCGGCAGCCAGATTACTAACGGGGGCTGGGTACAGGGAGCAGACCACTCCACTGTTACGACAGCTCCACTGGCTGCCAATTAGCTTCCGAGCACAATTCAAAGTGCTGGTGTTGACCTATAAATCCCTAAATGACTCCGGCCCTGTTTACCTCTCCGAACGTATTCTCCCCTACGAACCATCAAGATTACTAAGATCATCTGGAGAGGCCCTGCTCTCGGTCCCACCAGCCTCGCAAGCACGCCTGGTGTGGACAAGGGACAGGGCCTTCTCGGTGGTGGCCCCGCAACTCTGGAACTCTCTCCCTCTGGAGGCCAGAACCGCCCCATCCATCCTAACATTTAGGAAACGGGTGAAGACGTGGCTGTGGAGTCAGGCCTTCGAGGAATGAGACAACACCATAGGACTCTGGGTGGAAGTGGATATAGATCCATCTTAATAGGACGACTGACCACTGTAGTTTTATACTTAGTGTATTTTAAAGTTGATGTGTAATTTGTGATATATGATATTTTAATATGTTTTTATGGCTGTAAACCGGGCTGAGTCCCTCAACGAGGTTGAGAAGCTCGGTATACAAAACGGTGAAATAAATAAATAAATAAATAAATAAGATTCAAGCTGCCTCATGAGTCCATTTTGGGAAAAGTATCTTGGTGGCGACGGCCAATAGGGAGCTCTGGTGTGGGCTGGTCCATGAGGTCACAAAGAGTCGGAAATGACTGAATGAATAACAACAATCTTGGTGCTATTCAAGTTTAACAGAAAATTGGAAGAACAGGATGAAGGGTTTGAAGCTGAATTATACACACACAAAAACACACTATTTGGAAATTGGAAGGTTTCACAGTACTATTTCTGTACTTGCCCTGGTTCTAAAGCCAATGGTTAAAGACTTAATGCTACACAATTTCACCAGTGTTTACTTAGCTCCCTTTGAGTGTTCTAACTATATAATATATAATATAATATATTGTATATACATATAATATTGATAATATTACAATGTAATACAATACATTCCAGCAAAGGATCACCACCTTGTTGTGGCACTGGAGCTTGAGCACCTCAATGATGTCATGAGCGAAACCGTGAAGGGCCACCCAAGACCGGACGGTCGTAGCAGAGAGGTCAGACCAAGCGTGATCCCTGGGGAAGGCAATGGCAAACCACCCCAGTATCCTTGCCAAGAAAACTAAATGGACCAGTACAACCAGAGATATGTCGGTATGCCATTGGAAGGCAGCAGGAGATGATGGGATCCCAGCTGAACTGTTTAAAATCTTAAAAGATGATGCTGTCAAGGTGATGCATGCCATTTGCCAGCAAATATGGAAAACACAAGAATGGCCATCAGACTGGAAAAAATCAACTTATATCCCCATACCAAAAAAGGGAAATGCGAAAGACTGCTCCAACTTCCGTACAGTGGCCCTTATTTCTCATGCCAGTAAGGTAATGCTCAAGATCCTGCAAGGAAGACTCCAGCAATACATGGAGCGAGAGTTGCCAGATGTTCAAACTGGGTTTAGAAAAGGCAGAGGAACGAGAGACCAGATTGCCAATATCCGCTGGATAATGGAGAAAGGCAGGGAGTTTCAGAAAAACATCTACTTCTGCTTCATTGACTATTCTAAAGCCTTTGACTGTGTGGATCATAATAAATTGTGGCAAGTTCTTGGTGGAATGGGCATACCAAGCCACCTTGTCTCTCTCCTGAGGAATCTGTACAAGGACCAAGTAGCAACAGTAAGAACTGACCACAGAACAACAGACTGGTTCAAGATTGGGAAAGGCGTACGGCAAGGCTGCATCCTCTCACCCAACCTTTTTAACTTGTATGCAGAACACATCATGCGATGTGCGGGGCTTGATGAATGCAAAGATGGGGTACAAATTGCTGGAAGAAACATTAAAAACCTCAGATATGCAGATGACACCACTCTGATGGCCGAAAGCGAGGAGGAGCTGAGAAGCCTTCTAATCAAGGTGAAAGAAGAAAGCGCAAAAGCTGGGTTGCAGCCAAACATAAAAAAAAAAAACAAACAAGATTATGGCAACAAGAATGATTGACAACTGGGAAATAGAGGGAGAAAATGTGGAGGCCGTGACAGACTTTGTATTTCTAGGTGCAAAGATTACTGCAGATGCAGACTGTGGCCAGGAAATCAGAAGACGCTTACTTCTTGGGAGGAGAGCAATGTCCAGTCTCGATAAAATAGTAAAGAGACATCACACTGGCAACAGATCCACCTAGTCAAAGCCATGGTATTCCCTGTAGTAACCTACGGGTGTGAGAGCTGGACCTTAGGGAAGGCTGAGCGAAGGAAGATAGATGCTTTGGAACTGTGGTGTTGGAGGAAAGTCCTGAGAGTGCCTTGGACTGCGAGAAGATCCAACCAGTCCATCCTCCAGGAAATAAAGCCCGACTGCTCACTGGAGGGAAAGATACTAGAGACAAAGTTGAAGTACTTTGGCCATATCATGAGGAGACAGCAAAGCCTGGAGAAGACAATTATGTTGGGGAAGGTGGAAGGCAAAATGTAGAGGGGCCGACCAAGGGCAAGATGGATGGATGGCATCCTTGAAGTGACTGGACTGACCTTGAAGGAGCTGGGGGTGGTGACGGCTGACAGGGAGCTCTGGCGTGGGCTGGTCCATGAGGTCACAAAGAGTCGGAGACGACTGAATGAATGAACAACAACAATACAATACAATACTACTACTAATAATATGATATTATAATTATATATTTTATATTAAATGTAATATTACTAATAATATTACAGTATAATGTTATAGTACAATGTAATATATAATATTAATATTGTGCTATGGTAATAATATAATATATTGTATTTGCTTTTTACTTGTAAGCCGCTCTGAGTCCTCTTCGGGGTGAGAAGGGTGGCAAATACATTTCGTAAATAAATAAATAAATAAATAACTATGCGTGTGCTTCCCTTGAGTGTGTTAACTATGCAGTCTTCCAAAATCAACCTGAAGGAGAGGGAATATCACAGCGCTCTTGCCTTATGATTTGCAGCAGTGAAGATTCAATAAACCTCCATCTTGCCACTGTTTCAAAATGACTATTCCCATGGAGGTCAAAGTTCAGTGAGTCAAAAGAAGACTTACTCTGGGTGTGTTTTTTCCTCAGGGAGAAATCTTTCTTCTGGAACACAGAATGGAAATACTGACTCTGGGAAGGATCAAGGACTATATTTAAACGGTCATTAACTAGCCACTGGCTGTTGTGAACAACACTATTAACAGCAAATAGTAAACAGTCTTCATCATATTAATCTCTTGGGCATAAATCGAAATGCCTTCAATTTTCTGTCTGCAAAAGTTGTTGTACAAGAAGAGGGCATTTTTCTGCAGGGGGAAAAGGTGTTGAGCCAAAATCGAAACCAACGTGCCTTTATTGATTGAAATCACAAATTATCAACACAACGGGGATTGGGATGCTCTTCTGGAACATATATTTAAAGAAAATGTACGTGTGTAACAATGTTGGTCATTATACTACCAGCCTGCCTTCTATTGCCATCAGCCTACTTGAATCCTCCGCAGCTAGGGATTAAAATATATATCCCACAATATGTGTATATGTGTCTCTCAGTGTGTACAAAAAAGGAGCATTTTTCAATGCAAGTTCTTGTGTTAATTACTAGTAATTAAAAGGATTAAGTCCACAGTGCAGTAATAAGACTGGTGTATGTGAAGGCAAAAGGGGGTGGGTAGATTACGGAAGTGGTGAATATTCATCACAGATCTTGAACTTGGCCGTCACCCAAAGACACTCTTTGGAGGCTCTTCTTTGGGCTTGTCAAAAACCGTTTCCCCTCCTGTGCGGTCTCGGCTGAATATGGATGGTGCGGCAGCGCCAGATTGCTCTGGAAAAAGAACAGGAGTCAATTAATGCCTCAGCAAGAGCAATCTGCACCCAGTGGCAGCTGTGGTCCAGGGAAACAGAATACAGGACATGCATCTCATTGAGCGACCCACAGCTTATGCTTAAAAGGAACTGCTCTTCACATATGCAGGGGCTTCGTTGGGGAAGATGGATTTCAAAAAGAGCCCAATGAATGACACCTTCCTCTCTGTTTTGGAAGGCTCTTTCTCTGAGAAAATTATCCTATGATCTTTAGATTTTTCACAAATGAGAGAGAAAGTAGGCTCAGGGCATGGTAATAAAGTTAGCCGTCTATGTCTTGTCGAATGCTTTCATGGCCAGAATCACTGGGTTGTAGATTCTTTCGGGCTGTATGGCCATGTTCCAGAAGCATTCGACTGCATCTATGGCAGGCATCCTCAGAGGCTGTGAGGTCTGTTAGAAACTAGGAAAATTGGGTTTATATATCTCTGGAAAGTCCAGGGTGGGAGAAAGAACTCCTGTCTGTTGGAGCTAGGTGTGAATGTTTCAATTGGCCACCTTGATTAGCATTTGATGGCCTGACAGTTTTTAGGTATAGCCTGCTACTGACTGGGGGAATCCTTCATTGAGAGGTGATTAGCTGTCCCTGATTGTTTCTTGTTTGGAGTTCCCCTGTGTTAGAGTGTTCTTCTTTATCTACAGTTATAATTTTAGAATTTTTAAATACTGGTAGCCAAATTTTGTTCATTTTCATTGTGCCTTCCTTTCTGTTGAAATTGTCCACATGCTTGTGGATTTTGATGGCTTCTCTGTGGAGGAAAAAGCCTGGCATGGTAGTTGTTAGAGTGGTCCAGCATTTCTGTGATCTCAAATAGTATGCTGTGTCTCGGTTGGTTCATCAGGTGCTCTGCTATAGCTGACTTCTCTGGTTGAAGTAGTTTGCAGTGCCTTTCATGTTCCTTGATTCGTGTTTGGGCAATGCTGCGTTTGGGGGTCCCTATGTAGACTTGTCCACAGCTGCATGGTACACAGTAGACTCCTGCAGAAGTGAGAGGATCCCTCTTGCCCTTTGCTGAACGTAGCATTTGTTGGATTTTCTTAGTGGGTCTGTAGATAGTTTGTATGTTGTGTTTCCTCATCAACTTCCCTTGATGTATGGCAACCTCTGAGGATGCCTGCCATTGATGCAGGTGAAATGTCAGGAGAGAATGCTTCTAGAACATGGTCATACAGCCTGAAAAACCCAGTGATTCTGGCCATGAAAGCCTTTGACAATACATTGGACATCCACTAGTTCCTGCCCAGAACAAGAGAGGAAAAGGTTGGGATAATAAGTTAACACTGGAGGAAAAAATCCGTAAGAAAGACCTGTGTTGTGTTTCCTTGTTCTCTTTGGCAAGGAGCTGTTGTTGTTTTCAAAATTGATGTCTGGCCCTGGCTCTCACCATGTAAATATGGATAAAATTCACCTTTTCAACTATAAATGCTTGCATTGGCTGATAAATCCAGAGACCAATGAAAAAATTGGGAGCTTTGGTACATGTTTCTCACTGACAGAGTAAGTGTGCATCTCACCGGCAAATTAATGCAATTCCACTCTACTTTAACTGCTAAGACTCAATGCTATGAAACCCTGGGATTTGTAGCTTTACAAAGCCTTCAACTTTCTCTGCAAAAGAGTGCTAGTGCCTCATCAAACTACAAATCCAAGGATTCTATACCATTGAGCCATGGCAGTTAAAAGTGGTGTCAAACTACATTGATTCTACAGTGTAGTAAAGGTAAAGGTTTTCGCTTGACATTAAGTCCAGTCGTGTCCTACTCTGGGGGTTGGTACTCATCTCCATTTCTAAGCCGAAGAGTCAGCATTGTCTGTAGACACCTCCAGGGTCATGTGGCCAGCATGACTGCATGGAGCACCGTTACCTTCCCACTGGAGCTGAACCTATCGATCTACTCACATTTGCATGTTTTCGAAGTGCTAGGTTGGCAGAAGCTGGGACTAACAGCGGGAACTCATGCTGCTCCCCGGATTGAAACCTGCGACCTTTGGTCAGCAAGTTCAGCATCTCAGCGGTTTAACCCACTGCACCGCCAGGGTGCACCCTAAATTGTAATAAAGCCTATCTCATGTAATTTTAATTTCACTTATGACTGAAAAGCTAAGCAGAAGTGACATGCTTCATGATACAAGGCACATTTCAGATGTGAGCTCAAACAGCTGTCGGTCCACAGGTTACATTGTATCATTTGTATGCAGACTTAAGTCCCAGTTTTGCTTGAACACATGTTAAAACAGATTGGGGGCAAATGAGGTCCTCTCCGTGTTTGATTGAAGTGAATCTCCCATTAACTCCCATGGTGAGATGCTGAAAACTGTAGTTCAACAACTGCTGGAGGGCCACATATGCTCTGCTTCTGATTTAAAGAAAAAGAAACTATGAAAACATGTGCTTCTCATAGCCGGGAGCTTGATGACCTGCTATTTTAAAGGGCTTCCTGCCACAGGCAGAGATTCTCATAACATTAAATTCTACAGTTATATTTCAAAGATGACTACTACTTCTAGCAGAATAGTGGTACACACTCACCACACTGCTTCATGACTTGGTACGTTTTGGATTTGATTTCCTGGTTGCTAGAGAGTTTTCCTCTAGCTCCTTTGAGATCTTCCTCTTTCACTGGAGGGCGCTTCTTTTTCACAGGAGCTGGCTATAAATAAATACATTGATTGGCCATTAAAAATAGAGAGAAGTTTGTATAATAACATACACTGAAATCAGCTTTCAGCTGCAACAGAGATAACCAGATCTTCTGTAAATATTCAGCTATTCCATCCAGTTATTTGACCGAAAGTTGACAAATGCCCAAATGTAGCAGAATCAATTAACCTTATTTCAGTCAAGTTTATTTCAACATTTTGAGAGGGCCTTCAGAAAATAATTGATATTCAGTGTTGTTGCAGCTTCTTTGGCATTTTTTACACTTCTGTAGGGATTTCTCTTTTACTTGGGAGCAAAAATTAGCTAGAATTTACAGTATTCTTGAATAGGGGTATGGAGACCACAAAAGTGTGGTCCTGGGGCTTCACTGTGTCCACCACCACTGGTAGTATATGGAGATGCAATATGGAGATTTTCTGTTTATGTTCAATAACTTTTCTCACACAAATGCAATTTTCCTGCTTCTTGGCAGGGGGTTGGACTGGATGGCCCATGAGGTCTCTTCCAACTCTATGATTCTATGAATATAAATTACCAGGTTGAATGCAGAGCTAACTGGTACATTTACTGAGATGAATGGAACTTGAGTTTTAATAATCACTTTTTTAAAGGGTCATAGTTCAAAGCCATCGGACTTCCTCAAACTGAGTTATACTCCATTTATATCAGTACACATTTCATATTCTTTTAGGACTGAATGCATACAGCATTCACATGGAATGCATACTGACCCCAGCACACCCAATTCTTAGATTTAGAAAATACTAAGCTTTGACTCTTATCATACCATGAAACTTGACCTCAAAACACAGACAGGAGAGTATTACAGTCCAAGGTCGAACCAATTAGTTCCTGGTAGAAATAGAACACAAAGGAACAAACAGAAGGACTTGTGTCCAGTCTGGAGTCAAAATCAAATACCAAAATGGCAAGCAATGAGGTTATGTCTAGAAATCAAGAGTCGCAGCCCAGGAACAGTCCAAATTCCAAAAGGTACTCAAGAGACCATGTTCCAAGGTCCAGACGTGGATACAGAAGTTGCAGCCAGCAAACTTAATTGCTGCTTTCATAACTGATCTCAGTTGTGACCTTCTTCTCAGGAAGCCCTGCTGATCTTCTCAGCTGAGCCTTTTCCTCCCTCAGTTCCACAAAGGAAAGTACAGTTAAATCTTCCACAGCCTGTTTAACAGAAACTTCTTGTGTTTCACCAGCAGGTGAAATGGGGCTACAAAGTGGAATCCACGACATGCGAGCGTGGAGAAAAGCAAACCACTGACCACCTGCTGCAATGCAACCTGAGCCCTGCTACATGCACAATGGAGGACCTCCTTGCGGCAACACCAGAGGCACTCCAAGTGGCCAGATACTGGTCAAAGGACATTTAATCAACTACCAAGCTTGCAAACTTTGTGTTTTGTCTGTTTGTTTGTTTGCTTTGTTAAAAATGTAATACAAATGTCTGGTTGCTCCCGACACGATAAATAAAAACCAGCAGGTTGAATAGTTGTTACTTCCGGATGAGGGAGTTGCTTTTCACCAGCCAAGCCCTTACTCAGCAAACCCTCAGCCATGCTATCTATGGCACATCGCAGCACAGAAGGCTAATTCCTCCCAATCCATCAAATGGCTCCCTACATCACTTCTTTATTTTTTTTCTAATATTGCACAGTGGAAGTCTTAAACTACTGTTCTCACAAAATTTTAGCTGATGGAATGCACACTGATTTTCTGATCACATGTCAAATATGCCTTAGGAATGTTTTAAAATTTTAAAAATAGAATCCCATGTACAATTGCTCTGATTTGGAGACATTTTGCAGATTTTTTTCATGCCAGGAGTGACTTGAGAAACTGCAAGTTGCTTCTGGTGTGAGAGAATTGACTGTCTGCAAGGACGTTGCCCAGGGGATGCCTGGATGTTTTGATGTTTTACCATCCTTGTGAGAGGCTTCTCTCATGTCTCTGCATGGGAGCCGGAGCTGACAGAGAGTGCTCATCCGTGCTCTCCCTGGATTCAAACTTCCGGCCTGTTTGTCTTCAGTCCTGCCGGCACAAGGGTTTTACCCATTGTGCCACCTGGGGCTCCATTTTGCAGTTGGATTCAAATGGATTACTGACTGAATGGCACAAACATGTGATAGGACCCAAGTTCAAAGAGGTTCAGAAACAGAGTAAAACACAATGTGATAAGGTCCATAGTCATGTTAGTCTGAATCAAAATGCAAAGGGGATTTGTAGCACTTATGATTCCCATATGTCAGAAAAGACTTATTTATTTATTTACAACATTTATATGCCACCCTTCTCGCCCTGAAGAGGACTCAGAGTGGCTTACAAGTAATAAGAAAATACAATATATTATATTATTACCATAGCACAATATTAGTATTATATATTACTATATTGTACTATACCATTATACTGTAATATTATTAGTAATGTTACATGTAATAT
Organism: Anolis sagrei; assembly: GCF_037176765.1. Taxonomy (NCBI): domain Eukaryota; kingdom Metazoa; phylum Chordata; class Lepidosauria; order Squamata; family Anolidae; genus Anolis; species Anolis sagrei. The sequence goes on along the minus strand of NC_090022.1, from coordinate 67,928,941 downwards.
AAAATATATAATTATAATAAATATTAGTATTATATTGTATTACATTATAATATTATCAATATTATATGTATATATACACTATATATTATATTATTAGCATATGGCATATGCCACAGTTTAACTCATTCTTTCATCTGTCCTGAAATTTCCACACTTACATTTTATTGAATGTCCTCGAATTTTAATATTTTAAAGTGGGACAAAATATTCTCATTCAATTTTTTCTAAGCATCACAAGAATGTAGTCACCCCAACCAAATTAGTAATTTTCTTTTTTACCCTATGTTGTTATAGTTGTTTGTGCCTTCAAGTTCACCCCAATCTATGATGACTAAATTCTAGGGTTTTATTGGCAGGATTTATTCAGAGGAAGATTGCCACTGCCTTTCTTTAAGGCTGAGAGCATGTGGCTTCCTCAAGGTCCCCCAGTGAGGATTGAAACCTGGCTCTCTTGGAGTCATAATCCAATTCTGTAACTACCCATCCTCTTTGAATACATCACATTCTCTACCGGAATCTGAAAACGCAATAACGTGTAGTTGTGTGCCTTCAAATTGCTTCTGAATTTTGGTGATCCTGTCATAAGATTTTCTGAGCCCAAGTGTGTGTGACTTGCCCATTAGATGTACATATAGTCTACCTTTTAAAACTCTTACCCAACTTTTATTTCTCCCTCTCTTCCTCCACCTCAATGAAGTTCAAATTTAAGATGCTTGGGGCAAGGGTCTTCATGATACTTTAAAGGATTTTTTGAAACTAATGGTAGTGTTCTAAGTAAAGAGGACAAGAAAGTATAGGGATAGCAATTGCCCTGTCCTGTCCTAAATATCATTATAGATTGTCCAAAAGCAACTCTGTCTAAATATTTTTTATAAAACATTCTATTGAAACATATCTCCATCTGTGTGATTCTTCATAAAACATGTTCCTGTAGGAGAGAAAGAATAATGGACTCAATTTTCTCCCTGCTGCAGTTTCTCAAGATGTTCTCATAGTATGAAGAAAGTCTTCCCACTCTTGACTCAAAATTTCCTTGCCCTCACCAGCATGTGGTCTGGGCAGGGTGGGGACAACCAAGGATCATCCTGCTATGTTCTCACAGCAAGATTTATTTTATTATTTATTTACTTTACTTGTATACCGCAGTTTCTCAGCCCAACAGGCGACTCAACGCGGTTTACAACAAAGATAAAAATCAGACAAAGATATACGATTTAAAACCCTAATAACATGGTATACAATATTAATATAACAGTAAACAACACAATACATCAAGATGCATCATGATGATGACTTCATCCCTAAGACTTTTGAGGGTCTGCCAAGAGATCCAGTAAGTTGCCAGGAGGATGACAGCAGGTGCACCATCACATGCCAGCTGTCAGAGTCCAGCCAGAAGAGTCTCAGTGTCCTTTGCCCTCACTTGGCCACTACATGGCCGAGGAGGCAAGAAAATGGAGTGTCTATTAGTAGGTGGAAATATTGCCATGTGTCTTCATTTCCAGGCAAACCTGTCATAGGACGTTCTGTGGATTTTCATGACTGAGCAGGCATTCAAACCCTAGTCTCCAGAGTCACAGTCTAACACTCAAACCACTGTGTCACACTGGCTCCTGAACAGTACTTTGGGACTATTCAAAGATTCAGAAGGAGTATACAAAGGGCTTCTAGTTGAGAATAGGTTTTTAGGGCGATGATTTACTTCCTTTGGATTCACAGGCACCTGAAAAAACACAAATTTTCTCCCTTTTCATTTATTTTCCTCTAGTCTTCAAATATTGTTTACAACCTTACCGATGTGTTTGTCCAGTTTTGGAAGTACAGCACTAAAGCATTTGTTTGCTTTGGGTGTTATTAGGTTTCTTCCACTTTGAGACTGTCTTCATCCTCAGTATAAAAATGCCCAGTGTCAGGCATGTAGCCACCATGAGAATTTCGGGGGGGGGGGGGGGCGGCTCAGGGGGCTTCAGCCCCCCCCCCCCCGAAATTCTCATGGTGGTTCGCAAAAAGGCCTTACTGGTGCATTATTTAAACTGTTATGTTTATTCATATCATGATCTGATCACCATACTCAATATATCCCATATGCATGGGGGTATTGGGGTAATGATACAAAAGGTTTGCTAGGCTAGACCCTCTTTCACTCAGACTCAGTCCCCCCAAAACTCAGCCCCCCCGAAACCCCCCTGAAAAAATTCAGCCCCCCCCCCCCCCCCGAAACGAAATCCTGGCTACGGGCCTGCCCAGTGTAATACTGTTTTGGCAAAAATATCAATATGGCTGAAGTCCTTCTTTCTCGAAGTTGACATCGTTTGTCATATATGCATAATCCTGTTGGTAAATGGCTTGCACAAAGATTCCAAAGCGCTTTAGGTTAAGTAGAACACAGGAACGGATCTACATATTTAAAGAATGCATGGGAATATTTTGCTTCCAGTTCATGGTGGGAACAAAAAGAACATTTCTGGTCCCTCGGGAACCAAGAAACACAGCCAGCCAAAGAACATGAAAACTGAAAGTGCAATGATTTTCCAAAATTGGAAAGCAGCCACTGAGTAAACACTGTGTGGTATATTTTGTAGCCACAGAATAAGGTAGTCATACTGTGAGACCACATGCTAGAGAAGAAACAATGTGCATTTCTTTATTAAAGTATTTTAATGCTGCTTTTCAATTAAAGAATCCCAACGGAATTTATAATAAAATTAAAATAACAAATTATTCTTTATGTTACCATATGCCATTGTAAAAACACATGATGCTCTTCTACTGGAGAAAAGAGTGGCTACATTTGAGGTACTTTTTCCAATCATCAGTCAGCGTTTGGTCATTTGAGCTGGCAGAGCTAATCTCCTTGGTTAGATGGCAAGCCAGAATGGACAGCTGCGCCATGAAGATGGTTTCAAATATCCTCTATATAGTAGGGCAACTTGTAGGCTTAGTCCACACCTGATTCTGTTGAGTTTCATCCGTGACTGCACAAGTCTCCAGCTCTCAATGAGCAGTTAGCCTAGATAGATTAGAGTGAGGGATTCCTCCCCCAATTTCCTCAAGCAAGCTTATCTTAAGAAGGGTCTTAGAAGGGGGGGGGGTTGTCTTACTCATCTTTGCATATCACTATCTCCTCCCCCTTTGAATACTTAGCAATGTGATCTCTTCAGGGAAAAAATAACCTCCTCTTTAAAGGTATTTTTATTGCCCTGGTGAGGCCATGTGGTCAGAATTCTCCACATTGGCCTATTCTTTCTTCTTTTGTCTACTCTAGAGTGAGGAGGCCTCCTGCCATTGTCCAGGCAAGATGTAGTAGATATAGCTATTTTATTATTTTTCCTCCTTATCCTCAGAAAATAGCTCAGTGAAGCGAGTTATCTCCAAGAACCTTTCCTATCCAGAATGGATTTCTTTTGACTTTAATAAACATATTATTTTTAGAACCTATGAAGTTGTGGATCTGCAATCCGGTTCCATCCTGTTGAATGGAAGACAATTCTTGCTCACTAGATGTAATTTTCTGCTGCTTATGAACTGTGCATCTGGCACTCTGCTATATTGTTATGGACTGATCCCCAGAGAGGGTTATTTTGAGCCTAACAGCTCCTGATTCCCAACAGATTCTTCTCCCCAAGACACTAGACCTACCCAGTAAAGTAGTCAATAGTCAGATTGGGTAGTAATTGGCAAGAGTCCTGTTGGCATCAAGACCAAAATATGACTCCTGCCAGAGAGCAGCATTATTTCCAGTATTATTGAAGTGACAAGTTTAGTCACAGGCAGAGTTTTTGCCAAGAAAACATTCCTAGGCTGCAGGCACAACCATCTATCCTACAATTTATCTGCAACTGTGACAGGAAAAGAGAGTGCTTGTTTATAAGAGCTCCACTATCGCCTTTAGCTATGATTTACTTTAAGCAGAAAAAAAGCAGAACCAAATTCCTCTACATAGTCTCTTCAAAAGGCTTCTGAACAGCTTCTGTGGCCCAAGAATACCTTCTATTCCTAGCTGTAATATAGCTGTTAGGAAGAAAACTGCATTTGTTCAAGCGAGACGTAGTTCCATTCTAAGTCCATGTTAGGATATTACCAACAGAGAGAGAGAAAGAAAGAGAGAGCCCAAGGAAGGAGGTGGGAGAAATTTGAACAGTTGAAGCTATTTGTTCAGATTGTTATTCGAAATATTTTGGCTCAAAGGTGAATTTTATTCTGGTGCTCAACACGATGAGACCATTATGTTCCATGTCATTCCGACTGTTCAGCATATACATCTGAGAACTGGGAAGCCCAAGAGAGAGGAAGCAACACTTTTACAAAACTGAACTATTCTACAAGTGAACAATCATAGGTTGGTAAACATTGGGACTATAACATTAAACATTTTGGATGCATGTACATTGATACCAGTAAAAAAAAAACAAGGTTGAAGCAATAGGTGTGCTGCTGTTGATACTTTGATTTAGAATTACTACCAAGGGATGTTTTCCACAGCACAGATTAATTGCTAAACCTAGGATGACAGCACTGCATGGGATAAAATATGAAAAGGGAAGAATGAAACTCAGGATACATAAATACATCCTGCATTGAATTCACAATCAAAGGCTACTGGTGTTACAGATATAGACAAAACCGTGAGTTGTAATTGCAATAAATGGAAAAAGGGAAAGATTAATACCTGTGACATGGCTGCAGCCCGTAGACAAGCACCGAGCTAGTAGTCTCCTCCGTTAAGATCCAAATTCCACAGTAGCCTGCTTAGTCTAACTTATATAGACTCTTGCGTGAGGTCATTCTACTGGGTCATCTTCCCAATCTAGTTCCTGAAGTGTTTGGGGTTGACACAGCCTTGATGCTGAGAGGTTTATTCTTAGCAGTGACTGGAGATTGTAGCATTTACCGAAGAGTATGACTGGAGTGAGAAGAACTGCACAAGTGACAAAAGAAGACAGCTGGAGCAGCAGACCTTGTCCCTCTTCTCCTCTTAAAAAAGTCTTTCTTCCAAGGGAACCCTCTGAGACTTTATTTATAGATTTAAAGGGCAACGCTTTGTGTTGCGGATGGTGCTTGTAGGCTGCAGTATGTAAAACTTGATGACGAGACAGAGAAGAATGGAACACTAGTGGCAGCAGGACTTCCCAACCCTGTCTTCCTTATAATGCCAACACAGTAGGAACTTGTGAAATCACAGAGAAGATATGGCTCAATTTATTAAAATAACGCATATTGGAACAAATATACAAATTATATTGGGGCAATTTATGAAGATAATACATGTTGGGGAAATATATAAATGCCCCTCCCCCCAACTCTGGGACCAGAGTAAAGAGAGGGATCCAGGAAGATATTGTATTTATTTTATTTATTGTATTGTATATTACTTGTAAGCTGCTCTGAGTCCCCTTCAGGGTGAGAAAGGCAGCATATAAATGTCATAATAAATAAATAAATTAAAAATGCATATTGGAGAAAATAGCAACAACAACAACAATTGCTGTTCCAATGTGCCTTCTCAGATTAGGAACCCCACTACCAAAGCCCAGAAGCACTTTAGTAGAGTTAAGATCACCCTCACCGCACACTGCACTTATATTTTAATCCCATATCCCTCCGACACTTCAGCACTTTTAATCCTGTACCTTCCTCCTGGCCGGCTCAGTTTTTAATAATGTCCTGTTGTACTGCTACTGTTATTGTTTTCTACTTTAACTGTTTTATTTGCTATGTATTGTATTGTTGTATTGTGTTGGGCTCCGGCCTGTTGTAAGCCGCATCGAATCCCTTGGGAGATGCTAGCGGGGTACAAATAAAGTTATAATAATAATAATAATAATTTTATTGACAGTATGGTTGAGTATACTGTTTCCATAGCGAGTGGAGAGAAACCCTAACTTTGTCTATGTTCATTAATTTTTGCAAAAAAATAAAAATAAATCCCCAACCATTTTAAAATTGAACTACCTTCCCCAATTGCAGTTTATTTAGATAAATACAAGTGAGGAAGGGACTTGGATGAGGAAAAACAACTTGGAACAACCTCAATGAGACAGATGTCTTGTTGGCCGCATGTATTTCTAATATGGATGATTTCTACCTGTCCTAGATGGCTATTCCCTCTCCCTGAGAAGCCAAGTGAAATATTTTTTGTAGGGGATTCTCCTGGTATGGGATCCCACAGTAAAGACACATCAATTGATTTAATAGTCATGGGATAGTTGAGTAAGGCTTATGGATTGAAAACTGGCAAAAGAATAGGAATCAAAGTGTGGAAAAGTTGAATTTGGGGGAATCACTGTATTTTGTGAACCCAAGCTGTGGTCTTATAGGGCTAGATTTTTTTAAAAGCATTTTAAATTTCATTATATGTAAATCCCCTGGATCTAGAAAATGATAGGCTGGTTAACCTATCATTTGTTCCAGGTAAATTGGTGGAAAGTATTATTAAGGATGAAATCAACAGTCATATAGAAAAGCAGCTCTGTATCATCATGACTTCTACAAATATTAAGACCCCTTTTATTAACTTTTTAGGGTTCTTTGTAAGTGTTGGAAAATATCTGGACAGGACTGATCTGGTAGACATTTTTATATTGTGTTATGCTGCTGTTTGTTTTTTGTTGTTGTTTTATAAATTTTAATGTTTCTTTTTTTAACTATGTTGATCGGGCTTGTCCCCATGTAAGCTGCCCCGAGTCCCTTCAGGGAGATGGAGGCGGGGTAAAAAAAAAATAAAGATGTTGTTATCATCATCATCATCATCATCATCAACTGGACTTCCGGAAGACTTTTGGTGAAATCCCAAACAACAAACTTCTCAACAGATCTAGCAGGCTGAGAGATAACTCCATTTTTGAATTGCAAACTGACAAAATAATAGGAAACAGAAAGGAGAAATAAAAGGTCTGCTCTTACAAGGAAGCAAGTGAACAATGAAGTCCTCAGCTATCCATACTGTAGCGAAGTGGCTAAATTTACCAATGACACTAAATTGTTTAGAGTGTTACAAAATCTGAAGAACCCCAAAAGAATTTTACCAAACGAGAAATGGACAATAAAATGACAAATGGGGCTGAGCATAAGGAAGTGTACAAAAATGTATTTATAGAAAAGGGAAAAAAATCAATATCACCTGTGCACTGGCAGGGTCTGATCTGGCAATAACTGGCCAAGAAAAAGATCTAGGATTGTGAATATATTTATCAAGATGATGACCCAGTGGGCAGTTGTTAAGCTGAACTGTATGCTGGGTATAATTAAAAAGGGAACTGAAAAATAAAATTTCCAGTACTTTACTATAGTAGTCTTATTACAACTAATCAAGGATATTCCAGAGCAGGAAAAGGTAAGGGACACCCAAAATGATCAAGGAACTAGAGAAGGTAAAATATTTGGGACTTAGCTTAGGAAAAACGCAAGTAAAGGGAGAAATAATAGCAATAGATCAAATAATGCATGGCGTAGAAACAATGGGAAATAAGTTTTTCCCCAATGCTAGAATCTGGATCATCCATTGGAGTGGATTGTGAATGATTCAGGACAGATAAAAGGAAGCATTTCTTTGCACAGCACAATCCACTACTACAAAGTGGGGTTATGGCTGCCAAGTTAGATGGCTTTAAAAAGGGACTGGGCCAACAAAGATTAATAGTCAGGGTTGCTGTCTATTATCTTCAATTTCAAAGGCAACACGCCACTCTGTCCCACCATGGCACTACTTTTCTGTTTGGATCGCATGTCTCTGTGAAGCAAGAGGCGATACTGATGATGGCACTGCTGTTGGCAGGGTCTCCAATATCAAGCGTGTTTTTGCCGAGGAGTCAGACTACATTTGCCAAACAGTTATTGGGCAGGATTGTGTGTCTGTATGTAGAGAAAGGGCTGGATAATGGTTGAGGATCCTTCAGAGCACCTTAGGTATCGCATTTTGAGAGCAGAAGGCGGCTGACATTATATCACTGAAGACTGCACTGCAGGGCTAGAAACTAGACTTGATAGGCCTTTGGCCAGACTTAATGTGGCCATTCGCAAGCAAATTACCTCTTCCTATTCTAGTAATGATTAACAATGGAAGTTCTTTTATTTGGCATTTTACAAATCTAAGAGCTGAAAACCCAAAGTCAAGGCTGTGTACTTTGAGACTGTACAGAACAAAGATTTGTCCTGATTGCATTCAAGGCTGAATTAATCTGCCAGCACAATCCAGTTCCCATTAAATAAATAAATAATAAATAAATAATACATGCAAAATCACTTGTGAAAACTGCCAGAGGTGGGAATTTTGTTTTTCCCCACTCTCTTCACCATTCTTGCCTGGTCCTTTGATAAGCCGCTTCTGTCCCCTTTTCCCCACAGGTCCCTTGGGCTTGGCAAAGGCTTGCTTGAAGACGTGCAGCCTTTCACATCCCTAAGTACCTGATAATAGGAGTAGAATCTTTTCCCTTTTCTCTGCAAAACAAACAGATCAAGGCCCGGTGTACTGCCACAGCCTGCCACTGCTACATAGACATAATTACAACCGACCACATTCCCGCCTTCCCTATTGTACAGCAAGGGAAGGTATCAGGTGGAAGAAGCAGATTTTGCTATCTCCCATAAGCATTCTGTGGGAAACTTAAAATACCATCACAATAATTGCTGTTATTGCTCGGGTACTCCAGGGCTCCACAATATCAGCAAATAGTATATGTCTGTTAAACACATTTCCAAAGTTTCAACAACTTTAGCAATGCCTACAACAAATTAAAATACTCCAATATTCTAATCATAGTTGAAGTCAAGAAGTGATTCACATACATTTTCAAAACTTTATTGTAAACCGTTATTCAGGTACAACATAAATCCCTTCCTTTAAAATGAAACACCATCCATTAAGCGTGATGTACAGAGCATCATAGTTTACTTCTTTAATCTCATAGGGCTAACTCCCTTCTTCATTTTGATCACCCGAAGAACATATAAAACCCTGTATACAAAGGCATAGATTCAGACTTGTGCTCAATGGAGGTTTGCTCATAATGAGGTGAGCAGACTTCCACTGAGATGTTGGTTGATATTCAGCAATTCCTCCTTCCTTCTAAAAACCAGTGTCCCCTTGGAGTCTGCCCTGGAGGGGTTCCTCCAGCAGGACTGGAAATGTGAGAGGTGGTGCTGGAGAAAGGGGACTGGTGACAATCACTTTTCCATGCTCTTCTTCCCATTTCATGGATCCTAACCAAAGAGAATTCCTAAAAAATAATACTGCAGTTTTGCTTGAAAAGAATAGAGACTTCTCATCCTTTAACCGCAAACTTCAGAAGTTCAGGTACAATACAAGTCCCCTATGATCTGATGCAATTAGATTTGAGTTCATCGTGGCGGTCATTAGTTTTTGCATTAAAAAGCTACAGGTTTGCATTAGGGCACAGATGCTCAGATTTCAAATAGAATTTGGATCAGCACTCTTTCCTCTTCCCTACTTCCCTTCCAACGAAGCATAGTCTGGGCAATGTGTATAGGTGAATGCCTACACTTTGCATTGTTCCCACTTGGTTCATATTTCAATGAGTATGAGGGCTTTTCCCTGAAAAGAAACTTTTCACATATTTCAACAGCAATATTTATATTTACTGAGGATTTTTTAAAAAATGAAGACTTCAGGATGATCTCAGCATTTCCAAATAATTATGCTGAACTTCTGATGTCATGAACAGGCAATGATGCAAATCCAACCTGTTTTGTTGTTTGTTTCAACATTCAGCAAAGGGAAACTACTTGCTTGTTTTTCAACTTTAGTACTGTGCTATATGTTTATAAGTGCAATAAAGTATAGAATTAGTCACAGTAAATCCGATCAGCAACTTAAAAAAATGAACACAGACTGAACTGTACCTGTTCATATACCTGGCAGATGAATGCTAAAGTGGGCAGAATTACTGGAGAATAATATACATTCTGCTTTCTTTCTCTGTCAACTCGATTTCCGCAATTCACTGTCATGCTGGAGGAACTAGAGTTTTCTAGAGAGTACACCTCTTTAGAAATCTCTAGGTCCTCCAATGCGATTCTCTGGTCAGTTTCCAGTGGAAATTGACCAGAGCTATGCTGGAAGACTTAGAAATTCCTGGAGAGAATTTATCAGGTTTTTAAAAAGCAACTTCTTTATTCATTGTTGTTCACTTTCAGAGGGGTCCTATGCTCCTAACCTCAGTGAAGGGGAGGGCTGTACATTAAAATGCTAGGCATCAAGAGAAGACCATGTATGTCATGTTCTGATTTACAGTTTTAGGAACACAGTGTACTTCATACAATAGCAGGGATTAGTAAAGTATACAGCAGTGGCCTGCCAGTCTACATCCACACACTGCAGGGACATTAAACTAGCCACCTGCACAGTCCTGCCTCTTTCCACTTCCTTGGCCTGTTTAGGGTCTGGTTTCTCAAAACTAGAAGTGATTGTTCAGTCTTGGGTTTTGGGGGAGTGGAAGAGTGAAATGCCCTACCATACTTTTTAGAGGGGACACAGTTGGCTATTTTTAGGGTAGTGGCTGAGAGCAGGAGCAGCCCCCCTAGGTCTTGGGTTGGGCAAATGTGGTCCCATTCCCCCGGATGTTACCCATACTCGATATAATGGCTGAATGCTCTGTTAGCAACAGAACACATCATTCACCAACATAATGATTAATGTTCTTAAGCACAAGCAATGTGCATATATTTACATTTGATGTTTTAGATCATAACTTTGGTCCGTAGTTCTTCCTTCCATCATCCTTTCAAAAATGAATGTTAAACATACTTGAAATATAGAAAAAATAAGAAAAATCAGCAGTACCAGGATTTCCTCATCCTTTCTTTACATCTTTGAGTTAAGCTGTTCTATGGTGCCTGATGTTATTGAACAAAAGCAATAAATATCTGAGGTCTACTTAACATTAGAGTACTGAAACATATTTAAGGCTTTGGATTCGTTGTTAGTTAAGGATTTCTCAACTCAACACTGTTTGAAATAGACGTTTTACTGAACAGAAGCCACAGGAGAGAATATGAGTAAACCAAGCTTTTCAATTTGGTCAGTTGTTATTAGCATAAAAAGGTAAAAGGTACATGACAGATGTTCATCTCTATTTGTTTCACTGCCTCAAAGAAAAAGTCAGTTTTTCAATTCTTAGTACCGCTATACCACTAAACTGATGTTAGTATCTGCTTGATTTGATAAATCATATCTGTTGTGTGCACATAAGGAATTTCACACAGATAAGACAAAACCTGCTTCAGGGTACAATGCTTAACAGAATAGTAATTCACAGAATTAGAAATGTACAATTAATATAAAAACAAGTAAGTTACAAGTCAACATTGATCAAGGATATATCCCATCCTCAGAACAGGGGTGTTTCCTAGTTTCCCCCTATTTAGTTAAACATTGGTTTCCCTTTTTTAAAACCTGAACACCCACAAGTAACAAGATATTGCAAGTATGATGTAGTGTAAGACAGCACTGACCACTGTGTCGCTCTGAACATGTATGGTCTACGAAAATGCTCTTTATGTAAAGCTGGCCCCAAATACCTCCTGCCCAAAGAAAATAACAAGGTGATGCTTCCTCCTAGTCTGTGTACAAATTTCTACCAAACCAGTAACTGAACCCTAGAAGGACTGTGTCCTCCATCATAGTTGAGGTAGCAGGCTGCCCCGGGGGTTACAGGGGAGGTGACATAAAACACCTAACACTGCCACACAGCAACCAGTTCCTGTTCCCCATCCACACCGCTGCATCTGCTGAATCGTAGGGTTGACCCTGTTCTTCTAGACAGCAGGTGAACATTACTTGCCACAGAACTACTGCTATCCAAATAGGGTAACAATAAAAGTAACAATGGTGCCATGGACTTTTGTCTTCTAAGGCGCAGTGATTTCCCCTCCCCTTCCCCCAAAACCAACAACCTGTGCAGCTTACCACATTTAAGGCAGACTACACATATAAAAACTGTAAAAAAATATCTCTGAAAAGTTCTGAGCTCTGGCCAGTGAATATGTTTTAAGGCTTGAAAGACAGTCTGATATTCAGACAGTTTGCATTTTTTTCTGAAATCACTTTTGCTGTTTTGTAACTATCAGAATATTCAAAAGCACATGGAGTAGATGAAATTACATATACAAGTATTCCATTGAGGGAAATTTCCAGTACCCACAGATAGAAAGCAGCAAGTACAGTAGAGTCTCACTTATCCAACCTTCGCTCATCCAGTGTTCTGTATTATCTAGCGCAGTTTGCCTTGCGCTGTTTCAATACATTGCGTTGTTTCGGTGCTAAATTCGTAAATACAGTAATTACTACATAACGTTACCATGTATTGAACTGTTTTTTTTCCTGTTGATTTGTTGTAAAACATGATGTTTTGGTGCTTAATTTGTAAAATCATAATGCAATTTAACATTTACTAGGCTTTTCTTTAATCCCTCCTTATATCCAGCTCATCCAATGTTCTGCCGTCCCATTTATGTTGGATAAGTGAGACTCTACTGTACTTAAAACTAATGGAAACAAATGTTTGTCATGCTATACACCTATTCTGTTCTTGCTTAAATGAGATAGGCATGTTTTTTTTTCTCCTTTCGAGAAAACTGGGAAGCGATGGTTAGTGAACTTTCGGACAGTCAACAGAGAAATAATGAGGATTAGCAAAAATGCTCTTCAGAGGGCTTAATACAATAGCATTCATAGCTATTGGCTACATGATGAGGTTGTAATATTAAAGAATTTTTAAAGGAATGTTGCCTCACTTTTGGACTCGTTGAGAAGCAACATCAGAAGTGTGCTTGCAAGTACTTAGGAAGCCAACATGATCAAATGTTTCTTCTGTGTCCAACCGACATACAGAAGAAACAATGTTAAATGTTCGTTTTTTATATTAAAGTGCACAGGACTGCACATACACAGAGGAATACCCAAGTTACAGATGCCAGCAGTGGTGAAATCCACCAAGTACTGTTGCCACTTTATTACATTACGATTCAGGCTTGTCAAACACTTTGATACGAGGCGCTGTATATTTATTAGCCACTTGGTCACCATTTCCCTTTGTCAGCATGTTAACCTCCTACATGAAACAGAGACAATGACAAATAACGTTGTTGAAGTTTGACCTGTCTGTCACTCACAAAAAAGTAAAAGCATAATTTTCTTTCACAAAGAGAATCCATAAATATCCCAGTATGAAAATATAACTTAAATATAAAAGTTCAATCAGGTAACAGGAACTTGGAAGGAAAAAAAATATTTGTCCATCCCAATAGTTCCATAGGTATCCTTAAGTAGTAAACTGAGATAAGAATATTAAGTTACAATTTGTAACCACAAAACTATTCTGATCTAGGAATATGCTGCAAAAGTCAATCTTTAGTAACAAAACACACTGATTCAGATTCTGTTAATCCCAATGTCTCTTCCTTCAGGAACCATTGTTGCCGTGATGATATCCTATGGCGTCTTCTGCGAGATTACTCCAAATCTCCTTGGTGACAACAATTTTCGAACGCATGATTAGAGGATTCCCCTTGCATATTTTGGTCAGTGTATTGATAGTGCAATTGAACAGGTAGCTTTTCCCACTTTTTGTGTTCCATTTATCTGTGCTCCATTTCTTTGAGTCACATTTTCCAGGCAACAGGAATAATGTTCCCAAGTAAAAAACCACTGACCATGAACAGTTTTGTCTTAAACCTGCAAATCTACAGGCCACATAATCTGGGTCATACAGGCAGACCAAATCGGTGCTTCTTTTTTTTAACAGACTTTAAATTAGTTAATCTACGAAGATCCTCTTCGACATCTGATTCTTCCATTTCATCATCTGCTGAAATCAGGATCTACAGACAAAATTATATATTATTAGATGAGATGTACTTCTCTTTCTTTCCTATCAGAAGGATTCTCAAACTCACACACTTTTTACAAAGAGTCGGTAGCTGCTATTTGCTTTGTTTTCTGCAGATTGGTATCCAGTTGCAACAGCATCACCTAGAGTAGAATCCCACTCTTTCCCATTTCAGGGTCTTATCACTTTGTTTGTTTGTTTGTTTATTTATTTATTTACTTTATTTGTATACCGCAGTTTCTCAGCCCGTAGGCGACTCAACGCGGTTAACAAGAGCAAAAAATTCAGTGCTAACAACATACACTATTTAAAAACAATTAACACTGTTAAACATATTTTGGTGCCTCAAATGGTGCCTCAGAAACAGATAGTCCCTGTTTCTGGGACTATCTGACCCACTGATTCTAAAAATGGCATTGGTTTCCCCCTATCAGCTCTAGTTTTTGAGATACAAAATATATGCCATCCATCTCTTCATCTGCACACCCATAGAAAATCATGATATCCACCATATTTAAGAAATTTGGGACAGCTCAAGGACAGATGTTGCAGTCTGTCCAATGCAATTTTCTGAATCAGTGCTCCGAATAACCCCAGGAAACTGCAGGTTTTTAGTTGGGCTGTATAATCCAACACTAAAGGTTTGTTTTTCTCCAGGCATCCTTCATCAATGTTGGTGCTGCTGAAAAAACACATTTTCCAACTAGAAAGAAAGCCTATACACCATAGTTGATCTCCTTGAGCTGTCCCAGGTCTTCATTTAACTAAGAAATTAACTGTTTTCAATTAGCTTCCTATTGAATAAAGACTTCTCCCGGGCCTAAAACATCCCAGCAGAGAGCTAAAAGATCAAGAAGTTGTATTTATTGTGAAGTTTCATTCTGGGATGGCAGGAGTAATCCACTACAATAGGGTTCCTCCCAGTAGGGAGCAAAAAGATGGCAGGTTCCCACCACCCCCATCCCCAACTTCCTGGCAATGTGTGGTATTTTAGGGTCAAAACAGGCTGGGAGGTAGGAATCAGTGCAGAGTTCCTCTGAAATACTGAAATGGGTCAATGGTAGAGGGTGGTGAGAGAAGGAGATTTTAATTGACTTCATGACCAGAACAGTTCAGGGATCCCAATAAACTGCACAGCTCAATATGAAAAACTTAGGAAAATATTCATGCAACTGTGGAAAAATGGAAATGAAACAATATTAAATGCACTGCAGCAAGCAAAGGAGTGAACTCAATAAAGAGTAAATACAAGACTTGCCTCTGACTCAGATTCCTCATGTGAGGCTGCTCTCCTGTATCGAACTTTGCTTCCATTCCTCGAATCTTGCCCTGGCTCTTCAAGTTTAGCTTTTGTCTTCCCTTTCTTCATAAGGAAGTTATCAACTACCCAGAACATTAATGCCTGTAAGAGCAGAAAAGTCAAAGTTAAGTGTTACAAATCTATCATATACAGGAGGACAGTCAGTTTCGATACTTATAATTTAGGCCAATACCCTACAGTCTATTAATGGACACACACACATACACACACACACTGTAATTATACTGAATCCTACAATTACATAACTCACTGTGGGGTTCATAGTCATGAACTCATCCATTGAGCAAAAGTTGTCCATAACTATGAAGCCCAAAGTGAGAGAGATCACCGAGTATGCCTGCAAATTGTATGAGCTACTGAAAAAGTAACCATTTATCTGACATATACCCCAAATAGATTCCAGAATGCTTGTTTAAATATATGACATTATATTAGACATTAATAAAGATGGCTATTTTAAATTTAAGTTCATTCCAGTCAGTTCTTTCTCAGATTCACATAGGGAAATGTGCAGTGCAGATAGCCCCAACTTGATTATCCACCATGTTATACTTGGAATGGTGGGAGTAGTAATCTTAGCACATTTGACAGATGCCAGGTTAGTGTACGGCATTTCCCAGGGATTGTACCAAAACAAATATAATGCATTCATTTGTGTCTGATGTAATTCTAAGAAGAAGAAATACCAGGTGCTGTAGGCTATATGCTCACTTCTTAATATGTACTGGGGTTTGGTTCCCGGACCATCTGTGAGTACTAAAATCCATGAATGGCCACATGTCATTATAGTGGTGTAGTAAAATGTTGTCACTTATATAAAATGGCAAATTAAATGCTTGCTGTTTTAGATATTTGCAAGCCATAGATGGTTGAATCCATGGATGTAGAATCTGTGGATATGGAGGGCCAACTGTAGTTCCAAGGAAGGCAGTGGCAAACAAGCATTCTTTAGCTAAGGAAACCCTAAAACATTCATAAGGTTGGCATAAGTTGACAAGAAACATGAAGGCACATATACGTATTTTAAACAGTATCTATAGAGATTAAGGTTGGCGATACCACTTGTAAAAACTCAACATATTACCATATTTACTTGAATCTCATTATCACATTTTGATACATTACATAGCCAAAAGTGAGTTGTGCATAAGATTTGATGACACATTAGAATCACACATGTAAGCCTGTCTGCGCCCCAATGTCAGGCCAAGGCTGGCGAACTCACCAGCCTTAGCCTGCCGGAGGGGCACAGCTTCCCAACTGGTCTCATTGACACAGTCTTCAAAATCTCTCCCAGAGTTTCGAAGGCCTCATGAATGAGGCCTTAGTTAGGAAGACACCCGTCTGCCAGGCCGAGGCTGGCAAGTTTGAGGCAGGCAGCAGAACGGCCAACAGGTAAAGGAGTGCTGTGCATTACATTCAGCAACAAATCTTTTTTTTTTTTTTTTTACAATCAACACCCTCAAAATTGCATTACAATCGATATCATGTTATACTTGAGTAAATATGGTAGTTATGACATAATATTAACCTCTAATTTTTGTGATTATTTGTAGCTGAATTATTTGTTGGATCCAATGGCACAGGTCTACATCTGAATCCAACCATAGATATTAGTATTTTAAAGCAGTGGGAAAAATATATATATTAAAAAAGATTCTCATTCATACTAACATTTACAAAAAAAGGGACTATCAGCATGACAATTGCCAACTCTAGGTGAGGATTCTCTATTGGGTTCAATAAAGCTACCTAGAAAGAGAAAAACAATAACAACATATTAGTATCATATAAATCATTGACCTCCTCCAAATTCTCATTTGCACAATATGTAATACCAGATTCACAGCATGTGCCACATTAGTACGGACAGTAAATTTTTTTACATAAATATTATGACCACATGATTGTTTTAAGTGGAAATGCAAAGTTAAGAAAAATGTAACTGTATTCATCCTACTCAGCTAGTTTCTTTTCATTAACTGAATATTAAACACTATGGTTTAACTCAAAATGCTGTTTTGCCAATAACAAGTAGACATTAATATGGTATGGATGATTCTCAAGGCTATAAACAATACAGGCCCAACTATCAGAGATTTCTGCTGCTGGAACTTCATTGGTCTTGCACAATATCGGCTTTGCGTTTGTTTGGGTTTTTTTTTTGTTCAGTGGGAGGTGAGTTATATGACAGCAAAATACACATTCACAAGATTGACTGGTTCTGGTATTTTGTATGACTTACAGACCCACCCTTTTAAGGTCAGTTGCAAGATATAACCCAGGTCTGTGATCGGACCATGTTTACGATTTGGGAATTTACCATCAACCCAAACTTTTTAATATGGAGTGTTTCTTTCCATGTATTCATTGTGTCTCCTGCCTCTCATCTAAATGAGCACAATCATTATCTGCCTAGAAATTATGTATGAAGATGTAACTGAACACATGGAATCATATCAGGAGTTCACTGATAAAGACTAAAAGGATTTCTTGTCAATTTAATGCATTTTCTATGAGAACAGTATAAAAATTGTATTAAAGGCACAGTGGTTCTTTACAACTTTGAGGAACTACAGATAAATTAACTATACTGACATTTTATACTTGCTTGGGACAATGTGGCAGCTGTTTGAAACAGCCACACAGTCTCAAAGAATAGACAAAACTGGAGGAATTTTCAGAATCTTCTTCCCTATTCTTCCCTCCTGCAGCTATCTAGACATTCTCAAAACCATTTCTAAAGTGTTTTTCAAGCATCTGGAGTTGGTTTGGGGGAAGAAGTGGAGAGAAGGGAATGTATTTTTTCCTGCTTCCACTAGATTCTGCTGTTTCACCAGATAAAGTCAAGCTGCTAAACAAGTACCAAAAAATAAAACTAGCCTCAAGTTTTAACATTTGCCAGCCAATGTCATCTTTGTCTAACATACAAAATTGACCATACCCTGCAAATAAACTACTGCCTCATAGCCAAAGATAACAATGAATCAATGAATATTTTCATTGTCTGTCAGCATGAAGTGCTAGTCATGTTAAACGGAAGCATTGGACATTATCTGACACATACAAGAGTTAAAAAAAAAAGCTTCAAACCTCTTTCCATTGAGGTATCAAAAGAACTATAATAATGATGGTTTTCTCAAACATCATGATTACAATGTACAATGCACACTGGCCTACCCAAGCACTGCACTGCAGTGGGTCACCTGCAAAAGAAAAAAGAATGATTAACAAAGGTATCTGATAAACATACCAGATATTTTTAGTTCCTATACTTAAGTAATTCACAAAATGCAACTTTGTATAGGCAAGTTCAATGTTGATTGACTTAAGGGAAGCACGGTGACACATTAGATTATGAAAAACTTATTTCCTATTATTTTATTTTAGAGAAAAGCAAGTGCAAGAGAGAATTGTACACATTTATAAAACTATACATAGTGTGGAAAAGTACCGTATATACTCGTGTATAAGCCAACCCGAATATAAGCCGAGACACCTAATTTTACCACAAAAACTGGGAAAACTTATTGACTCAAGTATAAGCTGAGGGTGGGAAATGCAGCAGCTATGGGTAAATTTCAAAATAAAAATAGATATCAATAAAATTTCATTAATTGAGGCATTAGTAGCTTCAATGTTTTTAAATATTTACATAAAACGGTAATTTAAGATAAGACTGTCCAATTCTGATTAAACCATTATTCTAACCTTCTTTAATGTAAATTTGCTTATGTATCCTTCCAATTATAATAAGAGTAAAATAATAAATGTAATAAAACACTAATAATAATAATAAATTATAAATGTAACAACAACAATAATAATAAATAGAGTAAAATAATAAATAATCTTGACACAAGTATAAGCTTCTAGTGAACATGATAAGGAGTGCTAATACTGCCTTAATATCCTGTTTGTGGACTGCTCATACTTTTAGAAACTTAATCCCTTTGAGAAACGTGATCATGGACTTCAATGTGGGTTTCATCTGATGCAGAAGAGCTCTCGTGTCCTTAGGATAGAACTTCATTTCATAGACTGAACATTGAATCAACTGCACACCTGATTCACAGCACTTTAAGAAGCCCACCTTCCTTCATCTGCCTTGCAGGATTAGATGCCAAATGCCTTCTTGAAGGACTTTATAAACTAATCAGTATTGCCAGCAAATTAACCTGATATTAAGTCTGAATTAATTCTCACGCTACTAATTATGCTCTGTATACAGTACTCATACAAAGCAAAGTAAGCAAAGTGTCCTTTTAAGATGCACATTGTATTCTCTCTTTTTTGTCTTCAGTGAAGATATCAAATTCTTAAACATATTTTGCTAGAAATATAGAAAGCAAACTAAGCAAAGTGTCCTTTGAAGATGCATGTTGTATCCTCTTTTCTCATCTTCAAGAAAGATACCAAATTTTCAAATATATTTTGCTTCATTAATTAAATAAATGAATAGTAGTGCTGTTTTAAAAGACAGAGCTGAAGGCATTTTCTGAAGTTTTCAAATCACATGCAAATGAAATTGCTTATTTTTCTGAAGGTAGAACTAGAACAAAGTACCAATAGTAAGATAAAGCCTGTAAACAAAGATCGATTCACTATGTGGTTTTTAATATGAAGACTACAGCTACTCTTTATGATATCTCATTCTCAACTTTCAAGTTAATTTTATGGTAGCTTCAAATACAGACTAACAGCTGAGCCTGAGAACTGTGCAATGGAAACTCAAATGCCTTTAAACAGCTGTAATGTGAAATGAACCCTGACCATTTCCTTTTCTGGCGAAGCTTTGAAAGACATATACCAGACATTTTACTTGCTGGTCTTGAAGTTTATGATGCTTTTATATCAGTGCTATAGACATTAGAGCACTCAACATGAAGTCTTGAAATTCCTTATAAAAGTCATGAAAGAACTTGTGCTTAATGTTGTCTATGGATTCAGTATAAAAAGTTAATTACAAATCATTTTTTAAAAATCAATAAAAGTTCAAGCCTCTCTTGTGACAACGCTGTAGCTCTAGAGAATACTTCCAGATCAAGACTCACAATGCATTCAATTCAACGTTGTTTCTTTAGAAAGCCTTGACAGTTTTAATATGCTATTAACGTCTTCTTTGCCCCGGTGTACATTTTTATGTTGATGCATTTCATGTCCTTTTGTCTATTTTTACCATTGTGTGTCAGGACCCAGTTTCCAGAGCCTTGGTTTTGGCGCCGGAAATCAGGGTTCTGACGTAGGACGCTGATAAGACTGTTGCAGCTGCTGACCCTGAAAGACAACGGCTGGCGACTTGGCGGGGAATTTACGCGGGGTTTTGCACTTGGCGGGAAGGACGTTTTCAAATGAGGGGGAGGATATATATAGAGAGCACAAACTGACGCCAAGCAATCTCAGCTTTTTTGCATGTTATGTTTCTAGTAGTAAAGTTCCCTCTGATACCAGAACGTAGTCCTGTGTTTTCATTGGGAGCTGATGTTGTGAGATGACAATTGTGTTTATCTTTCTATTTGTATTGCCTTCTGTCTCTGTTGTAAGTTGCTCTGAGTACAGAACTTGTTAGTAGGGCAAAAAAATACAGTGGGATGATCAAAAGGAAAACGAAGACATTTCATCCTCACCTCTGACAGAGAAGTCACTTTCCCCATAAAGAACCACATAATATTTGAAACAAGGGACAAAAAATTGCATCGCTTCCTCTCGTGTCTTTCTTTTCTCTTTTCTTTTTTTGTCTGTAGACAAATCGTGGCAACTTACAAATTAGAAAAAAAATGGTTCTGATTGAAAAAGAAGAAAACCTCCAAATTTCTACTCTTTTTGGCAGAGATCAAAATTACAGATGGAACTCTGAAACTAACTTAAATTATATTCTCTTATCCCTTCCTTTCTGTTTATGTACACTGTTACTCTGCTGGCAAGGTTCTGTCTTCTGTTCTGTGTCATAGATAACAGGGCTTATTAAATTTAAGCATATTAAAATATTACTTAGGTGTGAGAAAATTGAAATTAATCTATTTTAATTATTTATAAGTATATCTGACCATTAAAACAAGCATAATTGTTTTAATGGTCAAGGATCAACACATGAGGCTAATTCTTCCTTCTATACAACACATCGCTAAAATTTCTGTTGTATTATCAGATTATCCAAAACAGGCTGTATGGTGCTAAAGAAATTGTAAAAATATATAGATGGACCTGTGTAAAAGAGACAAATCTAAAATTGTAAGGAATGAATGTGTGAATGTATGGGGAAGAGCAGAAGAAACAGGCCTGAAGAATCAACATGGAGTTCGCACAAAGGATGATATGGGTCAGATTTGACAGATGAAGCGAGGAAGTAGTAAGTCATAGCTGAACAACAATGGACAATGAGGTGTGCAGCAAGGCATGTAAGGAGTGTGTAAAGATATACCTCATAAGTCATGTGGCCTGGAATGTGGATGTCCTGAACCCACAAGAATCTAACAACATATTCTTAGAAAGAAAATTGACTTTGGCCTATAAATGCTGGGGACGCCAAGATTAAGCACACTTCCTGATCCGCAGCGTCCACACCTTCTCAGAAGAAAGCTGATCATCTTCATCTGGAGAAGGCCTGTGTATGTGAGTATGTGTGGATGTTTGGACACAAGAGCTCTGTCTTGATGTGATTCTGATATAATTCTATGGTGATTGTATTTCAATAAATGTTACATGAATAGTGTTAAAACCAAATTTGGTCTCTAAAATGTCTCATTGATCTACACTGCCTTACTATTCCTTGAACACTTTGTGTAAAAAGAACAAGAACCTTTTGGGGTTCATAACAAAATCAATGAATACACTACTTATTTAAAGTATAAATAACAGCAGTTTTCTGGTTCTTTCCACATTATTCTTTTCTCTTCCAAAATAGTATTCTTTATATTTAAGACAACTGTGAACACATGACACAGGCTAAACTCAGATTCTCCCAGTATAAATAACATCAAACAACGATCCAATATCTTTTGCCCAGGAAAGCAGCTGTCCTCACAGCTGACAATATGAATATGGAAGAAAGGTTGATGTTTGTATAATTTGTAAAATCAAGAAGAGAATGCTCACTTTCCTATTTAAAGGCAATTATAAAAATACTTTACATTGGGCAGCAGCTTAACCAGTCTACTTCCACAAATACACACAATATGTCACAGCTTTAATACAAAGTTATTTTTCTTCTAGTGGTTAATACAGCTGAAATCTGATGGGGTTCCTGAATGCTCTGGGTGATCTTCTGATGAAGACAACTAGTAATTCTGCCATGACCCCAGTTCCCAGTGATGTGTGAAAGGTTACTAAAATAAACACTCCTTAGTGACTTCCTTTAGTATGACCAACAACAGCTATTTCACTTCTACAATGCTAAGGCCAATGGCAATAACCAATGGTATTCCTCCAGCTCAGTTCATAGACTTATGAAAAGGATGTATTAATTAACTCATATTACTTTATTCAATAGTTAGAAGTATGGAGGAAGACAGAATTAGAAAAGTTATTTTTGGACTGCAATTCCCATGGTATTCAGTACGGTTGATGGTTGATGACCACATTGACAGGGGGGTTCTGTAATTTGTAGTTCCAGAACATTTCCACGTTCTTCTAGAACAGTGTTTCTCAACCTATAGGTCCCCAGGTGTTTTGGCCGACAACTCCCAGAAATCCCAGCCAGTTTAACATCTGTTACGATTTCTGGAAGTTGAAGGCCAAAACATTTGGGGACCCACAGGTTGAGAACCACTGCTCTAGAACATTTCCACGTTCTTCCAGAATATTTCCACATTCTGAAAGAACCTACATTTGAAAAAAAAGAATTCAGGCACTTCAGATGGCATTTCTACAATGAGAAGAGCAACTTGAAGTAGATTTTCAAAACAGCTAGTACAACTCTAGGCTTCAGAAACTTTAGTATGTTAAGTAGGGGTTACTACAAGCAAGTATGTATATGGCCCCACCCCAAAATAATTGAAGCATGCCTCAAAACTTCCTAGATGGAGAGGCAGTTCTTTTTGACTAGAGAAAATAAATGGCTAACTTCTAATAGGGCAACAGCTTTTATGAAAAGATTTAGATCTACTCAGTATATTACTCAGCATGCTGTTTGTTGTTTATTCATTTAGTCACTTCCAACTCTTTGTGACCTCATGGATCAGCTCACGCCAGAGCTCTCTGTCAGCCATGGCCACCCCCAGTTCCTTCAAAGTCAAGCCAGTCACTTCAAGGATACCATCTATCCATCTTGCCCTTGGTCGGCCCCTCTTCCTTTTTCCTTCCATTTCCCCCAGCATCATTGTCTTCTCCAAGCTTTCCTGTCTTCTCATTATGTGGCCAAAGTACTTCATCTTTGCCTCCAATATCATTCCTTCCAGTGAGCAGTCAGGCTTTATTTCCTGGAGTATGGACTAGTTTGATCTTCTTGTAGTCCAAGGCACTCTCTGAATTTTCCTCCAGCACCACAGTTCAAAAGCGTCTATCTTCCTTCGCTCAGCCTTCCTTAGGGACCAGCTCTCACATCCATATGTTACTATGGGGAACACCATTGCTTTAACTATGCAGATCTTTGTTGCCAGTGTGATGTCTCTACTTAGTATGCTGTTATATCAAAGGCCATTAAAATGGTTTCTATATGGGCTGCTTTTAAATATTGTTTGGAAGCTTAATGGAATTCAGAAGACAGATTTATTCCCTAAAACTAAATAAAATCTAACTGTTAGTCAACGAGAGTAGATCCACTGAATCAATGGGACTTATATAAGTGTTAGCTTTCCATGCCTCTACTAAGCATAACTACTCCATTTGGGAAAAACAATTTTGCCACTCTTTCATTTTTTTTTCTTACAGTTTGTACAGTGTGAGTATCCTTTATCCAAAATACTGGGGCCAGAAGTGTTTCGGATTTCAGATATTTCTGGATTTTGAAATATTTGTATTTATGTGTGTGCATATAATGAGATAACCTGTATTTGCAAACTTTATCAGTAAGTTATGTGCCTTATATTGTGTAGAAGAGTGTACAATTAATGTAGCTGGACTACTAATTTCATTCGCCCTTGATAATAAAACCAATGGTGAGGGGAAAATGGAAGTTGCAGGCCAACATCTGGAGGACCACACATTTTCTGTATTTTGTGTATAACACTAAACTTTGCTATAGTTATAGTTGGATCAATTATACATTTAACTGAGTATCTTAATATTTTCAGAGAAATAATGTTTATGATGTTTACACATCAGCCTACAAAGGTTTTATCTTAATTTTCTCCCATTTCCTATGTCTCTTACAGTCACAAAGACAAGGTGGTCTATGAAACAAGAATCTAGAAAATAATAACTAGTGACTAAAACAAAAGGTTAATGTATGGAATTCCACAGTACTTATTTAATGCAACTCACTGGAAAGCGCATCATCTAAGAGAAAATTCTCACTAACAATAAAAGTAGCTGCTCACAAGGAAATGTCTACTTCAAATACTGTTGAACAGACCAAGCTTTTACAGAGACTCTTCAGTTTGCTTCAAAGCAAGTTCTCTTCTCAACTAAAGATCTTATTTTAATTACAGGCAATTAGCTGAAATGACAAAGTACATGTTTGCACTGTCTAAGCATCTGAAGGAAGTATCCCTCATTTTAGGGAAAATCATATTTGTTTCAACAGAACCCACTTTTCTGCAATATTACATACATGAATTTCCCAGAGCCTAGGCTATAGCAGATCTGCATACCAAGTGTGGCTTTGAGATTTCCCCATTTGGAAAAAAACAAAACAAAAAAACAAAAGACTTTGAAAAGTTCAATCAAGACAGTTGTATAAACCATGTCATCTTAAAGCTTTTCTGCTTGGGGCCCCTTTTCTCCCAAGAATTATTTTTTATGTGATCCTGTGTATATAGGTATAAAAAAATTGGTATAACAATCAAATATTTACTGATAACAACTTAGCATTTGCAAGGCTTGCTAAACAGGCTGGTTTCCTTTTTTTTTATTAAGTACAGCTGAAGCATCTTCTACAGAGTCCACTGTAAACACAGCACAACAGATTTGTGTAAATGTCTTAAACAGCCACTAGCTGATGACCAGAAATCCTTTACTCTGGCCAAATTCTTGGGATCCCAACATTGAGCTAAGTGTTCCCATTAGGGGTTGGGAGCTGCTTTTTAAGAAGTAGTGATTTAAACTACTGTCCACTAGGTGAATGGATAGTTACTTCTTCAAACAGTTTATACAAATCTGTATACTAATTTTTTTTCTTTTTAAAGATTGATGATGAAAATAAGTTGCCATAAATATTTTCTTTTCCTTTAAACATGCCCCCTTTCCTCCTTCCTAATACATTATGTGCTCCTTAGACATAAATAATAATGCATTTTAAAAGCATAATAAATGAAATAAAATATTAAAACACAATTGAGTTTAAAATGCACATCAATACAAAATATCTCTCTCCCAGCTTAATCAGCTCTCTTATTGGAAGCCAATCAATTGTGAAAAACCACGTGAATAGTGAAGATCTTTGTCTGCCAGCAAAAATGTAACAACAAAGAAACCAACCTGGATTGGGCAGGACAAGTCAGCTATAATTCAAAGTGAAATATATATATATTTCAAAGTCAAAGAACTATTTGCATTAATTTTACCGATTGAGGTGCTGATATGTGTTCCACATAGAATGTTATATGGATTTTCTGGAAACCTATATAGAAACACAATACCATATTTTGGCTGTCTGAAGTTATCTGAAGGAATCTGTATCTTTGAGGGGGTTGGGGGAATTGTTCCACAATTGCTAGTATCTGTTGCAGCTTAAAGCATACTAAGGGTTAAAAATCCTTACCATATTCACCAAAGCGAAGAGATTCCCATTGCTGCCATTCAACAATGCTGCCTACTGCCCGTATACCAGCATAAATAAGCAGCATTCCTAAGGTGGCATCCAACAGAAAATTGATAAGGTACCTAAGTTGATGAGAAAAATATGCAAAAAACATCTGAGAAAAGACATATTTTCAAGATATGTAGTGGTTAAAAAAGACACCATTATTACTACTACCCATGATCATGACCTTGAAACTGACAGTGGATGCACCTGCACTGTAGAATTAATGCAATTTGACTCCACTTTAACTGCCATGGCTCATTGCTATATAATCCTGGGAATTGTTGTTTGGTGAAGCACAAGCGTTCTTTAACAGAGAAGCCT
Organism: Anolis sagrei; assembly: GCF_037176765.1. Lineage (NCBI taxonomy): Eukaryota > Metazoa > Chordata > Lepidosauria > Squamata > Anolidae > Anolis > Anolis sagrei. The sequence continues at coordinate 67,902,552 of NC_090022.1, read as the reverse complement.
CAATACCTTGCAAAACTACAACTCCCATAATTCCATCTCATTTAGTTATGGAACTTAAAGTGATATCAAACTGCATTCGTTCAGCAGTATAGATTAACCATATATTTTAATGCTTAATGCTCAGAAGATTAGGTAATTTTCAGATCTGATATTCTTGCTCTGTAAATATGCAGAAACTCAAGACCTATTTAAGTTGGAGAATTGTTTTTGCTCATAATGGAGATTAGGTAATTTTCAGATCTTCAGATCTGATATTATTGCTCTGTAAATATGCAAAAATTCAAGACATATTTAAGTTGGAGACGTATATATTGTAATTGTTTTTGCTCATTATGGAGATAGATTTAATACCATCCTATTGGTTAAGATTTCAGCTTCTTATTGTTCTTCTCAACAATGATACAATACAGAAATATACGTATGTTTCCTCTCCTCTTTTGCAGTGTTCTACTACTGGCTTTCTATTGAGACCAATACTGTCTGGATCAGGTAACATCATTTATTCTTTATATCCCTAAACTGGACAGTTTTATCTTAATTGTTATAATTATCTTTGTTTACCTTTTACTTGGCTGGCAAGTACAACAGTCCAGGTGCATTACTCTCTTCACTGTGCTTTCCCCCAGATATATCCCTCTACATTATTTTTAATCAGTATAAACTTTCATGTTAACACTCTTATATTCCCCCCTTCCGATCTTGAAATTAGCAAAATCTGCACACGCAAAAATAATATCCAGCCTATAACATTTTCCAGATAAAAATGAAAAATGCTTTCACTCTATGTAAGAACATACTCTTGTACTGCATGTTCTGTTTTCACTTCTCCCAAATTACTCCACTTAGCAATTTAATAGATCTAAAGCACTTTACTACTTACTGTCTGAAAGTACAAGGCTAGGACAGAACAAAAGCAACAATCCAAAGTCAGTAAGGCAAAACTGAACGAAAAAGTAGACTAAAGGCTCTATATACTTCCTCTTTGATCTAAGAGTTGTAATATGTATGAAACCTATGCATAAGTGATATGTATTACTACTTGTATTTGGGGTTAAAGGCTGCAATATTTTGTTAATTAACTGATTGAATTAATGAATTTAAGCTTCATCCATCCAGCAATGCCTTTAACCATACCACAACTTTAAAAAGATTAATGCTAGTATAACAAAATACTGTGCTACAGATGGGTTTAGGTACACTATAAAAGACTCCACCAGAGGGCAATCTTACCTTGGGAGATAATATCAATATGTGTAGTTGCTATATTGCTGATTGCCCATCTGTTTTTCAGTTTGTTTAGCAGAACCGCTGCATAGTGAGGAATACAGAACTTGACAATGAAAATTTCATTTAGGGTCCTAAATGTGAAGTGTGCTATGAATTTTAGGGAAAGCATTAACCTCATAGTAAGAGTGTTTTAAAAACATATCTATGGCCGCAATTGTTCCCACCAGGAGTTGTAGCCATTTTCAATCCTAAAGCAGGTTCTGCCTCTGCTTACATTGGAAAAATAGCATAAGTAATGCAAACCCCTACACTGCTTAAATGTAAAGCTGCTTATAATGGAAAATCAGAAAACATCTTTGCTCTTTATAAATTGGACCTGAATAAGATGACTCACTCAAAAATGAATTACTTACAGTGAACAGGGGTCTTCTTTAGTAAGATCTGATAAATAAACATTGGCAAAATGGATGAACAACATCCCTATGGCTTGTTTGGATGTATCCAAAAACCTACAGAAAGTTTACAAAGAAATAATTACATTAAACATGAATGGCACAGAACCCATTAGAACAGTGGTTCTCAACCTGTGGGTCCCCAGATGTTTTTGGCCTACCACTCTCAGAAATCCCAGCCAGTTTACCAGCTGTTAGGATTTCTGGGAGTTGAAAGCCAGAACATCTGGGGATCCACAGGTTGAGGACCACTACATTAGAATATCGTGAAGTTTAGAAGAACAATATGTCAGTAAAAGATGTTTGAACAGGTTTGAGAATAGTTTCTGCTTGCCTAACTACCTACCTTAGCATCAGATTTTCAAGTTTATCTAACTAAAGGAAGGGAAAAACATGCATATGCTCCAAATTCATAAGGACAATTAGTGGGCAAGATCAATTTTGCATCTGACACTGGTGTATTTCGTTCAATTTCCATTCCAGTTAATGCCTTGGTTCATTTCTTTTCTCGAAAAATAACTGGCTGAATTTGTGAAGGTTTGTTCAATCTTATTTGTTACCTCCCACATCTTGCATTTCTGAAAACTTTTACCAGACCCACCATTACCTCCATCTATAGGCCACATTCCCATATATGGGACGCTTCCAATTCTTCACAGATTAATGACACTCAAATCTTTATAGGCCCTCACCACCTATTCTTTAGGGGTTTGTTTAAACTTAATGGCTAGTTTTAAAAAATTTGAAGATTTCCCTTCACTTTCCACTCTCCCTGACATCACCGGGATTGTGACGCAGCTGGCTGAGTGTCAGCTGCATTAAAATCACTCTGACCAAAAGGTCATGAGTTCGAAGCCAGCCCGGGTTGGAGTGGGTTTCCAACCAATTGTGTAGCCCGTTGTCGACCTTTGCAACCCGAAAGACAGTTGCATCTGTCAAGTAGGAAAATAAGGTACCACCTTAAAGTGTGAGGAGGCTAAATTAACTAATTTATGAGGCCATTAAAAAAAAGACCAGCAAAAAGCATGCGGGGAATGTGGAAGTACTTCATCAGTGTCGCAGATGGACGATGAAAGCGACAACTCCCCTGGCAGCCAGAAAAAGTTAAATAGCCTCTTTCTATGTCTGTATATGTTGTATGTCAAAATTGGCATTGAATGTTTGCCATATATGTGTACACTATAATCCGCCCCGAGTCCCCTGCGGGGTGAGAAGGGTGGAATATAAAAGCTGTAAACAAATAAATAAATAAATCTGTACTTGTCACTGAATAGAGCAATGGAAGACACTGGAGAAAGGCAAGACTGAGTAGTGTAAAGAGAACTTCTAAGAGCATCAACTTTACTGTCTTGATGGCAATTCAAGTAGTTTGCATGGGATATGGATTGGCTGCCAGAGAGTTCTCATAGCCATAATCTATTCAGAGGAAGGGGCCAACAAAATTAGGTCTGGCAGTAAGAGTGCAAATTGAAGCTAATAAAGCTTTTAATGGTCTTTGGGAACAAGACAAATCTTTGAGGAATTTACTTCAGAATTTCTAACAAACTGTATCAAGACAAAGATAAGAATATATATCACCTGCTACATTCTTTTCTGTAAAAACAGCTAGTCATTTTTTCATTAAAAATTTCTAGCATATGAACCTACTATTGTACCTCACATTCAGAATTAGCTGCATGAAGTTTGTTGGACAACATAAGAATCAACAGTTGATATTCATGGACATCTTTGCTTTCATGAGCACACTAATTAGGTTGCAATTATGCACTTCTTGTATTACATTACCCAAAGCCTATGAGGTAACTATCTAGGAAAGAGAATGTACTGTAGGAATCATATTTAGCATTCTTACCAAATCCTCCAAGGACGTCTTTCATGTTTTGGTTCTCTGAAGCGTTTCACTGAAAGAGAATTAAGGATAATCATTGGATTGCCAAAATTACACCAAATTAACCATATACTCTGCTCAGGTAGATTTGTCATAATTGCCCAAAATGTTATCTTCTGAAATACTATCCATTTTTCCAGATAGTATTTTTGTAGGCCTCCATATGCTTACAAAAAGCATATGGAGGCATTCTAGAATTATTTGTGCTTTCAATACCAAATATCAAGGTTAGGCAGCTTAGTAGGTTCCAGATATTTTAAACAACAATTCCCGCCAGTTCCAGCCTTCATGACCAATGGTGAGGAATGATCAACATTATAATTCAATATATCTGGAATCACTGGGGTTCTTTTTATTAATACAGGACAGTTTACTTTGCACTGGTCTTTAGGACCTCTACCAAATGGTTTGCAAAGTATTTTACATACATTTCTTTTGTATGCTGCCATACATACTCTGCTTCATTGAGTATGGTGCAAAATTGCTGAAATTTCTAATTCTATTAAAAACAAATGAGGAAATGTTTATATAATAAAATGAAGGATGGGAGTAAAGTCTAAGGCAGCTTAGAAAGAAATCGAAAAGTCATTCTAAAAGCAACTACATGGTGAAAGGGAAAGTGCTAATTTTTTGAAGCAGTGTGAACTAGTATGAAAATTAGAGAAAAGGTCTCAATTTGCTCAGTAACTGCAAAACCCTTTAGTTAACTGTCTACACATCACATAACAGAATGAAATGTCTTAGTCAAGAACGTAATCATATTCATTCAAAGTAAATTATGTAGAAGATAAGAAAAGTAGTAAAACAAAATAAGAAGCCTAAGTAAAAGATTTGAAGAAATGCTGGAGGAAATGATTAATCTGAGCTGTATTGAGATGAAAAACAGAAACAAACCTATAAATACAACATTCAGAAAAGGCACATTAATATTGAACGCTTGAAATACTCTAAGATAACACTTGTTGCAACATTGTTGGAATTTTTTTGTTTGTTTGTTTTTTTGTATGGTTTTGTGTCTAAAAGAAAAGATTTCAGTGGAGACCTTTTTCTCACCCTCCACAACAGACTATGCTATAGCACTGCCAATGGGGACAGCTTTTTTTATAAATCTGGCATGACAGAATGTGAGTGTACGAGCTCTGCACAAACCCCTGTTGGACAACTTAAGGTCTTCCATCTTCACTATCCAGGCAGGTATCTAACAACCTCCACTATTCTCAATCCATTCATCTCTGCAATGAACAAATTGATCACTGAAGGCCATCAATACTGGGAGAAGCAAGTCTGGGGAATCAGAGTGATGCTTAGTGCCTTTACAGGATACAAGTTCTCCTTTACTCTTTGATCCGGAAACTTCCCATTCCACTGAGGACCTGATATTTAATTCTATGTAGATGGTATTTTTTAAGTAACAGCTCAGAAGACTGCTTATTTAGAGCCTCAATTTGTATATTTGTCTGTAGGTCTAATATACAGGTGGGGCAAAATTCACTGACACAGTTTTTACAGTTCTTATATGCTTTTTGAATAGGTTTCTGTCTAATTTTATAGAGACTGTCAGATATGGTGAAGTAGGCCTTTTTCACCAGGAGACTTGAGTCTGTGTGGGTGGGTGCGCCTACACCTGCAAGTGGAATTTTGGCAACCCAATGAATTTTGTGGGGTTCAAAAGCTAGTCACTTTCTCTGAAATGTGGTCATGCAGGGGGACAATGCAGCCACCAAATCCTGGCAGTAGCCTATCACTGCTTTAGAGGGATGTTTCCTTTGAGAGGTTTCTCACAACTATTCTTTTCAAGATGAATTCTATACTTCCACCATAGGGTTGTTAAAGACAGAATATACTTAGTGATGCTATTAATTGTGGCCTTGGTATTTTCACCCATTTATAATGGGAGAATTACAGGGAGCGGTTAAGGAGCTCCATTGGCTGCTGTTCATCTTCCAGTCCCAATTCAAGGTGCAGGATACTACCTATAAAGCCCTGAACGGTTTGGGACCTACCTACCTCCATGACCGCATCTCCTACCACCAATCTGCACGATCCCTCCAATCCTCTGGGGAGGCCCTCCTCTCATCCCTTTCTCTATCACAGGCATGGCTTGTGGCAACGAGGGAGAAAGCCTTCTCCGTTGTGCCCCCCCCCCCCCAACTTTGGAATTCACTACCTGGTGAGATTAGGCAATCCCCCGCCCTTGCAGCCTTTAAGAAAGATTTGAAAACTTGGCTATTCCAATGTGCCTTTGGAGAGTTACTATCTATTCCATTTCTGTTTGTTCCATCTACAGTGTTGCCCCTATGATGCACTTCCCCCCGTCCTAAACTGAAAGCCTAACCCCACTGTTCATCCTTTTGGGCTCCTCCCAAATACACTTCTTCTATTTCTACCTCATCCGGGTTTTATCATTTTACCATATCCATTTGGCCCATCCATTGTGTTTGATTTTATATTATGTTATTTTGCTTTGTTTATTCTATTTTGCTACTGTATTATGTTACTGTGATGTGATTTTTGTTGTTTGCATTTTGTATTTTATTTTGCTATGTTGTATCTTTGGGCTTGGCCTCATGTTAGCCACCCCGACTCCCCCTTGGGGAGGTGGTGGCAGGGTATAAATAAAGTTTATTATATTATTATTATTATTATAAAATTATGGACATTTTCAAAGAAGGTAAAATAACATATCTGTGATGCAAAAAACAAAATCTTCATAGTAACCAACTTTGTGGAGCTTTGACAAAAAACATGGTATGGGTTTGTTTTGTTTTGGGTTTGTCTTGTTTTCCTCATACTAACATTGTTTAGTATGAAAAAGAATGTTATACCTTCATTTATTTGTGTGTTTGTATTAGTGAGCACATCTTTTGCAATTATTACTGCTGCTTGTAGACTGAATGTTTCTTTTCTGCCAATGGCAGATCTCAAGGATTGTATTAGGCAAATTCATTTGAGTAACAATAATTTTATTGCAACTATAGTATCAATATTTATAAAACATAAATAAGCATCTGTTGACTAATTAAGCCACCTTTTATGTTAATTCTGTTCTCATATTTCTAAGTCACATTCAAGTAAAAGAGCCTTCTCTAAGCCAGTCTCAACACACTTGTATCTTCATACCAGCTCACTTCTCAAACTAGCATGGGACTAGCATGTCTGGGGTACCTAACCAGAATTTTTGAAAAAATTGTCATTTTCCTGAGACTGGAAAAGCTATTGCTTTTATGTTCAAAAGAAATCTGACTGCTTAAGAAAACGATTAAATGAATACAGCCTTTTCAACTTCCTTGCATGCATACAGTTCTCCTAAGCCAGGGCTCCTCAAACTAAGGCCCGGGGGCCGGATTTGGCCCTTCAAGGTCATTTACCCGGCCCTCTCTTTCAAGTCTGAAATGACTTGAAAGCACACAACAACAGTCAGCCAAAAGCAGGCCCACACTTGCCATTGAAATACTAATAAGTTTATGTTTGTTAAAATTCTTCTTCATCTTAATTATTGTATTGTTTTAAGTGTTTTTTGCACTACAAATAAGATATGTGCAGTGTGCATAGGAATTCATTCATTCATGTTTTTTTTTCTTCAAATTATAATCCAGCCCTCCAATAGTTTGTGGGACTGTGACCTGGCCCTCTGTTTAAAATGTTTGAGGACCCCTGTCCTAAGCAATGGAATAAATGGATATTGAGATGTTTGCTAAGGTTTAAAGAGCAGTATATGAATAAATATATTAAGTATCTAAGAAAGTCTTATTCATGTAATTTCAATTTCCCTGTTGCATATTCTCAATAGACAAAATTACCTTGCTAAAAAGTTAAAAGTCTGTTAACCGAAGGAACCCATTCAGATTTATTTACCACTGCTTGCTATTTGTGTAGTTTTCTACAGGTCTTACCTCAAAGTAAGTTCTTCAAAGCAGGCCTGCCATGAGACAGGTTTATTAATTACAGTCATAGACTGGGATCCAAATAAATTTGAACATGCACAGAAAGGTTATATGTGACCATCTTCTGGTGGTAGTGCCCTTCAAAAGTCTTGTGGAAGAACATAAAGGGTCTTACAACAGGGGGAGGGGTGCTTTGCAAAGCATATAAGAAGCTCAAGGAAAGTGGGGCAATGACAATACTAATGAAGTAATACTGCAAAATGTTAAATTGATTTTGCATATAATGTAGTATTGGCCACACAGTAATTAAACTGAAACTACAACCTTGCACATAGAGAATATCTTCACAATGTGAATTTGGCTCTTTTTAAAAACAAAATTCTGTGCTGATTTCAGAGATAGATACTAATCAACTGGCAGATGCTCACAAAAATGTTGTTTGCATACATATTACTAGAATTCTTCAAAGCAGTAAAACGAAGTTGAGACCTGCCAACAGGCAAAGTGTAAGCTGCCAGCTGGAAACAGATTAGAAAATAAAATATGAGAGCTGGAAAAGAATCTGCTGGTTTCCTGGGGAAAAAATCTGAGGCTATTCCAATTCTCTAATGCTGCTTCGATGGACTACTAATCCAAGAAAATTACAAAAAGCCATTTGAAGAGACATCAGCTTTACAATACATCCAAAATGAAGTTGAGATTGCAAGCTTAGGAAGAAACATCTCAAGAATAGTAACAAGTTCGGGAGAGCAGGAAAAAAGAACTCTCACACCACATATCTGGAATGTTATATGCATCACTTTCCATTGTATATTTTCTGTCCTGACTGTAGCCTCTGGTCCTGCAGACAGGTAATACAGCAGGATAATCAAATGTTGTAGTACAGTCGTTTCTATAAGAATGAGCCACAGACATTCCTGATCTACACAATCTGTACACAGACTGTAGTTTTTGCTACAGTCTATAAAGCACAGCTTGTTTTTCTTTAAAAATTATTTGGTACATTCCACTAACCAATCTATGTTTGCAATACGATCCATATTGCCTCTTCCTTTCCTATACCTTTCCTATACCAAACTTGGTCAGTGGTATTTCTCACCTCATATATGGTAAAATGTTTGAGCAACACTTTGATTGCATGGGAAATGCAATTATCCTGTGGTTACTGCAATTCCTGGTGTCCTCCTTCTTGGGGGTCAACATGTATACTGAGTGTTTATATTCTGTGGGCCTTTTTTGTTTCCATATTTGTTTACAGAATTTTGTTAGAACAGATTCTGCCTCTTTAGCTTAGAGCAGGTCTATTGGTATACCATCTGGTTTTGGTGATTTGTTTTCCAAGTGTTCTGAGTGCAGATACCATTTCACTTTCTTAAATTGGAAAGCCATCTTAAATTGGTCCTTCCTTGAACAAATCTGATAACTTTTCATCTCTTTTATATAATTCTTCAGCATAATGAAAAACACACCTGCTTCATTTTAAAGTCCTATATTTATTTTTACGTCATTACATATTTTACTTACTTAGAGAAATTTAGTTTGACAATCCCCTGACTTCTGTCTTATAATCTAAAAAGAAACAACACACAAGGAAAAGATTATGGCGCTGGGCGTGGAGATTAAGTCCAGCAGATGCTGGCTGTTCTTCTTTCCCTCCCAAAAGTGGGATGGAGAAGGGTTTTTCAGCACTTGTGGGCCAAGACAAACAGAGCCATGCCTTCCTGTTTCTCTCATCCTCCAGAGGCCACAGCACAGTCAGGATGGAAGGAGGTCTGGATCAAGGCATTGTGACACTATGAATGGTTACTGTTCGATCAGATTCACCACATTGTTAACAAATAACCATTAATCAGTCAAGGGCTTTCTGACTGGAATAATTTAATAACAGGAATGTCATGCACTGGTAACTTCTTGATTAGAATACTATAACATTCTACACATGGGGCTTCCCTTGGAAGCTACATAGAGTGAAAAATGTAGTAGGTAGATTATTGACCAGAGCATCACAAAGAAAGAACACAGCAATGACCTTAAAAGAATTACAATATACATCTGGTCTGAATTCAGAGTATTGCTCATGACATTCAAAGCCCTAAATATCTTTGGGACCCTGACACCAGGGCTGGTTATGGAGGGACCTGTGATGTCATTGATTTGTATTTGAAAGCACCAATTGCTTATTAGGTGACTAGCTATTGGGAGGAGAGAGAGAATGGATGTTGAAGTGGAATCTTTCAGGAGATTGTGTAAGGCTGGTGAATGACAACTGGGAGTTTTCAGTTTGAGTAGAATGCATTTTATAAAAGTTTTGAGTTAGATTAGGGTTGGGTTGAGAGAACAGAGTTCAAGTCGAGTGATTGGTTCTGAGTAAATTTGTGAGGAATGCTTATGAGAGTGATGTTTTAAAAGGTAATAAATAATCTGCTGTGTTATGTCAACTACTGTATATAAAGCTACTTTGGATCTCAATCAAGAGAGAAATGTGGCACTGATACAGAAAGGTGTAACCTACTGAGGGTCCTCAAAATTAGTGTCACACAGGAAGTTCTTACATAGTGACAGATGTGGGGATCACGGAAAGCCATCAGCCTTGGTAATTGCAGTGGAAAACTTCACAATTGGCGGATTAAAGGTTAAAAAACCACACATTTTGTCACAGTGGTGAGATTGCCTGAGACAATGGCTCACAGTTGGTTGCATTTGTAGGATTGCCCAAGATTGCAGTATTGCCCACAATTGGTGGGATTAGGACTGGAAAACCCCTATATTTGGTGACCACAGCAGCCTCACAAGGGCCTCCCTCCCTCCTATCAATGGAAGCTACATACAAAGTGAGGACATGAAAATAGGCTTTCAAAATTCAGACACAATATTCATTATGACCCCGACAACCAGCAGCAATGACCCCCTACCCACTTTGTGTTTCAGACACCAAGGGAAGAGACGCCTTGGTAGTCTGCTGGCCTCTGCTAAGCTTCAATTTATCATATGCCCACTTGGGTTCATCTCCAAGCAGCTCCATCTTCTGCCTCCCCACTCTTCTTGCCTTTTTCTCTCTTCTGCCCACTGGCTTCTTTGCCATCAGTAGGAGACCTTCACAGAACAATGGCCCCGGCGGAGGGGTGTGTACGGAGAAACTGAGACATCTCACTCTGCTTTAAAAAATTTTTTTTTCAATATGTGGTTGGTTAAATCCAAGGATGAGTATGGAAGTTCCTCAATCCTTTCCAGAGGGGGAATTCCAAAGCTGAGTTGCAGTTCACGAAACAGCCTTCTCTTTCATCCTTCATAGACAGGTTTCAGATAATGGGGGAAGACAATCACAAAAGAATTGATCCTGAATCATAGCCAGCACTTTGAACGGTGAATATAAATAAATCAATAGCAGTGAGATTGCAATAAAACTGAATCATAATTCTCCCATGCCTTCAAGTTGCCTGTTGACTTATGGCAACCTCATGAAATTCATAGGATTTTCTGAGGCAAGGAATACTTGAGGGTAGTTTTTCCAGTTCCTTCCTCTGAAATATAGCCTAAAGCAGAGCTTTTAAAACTTTTTCTATTTGCAATCCCTTTCCATCTGAGAAATTTTTACATGACTCCAGTTATATAAATATATAGCCAAACCAAAAAACTGGTTTGATAAAGAGTGCATAATGATAAATAAACAGATTCGCTCACTTTACAATGGCTATCGCACCACTTCAAACACCCTCCTTCTTATAACAATTAGAGAGTCTAAGCAACAGCTCCAGCTCCTTATGGGCCAAAAACATAAGGCACGCATCATAGCTGACTGGAAGCAGCTGCTGGAGGCATCACAATCAAACGACACCAAGAAATTCTGGTCAATAGTAAACAAAACAAACTACCCCCAGGAACCACCCAGAGCAGATATCTCCCTAGAGAGATGGGCCGAGCACTTCTCGAAAGTGTTCGCTGGAATAAACCCTCCCCAAGAAAACGAGGACAGTGGAGAGCTAGTGGGTCCAAGCTGGGAGCCGGTTACATCTCAGGAAATCACCGACTTGATACACAACCTAAAGACAAATAAGGCCCCAGGTAGCGATGCCATTATCCCTGAAATATTGAAGGCAAACCCACTGTGGTGGGCAAATCTACTAGCAATCCTCTTCACAAGGATCAACGAAACGGGGTACATGCCAAACGCATGGACCTCCTCTATAATGGTCCCAATATTCAAAAAAGGAGACCAAAACGATCCAACGAACTATCGGCCCATTAGCCTGCTCTCCATAATAGGGAAGATGTATGCCAAGCTCCTGAAAACTAAGCTAGAATCATGGGTCAACCAAAACAACATAATTGGCCCAGAACAAGCAGGATTCGCTAAGGGGAAATCAACATTAGACCAGACTCACATCTTGGCCCACCTAGCCAACAAATACTCAAAAAATTGCCCTAATAAGCTAAACGTGGCCTTCTTGGACCTGAAGGGGGCATTTGACTCTGTGAACAGAGAAAAGCTGTGGGAAAAACTAGCAGCCCTCAACATAGACCCAAGACTCCTCTTCTTGATCAAGAAATTGCACAACCAAAACCTCTCCCAGGTGAAAGACCACAGGGGATGCCTGTCAAACCCGATCCTGGTCCAAAAGGGAGTCAAACAAGGGTGTGTACTAGCCCCACTCCTCTTCAACATCTTTTTGCACGATCTCCCTACTGCCCTGGCTCAAGTTGACGGGCATAGCCCCAAGATTGGCCCAAAGCATGTCCCCCTCTTGCTATTTGCGGATGACGCAGCCCTATTATCCCTCTCTCATGTGGGCTTAAAAAGACTCCTGCATAAATTTGTTGACTTTTGCGAGGCGAACGAACTGCAGGTGAACTACGACAAAACCAAAATCCTGGCGTTTGGGAAAAGCAACAAAAGACAAGTCTGGAAGATAAAGGGCCACTATATTGAGCAAGTAAAACATTTCAAATACTTAGGTCTCTGGTTTAGCAACAACTTGTCATGGTCCACCCACTTAAAATATACACTGGCCCGGGCCAAATCGAGTGGCTGTGCGACCAGGAGGTTCTTCCACTCCAGGGGTAATCAATATATCCCCTTAGCTCTGCAAGTCTTCAAAGCAAAGGCGATGTCACAACTTCTCTATGGAGCACCCATCTGGTTAACCCCCAATAACAGCGCCATCAGATCTTTTCATTCGAAATTCCTCCACAAACTATATGGTGCCCCCAACTGTGTCCCGTATGCAGTTCTTTGTCTTGAATCTGGGCAATATTCTATTGAGGCTACCATCTGGCTAATCGTCATTAAATTTTGGCTGTCTATACACTATCGAAGTCCCAGAGACTCTCTGACTCAACTCACCTTGAGCGAACTCCACCACTCCAAATGGTGCTCAACTGTCCTAGCAAAGATCGGGGAATTGGGCTACGACAGCGATTTCCTGACCCTACTATCTTTTCCCGAGATTTTTACCCTCATCAAAAGGAGGCTGCTAGATAGGGACCACAACCAATTGTTGAGCTTGGCAAACAAATCCTGCTCACCTATTAACTTGGCAATTCCATACACACAGGGAAATCCAGCCTTTTACATCACAGAGCTCACCAACCCCTCTTACAGAAGAGCCTACATGCTGGCTAGATTTAACATCATGCCATCGCCGCTCCATAGAGGAAGACTCAATGGCCTCCCGAGCGACAAGAGGGTCTGCCTCTGCAGCACAGGTCAGCTAGACTCCATACCGCATATTCTCCTGCACTGTCCACTCTACCAGGAGCTAAGATCCAGTCTGCTAACACAAGTTTTAGACTCACTGAAGAACCGCAGCGATTCTGACAAAGTGATTTTGCTTTTAAATTGCCAGGACTTTAGCTGCTGCCTTTCAGTGGCAAGATTCCTGAATGAAGTCTGCAAACTGAATGTGTAGCAAACGAGAAGCCCTTTTCTATTATGTGTACTATTTTTTATACTCTCTGCCATGTTATGCCAATAAAGGCTTATTGTATTGTTGTATTGTTGTATATAGAACAGGTATAAAAAGCAAACATTTACTGAAAATAAATCAACATTTGTGAGGCTTGGTAAACAGGCTGATTTTTTGTGGAGTACAGCTGAAAAATTTTCTGCAGAGTCAACTGTACATACCATGCATTATTGCTAACATATATGTATAAATAGGTTGCAGGCAGAAATCATTTACTGTTGCCAAATTTTTCGTGACCCCCAACTTTAGCCAGGGGGAATCCCATTTGGGGTTTGGACCCACAGTTTAAGAAGTACTGGCCTAGAGCACCTGGTATTTGTTGATGATCTGTCATTCAAGTATTAACCATAGCTAATCCTGCTTAGCTTTCCAGAACAGTTGGGATCTGCATTGTTGAAGGCTTTCATGGCTGGAATCACTGGGTTGTTGTAGGTTTTTTCGGGCTATATGGCCATGTTCTAGATCTGGGATCTGGTTAATTCAGCCTAGGGCTAGCTCCAATTAACCACTGTATTAAGTAACCTGAACAACATGAGTTTTCCAAAATATTCTTCCAAGAAAAACAACCCTCCCTTAATTAGGAAGTCTGCCTAGCTGATAGGAAAGCTAGCCCTTTTTGTTTCAAAACAGTTTACTATTGAAAATTGATCATCATAATTTAACATTTATAATCTTCTGGTCAAAAATGGCTCCTGAAAATGATAAATAGCTTATCTTCTGATAAATAAATTCAGAAAACTGGTATAATAATAGTTTGTGATTATCTGTGTAAGTCATGGACAGTGGGCCTTTGGCATTAACTGAGGTTTAGTTCTGCTCCCCCCCCCCCCAAATACCAAAATCTGTGGATATCCCATATTATGCAATGATGTAGTAAAATAGTGCTTTTTATGTAAAATGGCAAAGAAGTCTGTTAAAAACAGCTGGCTAGGGTCTGGTTAAACATGTTTTAGTAAATTTAAGTTTTCTACAACTAGTATCTTCATTTAAACAAAAATATTTTTCTAGTAATTTTTAAAATATTCAATCAAAACTGAGTTTTGACTGAATATGTTAAAAATTACTAGAAAAAATTGCAGCACATTTTATTTAGTTGCACACTTTTTTCATAACTGGGAGTCACCCCCAAATATAATTCTTCCATTATACTATAAAGGAATTTCACAGAGCTATTATTATTATTATTGCCTAATAAGCTCAAATATGGTCTAATTACAATGGACACAGTAATTTCACAGGTATTTTAAAGAGAGCATTACATATCATGCTGCCTTTTAACACCTTGAAATCATATCATGCAGACCCCGTACACCCAAAATTGCAGCCCAGTAGTTTCCCCAGGATTATGTTTTCAGAATCATATTCTGCCAAGTGCTAACTCTGCAGTGTCGGCAGGGAGAAAACTAATTTCACATGCATTTTTGCAAAAGGAAGAAGCATCAATGTGCCTAGTCAGTCTTTGATGAAACAAATTATGTTAATCTATTTCAATTTGGTTTGTCTTGTGGGATGATCTTTAACAGGAGCTTTAGGAGCGTTGAAGACCGGTTGATTCTCCTGGACTTCTCAGAAACTTTTACTAAAGAATTCTTCAGGAGAGGTTATGTGAATTGTATGAGTAATGAACTTAATAGACGTTTCATTCATATTTGGATGGCTGTATCTCTCACTGCCTACTAATTTATACACATGTAGATTTACAAAGATCAAATATTTTTGTAATACAAAACTAATATGCTGTAGTACATCCAATCTAGGGATTTCCAGATCTCAGGACAAGGCCTCAAGTTGCCAGGTTTTAGAGGCCATGCCCTACCTCGAAATGAGTACATAAATCCTACAATTTTGATGGGCTCAGCTTCAGGTAAGAAGAAAGGTCTTGTGGAAATCTTCAGCTCAGCTAGTACAGCAGCCACATGCATCATTTGCATGGTTTATCTTATTTTTTTCATGCAGCTGGCAAAGTTTCTGCTTGGGTGCATGAATTTACACCCAGAATCCTCCTGTCTTCCTCCTGTGGTACCAGAGTACACCCTCTGCTCTGTATTCACCTTCTAGCTAAAAATAAGATTCCTATCCCATATGTTTAAGTAAGTAAGAAGGAATAATCCCTAATTTCACCTTGATCTAAAAATGGTGCCTTGATCTAAAAATGATCACCTTGATCTAAAAATGATCACCTTGATCTAAAAATGATCACCTTGATCTAAAAATGGTGGAAATAGATTCTGTCTATTTCCAAATAACAAAATACATTCTTCTTGTAACAATCTGTGAGAAAGTATGGTTGGTACTTAACATATAAGGACTGACCAGGAACGTTACCTAGGTTGTAGGTTTGGGACCAGAAACTTCAGAGTGTGGGATAACTCCAAACCAGCAACCCTAATTCAACTACAAACAGGTAAACATGGAATACACTTATACTGTATAATATATCACAGGGAAAAAGTTTTGCAGACATTTAGTTAAAACACAGTTTCTTTCTAAAAAGCTGTAATGGTGTCCAATATATCTGAAAGATCCACTTTGCTGAATCAAATGTAGCTTCAGGTTGAAAGGAATGTTTAGAAATGGAAACTAGGGAACTTTACCATTGACTGTTTAATTAAAAAAAACTAATTATTTATCCCAGTAATTTCTAACTTCATTAATATCAAACTTAGTAATTTTCAACAAACATTTATAAACTAGACCTGTTGGTTTCAGTTTCTCTAAGAATATAATTAATGCTTCCGATTAATGCTTTGGCCCTAGTAATAAATTGTACTGTGCCTAGCATGGTCAATATAGAGCCTGCCACAAAGTCAGCTTATTCTTTGTGTAAGCAACCTGAAGGATCCTCATTCAAAACCCTTTTAGTTTACATAGAAGATGCATTTGCCATAACAAGAACAACAAAAGAAGTATCGATAAACACAGCAGTACTCTCGTGCACTTTTTTTCACAGCTGTGGAAAAAGATTCACAGCTGAATCCCTTCTGATCATTGGGATTCTTCAGTCTGTCCTCTCTATCTTCTGCGTATACAAAAAGGCATAGGGGCATCCACTGGGGAATTTGGAGCCTGGATATAATCTTAGACAGATTATAAATTTTGTAACACCAAGTAATTGCCATGATTTGTAGGCATTTTGCTCCATTCTCCAACACATCAGGGGCCAAATGACTGAGGAAGAGGAGCCTGCCTTACGGAAGAACTGACCTGTCCCTTATAGTAGTGAAGGGCACAGAGCAGATCAAAGATAAAAACCTTCCATATAATATATTCCCTGACCGATATGAAGAGACACATTGTCTCTGATCCAGGACAGAATATACAGTGATCCTAAAAAGTTGCTATTGATGCCCCTGTCCTCTATGAGTTCCACAGTTTAACTATGTGCTGTTTGAACTATTTCCTTTCTCTCTTCTAAACTTCCCACTATTTTGGTTCAAGGAACTGCTCAAGTTATAATTTACGAACAACGGAAAAAATGTATTGCCAAAGGTTTTCATGGCCGGACTCACTGGGGCGTTCTAGCAGCATTTTCTCCTGATGTTTTGCCTGCATCTATGCCTGGCATCTCCAGAGGATCTGATGGTGGTAAAGCAAGTGGAGTATATATAACTATGTATGTATTTACCCCACCCTGGACATTCCACAGGTATATATACTTCACTTACTTCATCACCATCAAATCCTTTAAAGATGCCAGGTGAAACGTCAGGAGAAAATGCTGCTAGAACATGGCCATACAGTCCTGAACCACACAACATCCCAGTGGAGAAAAACATTTCTCTAATTTCTTATTCTGCATAATGAATAATTTTACACACTTCAATCATGTCACCACTTCCTCCCCTTTTTTCTAAACTTAAAGAGTCCTTCATCTTTTTAAACCTTGTATTCAAGTGGAGTTACTACAGTCTCTTTGTTATTTTGGTTACCTTTTCCAAAGAAGACAACTTGTGGAAGGCAGCAAAACTAAATAAAGGCATCTTGGCTTCAGATCTAGGGTTGTTTTACTATAATTACAAATTCTCAAACTAGAGTGGGTTTCCTCGGGTCTTAAGAGAAAGGCAAGGAAGCAAAAGTAAAAATTTCCTCTAAGTTGTCACTACGCAAATCATTGTTTAGGCTGAGGGTTCCACATGATTCTTACACATTGTATAAAACAGAAGATTCAAGACATCATTTAGAGCTTGAGACTATTCATCAATGTGAAATATGAATTCTAGTCCTCAGCAGTTTCTGGTACATAACATGGATAGGACTGCACCTTTTACATACGCAGAATGAAGCCACATTATCATTTACACATGCCTGAATAACAGGTCTCTAGATGAATAAATACATGTCCATATATGCAAATAAAAACACAAAAAAGTACACGAATTGATGCATAAAGGGATCTTAAGACATCAGGTTGCAGATAAGGATTTTGTACATCCTTCTGTGCACCATCTGTAGCAATTCCCCCATCTGCCAAGCAGACTATGCAAAGCATATGCATGATGCAGCTTGTCATATAAATGGCACTGAATACAATAATCAAAATCCTTCACATATGCACATTCAAGCCTATAAGGGCATGCCATATTCCCGTAGTGGAAGAGTTCAAGTCTAACCATTTACAGTGAAGGAAGAACCTTCATTAAACCTTCTAACAAAAAAATAATGCAGCTATTTCCTGCTATCCACTAGAGTTTGGTTCCCAGAACATCTCCCCCAACCCTCACAGATATCAAAAATGTGGTGTTTCAATCGCATTATATACAATGTAGTAAAACGGTGGCCCTATAGAGATGGCAAAATCATAATTTACTTTCAGGGTTTCTATACAAAAGATTTTCAAGCTCTGACTGAAGACTCAAGCATGTGAGGGGCCAAATGTAACGTACTAGGAGTGTCAGAGGCTATTTGCTTCTTAGGCAATATAAACCATTAGCTTTTTTAAAAAAATAAAGAATATGAAACTGTTAATTTTGATTGCTATATATAGCCTGACAACACAGTACAAAGCCATGAATTTGTTTATTAAAATTATTTGTCAACCTTTTCCAGACTAGTTTCCAGGCAGTTCTCATTAAGATATAGCTAGTAATCAAGTCTATCAATTAAATTCACAATTAGTAACAGAATATTAGGATGCTCACTGAAGAGAAAAGGAAAATAGAGGACAGAGGAAACTCTAATAATAGTGTAGATTAGAGTTGAAAGATGCATGCACTGAGATTACAAAAACTTCTCCCCACCCACTATTTAGTAGTGGTGGGTAATCATGGTCCTTTGAGATTTTCTTTTTTTGGCTGTCACTCCCAAAAATGGTCATGGTCAATGGGGAAAGATCGTGAGAATTGCAATTCTACAATATTCTGAGGGCCATGGTGGTTGTTCACTCATCCTGTGCAGGGATATTTCAGAAGGACAAAAAAGATGACACCTTTGCACTTTCCATTCTCTAGAGTAGACTATCTCCTTCCGTCCCAGCAATACAGTATATCACAGACAGGTAGATTTTAGGCTTATAAAAACTACTTTGTACTTCACAATACACAAAGCCAATATCTGTGGCTTGGAAAGGGCATTAAAAAAAGATATGTACCTCTGACTACAGGCTCATTTGTGGAATTTCTTAGCACTACCAATACTGGAGTTCACAGTTAGATCATTCCACACATTTCAACCATGTTTTCTTGATTTCAGCTACTTAATTTGAAAAGTGGTTTGTGTATGTGTGTGTGCATGTGTATGAAGACTTCTGTTCTTGCTCCAACTAAACAGATGGCAGCCAGGAATCCTTGCTGATCTGTTCTGAGTCACCCAGAGATCCCTTAGTACCTTCCAATCTATCTTTTGCTGAATCCTGCCACATGTAATAAAGGGCTCATGCCGACAGCTGCATAGCAAAGTGGAAGAGGGAATATTACTCTCGCACCCTTCCCCACACATGAAACTTCACTTTTGTCAAGAGGGCAAAACAAACTTCCAGTTTCAGAGTGACTGGAGTCTTCAATAGTAACAGAAACCTTTGAAACGGAAGATATACTGAAGTATTTTCTTGCTAGTCTCATTTATATTCATTTCCTTTTACTGTTTATCTAAAGCATATACACCAAACTGCAGTCAGGAAAGCTGATCAGCTTTTAGACTAATATAAACAAGACAGCTCTTGCCATCATGCTTACAATCTAAAGATACTAGATACAAAAGGAAAAAAAGGTATGAGGAAGGAAAGAGAAAAATGAAAATGTCAGAACAAGTTCATAGTTACTTGATACTTCTAGTAACTAGCTGGGATGGAAACAAGATACGGTACTCCTGTTTCAAAAGAGGCTGCAGTGTGTCTTCAAGAAGTGATCTGATAACTTATCAGTACCATTGTTGAAATGGGCCATAATACAACTGGAAGTTTATAGGATTCAACGTTACTGGAATCTGGAAGCTTCTTATCATGCCCACCCCAGTAAATAAGGTTCAAGGAACCGCGTAACAGAATAGGGGATTCTAATGAATCATACGGTGTGCGTATTAGAAGCACCAAGACAGTAAAAACACTCTGCTGCTGAACCCTGACTTTATAGTGTATGCTGCTGAATCATGACTTACAGTGTTTCAATTTCAAGCATAACCAATGCTTTCTGAAAAAATAAGTTCTTTTAAACTAGGACTTGCTTCACTTGCTCTTGGGACTGAAGTTTCCATATACACTATCAGAAGTTGCAGTCCAAGAATTATCCAGCTATGCCTTGCACCAGCCTTCCGTTACCTGGCACTTTCCAGGTGTGATGAATGGAAACTTCCATTGTCCCAAATCTGTATGGTCAACAGTGGAAAGCTGCTTTAAAGTTTAGAATAATTACCTCCAATAAAAAATTGTGGTACAGGTTAGGTGAACCATGATATTCCTGTTCCAAGACTAACTTTAGCCAGATGGTTTTCTGCTGCTCTACAGTCTAGGGCACAGTGCCTAGGAAGAACTTCCCAAAGGTGGCTCCTTCTACACTGCCAAATAGTCCAAATTATCAAAGCAGATAATCTGGATTTTATATGGCAGTGTAGAAGGGGCCCGTGAGAGTTATTTGACAATGGAATATGCCACCTTGGGATGTAGTAGAGTTTCTTCTGTAGAGGTTTTTAAACAGATGCTGAATGGTCAACTGTCGGGAGTGCTTTAACTATGTATTCCTTTATCACAGGAGGCTGGACTAGAAGGCTCTTGTGGTCTCTTCCAAATCTAGGATTCTATGATTTATGTACCCATGGGGCAATCTCAAACCATGCCACACTGCTTTAGGTATCATTTTTTCAATGCAAAAATATGAGGATACTGCTAGCACATGGATGCATCAGGCTGGATGGCCAGTGGAAACAATTTTTTAAGCCCATAGTCATTGCTGTCACTATTTTTCCTCAGCTTCCTTTATCAACCTTTTTCAATACATCAGAGCACTTTTCCCTATTTTTCACTGGCTTAGCCTTAAATACAGGAGTAGGAAATACTCTTGGTTTGCACTGTAAGAACTGTCCATGGTCCTCAAACGTTTTTTAAAGTCTTTCAAAACAACGTCATTTCAAAAAAGTAAAAGAAAAAGTGCAGTCATGTATTACAAAATATTATCTACCCTCCAGTAAATGAGTAGAAACTTCTCTAGTTCATGCTACTTTGAAAAATGCTAACTACAACATCCAAAAATTCCATTATTCAGCCTATGTTATTGCATTGCTTCACTGTGAAATCACAGAAGTATTACATTTACTAATCATGGTAAATATCCCACAAGGAATTTTGCTATATTGAATTTATTATAATGCTAAAAGTAGGAAGTTTAAAATAATTTCAAAGACGAGTGTCATTTGCATAATTGAGCTTTGGTAGTTGGAAATCTAATTCTGTTCTAATATTAACTCAATTTGGTGAGTGCTATTCACTATTATAAGAGAAGTCACATATGAGAATGATTTTTTTCCAAAATAGCAATAGTAATAAATAGCAATTTCAGGTCTCTGATCAAAACAGTATGCTTTATGCTCTAGAGCAGGGCTTCTTAAACTTTTTCTACTTGTGAACTCTTTCTGTCTAATAGTTTTTTTCCAAGACCCTGGGTATATAGATTTATAAAATAGGTATAAAAATCATACATTTACTAATAATAAATCAGCATTTCCGAGGTTTGCTAAACAGGTTGATTTTCCTTTTTCTGGAGTACAGCTGAAGCATTTATGCAGAGTCCACTATAAATACTGCACATTGTTGTTAACAGTGACACCAGAGGCACTTGAAGTGGCCAGCTTCTGGTCAAAGGAAATTTAGTATGATGCCAAGTTTTTAACTTTGCGGTTTTTCTATGCATTATAACCGTATTCTCAATTAACCGCTGACATGAAATGTAAAATAAATAAATTGTTAACAGATTTGCATACATTTCTAGGTGGCGTTCAGTAACTTTTTGCTGTTGACAAATTTTCCTGACCTCAACACTGAGCTAGGGGGACCCCATTTGGGGTCAGAACCCATAGTTTAAGAAGCAGTGACCCAGAGAAGGGCTAGAAATTGTGCAGTATATGATCCAGCAAGCCTCCCCTTAAAGCTTGATGTTGTTTTTTAAAAGTAATTTTTTACTCCAAATAGAGAATGTATAAACCATAAATACTTGGGCACACAAATCTACAACTTATAGCTATTTTGGAAGGCTTTGATAATTGGGGGTGGGGTTGCTCAAAACAACCTTTTTAAGAACTCGAGGTACCCGCTAATTGTTTCAGCTTATGAAAAAGAGAAGAACTGCCTGCAGGCATTAAAATGGTACAGCGTACAGACAAAGGAATCAGAAAAGTCGTGTAAGATTTTCTGGAAAAGAAATACTAAAGGGTGTGCGCATGTGTGTACAACAATAACAATAGCAATAGGGTGTGGGCGCATGCCACAGTCTTTAAACTACCAGACATACTCAACAGCCATGGCATACAGGCAGATTTTTAAGCACAAAACATGGAACAGGGTACTCAAAGGGAAATGGCAAAGTTTTCAATGTTCTCCCTTTGGCCACCAAGTTTAATCCAAGTTACCTTGAACATTAACTAGCAGCCCTTTTTTCCCCTATTTGCTAACTTTAAAAACGTTTAATTTTTATACATGTGTTTCTTCTTTTTTCTGGTAAACACAGTTAAGAGCTTGAACTGCAGAAATTTCAAATAGGCATGTACAGGCCATAGCTAATGTACAAACGTAGTAATGCTTTCATACATCTTGCAATGATGCCTTGTTTTATTATATGTTGTTTCTTTTTATGATTTTCTAGTCACTGAAGAAAGCCTTTGCAAGAAGAAGCTGAAATGTATTAGGTGTTTTATCAGTAAATCATTCATCTATTGAGTTGTGTTTCCAGTTTTTTCTGCTATAATCATATATTCAGCAGTCAGGGCATGGGTCTTTTAACTACTGCATTTTATAACTGTGGGTTAACACAGCATCTTGCACAGGAAAAATGAAGGCAATTCTTGAACATCAAAGCTTAATATCATCAATGGGTCTGAAAAGAATCAAATTAATTAAGGAGGTATTAAGTTAAGGCAATGGTAATGGTAGATCAGGTAGATCAGGATTTAATGCTAGATTTCATGGTGATATTCAGTAACTCTCAAAGGGTTATGACTTAGGAAATGCCAGTAAAAGTAGCAAGCATTGATGGAGAGAAATAGGAAGTGAAACTTGCCATAACTAACTTAGTGCTAATTAGTAATATCTTAGCAAGTTTTCCTTCATCTGTAAATTATGAGTATTGATTACATTTCTGCCCTTAATTTGCAGAACTCAAAAGACATTGGAAGAGATGAGAACAAAAGCTTATCTAGTCCTACATTTTGTTCATATAGTGACCAACAAGGTGCCCATAGGAAGTCCACAAACAGGACATGAATTGCAGCAATATGATCTTAGAGCAACATTCCCTAGTGAGAAATATATAGTGCGAAGCTAGCTTTTTTAAAAAAAACAATTTATGGGTCTTAGGGTGCACTAGGTGACTAACTCTATTCAGTCGACTCTAGGATTCCAATAAAACAAACGCATCAAGAAAATCTCACAAACTGAAGCACTCTCTACTCTTACACGAAAGTAAATTCTTCATGTTGAAAATTAAACTGGGGGTGAGATAACTCTTAGAAAATATAAAAAAATGATTTCCCAGATTATAAACATGAACCACTCTGTTGGATT
Organism: Anolis sagrei; assembly: GCF_037176765.1. Lineage (NCBI taxonomy): Eukaryota > Metazoa > Chordata > Lepidosauria > Squamata > Anolidae > Anolis > Anolis sagrei. The sequence continues at coordinate 67,878,937 of NC_090022.1, read as the reverse complement.
CGCAGAATCTAAAATATCAAAACCTACAAGATGTTTTTTCGCGAGTGCGAAAGCAGACTACTAAAATTGCAGTTCTCAAAGAAGTCTGCCAAGAAGTTGTTATATTTACTTTTTGTGGGATAAGTGTTAGAATAGGTGCTTAAAACAAAAAAACACCTTTTACAAAAAATTTAAGCAGCTAATATACACACTACCTGTACTCATGCTCAATAACCAATAAAATGAAAACAAAAACTGACATGAACTTTCCCCTAAGAACTTGTTTAACCAGAACAAACTACAACATAATGACATCTTGAACTGTTTACTCTGGAAAATGACAGCCAAGGTTAAATAATAAAGTAAAAGCAGAATGTTCATGCATCTGTGCCATCCACAATAAATGACAAATGTAACACCTGTTAACAGGACCCAGTTACAAAGCATCGTTCAAAATAGGGACCCCTCCCCAATAGGAAAGTAGTGAATGGTTGGCAATCGCTTAACTCCATTTCCACATCCGATGGAACACTCAACAAAATAAGCAAACTGCTTGGAGTGCTATGCAGCAAGTATGGGATATCGGCAGGATCTTTTGAATACACAGAACATTTAGGAAGACCTGGTAAAACCTTTTTTAAAACGTATACATTCATAGGCTCTCAACTCCTACAATATATGTGTGTGCATCATCATGCAACAAAATTATCCTTGCACAGAGATGCTCTAAAATCCACTTCTTCAGATGAGCCTTTAAAATGATTGAAAAAGATCCCAAAGGCCATCCAGTCCAACCCACTGCCATGTGGGAATGAAAGCACTCCCAGCAGATGGCAATCCAGCCTGTTTAAAAACCTCCTGAGAGGTAGAGTTTAACAGAATTGATTTTAAGAGCCTTTTCACTTGCATTTTATTATTTTAACACGAGGTGTTAAAGACCATAAATTGTTTAATTCTATTTCAATTTCCACTTTTGACAAGCTTTCAGTTACATTGCTCTTGAATTAAACTATTCAAGAGCTTTGAGTTCTAATTTGGGGAAGAAAAGCAGATCAGGGGCCTTTCAATTCTAGAATTAATGCCAATTGAGACCACTTTTTTCTTTTTTACCACTTAAGCTGCTATGGTTCGATGCCATGGCATCCTGGGATTTGCAGTTTCACAATGTCTTGAGCGCCTCTGCCAAATAGTACTGGTGCCTCACCAAATGACAAATACCAGAATTCCATAGCATTGAGTTGTGGCTTTTTAAAAGTGGTATCAAACTGCATTAGTTCCACAGCATAGATGCACTACTAATAGGAAGAAGAAGAAGAAGAAGTTGTTGTTGTTCTTTGGGAGTGAGAGCCAAAGAACAAACCCCAAACTATGGAGGAGTTGAGAAGGGAAAGAGGATGGGCAGGGAAGTAAAAAAAGCAGCTGACAAATGCCAGCAAAGAAAGACTGACAAGGGAGGAAGGGGGAAGCTAGAGAGAGAAAAGCGAAAGAGGAAGATAAGCAGAGAAAGAGGGAGAACTAGATGCAAACACAGAGGGTGACTGTGAAGTCTCTTTACAATTTAAAAATATTATTACAAAGGCAATTGATGAAATACCTTAATCAAATCTGTTCAAAATACTCAGTGGTTATCAAAGTTTTTTTAATCACATTACATTTGTGATTTTAAAAAATCAGGTACCCTGTTAATGAAAGAGCTATTGTTAAATATAACAAACCCCTAAAATGGCTACTCCTCAAGAGAAGGCACAGTGTGTATCTTTAAATGGTAAGGAAACTTTAGGGACACCCTGCATGTATATATACACATACAAAGACAAAGAGGAAGAAGGAGAGAGAAAAGAGAGGAGAAAGAAAATAAGAGAGAGAGAGATGGAGAGGGAAAGAGAGGCAGGAAGATATAGAGACAGAAAGATGGATGGAAAAGGAGAAAGAAAGGAGGAGAAAGAGAAGTAAAGAGAGGGGAATTAGAGGGAGAAGAGAGAGAGAAAAGGAGAGAGAGCAGGAAATAAGGGGGAGAGATGGAGAGAGTGGGAGAGGGAAAGAGAAAAAGAGAAGAAGAAAGAGATACAAAGAGAGAGAAGAGATGGAGGGAAAAGGAGAAAGAAGGGGTGAAAGAAAAGGAGATGAGCGGAAATAAGAGGGAGAGAGAGATGGAGAGAGCGGGAGAGGGAAAGAGAGAAGAAAGAGAGATAGAGAAGAGATGGAGGGAAAGGGAGAAATAAAGGGAGAGAAAGAAAAGTAGAGAGGGAGAAATTAGAGGGAGAAAAGGATGGATAAGAGAGAGAAAGAAAGAAAAGGAGAGAGCAGGAAATAAGAGGGAAAGATGGAGAGAGAAAGAAAGAGAAAGAGAAGAAAGAGAGAAGAGATGGAGGGGAAAGGAGAAAGAAGGGGGAAAGAAAAGTAGAGATGGGGAAATAAGAGGGAGAAAGATGGAGAGAGTGGGAGAGAAAGAGAGAGGATGAAAGAGAGAGTTAGATAGAAAGGGAGAAAGAAAAGTAGAGGAGGGGAAATAAGAGGGAGAGAGAGATGGAGAGAGTGGGAGAGAAAGAGAAGATGAAAGAGAGAGAGATAGAAAGGGAGAAAGAAGGGGGAGAAAGAAAAAGCAGAGGAGGGGAAATAAGAGGGAGAGGGAGTGAGTGGGAGAGGGAAACAGAAAGAGAGAAGATGAAAGAGATAGATAGAAAGAAGGGAGAAAGAAGGGGAGAAAGAAAAGTAGAGATGGGGAAATAAGAGGGAGAGGGAGAGAGTGGGGGAGAAAGAGAGAAAATGAAAGAGAGAGAGAGATAGAAAGGGAGAAAGAAGGGGAGAAAGAAAAGTAGAGGAGGGGAAATAAGAGGGAGGGAGAGAGATGGAGAGAGTGGGAGAGAAAGAGAAGATGAAAGAGAGATAGATAGAAAGGGAGAAAGAAGGGGGAGAAAGAAAAATAGAGGAGGGGAAATAAGAGGGAGAGAGAGATGGAGTGAGTGGGAGAGGGAAACAGAAAGAGAGAAGATGAAAGAGAGAAAGAAAAGTAGAGATGGGGAAATAAGAGGGAGATGGAGTGAGTGGGAGAGGGATACAGAAAGAGAGATAGAAAGAGAGAAGAGATGGAGGGAAAGGGAGAAAGAAGGGGGAGAAAGAAAAGGAGGGGAAATAAGAAGGAGATAGAAATTGAGAGAGTGGGAGAGGGAAAGAGAAAGAGAGATTGATAGAAAGAGAGAGAAGAGGTGGAGGAAAGGGAAAAAGAAGGGGGAGAAAGAAAAGTAGAGGAGGGGAAATAGGAGGGAGAGGGAGATGGAGTCAGTGGGAGAGGGAAACTGAAAGAGAGAAGATGAAAGAGAGATAGATAGAAAGAAGGGGAGAAAGAAAAGTAGAGATGGGGAAATAAGAGGGAGATGGAGTGAGTGGGAGAGGGATACAGAAAGAGAGATAGAAGGAGAGCAGAGATGGAGGGAAAGGGAGAAAGAAGGGGGAGAAAGAAAAGGAGAGGAGGAGAAAAGAGAGACGGAAGGAGAGAGGGTTAGGAAGAAATAGAAATAAGAGAGAGAAAAGAGAGATGGAGGAAAGGGAGAGAGAGATGAGAGAGGGAGAGAAAGAGTGAAATATGAGACAGTGATGGAGGGAGAAGGAAAGCGAGGGAGGGAGGGAGGGAGGGAGGGAGAGAGAGGAGGGTCATCCTGAGGTCGGGGTCCAGCGGAGGAGGGCCTTCCGAGCGAGGGCGAAGGCGAGCCCTCCCTTGGAGGCGGAGAGGGGGCCTGAGGGGGGCCAGGAGGGGGACTCACGCATGAGGAGGCTGAAGGCCACCACCCCGAGCAGCCCTTGGAGGAAGATGCCGAAGTTGCCCATGAGGTCCCCGTTTTCGCAGCCGCGGTAGCCCGGCCCGGCCCCGGAGGTGGCGGAGGAGGAGGCCCCCCCGGCCCCCTTGGGCGTGACCCCCGCGGAGGCGTTGAGGGCCAGGGAGCCCCCCATGGCGGCCGGAGGGAGGGAGGAAGGAGGGAGGGGAGGGGCGGGGAAGGAGGGAGGGAAGGAGGGAGGAAGGAAAGCAGGAAGGACAGCCTCGCAGCAGCGCTTCCTGCCGGGCGGAAGGGTCCCCGCGCGCTGCGCCATACGTCACTGCCGTCGAGTGACGTCTCCGGCGCGGATTGGCGGAGAGGGGGGGATGAGACCTAGGGGGCGGGGCGTTGTCAAATTGTACTACCCCGGGCATGGGCCAACTTGGGCCTTCCTTCCAGGCATTTTGGAGTCATGGGAATCGTTTCACAAGATCGCGTCTTTAGTCTTTTCTGTCAGAGGTTGCTGCTGCCTCACCCAGACACATCTCACCACATTAAAACAGTGGATGTGGCTCTTAATGAGACATCCTGCCGCATTATCAAGGGGTGTCTGCGCCCTACACCCCAGGAAAAATTACACTGTCTAGCCGGCATCGCACCGCCTGACATCCGCCGGGAAGTAGCAACCAACAGTGAAAGGGCCAAGGCAGTGACATCCCTGGCCCATTCCCAGTTCATATATCAGCCAACACGCCAACGCCTTAAATCAAGAACTAAAGAGACACTCGCAGGAACACCTCAGCAAGCAAGAATCCAAATGTGGCAGGCTAAAAGCCAGAACCTCAATCAATGGCTGATACCGAATGAGAGACTCCCTCCTGGGAACATAGAAGATTGGGCAACTTGGAAGGTGCTGAACAGACTGCTCTGACACCATGAGATGCAGGGCTAACCTTAAGAAATGGGGCCACAAAGTGGAGTCCACAACATGCAAATGTGGAGAAGAGCAAACCACAGACCAACAGTGAAAGGACCAAGGCAGTGACATCCCTGGCCTATCCCCAGTTCAGATATCAGCCAACACGCCAACGCCTTAAATCAAGAACTAAAGAGACACTCGCAGGAACACCTCAGCAAGCAAGAGTCCAAAAGTGGCAGGCTAAAAGCCAGAACCTCAATCCATGGCTGATACTGAATGAGAGACTCCCTCCTGGGCACATAGAAGACAACTTGGAAGGTGCTGAACAGACTGTGCTCTGGCACCACGAGATGCAGGGCCAACCTTAAGAAATGGGGCCACAAAGTGGAGTCCACGACATGCAAATGTGGAGAAGAGCAAACCACAGACCACCTATTGCTATGCAGTCTGAGCCCTGCCACATGTGCAATGAAGGACCTCCCTACAGCAACACCTGAGGCACTCTAAGGGGCTAACACTGGTCAAAGGACATTTAATATAATGCCAAGTTTTTAAACTTTGTGTTTTCTCAAATACATCACAACTGTACCCTTGGTTTGCTCCTGATACGATGAATAAATACCCAAACTTCAACTTCCAGGACTTCATAGCATTGAGCCACGGCAGTCAAAGCAGGGTCAGATGGCATTAATTCTGCAGTATAGATACTTGCTTACTTAGGCGATCCCTTGTTGTCTGAGTAAAATTGTCTTCCAAGATCAGTGTACTGGTGGTGGGTCCGTCGGTGACTGTGGACCCCTATCTTGACGCACCTTCCTCTTGGCACGTTTCTCTCTTTTGCCCTCCATTTGTGCCTCTTCAAATTCTACAGCACTGCTGGTCACAGCTGACCTCCAGCTGGAGCGATCAAGGGCCAAGGTTTCCCAGTTCTCAGTGTCTATGCCAGAGTTTTTAAGGTTGGCTTTGAACCCATCTTTAAATCTCTTTTCCTGCCACCAGTATTCCGTTTTCCGTTCTTGAGTTCGGAGTAGTGCAACTGCTTTGGGAGATGGTGGTCGGGCATCCAGACAATGTGGCTGGTCCAGCGGAGTTGGTAGCGGAGGACCATCGCTTCGATGCTGGTGGTCTTTGCTTCTTCCAGCACGCTGACATTTGTCTGCTTGCCTTCCCAAGAGATTTGCAGGATTTTCCGGAGGCAGCGCTGATGGAATCGTTCTAGGAGTTGCATGTGACGTTTGTAGACAGTCCATGTTTCGCAGGCATATAGCAGGGTTGGGAGGACAATAGCTTTATAAACAAGCACCTTTGTATCCCTATGGATGTCCCGGTCCTCAAACACTCTGTGCTTCATGCAGAAAAATGCAGCACTCGCAGAGCTCAGGCGGTGTTGTATTTCAGTGTCAATGTTGAATTTTTTGGAGAGGTGCACCATTTTGTAGATGCACCATAGTTGGCCCCTCATTTACGGGGCCACCATAACTGGAAATCTACTCAACAGAAGTTAACAACAACCCCAGCCAAATGTAGCATGTCTTCCTTATGAGCAGATATGTGTAGTAGGAAGCAAGCCTCTTTTGCATCTTTAAACTTTTTGAATAGGCCTGTCATCCAGCACCATATTAAAAGCCTGGTCATTTGTTTTGTTTTGCATTGCAGGTCTTTAAAGGAAGTCCAAGAAAAACATCATTGCATACCAACCGCCTTAGCAGTGCTTTAACATAGAAATGAGCACTCTTCTTTGGCACCTCAAAAGAGGCTCAGAGACTGCTCTCTTGTGGCCGCCACCTGCTCAACTTCTTAAAACTTCTGAATATAGTAAACACATCCAGAACTACATCCAGAACTATCCAGAAAAAATGCTTTTATTTTGGAATTATTTCCAATCAGTTCTCATATTTAAGGAAATAATCTCATGTAGGTTAAATTCTCTTAAGCCTCCAAGTGTGTAGTTTGACACCCCTTTGACTGCCATGCTTTAGTGCTATGAAATCATGGGAGTTGCAGCTGCAGCCAAAGAAGGCTGCCGTCCCATCAAACTACAACTCCCAGGATTCCACAGCACTGAGCCATGGCAGTTATAGTGAAGTCAAACTGCATTATGTCTACAGTACAGATGAAACCCCAAGTATTTTTAATGCTCACCCAGCCCTTTGTCTTCATCATCTTGCCAGTGGCGCAATGGGTTAAACCCTTGTGCCGGCAGGATTGAAGGCTGACTGGCCAGAGGTTCGAATCTGGGGACAGCATGGATGAGCTTCCTCTGTCAGCTCCAGTTCCCCATGTGAGGACATGAGAAGCCTACTATAAGGATGGTAAAACATTAAAACATGGGGCTCTCTGGGCAACATCTTTGCAGACAGCCAATTCTCTCACACCAGAAACAACTTGCAGTTTCTCAAGTCGCTCCTGACACGAAAACAAAATCATCTTGTCTGGCAGAAGTTTTTTTTAACAGCGTCAGCATTATGAAGACAGTGTGGAGAGTGGAAGAAACAAAGATTTTTGATACTAGTTTCAACAATGAGTTTTTTTTTATCATGTCAGAAGTTACTTGAGAATATGATGCAAGTTGCTTCTGGTATGAGAGAACTGGCCATCTGCAAGGACGTTGCCCAAGGGACATCCGGATGTGTTGCCATCCTGTGAGAGGCTTCTCTCATGTCCTCGCATGGAAAGCCGGAGCTTACAAATGGGAGCTCACTCTGTCTCACGGATTCAAACTGCCGATCTTCAGGTCAGCAGTTCAGCCAGCACAAGGGTTTAACCCATTTCGCCACTGCAATAGAGCTGTAGTTGCAAAAGAACAAAACTTTAATCCATCTTAAAGAAAAAGGCAAGCCGCTTCCAGAGTATCTTGTGAACACAAAACTTACAAAATGAGATAAGTATGCCACAACCAACATATTAAAAAGGGATATATTTTAGTTTGTCCATTAATTATGAGAAAATGGAGGCTGGTAAAAGAAAACATCATCCCTGGATTCATTTTGGAGGAAGCTTGCAGGTGGTCTCTAGAAGTTTCAAAAAGGTTTACTCATGCAAGGCATATCTGATCTGGTTGTATCATTTCACATGTGGAAATTGTTAGTTTTTGATAAAAAATAAGTTTGCTTAAACATGTTTATCTATTTTTGTCGTGCAGGAGTACAGGCAGTCCCCAAGTTACAAACATCCAATTTACAAATGACTCATAGTTAAGTGAGACAACAGGAAGTGAGAGAAATTTGCCCCTCAGAAGGGAAATTCACTCCTGAAAAAGTTATCATGGGAAAAGGTGTCTCCACAGAAGCTTTCTCACCAACCCTTGTTTCCACAAGCTAATTTTTTCAATATCCAGTTACCACAAGGATAGGAAGTGAGGTGACATCTTCTGAACAGGGGCACAGGCAGCAAAAGAAACACCACAGGGTGTTAACTATTCCCTATACTAGATAAAGCTTTTATATGTGTGTGTGTAACTCCAGCCATATATGTGTGTGTGTGTGTGTGTGGAACTAGCACATTTTTAAGTGTAACTCCAGCCATATATATATGGAGTTACTTAAAAATGTGCTAGTTCCAACTTACATAGAAATCCAGCTTAAGAACAACCTTACAGAACCTATCTTGTTCGTAACTCGGGAACTGCCTATATATCCATATTCTTTCTGTGTTACTTCCCCAAGTTATTTCTTTTCTGCTAAAGAAGTAATTCCCAGAAACATATCTGCGTCATAACTGAAGTATACCTGTGCATTTCTACTCATAAGTAGACCTTTTTTTGTTTTGTTTTGCTAAAGACATAATAACTAGAGGCACATTTCCTTGGTTAACCTAGGTATTTCTTTCCTTGTCTGCCCCAGTGAGTACTGCATATGTGTGTGCAGAATCACATTTGGTTTTTAGCACTTACAAAAATGTCCCCTTGGGTGAGCCTTTTAAAACCTAAATTATTTTTATACAGCATGCAATGAGATAAATCCATTTTAGTCCCAATTTTATTAAAACTTTGAAATTGTTGTGACTGAAGAAGTAATCAAATCAATTCATTAATCTTAGTTGGGACTAAAGTTGAATTTAAACCCCAACAATAGGCAAAGAAATACAAAATGCAATCTATATTTATGTCAGGGATTTAGTTAAAATGAGTTGTTCCTGGTTTTGAAAGAAGATACATCACTAGTCTATTTTGTATAACAATTTTCTCGCAGTGAATTATAGCTGTAATTGTGAAGTGGGATATTTGTCTGCATTGCATTGATCTGTGTATTATATATGATGATGAAGCGCCTACTGTGTTGAGGCATAAAGTGAAGGCATATCAATACATGAGAACCAATATTTATCATGTTATGTAGTGGATGATAAAATTCTGCCAGGTCATTTCTGAATTAGTAAACTGGAAATCAACTTTCTGTCTGAATTATAAATGGCGGGTCTCTCTGTGCAAACATACCAACCAAGGAAATAAAGAGCCATGACATATTTCAAAGTTTTATGGAAATAATTTAAATATATAGCCACTACAGTTAGTGTTATTTGTTTGAGGAGTGGAACCTGGACCTTGAAACTGCTTATATTACACTGAGATACTATTTACATCTGAAAAATGCTTTCATGGTTGCAGTAATAATATACATAGATGTATTATTTTTGTTACTGCCTACTGTTTATCACCGAAACATTGCAAAAATATTAAAATATGCAGAAAGTAGGTTCTAGTTCATTTGAGTGTCAAATAGCAAATTTAGATAGTAATCGTAAGTATTGGCCACATAGGAAACAACTGAGGTTTCTGTATAGAGCAGTGGTTCTCAATCTTTGGTTTTTTTTGAACTTCAGCTCCCAGATGAACTATTGACCACACTGACAGGTTTCTGGGAGCTGAAGTCCAAACACCTACTGGACCAAAGGATGATTTTTTTTAAATCTGAGTATGTAACAGCAATCCCTGAGTTACAAACATCTGATTTACAAGTAGCTCATACTAAAGAATGGGAGTGAGGCAACAGCAAGTGAGAGAAATCTATGCCTCGGAAGGGAAATTCACTCCTGTTGAGAATTATCATGAACAAAAGGTGTCTCCACTGAAGAGAACCACTGTGAGAACTGTACCCTTCATTGGAATAAAGTAGGAATACTGATTAACAGATTAGTTAGATACTGCAAAAACATTTACTCGTTTTTACTGGTGTATAAGACAACCCTCAACTTTTCCAGTTAAAATATAGCGTTTGGAATATACTCACCATATAAGACTACCCTTCTTCCAACGCACATCAAATAAACATTTAAAAAACATCAGATTTGATTTCAATATGGTAATTTTCCTATTGCCATACCTCCTACTCTGCCTCTCATATCTTGCACATGCATACCTGCACCACGTCACTGCAGTCCCCAGGAGCAGAGATCTGAGAGGCAGAGGAGGAGGTACGTTAACAGGATACAAGGGCGGGCCAGACGAGTGAATGAGGTGTGTTTTTCTGGGCACAGCGTCGCTCTATCTCTTTTTTCCATACACCAGGCATCCCGGATGCCTGCAGCTTGCTCCACCCTTCACTTACACCTTTCCGGTGAGGTGCCCACTCACCTCATTATTGGGACCATGCCAAGTCACTTCTTTCCATGAATCCTGGTGAGTGGATTTTCTTCTAACGTACTTGTACAGCACCACCCTTGCTGCTTTCATACAATTGCCACATACAATGGGGATGTGGCTGCAGCCGTTTTTGAGGTCCCCCTACCATATGTGGCGACCACAGATTTTCCAAGTTTCAGCACCCATCCTATAAGACGGCACCCAGTGTATAAAACGACCCCGAATTCTGAGAAGATTTTCCTGGGTTAAAAAGTAGTCTTATACACCAGAAAAATACAGTACATAATTTTTCATTTTTTTGCAGTACATACATGTTTGGTTGAGATGCAGGGCAATCGTTTGACTCTGTTGGGAGGGAGCCTTAGAAAGTAAAGCAGAAATAAAACAGTGTAATCATTAACAAAACAAGAGTTGTTATCCTAAATTGTATTATCCAGGCAGTTTTCAGCATGCACTGCTAGAGTGAGATATGGTCATTAGCTCTAGTTATTTCTAAGTGTTTAAACATTAATGAAATAAAATCATTTTCTGTTTACCTGTAACATTAGTTACAAAGCCATTAGGTTTAGCAAGATTCAGAATATCTTGAAACACAAGCCTGAGTATTTGCACAGAATTAAGCCCTTTTATGTTCAATTGAGCTAACTCCCACAAATAGGTGTGCATAAGATTGCAGGCTTTGTTTGAGTAGCAGTGCAGAATGGACTCACTGTATGGTAGCTGCCCCACTTCATTTTGACTCAGATATTATTCTACCTTTACAACTTCATTCAGTTGATGTTTCATTTGTGTATGTTTTCCCCAATTACCAAAACCACCATTATTTGCATTTCTAAGCTAAGCTTTAATTATTTACATAGTCCAAACAGAATTCTGAGCTCACTAAAAAGAGTGAAAAATAGCTGATCCCCAAACCATGCAAAAGTTGAGAACATTTCCTAGGAAAAACTGGTTTAAAAAGCTATTCTGAAGAGTGCTTTTGCATAAAACCTCACTGAGCTCGAAGATGGTGGGAGACACGATGGCTGTAAACATCTTTCCTTGTCAAGGAGACGGAGGTGATAACAGGCCTTTTCAGTTATAATTGTTAACTACTTTGATATTCTGCTTTCCAAATATGGGTCCTCAGATATTTCTTATGTATTAGTATTCCAGCCCACACTTTCTCCAATGTCATAACAAGTCTTAAGCACGCAGCCACATCCAACTTCTCGATAAAGGAAACCAGCACCAATTTAAGTATTTTTAATTTTCTTACAACCACATAAAACCCCCATGAAGTACCACAAAATTATGTACAATCATTTACAGTGGAAAAAAATCCAAGCAAAATAATCCATCTAAAATATTTCCAAACCCTTTAACTGATGCAACTATCCCGCAAAGTAGGAGCTCCAAGAGGCAATTACCATGTGCATATTTTGCCACCTTTGAATTTTATCCTCAGTTTACACGTATACAGTATATATATATAAATATTAATTAAAATCAAAGAAAAATAATACAGCAAGAGGGAGAAACAACATAATATACATCTTATTTTCTTTTTAAAGAAGAAAGCAGGGAAAGTGCATGTTCAATGAGCGATTACAACAAACAGATCTACATATATGCTGGCAGTACCTGCCATAGGAGGCTCTTTCAAGAATTTTTTGATTGTCTATAAACATTAACAGAACTGGTTCAGAGGAGGATAACTAAATGTGTGCCTACGCCTAGTAAAGATCAGAACTGGGTAGCAGCTGGAGAAGCTGACGAGTAAAAAGCCTCAAACATACACAGGAAGTATTGAAGGCTACTTAAGAGTTATGATTATAGGAACTGTTTCTGTACAAAAACCATCTCCTTAAATCACCTCTGTCTTGTACAGTCGACTTCCACGTTTTTGAGTTTGACTTTTTCTTGATGATGATTCTGATTTGAGTAAAATGTTGACAAATTCTCTAGGAATTTCTAGGTCTTCCAGTACGAAGTTGGAGAATCTAGAGATCCCCAGAGGAGTGCTTTCTCAGGTAAAAAAGAAGCCTTCTTTTTAAAATATGCGGCTTTCCTGCTTTTGTTGGGTTCCTGATCCTCAAACCGCAAGCCAATGTGGAGGGCTGACTGTACTTTCACAAGGTTTAGGTGGCTAGTGTTTCCAATTGCTATGCAGCCCAACATCATCATAAGAGACCTAAGGAAGCAACTTGCAGCGTTCAAGATCTGGTCACTTACTGCTGATGTCTGTGTTCTTTTGAGCAATTTTAATCTTTTGGGCAGCAGTCTAAGGATTAAATCTAATGTCTGGCAAGTAATTGACGAATATAGAATAACCACTGACCAAGCAATCTCTCTCCAATTTTGACAGCTTTCAAATAGTTATAAAAAGCAATTCACATTAGTGGTATTTGCTATACAACCCATTTGCTGCAAATCCAGCCACCATAGGGTTAGATTAGTGCACATGTAGCAAAATACCACTGCATTATATAATGAGGTTTATGTTTATTATTGTGCACTCAAAATCCATTCTGGCCTTGAGTCATAAGTCTTCCTTCAAAAACAAAGAACATACATATGATTTGGGGGTTAATACCAACATGAGCTTGTAGTATGCGGTCAAGCTTACTCTCACCAAGTTTTCAGCCAAACTCACTCCCTTTGTGCTTAGATGATTTTGGGTACCTTGAAAACGTTCACAGTAGGCAACAATCTTAGGCAAACTGAACACTGCATCAAGAAAGCTTAATTTAAAACACTGAATCTTGTTCCTGGGTAAAATTTGGCAACACATTTTGTGTTAATTTTATAAAGCTTCACAATGTGTACAGAAGAAAAGAAAGTGGTTGAGGCAAGCCTGCTTTGTCTATCCTAGTTTTCAACTTCACAATTTGGCATATTTGCACATTCTTCTACTAAGGTACTGAGCTCTTTAGAGCTGATAAAAGCCTTTGGCTATTAAGACATAAAAAGGTCTGCTCACATGAAAAAATGTACTGTACTGCATGGCTATAAATTTTGTAAGTGGCTAATTCTACCTTTTTGCAAAACATTCATGGGACCAGCTTCCATTATCTTAAATGAGAATTTAAAGTTGCATGGCAGCCAAAGCAACTGCAAACTTTAGTCTTTTTCTCCTTTTCCAAAACCTGCCTTCTTCAGAAGTCTCATATCAGTACTGAGTCAGAGAAGACTCTAATTGACCCCATTTGACCCATAAATGGGAAGAGATGAAGGGTTTGTTGATGAAGTCTCTATGTCACTGTTTTTCTGCTTTCTTTCTCACAAATATCTAGCATTATCAACATGGCAAATACATTGAATAAAACTAGACCAGGGCTGTTTTTCATTTCATTTGATATTACATCAAGATAGTGCAACTCTAGACTTGTTAGCATTGATAAGTAATTTTTTTTGTTTCTCCTAACTATATAAAACCCTTAAAAATGGGCAGGAGGACTTTTGTTACCAGTCCCTCCTTTATCTTCGTGTAGACGTTGTATAGCAACCCGCCCCTCCCCCCAAATTATGTCTATTGTCCTCTGCTCTTTGGAGAAAGTATGAGGTGCATACATTTTTCCTAACTAGAATGTCATTGGCATAGTAAAAATATACAATGTTATCTAACTTTGCAGACTTGCCCGATCCCCAACTGCACTACAATAACTCAAAAGCCTTTGAATGTCATATCAGTACTGAGTCAGAGAAGACTCTAATTGACCCCATTTGACTCATAAATGGGAAGAGATGAAGGGTTTGTTGATGAAGTTATATTTTACTGAAGCCAGAGAATATTTAGGAAGCGAATGGCTTGTACATTGCACCCAACCCTTTAAATCCAAGCCCTATGGACATTGATTCAAGAAATGAAGTACACAAGTACCCGTGTGTTGCATAGAAATGACTCACTCAAAGTAACCAACAGTTGAAAGCATCTTTCTTCTTTGAAACTTCCTAAAAGAATCCCACTGGGACCAAACTGCTAAATTACAACAGAAATCAGCCTATAAACATATCCCAGGAACCTACCATCTATCAGTGCATCAGACACAATTTACAACAATATGGGGAGTTAGATTTATACATATGAAGTTCTTAATATTCCCGTTTAGATTATTTTTTTCCAGAAGGTATACCAAAGGTGCATGCCTGATAAAAAAAAATAAAAATAACACTGAGTTCTAATAATGAAAAAAAATGGTTTCCTTTCCAGTGCTAAGACAGAGGCATTCATACCCACACATACACACAAATATATTTTCTCATAAATAAATGAATCAGCTGAACCATACTAGTTTCAACATACAAGTCTAGTTGCACTTTGGCCCACAGGTTCCTTACATAGCATTTTGCATACTAAACTTGCGTTGGTTGAAATCTGACAATCCTTCCTTCTATCTATACTTAGAGGAGTCTTAAATAACTAGGAAGGTTAATGAGGAATGTCTTTCAAGACATCCCAATCCTCTTTTTTAAACAGCTTCTTGTATACTGTTGCACATTTTTCAGGAGGAAAAAAACCTGTTTCAATCTAAAAAAAAATCTATAGCTTAAAGAGACCAGGTGATATTTCCAATTCAACATTCACAAAAAAACATGAATAGAAAGAGGGGTGCTCATTTCATAATTTGGGCCTGTTTTACAGGAATAAAAACTTATCAGTTTTTCAATAGTATGCCTCAACAATTGCCTGCTCTAAAGATAACCATTGGTCAGCACATTATATTTAGCATACATGAGGTTTTCTCTATATTATGCAACAAAGACATTGCAAAAGCCATGGATTGGCTCATCTCCTAATGGGCACATACCAACAATAGATGCCACATGAACTGTTCCATAAAAGAACATTAATAATGTTCTATTATATACTTAGCTAGAAGAGGAAAGACAACATTTTCACCCATGCTTTTACCGAACAACTACAATTAGCAGAAGTTCTTAGTATCTAAGAATTGATAGGAGCTCTATTCATCCTTACTCTACAAATGCAATGTTAACTTTCCCAAAAACAAGAACAAGAGAAGAAACGTTAATACCCATCATGGCATTTTCCCTAGAAAAATGTAACATGCAATATTTTACTAACATCTTTTCAAAAAGAAAAAGGATATTAAAGTGTCTTTTTCTGTGCACTTTTCCATAAAAAATTAGATTGTAGGATCTGTAAAACAGAGCCACATACTAACATTTAAACCTCTACTCCGCAATTCCCCCACCTCGCTTTTTCACCAGCTTTGTGACAGAAAGAAATGCAAGCACAACATTTACTGTCATGAGCTCCTAATGACAATGAGTTTTTACTTTTTGAATCTGTGGCTTTCAGGTAGTTGTTAAAGGCAAAGAGTTTGTTATGAGAAAACCTGTTGGTATCCCTCCATATTCTGGCTGCAGAAAACATTTGTTGCATAACCATATGTGGCCTTCCCTCAAAAGATTTTCTACTGGTGTAGAGGTAGAGGTAAAAACTACAAGGAGATCTGGCTGCCCATTAGTTTTCAGGCTTTTCTCTGCATCACATATCTTGGCAATCAGCTCGTTTTGTTTTTTTAAATAATTGTTAAGACACAGTAAATGGGAGTAGTTCTACAAATGGTAAGGGGATTTCCATCAATTTGCATCTTCTTCCACATGCCAACAGTTTGTCCTTATTTGGACTAAAACTTGAGGAAAACATTCTCCCCTTAGAGGAGAGATTGCAACCACCTTTATTCATAAAAAAGAATCTTGATGGAGAGAACGGGCATGTACTAACTACATTGCTAAATCTGCAGACTGCTGTGACAACAGCTAGGACTGTATTACAATTTTGCACCGCATATTCTCTCGTCTCCTCAAAAGTGCAAGGCCGCAAATGCCAGCTTATATGCAGTATCCATTTGACCTCTTCTTGGCTCCCCTTATTGAAGGAATAGCAAAATGCTGCAGTTGTGCTTCAACGCTTCCATTTCAACTTAACTGCCCACTTCAGTTAGCAAACTGCTGGTAGAAGGCAAACTTGACTCTTTCAATATGATGGCAAAGTTTAATGGCTGGGCCAAGTTTCAAGTCCATGCATTCTTGAACAGTGGGAAGGGTGAGCAGGAGAAGGGCTTGTCCATCTATTTCCTGTCAATAGAGAAAATAATGAAAAATGAAGTCAAGATGCATTGAATAGTGCTAGATGTGCAGTGTAACCGAAAGCTGATAGATCAAATGAGAAAATATCCCAAGGTAAGTAAAAAATGTAGAAATAAAAACCGCCAAAACAGCTGGCATTACAGAAAATTATGAGCACAGGAACTATTACACTTCTTTACAGCAAGCACACTGGCAATGCGGGATCGGGAACTGCCAATAAGAAAACAATACATTACCTGATCTAAAAATATTCTTGCTAATGGGGCACAGTCTGTAGATTTAAGGAACCGCACTACATCAGCCACACTCCATCCCAGGGGGTTGCTGTCCAGCTGCAGCTTTTCACCAACCTCTATCTTCATTTCCTATTCCGCAAAGCCATAAACAAAAAAGTAAGAATATTAGATTTATTCTACTCAAATATGTGTACTTTTAAAAATATATTCCCAGTAAAGGAGCTCCATGTGCATTGAAAAACAAACTACTGTATAAACTCATGAATCAGTCAACCTCATGTATAAATCAGAGGAAGTTGCTGAGGCCAAAATTATGAATCTGTGGATAAATCAATGAGAAGGGAAAGTGTCAACAATATTTTTGGTGCACGAGCCAATGTCAACATGATCACATTATAAATAAGATCCACTTTTCTGGAAAGTTAGATGTTTGCTCTTAAGGCACGATTTGATGTTCAGACTAAGGATGTACCTTTGGTGACGGTGGTTTATTTTCATCATCCGAGAAGGAAAAGGTACGTAGTTTCCTTTTCTGTCTGTCCCGGTCCTGAGCCCCAAAATGAGATCGTTCACTCTGGGTTGGGGAAGATGAAAGAGATTTCTTCTCTGATGCTTCAGATTCATCCTGATGCTCTGACGTACTGTCTTCTGAAAGAGATTCTTCATCCACCTCATCCTGGTCATCGTCCTCTTCCCCACCACTGCCCTGAAATGATACAGAAAGGAGAAAGGAAAGGTGGGATGGATTAGTGAAGCTGGCGAGTCAGAGCTTATTCTATTGGCATACCGAGAACATACAACCCCTCTGCTATGCCAGCTTCACTGGCTGCCAGTCTGCTTCCAAGCACAATTCAAAGCCCTGGTTTTAATCTTTAAAGCCCTGAACAGTTCTGGCCCAGATTATCTGTCTGAACATATCTCCTGTTACGAACCACCACGAAGTTTAAGATCAGCTGGAGGGGCCCTGCTCTCGGTCCCACCACGATCGCAAACGCGGCTGGTGGGGACGAGAGACAGGGCCTTCTCAGTGGTGGCTCCCCGCCTGTGGAACTCCCTTTCCAGTGACATCAGACTGCCCCCCTCCCTTCTGTCTTTTAGAAAGAAAGAAACATAAAACCTGGTTATGGAACCAAGTGTTTGAGAAATAAAAGCAGCAACTGTCATGATTCAATGTGATATGAAGGACAACGGACTGACCCAAACACTGATTTTAAACCAGTGTGATTTTAAACAAATATTTTTATTAATACAAGGTATTTTAAAATAAATTAACTATTTATTCTAACTATTAGAACTAAAATGAGTGCTTGTTGTGAAGTTGTCCTGAGTGTCGTCCCCCCCCCCCCCCCCCCGGGTGGTGGTGAGAAGGACAGGGTACAAATGTACAAAATAAATAAATAAATACTGATGTTTTATCCAGCAATCCAGCATGCACTGTATGAAAGGTATGTCTCATGATAGCATACTTGAGGTGAGCCTGCTGGTGAGTTATCCACGGAGGTAGAAGATCGTTTCTTCTTGTGAACAAAGAGGTTTTTCCGCTTCTTTCTCTTCCTGCTTGCTTTTTTCATGCTTGCTTCTATGCTGCTATGGATACTGGGTGGTCGACCAATCTTTTTGGTTTTCCGTTTCCCGTAGTAGTGGGCTATGAGGAATGGAAATAACAGGATTCTTACTGTGAAACATCAAATGAACTTATCATTTGATAGTTTCTAAAGCAAGGCAATAGGAGATTTTAAATGACACATCTGAGACATGTATGGCCTTTTTTGACAATCTATACAACCCTTACTTGCCCTTTTATTCCCACATGCTATCTTGCAGTTGTGTAAATAGGACATATGTGTGCATGTGCGTCTTCAAGTTGCCTATCTATTTACGGCCATTACGAATTCCACAAGGTTTTTTTACACAAAGAATCCTCTGATGGTTTTGCCAAATCCACTTGGTATTCACTGATGGTCTATTATCCAAGTAGTAACTACAGTTGACATTGCTTAGCTCTGAAGATCAAAGAATGAAGGATAACAACATACTGTGAGATCTACTGTATGCAGTATTTCAAAAACATCCTGGCAGGCATGTAGCCGGGGAAGGGGGGGGGGGTGCTTAAGGGGCTTCAGCCCCCACCCCCCGAAATTCTCATGGTGGTTCGCGAAAAGGCCTTACTGGTGCATTATTTAAACTATTATGTTTATTCATATCATGATCTGATCACCATACTCAATATATCCCATATGCATGGGGATATTGGGGTAATGATACAAAAGGTTTGCTAGGCTAGACCCTCTTTCACTCAGACTCAGCCCCCCCCCCCCGAAACTCCCCCTGAAAAACATTTAGCCCCCCCCCCCCCCGAAACGAAATCCTGGCTACGGGCCTGCATTCTGGCAATTTATGTCTTTTAATATATGTGTTATAATGGTTTTATATTTTATCTATGTATTTTAACAACAACAACTACTACTACTACTACTAATAATAACAACAACAACAACAACAGGAAGTATCCTATGTGTGATCCAATACAAAAGACAGCATAGTGATCTTGTTTGCTGTGTACTAATTTTGTTGTATATGAAATAACAATAACATTATTCTTATTGTTATGACTACCATTAATATCAGTGTGAAATTGCTACGTAACTATTAAATCTCAGGCTGCTTCTTATGTGAATGATGACCTGACTGCAAGCAGTCAGACAGAGAAGGAGGGCTAAGGCCAGAATGAAAATTCTCAAGTAAAAGCAATTCTGCTAGAGGGCCCTTCCAGACAAGCCTATATCCCAGGATCTGATCTCAGGTTTTCTGTTTATCCCAGATTATTTGGCAGTGGGCACTCATATAATCTAGTTTAAGGCAGAAAACCTGGGATCAGATCCTGGGATATAGGGCCTGTCTGGCAGGACCCCAAGAGACAGCTGTGGAAAGTCACCATTTGTAAGTCATAGAAAGTTCATGGGTTGTAGCTTCATTGTAGCTCTGCCTCAAGAGCCATAGAAATCCCTATGAAAATTACTCAAAGTTATAACTTGCTATGTTTTTCCAAGAGGGCCTCCTTTAAATCTCTCTACTGTTGCAGGCATATTTGGAGATGACACAGGAGAAAGCCTTCTCAGTGGCTGATAAACATTGTGAAACTGCCTCCCACAGAAGAGTTGGCTGGCCTCTTTTTTGTTCTTTTTGCTGGCCTGTAGCACTAAATGTGTTGTGAGAGAAGGAGATTTTAGTGGGCTGAGCTGTGTTTTTAAGTTTTTATTATGTCATAAATGTCTTTTCAACTGTTTAAACTTTGTAAACCATTTTGAGTTCTGTGCTGGGAGAAAATGCTGAATATAAGTGAAATGAAATAAAACAAAACAAAGCCTTGTAGCGCTTTGCTTTTGTTGGCCTACAAATATCGGACTACACCTCCCATAATCATTCACTATTAACCATACTGTCTAGGGGTGATGACAGATCAATCCAACCAATATCTGAAGAATCACAAGTTGCTTTTACATTCAGAGCAAGATGGACTGTTGATAACGTGATGATGAAATAGTGGCTGCTTTAAAAATAATTTTGTGTTTCCAGTTACACCCTGTCTTTATTGTGAGCAAGAAAATCAACTTTTGAAAGCAAAATAACAAAACTGCTTACTATATTTGGTTTTTGTCAGAACAGAACAGTTTTCTGAACACTTGTCTAGCACCATTTGGGGGCCAAAGAGATTTGGACAGCATTCCAGCTTGATGCAGGTCTGCCTGCAAAACTCTGTCACCCGATCCGCTGTTCTCACAACTTCTACTGTGGCACGGTAGCTCTTCCCTTTATACCTGCATTCAGAAAAACAAATATGTGAGTTGGACGATATGCAAGCCATACATGTTGAAGTACTTTATGTACCATCATACCACCTGAGAGAGCCAGCATGGTGAAGTGGTTTGTGTGCTGAACTACGACTTGGGAGATTAGGATTTGATTCCCCACTTGGCTATGGTAACCCACTGAGTGACATTGGGCGAATCACACACTCAGTCCCAGAATACCCCATGATTGGTTCCCCATTAGTCAGAAACAACTAAAAGGCACAACAACAATAAATACCACCCTGAACACAGACAATCTCATTTGATTTCAGAAGTTAAGTAGGAATGGGTCTTATACTTTGCTGGAGACCACCAGAAAATATCAGGGATTCTTAAGGAAGGGCTAGGAAAGAATCTTGCTTGAAAACCAAGAGAGCTACTAAAAGTCAAAGCTGACAACATTGGGCTTGAAGGACCAATACTCTGGACTCAGTGAAAGACAGCCTTCAACAAACAGAATGTTTTTACCTCTGTGAAATATACATCATCACCCTCCTCCCATACATTCCTTGCTAAAAAAAATCTTGCTAAACATCTTGCTTAAAAGGTAAACATACAGAGACAGTATGACTAGTAGCAATTTCACCAATGTGTCCTTGGTTCAGAATAAAAACTGTGTCAACTTTTAATGATCATATTCAGCACAATGCGACCATTACAATTTCAAGCTCCACTTCAGTAGAAGTTAAAAACTGAAGTGGTGGAGAATTGTCCCCTTTCTTCTTGCTCCCATGCATGCTCTGCAGTAGATCTGGAGCAAAGGATGCTATAGCAGCATATTAAACAATGAAGAATACTGGAAAATGTCTCTCTGGGAAATAACTGTACTAGCATTTATTCTGAGCACAAGGGAGAAAGGAGGTTCTTTCCCCAAACGGAAGGAGCAGCAGTACTGCTTCTAGAGTCACTACTACAAATAAAAGTGTGGGGTAGCAATGTAGCATTCACCCTCCCCCAACTTTTTCCAATAATGATCATAATTACAGCTGTCAGTTCAAATGGTAGTTAGAACCTATTACTAAAGAAAGAGTTTTTCTGTTTCCAGACATATAACTTGTTGCTATGCTGATTTCTCAAAATACATGCCTTAATATTGTTCCACACTAGATTTCAAAGCAAAAGCAAGTCAAGAACCTATAATTATCCTGGGCCTTTTGTTCACTTTCAGCCTGAGTCAATCTCTTAACCTTTTACTGAATATATAAATCAGCAGCCCAAGTGAACTCAGGATAGTTACTAAGCTGTTGTTCACAGTTGCAAAGTCAATTCTGAAATGTCTCAAATAATTCATTCCATGTTCAGCATGGGACACAGGCACAAGTACCTCTAGTCAATTACCTTATACTAATTTGTGTGCCATAATTAGTACTCCTAATGATTCACAGTTAGTCAAGCTAGAAGACTGCAGCATTAGACTTGTTGTCCAACACCCGACCGCAAAAATACAATTATGCTTCTATCTGTTTTCAAGGGAAAACAGAAGATAATATTGTTCTTTTATTACCTACTATGCTATTTTCATTTACACAAAATGTATATTTGGTAAAATTGGGGGGAAACGGGAGACAAGGCATGAGTCATCAATGTCTGATGTGGATTTATTTAACTTACTAGTCTATAATATAGGAAAAGATCAATGAGTTAAGGGAGAAATGCTCAAGTCTTTCAGTAATCAACCATTTTCAACAAGTTGACTCCCAAATGAAAGGGAAACTCAGGTACTGCTTTCAAATATAGTATAAGGTGATTTCTGGTCAATCAAAGAAAGCTGCTAGGGATATGTGCAAGAAAAAATTAATGAAGAGGGAAATGATTTAATAAGACCTTCTGCCTGTCAGCATGGCTGTTTAAATGTGTATCAACCCTGAGATGGTGCAATGGGTTAAACCCTTTTGCCAGCTGAACTGCTGACCTAAAGGTTGGCAGTTCGAATCTGCGAGATGGGGTGAGCTCCCATCTATCAGCCCCAGCTTGCCATGCAGGGACATGAGAGAAGCCTCCCACAGGATGGTAACACATCCTGGCATCCCATGGGCAACATCTCTGTAGACAGTCTATTCTCTCACACTAGAAGCGACTTGCAGTATGTTCTCAATTTCCTTCTGACATGATTTTTAAAAAACCCACCGAGGTTGTGTAAATTCAAGTTATTTTTTATTTTTAGTGATCTTAAGATGAATATTGGCAATATTTATTCAGAGGCGGCTTGCCACAGCCTTCCTTTAAGACCAGGAGAGAGTGACTTGCTCAAGTTCAACCAATGGGATTTCTTGGCCAAGCAGAAATTCAAACTTCAGTCTCCCAGTGTTTTGACATTTGAACCAATACGCCTGACTGGATCTCCACATTAACATTGCAATTGGTAGAAATGGCTCCTTTCTAACATCTCATTTAGTCCAAAGATTTACTTTGCTTTCAGGGTCTCTCCATATCCATGCCATGCCGTCTCCTCTTCCAGTTGTATTTCTCTAAGAACGCGGCTAGGTTTGTAAGCAGCATTGATCAGCAAAGAGAGGACCTTAAAATGGAAGGAGGGGAGGGGAAAAACTTAAGTTACTGACACAATAAAATTTAATGCTTACTAGTCAATATGGTTTAGTAAATGAGTCCTGTTTATCTGAATGCATTGCAATGAAAATTATCAACATACAAGTATAGTAAAAGTACCAAGAATGACAATAATAACAAATCAAAAGAAGCAGCCAAGCGAGGACATGCCAAGAATGTATTATTCATCAGCCACGGGTTTCCAATTATATTAGCCCCAAATCACATTTCCCTCAACTTTGCTAACCTGAAGAGAGTGACAGAATGGGAGACAGAGGGTTGATTGAACACACTTGAATGACTTCTACATATATATCATGGATTGCATTAAAGAGAAATAAATGGATCTCGGCACAAATCAGGCTTGAACTCTCTCTAGAAGCCAAGATGAGTAAACACAGGCTGCCGTACTTTGGACATATCATGAAAAGAAATGACTCACTAGGAAAGACAATAATGCTTGGTAACGTTGAAGGCAGTGGAAAAAGAGGGGGACATAATTCCGGATGAATAGACTCCAATAAGAGAAGTAATGACCTTGAGTTTGCAAGACCTGAGTAGGGCCATAAGGATCTCTTGGAGGTCTCTAATTCACAGGGCGACTATAAGTCGAGGTTGGCCTGAAGGCAGCAAACCGCAACAAAACTGCAAATCTCTGGCAATCTTGATACACTATTTACACACAGAGACAAAGCAATACTAGGGATCTGTCATCTTCCTGAGAAGGAATTCAATGCTTGTGAGGGACATCCATGATGTGTTACACTAAGAACTGGGGGGGGGGGGGGGAGCTGGTTATGCAATGGTGTGTTGAACATGGCATAAAACATTAATTTTATAGTGTCGGAAGTGACTTGAGAAACTGCAAGTCGCTTCTGGTGTGAGAGAACTGGCTACAGAGATGTTATGTTGCCCAGGGGACACCTGGATGTGTTACCATCCTGTGGGAGGCTTCTCCTATATCCCTGCATGGGAAGCTGGAGCTGACAGACTGGAGCTCATCCTATCTCGCAGATTTGAACCACCGACTTTCAGGTCAGCAGTTTAGCTGGCACAAGGGTTTAACCCATTGTGTCACCGCAGTGATGAAAGTACTTATGAATTAATTTTGTTTGGGACAAGATTTCAAGGGTGAAAGGTGCTGTAGCACTACAGACCTTAGCTAATGCTAATTTTAAGCAAAGCATTGGACCTTGTATCAAAATTATTATTATTATTATTATTATTATTTAAAACTTTTATATCCCGATCTTCTCAACTTCCGTAGGGGGACTCAGACCGGCTTATCTAAATATCTGGAAGAATGAAAGAGTGAAAATTGTTTTATGCAATTCATTCCAAGAAGTGAGACAGAAACACAAGAAAGAATACATCAACTTAATATGAAAATAATCCAGAATGATAAACCTTTTTAAGCAGTGCTATAGTCATGGATATTGGACAGTATCTGGCAAATACTGTCACTATGAGGCATAAGAAATGGCATATAATATGCAGCAGCAATCCCTAGAGGCAATTAGAATCAACTAGAATGCTCAGAAAAGATTACAGATTTGTCACAACAAATCCAATTATCAACTCATCAATTCTTATATTCTGCCTTAAGATGTTTCTGCTACTCTACATTGGCCCGTCTATATCAGAATGGTCTAATTACTACAGAAGTCTACTTTTATCCAAAACATTTCATTTCTTTATTGCAGCAGTTCTCATTTCCACTTCAAAAATAAGAGCTCAATGTGACTAAAAGAATAAATTAAATCAATGCAATAGTTTACACAGAATAAAGAAAACAGCTAACCAGAGAACCCTTACTTATGAAGGGACTCATTTAAAAATACTATCTTAGACAAATTAATAGGTACAGGTAGGCTAGAATATTATTTTATACACCATTACACATTTTTATTATTCCCTCGAGGTTACATGAATGTATTTCTAGTTGTTACACTGATAGGGGAACTGATGCAAGAGGAAGATAGCAAATGTTGCCGCAAACGTTTAGCTCTGTTTTCCACTCTCCCTTACCTCTTTAAGGACAAGGACACAGTTCCCAGGCCCCACAGACTGAGGCAGTTCTGCAATTCTACCTTTGTTAAGGTATGGCCCTGAGAAGCAGCGGTGGTTGAAGTAGATCTTTGGACAGTAGTATTTACCATTCGTTACAACTGGGGAAGTAGAACAATTTCAGAAAATCAAAGTAAGCACTTTTAATACTTGTAGAAAGTCATTTAACTACAGAAGTGAAAAAATGTGTGTCTATATACACACACAATTGCCCCTCCATAACCATGGAATTCTGCACTGCAGATTCAACCACCCATGGCTTGAAAATACTATCCCCCTCCTCCAAAATGCCAAAAAGCAAACCTTGATTTTGCCATTTTACTATGCAGATTATGGTATCCACAGGGGATCCTGAAAGCAAGGGCTCACTGTATGTGTGTGTATATATACAAACTCAAACTGAGGAAGGGGTATTCCAAGGGGAAAGTGGACCTCTTTCAATTTGCTTACACTTGTTATTGTTGAAGGCGCACAGCAACAACAAATAAATATTTCCATCTCACTCATTACCATGAAACCTCAAGATAACAAGCAAAAAAATTCCAATTTTCCCAACACAACTCCTTGTGACTTTTACTTTCCTTGACCAACAATGTCTATGCTGTATTTTAAATATATATATCTAAGGAGAGCCAAAAAAGTAGAATGAAGATACCTTTGAATCTAAGTAAATTGAGGGAATTACATATCATCACGTAGACAGATTCAACTACAAAACCATGTTGAAGTGGAGGCAATATATTCTGCTTCAACTCTAAATGGATAAACTTTTGTTGCTTTGTTTCCTGCCACCTCCGTCTTGTAAATTGTCCAGCACAGACCCATGGATTTGAGTCATATCACCAGAACCATTTGAAAAAGTCATTCCATCCCAGTTTACATCTGTCTAACCCAACTATACAGTGGTGGAAGTTTCCATTAAAACAAAATCTTGATTTTGTAGCATTCCCATGAATTTGATGGTTTTACATTAATCCACATGACCCGCATTGAAAAGTGGCAAGATAAAATTTGTAAATACCCATAAATACACACAAACACACACGCATATCTCCAAACTGAACACAACCCCTTTGGCAAACAAACTGGCCCAATCAGAAGCTTGATCTTGATTTTAATGACAATTAGGGATAATAAAAACAGGCCAAGGGACATTTGACAATCAAGGGCATGATGCATGACTAATAAAGTGTGTTTGGCTTGGTCATTCACAAACTGTGCAACCCTGCTTAAAAATATCTTTGCCTTGAAAACACAAATTGGCAGTGTTATGTATGTTCATGCTGAAGCAATGCTTATATTCAACTACTATTATTTAGGTCTGCAATGTAAGTCACCATCTCCTGTGATGCAGGATAGTTAATGATACCAGCACACTAACAGCTGCTTCATTCTAGCTCAGCTTGGACCAAGAGTCACTTTCTTTTTAAAGGCCTAATTCCATGGAGGTTTATAATTGGCAAACCTAGTGGAGATCAGATTATATTGACTTAACACCTCTCCATTTAAAAACCAATTAAATCTCAGAATGAGCAGCCTCCATTTCTGCAAAGCTTCCATTAGGTAGCATTTCAAAGATGCATTTTGCTGTACTGCAAGTCTTGAAACAAGATTTTGGAAAGTAGATTTGTTTAGTTTTTTCAGCAGCAGATGTACATATTCAGCACTCATTCATTCAACTGTTTTGCAAATGATTTAGATTTTGCCATCTGGCACATATGGAACTTCATTTTCAAACAACCCTTTGTTTACAGAATTGCCAGCAATCTGCAAAGCACAACCTAGTGTACCACAGTGGAAATGAAGTAATTTAAAATACAAGCAAGCCAATGATTATTAGGAAGAGTCTAAACTGAACAGGGTAGCACTGGACAGAAATCCATCAATTTAAGTTCTGTGTGTGTTTTGCCTGGAATTGTGTCCCCTACTGCTTTTGGCATTATGTTGTTGCTGCGTGCTTTCAAGCTGTTTCTAACTTATAGAGACCCTCAGGTGTATGTATCAATGGCAAGATTTGCTCAGAAGAGATTTGCCTTTCTCTTCCTCTGAAGCTGAGAGAGCATGATTTGCCCAATCTCACCCAGTGGGTTTCCATGGCTGAGTGGAGAGCTGAATCCTGGTCTTCGGGATGATGTGTGATACTCAAACCACCACACAGTTTGGCATTGTACCTTCTTTTACATTGCACACTTTCAACATGCTAAATTAGGCATAGTTGGGTTGCTATGAGCTTTCCAGGCTATATGGCCATGTTCCAGAAGCATTCTCTCATGATGTTTCATCTGCATCTATAGCAGGCACCCTCAGAGGTTGTGAGGTCTGTTGGAAACTAGGAAGTGGGGTTTATATATCTGTGGAATGTCCTGGGTGGGTGAAAGAGCTCTTGTCACCTCCTAACAAAGGATTCCCCCAGGCAGGAAGCAGCCAGACCTTGAAACTTCAAGGATATTAAACGCTAATCCAGGTGTCCAACTGCAACATTCACACCTACCTCAAACAGACAAGAGTTCTTTCTCCCACCTTGGACATTCCACAGATATATAAACCCCACTTTCCTAGTTTCCAACAGACCTCACAACCTCTGAGGATGAGGATGCCTGCCATAGATGCAGGCAATACTTCTGGAACATGGCCATACAGCCCGGAAAACTCACAGCAACCCAGTGATTCTGGCCATGATAGTCTTCAACAATACATTAGACATAGTTTTCAATAAGATTCTAGCGCTACCCTCTCCCTCATATTACACACATGAAACACATTATCTTTTCTTACCAGTGTCAGGTGAGTTGAGTTCCTGGGTCTTTAGCCCCTCATGGACAGCCCTTGAAGACAATACCCTGACAAATAAACAGATAGTAAGCCAAACAAACAAATAAGCAAGCAAAAGCCTCACTTGTTCTGGCAGTTTGTTTTATGAATTTTTAGTCCTATGCATTGTTGATGAAGCAAAAATGATTGTTTTTGGTGCCAACTAGCATGTATACTTCGCAAATGGCACTTTATTCTTTAATAGCAATTGCTATCAATATATAAAACTATTGAGGTGGCCATAGAGACAGCTGATTCCAAAGAATAGTCATGTCAGCTGGAAAACACAGGTGGCCAAGGGGTAATGTTGTCATAATCTTTCATGGGCCGAGAGAGAAAACAAACTTAAAGGCTTGCAATTGTTCCCAGGAACTAGAGGTAATAGTTTACTCAGAAATTTTGCTATAGCATTAATACAAATACTTAGTCACAAATATTGCATGAAAGAAATAGACACAGACACAACTCCCTTGCCCAGCACATATCCTTTCAAATGTGCATAGAACGCAACCAGTGTTTTTCATACTATGAAATTCCATACAGGCAGTCCCCAAGTTATGAACAAGACAGGTACTGTGGGTTTGTTAAGTTAAATTTATATGTAAGTCAGAACAAACATATCTCTTAATGTTAACTCTAGCAAAAAAAAAATTTTTTTTAAGTTTTGGATCGCACAGCAAAGAGCTAACACTTTTGTTTTGCTGTCTCTGTTCAGAAGATTCACTTCACTTTCTGTCCCTGTGAAAATTGGATTTTGAAAATTTTGGCTTGTTGTGGAAACAAGGACTGGAAAGAAAGCTACAGTGAAGACACTGTTTCCCTATGATAACTCTTTCAGGAGCAAATTTCCCTTTTGAGTGGAAGATTTCTCTCACTTCCTGTTGTCTCACCCCTGTTCTTAACTATGAATGACATGTAAGTCAGATGCTTGTAACTTGGGGACTGCCTGTACTTGCCTGTCATCCATCATTAAATCAATTCCACTGAACAGCAAGTTAAGTTCACTTTCCTCACAAATGCAAGGTCTCAGTTGATGGAATGACCTTTCCCCTGAATTAGTTGAATTCTCATCTATGCCTACTTTTCTGAATTCATCTTCTGATACCCATCATGTGTAGATTCATGTGTTGCTATCAGGCCCAAAGAGTTAGGTTGTGAAACATCCTGTGAGTTTTAGAAGCATTTACAAAACGAGAGAGGGTTCACATTTGACATAAATGACTCAGTTCAGCCATGGTTTCACACTTCTTTTATTGTGTCCATAAAAGAGATTTTTTCTAGTTTTAAATGAACTAAAGATCCCAATGATATCTGAATATGACAACATGTGATTTGTTTCAACTATAGCAGTGGTTCTCAACCTTTTTCTGATCAGGGGCCACTTGGACCAGGGACCACTCTCCAACATTTGTACCAAAAGGGTTACAAATCGGTTTTTGGTCATCTTTAGATTCGGTTTGGTTATTTGTGGTGCTGATTCAGAAAACTGCATTGGATAGACCACATCAGCTCTAATTCCTGATACAGAACATATGCCATCCAGTAGTCTCCATTTCTTGCCCACAGAAAACTGTATTTAATAATCTAGAGCTGATGTGGTCTATCCAATGCATTTTTCTGAATCAGCACCCCAAATAATTCCAGGAACAGGCCTAAAAAAAGATATGAAAAAAGTTTTTTTTTGTTGGGCTGTGTTATTATCCATGAATTTTGTTAATGCTTGTGTTAAAAAAAGGGGGGGGGGGGCTGAGGTTGAAAAAAAAAATACAAAAAGCAGAGCGTTGAGACTCAAGAAATTGTCCCTAACTGTTTTCTCTTGTCTCTTCGCCATGGACGCATAGCCACAAGGAAGGGTAGTTGGTTCGGTGTGGCATTGCAATGGTGCCGTCACAGTAAGGCTGCAGACCATATTTAGTTCTTGTGCACCACTGGTGGTCCACAGACCACAGGTTGGGAATCACTGAACTATAGTCTGAGAACAAGCCAGAACCTAAAAACACACTTTGATGCTGACCTTTTCTCATTAACTGAAGTATGAACAAACCATAGTTTAAGTATAGATGTTACGAGGAATTGTAAATAGTGTAAAAGAAATGGATGTTTTCATTACCTGCTTTGTGAGTGTGAAAGAGAAAGGGTGTCACTCAAATGATGTTAACTACAACTTACTTCTTCTTATAGGATACTAAGATTTTATATGATGTGAACTCATCCAGAGAGCTTGCAGACTCTACTCTTAATAACTGGGCAACTGACTGTGACTGGTGCTGTTGATATTCATAGCAACTGAATGCCAGTCGAACAATGATACATAGGGACAGGGTTCTGAAATACGAAGGCTTGGTGTCTGTAGGACGTTGGGTTACTTTGTGTTTTATTTTTCTAACTTTCAGTCCTGTACACATTTTTAGTGTCTCAATGACAGCACAAATATAGGCAAATAGAATGGGAAAGTGATCCATACAGTGTCCTAATCTCCCCACCAAAGGGAGAAAGATATCCTCACTATTTAATCATTAAGTGATTTGTTGTTAATTTCAACATCAAAATGACCATGGACCACAGTAATCAAGACTTGTAAAAACAAGCCATTTTAGTGAGAGCAATAAGTATAATACTTACTGTTTCTCTGGCTGCACTACTGCAATTTTCTTTTCCTTGTTCACTGTCAACCAAAATAAAACACACTGAAAAAAACAATCTCTTTAAAACTGTCCTGAGAGAAAACACGATTTGTAAACTTTATGAGTAGCTGAACAGAGAACAAGGCCTAAGTGAATGAAAGTTTCCTCCTTTCCAAACGAATTTCTCCAGTTTAGTTCCCAAAATGTACAATAGGTCGAACATTTTATTTTGGATTTTTTTGGAGGGGGAATTTTTTTAAATATTTGCATATACATAAGAAGATATATTGGAGATGAAACCCAAACTTAAAACACATAGATGTAAAATAATTATATACACAATATTTTTAACAATTTTATGTATGAAACAAAAGCTTTTGTACACTGACCTATCAGAAACCAAAGGTGTCAATATCTCAGGCTGGATCTACACGGTCACATAATCTAGTATCTGATCCCAGATTATCTGTTTTGAACTGGATTATATCAATCTACACTGCCATATAATCCAGTTCAAAGCAGACAATCTGGAATCAGAAATTGGAATATATGGTAGTGTAGATGGTGCCTCAGTCACCAAAGTAGGCAATTTTGGAGTATTTCAGATTTCCAGATAAAGAAAACTCAACCTGTATAATCTTAGTCCCTAAATACAGATGCTTACTAGCATGTGCAATCCATGGTTCTAAATGGTTCTAAAGTACTTACAAAACTAAAGTTCTGGTTGTTAAAACTAGGGGGCGCTGGTGCTTTGCTTCTACAGTGTTGCTAAAGTTCTGGTGGTGAAAATTTCAGAACTCAACAAAACTTTCAAAAATTCATGATTATTTCATTATTGGTGTTTTTTATGATAGAACCTATTAGGAATTGCCATTTATAATGAAATTTTGAAAGTGTTACGAGTTCTGAAAGTTTCACCACCAGAACTTTAGCAACACTGTAGAAGCAAAGCACCAGCGCCCCCTAGTTTTCACCACCAGAACTTTAGTTTTGTAAGTACTTTAGAACCATTTAGAACCATGGATTGCATACGCCTAATGCTTACATGTTGTCCACTTAACGTTACCCAAGTATGCATGTAGCCCTATAATTTAAGCTACTATTAGGGAGCTCTGGACTAGGAAATAAAACTTTCCATCCATTTAAGAATTCTTTTTTTCCTTTCCACACCTCTTTTTCCCCTCGGAACTTGCTTATATGTTTCTTCCCCATACAGAAATGCACCTTTTATTGTGTGTGGCAAATGCAAATAAAATATTCTGAATTCCCACAACCTGTTCAGTTCTACAGAATATTCCATCTTTCATAAGCGTAAACATATTATTCATACCTACTGCTCTACGAGGAGGTCTGAGCTGGTATCCATTAGTTTCACACCAACCAACGGGAAATATATTCATGGAATCCACACTTACTATGCAATCAGGGATGGGCAATTTAGAGCCTGTTAAAATAAAAGGCAAAGTCTTATTGGGAATACCTCCAATTCTACTGTTGATTGCTGACAAGACACAATCCACTACATATATTATTATTATTGCAGGATACAATCCTTTAATTGTGTTTTATATTGGTCTAAGCAGGAGTGACAACCGGAAATACAGCCCATGTACAGGTATTCCCTCATATTTTATTTCATAGCTATTTTTAACTCACTGAAGATGGTTTACGACACACAGTAAAAGCAATGGAATTAACATGACAACTGGAGAAAGCAAGCCAAATGCAAAACATCTGTCTTCCAAATCCCAAATTACCTTCCAGCTGTAGCCAGAGGTAGGAATCCTTCACCTTTGTAACAGCAGCAACACAAATTTCTTCTGGATCTTCTGGATTTACAGCCTCAAGTTTCATGATTTCCTTAAAACCATGGTCAGAATTTAGCTTTAAAAAAGGAAATAAAGAAGCACAATTTTAAGAGGATTAGACTGCAATGCCAGTGGGAAAATTACTTGGAACACGCTTAGTATACTAGTGCTAAAGGGGGTGCTTAGGAAAATCTAGCAAGGAATCAAATGCTCAGTTCAAAACATCATGCCATCAGCAAATGAAGCCTCTTTTAGGTGATTGTTAAGAATTTTAATTCACTGGTCACACAAGTATCAGAAACATCTGGATTCATTTGCAGTAGAATATGTGAGGTATTCTTCTTCAGTCCCAAATACTTGCAATATTTCAAATACATATTTTAAATATTGCAAATTAAATAAATATTTAAAATAAATCAATAGGTTCCTTCTTTAGCTTTTATGACTACTACGACAATAGCAGGAGAGGAAAAGTGAATCAAGCTCATTCCTCAAACTCTGCTGAAATACTACTTTGTTCCCCTCCCTTTTTGGTTGGTCTTCCTCCATTATATGTTTATGGACAGGAATTGTCATATTTATACTGCTTCAGGGTTTAAATAAATGCAATCTGCTTCAGGGTTTAAATAAATAAAGCAGAAAAAGTCACTGTCACTGCTGAAGTTCTTTCAGTTCTGCTGGGATGTGAAGGGAGCACATAGTTTAGTTACTAGTAGACTGCACTTTCAAAAGGCTGGTGGCAACATATTTCTAATGGGAATACAAACTGCTTGAATTCTTTTGCTGGGAAACCCTAATTCTAGAATCACTGGGATTTCTGTGGCAGCAGTAGGTGGCACAATGGGTTAAACCCTTGTGCTGGCCTGCTGACCAAAAGATCGGCGATTACAATCCAGGCAATGGGATGAGCTTCCATCTGTCAGCTCCAGCTTCTCATGTGGGGATATGAGAGAAGCCTCCCACAAGATGGTTAAACGTCTGGGCGTCCCCTGGCAACTTCCTGGCAGACAGCCAATTCTCTCA
Organism: Anolis sagrei; assembly: GCF_037176765.1. NCBI lineage: Eukaryota > Metazoa > Chordata > Lepidosauria > Squamata > Anolidae > Anolis > Anolis sagrei. The sequence goes on along the minus strand of NC_090022.1, from coordinate 67,845,640 downwards.
AACCAGAAGCCACTTGCAGTTTCACAAGTTATTCCTACCTATTATTATTATTATTATTATTATTATTATTATTACTACTACTACTACTACTATGTGCTGTTGCTAACACATTTCATCAATAAAATATATGGCAATCAATGTACACAGTGAATTGTGAATGCTCACTGAGGGAAAACAGCTCTGGGGAGCAGCTTCAGCTCCACACTGCTTGAGATAGTCTGCCCAGTCAAAGTCTTGTCCGGGATAGCCTATGAACAAGAAAAGAGAATCTTGTTAACTACTGCATTTTAAATCATGCTCTTTCTTAAAAAAAATTAGGCTCCCCTGATTTGGGCTATTTAACATTTTTAACAAAACAAACAAACAGACAGACAGACAAAACACAAAGTTTGCAAGCTACTACCATTTGGGCTGAGGTGGGTTAACAGGTATTTTGGCCTACAACTCCCAGAAATCCCAGCCACTTTACTAGCTGTTAGGATTTCTGGGAGTTGAAGACCAAAACATCTGGGGACCCACAGGTTGAGAACCACTGGGTTAACAGAATGCATTTTATATATCAATCAATGAGATTCACAGCTTTTTGTGATTTTAGTCAAGGTCTCTTCCAATCTTCCAAGATCTGGTCCAATCTCCTACTAACCAACACTGGCTCCTTTAATTAACCTGCTGTATATTGCATGAATTGTTCCTAAAGACACCATAATGCATTCAATATCAAAAGTTTTCAGAATGTTTGAAAGATATTCTATAGTTTATGGTTACATGCAAAGAATGGCTTCTTATACTATTGTTCCAATGAACTGTCTAAACTTCAGGAATGTATCTCAAAAATATGCAGTTTTAGTCGGTGCAACACAGTATTTTCAGGTATTAAAAGATAAATATATCGAGTTGACTGTTGGTAGAAGAACAGATACAAACCAGGTGGTGGGCTGAGATGCAAACCATTCTTTAAACTCCACTGCACAGGGAAAACACCAGGACTGTTAAAATGGCAGATATAAGACCGGGAAGTGGTATGTTCTGGTCGCAAATCATCTATTTCAATCATAAAATATTTATCATCAAACACCTGGAAGGTAACAAGGAAAATTAATTAGATAATTGGATATTATCAGGAAGACTGTCATTTTCCCCCCAAATAGTTGAGTTATGGCTGCCAATATTTATTTATTTAATTATAAATTAAAAAGTACTGCATTAAGCGAACCCAAGGAGTAAGGGATACTCAGTTAAGGCTTTTAACTTTTTTTTTTTGATGCGTTCACTTCTATGGCACAATCATAAACTCGGTTTGGAAAGTTTTCACTTTCAAATGAAAGTAAAGTGATTTAACTCTCAGGTAAAAAGGCGAAAGATTTATACGATCTGAAGAGAAACCAGAGAGACTCGGGTCATGTAGAAACAATAGAACATGTGCTCCTCCAGTGCCCGTTCTACAGGGATATCCGTGCCAGGCTTATCTTACCTCTGTTATACAAGTACTCAGGCCATTCAGGACAATTTTATACCTCCATGCTACTTGCAGATATTAATTCAGCTACAACCTACAATGTTGCAAAGTTCTGTGCAGCAGCATACACAATCCGTCAGGGAATGACTAGTCCCAAAAGTTAACTGTGTGTCCAGTAATCTTCTTCTCTGAATCTAGGATTTGGTGATGGATCTGAGCATTGTATGTTTTTACCCTGTTTCCCCTTCCCTTCTGCTCCCTCACCCATATTGTGCTTCAGTCGTTATATTTATATTTATATTTTTAATGTACCAAACATACCAAGTTTGTATGAAAATGTGACTATTTTCTGTACTGGTCAATGACCGAAATAAATGATTTGATTTGAACTCTCAGATATCTTTTGTAAAGCCCTTAATATATACTTAGGTTTTCAAAGCCAAACAAGAATGGAAGTAGCCCAAATAGTCATATACTTACAAGAAAACATAGGGGACAGGAAAGGGGCTTTAAAAGTTCAACTAAACCTTAAAAGAAAAACATAGAGATTTCTTGAGAAATGTGAGATGAAGAAGAGTAGTTGAGTGTTCCAGGGGATCATCTTTGGTACAGAAATAAAAAGGTAAATGAGATCTATGACTTTTCAAAAGAAACAAAAGAGTTTTATCTGGATCAGTGACAACAGGTAGGGAAAGACAAGCCATCAGGGAACTTTAGAGGTAAAAGTTGAGAGCAAGCCCAAAGTGCAATAATTAAGTAAGACACGAGAGGAGAATAACACTTTTGTGATATTAATAGAACAAGAACAATGACCTAAATACAGACTGATGGAAGCAATTGCGATTGAGGAAATTAATTCTCTTCTCTGGCCAGGCAACAAAATAAAGAACATAAAAAATAGAGCCAAAGAGCCAAATGGGTCTCTACATGACACAGTAATTATACCTATGTCAACAACTGCATGCAATAAGATGATTATAACTAGCAGAAAAGGGACTGTATTATATTTGTAGCTAATCAGAAGATAGAGAAAAAATGGAGGAAGGCGGGGGAGGACATTGAGCAGTCAGTTCAAGAGATGTGTCAAACCGATAAGTTGTATTATGTCAAAATCACAGAGAGGCATCTTGAAAAGGATAAGATACAGAAAGGTGAGACAGATGAAAGAAATGTTGGCTAGGCAAAAGAAAAAAGGGTTGGCACTGTGGAGATAGAACTGTCATGACGACATTCTGCTGAGAAAGTGACACAAGGATTATTCATCTATTCCAGACACGGTTATAATGACATATACACAAAAAGTGAAAGTTCTGAAGTGGGTGGAAATTGTTTTTATAACAAAGAGAGACAAGGATGTTTGGCGGGCTTGCAAGTACAATTTTCATTTACAGTTAAAAGATATTTGTTTTTGTCTCTGAAGGTTGTTCATTATACCGAAAGTGTATCATATTCAAAGTATTCTTGACTTGTATGCCCCAAGCTGAATGCTGCGGGACTTGATCAGTCTTGAATTTCCAGGGACTTCAGAGTGTGCACAAAATTAAGTGATGCCAAAGGATCCAAAAGTAATCCAGTGCTAAGCTGATGCTACAGAAGTCTTCCATGGCCATCATTTTAAAATGGCCCCATAAATCCTGAACATTTGTGATTGAGATTCTTTATAATCATTGTTATTCCTTTAATGTACATAAATATTAAGGAACACAGCAACATTATTTATAGGTAGCATTTAGCTCCTCATCTGCTACAGACCTGTAAAAAGTGAGCAAAAATAGCTGGGAATGTTATCAACCTAGTAGTAGTAGTAGTATAAAGCATTTATATCTTAACCGAGATGCAAAGCTAAAATTCATTTTATTCACAAGTGTTGAAATGCATATAAAATCCTACTCTTCCAGAAAAATATAATTGAACCTCCAAGAAGTGGTTCTCAACCTGTGGGTCCCCAGATGCTTTGGCCTTCAACTCCCAGAAATCCTAACCGCTGGTAAACTGCCTAGGATTTCTGGGAGTTGTAACCCAAAACATCTGGGAATCAACAGGTTGAGAACCACTGATCTAGACAAGAGGTCAATGGAATCCCAAATGTCATCAGCTTAAACCACAGGTCAAGAAGTCAGAGATGATGGGAAATTCTAGCACCCAGAGGTTTCTCACACCTGACATGTTTTCCATTGTGACTAGCAAAGATTTAAAATGAGAGCACTCCCATCACTTAATCTACTGAGGATGGTGAAATTAGACTGTACAAGAGCACAAAACATAAAAGATTGCATTTGACTATTGCAAAATGATCCTGAAAGTTATAAACAAACTATTGTTGTGTGTCCAGCAATATGTTTGTGCTATTTAGTTCACTGCAACTTGTGTTTTAGAATTGAAGAAAAATGGTAAATCAAAACAAATTAAATGCATATTGTCAAAATGTATAGAGTTGCAATTCAGATCACACTAGCTGTTACTTTCAGGCTCAGTTAGTCTGAAAAGAGTTGGCATAGACAACATATTTTTATTTAAACCCTGCATTTCCCCCAGCACTTACAGCTGCTTCAACATATTTGTAGCTACTACTTTACAGTTCTATGGGTATCGTGGCTGCGAAAAAGACAAACATATTGGTCCTAGAGCAAATCAAACCTCACTGCCAAGATGACTAAACTGAGACTCGCATACTTTGGCCACATAATCAGAAATCATGCCTGATTAGAAAAGAGAGTAATGCTTGGTAAAGTGGTAGAAAAAGAGGAAGGCTACACTGCAGTTGGACACACTCTGTCAAGGAAGACACAACTATGACTGCAAGACCGGAGCAAGATTTTGATGATATGGTAACTTTGATTACTTGCATTCATAGCATTGTCATAAGTCAAAGTTGATGATGGTCGTTAACAAAAACAGTTATCGTTACTAAATAAAAAGGAAAAGAAGTTCTACAGCATCTCAGAGTTAGTATTGCTACAAATGTCTTAGAGCTAAGTGATGGAAATGAAAGGTTTGGAAACTTAACTGGGGTTACAGTGAACATGTAACTCCACTGCTGCAAAAGTTTCACAAGCTGCTAGTTTATTTCTGGGCAGAATTCAAAATGTTGGCTATGACCTATTAAAGCCCTAAATGTCTTAGGTCTGTCAATATTAGCCCTGCCAAAGTTTTAAATCTTTCATTTGGTCCCACCACCAGACTTTGGAATTTCCGCCCATAAAAGTCTTGGCTAACCCATCAACAAGCAAAAACCCCTTTATTCACATATCCAAATTGTCTCTGTCTGAAGGACTATTTAATGATGGGCACATTATCTTTATATTCTTTACTGTGTCTTTAATTTATTCCTAATTGTTTCATTTTAAAACTATCTTGGGTCTATCCTAGGAGAAAGCTGGGATCAAATTAAATAAATACAAATTTCATTTCAGTCGCATATCTGGGGGGGGGGGGGTTTACAACTGGCAGATGGTACACCTAAAAATATATATTCTGATACCTTTGTAACTGTCGCAGGTGAGATGATAAAAGGAGCCTTTGGATCAATAGCCTCCAATTTCATGTTCGTGGAGAATGAGTGGGTTCCAACAATAGGCTTGTCCTAAAAATGACAACATGAAAACGTTAATTACCGTTGAGACTCTTGGCTCAGAAAATCACCGAGACAGAAAACTGTTCATACTAGAATGTGGGAAGTATAGAATATTTTCTGCTCCCACACACAAAAAAGACATGTTATCCTTTAATAGTTCAATAAGAGTTTCACCAGTGCAGTTTGGCATTTCAAAGTTATCAAGCTGAAAGGACTTCTTGTTACTCATAGGTGATTGGAATGGAAAAGCAGAAAATAATGTAGAATCAAAGACTGTCGGAAAATTTGGCACTATTAAGTCTAATTGACTCTGCTAAAGTGCTCAAAACCACAACTCTGCCAGATACTGATCACAGAATTGTGTTGGAGGACCTAGAGATATCTACAGAAGTGTTCTCTTAGGTTTTAAAAAAGGATTGATTAGTTTTTCATTTATATAAAAAGATAGTAATCTGCGAATAATCAAGTCTTCAAAAGTTAAACCTGCAAATACAGAGAGTTGATTGTAATCAGATCTCCTGCTCATAGTAGAGAAATTAGCACATTTCCAGAGGGAATGATATGACTGAGATTTCCCCAACCCCTGCTGCCAATCAGAACCCACAGAAGAGTGCATGTTCCCAATCTCTCCAGTGTTGGAAGTTGTAGGGAAGAGTCTCCTTGGGGAGATAGAGTGGGCTACAAATAAAATATTATTATTACCACCACTACTATTCCTAGGAATAGGGGCCAAGGAATCCACAGCTTTCTTGACTTCCCAATATGCCCCCACCAGTAAATAATCTACTTCTGCCTTAGAGTTTGTTGTGTGACTTAAATTTGTTTTCAGCTTAAGGCAAAGCTAGAGTGAGCTTATCACAGAGGTCTTTTAAGGAGCAAGATTTGTTCCGGGTTTGTGTATTTGCCACTACCTTCCTCTGACACTGAAAACCAAGAGTGCTCAGCTTTTCGTAACCAAGTAGGGATTCAAACCCTGGCCTCCTTCAGTTCTAGCTCAACAGTCAAAACACTGTGTCATACTTGTGTGCACTGATTAATCCATTCCTGCCTATTTTAATGAGAGGAAGTTGGTTTAGTAATGATATTTTTAAGAGGGAGCATTGAGAGATGGTGCTTCCCTCCTCACTTCTGTCCTTTTGATACGATTCTGGCAGAGCTCTGGATATCTTGAAGACTCCAGTGAGAGAGAGGGCCTTCTCAGTAGCTGCCCTGGCCCTTTGGAACTCCCTCCCTAGAGATTAAAACTGCCCCTTCTCAGTTATCTTTCAAGAACCAGCTGAAGCCCTATATTATTTAACTGATGAGTCTCCATTATAATTGTAATTGGTTTAAAAAATTAATTCTTAATACTTATTTATATATTATTTCTGGACGTTATCATGCTTTGTGTAGGAGCCCCTGGTGGCGCAGTGGGTTAAACTGCTGAACTGCTGAACTTGCAGTTGGTGGTTTGAATCCAGGGAGAGTTCCTGCTATTAGACCCAGTTTCTGCCAACCTAGCAGTTTGAAAACATGCAAATGTGAGTAGATAAATAGGTACTGCTTTTGCAGGAAGGTAACGGAGATCCATGCAGTCATGCTGGCCATATGACCTTGGAGACATCTACGGACAATGCCAGATCTTCGGCTTAGAAATGGGAGATGAGCACCACCCCCAAGAGTTGGACACAACTAGATTTAATGTCAAGGGGAAAGCTTTACCTTTACCTTTTATGCTTTGTGTGATTTTCATCTTTTATTTTATGTTAAATGTGCTTTGATCTGTATTGTATTGGGTCCCATTATGGAGAAAAGCAGCATATAAAGATTTCTTATTATTGTTATTATTATTGTTATTACTACTACTACTACTACTACTACTCTACTATTCGAGCTCTGCTAGATCGCAGGCATAATCTAGTCCACTGCATTTTCTGGTTCAGGCTTGACAGGGTCTTTAGTTATTCTGATCCTGAGATCCCACACCTCAGGGGCAGGGAATCTGTGATTGGAAAGCCACCTTTGCTCTACATTTCCCTTTAGAGAGGAGGGGGACAAAGTGTTTAAAGAGCCAGCCAATTTGAAACTCATAGCCCCCCAAAGTGCTAATCATGTATTGCTGCTCTTCCATTTCCTTCTCATGTATGGATTTGGGACATCTATTAATTACACAAAGGAAGAATCTCCTGGCTCTCAATACTCTGCAAAGCAAAATATTGGGAAATGTTTCAAAACTCTTCATTGCATACCCGCAGGTGTGATGGGCCTACACTACATCTGTTGTACTGCCTCTACACATTATCTTAAGCGTATTTCAAACAGTCACTCACCTGGAGTATACGAGATCCAATGAGCAAAGAAAATTAATTAACACAGCCTCATGTGGCTGGCTGTCAGCAATTAATTTTTGTACCTGTTATATTTAACCATACAATTTGTTAAACAAAATCCCAGCTGTTATACCTTAAATAGATCAGTGGGCACCAATGATTCTTCTTCCTCTTCTTTTATTTTTGCTAGGATTTCCTGCCATTCTACCTCAGTCTTCAAATGGCTGATAGCTTCAATAAAAGAATGGAAGCATGTTATCACTTTAGGAGTGACACAAACTGCAACTTAAAGCGTAATATTTCTTCTACACCATGGACAGATATTTTAAAAAGCCACAAGTTATCTTACTGATGAAGAGACTACGATGCACATTTCTCATCAGAACTTTTTCTCAGCCACATATAGAGTGATTTTTAAAACCGCCCTCAAGGCATACATCAAGATTTTCTGCTTAGATTCCCTTTTACCAACTGCTATGCAAAATCATAATTGCTTCTTTTCATTGAGGAGAATAAAAGGCAGTTTGGTGATTTGACTGGGGGCAAGGAGGTGGATGCTGATAAAGAATAATTTAAGATGATCTTCAGTGTGTTGCAGATATGTACCTTAAGGTGGCAACCAAAAGAACATTTCTACATCCACCATCTACTCATATAATTTGAAATGCTCTAAGTTCATTCACCGACAATAAAAGAAGCAACAAACTCTATGGAATCAAGACTGATTTTCCTCTGTTGTCATGGAAGTTGTTTAAATATGCAGCTTGAATAAACCTTAGAAGAAAATAAAACTTCAGAGTTCTGACCATGACATTCATTTGGTGTTTGTATAACACCCCAATGCAATTCAGTATCACAGATTATATTAGGGATTCACATAAACACTGCAATTCCTCTAGTACAGAATTGTTAAACTCTTTTTCATTGAGGGCCACCTCAGCCTTTCAAAGAGCTGTTGAATCAATGGATGGAAACTCTGTGGATACAGAGGGCGTTCACACATACATCAATGCTCTTTAGTTTGGGTCCCCAATTTGGGTCCCCAGATGTTACTGAACGACAACTCTCATCACTTTTGATTACCCACCATGTGGACTGGGAATAATGAGCATTGCAATCCAACAGAACTTGTGGCTCTGAGGCTGGGGAAAGGCTAAAGGATATTTTAATGCCATACATCATCATATCCACAAACTTTGAATCTGAATTCAAACTCCACTATCCTGACTAAACAGAACAAACAGCAGCGTTCCAGATGTTACTGTATCACAACCATCAGCTCTAGTCATGATGTCGAATGATAAGAAATACAGGAGTTGTAGTCCAGCATCTGGAAGGCCACATTAAATGACATGCCAGGCCAGATTTGGCCCATGATCCTTGAATTGTCGAAGGCTTTCATGGCCGGAATCACTGGGTTGTTGTAGGTTTTTTCGGGCTATATGGCCATGTTCTAGAGGCATTGCCTCTAGAACATGGCCATATAGCCTGAAAAAACCTACAACAACCCATGGTCCTTGAGTATGACACATGTGCTCCAGTATATTAGATTTTTTTTTTTGTCGTGTCAGGAGCGACTTGAGAAACTGCAAGTCTCCTCTTGTGTGAGAGAATTGGCCGACTGCAAGGACATTGCCCAGGGGACGCCCAGATGTTTTTGATGTTTTACCATCCTTGTGGAAGGCTTCTCTCCTGTCCCCACATGGGGAACTGGAGCTGACAGAGGTAGCTCATCCGCACTCTCCCCGGATTCGAACCTGCAACCTGTGGGTCTTCAGTCCTGCCGGCACAGGGGATTAACCCACTGCGCCCCTATATGTACCTATATTATACTTTACTGACAAAGCTCCTGCACCACCTTTCTCATACGACAGTGCGGTGTATTTCAGCACACTGGAAAATATCAAATCCTCCAAATTATCTGTTTGCACTTTGAATATTCCTCAAAGGTATGTGTGTCATTAAAGGGGGAAAGAGAGAAGAAACGAATATATGGCTGTGGATGTGAATGATGGATAAGAGTTAGGGGAGATAACAACCCTGAGTTCTGGTCTTATACCCACTGTTGGTCTGAGATACTCATAGATTTCTGGAGTGGCCATCTAGCCAGTAGTCTTGAAAAAAAGGTCTCTAGCTTGCTAAGAAGACTCGGGAAAAACAACATTTTGAAAAGAATAAAAGACTCTTTCATTAAAGTTTTCAGTCTGAAACTGTTAATAAAAATACAGCTTTGTACCTAGAGGGGGTTCAAGAGCATATCCATGCTGAGTTGCCCAGCCCATTGGATGGAGAAAGGGATCCAAGTAGAACATCCATAAGTCATACTGTTCTAAATTTTCAAGTCCTTCATAACGAAGCTTGAGCCTTCCGCCAATATTTTCTAGAACATTAACTATCCAAGCACCCAGGGTATCTTGCATGTGCTGACACTCTAATCTCGAACCAGGTGCAATGAGATCCAAAGGATTCTTCCCTCGATGGAGCTACAGAGCAATACAGAGAAAAAAGGATTAATGGAAACTCCTGGTTCACTTAACTTGGAAAGACAAATCATTAATCTCTGTTGCTCTTGCTGGATTCTATGAGGACAACTACAATTTTTACTGTTTCCTCAGTACAAACAGAGCAGGTATCCAGGCAAGATGGGACAGTCTCGTCCTATTTCCAATGCATACCATAGCAGCTTCCACTTTATATATATTTGACAGATACAGAGCCAAGATCATTATAATCTGCAATTCATATAGCAAGCCAAAACCACAATTTGTCTCCATGTTGTCCTGCCAAGACATTTTCCCTTTCGACTCAAGGCTGGAAAAATGACCTACAACATCCTTGTAAAATTCTTATCATTTCTGATGGAATGCTAGCAAGTACTTTTGCTAAATCCTTTTAAGAGCCTTCACTTTTAGACAGTTCATCTTCCACATCTGCTCAGAAAAACAAAACAAAACAAAACAGTACATTGGGCCATTGGTATATGCTGGGGTTTGGTTCTAAGAACCTTCCCATGGATACCAAAAACTGTGGATACTCAATTTTATATGTGGAGCTGGTTTCCAAAAGGTACCAAATGCATCTGAACAAGGTTTACAGGAATAGAAAAAAATGTGCTGAGGATAGGCATTCCTTTGCTATAAAACACAATTCTCTAAGGCCTGAGCCAAAGTGATCTGATACATTTTGATAGTTTAGAACCGTAGATAATATTGTACTCCTAGCCAATAACATGCTGTCATCTTTAACTCATTTTTCATTTTTTTAATTTGATACTTTTTGGTGTGGCAAAATGATGTTAATAATAATAATAATAATAATAATAATAATAATTTATTTATATACTGCTCAATCTCCCCGAGGGGACTCAGAGCAGTTCCCAAGTGGTATCACAAAACATACAGAGTAAAAACAACATAACCATAAAATTAACAAACAAAATATAAACATAAAAATGGTCACCATAACACACATATATTAAAAATAATCCTGCCTGTTCAAGGCAATTAAAAATTAAAAAGGCCGGGCCAAGATTTGTGCAAGCCCAAAAATTCTAGGGGGCCCGGGAATTAAGTGCAATGCCATGGCAGGCAACAATAATATTAGGTCTGTGGTTGTCCATTCCAGGGCCGATTAGAGGAAAGAATCTGGGTAACTGGTAGGAAGAAGAAGGCCGTATTAGACAATGTGTGGAGCTGAGTTAGAACTGGTCATTTTCAAAGGCTTGTTGAAACCACCAGGTCTTCAAGCTCTTACTAAAGGAGGGGAGGGATGGGGCCTGTTTTATTTCCTTTGTTTCTTATATAAAATAACAAAATCAAGGTTAGATTTTTGGAATTTTTAAAAGTATTTCAAGCAGTGGGCAGATGAATTCAATCATAATATAAAAACAACAATAATAATTTTATTTTTATACCCCGCCACCATCTCCCCTAGGGGACTCGCAGCAGCTTACAGAGAGTCAAGCCGTAAAATTACAGCTAAAGTAGAGACAACAGTTAAAATTAATCAAATAAAAATAATAAAATATAACACAGTCATAAACAGTATCACAAAAACAATATGGCTGAGATAAAGGTCATAGCTGAGTTCAGGTTCAATGAGTACAAATATTTCCTAAAAGGAGCCAATGGAAAGTGCGGAAATTGAGTGAACATGGGCTAGGGAATACCGTTGGCGAAAGTGTCGAGGTAGGGCCAACTGTATCTTGTAATCAGCCCAAGCACATCCCTATCTGTACTAGTTATACAAAGGTGCTTCCATATCACACACCTACTTAAGAAAAGGGGTAAGGGGGTTTGTGTTTAAATACATTATGTTACAATACTTGTTTTCTTTCTTGAGATGTTTATACCAGGATGTTCATGAAATAATCCGCATGCCAAAACAACAGATAGAACTATAAAAGAACCTAGTGATGGAATTAGCATTAGCAAATTAGATAATGCAACAAGACCTTCCCTGCACTGACTAGATTTGGTCGTGTGGGGAAAATTCTTCCCAGTTCTATGGGACTCAGCCATTTTATTTTACACAAGGCAAATAAAGAAGGAGAAAGCAAAAACAGGTCATCCCCATAAAAGAACTTTCTCTGGCATAAGCGGCTGTATGAAAAGTGCAGAAAAATAATTTCTTAGTGGGCACTATCTTACTAAAGCAAATGCAAGCAAACCTTTGATCATTCTTCAAAACTGTAACCACTCAATCTGTTGTATGAGAGATAAATAGTTTAGGATAGAAGGAGGAGTCAATAAGGAAGAGGCTTTGGAATCTTCACAAGGAATTTGAGAATAAGCATTCAAAGAAGAAGTGGCTCCAGAAAACTGGCATTAAAAATATGGAAAAGATGGCAACCTAAATGGATGCCAGGAACATCAAAATGGACCCCTCTTGAGTCTTTATGGGAAGGGGTTTGATTCTAGCTTGCAGAGAAAAATGAAAGACAAATGATAGTATAGGATGAAAGATTTATATGATATGAATGGCCACCTTATTCCCATAAACAGAATAACAGACAAGATGGGAAACAAAAATTGGATTAAAGTACTATGGCTATATAATAAATTGAAACAACAAAAATGTGGGAAATGTATAGGTAGGGAGAGCATGATGGAAGACATAATTAGAAAAGCACGAAGTTCAGAGAAAGGGCTGATTGGAGTAATATACAAAGGGATGATCAAAGAGGAGGACTATATCATAAGAACATTACAAAATAAATTGCAAAAAGAGGGAGCTGTTTACAAGACAAACAATAGAGGGCTTAAAAAAGAGAGGCTAGGAAAATCGAGAAGTATTGAAAGTAAATTTATTTTTAAATGGTGCTGAACCCCACCACAACTATCAATTATTATAAATAATAATAATAATAATAATAGTAATAAAACTTTAATTTTACCTGCCCTATCTTGCCAAGAGGACTCAGGGTGGCTTACTACAACAGCAACAACAACAATAAACACAGTGGCTAACATTCAATGCCTAAACCAGGAACCGTATATAACAAATCAATAAAATTAATTTAACAAAATAACTAAACATTATCACTAAAAGTTCAACAGAACAGAGATGAGAAATACTGAAAATGAAGTTAAAGTTCTAATAGAAATTGTGGTATGTGTTTGGGGTGGTGGGGGGAGGGAAGAAAAAAAAGAGCAAACAGAACTAAGATATATTACATAAATTTATTTATTTATCATGTCATCAGCAACTATAATGAGGGGATAATATATAATGGAGGAAGCGTGAGAAATAGGAAAAGGGCGGAGAAATGGGGTTATAGATAAATGACAGGTGTGGATTAAATGTACAAAATCTACTTGTATAACAAATATAATATTAATTTTAAAAAAATTAAAATATAGCCCATGCCAGAACAGACCTACTGAATCAATCAGTTTTACTTAAGTGATGATTTATCATTCAAACAGCAGACCTGGTAGATTTACTGTGATTGGGAGTAGCGATTGGATTTAGGTTATGTCGAAGCTGTCATTAAACTGCAACTCCCAGCATTCCTCACCAGTGACTATGCTAATAAAGGACAGAGGCCTTTTATTGCCGCAATCTATGCAAACATACCCCTTCAAGAAGCCTAGCAGGGGCACTTGTTGCTCCTTTCAAAGTCTGCTGAAGAAATTCCTCCTGGTTTGAAATTTTATCCTTGATACCTAAAAAAAGACAAAATCATTAGAGAACATTTACTTTTGCTATTTGATAATGCAGTCAGCATTCCAGATTCACTTGCATTAAGAGAATAGGACCTCTGTGAAAGTGTAAAAAGGACAAATCAAAAGCTGCTATCGTTTTTACCTAAGAAAATATATCTCTAGAAATCTCTAGATCCTCCAGGATGAGGTCAAACAGAGATTGACCACAGAGTTGCACTGGAGGAACACAAGAGTCCTTGAGAGACCACATGAATCAAATCCACAAAAGTTAAAACCCACAAACACGGAGAGCCAAATGTAGTAAAGTGACAGAATAAAATTTATCCTGAAAATGCCAAAGGAAGTTTCAAATGTTCAGAAACAGAAATTATGATTAATAACAATTCTGAGAATTTAATACCTATTACTTGGAGTCCAAGGCTAGAAGTCACTCCAAGGATGGGGAATGCAAGATGAATTATCATCAGATTTCCATTACTTATAGTAATGGGTCCAACACACGGAAAATTTATTAAAATAATATTTATTTATTTACTATATTTATACCCCATCCTTATCACCCTGAAGGAGCCCCTGATGGTGCAGTGGATTAAACCCTTGCCGGCAAGACTGAAGACCAACAGGTCGCAGGTTCAAATCCGGGGAGAGTGCGGATGAACTCCCTCTGTCAGCTCCAGCTCCCCATGCAGGGACATGAGAGAAGCCTCCCAACAAGGATGGTAAAAACATCAAAACATCCTGACATTCCCTGGGCAACATCCTTGCAGACGGCCAATTCTCTCACACCAGAAGTAACTTGCAATTTCTCCAGTCGCTCCTGGCGCACACACACACACACACAAAAACAATCATTCCGAAGGGGGTTCAGGGCACCTTATAAACTACGGCAAAAATTCAATGCCGCATCGTGCACATAACAATAAACATACCATGTAAAATTATGGGGGGAAAAGATTCATGTACAGCTGCCATACATATTCCAGAAAACTAACAACAGTGCACACAAGAGAGGCTCATATTTTATAGGAAACTGAGCATGAACAGCTACACAGGCAGACTGAATGGGAATCTGCCCCCCCCCCCCCCCAAAAAAAAACCTATGGTAAGAGTACCTTCGGGAACTTTCAGTGTGTTCTTGTTCTGCTCACACCAGCCAACCGGGTGCAAGTCAGCGGTCATGATATCACACCAGAAGTCTGCTTTCCGGTCCTCTCCGTAACCATCGTATCGTAGTAGTAGCAACTGCCCACAGGTTGTAATGATTGTGGCAATCCAATAAGTGTCAGGGCCAGGTTTAACAGCAACTTCCAGTTTCATGCCTGGAGCAAAGCCATTTTGTAGGCTAGTGTCCACCTTAATAAAATTAATGAAGGTACAGGTTATTACATGGCAATTAAAAGGAATTACTAAAAATTGCAAATGCTATTTAAGGCAACAAACATGTAAAATTATTATGAATATCCACCAAAAATTAACCATAAAATTGCCCTTGGGGACAAAGAGATTCCTAGAGAAGTGTTCTCTTTAGGAATTTCTATGTCTTTCTGAAGAGTTGCTCTGAATAACCTAGGATTTTGGGGGGGGGGGGGGGGGATGGGGGGAGAGAAACAGATAATAGGAACTTAAAAAGAGAGCCCCCCTTCCTTTTAAGGGCAGACAGTAAGGTTCAGAAATTAGATTGGAAGGTTGAAAGGAAAGGAATGCAACAAAAAGTTAGGCTGCTCATCAATTGGCTTAGATGAGCAAATGATGCTATAGGAATATTGTAGGCAGGAACAAGACTAGCTTTGGGGGTTGGCTCCCCCCACTCAGAAGGTGGAGGGGTTTTTCCCCATAAATTCCTGCCTATAGGAGCAAATGGAAGGAGCAACCCAAACATATAGCATGTTGACCTCTCATTTCCTGGGAAATAGATTTATCAAATACACAGATAATCAAACCCAAAAAAGTTAAATCTCTGTATCAAGTTGATAGACACTGCCTTATTATATTTCTGCCAGATAAACAATGTATAAAATTCAAGGCAGCATTTCATGCACCAAGCACACCTATGTGTTTCCATAGACTTTTCTTCAAAAGCAATGGAAGTCAGAGCCAGGCAATGTAGACCACACCAAAAGTAGAGCAAGCTACAAGTTTGAATTAATAATTATCTGAAAAATAATATACTGCTTCAAAAAATATGCCTGAAATAATCTTATCATATTTATTGCCCCTGTTTAGCTGATACATAGTAAATGGTTTGTGCATAACCATATCTAATATTTTAATTCCATTTGTTTCTGGGGTAGAAGGATGGGCAGGAAATATGAAGGAATCTTTTCAGTGAATTTCAATGTCAAGCAGTTTTGCTTCTATATTTTCATTTAACACACATATAGCACTTATTACTAACTACCATATACTCGAGTATAAGACGGGGCGGATATAAGCCAAGGCAGCTAATTTTACCACAAAAACTAGGAAAATGTATTGACTCGAGTATAAGCCGAGGGTGGAAAATGCAGCAGCTACTGGTAAATTTTAAAATAAAAATAACTACCAATAAAATAACATTAATTGAGGCATCAGTAGGCTAAATATTTTTGAATATTTACATAAAACTGTAATTTAAGATAAGACTGCCAAATTCTGATTAAGCCATTATTCTAACCTTCTTCAATATAAATGTGCTTAAGTATCCTTCCAATAATAATAGAGTAAAATAATAAATGTAATAATAATAATAACAATAATAGAGTAAAATAATGGAAATGTAATAACGGTAATAACAGAGTATAATAATAAATGTAATAATAATAGAGTAAAATAATGTATGTGTAATAATAGTAAATAGAGTAAAACAACAACAACAACAGCAACAACAACAGAGTAAAATAATAAATAAGCTTGACTCAAGTATAAGCTGAGAGGGGGCTTTTTTAACCTAAAAAGAGCGGAAAAACTCAATTTATACTCAAGTATATACAGTATATTTATCTTAATTACTGTTCTGGTCTTCAGTGAATATAAATTTCTGGAAGTCTGAAGCTTTAACATAAATACTTTTAAAGTAGAAATTAGATCTTCCCAGCTCTACTGGACAAAATGGTTTGGAATCCTTCGTGTACCCTTCCCTCCTTGAATCATTACATCACAATACAATTATCTTTACCTGCAACCTGACCTGAAGATGTAAATTGCAACTAGACATAACCTCGATGTAGGAAAATCTAAATGAAATTAAGTAATTCTTACTGGGGAAGCAAATGCACTTAGCACTAGGAGTAAGACACATACATAGGCCAAAACAGAATCCCTTTCTGTTAGATTAGAAATGGCGCAGCTTTTCTGTCTGAAAACTAACTACAATTCTTCTTTGCAATTAGACTGAGGGTCTGACTTTTAATTATGAAGACTATATACCTACAATAAAATCAAGAATAGTTCGCTATTTCCCTATTTGAACCCTCAAATCCATCCAAATATTATTTTCATTTAACACCGCATTAAGGGAACACTAATCTATAGTTTTCCTTTGTTCTGCCAGCATATCCTGCAATATAAGGAAATGAACATACTGTTGTAACCTAAAATGTTCCCTGTACTAGTAAGCTACCTAACACAAGGCAGTCACAGAAATAAAAATAAAATACAGGGCATATGATTTATTCCTCACAAAGGAATGTAAACAAATAAAATACATAAACATGCAGAACAGAATACTAGTCCCACTTGGACACAGGTTCTAAAAAGGAGCAATTTTGGTATATCATGGTTGGAATATTTCTGGATTAGAATTAATATATGCACAACATTTTCCTCTTATGCTCAAACAGCACCCTCTTATGGTAGTCTAGTAAGGATGCAATACTACGGAACATTAAATGAATCTATCTACAATACCATCCTATACATGTCTATGCAAAAGTCCCACTGAGTAAATAGTATACAGTTACAATCTTATTGTTTTTTCTTCTGTTTTTAATTGAATGCTTATAATTGTTTTAACTGTGTTAATTGTAACTGTGTGTTTTAATGTATTGTTTTTTGGCATCTAATTACTGCCTGCTATAAGCCGTCCTGAGTCCCTCTTCGGAAGTGAGGATGGGATAGAAATGCCCAAAATAAATAAATAAATATGTTTAAAAGAGCACCCACTGTGAAATAGCAGATACATAAACAAATGCTGGTCACTGATCGAAATAAAATATTCATTCATTCATTCATACATAAACAAAAGTGAGCAGTGATCCAGCCACTTAAGAATCTGAGATATTTTTCCAAACTGCATTGCAACAATTCCACAAACTTAAAAACCATTAAGACAGGTTGATTAATTGGCCAATTTTATATCAGAAGATGGTTAATTATGCCCACATTTCCCAGTGGATTGTTTTCAATGAGCTAAAAACAACTGTAAGGAAACATTACTTGTTTATAGAGTATAGTTATAAAAAATTACACAACTGTCCCGATTTCATATTATCTTTCCAGGTTTAATATCTAGCATCCAGTAGAAGGTATGATTTAAGTAAATAAATAAGATATAAATTAATGTTTTTGAAATAAAGAAAACTTCAAAAGACAGTTTGTAATATTAATGGTCTGATAAATCTATAAAGATCAAGCCTTTCTCAAATTAAACTCATGGCAAGTGAAGTTTTCAGAAGTTAAGGAAAGGCACTGATTTAGGCATGCGTGGGGATTAGTTCTGCTCAGAAGAAAAAACAGAACAGCGCAAAAATCAATCCCGAATAATTTGCAGACATGCTAAAACAATATTCCAATTTGGCTTACATCCTGAAAACAGCATTCAGGGTTTAAATCTTTAAAACAGCATTACAAAGTAATATTTTATAATGAGCCTGTGTTTGTGCTGGACTAAAGAAAAAATTGATCAAGTTAGAAATTGGTTTAATGTGCTTCCTCTGTAAAGCTGTTTACCTATAATCAATAACAAAATAATGTTATTAACTATTTATGTAGCCAATAACAAATACGTGTAAAGCACCTATGATTGTAGCCTCGTAGGAGAAAGCTTGTCCAACTCCTTCCTTCTGCAGCTACTCCACTTATCTTATTGTGATGCTATTTTCTAGAAGGATGCGTAGCAATATTCATTTCCTAAAACAGTTAACACTTAATACTGATTCAGTAACAGCCACTTCCTTAATCAGAAGCCCTTTCACACTACTCAATAATATGTTTCCACTCTAACTGACGCCAACATCCTATGGAAGATATAAACACTACAGAAAAGTTTTCTCAGACAGGAATATTCTGTATGAACAATATTATATTGTTAACAACAAAAGGTACAAAAACCCAAAAACTCTAACTTACTATACACTTTATTATTATTAAAATTAATATATGCATTGTAACATACTTAACCAAGGTTTTTAACATTTAGTTGGGTATTTAGAATTCTCAGCCAGATAACTCTATAAAAAATTCTAGAAAATTCTGTACAAGGCAGACACTGCAGTTAAAGTGGAATCATACTGCTGGAATTGTATAATGAGGAAAGGTTCCTGATCTTCTCCTTAATAAGGACTAGTGCTAGTTCTGCCGTGTCCCACACTCACCTCCCAACTCATCTGTGCTGGCTACAGAAAAAAAGAACAACTTAAAAATGAAATATATTGTCTGAAGGGTACAGCCCAAAAAGGGCACTGGGGCTGTGAGATGTTGAGATCTTCCCTGAGCAGAAAATGCCTTTCTTAAGAGGCTCTACCAAGGTTATACACACAATCTGCATGGACTTCTGGAATCACGAGAGACCATGAAAAAAGGATGGATGAAAAGGTAGATGGAATACTAAGCTATACAAGAAAAAAGCAACAAGAAAAGTGAAAGAAATAAGACATTCATCAAGGGCCTATCCATAATGTAAACTCAATTAAGGACAAAAAAGAACTGAAGGAATAACTTTGTTTCAAAGCATAAGAGCTATGCAGGAAAGCACAGGGTTACCACCACAGTTACTTAGCTCTGGAACTTTATATGTCTGTCAGGGGTGCAAATCCAGTTCTCTGAGGCACAGAGAACCCGATGTTCCAAAAAACCCAGACATAGCAATTTTTGTTATCCAGACATTCTGATTTCTTCTGGCATGTTTAATAAATGACTGTCTATGAACTGAAGCTAATGTGGAAACTGAATTTTATGACATCATTAAAATCAAAACATTACTATAGAAAGTTTGAAGTTATACTATATGAAAAATATCAACACTACTTTTATTGAATTCAGAGGAATGTGAAGTTCTGCCTATAATTAGATATTATACAAACAAATATTAAAATATTCAAAATGTGAGTAGGAGATGTGGCTGGTGCAGGGCATGGTTGAAGCCCTACTTTGTGTGCAAGTCTTCATTCAAAATCTACAGTAACTAGGCTGTCCATCAGAAAAAACAAGAACCCCAAACCATATCAAGGCAATATCTTTATTGGGTCGATCCAAAATGATCAGAACCAGTGTGCTCTTGATTCTTACTTACATGCTTAAATGAGCCATGAGGTGCAGAGATTGCTCCTGTATCTTCCAAATACTCATCCCAATTGAATTCTGCTTCTTCCACACCAGAACTTGCATCTACAAGAAACACCAGAACAATTATAATGGTATCCTGTAGGGCACAAAAGGAAAATAGTTTACTAATTTAAATCCTTTGGTTGTGAAGAGGTAAGCTTTGCTTTGAAAATAAACTAAAACATGTTTTGAATCTGAATGCATTTAAAAAAGGCATAGAGATAAATACTGTACTTGTTAATACAGGTTGTTTGGGGAAGAAAACAATGGGAAAGATTACACTTTATAGTACACACAGAGTTAAAGAAACAATGTAGAGAAAACAATGACAAATCCCAGAGGAGTGTGGAAAGGGAGTCTTTAAGAAGACACCAACTAACATGGAGAATCTGACACTACAGATGCTGTTTATTCTGCCTGTGTTGTTCCTGCTAGTCAGCAACGTGAATTACTGAAGGTCCCTTGCTGATTCACAGTATCTAGCAAGGAGACACGCTGATATAAGAAAGACCATTTAAAGTGGTAATTTTATGAAAGATGGAAACTCTTTGCATTTTAAATTGGTTGTAAACTCAGCCAATAAAATAGGAAGGCGAAATAGGAATGTCCCAACAAAGGCACAGGTGGAGGTGGTCTTCATGTAACTTGCAGGTGCATGAAGAAAGGGTATAAACTCCTTCCAAAACACATTTGATTTGAGGCCTATGTCTGTAAGGAGAAAATATCAGATTTAATGCTTTACTAGATCCATTTTTAAACAGAACTAAAGCTCACTAGACCTGGCCATGTGCTATTTCTTCAAGAAGTGTGTTTTCATATGTGTCAAAGTCACCTATCAACTTATGGTAACCCCATCAATTTCAGGAAATGAAGACTCAGAGGTGGTCTTGCCAATTCCTTCTCAAGTACAAAAAACATTCATGGAATTAATGGAAGATCACTTGGACAGTTTCATAAAATCTCATCTGACTGATGATTTAGTTACTGGAACAACTTTTGGCTACCACTTCATTAAAAAACCAAAGAAACAAAAAATGTCCTTTCATAAACAACTAATTCCTCTACCTACCTTCCTACATGTAAACACCCCCCCCCCCACACACACACACACAATTTTATACAGCACACTGATGCCATGTTAAGGAGGACTGTTGATGATTTAAACTGTTTATTAGTTTTAAGACTGACAGGTAACTCAACAGAGGATTTAACCTTTGCATAACAAACAATATCAAAATACTTATTAAAATACATATTTTAAAGACAGCTGAAATTATCTTGTTTAAAATCACTCCTACTTATCCTTAGCTGTCACATAATTGACAATGTTATACCAATATTTTGGTGGACAAATGTGTTCGTTGTTGATATTCCATCAAAATGCTGAAAATGGTTTGATATATTTATAACGACGCGTACACACGCATGCACACACACATCTTTATTCTTAAGGTTATGTTAGGGCAAGATCCTATTCTATACCTCAGAATGCCAACTTTCATTTAAAAATACAGATGTTAGCTTATATTATTTAAGATAGACCTTAAAATGCAAATACTGAAAATTTGTAGAAAATCAAATTCTCTGTTTTTTCTCAATATACACCATTTTGGGGAGGGGTATCTTTCTTTTTTGGGGTACTCCTTCCATTGTGGTGCAAAAAACTTCTTCCCATGTAGTTTTTTCTATTCCTTTTGGGGGAACACAGGATAGTAACTGGAGATACATCATGGACTGCCTAGAGCATGTTGTTTGTTTACTACTCCAGCCATGTGTCTGGAAGTGATCGCTGGCCCATGTAGGGTTGGGGGATTCATAAGGTCCACATCAGAATAATTATGAGACTCAATCAGTCTTTGGGGACCAGATGCTTCCTTTGAATGCCAGCCTTCTTCACAGTAATACCTCCCTCAAACTGAATAGGATTCTGTGCATCCATTTTTCTGTCCCAACTGTAAGCTTCTGGGCCCAGCACAAATAGCTTGTTTTAATCTATAAAACCTTATGCAGAACAGAATCCAATATCTGACAGAGTTGGAGTTCTTTGGTCATAAACTGTCCACGTTCAGATGTCAACATGAAGCCTTGTGATATATGTGTGTGATATATGTCTCCCTTAACAATAAACCATATGGAATTTTGTGTATTTTAATACTGTTCTTTTTGCAAGAAGAAAATCTAATAAATGGATGGTAATAACAACAACAACAACAACAACAACAACACACAATAATTTGTGTGACTGGGGTACTGACAGTCTATGTATGAATAAATGCATGTGAAAGTGAAAGGAGGAGATACTCACAGTGACTATAACTACCCTGAGCAGTGGAACCACCCACTAAAATTAACCCCAGAAGGATGCAACCCAGCATGGCCAGCCTATCCAGTAAATTATTCCAGTTTGAGAAATCAAAGGCATGTTATTATTTTAAAGAATACGTGAGGACTAAACATTGGGTCGAGCTAGTTATTAAATAGAGAAGCGCTACCATGCACAGCACTGGATGTTCTCACATCCTGAGGGATAAACTCTTCTTTTAACAGGCAATGGAGTGGGTAGGAAGATAGCCAAGCTCCAATGTTAATGAAATATTCTAACACTTCATGTCTCTATTTATGGCAGATTGCATCACCCACATACTCTGCCATTACTTTCTCTGTCAGCATATTTATTCCTTGAAAGAGAAAGGGTATACATGCTCAAAATGTGTAATTGACACAATTTCAGGGCACAGAATCACCATTGGCACTAGCTGGGTTACCAGATTTTAAATGCATGTTGTGGTTTGTGATTATGAAACAGAGACACCACAAAATTCAAGCTCTTAAATAAAAGATGCTTAGCAGGCCACTTAAGGTCCATCTAAACAAGTTCTATGAAATGTAACAGGTGACATGTAGCCCTCATCCAAACAGATATTATTCCCCCAGAGTCATATTTTGTTATATACTTCATATGGAACTTGGTTTACAAAATAAGCATTTTACAACATGGGTTTCAACTATCTGCCATATACATTTTTTCCTGACAGACCAAATAACAAACAAACAAACAAAACAACCTAAAACACGTTCCCTAAAATCTATTGTGTTAGACTTCATTACATTTTTGGTAAACAAGAAAGGCTGATAGCTATTCATGCAATGATAGATCTTTTGGATCTAGGTGCATTTTAATATTCTATAATACACTACAACTCTGACTGTGGTAAAAAAGAAATATGCTCAGACAAAGACATTCTGTGTAACTCTTTTTTAATCTGCCCAATGAGAACAAAAATCAAATCCAGCAAATTAAAAGAAGTGTTTGCTTCAAATTCCGTACTTTAGGAACAAGAACTATGTCCCTAGAAACATACAAAGGCTGACATTAAAGTAGAATTTAACCATTCACAATATTAAAGCAATTCATATCATATACCGAAAAGAGATTAAAAAGCAGTTAAAACAGTTCTAATAAAAACAAAACAGCCACTCACTGAATTGCCTTTTTTAAAAAACAAAACAAAACAAAACAACAACATTGGAATAAAAAAAATGTCTGGTGAAATAAGAACAGCAAGGAGGAAGCAATTCTGGCCACCCTGGGAAAGGAGTTGCAGGGTGACCAGGAAGGCTCAATGTCATATGACGATGACATATGACATAGCTACCAAATTACCTGTCCGAACGCATCTCCCCCTATGAACCATCGCGGAGATTAAGATCCTCCGGAGAGGCCCTGCTTTCCATCCCGCCATTGTCACAGGCGCGATTGGTGGGGATGAGACAGGACCTTCTCAGTGATTGCTCCCCGGTTATGGAACTCCCTTCCTAGTGAGATCAGGTCGGCCCCCTCCCTCCTGTCCTTTAGAAGGATGGTAAAAACTTGGCTGTGGGACCAAGCTTTCGGGACAGGGCAATAAAGCGGCAATAGGAAAGATGACCAGGCCAATTAGATTTGACGTGGATGACTAGGACGGTTTTAAATGGTGCATTTTAATATTTTGATAAATGTTTATAATGTTTATGTATGTGTATGTGAATTTGTGTCCTGGCATTGAATGTTTGCCGTGTATATGCTGTGCTCCGCCCTGAGTCCCCTTCAGGGTGAGAAGGGCAGAATATAAATGTTTTAAATAAATAAATAAATAATGAGAAGGGACGACATCTCACGATCTCAGGCGCCAGGTGGGCTACACAAGGATTGTGGTTTCAGTGCTTGACTAGGGCTCTATGAGGCAATGTTCAAATCCCCATTGAGTCATGGGTGCCTACTGAGTGATGTCTGGTAAATCACACTGCAAGTTTCAAAGGACACATGCTCTGAATAAATCTTGACCAGGAAAACCTTAGGACAAGGGACACATGTACACTGATCACTTAGATAAGTTTTGATGAAAACAGTTTACCTATGCAGATTATTATATAGGAAATCCTAGAACTGGTTCGAGGCCTGGATAGTAATTACGCAAACCACAGAGGTTGGCATTTAACGTGTTCTAGGATCTGCAGTATCAGCAGCTTGACAGCTGGGGGGAATGCGTTTTTTTTAAAAATTCCCCACATCTGAATGTTTATGGGTGGATCAGCAGAGCACATCGAGTATCTGCACTGTAATTTGCATTCTGGGGTGTCAATTTCACTCTGCGATGTGGTTTACACTGGAGTGCACTGATGCATATTAAGGACTTTCTTTCGGACTTCCCCTGAGTTTGATTATGTCAGTTTAAAGTTCTTAAAACAGACAGCAGCATGTATTTGCTGTGTGCATTGTCCAGCCACCGCAGTTTGTAACGATTCGAAATACATTAAATGATCAGGGTAGATGAGACCATGGTTGACATAAGTCAAAGTCAAACTGATGGCTTGGGTTCATGCACTGCCCCCTCCTGCTCCAGCATAGCTTTTAAGTGGGTTTTGAAAACTTGTAACCAATATAAAATAAACTGAGCATTGTGTCAGAAGTCTAAACTGAGTTAATACAAGCCAACTTCATGAACCAAGGTTTAGAGGGCTGGGTTTTGTTTTTGTTTTTTTTTTAGCTAATTATACTTCTGTCAAACCATAGCTTATCTAGGTTCAGATAAAAGGCTCAATTGTGGTTAATCTAAATTTCTTAGATATGCAGATGATACCACTTTGATGGCTGAAAGCGAGGAGGAGCTGAGGAGCCTATAACCAAGGTGAAAGAAGAAAGTCCAAAAGCAGGGTTGCAGTTAAACATAAAAAAACCCCCAAGATTATGGCAGCCAGACTGATTGATAGAGGGAGAAAACATGGAGGCAGTGACAGACTTTGTATTTCTAGGCGTGAAGATTACTGCAGTTGCAGACTGCAGCCAGGAAATCAGAAGACGTTTACTTCTTGAGAGGAGAGCAATGACCAATCTCAATAAAATAGTGAAGCGTAGATACATCACACTGGCAACAAAGGTCCACATAGTTAAAACAATTATATTCCCTGTAGCAACCTATGGATGCCAGAACTGAGCCATAAGGAAGGCTGAGCAAAAGGAAGATAAGTGCTTTTGAACTGTGGTGTTGGAGGAAAATTCTGAGAGTGCCTTGGACCGCAAGAAGATCCAACCAGTCCATACTTCAGGAAATTATGCCCAATTGCTCACTTGAGGGAAGGATATTAGAGGCAAAGATGAAGTACTTTGGCCACATAATGAGAAGACAGGAAAGCTTGGAAAAGACAATGATGCTGGGGAATATGGAAGGAAGAAGGAAGAGGGGCCAACCAAGGGCAAGATGGATGGATGATTGGCTTGCCCTTGAAGAGGCTGGAGGTGGTGACGGCTGACAGGGAGCTCTAGCATGGGCTGGTCCATGAGGTCAACAAGATTCGGAGGAGACTGAACGAACAAACAAACAACAAAAACAAACAAAATTGGAAGCAGTCAAAAAAGATAGGGGAGAAAGTGTATGATCTTTGAGCATGGCAAAGTTAGATTGGTTTGTTAACAATATACCATTGTTTAATGTTAATCTGAATAAGAGCCACATATTAACAGCAGGTAGGAGGATGGAATAATAAGACTCTGTGTGAGGTGGAAAATGATTTAGGGTGAAAAAGTAATTTGTGCAGTCAATATGTAATGTGACTGTACATATATATGACAGATGTACTGATGAGGAACTTTCTTAATTGCTCTATTTCTAGACTGCATTGTTTTAGAAAAGTTTTAGACATTGTTCTTGAATTAAACAATCCCATACATCCTACTGGATATAAATCCACTGATCTCAGTGAGACTGTTTTCAGTAGAAATTCATAGGATTGCGCTGTTAATCCACTATGCCACAAGGATGCAAAAACCTATGAACCAGGATTTTATGTCGAGAATTTGTTGCCAGCTGAGAAAATACCTGTTGTGACTCCAGGCTCCATAATTGCAGTACCTGTCTCATGCTGCTGTTCTCCATTCATCTCCACAGCAAGCTGGCAATAATCTCTGAGAGCAGGAAATAATGGAAGTCACCCCGTCAGTGTCTTGAACTCATCTGCTCTCTGCTGACTTTCTTTTCACAGATTTTTAGTATATTCCAGCAAGCTATAAAAGAAAAAATGAAAATGTATTTTTCTTTATACTCATAATCAAGAGCACTTTAATTCTTACTTCTTTCATTACTATAGGTTAGGAAAAATTCCAAGTGGTGTTAAAGTTCACATTATCAGTTCAACTCTCAGAAGTTCTACATTTTCCATGGTGGGGATATTTTCTCCATCTAATGACCTGACGAAGGGTTGGATTACAATTCTTCTAACCTACAACCAGCACATTTTATATCTCATCTTAAGCTGGATCTACACTTCTCTATATCCCAGGATCTGATCCCAGATTATCTGCTTTGAACAGGATTATGAGTCTACACTGCAAGATTATCCCACTATCACACTGCTACTACACTTTTGTCATCTGATTTCAGTGGCGTGGCAGCAATAGGAGAGAAAAGACACATTTTTTAAGAAGAGGACATGCTGAATTTGTAAGACCTGTTCTTCCAGGATAAAGCTTGTGATTCAAAACGGTACTATACTCAAAGTCATAGAACCTGGAGTTTTCAGGACAGAAACATTTATACCCAATAAGCACAAATATAGTGCTTACCAGTTGCCCATATCAGATAGTTTGAGAAACACTGTTTAAAACAACATACACATTTCCCACAAACCTTGTTGTTATGAAAATGCAGGTTAAGCATCCCTTATCCAAAATGCTTGGGGCTGGAAATGTTTTGTATTTTGTATTTTTTGATTTTTGGAATGCTTGAATACTTGAAGATGGGACCCATTGAAACATTTATGTTTCACATGTATCTTATACATATAGCCTGAAGGTAATTTTATACAATATTTTAATAATTTTGTGCATGACATGAAATTCGTCTACGCTGAACCACCAGAAAGCAAAGAAGTCACTATCTCAGCCACCCAGGTGAACACTTTTGTTTCAGCTGTACTTTCATTTCCGTGGGACCATATGCAGCATGCATGTTCCTTCCTCCACAACATGATAAAGCAAATTAATTTGGTCTGTTTCACTGTAATGTATATATGTTTTGTTTCACTGACATGTTAACATCTCTAGTCTGAATATGAAGAACTCCTTAAATCTGTTTTGGGTTTCCATGTACCACAACTACAGTTCCATCTATACGATCTATTTCAGACAACTCCTTTATTACATCTTTAGTATGTGATGTGATTTATATAAAAAAATTGAAAATAATTTTGCATTCTGTACATAGAGAACTGATCTCAATTTATTCTTTTAAAAAGCATGCATATTACTTGATATATGGGGTGTGTGCTCCTAATAAAAGAGACATTCCAGAAGATAATTTTCTGGTAGTCTTTTAGATGCTCTTTTGATGAGCCAATTCCCAAACCATACACAGGCCTGCAGTTGGAGATAAGCCAGATCTACTCTGCTAGCTCTTTTGGAGCTGATAAAAAAATATCTTTTAAGACAGTTGTAGAATTATGAATATATCATTTTTTTTAAAAAATGTTGCTTTCTACTTTGCATTAATTTTTCTCCTCTGTATTATGTTCTTTTTAAGTGGACTGCACAATACAAATTAACCAACAAAAATGAAACAGCTCGAGGAGTACAGGGGTGACAAACAACAGGCAGAACATTTTCAAAACCTAAACCTAAAAATCTCTGCATGTTGCAGACTATAACTGCCCACCTACTGCCTGCTACCCCACAATCCCACCCAATGTTGTGATCCCCATCACTGTTTTATTTCTTTTTGCCTATTACATGGTCAACCACTCCCTGGTACAATACAGGAAGTGCTGGTAGGAAATTGCTGATATGAGAAGCTGACTGGCAATGGGGGGAGGGGGCTTCCCAACCTGTTTTCCCAACCTCCAGATTTACTGGAGGTATCCCAACACCGGTAAAACCAAATTAATTAAACATTTGGTAAGATCTGGGTCTTATCAGACGTGGGCTCTGTCACGCGATTCCTGGGCCGAACATACACAGCCGTCTCAGTTTTTCAGGCTCCAGGAGTCCAAAAAACCAAGAGGGCACCCACACCCCTCCCCAAACTCCAAATTTTCCCATAAAAAGAAAACAAAAATGTACCTGGTCACCATAATGTTCCTCCTTGTGTCCTTCTGGCATGAGGAAATTGCACGCCAGGAGATCAGTGGGGGTGGGAGAGTCAAGGAGGGTCTTTATGGCAGCCAGGTAAGTTTTATTTACTTTTTAGTGGGGGATTTGAGGGGCCTCGTTGGGGGAGGGATGCATGCCATCCTGATTGTAATAGGGATGGCATGTAGCCATCCCCAGGGAAAGCCCAGGTTTTTTTGGGGGAAGTGGGAACAGAAATCCATGCCAAAGTGGGGTTTTAAAACCCGCTTTGGAGCAGATTTCTGGGCTGTCTGGAAGCATCCTGGATTACATTATACTGCAGGGGAAAGAAAGGCTGAAACTTTAAGAAACCAAAGACACAGATAATTCACAAATCAAAATTTGAGTTCAGACAGATCTTTTAAAGCCATAGAATCAAATACGTACAACGTTTTAATTATTACATTTTCCTAAAACGCAGATTAGGCAGATTATTCAGTGGTGGCTGTATTGACCATACAGAAAAATCAAAATAAACCCCATAAAAAGAGTGTAACCTTTATTGACCAAGCAAAATGCACAAAACACTTCCTGTAAGCTTTCAAAGCTTCACTGGCTTCATCAAGAAAAAGAAGTTAAAAAAAAACATATTGGAGAAGAAAAGAAAAGCACAATGTTAGGAGTATCTTTAGGAAATCCAATTTATCTCTCTCAAAAAAGTAAATGCAGCATTCTTTCAACAGGTCTGCGATTTTGCTGCAATTGGGTTTTCCTCACTACTCTTTGTAAAACCCGCTCTATTGTGTAAAAATATGTCCACTTGGTTTCATAATATTTTCTTACCACTCCCTGTTATGGGAGACAGAAGGGCAGCATAAAATTATGAAATAAATCCTTCCCAGTAGGACTTATATGCATAATTTGGGCTATACATCATTTATCCATCCAAGAAATAGAGTCTTTTGTAACCAAAAGCACAAAAGGTTCTGAGAGTGAAGATGAAAGAAAAGGAACAGGGAAGTAAGTGATTTTATTTTCATTCCAACAGACTCAAAAACAACAACAAAATGTTTCTGTATTAAGGAATCACCAATGTATGCTCTCTTCCTTTCTTACTCACATATATAAAGAAAACATTGTACCTAATTTGTTCTCTAAGGCTCAAGATGTGTAACCTAATCTTTTTTCTATCGACAAATTTAGATAGGAAAAATGATAATGAGCCACATGAATAATTGATGTACATCACTTCATATTAGTATTGGAAATCAGAATACAGGTCTCGATGTACTGCAGTGGCACAACATCACAGCCACATTCACTCAACAAGCATGGCCTCAGATATTAAACAGCTAAGCACACGATCCCTTACATGAAGCAAAGGAATGAGATGGAGGAAGTATGGCTCAAAAGAATTTGGTGAAAGTGGCAGGATATTACAAATCTCAGCTGTTTTAGCTGACACCTACTACATACAGGTATGCTACAAACAAGTCAGTAAAGAAAAAATGGGTGATGGCGCAGCAACACCTAAAAATATGAAACTGATACTAAAAATCCCAATTGTTTTTAGACTATAGCTGTTGTTTGCATCGCTACTGCTACCAACAGGGCTGGGATATCAGTTGTTTTATTTTTTCTTCCTACTGAAAGAAAGTCATCTATTAAGAGTCCTCTGTGTTAACAGAACTCACACCTCAGAACACTTGATCCAGAGATTCCTGTGTTAGGCGGATCAGAAGCTAAATATGCGAAATAGTTACAGTGACAAGAAAAAAATTAGCCTATACTCATTAAACAACTAATTACCAGAATCGACACTGAACTTAATAGTGAGAAGAAAGGGGAAAACAGATGTTTTATATTGCACACTAAAAGCATTACCTTGATACTTTTATGCACCTGTGAACATAGCAAATGAATGGAATAATAGTTTTCTTCATGACAGAGTATCATGGTTGGATCCAAGTGAGCAATTAATCCTAATTTTGACAACTGTATATGTTAATATGGTGTATGATGAAATATTCAGCATGCATATCAGTGTGAAGCTTTCTGTTCAGCAACAAGATCCATCACAATGAACTACAGAGTTAAAAACTTTAGATAAGATGAACTTAGAGAAGTGCATTTACTGTTTTCTAAACCCCAAAGTAGTTAAGTATACTAAATCTTCCAGTGGATTTCTTCTACCAGATAGGAAACTAAAATACTTATTCATTCATTTATTACTTATTTATTTAAAACATTTATATTCTGACCGTCTCACCCCGCAGGGGACTCACAACGTATATACGGACTCACAACGTATATACGGCAAACATTCAATGCCGGGACATAAAACCATAAATATATACAAACATTAATATATACTAATAGATATATCTGTAGATTCATCTCCCATTTCAGCAGATAATTTGTTTAAAGAAAGTCAACACATCCTGTGTTTTATATGTAATTTAGAGTATTAATATAACACATAAGCCACAAATTCCCACTACAATGCTTTGCTTATTCCAGCACATATAATTTTACTCCATATGCCTCCATATATAAATTGAGGGATGCTGAGATGATTTCTCATTGGAAAGTTGTAACACACTTCTCAAGGTTCCATAGAGAGGTGCAACTAGAGTTTACGTTAGCTTCAAAATGTGAAAGAAAGGCGAAATATGGACCTGGAAACATTGTATGTATATCTGTGGAAACAGTAACCTAGCATTTTGGTCTTCCATCACTCAGGGAAAAATGTTGGAAATATAAGTTAACACAGGACTAAAAATATGAGTTCATATGCTCTGTTCCCCATGATCTTCAATTCATTTGTCAATTCCCTCCTTGAGACATAACATTGTTTAGCAAAGTACTTTAGAAAAATAATACTGAATTTGTTTACATATGTGTTATTTTAAAATCAGACTATCATATTGGGAGCTCTAATGTCACACTAAATTGTTTACATAAATTGATTCCAAGGCAGAACACTGTAAAGAAATTAACCAGATTAGAGGGCTTTAACCTTCTGCTGCCATTCCCTCTCTCAGGCCCCTTCTACGCTGCCATATAAAATCCAGATTATCTGCTTTGAACTTGATTATATGGCAGTGTAGACTCAATTCTGCTTATCTCATGAGACTTGGGCCCCTTCTACACTGTCATATAATCCAGTCCAAAGTGGATAATCTGGATTTTATATGGAAGTGTAGAAGGGGCTATAATTTGAATTAGGCCTGCTTTGGTGACTGGTGGAGGGGGTCTTTATAACTATTGTACTGGCCTTTCATGGTTGTCCTTTTACCCAAAATAACACTGCAGAGTTGGGGCAGATTGGACCATGACAAGGAGAAAATGTTTGATATTTTTGCTCCTACTAAGGTCCTTGCCTGCCATTTGTAATAGGACCTAAGTAGGGGCAAAGATATCAAACATTTTCTCCTTGTCATGGTCCAATCTGCCCCAACTCTGCAGTGTTATTTTGGGTAAAAGGGCAACCATGAAAGGCCAGTACAAAAGTTATAGTGTAAATGTAACTATTTATTTACATTGTAGAATTAATGCAGTTCGACACCACTTTAACTGACATGGCTCAATGCCATGGAATCATGGGAATTGAAATTTGGGCCGGCACCAGCAGTTTTCGGTAGAAGGGCTAAAGACTCTGCAAAACTACAACCCTCATAATTCCATAGAGCTAAGCTACAGCAGTTGTAGTTTTGCTGAACTGCATTAATTCTAGACTGAGCAAGAAAACACTGGATTGGCTTGGGCAAGTCAGACTGACCAACTTTAAAAGGTTGGAACCTGGAAAGAAAGAAAGAATGTGTATAAGCCACTTTAAAGAAACTGGAAAAGGTAATACATAAATGAAAGGACCTTATCACATTGTGATATAATCCGTTTACATCAGTATGCATCCCATATATATATATTTAGGACTGGATGCATAATGTATTAGGATGGGAAGCATACTTTCCTCATCACATCTGATTATTACGATTCTTATGATTTGAAAATACTGCGCTTTGCCTCATCACACCACAAAAGGCTGGCTCCTCCCAATCCATTCAAAACACTTCCTACATCATCCTGTGACCTTTTAAAAAGTATTATTGCATACAAATTTCCCTATCACACACAAAAACAGTGCTTCAGCAATGGAAGAATTAATATTATTTCAAAAATCACAATTAGAATTCTGTCTGCAGATAATCAGTTTCTGCGACGCTTTACAGATGGATTCTGATGGAATACTGATGGTATGGGGAAAACATCATGTGATGGGACACATTTGAAATCATTCTCAAACAGTCTCAGAAATGGAGCATTTCCTCATGTGATAATGTCCCAACTTCCTGTTGTATGCCTTCACATTGTTTCTAACTGATGGCAAATCTAATGTGAACCTATACAAAGTTTTATTGGCAGGATTTATAGAGGAAGGGGTTGTTTTTATTTTCCCCTCATATTGAGAGAGTGTGACTTACCCATGGCTGAGTCGAGATTTGAATCCTAGGCTGGATCTACACTGCCCTATATCCCAGGATCTGATGTCAAATTATCTTTTTATCCC
The DNA here is from genome assembly GCF_037176765.1 of Anolis sagrei. Lineage (NCBI taxonomy): Eukaryota > Metazoa > Chordata > Lepidosauria > Squamata > Anolidae > Anolis > Anolis sagrei. The sequence goes on along the minus strand of NC_090022.1, from coordinate 67,812,467 downwards.
AGATTATCTGGCAGTGTAGACCCATACAATACGGTTCAAACCAGATTAGATCCTGGAATATAGGGCAGTGTAGATCCAGGTGTAGCCTCCAAAGTTGTAGTCCAGCGCTGAAGCCACTATATCACGCTGGTTCTCATACATGCATTAGTAATGGTCAGATCATGCCAATATTAACACATCTGTTTTGATCATACAAACATTTAAGTCAGATTATAGACAGGACCAACTTTTGAGCTGAACTATGCTTACTTGTCAACTAAAATGACTTCAGGCTTTGCTACACTCAATTTTCACCAGCGGATCCACATCTATTTCATGTTTTATAGCTATTCTTATAACAGAAGAGGCTCTTACACCAGGGTCAAATATGAGTAAGGATATAACACACAGAAGATGCTTATTATAAAGTGCTATACCTCATTCAGTTGTCTCACATCTACTGAACAATAAAAGGCAATAGAAAACCAGTGTGGTATAATAATTTGAGCCCAGGAGCTGGAGACCAGAGTTTGAATCCCTACTCAACCATGACTACCCACTAGGTAACTTTAGGAAAGTCTCAGAAGAAGGTAACTCCCCTTTCTCTGCAAACAAAACATGCCAAGAAAACCCAGCAATAAGCGTTTTCTTGGCAAATTTTGTTTGGGAGGAGTCACCGTAAGTCAGAAATGATTTGAAGGCACACAACAAGCAAAACACACAAGACAATGTTCTGAAGGGCAACAAGAATGTCCTAAGGAGATAATGAGAGACCTCCATGACATTTTGCTCAGAAAACAGGGAGCTATTCAGATGCAGGCTTGGGAGGTCCTATTTATGGACTCTTATCACTGTTCTAAGAAAGAATTATTGGTCTGAATATCCTTTTCTCAGTACAAAGCACACTAATAGCTATTAAGTAGCAGGGAAAGCAACAAGGACACCTTTATATTTTTGAAATATAAAAATAAAAATATTTGAGGGATGGTGTAGTGGTTTGAGCATTGGACTGTGGCTCTGGAGACCAGAGTTTAGATCCCCACTCAGCCATGGAAACTCACTAGGTGGCCCTGGGCAAGTTACACTGTCAGACTCCAGGAAAGGAAAGGCTGGACAAATCTTGCCAAGAAAATTCCATGATAAGGTCAACTTTAAGTTGTCGTAAGTAACTTGACAGAATACAACAACTATCAACAAACATGGATACCTACCATACCTCTGAGTAATCCTAAAGTGTTTCATACTACATTGTAGGAGTCAGAGGTGCAGGAGTAATGGCACTTTGCTCTTGGGGATTGGTGTTTTAATTGTGTTGTGTTGCCAGAGAAGTTGAAGGGTCCAGCCCCTCTACTTATCTCTTTAGGAAAACTAAGAACTCCAAATTCTTGTCAGAAACAAATGACAGTTCCTACACCACAATTACGTCTTCCTCCTTGGAAGCCAGCAAAGTGATCACTAACAATGGAGGCAAGTCAGATAGACCTAAGTGTGCCTTTTCTCAAGGGATGATAGAATTCTTCAGGAAAGAGGATCCACAGTGTTCTGTGGCAGTTGCAATGGGCCAGCAGCAGGGAAGGGCCATTGACATGTAATCTGGTGATCAGGAAAGCAAAAGGTCCTGGTATAAATAAACATACTCCCCCCCCCCATCTGTGAGGGATATGCTGCAAGAGCCCCAGTTGCTTCCCAAAACTGGAGCCAAATCTGAACTCTATACGTACTATGTTTCTGCCTTTTCAAAACCCCTATCATCTAATAATAATAGTAATAAATAATAGAACTTTATTTATATCCCGCCCCATCTCCCAATATGGGGCTAACAACAGCAAATATTCAATGCCAACAATTACAGACATAACTTAATAAAAAGCATTTTAAACCCAACCACATTCAATAATAATAAATCATAAAAAACAGTACAATAGTACAACACAACACCAGACTGTTAAAAGCCATATTCCTATTCTGTTCCACATTGCTAAGAAGCCTTAAAAGCCTTAGAACCTTAGCTTAATCATCTGCTTCTCAATATGCTCGGGAGCACAAAAAAGGTTTTGAAGGAGGGTAGTCGGGGAAGTTCCAGACGTGGGGGGCAACTGCACAGAAGGCCCTCACTCTCGTCCCCAACAACCAGGTTTGGGATGGAGGCAGGATTGAGAGGAGGGCCTCCCCAGATGATCGCAGTGTCCGATCAGGTTCGTATGAAGAGAGGCGGTTGGCCAAATAGTCTGGACTTGAACCGTTTAGGGCTTTAAAGTGACAAAGGCTGGATCCACACTTCCATATAAAATCAAGATTGCCTGATTTGAACTGGATTGTATGGCAGTATAGACTCATATAATCCGGTTCAAAATGTGGGGCTCTGCTACCCATGCCCTAAAACATGGAAGAAAGCAGGATAAAAGGGTGTGTGTGTGTGTGTGTGTGGCTAAATGATGTTTCATGAAAATGCACACTGATCTGGATTAACAGCTGAAAAACGTGTGTTTAAAAGGTGCGCTTCCAACCCAATTTCAGGTTTCGGGAGCATATTTGCATCACTGCAGTCAAGGAAAACACATTATTTTGTTTGTATACCCCTGGTGTGAACTGCTCCAGCGCATATGTGCACTGTAAAATCCCAAAGCAGCTACAGACTATTTTTTTTCACAGCATAAAAGTGCTGTTGGATCTTGGCAGAAAATATTCAAGAATTCCACCCTCTCATTTTCTGCTTTCTGGACCCTTCAACTTCTCTGGCAACACAACACAATTAAAACACCAATCCCCAAGAGCAAAGTGCCATTACTCCTGCACCTCTGACTCCTACAATGTAGTATGAAACACTTTAGGATTACTCAGAGGTGTTTCATATCAATGAGGTGGGGGGGGGGGGGAAGGAACAACATTGATTAACAAGTAAACAAAATTTGTGAAGTAAATGCAAACATTGTTTTTATTCATGAATCCACATATGGATTTTTTTTTCTTTACAGAGAATTGCCTCAGTTATTTCCTCTGCAGTGCAGTACTTGCGGCTTCTCTAGTTCGTGAACTGTGAGTTGGAGGAGGTGTAAGATCTTATCTGGCTATTCTCCATCTATATTTGTGTTTCTTCTAAGCCTAATATGATATGGTTTTGTATGTTTTTTGAAATTGCTTCTTTCATAATTTGCCTTGAACTTTTTTTGGAAAGACAAAATCTAAGTAGACAAAACAAATCAATGTATTTTATTAGACTACTGTACAAGCATTTCACTACCAGCTTTGGAGTCTGAGATTATCAAAGAGAGTGAATCTGAAGAGCCCATAGCAACAACAAATAGTTTCACTGTTGCGTCTAGATAAATTTTGAAAAGATCACCAAACTCAGATCGTCGGGAAAGCATTCCTTATCTATGATGCCACAACACAGAAAACTATTCCTCAGCTACCCAAGTAAAAGGGTTGTAAAGGGAAGCCAGAGACTGATCATAATACAATACATAGGTTTCCCCAGCTTGTATAGAGATGCATGAAGAGGGTTGATTGTTGTTGTTCATTCGTTCAGTCGTCTCCGACTCTTCGTGACCTCGTGGACCAGCCCACGCCAGAGCTCCCTGTCGGCCGTCACCACCCCCAGCTCCTTCAAGGTCAGTCCAGTCACTTCAAGGATGCCATCCATCCATCTTGCCCTTGGTCGGCCCCTCTTCCTTTTGCCTTCCACTTTCCCCAGCATAATTGTCTTCTCTAGGCTTTCCTGTCTCCTCATGATGTGACCAAAGTACTTCAACTTTGTCTCTAGTATCTTTCCCTCCAGTGAGCAGCCGGGCTTTATTTCCTGGAGGATGGACTGGTTGGATCTTCTCGCAGTCCAAGGCACTCTCAGCACTTTCCTCCAGCACCACAGCTCAAAAGCATCGATCTTCCTTCGCTCAGCCTTCCCTATGGTCCAGCTCTCACATCCGTATGTTACTACAGGGAATACCATGGCTTTGACTAGGCGGATCTTTGTTGCCAGTCTGATGTCTCTACTCTTTACTATTTTATCGAGACTGGACATTGCTCTCCTCCCAAGAAGTAAGCGTCTTCTGATTTCCTGGCCACAGTCTGCGTCTGCAGTAATCTTTGCACCTAGAAATACAAAGTCTGTCACGGCCTCCACATTTTCTCCCTCTATTTTCCAGTTGTCAATCATTCTTGTTGCCATAATCTTGGTTTTTTTGACGTTCAGCTGCAACCCGGCTTTTGCGCTTTCTTCTTTCACCTTGATTAGAAGGCTCCTCAGCTCCTCCTCGCTTTCGGCCATCAGAGTGGTGTCATCTGCATATCTGAGGTTGTTAATGTTTCTTCCAGCAATTTTCACCCCAGCTTTGCATTCATCAAGCCCCGCACATCGCATGATGTGTTCTGCATACAAGTTAAAAAGGTTGGGTGAGAGTATGCAGCCTTGCCGGACGCCTTTCCCAATCTTGAACCAGTCTGTTGTTCCGTGGTCAGTTCTGACTGTTGCTACTTGGTCCTTGTACAGATTCCTCAGGAGAGAAACAAGATGGCTTGGTATACCCATCCCACCAAGAACTTGCCACAATTTATTATGATCCACACAGTCAAAGGCTTTAGAGTAGTCAATGAAGCAGAAGTAGATGTTTTTCTGAAACTCCCTGCCTTTCTCCATTATCCAGCGGATATTGGCAATCTGGTCTCTCGTTCCTCTGCCTTTTCTAAACCCAGCTTGAACATCTGGCAACTCTCTCTCCATGTATTGCTGGAGTCTTCCTTGCAGGATCTTGATCATTACCTTACTGGCATGAGAAATAAGGGCCACTGTACGGAAGTTGGAGCAGTCTTTCGCATTTCCCTTTTTTGGTATGGGGATATAAGTTGATTTTTTCCAGTCTGATGGCCATTCTTGTGTTTTCCATATTTGCTGGCATATGGCATGCATCACCTTGACAGCATCATCTTTTAAGATTTTAAACAGTTCAGCTGGGATCCCGTCGTCTCCTGCTGCCTTGTTGTTAGCAATGCTTCTTAAGGCCCATTCAACCTCACTCCTCAGGATGTCTGGCTCTAATTCATTCACCACACCGTCAAAGCTATCCTCGATATTGTTATCCTTCCTATACAGATCTTCTGTATAATCTCGCCACCTTCTCTTGATCTCTTCAGCTTCTGTTAGGTCCCTGCCATCTTTGTTTCTTATCATACCAATTTTTGCCTGAAATTTACCTCCAATGTTTCTAATTTTCTGGAAGAGGTCTCTTGTCCTTCCTATCCTGTTGTCTTCTTCCACTTCCATGCATTGCTTGTTTAAAAATAGTTCCTTGTCTCTTCTGGCTAACCTCTGGAATTGCGCATTTAACTGGGTATATCTCCCCTTATCCCTGTTTCCTTTTGCTTTCCTCCTTTCTTGGGCTACTTCCAGTGTCTCAGCAGACAACCATTTTGCCTTCTTGGTTTTCTTTTTCTTTGGGACGTACTTTGTTGCCGCCTCCTGAACAATGTCGCGGACTTCTGTCCATAGTTCTTCTGGGACTCTGTTTACTAAATCTAGCCCTTCAAATCTGTTCTTCACTTCCACTGTATATTCGCTAGGAATGTTAGTGAGATCATATCTAACTGGTCTGTGTATTTTCCCTGATCTCTTTAGTTTTATTCTAAATTGAGCAATAAGAAGTTCGTGATCTGAGCTACAGTCAGCCCCAGGTCTTGTTTTCACCGACTGGATGGATGTCCGCCACCTTTGGCTGCAAAGGATGTAGTCAATCTGATTTCGGTGTTGACCATCTGGTGAAGTCCATGTATAAAGCCGTCTTTTAGGTTGTTGGAAGAGAGTGTTTGTTATACACAGCGAGTTTTCCTGGCAAAATTCTATCAGCCTGCGTCCCGCTTCATTTTGTTCTCCCAGACCATGCTTGCCTGTGATCCCAGTTGTCATTTGACTTCCCACCTTGGCATTCCAGTCTCCTGTAATGAAAATAATGTCTCTTTTTGGTGTATTATCCAGTAGGTCCTGCAGATCCTCATAGAACTGATCTACTTCTGCTTCTTCAGCAGCTGTGGTTGGGGCGTATATTTGGATCACTGTAATGTTGAAAGGCTTTCCTTGCACTCGAATTGAGATCATTCTGTCGTTTTTTGGGTTGTATCCAAGCACTGCTTTAGCAAATTTCTTATTAATTATGAAGGCTACTCCATTTCTTCGATGTTCCTCTTGTCCGCAGTAGTAGATCTGGTGGTCATCTGATGTGAAGTGGCCCATTCCAGTCCATTTCAGTTCGCTGACCCCCAGAATGTCTATCTTTAGTCTTGACACCTCACCAATAACAACATCCAATTTGCCCTGGCTCATAGATCTTACATTCCAGGTTCCTATGGTGTGTTGATCTTTAGAGCATCGGATTCGTCGTTCACCTCCAGTACCGTCGGCCGCTAGCCTTCCTTTCGGCTTTGAGCTAGCTGCGTCATCACATCTGGGGCTAGTTGAACTTATCCTCTGCTCCTCCCCAGTAGCATTTTGGCCATCTTCCGACCTGGGAGTCCCATCTTCCAATGGCATACCGACATATCTCTGGTTGTACTGGTCCATTTAGTTTTCTTGGCAAGGATACTGGGGTGGTTTGCCGTTGCCTTCCCCAGGGATCACGCTTGGTCTGACCTCTCTGCCACGACCGTCCCGTCTTGGGTGGCCCTTCACGGTTTCGCTCATGACATCATTGAGGTGCTCAAGCTCCAGCGCCACAACAAGGCGGTGACCCTTTGCTGGAGGAAGAGGGTTGATATGCTGTACATTTTCTGATTGGCACCAACTTGGGGAAAAGTGCATCACTGTAATATAATTGAGAGATTAGCTTGGTTGTCATCACCCACATCTCTATCTGGAATCAGTTGTAACTGGTGAAATGTGAACAGTTTAAAAGAGTGTAACGTTCCTCAAATAACAAAAGTACGTATTTTTTAGAGATAAAAGGTTAAATACAGCTGCAAACTTGATCTATCATAGGGCAGGTAAGATGTAAACCTTTTAAAAAAAGAGGTCTATATATCATGTCCTCAGACAAAACTCTGCCTTTGCCATATTTTCAGTTTATTGCCCCCATTTTGACAATTTCAGGCTTCAGATGCCAGTTCAGTGCTTTCTTAAGGGCCTTCCAGACAGTGCCCCTATTCCGGGCTCTGTTGGATTTTTACCTGAGATGTCCAAATGAAACCCTGTTTTTCCCCCTGGGGTGTGGGGACTTAAACCCACTTTGAGCAGGTTTAACTTATGTCTAGAAATGCCCTTAGCCTCATCTGGAATTGATGCACAACAGTGAAACTAAAATCTCTGGGTGACCTAAATAAATATTTTTATGGATATAGGCAGTCCCAAGTTAGACACTTCTGACTTATAAATGACTCACAGTTAAGAATGGGGTTGTGAGACAATAGGAAGACAAATCTACTCCTCGAAAGAGAAATTGACTCCTGAAAGAGTTATCATGGGTAAAAGGTGTCTCCAGTGAAGCTTTATCACAAATCCTTGTTTCTAAAACAACCCAAAACTTTCAAAATCCAATAATCAATGGGACATAAGGTAACTCTTCTGAACAGGAGCACAAAATAAACACCACGGGGTGTTCACCCTTTCCTATGCTAGCCAAAGCATGTGTATCCATTTTTGGTTGGGGCTGCACCTAAAAATGTACGTGTTCTGACTCACATACATATTCAACTTAAGAACAAATCTACAGAACCTATCTTGCTTGTAGCATGGGGACTGTCTATATGTTCAATGTATACATGTGGGAAAATTAGATGCTCTGAAAAACAATGGCGTAATGGCTATACGGCACAGCTACAGTACCCCAGAACCATCTTCTGAAAAAGAAATTGAAATAGGCTCATAACATTGTCCCTAAGCACAAACATCCAATCCATACCATGGCCAACTCAATTGGAGATAGAAAGGCCATATTTTCTTCTTCTTCTGGAAACAGTGAGCCACCAGGTCAACCACAGTGGTAAATAAATGTCATGGATGTAACTCAGAGCCACTTTGGTAACCATTTTATTTCCAAACACTTTTCTGAAGCTTCTCTCTCAATGCCTCAAATTTCTCATGTTGTTTTGAATTCCTCATTTCTTAAAACTCATCTGCCCATGCACCTGTTGTAATTCCTAAAATATCCACACGAGTGTGATGTTAATGAAAAAACATTTCAGGATTATCCTCATCCTTATTTCAGGCAGACTGAAAAGCTGCCTACCAATCATACCCCAAACACATTGGTACGTACAAGTGGCTTTAAGGACTGCAGAGAAATTTCACTTGGAGCAACTGAGCTGTTTGAAAATTGTACTCACTCACTTTTTTTAGGATTTAGCATGGGGGGGGGGGGGGCTGTAATTTTTCAGCCAACAAGTTCACCAAATTTCACATCAGTAATATAGCTGTTCAATGAAAAAGTATTAAAAGAAAGGAGGGAATTGCAAATTAAAGAGACTATTGAAAGAAAGGATGAAGAGGAAAGACTGAACCAGTTTCATAAACTTCACATGACATAGCTGGGAGGAATCTGGGCTCACCCTATGGATGAAAACCATTTCATTTGTTTAAATGTTATGCATTCCTAAGCATGACATTTGATTCCTTCATCCCCTTCTCTATATTCAGATGCCATCCAAAGCCAAAGTACTTGATGATTTTAACAATTTAAAATGAATGACAACGTTTTTGAAACTGCTGTAATTTCAAGTTACCGGTACTTAAACAGTTTTTGTGGAGTGCTGTACAACTGAGGTTTTGAGTGTTCGTTTAGATGCCTAAGTGCTGACTTCCATTTCAATACCAGGTTCCTATTTTCAAACATGTGTTCCTCAACACTGAAAAGGGGGGTGGGGGGTGGACTGAATAAATTTACTGTTCATTTCTGCAGTTTTAGTGTTTATTCCAAATTGATGTGCCTCAAAAGGAAATGTTCTCCAAATTATATCCTCTTCTTGTTCTGCTATTTATGCCTGCTAAGAAACCAGTCAGGCAAAACCCTGCTGCTATGAAAAACTGCAACTTTGAAAAAAAAAACTACAAGGAGGGGAAGAACACCAAAAAGGAACTCATTAGGCAAGCCGTTCCATTACTCACAGATAAAACTGAGTCAGGGAGAACAAATCAGAGATAAACACATCGCAACACAGGTGTCTAAGACATTCTTTGCAGCTTTAATGGAATGACAACTCTGAACAAACAATGGTGCCTGTATTTATTAGCAGACACATAAGAAGTTATATAAATGAGAGTTGCTAGTCAACACAATAATAAGAGCTGTAGACAGACATCTGAGCTGCAGAGATACAGTGATCACAGTCAATTTCATTGCAAGTAAACCATAATAGGGCAGAGAGTGTGGAAGGGAAGCAACTGTGGGATCCTGGGATTTGTAGTTTGAAAGGGCACCAGAATTCTGGCAAAGAAGACTAAAGAACTTGAGAAACGACAACTCCCATGACTTTGTAGCATTGAGCCATTACACTTAATGTACCAAACTGTGCTAATTCTACAATGAAGATGTATTCCTTCTTAAACAAAACAATGACAAAGTTCCAGAGAATCTGAACTCGGTTTTGCATCATTCAGCACTATCAGAGAACAATTAGTGGAACCAAAGATTAAATGATAAGCCTTACTTTTCCCCTGCAGCTGATGAAATTCTGTGTGCAACACATGCTTATTGCAAATATTCCAGGGTTCTCTTTGCCCCAGATTTTTCAGTTCAATATTATACAAATTTTTCTTGCATCTTATGGCTACAGCTAGGCCTTGGGCTACTGAGCCAGATTCCCTGAAGATAAGTTCAATTATATATGCAAATACTTGCTGAGGGGACTTGCAGAAAAGGGTTTTGAAACAGCCAAGTAGGTTTTAATTGATGCAACATTAGAGGCAAATAAATGGGAAGAGAAGAAACAGTTTCAGCAAAAAGATGTATAGTGCCCAAATTCCCAAATATAGTTTTAAAGTATGAAATCTAAAAAAGGGGCAGGCCATTTTTAATTAAATGGTCAATTTAATGAAAAATAAGACTGCAAAAGATGAGGATCTGACACTTTTGCGAGTCTGTCTTTTCATTTATGAAAGCTGGCAAGTCATGTAGAGCCTCTTCTATTCAAAATATAACATCAACATGTTTACAGGATGCAATGACGATACAACTTCAACATGAGAAAGAAGGCATACAAAAAAAGCAGGCTTATGAGCACTCGTAGAACTGATAGCGCTTTCAACTTCTTCAGTTTACCTAAAAACCCAAGGTATTAAACAAATCTGAGCTGGAACAAATACAGACAGTCCCCAAGCTACAAACACCTGACTTACAAACAACTTGTAGTTAAGAACAGGAAGTGAGAGAAATCTGCCCTTCAAAAGGGAAATTCATTCTAGAAAGAGTTCTCATGGGGAAAAAGTTATCTCCACAGAAATTTTATCATCAATCCTTGTTGGCACAACAAGCCAAATTTTTCAAAATCCAAGTGTCACAGGGACAGATAGTGAGGTGAAATCTTCTGAACATGGGTACAGACAGCAAAACAAACAAAGGGTTGCAACACTTCCCTATGCTATTTGGCTAGAGTTACACTTAAGAAATGTACCTGTTCCAACTTAAATACACATTCATATTAAAAACAAACCTACAGAAACTATCTTGTCCATAACTTGGGGCTTCCTGTATAGGGATTGGTATTCCACATTTACAGGCAGTGTAAACTAGCCCTGACTCTCATCTCAAATTGTTGTTGTTGTGTGCCTTCAAATGGTTTCCAACTTATGGATATTTGCAGTCTTCTTCACACATCGGCTTGAATTTAAATATACAACTAAACAAGAGCAACTGAATCAGTAGGATTTACCTACACATTTATTCACTACTAGCTGTACCCGGCCACGCATTGCTGTGGCCCATTGTGGAGAAATGGGAAAGAAAGAAAAGAGAAAGAGCTGGTTTCTAAGCTATCAATACACAACTGAAGTGGCAAAGTGTCAACCTAATATAGGCCCCTTTTCAGTCTCCTTGAGGCCAAAAGGTTATATGGATGTGTAGAAGGGCACTGGGTTACCTGAGTCCACACTGCCATATAAACCAGTTCAAAGATATTATGTAGGTATTATTATTATTATCGACATATAGATATTATTACAGGCATATAGATATTATTATTATTATTGACACAAATATTATTATTAAAGGTATATAGGTATTATTATAGATGTTATTTTTTATTTCTTATCAAAATTTTATTGTTATTATTACTTACAGTATTTATATACCGCCTTTCTCACCGCTGGGGAGACTCAAAGCATTGAATGAATTAGTATAAAACTGATAAAAAATAGAAGGAGCACAGGGCTAAACATCTTTCGAGCAAAAACGGGCAACAGATGTATGGATATTATTACAGACCTATAGTTATTATTATAGGCATATAGATATTATTATTATTATTATAGATATTATATAGCTATTATTATAAATGTATACATATTATTATATGTGCATATAGATATTATTATTCTTATTTTAGACATAGATATTATAGGCATATAGGTATCTTTTTTGAGTGAAGGACATAGATTGCTTTGGTTGGTGTCTTCTATCCAAATTTGGTGTCAATTCATCCAGTGGTTTCTGAGTTCTGTTAATCGCACAAACAAACATTACATTTTTATTTATATAGATTGAACAAGGGGTTCAAGTGGTATACTTTAGTTAGGATTAAGTAATAGGATTTAAGCTACAATTGTTATGCTGATAAATTTGACTGAAGTGATTTTACTATAGATGTTTCCTGCACTGCAGGAGGAGGAACTGTATGGTCTTCCAAAGGTTGTTGAGCTGCGATACCCAACATTCCTTTTTATTTGTTAGGACTGCTGAAAATTATAGCTCATCAACATCTGGAGGACTGTACAAATAACAGACACTGTTTGATAAGCACTCACACTACAGAAAACTCTGATCTTTGATGTTTTGCTTCAACATCTGGCTCCACAAAAAGACACATTCAAACTGGACTCATTCCCCATACAAAAGTGAAGGAAAAAAGTCACATCCTGGTGACTTGATTATATTAAGTAAAAAAAAGTGGATCATGGCTCAGATATTTTATATTTATTGGGAGACGCCAGGTGGTACAGAACACTTTCTTTTCTTTTTTCTTTTTCTAAGATCTATTATTTTCAAAGTGTTTCTGAAAATCACCAAATAGTCAGAGATTTTTCTCCTCTCTGCATGATCACTTTTGTCATTTGATTTACAGAGGTCTACTCTTTATTTATAGATTTGGTATTTACTCCATAACAACTGATTAGTAAAGACTATAAATGAGCATGACTATATATGCATACGAGACACACTGAAAAAGCAATATCAAAAGATTTAAATACCATTCAAATAAGGTAATCTAATCTGCACATCCTCCTTCCCTTATTCTTCACCTGAATTTTAATTCTGCAGCACTTGCAATTTCAGGCTTTATGTCAGTACAAGAGAAAGCCAATCCACAAAATCCTTGCAAGCATCCTTTCCCCTCAAATCAACTACACAAGCGTTAACAAACTAATGAGTGAAACAGGTGAAATAACAGCACTATCTTGTCACCAATTATCCTTTCGTCATCTGGGATAAAATGTGCCACACATCACTGTCAATTCTACATGAACTGCAAGTCCATAAGCATTCACTCATGCAGTTACTACAATGTTGCTGGCCAGCTGTACATCAGCCATGTGCTAATATGCAGCCAAGTCTCCAAAAACAATCTCAATGCAGAACACCATCACCACTGGAACTGCTGCCCTAATGCATGGGGGAAATGTCATGCCAGACCGTACCATCCCATATTGTACAAAATACTGTATATACTTGAGTATAAGCCGACCCGAATATAAGCCGAGGCACCTAATTTTACTACAAAAAAAACTGGGAAAACATACTGACTCGAGTATAAGCCGAGGGTGGGAAATGCAACAGCTACTGGTAAATATCAAAATACACACCAATAAAATTACATTAATTGAGGCATCAGTAGGTTAAATGTATTTGAATATTAATATAAAACTGTAATTTAAGATAAGACTCTCCAACTCTGATTAAACCATTATTCCAACCTTCTTGAATGTAAATGTGCTTACGGATCCTTCCAATAATAATAAAGAGAGTAAAATAATGCAACTGTAATAATAACAGTAATAATAAACTAAAATAATAAATGTATTAATAATGGACTAAAATAATAAATGTAATAAAAGAATAATATAGTAAAATAATGTAAATGTAATAATAGGATAAAATAATAAATGTAATAATAATAAACAGAGTAAAATAAATGTAATAATAACAATAATAAAAAGAGTAAAATAATAAATGTAATAATAATAAATTAATTAAAATAATAAATGTAATAATAATAATAAATAGAGTAAAATAATAAATGACTTTGACTTAAGTATAAGCCGAGGGGGGCTTTTTCAGTCTAAAAGAAGGGCTGAAAAACTCTGCTTATACTCAAGTATATATGGTAATACACTTCATTATATAGTTTCTTCTTGCAACAGTTCAATGATGTGCTGACAATGCACTACTTTACTTTGCATTTCTCTTGTTTTTCATCTCTATTCCCTGCTAGTTTATTTACTGGAGTTTTGCGCCCCACTCAATATATATTATATATGATACAATGTATATTGATAACAAGTTCTAACAAAATGACAATGTCAAAAACATGCAACAAGGACCGATAATTTATACTTCATACCCATGAGTAAAATTGCAAAATATTACATTACAGTTCATCTCCGCATCTCAGATCCAAAATACTTCTGACCCCAAGCATTTCAGCTAAGAGATGTTCAACCTTTTTTTTGTTTGCAAATGAGATTCCTTTAAACAAAGGCACTATCCCACTTTTCCAGTCAAGTTTCTTGTTTTTTGATGTTTCCTATACACTTTTGCCCAATGAACTTAATAAAGATCCATCCATCCTTTGTCTACCATGTGAAGAGCTTTCTAAAATATCATAAACACATTTGAAAAAGGCTCTTAGACTCATGTTACCAAATGGTATGAACAAACAGTTCTATGTTCTTCCTAAAACACATTACTGAGAATATCTGGAACAAATTTATTTTGACATCATGAAATGACAAATTTATTGTTGACAGCTGTAGCTTTATATTCCTCAAACACCACTGTTTCATTCTTCTAAGCTTTCCTTTATGTCCCTGAAAATCAAAAGTAAACAAATTGAATACCCCCTTCCCAACTATCAAAACAAATGATTTCCACATTGCACAACTTGCCATTACAAGTACTTTTCCTCATATAAAATGTTAACAGCGCCTGTAAAACACCATATTTTGGATGAAAATTATTTTTGTGGAGATACAGAATGGATATGTTTGTTAAAACAATACTAAATTTTTGCTGAAACCCTGCACAAAATTTGGTGTCACTCCTTTTGATAGTGTTGCTTCGGTGGGATTCACACACCCCTAGTGACACCACTGCCTATTTCACAGCCCGCTCTGAAGAATTTGCTCAGCATTTTGCAGATAAAATTGCCTGGATCCATTTTGAATTGAATAGTAAGATTGCTACAATCCAGTTTCTATAATACTAGCCCCTGCTTTTTAAGTGGTAGTGGATATGTTTTAAAAACAAATTTTATTCAAAGAAACAAACTTACCACCGTGTAAACAAACAATGACACGAGCAAAGAAACAAATTACACCAAACCAATCAACAATATCCTCCCCACAAAAACGAACATTTTTTCAAAAAACTTGCCTACAACTAACACAACTACTAAACAAATACACAAAATGTACATAGAAAAGAAAAAAAAAACAATCATAAAATCTAATCTAACAAACTCTCATTCTCTGATATTTTCTTTAGTTCTGACTAGTGTACTGCCTTTAAGAAATATTTTATCACACTTCTACTTTTAGTAACATATTACTAGCTCATAAAACCCACAATTACTTGTGGGATTTATAATGGATACTTTTCAGTTTGTACAGCCGAAGTATGTGGTTCAAGGTAATTCAAATAGTCTTACATCTGATTGGGATTGGTTATGGGTTGCATGGGACTCCCTAGTACCAGTTTCCCAGGCTAACAGTCAGTTTTCTGGGCAGAGTTCAAAGTGCTGGTTATAATACCTACATAATAATAATAACAACAATAACAACAGGACTTTATTTATATTCCGCCCTTCTCACCCTGAAGGGGGCTCAGGGCGGATCACAGTACACATACACCCCAAACATTCAATGCTGTTTTGTACAGACAATACACAGACATACTGAACAAAAAGGAGGCGTGTTGTTTTGACTCAGTGTCCAGCTTTTTTTTTTTTTTTTGTCGTGTCAGGAGCGACTTGAGAAATTGCAAGTCACTTCTGGTGTGAGAGAATTGGCCGTCTGCAAGGACGTTTCCCAGGGGACGCCCGGATGCTTTGATGTTTTTATCATCCTTGTGGGAGGCTTCACTCATGTCCCCGCATGAGGGAGCTCATCCCCCTCACCCCGGATTCGAACCTGCAGCCTGTCAGTATTCAGTCCTGCCGGCACAGGGGTTTAACCCACTGCACCACCGGGGGCTCTTGTCACCCTCAAAGTGTCCAGCTGTTTTGGTGTCATGGAAGACTGGGCTTGAGTCCAGCCACAGGGGGTGCTGTCGCTCCATCCCCTATGACGAAGAGCCATCAGGACTTCTTCGTTCTCTTTGGTCACCCAGCATTTTCTGATCTTCTTTCTTTATGGCGTCACAAAACACCTCCTCCGCTTTTAGCAGTACCTACTTTCTCTAATTACAGCACAAGCTGTTTTCAACTGCTTAGGTAAACAGTGAGCAGGGCTGACAGTCAGCAGCTCACGCCAACCCAGGGCTTCGAACTTGCAACCTTTTGGTTGGCAGATCTTATAGTTGCTGGTGATTTACACCAACTGTGCTAAACCTCCGACCCATGGCTCTGGTACATGGCTCAGATATAGGTTATCTGAAGGAGTGCAATCTTTTATGTAAGCCTACATGGGCTTTAAGATTTTTGGTGGAGATCCTGCTTGCTGTCCCGTCACCGTCAAAGACCCATCTGCTAGGAATGAAGCAGAAGAGATTCACAAGTTCTTGAATTCCCACTGCAGAAGCTAGACTGATGTACTCCTTGGCATTCTTCTGCTGGCAGGTCAATTTATTTCAGCAAGCCCCGGAGAACAGACTGTGTTTTAAGAAAAGGGTTTTTTAAAAGTATACTGTAGTGTTTTTATTTCTTGCTTTTTAATGGGTATGCTTTAAAGCTTTTATAGTTGTACTGATAGTTCATATTTAACTTTGTTTTTACTGATATAAAATGTTATGTGTCTCTTTTTAATTTTAGTAAGCTAATTTAATCTACCAGTAGAAACAGTACTAATATTGTCCATCAGGAGTTCCATTACTTAGTCTTGAAATTGTCACCGTGAAGGATGTCAGCAGCTAGACCGCAACATCTAGCTGACTACATGATACAGGTTGGGCACCCCTTATCTGAAATTCCTAAATCCAAACTACTGGCAGCCCCCAAGTTACAGACAAGATAGGTTATGTAGGTGTGTTCTTAAGTTGATTTTGTAAGAACGTTGGAACATTTTAAAAGTATAACTCCAACCAAAGTTTTTGGGGAAAAAATGAATAGCATACAGAAGGCTTAATACCCCTGTAACCCTTGTCTGTGCCCCTGTTCAGAAGATTTCACCTCACTTTCTGTCTCTGTGACAACTGGATTTTGAAAATTTTGGGTTGTCATGGAAACAAGGCTTGGTGATAAAGCACTTCTGTGATAAAGCTTCAGTGGAGACACCTTTTTACCACAACTCTTACAGGAATGAATTTTTCTTCCTAGGGATAGACAAAACACTTCTGGTCCCAAGCATTTTGGACAAGAGATGTTTCAATCAATTGTTTTAGTTGACTGTTCTTAATTAACTGTTTAAAACTAACTGTTTAATTAACTGTTTAATGTTTTTAATTGTATTGTTGAATGTTATAATTACGACATTGCCGGATGGTGCTTGCTGTGAGGCCGCCCTGAGTCCCCCCTCGGGGGATGAGAAAGTCGGGTTACAAATGCAGGAAATAAATAAATAATAAATATAAGAGGTGTTCAACCTGTACACGATGGTCCTCATACCCACATTCCCAGAATTTACATGGATATTCAAAATCACAGATAATAGTGAACTTTATTGAAATGAAGGATCTCCAACCCAAAAATATTATCTATTTGCCTTATTTATACCCCGCCTTTACCTATCCCGGGGGGGGGGGGGCACTCAAAATAATATAGTCATGCAGTTTCTCAAGTCGCTCCTGACACAAAAAGAAAAAACGTTGGAAAATGCCTAAAGTGAATATATATTTTGTTAGATGTGGATAAATGATCACATGGGTATCAGTCCTGTGTATTACAATATTAACAACCAGCTACTTTTTAAAGCTCTGGCTGGAGTAGAATCACTAAATCTACTTATCTATGCGTTGACTCACCATTTAACAGCTGATTTAATGAGTCAACTCTAATTGGCACTAATCGAAAGGATACCAGGCAATGTATTTTGCCAACATAAAAAAACCAACACTGACTACCAATTTGCTACTGTGCCATCAATGAAGCTCAACCCTTATAACTTAGGGCCTTATCATTTGAAATCACCTGAAGTACTGGCAGACTTGTAACGAAAACAATAGCACGCTGGACTTTAGGACTTCCCTCCCCGAAACAACAGGACCAGATCTTCTCAGTTTGGATGCCTTCCTTTTTATCACACCTGCTCCTTCAAGCTCCCTCCAAACTAACTTTCCCCAAAAGCCTGAAAACATTACTCTTCTCCGATGCTTTTAATATAATTTAATGTTGCAACTATATTTGCATTTCCATTGCTGGTACTTTGAATTTTTATGTTTTTAAAGTTCTACACTCAACATAGAGATTAAAATACAATAAATCCTGAAAGGAAATATGAACTGTAAAAGTAAACAAATACTAACAATAATATAAGCACTGAAAGAATATAGTTGTGACTATGCAGTCAAATAGACTACAGCTGTACAAGAGAGAAAAATACTATTCATGGAAATAAAATGTCTTTTATAACAGGCCAAGCTCACAGTAGGGGACATAAATTTATCACAATGCACTGTAAAATGAATGGCAAAAGAAAATTCTAGAAACTGCAATGCTTCTTATCCTATTCAAATGGGAATAATAGTGTTGTGTAGCATTAATCTTGAGACGGCAAAAAACCAACATACCACACTTCTACTTCCACCAGATGGTTTGACCAAGGATTGTGCCATCTGGATAGGAGAAGCTGAAATATGTTCTATGTATCTGTCCACAAGATTTTTTTAAAAAAATGATCATGTCTCATTTGCATGATTAGGTCTGCATCTACAGCAATTCCGTGTGCAGCTTATTACTTCAAAAACAGTATTTTATGTGTTAGCATTCTACATGCAGCCAAGAAAGGGTTGATAAAGAGAGTTAGCAGTACTCAATGCATTCATATATTAGGAAAAAGAAAGCCTGAAAATGACACACAGATAATTACAAAGACAGAAATTAATTTGTGTTCACATGAAAGGCTGCTTTTTAATGCTCTTCAGTGTGACTAACCAAGTCCAGATAAAGAGCAATTCCTTTAAAAAGAAACTACACGTTCTTCGATTGTCAATGTTTAGTAATATTAAAGAATAATGCATAATACGTGTTGGTGTTGAATAATGTTGTGTCTTCGTCACACACTGTGAGATAGGCCCTTCTGTCTTAAAAGGGAAAGGAGGTCAACATTTAATGTGTGGCACTTAGCACTTCACAATTATTATCACGCCAACACCTACTCACTCTCAAGGGTACATTTTCAGTCTTCAGTCCTCCAGAACTCTCTCCGTTGGTGACTAAAGACTGAAAAATAACTAGAAAGAAAAATATACTATCAGCTTTCTCAATGTTGTTCAGGAGGCAGTGGGATGGATGGGGAGGATAGACAGGAAAGGACTGTAGACAATTTTTCTTTCTCTTGAATATTTGGTGTTTGTGTTGCTTGTCAGTTGTCTACTTGCACATTGCTGGTGACGTTCTGGCCAGTCACTCTTACAAAAATAAATGTCAGACATAACCATTTCTACAAAATGACAGCTACTGTTATTTTCTGTTTTTAAAATAAACTTTGCCGTCTTTGTCACTACAGGTCCACACAGAAAATTATATTATCATGAACAATAGCAAAGGAAACTTGAAAACGCAAAGTCGCTGTGTCTTTAAAAAATGAAGACAAAGCTTTATGAATGGCTTTGTGCCTGGTATGTGTGTTAAGTCTGGAAAACATAATTGAAAAATGAAGTACTGCTTAAGCATTAAGGGGATTTTGAGTGACATACTGTGGTTTGTTTAAAGTTGTGACTGAAATAAGCCTTCTGATCTGAAAATGACAACTAACTGCTACAGAGCTACTTAAAAATTGGCATCTTTTAGATGTGCAAGAGCCAAGAAATAAAGCTGCAGCTCATGTCGACAAAGCTGGAGCATCTCACAATCATCCCAATTAATACACCAGAACATTTAAGGCCGAAGACAACCAAATATGTAACCTTTACTTTTTGTCCTTGACCAACAACCAACCATGGCCAAATATCCTTGAAATTTTATATCTCCTCTCTTATGCAATTTGGGGGAAACTGCCCTTTCAACAGATCCAACTAAAACCCGTACATGCTTATTGATCACCATGAAAAACAGTGAAGAATGTATTCAGCAGGAAGGATGAACCCATTCTTATACGCTGTCATATAATCAAAGAAAATAATCCAGATTATCTGATTTGAACTAGATTATATGAGTCTACACTTAAGGTAACTTGGATTTTATATGGCAATGTAGAAGGGGCCTGAGTCACATGGAAGATACACAATTGAAGTGCTAGGTTTTTGTGTGTGTTTGGTGTAGCACACTGGGAAAGAGGTAACTCAGGGTGAAAAAGTGATTTTTCTAGTTTCATACTTGGAAACAGAAAAAGGAACAGGTGGTTGTTGGGAGGTGTGGTGTGAGGAAAAGGGCAAGAATGTGTGCCTTGGATATGGTTATGGTGGCAAACCTTTTTTTTTTTTTTTGTTCCTCAGCAAGGCCATCAAAATGAGTGAGCCTGTCTTTGCAGTTTACAAAAGGATCCTCTTAATGCATCAGCGGAAGCCATTAAAAAGGGTAGTATGTCACTCCTGAAGTTGACATGTGGTTAATATTTTCACCTTTTCAGAAGGTGAAAATATTTTGCAAATATATGGAATAAGCAATATTATGACAGCCACCAACATTTTGCAAAAGCCAGGAACACTACAGTAATTTCTCGACCCCATCACTGATCATGCTTTTTCCATATTTTCAGGAGCATGATATAGCAAAGACATTGTTGTCTTAGCTTGCACTTTCATATAATATCATTGTTCACTATAATTCATGTGGAAACGAAAACAGAGTCTGGTACCGGAGGATTCATTTATTCACTTCCAACCCAATATGGCCTCTCGTGAGTATTTTCTAGGTCCTCCAGAATGATCCTATCATATTCTTGATCTAGAAAACCTTCATTTAATCAATTGGGTTCACTTTTATCCATGGTTTTGTATATCTCTGTGAAGTCCAGGAACATATTTCCCACAGATACAGAAGTTTGAATACTGTGTTCCCAGGGGGTAATTCACTGAAATATTTCTCACCCCACATTCCATTATACAAGGACACATCAATAGCCTTGGAATCCATAAAGCCCAATGACTGTTTTTTTATGCTCACAGTGCACTATATAATATTTTGTAATCCAAACAATAATATACCACAAGATATATAAAACCAGCAACCACAACTTAAAACCATTACAGTCCAATAACTCAACCACGTAACAACGCTCATTCGTCTGATGGAAAAAATACTCATATATCATGTTCATAGAAAACATGCTCCTTTAGGTGGCTATTAGAGAACACAGGAGGCTGTCTTATACTGAGTTAGATTATTGATCCATCTAGACCAGCCTTGCCTACTATGGCTGCTAGCAATAGCTCATCAGGCTTACAGACAAGATTTTTTCTAAAAGTACTTGGGAGAATTTCTACTAACCAAATTCAATTTTGTTTGGCTTCTAAAATCAGTCAGGACTGGTGTACATTCAAGATACTGTGGACCCAAGAAACATTAGTTGTTTTGGAAGCTTCCACATGTATAGATTATTGGGAATCATGCTGCCTTCCACATGAAAGGAGTCATACAAAATGTCCCAGCAATCCTACAAAATGTGAGGTGTACTGGGAGCTGCAGTCAAATAACATCTGGAGGGTTTCATGATTCCCATTCCTAATCCAATGACACAATGATAAGCAAAGCATCACTGCCCACAATTTGACACCAGATGTTTTGTAATATATTATGCATTTGAACTTTAATCATATCCAGCTACACTTGTGCTGACATCTGTTTCATATGCAATAAGATTATTTTTAATGTGGAGGTATATTTGCTATCAGTTATTTAATCCTCACATATATTGACCAAATTCTCAAAATCTGTATCCCAGAGATATTAATAAATTATATCAATTTATATTATGTATTATATATTATACTAGCTGTCCCCTGCCACGGGTTGATCTGGAAAATAAAGTAATGAGAAAATGGTGGTTTCTAATATATGTAATGTCTTTCTGCTTGTGGGTAAAGAGTATTTCTTGATGTTTCTTTGTCAGTGTTGATGTGGAGAGTGTCTGGTTTGCCCACCCTGGAACATGCAACATATCATTGTCCTTCTTTAAGGGTCCCTTTCAAATCTATGATACTATATCTCTCTCTGTGTGTGAATCCTATCTATCTATCTATCTATCTATCTATCTATCTATATCTATGGCTGGATAGCTCTTTGTCAGGACTTTGATTATGTTTTCTTGCCCTGATGAAGGGTGTTCGATTGGATGGCTTTAAGTATTTTCTGTTGGCCATGGGGATTCTGTGTGGGAAGTCTGCCTCGATTCTGTCTTTGTGGGGTTCAGAATGCTCTTTGATTGTATGTGAACTGCGAATCCCAGTGACTACAACTCCCATTGAGTGCTTGTGACAAGTTTGGTCCAGATCCATCACTGTTTGAGTCCACAGTGCTCTCTGGATGTAGGTGAAGTACAACTCCAAACTCAAGGTCAATGCCCACCAAACCCTTCCAATATTTGCTGTTGTTCATGGGAGTTCTGTGTGCCAAATTTGGTTCAATTCCATCGTTGATAGTTCAGAATGCTTTTTGATTGTAGGTGAACTATAAATCCCAGCAACTATAACTCCCAAATGACAAAAACATAATTTTTTGAGTGATGGTCACTCCTTGTGTTGTGAGACGTTTTGCTGCCAAATTTGGTGTGATTTCGTTCACTGGTTCTTTTGTTTTTAAGGCACTCATTATGCACAGAGAATTTATATATATATAGATAGATAGATATAGATATAGATTTGATTTAATTTATTATGTGAATCCACAGCAGTCTACATAGGTTACCTTTAGTCTGCTGCATTTAACCTCAGCATGTTCACAGAGTTCATACTTTTTCAGTCAAATAAGGAGATGTCATTGGATAATCATAAATTGCTTGGATATCTCTTTAAGCTTCAAGTCTTCCCATATTCATGGAGGTGCAACTGAAACAGCACCACATTCACCAAGGAAGAAGGTTTCACTGTACTCACGGTAATATTCAAAGCTTACAAACTCTTTAGGGGAAGTGGAATTGAGAGGAAAGCATACCCCAGGATTGTCATAATCGAGTAGGGGAGGGACTAAAACTGAATATCAGAAAGGGAGGAAGGAAGGGACAGAGCAATGAAAAGAGTTAAAACATCTAATTGTTTAAATAGAAACTTCCTAATAGCAATATGGTTCTGGGATTATATCAGTATCAAACATTCTCAGATAGGCCATCTGAGAAACATAGGTACATTAGCACAGAGAGGGATTCTACAAAGCTGACAGAAGTAGAAATAATCTTAAGGAAAATCAATTGTGCCCCCAAACAGACTATTCAAAATAGAGTATAGTGATATCAGAATGCTTAGCACCTTTAGATTGGACAGAGGAGGAATGGAGAAAGAGTATTTCTTGGGTAAATACTCTTTGGCAGAGAGATCTGAGTATCCTACAAGAGGGAAAGAGCGGCAGGACACATAAGCTATTGCTCTGTCCTGCTCTATCCCATTATTTCTCCAATGTTGTATCTTTAAGACAGAAGTTTTTGTTTTCATTGATCAGTAAACCTTATAATTCACCAAGAAACGTTCAAAGTCTTTTCTGATAAAATTCACATTTTCAGGTGCACTTTCATTAAAGCAACATGTAAGCAGATTTTATGTTGCAAGAGAAATAACTGACCCCTTTTCCCCTTTTCAACTATTAAATACTGTATTTGAGGCAGAGCACAATCTACTAGGCCACTGGTGGTGTGCCAACTGCATATGGAATACTTTACAAGTTTATTAGATGCCTGTTGGGCTTTTTATCTCCAGATAAACTTTATCTTAAGTATGCAGACCACAAAACAGAACTTGGGATCCTAGTTCACATTCTGCTTGCAAAATATCTTAGCCTAGAAATCCGTTTTTTCTAGCTTCTAAAAACATCTTGTTTCTCTTTCTCTTTAATTGTGTTTACAAGGAAATGATGAACATACTGCTAAAATTAGAGCGGAAGAAGGGATAAGGAAGAAATAAAGACTACCAAGTTCTATGTCTCCTTCCACACAGCTGTATAAAATCCACATTGAACTGGATTATATGACAGTGTGGACTCAGATAACCCAGCTCAAAACAGATATTGAAGATTATAAGCTGTAAACCACCTTGAGTCACATTTGAGTCACCTTCAGGTTGAGAAAGGTGGTATACAAATATGGCAAATAAATAAATAATCTGCCTTGATATTCTGAGTTATATGGCTGTGTGGAATGGCCCTTAGTCAGGCTTTCTCTATCCTTTTTCTACTGAGGAAGCCTTGAAATATTAGGGTTATTTTCCCTCCCAAGAACTGCATACTATTTTATCTTTACATCACAAAAAAGGTATTGCACCACTAGTAACTTCCCACAGAACCTTATGCTTTCAAGTAGCCTGTCAATTTAAGTCAATCCCATACATTCCATATGATTTTCTTAGGCGAGTACTCAGGAGGCTTTGCTGGTTCCTTCTTCTGAAATATAGCATAGAGAAATTGAGATTCAAGAAACCCTAGTTGAGAAACTCTGATCTCATCTGAGAAGGTTGATGACTGATGGCGATTCTAAGGCCCCTTCTACACTGCCATAGAATCCAGATGATCAAAGCAGATAATCCACGTTATCTGGTTTGAACTGGATTATATGAGTCTACACTGCTATATAATCCAGTTCAAGACAGATACTTTGGATTTTATATGGAAGTGTAGAAGGGGCCTAAAGATGAACCTGTGGCTCAAGAGTGTGTGATTCACCCAAGTCTGTCAATGGGTTTTTATGGTTGTTGAGATAATAAAATCCTAGTTTCCAAAGTCAACGTTCAACTTTGAAATCACTGTACCACTAGGGAAGGACATAATGGGAAAAAACCCTGAAACAAAACGGTTATTTTCCCTTTTGATGTCTCTGATCATTGAAAAGATGAACTTTTTAAAAATCCCTTTGTACTTTTCAGAAAATTAGTCTTCTATTTTTTTAATGTTCAAAAATATACTTGCATCTAAGGACAGATATCTAGAAAGTGTGTTGTCTGTACATCTGTTAAATGACGAGATTTTTATCATGCGTCTTTGTCTCATTTTCTCAACAGTACCAATTTATGAATGATTTTTCACAGCACATGTAAGTTACTGCTCTGTCCAAAGTCACATTCGCCAAAGGAGATAGAACTCCTCAAACATGATTCCAAGTCAAGTCTCATTCCTTCAGATTTGCCAAATTTAACCTGTTGTGTTATTTTATATAATTTTGAAGCTTGTCCTTTTGAATAACTTAAGACTATTCTTACATATAGTTTTAAATATAATTAGAGCTCTTGTTGGTCCTGTATTCTACTCAATTTAGTCTGAAAGACATTTATTTGCATTTACTGCAGTCATGATGGTTTTATTGGTTCCAATTTGATTTTGAGTTGGTCAGATTGTACAGGCTTACCAATGGAAAATAAATCAATTGTTCTGTTTACTCCTTTTTCTTTCAATCTCTCAAACTGATTATATTTATATTCCTGTTTAAATTAGGGGCATTATGGGAAGGGACAAAGGAGTACTGGTGCTTGCAACTTTTTATATCTGAATCAGGTATGGGCAAAATTTGGCCCTCCAGTTAATTTTGTTAGAGATTGTAAATGAAAATAAACAGAGGCTTTACCACAGTTTTTGAACTAAAATATACCCTGCAGTATAATAATGTGTCACTAAGATTTGTGTAACGAGTAACAGTAACTTTACTTCGGTTCAAAAGGTCAAACAGAGCAACAATATATACAACAGTCCCTCTAAATTCTTACAGAGAACAGAGGGGATAAACAGTCCTTTTAAAAAGTCTTTAAAATATGCCTTAGAAATGATCAGGCTTCAGAGAGTTGGCAGCCATTTCCTTCCTGGCTGTTTCCAGTCAGCACTCTCTTCACTCTCCAAGGTGAAAGTGTCAGTTAAAACCGTTTGTCTCAGCAGCAAACCAGAGACAGTAGCCAACCAGAATTCTGGCTCCTGGCATGCTCAACCAATCAGCTGCTGACACATATCTTTCCAGTCAACCCATTACATCATGGTGCCTTTTTACAAATCCCCACAAATTTGGACTTCAACTCCCACAATTCCTAATAGCCTACCAGCTGTTAGAAATTGTGGGAATTACTAGTCCAAAACAACTGGAGGACCAAAGTTTGTCCATGCCCGATCTAAATCCTATTATTACACATACGTTTGAACCCCTAATGAAATATAGTGCTATGGGTTTCATACAAAAGGGCTGTTGAATTCCTTTTCTAATGCCAGTGTTAGACTAGGACCCCAGTCACCAGATCTATGGCTGAAGCATGGGGCAGTTACTGTGTGACTGCCCCAGAATCCCTCTTGCTAGCTGGCTTGAAGATTGTGAGTTGTAGTCTCCTAGAGTTGTGGCTTCTTGGAGTTGCGTGTGAACATCTCCATGTGCTCCTCTTGCTATAGGGAGCGATAACAAATATTGGGAGTTCAGAGGCACATAGCATTTGGGAGAGTTAATCATTTATTAAAATAAGTCCCCCTATCCTCAAAAGCTCTGCTTAGGCCCTGAAGGGTTCAGGGCCATGGCTTCTTTGATTAATTCTATCCACCAGGAAAGCAGCTTCTTTTTTTCTACTTCCCTGGTATTATTCCTTTCATGTCTTCTCGTGATATGCCCAAAGTACCAGAGTCTCAGTTTAGTCATCTTTGTTTCTGGGGAGATTTCAGGCTTGATTTGCTCTAGGATCCTTTTATTAGTCTTTTTATCAGTCCATGGTATCTGCAAAATTCATCTCCAGCACCACATTTCAAATGAGTTGATATTCTTCCCATCTGCTTTTTTCACTGCCTGGCTTTCACAAACATACACATAAACGGGAAAAACAATGGCCTGGACAATCCCAACTTTAGTACCTAATGATGTTTGACACTTCAGAATCTTCTCTAGTAACCCCAGGCCATCCAATTGGCTTTATTAAACCTGTTGAAGTTAAGATAACCCTCCAACCAACTTAAGTTTTTTAAAATTATTCCCACATTAAGAACTGCGCTTCATCAAAGCAGTTATCTCGGCAGTTTCAGTTCCTGCAATGCTTACTGGGAACTGCTACCACGATGGCCAAAGTCTGAAACTGTGCCAAGGACTGTTCTTTGTAAGCAGCCACAGTGCAGAAGAAAGCAATGCAGCAGCACTTCTTCCTTTGTAATCAGATTCTGCAAAGGGCACAAGATGCAAGTTGGGAGATACCGTGCTCTCTTTCACAAGCTGTCTAGAGAAATGCAGCCACTAGTTAACTTACAAAGAAAGAAGAAAAGCCATTTTATATAAATGGTAAAATTCAAGAACCAATACACTTTTAAAGGAATTCCAAGAAAAGAATGAAACAGTAGCTGTTGTAGTTGGAGAGGTTTGTTTTACAACCGTGGTTCTCGACTTGTGAGTCCCCAGGTGTTTTGGCCTACAACTCTCAGAAATCACAGTCAGATTACCAGCTGTTAGGATTTCTGGGAGTTGAAGGCCAAAACATCTGGGGACCCACAGGTTGAGAACCACTATTTTAGAAGGACATTAGACAAATGTTGGATATATGGTTTGAAAGGACTTCTTGGCGATAATACTGATGTATGTAAAAACAGGATTGAAAAGATTCAGGGACAGAGTTTTGAATACTGACTATTTTTGTTTATATCTCCAAGAATCCCAAAAACAGCACAAGGAGCTCTGGGAGTTGCAATCTAATAAATACATAAATAATCCAAGCTCTGAATAAAAGCCATTGAAGTATACCCAATGAATTTTCTAACATTACAGTCAGTAGTGCAAGATCCAGAAAGCTCAATTCTTCCCCTCCCAGTTCCTAAAAACTCAGTTTACCATAATCTTCAATATAAAAAAAATAATTTAAAAAGAAATACACTTTTTGCTTTCTTACGTAAGCACTCAACTTAAACTTCCAGTCATTCTGTTGGACATAGAATAACAGAATCATACATAGTGTTGGAAGAGACCTTGTGGACCATCCAGTCCAACCCCCTGCCAAGAAGCAGGACAATCACATTCAAAGCACCCCTGACAGATGGCCATCCAGCCTCTGTTTAAAAGTCTCCATATTTGTTAGTTTTTCACTGATTCACTTATTCTTGTTTTCAGGTCATTTATCAGGTTGAGTAACAGATTTCCATAGCAATGATCAGGCGCATGTTTACATCTCACCCACAGCCTATAGAAAGTAGGAATCTGAGCCACTCTGCTAATTTATAGCAGAAAGGCCAAAACAAAAAAAAAATCACAATCTTCCTAGTCACTAACCAGTGGCTTTACAACTCTTGATGTAACAGAGAAACGCTGA
Organism: Anolis sagrei; assembly: GCF_037176765.1. Taxonomy (NCBI): domain Eukaryota; kingdom Metazoa; phylum Chordata; class Lepidosauria; order Squamata; family Anolidae; genus Anolis; species Anolis sagrei. The sequence goes on along the minus strand of NC_090022.1, from coordinate 67,784,379 downwards.
AAAGAAGAGGAATGAGTAGAGTCCACAGTCAATGAGAATTTCCTTCCTGCTTTCAATTTTATTTACTGCCAACAGATCATAAAAGCTTGTTCATGCAAACATATTTAGTGGTAGTAAAGCCTTGAAACAAACAGTAATTGGGCCAAAGACATGCAGTCCTTGCAAATAGGGGGGAAAAAAGACAGCTTCCAATTTTTTAAATGGAAACACTTTCTCACTGGATAGCAGCCTATTAGGTCTAATGGACTCTTAAAGCTCTCAAAATAGATCCTTTTTAGGACAGTTCCAACAAGTCACCAGGCTTTCTTTGTGTGGCATGTTGTTTATTTATTATTTATTTACTATGCTTCTATACAGCCATTCTCAGCCCGAGGGCGACTCATGGCGGTTTACAAAACAACACAATTAATCAATTTGTTGTTGTTGTTGTATACCTTCAGGTCATTTCTGACTTATGGTGCTCTAAGGAAAACTTATCCTTGGGCTTTCTTAGCAAAATCTGTTCAGGGAGGGTTTGCCTTTGCTTTCCTTTGAGGTAGATAGTGTGTGACTTGTGCAAGGTCAGCTCTTAGGGCTCCATGACTGACCAAGATTTTAAACCCTTGTCTTCTGAGTTGAAATCCAACACCCAAACCACTGGATCTATTGCATGATACTTACACAATACTTACACTTATTGTGCACACAGCACAATAAGTCTTTTCATTAGTTATTTTCCTATCAACAAACATCCTCTGGACAGCATCCCTGCAGACAGCCAATTCTCTCACACCAGAAGCGACTTGCAGTTTCTCAAGTCGCTCCTGACACGAAAAAAAATCCTATTGATCATATGCACAGGTTGCTATCACTTTTATTTTACAGGGAACAGATAAAAGACTGAGAGGAAGGACGTCATCCAGAATCAAACAGGGAACTGAACAGGATTTGACATGTTTCCCAAATCCGCAGTTCTCCCCCCTTCCCTTCTCCTTTTGCAAAGCTTCACCCCGGCAGCTGCTAGAAGTGGCTATAAATCTGATTACTGCCTGCCCTAAATGCTCAGCAAGAAGTGATAAAATACTTCTACTTCCCCAAACCGTTCATACACCCCAGAGAAGGAGGTGTGAGGTGGAATGCACTTTTATGAAAGTTAGAGAAATACTTCCTTTATTGCCAATTCTTCTGCCACATACAAAGAAGCTATTTTTCACTTCTATAGGATTTTGGAAATTGTCCATAGAAGAAATGAAACTTAGCACAGACAGGAAAGGTACTCTGGATATATATTCCTTGGGAATATTTGCTTAAAAAATTACTTTAATTAAATGTGTCCACATGCTTACAGCCCGCAATACATCTTCGGTCACTAAGTGGCAGACTACTGGTACTTTGTCACCAGTAGAGGGAGTTTGAAACCCTTTTGTGGAGCAATAGGCCATCACTATGGATATCATGTGTGTTGCTAGAATTTCAATGAGAGGGTGTTTTCTATTCTCTTCTCTTTTCACCACCAGGCAATGCCATAGCTCTTTTCCCAATGTTTGCATTTTTAATTATATTTTATTACACTATCTCATTGTTTAGTCCATTGACTGTATGAATTGAGAACTTTTCATGGTTACTCTTGTGCATTCCTGTCAACTTGGCTTCAGTTTCTCATGGCTTTATGAATGCGAGACCTCCAAGCCCCCCTGTTGTGGCTCAGACTTGTGTTTTCTCGTCTTTCTCTTTTCTTTATCTTGCCAAGCAACATTGTCTTTTCTAATGTTTCACATCTTTTCATAGTATATCCGTACAGATATCTTAATTTAGTCATTTTGGCTTCTAGGAAGACCTATTTGCTCTAGGACCTATTTAGTTGGGTTTTTTTTAAAAGCAGGCCATCATATCTGCAGAACTTCCTTCAGTAACACATCCCAAATGAGTTGATTGTTTTCCTATCTGCCTTCTTCATTGTATAGCATGATCAGCATGCAGAGCAAGGGCAATGAAGTAGGTCTTCAAGCACTGCCCATTTTTATTTGGGCTGGATATGATATATTTCAAGAAATTTTAATGCTTCTACAATGTTAAAGTTGTGAAATTGTTATTTTTTTAAAAAAACTTATGCTCTTTACCACTTTTGCTTCTTTTAGCAAGGTGTGGTATGATTTTTTTTAAAGACATTTTTTTTTTAAATGGGAAACAGTTGCTAAATTGAGAGTCAGATGTAATTCTAGCTGGATTAATGATGTACTCTTGCTCTCTGATTATTTTTTTAATGTGTTATTTCCTGGAGCTTGGCTGAAAATGAAAGAATTTTATTTCAGAGGTTTCCTTTTTCCTGCCTGGAGCAACAGGTATTAAACTGTGTTGCTACCCACAGAAGATGAGAATCTGATCATGCACCTGTGCTGTGTAACTGTGGTGTTGACCCTAAAATCACCTCAATTTGCACCTACAATTTTTATATGGCAGATCAACAAAAATATGACTCTTTCCCTGTCATTTCCAGAGGGAGACAGCTTCTCACCTCAAATTGATTGATTGTGCTTTTCCTGCATGGCAGGGGGTTGGACTAGATGGCCCACAAGGCCTCTTCCAACTCTAATATTCTATGATTTGCCATTTTCTCCATAATCAAAAGTCAAAACTGAGTTGATTTTCTTTTCATGCTGTTCCACAAAAAATATTTTGTGGAACAGCAATGAGAATCATATGGGGAAAGTGGTCCATTTGTAATCACCTATTTAGTTCTACCTGGCTTATTCATTTTGTTTGATTAAATTATGCCACACCATTAAATCATTGCTTTTACGATGATTTAGTTAATAACCAAGGGAAGTGTGACTAAACTTTTTAAGACTGTGCTAACATTGTGAGCATATACTGTGCCCTCTGACAGCCAATCACAGATGCTTTGATATCTAATGCTGCATGGCAAAGGCATCAGAACTCTCAATGTGAACAAAGTTCAGGAAGTGCACAGATAAGAAAATGACATCATTCCTTGGAAGTCATCATTTAGGCATCAAATTTAAAGAACAGCTTAGAATCATTATTTTCGGGTAATTTCCAGTATCCCCTGGCCAGGATGCCCACTTGCTATGCTGCCTCAGGGAATCTGGAGTAGCACTTAAAAAAAGTTTTACAAGTTCTCTATTGTAAGCAAAACAGCAGTTTCATCCATGTTTATGTTATCAACAGCTTAAATTCTTATGGCACTTACTGCAAGACAGTCCTATTATGGGTCTGTTCACATGTGTGCTGTAGTAAAAATTGCTCACTGGAATATGTTATACACCGTAGGTTTACTTACTTTCTATTTCATTGGTAGTACAAAAGAACTCATAAATGCATTTGCCAGACTATCTATAAATTTTATGGTAATGAGATATGTGGATTTGCAGACTAAATCTAAGCCCCTTTTACTTTCTTATGAAAAGACCTATAATTCTGCAATACATAAAAAATGAACGGAAACAAAGAAATTCCTCTGTAAAAGTGATCCAGTGTATGACAGAGATTATTGAAAAATTTTGTTCCATTAACATAGTTGGTTCTAAAATATTTTCCTTTCAGGACACCCAGGGGCTTTAGTGGCAGAGACATAAAGAAATAAGATGACCATATAAAAATTAGGCAGCTATAAAGAATGCTTTCCTGGATAGACTTTTTTTAAAGACCCAGGGAACAAGGAACTCCTACATTCACCCTTCTCATTAGAGGCCAAATCAATTTCTGTGACACAGAGTATCTTTCAGAAATTGATCCATCAGCAACAACGTATCCTGGAAAGATACAGGCTGACCAAAGTAATACACAATTCCAAGACTTCCAAGACAGAATAAAGTTATTTTACACTTGTCTGGTTTTTAATATTACATTCAAAGACATAGCCATTTGATTTACTGATGACACAGACCTAGTTTATAAAAGCTTATGCTACAAGCGACATTTTCTCAGTTCATCTCAAATGCGCTACAAAATCCTTTTGAACACATCAGTTACTTCATAATATAGATAATACATGATCCAAGTGGTACCTAAAATAATACAATTTAGTCATTTTGATAAAGTAAAGGTTTCCCCTTGACATTTAAGTCTAGTCATGTCCGACTCTGGGAGGTGGTGCTCATCTCCATTTCTAAGCTAAAGAGCCAGGATTGTCCGTAGATGCCTCCAAGGTCATGTGGCCAGCATGACTGCATGGAGTGCTGTTATTTTCCCACCGGAGCGGTACCTATTGATCTATTCACATTTGCATGTTTTCGAACTGCTAGGTTTGCAGAAGCTGGGGCTAACAGTGGGAGCTCACACACTCCCTGAATTTGAACCGCCGACTTTTGGTCAGCAAGTTCAGAAGCTCAACGGTTTAACTGGCTGAACCACCGGGGGCTTTATGCTTTAGTCATTTTAGAATAATTCAAAATGCTCAGTGGATAAAGTGTAGTTCTCCAGATGCTGTTGGACTACAGCTCCCAGGATTTCTCATCAATGGTTATGTTGAAATTTGGAGGACCACATTTTCCTCTTCCATACTTTAAAACCAGGCTAATTTGCATCCTGAAAAGAAAGATCTATTTGGATCTTTCGGGAAGTTCTGGAAGCAATAGGACAGAAATTTATATGGACTGTAAATAAATGTACACCTACAGAAATGTGGCAGCAACAAGTCACATAAGGTTGTTCCAGCAGAAAGGCAAAGACAGTGGCACAAGTGCTTAGGCTGAAACTATCATTTATATCAAGATTCAAGAAGCGATCAGTGTAATAACCCATTTGAGCTGCTCAGATAAGTGTATTCAGATAGTTAATTCGGGAAATAATACATCTCTGCTTGAGTGGCAATAAAAGGACTTGTGAATAACAACTGGGTTGAGTTTGCCAATTTTACTGGCTTCCTGTAGCCATTTAAACATTTAACATATTACTCAACACTGCAAGTCAGGCCAGACTACCTGTGTGTGCTGAATTCTGAATTTCATAGCCAACCCTGCAACCACCTCATCTATTCTCGAGTCAAGGAACATGGGGTGTGGATAGACGAAAACTTCAGTGCTCTTGTCCTAGCACAATATTGACAGCTAGAACCAATAAATCAGGCTTCCATTTCACCCCACTTGAGCCTTACAATAGGTCTTCCTTCCTCCATACTGAAGATACATGAGCATCTTTCATCACTGTGTGTCCATAGTATTCACATCACAAAGAAATACAAAAGTCACTAGTAAAGGATCTATTCTTTCCCTTGCTCCCAGCTCATATACATGCATGACACTCGCCCATTACAAGGATATGAGAAGCAAGTATGGGATCACAGTATCCCTATTCAGCTCTCCCTCTTCCAACTCAATTTGTTGTACGAGATCAAACCATTTATCAAAATTATATTAAATTATAGGTATCTAACACCATAAAACTGAAATACAGGACAATGTATCCAATACCTTAAGAAAAGCATTGTTAAGTACGTCCAGATGTCTTCAATTTTATGTATTGTTGCCAAATGTAATGGATTTTCAATTTTAATATCAACCATATAGGCAGAGTATTTCTTTTTCATCTAAAAGTAACACAGAGCTTCTCTGCAAGTATTATCTCTGTTTCTATAATGTTCTAAATAATTAGGCCAGGATGTACTTAAAAGTTCAATCCTATATATGAATAAAGGGGAGTCTCACTGAATTAAATTCTATTTCCTCCAAGATAAGTACAATGGAAAACTTCCACTGAATAAAATTTGCCAAGAAAAAGAAACATACGTTGTTTTTCATGTTGTTATGTGCCTTCAAGTTGTTTCCAACTGACAGTGATCCTAAGGGATCTCATTTGGTTTACTTGGAAAGACCCCATTTATACTGCCCTATAATCCAGTTTCTGAGGCCACTTCTACACTGCCATATGACACAGATTATCAAAGCAGATAATCCAGATTATCTGCTTTGAACTGGAATATCTGAGTCTACACTACCATATAATTCAATTCAAAGCAGATAATCTGGATTTTATATGGTAATGTAATTGGGACCTGAGTGCAGACTCATATAATTCAGTTCAAATCAGATAATCTGGATTCAGAAACTGGATTATAGGGCAGTGTAGACTCAACCACAGAGGAGGTTTGTCACTGTCTTCCTTTGAGACTGAAAGAGCGTAACATAGTCAAGGTTTCTCAAAGGATTTCCATGACAAAGCAGGGATTTGAACCCTGGTCCCTTGGAGTTATAATCTAATGCTCAAACCACAGTGGTTTGCATTAGGGTTGTCATAAATGAAAACAACTTGAAGACACATAACAACAAGAAGTGGGGCTGCAGTTGAAATCCAGCCTATATGCAACTATGACTGGATCTACACTGCTATATATCCCAGGATCAGATCCCAGATTATCTGCCTTGAAATGGATTATATGAGTCTCCACTGCCAAATAATCTGGGATATAGGGCAGTATAGATCAAGGCTATGAGTGCCCAAAGTAGACCCATTAAATTAATGGGAAGTTAGTATGTCAGTAATTATGTTAAACATCACTTGTTTGGCAAGTTCACTCTAACTGAGATTAACAAGCAGATTAGGGCTCAAACAAGAGACTTAAATTCATTCAGGGAACTTTTCTTCTTTGAACTACATGATAAATTACAACCTGCTTTTAAAACTCTGCTTCAGGAATGAAGTATAATGTGACATGTAAGCTGCTGTTACAAAAGCATATCCAAAGTACCCACAGGTTCAAACAGCTAGCTTCATGAGTCTTTGGATCTAGTTTTATAACTTTAAATAAACTGCACTGTGATGTGGGAACTTGGAGAGACTTTTAAAATAATCATAGAGCTATAAAATTCTGAAAGGCACAACAAATGTGGGCTGTATAGAAATGGGTTTGGGACTATGCTCTTTAGTAGCATGAAAACTTATGTAATTACAAGCAAGCCCCTGTCCCCATTTTGTGTAGGCTTCTCTTTGAAATGTTATGTCAGGATGGAAGCAAAATGGATCAATCAACTTCCAGGCAGGTAGAAGCAAGACTCTAGAGCTGCAGACCTCACTGAGAATTTTCCTTCACTGATGCCCTTCTGGTTTCTAAATACAGTAGAGTCTCGGTTATCCATCATAAACCAGCCGGCAGAACGTTGGACAGGCGAAAATGTTGGATAATAAGGAGAGATTAAGGAAAAGCCTATTATACGTCAAATTACATTATGATTTTACAAATTAAGCATCAAAACATCATGTTTTACAACAAATTGACAGAAAAAGAAGTTCAATATATGATAACGTTATGTAGTAATTAGTGTATTTACAAATTTAGCACCAAAACATCGCAATGTATTGAAACAGCTGTGGATCTGGGCGGATGGCAGACTACGTTGGATAATACAGAACGTTGGATGAACGAAGGTTAGATAAGCGAGACTCTACTGTAAATCAGTCTGTTTTTAGTAAGCCCTGCCTTGAATGGTGGACTATTAGTAAAAAAACCAAGAACTCAGTATTTAACAAAAACCCTCCGAACTTTAAGCAAGAGGAATGCAAAAAAAAGGAATTATTTACGGTCTGTAGATTAAAAAGTTGGAGATATTACCACACAATCTTTTAATTTAGATGGAGGGATTTGCCAACAGAAGGTCCAAATAAGAAATAAATCCCTGCAACTCAGCAACAAGCAGATGAAATGCTAACATTATACCATCAACCCTCAATATTTGCTGGAGTTAGGGGCATAGGTCCATACTTCAGGAAATAAAGCCCGACAGCTCATTGGAGGGGATAGTAGAGGCAAAGATGAAGTACTTTGGCCACATCATGAGAAGAAAGGAAAGCTTAGAGAAGACAATGATGCTGGGGAAAATGGAAGGAAAAAGGAAGAGGGGCCGACCAAGGGCAAGATGGATGGATGTCATCCTTGAAATGACAGGATTGACCTTGAAGGAGCTGGGGCTGGTGATGGCCGACAAGGAGCTCTGGTGTGGACTGGTCCATGAGATCATGAAGAGTTGGAAACGACTGAACGAATGAACAACAAAAAGGGGCATAGGACCCACATTCAAGTGAAAAAACGTGACGTGGGTTCTGCCAGGGTACATGGATATCAAGGACTGACACAAGTTTAGCAAACTACGTTTTTGGACTGTAATAAACTTTTTTAAAACCACAAATGTGGAGGGACATGTGTACTCAGTTGATAGTACTCGCTCATAATATTGGGCCTGTACAATGGTGGACCAGAGATTTTTGTTAGTTCCATTCATATTGTTCTAGCATTTGAGCTGGGAAGGCATTGGTCAGTATGACAGCAATCCAACAGTTGGATTCCTGCCCTATACAATGGCCCCATCTACATTGCCACACAATGCAGTTTCACAATACAGTTTCACTGCATTATATGACAGTGTAAACTCATATAATGAAGTTAAACTGCATTATGAAGCTGCATTATATGGCTGTGTACTTGAGGCCCATGACAAAATCTAAGCTGCAACTAATCAATCTTGCTGCCGTTTTACCCCACTTGACAACAGTTCTTTCTCCTTTCAGTAGCTGCCCCATTTCATATACACAGGAAACTTTCATCACTATATGTACAAACTACTCTCATGATAAAGAAATACAAAAGACATCCTGTACAGGACCGATTCCTTCCGTGGTTGCTCCCAAGTTCTGTGCTTTCAGGGATACCAGCTCATTAGAAGGGAACAAGAAGCAGGTACAGGTCACAAGTATTCCTATTCAGCTCTCTCTTCTTCCAACTCAATGCCGACTATTTGTTATACAAGATAAAACATAATAAAAAAACCATTTAGAACGAGTCATTTTCCAAGCAGACAGTGAAATGCCAAGCAAGAAATTATTTATCCACTACTATTTAGTTTGATTATTTGCTAGGCAATTATCTTTAACCTTTTTGGCAATTTCTTTATTATAGACCCAACTCTGAAGGAAGGAAGGAATGCTCCTATGAGGATTCCCGCCTCCCGCTCCCCTGAGATTTATGTAACATTATAATGGCCAAACAGCTGAAACCAAGCTAAGCAAACTATAGTAAAATATTTCACTGTCACTTATTTTTCATATATGGTATATTTTCCGGATTATGGAAGTGCTTATATTTTATAGTATGCAGCCATGCAATGTAACACATTTTAATGAAAATTTATTGAAATACAGTATTTTGTAAATATTTCGCTTTAAAAATACTATTAACTGCAAGGCCACTCATTTCTTTCCGCTAACACCACAAGCAATCTACACACAGAAGTAGCAATTCAAAGTTATTCTAATGTGAAAGATTATTTGGATTACAACTCACGAAATCCCCACCACTTAAGCTGGCTGGAAAATTTTTGGGAGTTTTTTCCTCCCAAAATTGAGTATTTCCAAACTTTGACATTAAGATTATATAGTTTAGATGCAAACATAAGGAAAGATGCTTTCAGGCAAAGTCAGCACCTCCAAGCTCCTTGGGACTTTTCAGTCTAAAACTGGTAAATTATTCTGAGCTTGTGGCAAAACACATAATTTATGTTTTGAAAGAACCTGGTTGCAGTTCCAACTATGAGATATATCAGAATGACACAAATGTTAGTATTGCTCTTTTGCGGGTTAAGGATTGTTTTATTTTGTTGTATATACCCCTATAAATATAAGTTAAGGTAAAGGTTTCCCCTTGACATTAAATCTAGTTGTGTCCAACTTGGAGGGTGGTGCTCATCTCCATTTCTAAGCCAAAGAGCCGGCGTTGTCCATAGATGCCTCCAACGTCATGCAGATAGCATGACTGCATGGGGCACCGTTACCTTCTCGCAGAAGCAGTACTAATTGATCTACTCATATTTGCATGTTTTTAAACTGTTAGGTTGGCAGAAGCTGGGGGTAACAATGGGAACTCACCCTGCTCCCTGGATTCAAACCACCGACCTTTTGGTCAGCAAGTTCAGCAGCTGATCAGTTTAACCTACTGCGCCACCGGGGGCTCTACATTAGTTTATTAGCATGCATCACTTCTGGGTCATCTGTTTTATTCTCAAGTAGCCACAATAAAGGACGAGAATCATCTGAATGAAGATAGTCCCTCCTTCCCGATGGTATTTTTCCAATGAAAAACATCCTCTGACACCCCCTTTCCCAAGCTGCTAATGCACTGAACTAAAGTTTTGCTAAGGATTGGGTTGTTGTAGGTTTTTTCGGATTGTTTTCCTCACAGTTGGCAATGCCTCCAAAGAACACACCTACTACTAATCACACTAAATGACACATTATAAGCTGGGGTGGACAACATGTTGTTGCTGGACTGCAACTCCACCCAAGCCAGGACAGCCCATGATGAGGAATGCTGGAAGTTCCAGTCCCACAACATAGAGAACATTGCACTTTGTTCATTGTTGTTACAGGTTGAATAGCCCTTATTCAAAATGCTTAGAACCAGAAATTTCCATTCCCCCTAGATTTTGGAACACTTGTATCTGCACAGTGCTTACATGATGAGATATCATAGAGATGAGAACCAAGTTTAAATACAAAACTCATTTATTTTTCATATATAAAGGTAAAGGTAAAAGTTTCCCCTGACATTAAGTCTAGCTGTGTCTGACTCTGGCGGGTGGTACTCATCTCCATTTCTAAGCTGAAGAGCTGGCATTGTCCATAGACACCTCAAAGGTCATGTGGCCAGCATGACAGCATGGAGCTCCATCATATACTGTATACCTTACACATATACCTGAATGTTGTTTTGTACACAATATTTTTAAATAGTTTTGTGCATGACACAAAGCTTGTGTACACTGAACCATAAAAAAACAAGGTATTATCTCAGTTATTGACTGAAAGGACACAGGTTTGAATCCGGGGAGTGGTGTGAGCTCCTGCTTTCATCCCCAGCTTCTGCCAACCTAGCAGTTCGAAAACATGCAAATGTGAGTAGATTAATAGGTACTGCTCCGGCAGGAAGGTAACAGTATTCCATGCAGTCATGCAGGCCACATGACCTTGGAGGTGTCTGTGGGCAACGCCAATTCTTCAGCTTAGAAATGGAGATGAGCACCAACCCCCAGAGTCGGACATGACTGGACTTAATGTCAGGGGAAAACCTTTACCTTTAACCTATACCTACTTGGACAATATTGATGTATTTCAGAATTCTGCATAAGGGATGCTCAACAGGTGTTCATCTTGCAACTCTAATGTCTATGTGAGGAATCTTGTTTCAGTCCAAGGGGAAAAAGCTGTATCCAAACTACACAATTATCACAGTGTGATATGATTTCAAATGCAATGGCTCTGTCCCACAGAATCCCTGTGTTTAGAATTCCCCGTTACAGAAATCCAGGGCTATAATTCAGGAAAATGGATTAGTTCACTGTAGCAGAAAATTCTAGGTACTTCACTAAATTACAGATCCTAGGATTTTAACAGCTGCGGCAGTTAGTGAGGTATCAGGTTGCTGTAACTGAGAGGTATGGATACACCCAGAGAAAACATTCATTACGTAATCAAACTTAGATAACTCAGAAATGGCTGTATTCCTTTATTTCATCCTGAAAGATCAATCCTTGAAGACTCCCAGCACCTACATCTGAAACTGTCTGAAGCACTCGTTAAGGCTTGCCCAGCTCCGCACGGTGTTTCATTAGAACTTCAAGAATCCATCTCCTCTATCTTTCATCACCCAAGCACAAAGAGAATATCAAAGCATTTTAATAGCCAGATCGTTTTGAGATATCATCAGTCTCAGCTATTTGCTGTAATAGAAATTCCTTATAAGTGATTTTGCTAATGAAAAATGGTTTGTTCAGTGCCATAAAGGAAAGAGGGCGTCCTAAAGAATAAACAAGCAAATAAATGAGAACGGATTAAGCGACCAAGGACAAACTATTCATCTCATGGACCAGCAAGATGTTGTCAAGGCTGGCAAAGGAACAACAATGATCCACTGCACCAAGCTAACAAGATTAGTCCAGTCCTCCAGTGCCAACCATTAATAATTAAGGAATCAATCCACCAGCTATTGTGCTTCATTCAGCTCAACAGGGTTAAGGGCTTGTAAAGTTCGCAGAAGTTGAGTACCCATTTGTATCTTGGACACTGTAAGAAACATTTCACAAATCTATGAAATGCCAAAACTTCCATAAATGTAAGTGCCTGCAGAGTTTTTAACCTGGTAATGAGAATAAACTGTCAACTTCAGAGGGCTTACTTGCACTGAGAGTTGCCAGTTAACAAATCCCTCTACTGATGGGAGGAGGAGAAATCTGATACAGTCGGCCTTCCACATTTGTGGGTTTAACTTTTCTGGATCTGACTATGTACAAATTTATACATAGCTATCAAGTCTTCTCTTCTGCAGGCTAAACATGCCCAGCTCTTTAAGCCACTCTTCATAGGGTTTGATCTCAAGAGCCTTGATTATTTTAGTCGCCCTCCTCTGGACACATTCCAGCTTATAAACATCTCACTTCAATTGTGGTGCCCATAATTGGACACAGTGTGATCACATGTGTGGTTTGACTAAGGCAGAATAGAGGGTTAGCATGACTTCCCGGGATCTAGTCCAGGCACCCTCAAACTGCGGCCCTCCAGCAGTTTGGGCCTTCAACTCCCAGAATTCCTGACAACTGAACAAGCTCGTTAGTGCTTCTGGGAGTTGGAGGCCCAAACAGCTGGAAGGTCGCAGTTTGAGAAGGCCTGATCTAGACACTATACTCCCATTTATGCAGGCCAAAATCCCATTGGTTTTTTAGCCACCACATGACATTGTCCACGAGGACCCCAAGATCTTTTTCACACATACTGCTGTCGAGCCACACGTCCCCCATACTCTATCGTTGCATTTCATTTTTTCTGCCTAAGTGGAGTATCTTGCATTTGTTCCTGTTTAACTTCATTTTGTTAGTTTTGGCCCATCTCTCTAATCTATTAAGATCATGTTACGTTTCATGTTGCGTTTCCAAGCACAAAAACAATGATTTTATTTGAGCTGAGATTATTCCTGACTCTACAGCATGAAAATCCTTAGAGTTTGGAAATGCTACATTTTTGACCCATACCTCCTGGGATACTTAGGATTATCCACCACAAAAGTAACTTTCCAAGCTCTGGACGTCCTTGTTCCTCAATCCTAGATCAATAAGGCTCAATGCTTTTGGTCCCAAGAGGAAACACATATTGCAACGTTAATTATTTATATTCTTACAAACATGTGAACATTTTATATTAAGAAATTTAAAATGAAGGAAGCCATATCTTGGAATGATTTGAATCTATCAACTACCTACAAGTTTATTTTAGTTGATGGCTTTCTTTTCTGATCTAAACTACTTTACACATTTTTCATTTGCGCAAAATTTGTACACCTCTCTATGTTTTTGGTGCTGAGGCAATATATTTTCTTTAATTGTTAACATAATTTAATTTCACGGAAGACAACACTGAACTTCCCCCACAATTTATCATCCCTAAAGGAAGATTAGTCTTCTCATAAACTGCAAGTCAGAAATTTGGAATGTACATGACTCAAAAGCTACCCTCTATTCTGGCCACTGACCCTTGCAAAATCTTTTCAGATATGAAATACTGAAACAGAAATATATTCCTAAACAAATGCAAAAGCCTGGTCTTCTAATACTCCATGATACTGAAAACAATATACACAGATGTTACAAAAGCATTATTGCCTCCAGTTCCTAGGCTAGCAGATTCAGCCCCTGCGTGAATCTGGCCTCTATTCATGTCAAAGATGTGACTAGCACTAATTTGACAGGTGCTGCAATCTTCAATTCCTTCTCAAGTTAGCAATGGAGATCCTAAAACCAATAGTACCAGCTGAATGACAAACTCAGCAAATCAGTATGGGCAACGTTACTATTTTACCTGCCTTTGCATAGGTCAGTGGTTCTCAACCTTCCTAATGGTGCAACTCCTTTTGTGGTGACCCCCAACCATAAAATTATTTTTGTTACAACTTCATAACTGTAATTTTACTACTGTTACAAATTGTAATGTAAATATCTGATATGCAGGATGCATTTTCATTCACTGCCATTTTGGAGTTGTAGTTGCTGGGATTTATAGTTCGCCTACAATCAAAGAGCATTCTGAACAACACCAATGATGGAATTGAACCAATCTTGGCACACAAAACTCCCACAACCAACAGAAAATACTGGAAGGGTTTGGTGGGCATGGACCTTGAGTTTTGGAGTTGTAATTCACCTACATCCAGAGAGCACTATAGATTCAAACAATGATGGATCTGGGCCAAACTTGGCACAAATACTCAATATGCCCAAATGTAAACACTGGTGAAGTTTGGGGAAAATAGACCTTGACATTTAGGAGTTGTCGTTGCTAGGATTTATAGTTCACCTATAATCAAAGAGCATTCTGAACCCCATCAATGGTAGAATTGGGCCAACCTCCCACACAGAACCCCCATGACCAACAGAAAATACTGTGTTTTCTGGTGGTCTTTGGCGACACCCTCCCCCCAGGATCCCGACCCCCAGGTAGAGAAGCACTGACATAGGTGGATTTAGTAAAGGTAAAGGTTTTCCCTTGACATTAAGTCCAGTTGTGTTAAACTCAGGGGGTTGATGCTCACCTCCATTTCTAAGCCGAAGAGCTGGCATTATCCGTAGACACCTCCAAGGTCATGTGGCCAGCATGACTGCATAGAACACAATAGGTGGACTTTGAATCATAGAATAATAGAGTTGGAAGAGACTACATTGGCCATCTAGTCCAACCCCCTGCCATGCAGGAAAAGCACAAAGTACTCCCAACAGATGGCCATCCAGCCTCTCTTAAAAGTCTCCAAAGAAGGAGCTTCTCACTACAAGTACAGAGTTGCCTGAAGGCAGATGAAGAAGGAAAAGACCTCAGGCAAAGAAACAGTTACATCAAAACAAGGGATTTTGTGCTAGTGTAATTGCCTGCAGGACCCCAGGGAGCACAAAGATGCTGTAGTAAACATTATTTAAGGACCCTGTAGACTTTTATATTATCACAATATACCCTCAACATTTCTGACTGGAAAACAGAATTAGTAAGGTAGTTTCAACTTTTTCCATAGAAGTATGCTTGTACAACTTGGAGGATCGCATAGGCAATATGTAAGGATTAGGAAAACAGCACTCTGATTCAAACAGGAAAACTGTATTTGATCTATGCGAACTAATCTGTTTCAAAATCATAGAATGTTTCCTTATCCTTCAATGTTAAGGTTAAATTGAAGCACAGTTTCAAAAAAATATTTTCCTGGTGTGCCTTATCACCTGCCTTGAACTGGATTATATGAGTCCACACTGTCAGATCTGGGATCAGATCTTGGGATATAGGGCAGTGTGACTACCTTAGAGTAGACTGCTATAGTCAGAGGCATTTGGAAACAAAACCTCATCGCACTAGCAACTTAGAAAAGCAAAGTCTTAATTCTGTTCAATGCTTTGGCTAATACCAGGGTTGTAATCATGATTTTATCTGAATTGTCACAGACCTCATCTAGAGGCCATGGGACCAAGCTTTCGGGACAGGGCAATGAAACGGCAATGGGAAAGATGACAGAGCCAATTGGATTTGATGCAGATGGCTAGGACGGTTTTAAATGGTGTTATTTTAAATGGTGTATATTAGTATTTCAATAAATGTTTTTAATGTTTATGTATTGTATTCAGGCATTGAATGTTTGCCATGTATATGCTGTGCTCCGCTCTGAGTCCCCTTCGGGGTGAGAAGGGCGGAATATAAATGTTTTAAACAAACAAATAAATAAATAAAACCACTGAGCTGCTGAACTTACTGACCGACAGCTCGGCAGTTCAAATCTGGGGAGCAGGGTGAGCTCCCTCTGTTAGGCCTAGCTTCTGCCAACCTAGCAGTTTGAAAACATGCAAATGTGAGTAGATCAATAAGTACGCCAGCTCTTCGACTTAGAAATGGAGATGAGTACCACCCCCCAGACTTAATGCCAAGGGGAAACCTTTACCTTTATTAGACCTCATCTTCTGCACTGAACTTCATTATATGAGTCTACACTGAGTGTACAATGCATTACAGCAGTGGTTCTCAACCTGGGGTCCCCAGATGTTTTTGGCCTACAACTCCCAGAAATCCTAACAGCTGGTAAACTAGCTGGGATTTCTGGGAGTTGTAGGCCAAAAACATCTGGGAACCCCAGGTTGAGAACCACTGCATTACAGGGTAGTGTAGATGTGGGTATACTTACTAAGGACCTGCTACAAAATTCATAGCAGTAACCCTACATCTGTGACAACTATGATTGTCTACTTATTACAGTCAGAAAGCTTGACATATCTAACTCAACAAACTATAAAAATAGGGCAAACACAATAAGCACACAAGCAACAGTTTAGCAAGCATTTCTCTACAACCTCATTTTCCCCTTTATCTTATTCATGCGGAGAAACTATTCAAACATGAGTATGCCAAAGAATAAAAAAAGAAACAGAGATAATTCAACAGTAGGTCTCCAATGGATTACAAAAGAGAAGAATGTGTGATGGATCAATTATGAAGTTAGTTACTCTTATTCAGTTCATCACTCTTAAGTCCTTTTTTCCCCTGTGGAGAAATCTAGAGTGTCAACTTCAGAGCCCTTCTAACTCCTGCCGTTGTTATGTCAAATAAAAATAACATCACCCAACAGGCAAGTAAACAAAATCAATGAGAATGAATTCAGTTCTTTTCCACCTTTTTATTTCGAAGTACTCTAATTAATCTACCAGGAGTGTGTGGAATTGACATGAACTGCACTCAGCTTCACTTCCACTGGAGCAGAAGGTGCTTTTGTGTCTCACTGAAGAACATCTTCCTGTTGCTTGTGCAATAATAGAAGTGCTGGGAAGGACACTAACATGCCTACTGCTCAGCCTGAATTATAAGAAATAATGCAAGGAAAAATGCAACTAGAGTGATAGAGAGAGAACATAACAAGGATGAATTCACAGGACAAACTGAGTGTGAACTATACTCTCCTTATGCTACTCTATGACCGTAATAATGAAAGATTTGATTTGAGTGTGAACCATTATTTCTATATATCCATCTAGCCTACAAAAACAACTTCCTGGGGAAAAAACATAGTGAACCAATTCCTTTGAAATTGGAACAAAGCATTAACATTAAACCTGCTTACATTGCAGTAAATGACGGTTCAAATGAACAGAAACTACACAGGGTACAACCTTCCTGTAGCAAAGAGGACTGACAGCTTTCTGGCAATCTCAAACACTGCCTTACAGTCCAGTTCTAACTCAAAAGAGGTTTTGGTTGTAGGGGATTATGAATAGACGGCAGCTTCATGTGCCAAACGAACAGCCCGTACACTTGTGTAACCTTGTCCTGCTGGATGAACTCGGAGCTGCTAACAAACGGCTCTGCTGGCTGAGATCCCTCAGAAGATGAGCAACAAAATGGGTGGCACAAAGGAGGGGCCAAAGGACCTTCCACACAGCCATATAACCCAGAATATCAAGGCAGATAATCCACAATATCTGCTTTGAACTGGTTTATCTGAGCCCATACTGCCATATAATCCAGTTCAATGTGAATTTTTCACAGCTTTGTGAAAGGGCCCCAAGTTAGGCCAGATCCAGACTTCGCCCAACCCAGGAACACAGTCCATGCATCGGCACAAAGTCAGGCCAAGGTCCTCCTAAATAATTCCCAAAGTATTTATGACTGGAAGGGTTTGGAATAAATAACACAACTTTAGTTGGCTCAGGGTCTGCTCAACTGGACCACAGACACCTGTGAGTTAGGACTGAGGTCAGGATGGAATTCTTGTAGTGCTAACAACTCAGTTCTAGAATAACTCATATGGCTTCCTATAAACATGTGGAGATGCTGTATCATTCTAAGAAGGAGGGATGAACCATCACATTTTGTTTAGTATGCAACTCATTTTCGAGATACTGAATACAAGCCCTTAAGGGAGAAAACAGAGCTTCAATTTCTTCCCTTCAACATAGAAAGCTTACATAGAAAAGGGTTTTGTTTCTTTTCGGAGTGAAGGGTAGACAACTTGAAGGGAGTGCTGAAACACATAAATCCTCCACCTCCAACCTGTTGTACAATTCAAGAAGAGATGCACCGTGTTTGAGTCTGAATATACAGTTCTATGGAGTATTACTGTATAAGTCAGTAGTTCTCAACCTGTGGGTCCCCAGATGTTTTGCCTTCAATTCCCAGAAGGCATCTGCCTTCAATTCCCAGAAATCCTAACAGCTGGTAAACTGGCTGGGATTTCTGGGAGTTGTAGGCAAAACATTTGAGGACCCACAGGTTGAAAACCACTGGTATAAGGTAATAGGATCATGAAGAAAACCAACTCAGTAACAGTTTCTCATAGCTTCTGGTAAAGGTAAAGGTTTCCCCTTGAATTAATTCTAGTTGAATCTGACTCTGGGAAATGGTGCTTATCTCTATTTCTAAGCCAAAGAGCCGTTGTTGTCCGTAGACATCTGTCAGAATTTTTTTGGAGTTGAAGGCATGATTGCATGGAGCGTCGTTACCTTCCCACCAGAGCAGTACCTATTGATCTACTCACATTTGCATGTTTTCAAACTGACTGGCAGAAGCGGGGGCTAACAGCAGGAGCTCACCCCATCCCACAGATTCAAATCACCAGCCTTCTCGTCAGCAAGTTCTACAGCTTAGCAGTTTAACCTACTGCGCTATCGTGGCCCCAGCCAGAAAAGTAGGCACAGCCAAATGGTGTATGTGTATACACATCTGCCTTTAAGTTGCCTATATTGAGCCTCTATGAATTTCATAGGGTTTTCTTAGGCTAAGAATACTCAGAGTTGATTTTGTCAGTTCCTTCCTCTAAAATATAGCCTACAATAGCTGGTATTTTTAGTGGTTTCCCATCCAAGTACTACTCAGGGCTGACCCTGATGGACCATGGTGCCTTTAAGAAAGGGTCCTCAACCTGTGGGTTCCCAGATGTTTTGCCCTTCAACTCCCACAAATCCTAACAGCTGGTAAACTTTCTGGGATTTCTGGGAGTTGCAGGGCAAAACACATGGGGACACACAGGTTGAGATCCACTGCTTTAAGATATGTAGGATGTTACAGCCACAGTACAGTTGGTGTTCTAAATACCTGATTAGTATGTGGATGGGATGCCACCTGTGAGTATCAAGCATTTTAGGTAATGTTTCAGAGGAAAGCAACATAATTATTTGCTGAAGGAAACCTATGAAATGCATAAGTTTGCATAAGTCGACAGGTGGCCTCAAGCCAAATGCTAGTCTTGTTGGAAACACAATCTCAGCTGTGACCGGCCCTGAAAATATGTTCCCTATATAGGCCGGGAATAAATCACAACTCCTCCAAAATTTAAGAACCATATTAACCTATCAGTCTCTAAACAAATGGGAAAATTTCCTTTAAAACACTTGGCCAATGGGGTTAGAGCAGGCATTGGCAAACTTCAGCCTTCCAGGTGTTTTGGACTTCAACTCCCACAATTCCTAACAGCCTACTGGCTGAATTGTGGGAGCTGAAGTCCAAAACACCTGGAGGGCCGAAGTTTGCCCATGCCTGGGTTAGAGGTGTTGAGTGTTGAGTCCTCTTTATATATCACACACAACTACAGGTACACAACACACACCTATATAGGCTCTGAACATCCTGGACTCCTATAGTTTTTGAAGCTGATAAATAGTCAAATGAAGACATGGAATGAATTGAGGTGAAACACTGCAGATTGTCAGCAAGTTATGATAAAATGCTTAAAGCCATTTAAATAATCTCTGGATCTATCCAAAATTCTCTTATTTTAAATTATTATACCAGCTTTGTTTTTATATGTTTTTTTTTAAACCTATTGTTTTAATCAGGCCCACATCCATCATATGCAACAACCCATAGCTGAACATATTTAGAAAAGTGTTCCTCCTCATCAAGTGGTTTGCTTAGGATTAAGTTTTCCCTACATAATTATGAGAAAACTCACATTGATCTCTCACTGACATATCCACTATGTACTCATCATACAACTCAATGCTTTATTGTAATTCACTAGAGAGAAAAATAACAATTTCCCCAAATGAATGTTGCGAGTTGTGCTCACTGCATTCTATATGAGTAACATGTTTGCTATGGTAACTGGCAGCAGTGAGCCCTGAGAACCAAGTCAGAGCAAAAACAATACCTATGCAGAACCGCACACTTCCTAGTGAAGAATTTCATTATCAGGATTCGACTTTTCAGCAGAAGCAAAGTTATCAGCTCCACCTACTGAATACTTTTAAGCTTTTCTTATGATGACCACAAATTTTCTTCGAATAAGATATAATCATTCTGTAAACAGTCACATGGGAAATATTGAAGGCACCACTCTGGACTAGGAGAGGCCTAGCAAACAGAATGGATACATACACAGCAGGCATGGGCCAACTTGGGCCCACTCTCCAGGTGTTTTGGACTTCAACTCCCATCATTCCTCACAGCCTAAGGCCCCTTCCTTTTCCCACTCAGCCAATTAAGAATGTTAGAATGTTGAGCTTGGCCAATCAGAAACCACATGCAAATTAGCAGGTCAAGGTAGCTCATGTATGGGCCAACTTGGGCCCTCCGGGTTGTTTTGGACTGCAACTCCCACCATTCCTCACAGCCTCAGGTCCCTTCCTTTTCCCCCTCAGCCGCTTAAGCTATTCAGAGGGCCCAAGTTGACTATCCAGAGGGCCCAAGTTGGCCCATGTGTTTCTCTTGACTTCAAGTTGATCCATGTGTTTCTTCTCCCCCCCCCCCCCCCGCAGGGGCCCAAGGCTGTTAGGAATGGTGGGAGTTGAAGTCCAAAAAAATCTGGAGGGCCCAAGCTTGTCCATGCCTGCCTGATATACTGTACAGCCATTCCCCGAATTAAGAACAAGACAGGTTCTGTAGGTTTGTTCTTAAGTTGAATTTGCATGTAAGTCAGAACAGGTACATTTTAAAGTGCAACCCCAGCCAAATATATACCTTTGGATAGCAAAGGGAAGGGTTAACACTCCTGTGAAGTTTATTTTGCCGTTTGTATCCTTATCACCTCACTTTCTGTCACTGTGATCATTGGATTTTGGGAGGGGAAAGGCTTGTTGTAAAAGCAAAGATTGGTGGAGAAACCTTTTTTTCAATAATAATAACTCTTTCTGGAGTGAATTTTCCCTTCTTAGGGGTAGATTTCTCTCACTTCCTGTTGTCTCAGGACACTAGACAGTGGATCCAATTTAAATCCAGTTTCTGCCTCCTGTAGGATTCTGGGGCATGTAGTTTAGGGAGAGGCCTTTAAATTGCTCAGCTAGGCCTCACTGAACTACAAGCCCCATAATTATGCAGAAGGCAGAAACCGGATTTAAAGTGGATCCATGCTCTGGTGTGATGAGGCTCTTGAGTCACATTCTTAACTATAAGTTGTTTGTAAATTGGGTGTTTGTAACTCGGGGGACTCCCAAGTGCAGCACCAATGACTTCAGGTGCATTCTGTGCAACCAACCAAGCAAAGGATCTGACTATTCAAAGCCAACTTTCCTTGGAGGCAGCAGGGAAGGAGAGGAGGCTGGAAAGTGAAAAAGGCCTGCCAAGCAGAGGGGAGCAGGGTTGTGTTCCAAGAGAGTCCCGGAGGAGGAGGAGGAGGAGGAGGAGGAGGAGGAGGAGGAGGAGGAAGAAGAGGCATCAGAAGCCATGGGGTATGAAGGGACCCAACCATTTGGAAGCTGTTACCAAACTTTCCAGATCAACAGAGGGCGGAAAGCCAGGCTGATAGTTTCTCCACCAGCCTCAGAGGTGGCAACGTGCATGGTGCTCTTGATAGGAATTTAAAGATCACCTACCCCCGCCATTTCGAGGGGTGTGGGAAGGAAAAGCCTGTGTGTGTGTGTCTTTAAAGATTCTTCAAGTTATTAAGGGGGTAACGACCTGTCAACGGGGCGGGGCAGGGCAAGAGCGCACTGCTCCAGAAAGAAGTTTCCCCTTCCCCCGAAGTTACCTTCTCCCTCCCTCGCGAATTAGAAAGAGAAAGCGCCTCAGAAGTGGATTGGAGGGAGTGAAGGAAGGAAGGAAGGAAAGAGACAGAAAGAGAAAGAGGGAGAAGAGTGGGAGGCAAGGAAAGGAAGGAAGGAAGGAGAGAGAGAAGAGTGGGAGGAGAGGAAAGAATAGAAGGAAGGAAGGACAGAGAGAGGGAGAAGTGAGAGGCTAAGAAAGGAAGGAAGGAAGAAAATAAGGCAGGAAGGAGAGAGAGAGAGAAGGGTGGGAGGCGAGGAAAGGAAGTAAGGAAGGAAGGAAGGCAGGAAGGAAAGAGAAAAGGGTGGGAGGCGAGGAAAGGAAGGAGAAAAAGAGAGAAGAGTGGGAGGCGAGGAAAGGAAAGAAGGAAGTTGAGAGAGAGAGAGAGGAATGGGAGGCTAGGAAAGGAAGGAAGGAGAGAGAGAAGAATGGGAGGAGAGTAAAGGATAGAAGGAAGGAAGGCAGGACAGAGAGCAGGAGGAGAGGTTAGGAAAGGAAGGAAGGAAGGAAATAAGGCAGGAAGGGGAGAGAGATAAGGGTGGGAGGCGAGGAAAGGAAGGAAAGAAAGAATGCAGGAAGGAAAGAGAGATGGGTGGGAAGCGAGGAAAGGAAGGAGAGAGAGAAAGAAGAGTGGGAAGCAAGGAAAGAAGGAAGGAGATAGAGAGAAGGGTGGGAGGTGAGCAAAGGAAAGAAGGAAGGAGAGAGAGAGGACTGGGGGGCTAGGAAAAGAAGGAAGGAAAGAAGGAAGAAAGGAGAGAGAGAAGGTTGGGAGGCGAGGAAAGGAAGGAAAGAGAGAGAAGTGTGGGAGGCAAAGGAAGGAAAGAAAGGAGGAAGGAAGGAGAGAGAAGGGTTGGAGGCGAAGGAAAGAGAGAGAGAAAGGTGGGAGGCGAGGAAAGAGGAGGCGCAGCCCAGAGGGAAAGGGACCCCCACGAAGGCAGCGCCTCGCAACTTTGCGCGTTGAGAAACAGCGCCCCCTGCCGGCGGCGGCGGGCAGCCCCTCCCTTTCTCTCTTCTCGCTCTCCCTCTCTGCGCCTTCCTTCCTTCCTTCCCGTCCGCGGGAACTTGCGCGCAGTTGGCGCTTGCACTGCGACTGCGGCGGCAAAGGCAATGGCAGGGGCTCCTTCTCCGAGAAGCGCTCCCTCCCTCGCCTTCCTTCGGCGCCCCTCCCTTCCCTGCCTGCCTGCCTCCCGCCTGGCTTCGGCTGCTGCTCTGGCTGCTGCTGCTCCCGCCCTCCTCCTCCTCCTCCGCCGCCGCCTCCCGCATCAAACTTCAGGAACCGAAAAAAAACCCTTTCCGGCGCGGCAAAAGGCGCGCGGCTGCTGCCCTCCCCGCCAGGCCCCGCTTTGCCCCTCCGCCTCACCTCCGGGGAGTTTTCCCTGCCGTCCGCCTCCTCCTCCGCCACTGCCGGGGCTCAAGGCAAAGCTGGCCGGCGCTCCGCTCGCCGCCTCATTCCAATATGGCACGGCCGGGGCCCCAGCGCATGCGCCCGCCGCCTCCCTCCCTCTCTCCCTCCCAGGCCCCCTCCCTCTCTCTCCCTTCCCTTCCCTTTCCCTTCGCTCCTGGCGGCTTTTGGGGCGCAGCGTGGAAGCCAAAGCAGGGGGAGGAAGAGGGAAGAGAGAAGAGAGCGGCGCCTTGCTTGGCTTGGCTTTGCCTTGCCCACCCGCCCTTTCGCTGTGGCAGGGAACCCCGGCCCGGCCAAACTTGCTCCTCCGCCGCCTCTCCCTCTCTCAATCTCTCTTCTCTTTGGGGCGCGCCGTCTCTTCTCCCCCCCCCCTCCCTTCCCCGCGAGGCGCGCACCTGCCTCAAGTTCCTCCCGCGCGCCGCTCAAGGCGCGTGGCAGCCGGGCGGGCGCGCGTGCGTCTGTCTCGCGCTCGCTCTCTCTCTCTCTCTCTGTCTGTCTGGCTTCGGTGCAGGAGGCGCTCCGAAAAAAGCAAAGCAGCAGCAAACAGCAAGCAGCGCGCGCGACCTTCTCTTCTCCCCCAACGTCTTGGCATCAAGAAAAGGGGGCAAATGGTGGAGAATGTAGTCCCAACCTTCCAATAAGGTTGGGACTACATTCCCCAACATTCCAACCCCGATAATGAAACTCTGAACAGACCTTGGCCAAAAAAAAAGCTACGACCTGAAGTCAATTTGCATCTACAACAGACCTTGGGCCCTCGGGGTGTTTTGGACTGCAACTCCCACCATTCCTCACAGCCTCAGACCCTTTCCTTTTCCCCCTCACCCGCTTAGGTTGAGGGGAAAGGAAAGGGCCTGAGGCTGTGAGGAATGGTGAGAGTTGCAGTCCAAAACACCCCGAGGGCCCAAGTTGGCCCATGCACGAGCTAGCTTGACCTACTCATTTGCATGTCGTTTCTGATTGGTCAGCTTCAACATTCTAACACTCTTAAGCGGCTATTAAGGGGCCTGAGGCTGTGAGGAATGGTGGGAGTTGCAGTCCAAAACACATGGAGGGAAGGCCTAGGCCTGATGGACACTCAGGAATGAGGCTTTGACTTGTTCTTCTACTGGAAACCCGATTTAAAAGGGGAGAGGAAAACAACAACTTCGGTTTGCAAAGCCCTCTTTTTCTCCCTAAGGAAGGCTTTGCAAAACCTCCGCGCCCCGGGGTGGAGAGGATCCGACGGAGAACTCCGAAGCCCTCCTTTTCCTCTCCCTCCTTCGCGGAGATCCCGAAATGGATGCGGGGGGAGCGCGTGCGCCTCGCGCGACGGAAGGGAAGCAAGAAGGGATGGCGGCAAAAGGGAGGAGGAGGAGGAGGAGAAGCAAGAGGAGGCGGCGTGGAAGGGATTTCTCGCCTTTTAAAAAGCGGGGGGGGGGGGGAAGGAAAAGACACCCCACCCAGGCGGGTTATTCTGATTGGTATGAGAATGCGCATCTCTCTTGGTGGGGCGAGCGAGCGAGCGAGCGAGCAAGCAAGCAAGCAAGAGAGGCGGGCGCGGGATTGTGCAACCCGGGAACCTCCTGACCAAAGCAGGCGCCTCCTTGCTTGCTTGCTTGCTTTGCAACCGGAGTCCTCCTAAAAGCCAGGCGAGCGAGTTTGCACGCCTCCTTTCTTTCCTTCCTTCCTTCTTTCCTCGGAGCCCAGCGCTAGTTACTTGCCCGAGCGGCATTTTGGGGAAACTACCCGCCACCTCTTCCTCGGGAGACCAGGACGAGAAAGAGGGGAGATGCACCCACCCGGGTCTCGGTATCCGCGTGTCCTTAGCTATCCGCGGCTTGAAAACATTCCAAAGGATTCCGCAACACTGGCTTGCTGTGAGTTTTCCAGGCTGCGTGGAATCCAGAAGCATTCTCTCCTGACGTTTCGCCCACATCCATGGCAGGCATGGCATCCTCAGAGGTTGGGAGGTCTGTTGGAAACTAGGCAAGTGAGGTTTCTATGTCTGTGGAAAGTCCAGGGTGGGAGAAAGAACTCTTGCCTGCAATGTTTCAATTGGCCAGCTTGGTTAGTATTGAATGGCCTCGCAGCTTCAAAGCCTGGCTGATTGTTGCCTGGGGGTATCCTTTGTTGGGAGGTGTTATCTGGCCCTATTTGGTTCACGTCCAGGGAGGGAGAAAGAGCTCTTGCCTGCTTGAAACAAGTGTGAATGTTGCAATGGCCATCTTAATTAGCATTGAATGGCTGCGCAGTTTCAAAGCCTGGCTGATTGCTGCCTGGGGAATCCTTTGTTGGGAGGTGTTAGCCAGACCTGGTTGATTCACGTCCAAGGAGAGAGAAAGAACTCTTGCCTGCAATGTTTCAATTGGCCACCTTGATTAACACTGAATAGCCTCGCAGTTTCAAAGCCTGGCTGATTGCTGCCTAGGGGTATCCTTTTTTGGGAGGTGTTAGCCGGCCCTGGTTGATTCACGTCTGGAATTCCCCTGCTTTTGGAGTGTTGCAACAGTTTGTCGTTTTTCTATCATGGGACTTGAGCATCCGCGGATTTTGGCCTCCTGGAAACAAGCCCCAGCGGATACCGGGAGAGGCACAGCATCTTCCCAACATCGCCGCCCACCCAGGAAAAGAGGCGGAGAAGGATAAACCCGACCACAATTGGAGCCGTCTTTGCAGAGAGGCGTAGGGTGGAAATGATAATGTGGCAAATCTAACTGATGAGAAAAAAACAAGGAAGGAGTTTGAAGCTTCACCAGCAACGACCAACATACATCTCTGGCAGGATTTGGAGAGAGTTCTGTAGTGCTTGGATTACAAATCAGGCATTAAAATGTCTTCAGTTTGTAAAAGGACAACGTGACGGTGCTTCTGCTTGGGGTGGTCAACGTCATTGTGCTTTGCCCCCAAATTCAGTTGCCTTGGGACCTCATCACACTAGAGAATGAACCCACTTTAAATCCGGTTTCTGCCTCCTGCAGAATTCTGGGGCTTGTAGTTTAGGGAGGAGCCTTTAAAGGCTCCTCCCTAAACTACAAACCCCAGAATTCTGCAGGAGGCAGAAACCGGATTTAAAGTGGGTTCATTAGCTAGTGTGATGGGATCCTTGGAAGAATTGTGTGCCTTCCCTTCCTTGCTTCCTTCCTTCTCCTTGAGATGAAAAGCAGCCCAACGCCAACTGCCGCCTCCATGCAAATGACATTCTCTCTGTGTGTAAAAGAAGACAAAACAAGAGAGCAACTTTACTCATAGTCAAATGCCATGTCAGGCCACTAGAGGGTGGTCCCTGCCTGTACTT
Organism: Anolis sagrei; assembly: GCF_037176765.1. NCBI lineage: Eukaryota > Metazoa > Chordata > Lepidosauria > Squamata > Anolidae > Anolis > Anolis sagrei. The sequence continues at coordinate 67,757,734 of NC_090022.1, read as the reverse complement.
TGCACTGCAGGGAGGACTGAGCAAGGAAGAAGCATCCTGGACTTGGAGCAGGGAAAGCTGCCCACGCTGCCTTGGGGGAAACAACAGTCCCTCTGATCTTATCATACTAGAGAATGAAGCCACCTTAAATCCGGTTAATGCCTCCTGCAGATTTCAGGGGTTTGTAGTCTAGGGAGGAGCCTTTAACAGCCTCACGAAACTACAAATCCCAGAATTCTGCAGGAAGTAAAAACCAGATTTAAAGTGGGTTCATTCTCTACTGCAGGGGTCCTCAAACTAAGGCCCGGGGGCCAGATGTGGCCCTCCAAGGTCATTTATCCGGCCCTCGCTCAGGGTCAACCTAAATCTGAAACGACTTGAAAGCACACAACAACAACAACAATCCTATCTCATCAGCCAAATGCAGGCCCACACTTCCCATTGAAATACTAAGTTTATATTTGTGAAAATTGTTCTTCATTTTAATTATTGTAGTTTTAAGTGGGTTTTTTTTTTTTACACTAAAGATATGTGCAGTGTGCATAGGAATTCGTGGGTTTTTTTTCCAAATTATAATCTGGCCATCCAACAGTTTGAGGGACTGTGACCTGGCCCTCTGTTTAAAAAGTTTGTGGACCCCTGCTCTAGTGTGATGAGCTTCCAAGAGGGAATGTGAAAGACTCCAGCTGCAATCTCTCTCTCTCTTTGCAATGCTTTTCACCCATTCTTCAGTCTGGTATTATTAAAAAAAAAAAAAAAGGATGTTCTGGTATGTACAGGCAGCCCCCAAGTTACGAACAAGATAGGTCCTGTGAGTTTGTTCTTAAATTGCATTTATATGTACGTGGGAACAGATAGACTTTTTAAAGTGCAACTCCAGCCCCCCCCCCCCATATATACACGCAATTGCTTTCTTTTTGAAGTGTAACTAGTCTCTCTCTCTCTCTCTCTCTCTCTATATATATATATATACAGTAGAGTTTAGCTTATTTAACATAAACGATGCAGCAGAACGTTGGATAGGTGAAAATGTTGGATAATAAGGAGGGATTAAGGAAAAACCTATGAAACGTAAAATTATGTTACGATTTTACAAATTAAGCACCAAAACATCATGTTTTACAACAAATTGACAGAAAAAAGTTCAATGCACAGTAGTGTTATGTAGTAATTACTGTATTTATGAATTTAGCATCAAGACATCACAATGTACTGAAACAGGTGTGGATCCGGGCGGAAGGCAGAGTGTGTTGGAAAGTACAAAATGTTGGATGTGCAAAGGTTAGGTAAGCGAGACTTTACTGTATATATGTACAAACAGACTTTGGATAGCATTGGGAAGGGTTAACACTGCTGTGGTGTTTTTGTTGGGGAGTCTGATCTTTAGGCTCAAAAATAACCCTCAGTTGGGGTGATTCCATTATAAATATACCAAAGTACCAGAAGTATACTTCATAACCAGCAGGAACTTAACAGTGTGGTGAAACTTGGGATAAGCTTTCCCTTCATAGGATGGCACAGGATTGCAGAGTCAGGACTTCAGGTTCAAAAGTATTTACTGAAGTAAAAGAAATGCATTCTTGATAGAAAAGGTCTTGGAGCTAACTAGCTTACTAAATCTCATCTTCTAAGGAGGTAAAAGGGTCAAAGTATCAAAAGGTTCATTTAGCTACTTTTTACCTAGAGAGAGAGGCAAAATGCATCCTTAACTAGAAAGAGGAAAAAAAGGCAGAGAGTTGGAAAATGGCGAAAGGCCACATGGCTTGGCCCAGGGCAATAAAAATACTCTTTAAATGGAAGTTCCCTCTCAGTCATTCCATTGCTACATCAACAAAGTGGGGAGGAGAGTGGATAGCAGGAGGAGTAAAGACAAAGCCCTTTTGGTAAACATTCATAGGAATGTAGGAGTGGAGGAATCCCACTTTAATCCTATCTCTAGCTACTCATTGAGGTCTGGAGACTTGATGGCACAAGATACTTGTGCCAAAACCTGAGTCCAAAAACCTGAGTTGACTTATCTATGGATCAATGTAAGTACTGTACCTTAACTCCTATCCAAATAGGAGCCATCTCTGAGTAAAGTGGCAAACAGAGAGAACCTAAAAGAAACACCAAATACCTCTACTTTCTCTACCATGCTGTTAATTTTGGAGTCGTGGTGGCGCAGTAGACTAAACCCTTGTGCTGCTGAACTGTTGACTTGAAGGTTGGCAGTACAAATCCGCGGGATGGGGTGAGCACCAGCTGTTAGCCCTAGCTCTTGCCAACCTAGCAGTTCGAAAACATGCAAATGTGAGTAGATCAGTAGGTACCGCTTCAGCAGAAAAAGGCAAAAAGACACTCCAAGAAGTCCTGCCAGCCACACAAACAGGAGGTGCCTATAGACGCAGGCTTGGAAATGGAGAAAGAGCACCTCCACAAGAGCTGGAGATGAAAGAAGCCTTTGCCTTTGTATGTTTGAGTCTCATTGTATGTTATTGTAATAAAGCACTGAATGTTTGCCTGTGTCTGCTTATATACTGTAATCTGCTTTCAGTCCCCTCAGGGAGAAGGGCGGAATATAAATAAAGGTTGTTGTTGTTGTTATTATTATTTTGAATGCAAAGGCTGAGCCCTGGAGAAGGCATTGGTGATTTCCCATCTCTGCAGATTGACGTTTGACTTATCCATAGGTCATATCAAAATCCACAATTTTGGTTCTAAAACCTGCCTTCAATTTAACATGAGGTTGACTTATATATGAGTCTGTTGACTGCGAGTTGAGGTCCAAAATGCCTAGAGGCCAAAGTTTGCCCATGCCTGGCATATACAGTATTTTTTTCCAGCAATATAAGTATCATACAATTTGCAAGTCGGTAATTTTCCAGGACAGCATTTTAACCCTCAATATACCCATTCAAATTTAGTTTCCCTTATCCACTCCCACCTAAACACAATAAGCATAACATTAAAAAAAATAACATGGTCTTCCCACTTTGTAGAAATATTATCTTGCTAGCTTCTAATCTTACGCAACTTCTTTATTCTACTTTTATATGTCAAAATATTACTTAATTATGAAAACCCGCAAGCATTTTTCCCTTTTTTCCCTTTATAAATGATACAAATGGTTCCTGTTCTTTTGAAAAAATGCCAATTGACTGCTCCTTTATCAAACAAGATAACTGGTCCATTTGTGCAATTTCTAGAACTTTTAGAATCCAAGGGGGTTTGGTTTTTGTTTTTTGGCCATGTTGGAGCATATAAAAAGCATTTTGAAAGCCCACCGAAACCCAGTACACTTAACAAATTCACAAATGGATTCTCCCCTGATCTACATAAATGAAAGTTGAATCTTGTAGCCTTCTTCTGATTGCCAGTTTCATTACCTTTGCTTTAAAATACATTCGTTTAAGGCAGGAGAGTGTTTCAAATCAGCCCCGTAGCCAAGTTAATGCAAGCCATATGGTTTTACAGCAAACCATGGGAAATGTGCAGCCAATAATGAACAAGCATCACTCTTTCTACCTGATATGCTTGTCATCCCTATGTTGGTCTTTAATTTATTTCATGTTGCCCTAACTGAATTCATATCAATTTTTTCTCAAGTTAAGGAGATACTCCTATGCTCACTTATAGCAAAATTATAGTTATGAAGTTGCAACAAAAATATTTTTGTGGTCGGCGGTCATCACAACATGAGGAACGGTATTAAGGGGTTGCGGCATTAGAAAGGTTGAGAAACACTGGTCTAGAAGTACAGAGAAAATAAAATAAAATAAAATATATGTCCTTTCTTTTGGGCATACTGCCTCCATGTAAAAGTTCCCAATGCTTTCATACTGAAGATGCTCAATTCAGATTTGCATTACATCTTCCCTTCATTAATGATAACAAGTTCTGGCCTCTCCAATAAAATAGAACAAAAAAAGACTGGTCTGGAAGGCCACCAATGTCCTTTTTCAGGGCTGTGAAGAGCATAGTTAGCAGAATCTGATTAGCTGGGCTAATTATTATAAGTGACTAGAAAGTGTCTCATTTCTCTTAATTCTGCAGGCCTTAAGTACATTAGATAACAGAACACCCGCAGAAACCTTGGTCTTTCACTTATATTAATGAGGCCTTTATTTTTTAAAGAAGATGCGGTGTTTCTCCCTCTTTCCCCCACACCTCCATCAAAAATGCATGGTCAGTATTTTAGATTGTTGAGCTAAATTGGCTCTTTAGTATTCTTCCAGCAGGTTCTCCCTGATCTTACTTTCAAATAGGCCTCTGTAATAATGTTTATTACAGGCAGTCTTGTAAAAAAAAAACTTGATAACTCTCAATACTATGATAGTGTGGCAGTCTCTCAGCCTACACTGAAGAAATAATATGATTCTTCCTTGTACCACTGTTGACTCCTGAAAATCTGGATTAATTCTGAGTGAAGATCGGCAGTTGAGATCATGCTGCATAGTTTTGTGCTTCTCTGTTTTCCTGGCTCTGAAGGAAGGAGCACGGTTGCTAAAACTCCCGCACCAATGCAGCAATTTTGCACCCTGCTTGAATAGCGATTGTGTATGTATTTTCAGGTTGTTGTCCATTTATGGCAACCATATTGATTTCATAGTGTTTTCTTAGCCATAATTAGGGTTTTTGCTTTTGCAGATTTGATTATTTACATATTTGATTCATGTCCTCTCTCTCGGAATCTCCAGGTCCTCCAGAACAATTATGTGATCAACTTCTGCTGGAGACTGAATGTAGAGATGCACGGAGGATCTACAGATTCCTAAGTAAAAGTATCATCTAGGCATTTGTAGGTCCTCCAGAATTATTTTATAGTCAGCCTCCAGTAGAAGTTGGCCATAGAGACATGGTGAAGGAACTAGAGATTCCTAATGTGGTGTGCTCTCAGAAAAATATTTTTTTATTTGCTTCCCCCACTCCCCGAACCCCAGGGAATGTGGAAGGGTGACTGTTTTGTTAATAGAGTGATCCGTTTATCACTTTTGATTTTATAATAGCCAACCCAATCATCAAATGATTCCCCCCCCCCCCAACACATGGCTTAAGAGCCAGTGCCAAATTGTGATGGCATGCCTGAGCCTTTGGGAAAACTATATTGTCTGGCTTTACTTGGGGACTATCTGCATACCTTCTGTTAAGATTAAAACCCTTCGCAGACAGAGGCACTTTCGGCAAGGGGAAAGGATAACCAAATGAGTTTATTGAAACGAGATGAATAAAAGTATAACTCCATCTGGGACTATCATGAGGTAACTTAAAACAATACAGTGTTCCCTTATTGCGGACTCACTGTTTCGCAGATCTGCAATAATTAGGGGGGGGGGAGCTGTAGGGGGGAGGAGGAAGAGGAGGAGGGGAGGGGGAGCCAGGCACTAGGCCTTACCCTGGGCTTATCACCACTCACTTGGCAGCGGCCTCGTGCTCTTCGCCGAGTCTGCTGCTTGCTGCCTCGGAGCCCATCCACTTGCTCAAGGGGCCTCAGCCCAGCGTGGCAGTGCTGTCAACAGAGCCCAAGGGGCCTCTGAGGCAGTGAGCAGCAGACTCGGCAAAGAGGACGAGGCCGCTGCCGAGTGGACGGAGCATCCTTATTTCACAGATTTTCACTTATCACGGGTGGGCCTGGAATGGATCACCTGCAATAGGAGAGGGAATATTGTACATTACAAAGGGAGGTTGTGCTGGTTGCAGTCATCCTTCTGGAACCTTTGAAAGTCTTTTGGCTCTGGTGTAAAGTGACGGTTTTTAAGTTATTGCTTGCAAACTGTCTTAATCTTCTTTCCTTTGAAGCCTAGGCTGGCCAAAAGCTTCTGTTGTCCTTTGAACTGTTGGTATAATAATACTGCTAAATGCAGTAGCAGAAGCAGTTGCTAAGAATGCCTGTTTCAGATTGCTAGCCCTAGGATTCCAGACAGTATCCAAGCCTCTATAGCTCTAATATAGAAAAGAAGGAGGAGTCCAGCAAAGAGCTCTGTGCAGGGAAAAGGAATAAGACTGGCCTCTGAGGGGTGTTTTTATGCTCCACCCAAAAACTAATAGAGGAAGGTAACTACACTATTGGGAAAGCCTATGAACAGGGGGAATTGAAGCAGAGGAGAGGAGAAGGCAGAACTAAGACTTCACACAAATCCTAACAGCCAAACTGAAAATCCACTACCATCTTGTTCAGGAGGCTTGTGACTGAGTGACCCCTCTATCAGAGAAGCACCTGTTGCTTCCTCTTCCTCACCTAAAGTCACAAAAGCCTCCACTTCCAATCTCCTGCCTTTATTTGGTTACACAGGTGGGGACAGCTGGTCAGCTAATGTAGAACCCAACAGGGCTGGCAGATGTTGGGAGAATGGATGCCATCTCAGGAATATAATCAGCATAATTAAAACTAGTGTTGCCAGTTCAAAACTATTTCAGGACTTGGGTTTTCAAGATCTAAATCTGAGCTTTAAGAAAGACTCCTTGTGATGTTGTAGAATTCAGGCTTTGGGAATATTGTAAACGACAGATCTGAGGGGTGCCCTTAAGCACACTCCATTAAGCTCCAAATGAGCCCTACAGTTGAAACACAAAATCTGCCAGGTATGGAACACACATCACCCTGAAGACTGGACACAGAGGCCAGGCTCTGAGATTGGCATCCTGAATTGAGGCTGTAAATTCAATTCCCGTGTGTGCAACAGGGCTAGAGAATGTGCAGCCTATGGGATGCATTTGGCTCTTTGGGGACCCTTATAGATCCCTCCCCAAACTATTGCAGATCTTAACAGCTACCATCTGGATTGGAGGTACAGTGGGAAATACTGAAACAGGTGTACTATTTATGGCGGTTTCTACAGTCATAATTCCAAGGGGAGCCCCCAAATCCATTCCTCTTGGAGTGTGCATGTGTTATATATCTATGTACACACAGAGAGAGATTGCTCACAATAATATTCTGGTGCTAGGAAAACCTGTTCATAGAATCATAGAATCAAAGAGTTGGAAGGGACCTCATGGGCCATCCAGTCTAACCCCCTGCCAAGAAGCAGGAATATTGCATTCAAATCACCCCTGACAGATGGCCATCCAACCTCTGTTTAAAAGTTTCCAAAGAACGAGCCTCCACCACACTCTGGGGCAGAGAGTTCCACTCCTGAACGACTCTCACAGGAAGTTCTTCCTCAAGTTCAGATGGAATCTCCTCTCTTGAAGTTTGAAGCCATTGTTCCACGTCCTAGTCTCCAAGGAAGCAGAAAACAAGCTTGCTCCCTCCTCCCTGTGGCTTCCTCTCACATATTTATACATGGCTATCATATCTCCTCTCAGCCTTCTCTTCTTCAGGCTAAACATGCCCATTTCCTTAAGCCGCTCCTCATAGGGCTTATTCTCTAGACCCTTGATTATTTTAGTCGCCCTCCTCTGGACACATTCCAGCTTGACAAAATCTCTCTTGAATTGTGGTACCCAGAATTGGAGACAATATTCCAGGTGTCGTCTAACCAAAGCGGAATAGAGGGGTAGCATTACTTCCCTAGATCTAGATCTATGCTCCTATTGATGCAGGCCAAAATCCCATTGGCTTTTTTTGCCGCCACATCACATTGTTGGCTCATGTTTAACTTGTTGTCTACGAGGACTCCAAGATCTTTTTCACACATACTACTGTTTTCCCTCCATTAGTCATATTACAAGTTTTACAGCAAAAGACAGAGGGAACAAGGGGGCCTAGAAGAAAGGGCAGATGATGACCTCTCTCCTACCTGTTGTCATTTTGTCCTTCTCTCCACATTTTTTTCTCAGTCTAGAATTCAAGGTAGCTAACAAATTCTTCACATGCATATACCTAATAAACACATTTAAAGTACAAATCTAGTTGGCCTTCCTTATCCATAAATTCTGTATCCATTGATTCAACAATCCACTGCTTGAAAATACCCCCCTCCCCCAATTTTAAAATAACAGACCTTGATTCTGCTATTATATATGAAGGTCACCATTTAACCACTTCATCCACAGATTTTGTTATCCATGGGGGTCTTGGAACCAAACCACAGTGCCTTTACATACTGTAATACATAGATGCAAATAATTAAAATGGAATTTAAACCCATCAAAAACATAGCCTATAAAAAGGAAAGCAACAAAATGTAAACAATACAGCACATTGTAAAATACTGTTTTCCCTTTGAGCAATCAGCCGCCAAATGTCTACTGAAATGTCTTCGCCTGCCAATAGAAGACCAGTAGGACAGCCAGAGTTTGGGAGCATAATTTTTTTTGTCCACAAACTATGTAGAATTGGTTGAGACTCAATGAGATATTCATTGAAAAACTATAGCAAAATGTGCAGGATGATGATGATGATAATAAGAATAAGAATAATAACGACAACATTTCATTTATATTCCACCCTTCTCATCCCAAAGGGGACTCAGGGTGGATCACAAGTACACATACACAGCAAACATTCAATGCCGTTTGTATAGACAGTACACAGACAGAACAGAAGGAGGTGTTGTTTCGATGCCCTGGATGGTTGGGATCGAGACCTCAGGGGGTGCTGTCACTCCATCCTCTATGACGAAGAGCCGTCAGGATTTCCACATTCCAGCATTTTCTGATCTTCCTTTTCTTTATGGTGTTGAAAAACACCTCCCCCGCTTTAGCGGTACCTAATTTCTCTAATTACAGCTAAAGCTGTTTTCAAACTGCTTAAGTAAACAGTGAGCAGGGCTGATGGTTGGCCGCTCACACTGACCCGGGGGTTTGAACTTCCAACTTTTCGGTTGATAGACCTTATAGTTGCTGATGATTTACCAGCTGTGCTAAACCTCCCACAAAACCAATGTTTTTGCAGTTTAATAAACTTTCCCCATGTTTTTATGATCGAGCCAATTAGGAAATGACATTTATAACCCAGGAACAAAAACTGTGTTACATAATGTTATGAACTCATGATACTGGATCCCATGGGTAACATGATATATCAGAAACACAACTTTAAGATTAGAAAATAGATGTTTTTCTATTGGAAAATAGATGTTTTTCTATCAGATGTCCTCTGATAGCAGTGAGCCAAGTGGCATGATGACTATTAGAAATATTTCTGTGCTTTGACCCTGTCAGCCCTGAATCGATGTCAATCCAAATCTGAAGATGTGCGTGCAAGGGGTGATATCCAATAGTGGAGTGTATGAGAAGCTACACTGAGAAACATCTCTGTCTCCAAGAGAGAAAAGGAAGGAAGTTGTGAATCTAAGACTATCATTAAATAGAAACCACTACTCTGTGACATTTTTACAACATGGGACAGTGACTATGTTATGGTATTGGGATGTGAGATATTACACAGCTACTGATGCCACACAACTGCGATGCTTTAGCATTGTGAAGCCAGTCCTCTGGATGGGTGGCATAACTTCATTTACGCTGTGCCACTTTCTCCCCTTCTTTTTTACTTTATTAAAATTTAAAGAAATATGGGGGGAGGAGAAAGGATGCCACCACAGACGTCCTTGGGCCTAATTGCACAAGGTAAGTCCAGAATCGTGGTACAATGAGAGGCTATTGGCATCTTCATTTTGTGGAGGTGGGGGCAAGCAACAGGTTTCCATTTCCATGTGACAAAGTCCCAGGAGAGCTTCACCATGCAGCATCCTTGAGAATGCTGCTATGAACAAAATCAACCCAGTTCAGCCTCATCATGTGCTATTTTGTCTTCCAGAAAAAGCTGGGTCTTGCTTCCAAGGCTACATATACTTTCACTATTCTGGTAGATGCATGGCCCAAATTGTGTTTTCAATGCACATAGAGTTGTGAGGACTCAGCTGGATTTCTGCTGATGCAAGCTCTTGGGGAACTGAGCTGATCCTCCCAGGAGTGAGAAAGTCTATGCAGATGAGTCCTGTCTGCCCAGAAATCCTTCAGTTCTCTTATTTTACGAAAGGGTGAGATTGCATAAAATAGCATAAAGCTAATCATGCACAAACAATTGTGCAGAATATCTCATAGGCTCATGTTCAATATGTTACTATGAAAAGTCTAATGCATCATTTAAATGGATTTATTCAATACATCCTTTCATAAGAAAGCTCTTGCTAAGGATTTTAATACACAGTTTCCCTCTGTCATTTCACAGCTTTTGATTGAAAATCCAGATCTCTTTTCATTTCTTGAAGAACTATTGTTAGACATTGCTTAAATCATCAGCTTATTTGATGTTAGCAGATAAGTGTGTCTTCTCGCCTAGTTGAATGCTAATCTCATCTCCCCAAAATAATAAAAAAATGAAAGTAGTGGAGTAACTTTTTCATCTAGCTTACTACTGTTGTTCCCCTGACTTGAAGGTATTTTTCACTTTTTGTTTTCAGCCTAGGCATGTTGGTTTAAGGAGAACCACCCAATGTACTAGACGGATGCTTCCGATTTGTTTCCCAAGAAGATGGCCTTCAGTTGCCAATAGAACTGCCAATAGAAATCACCCAGCCCCATTGTTTCTGTGGAGTTTGGTTTTAACCAATTCTAGCAGCCTTGTGGCCATGTCCCTAGGCCAGAGCTTTCCAAACGGTGTATCACATTAGCAACACATTAGTGTGTCAGCAGCAGTGTGTAGGTGTGCTGCATGAAAGTCTCTAAGTCTATGTGAAATAAGCAGTTTTATTGAAATATGGAAGCTTTAGAATGTTTAATAACAAAATACAAGCATCTAATATCCCACCAGATATTCAAAAGCTGTGTTCATCCCATTAATAAAAAATGTAGTTATTTTATTAGTGCTATATTTTTTTAAAAAAATTCTTGCACATATTTACATATTGTTATTTATATAAATCAGTGGTTCTTAACCTATGGGCCACAGACCACCAGTGGGTCACGAGGATGAATATTTGGTCTGCAAGCCTACCTCCTCTTTATTTTATTTTATTTCTACTCCTTTTGCACCATCTGCCACTCCTTCCCTGTTGCTGACCAGCCCTGCCTCCTTGGATAGACCACATCAGCTCTAGATTATTAAATATGGTTTTCTGTGGGTGAGCAGATGGTGACTACTGGATGGCTTGCGTTCTGTATCAAAAACTAGAGCTGATGTGGTCTATCCAATGCAATTTTCTGAATCAGCATCCCAAATCACCAAACCAAATCTAAAAAAACTGATTTGTAACTCTTTTTGGTACTAATGTTGGAGAGTGGTCCCTGGTAAAGAAAAAAAAAGGTTAATTCAGGTATCATTAGTGTTCAGGCTTTAAAGTTCTGTAGCACTCTTAACCTGAATAGATGAAGCATTCTGGTGTACTTGAAACTTTATTTTGACTTTTTGGTTCGTCTAAGAAAAACATTGCCTGTAATACTGGATTTTACAAAATAAAAAAGTTATTCTTACTCCTGGACAGGGTCACACATTGAGATTTGTATTCAAAAACATAACAGTGGTACAGGAAAGTTAACCAGAAAATTAGGCTAAGCTGGAATTGGCATGTATCTCTGCTTGTCACAAGTCACAGCCTCTGGCTTTCAGATGGTGCTTCAGGCCTTTTCTTTTTTATGATACCCCAAATCCTAGCTTTCAACCTGAAAAGGGACATTTTTTTCCTTTTAAAATTGCTATCCATTGTTGAAAGCGAGAAAATACAGTTAGCAAACAGCGTTCACAAAAAGCTTCAGAGAAAAGGAAAAAAGGAAGGGTGGAGCTCTCCAGTAGTCAAAAAACAGGATGTTTAGCTTTGTAAAGTGAACTTTCTGTTTCTCTCTCTCTTTTCCCCTACCCTGTAACCCAGCCTGTCTCTGTCTTCATGCTTGCAAGGGTACAAATCGTCTTATGTACACAACACTTTCCATATTCCAAGGAATTTTGCAGTTATAAGTCAAATACATTAAATCAATATAATGGAGTGTTACTTCTATTCATAGCAAACACTGACTTTCATGTGGCAGGATGGGTTTTTTTTGCCATTTGAATATAGATGTCTGTATGGGGACACCATAATTTGATAGGCAACTTGAAAGTACACTCCTACACACATACCTGTCTTCCCCAATGACATATTCTCCAAAAGTGTTGGTCTACAACTCCATAGGTTATGCTGTTTGAAGTTTTTGTCTAGCATAGATAGGTAGTTGGGTAAGAATGTGCAACCACTTGCAAAACCACAAGTAGTGTGACCTTTGTGTCAGCATTAGAACCAAGTCAATATTGTCATAAGCTTTGAATTCTTGCTTTCAGAAACCCTTCACTGGAAACAAATAAAATGGCCCTTTCACATTTTAAGAGCTCAATATTTGCAGATTGGATTATTTATGGATTTGATTAATACTTTCTCTCTAGCAATCTCTAGGTTCTCCAGGGCAATTCTATGATCCTTACATATAACATCAGTCCATAGGAGAGGGAGGGATGACAACAAACATGGTGGAGAGGAGCAAGATGACAGAGACAAGTAGTGATGTAGGAATCGATGATGTTATCACAGGAAATTTAACCAAATATGCTGTTGTTCCACCTGCTTAACCTTGGACGGCTAAAAAAGGGACATCTCGTATTTGATGCCTGTTTTGAAAGTGGTAACCTTGGGCATATTGATCATATTACTGAATTTGAATATGATCTGTTCATCAGATCTGACACATGTAATCAACGTTTTTGAGTATGGTTCAACTTCACAGTTGAAAATGTGAAAGAATCTCAGAGAGTCATTTTCAACATTGTCAACCAAAAGCTTGTATTGGGATGGAATGGCTCCAATGGTAAAATCCACAAGCAGGTCTAAATGGCAAAGGCTGCCATTCAAAACTGTGTACTATTATCATTGCCCTGATCACAGGATGAACACCTTGACTGTAGCCAACACTGGAAGAAGCTGTGGGGCCAAGCATTCAACCAGTAAATAGTGCAATAAGGATAGCGGATTAATGGAATTGACAATTGGACAGGCCTTGGACTATGATCTGAATTACATGATTTTAATTGATGTTTTAATAATTAATGTTTAATTGTCTGGTTTTAATTGTATTTATTTTTCTATTTATATGTATTGGCATCTAATTGCTGCCTCATGTTAGCTGCCCCAAGTCCCCTTGGGGATATGGAGGCAGGGTATAAATAAAGTGTTGTTGTTGTTGTTACTGTAAGGCCACCCTGAGTCCCCTTTGAGGGTGAGAAGGGCAGTATACAAATATGTGAAATAAATAAACAAACAAATAAATAAATACGCTCAGTAATCTACACCTTTTTCTTGCCTTTTTAAAGTTACAGTTGTTCATGCATTCTGCCAGTTTGCATGTTTAGTGCTACAAACAGCAGCATTACATAAGGAAGCCATGCACCGTGTATGGCAGCACAGAGAGCATCCGGTTCCAAGAACCCTTGCTTCAACAGCTGCTTAGTCCCAAGCCAGTGTGTTAAAAAGCAGCAAGAGGTTTTGGCTGTGGTTAAAAGGGGAGAGAAATCCCTTCCTCAACTTGAATCCAGACTTTGCCACAGGGAACATACAGAGAAGAGAGATGTGTCCCAAAAGCTGCAGCTGGGACTGTACATATGGGTGGCTTTGCTGCTACTTACCTAATGAGCATGTGGAATGGCTCAAAATGGGTTCTGTGTGCAGTGGAGATGGAGAAATGCTGTTAAGTTGTTGCTGCACATACAGCGTGTGAGAGGCAGAGTACAGGCAGTGCCTGTGCTGCAGAAGAAGCAGTTCCCAGGGAGGAGCAACTGGCACAGCATAATCATTGTCTTCAGCAGCAGGAGCAGTAGATATTATACTGACCCTTCAAGCAGCTACCTAAGCATTATTACTAATTTCTCCAGCAGCATGACATGCAGCTTGCAAGGAAAGTCCTGGCCACTTTGTTGGAAAGCTCCCAGCTCCTTCAGTGAGTTGTCTTTCAAGTTGGAATTGATTAATTCCATGAAGATTGCGAGGCTAGGATGCTAGTGGTACCTTAAAATCTCCTTCTGAATTGCGTCACCAAGCCAAGTCATTATTTAGCCCATCCTTTCTTCCTACTTTTAAAAAGAAGAGGTTGAAGTGGAAAGCAGAGCTAAAATGAGGAGTTTTCTTGGCAGGCTTGCCATGGCTGTATCCTTTCTGTCCTAAAAGGCAAGATATACTTCCATGATATCACAGAAGCAAGACTTAAGGAACCACAATGAGAAGATGGTTGTGAACAAAGGACGAAACCTTCTAATGCTGCAAAGCTCTGTTTTGGTGCTCCACAAACAGGCAGTACAGGAGGAAGACAGAAAATGAAATTATTTTATCCAAGCAAAATGGCTTATTGTAGAATCCTAGGCATGTCCTCTTGAACTTAGCTCCAACAACTTGGATTCTGTTGGTGGTCCCAATTACAGTAGACCCATTGAATCAGTTGGATTTATATAAGTATTTACGGTACTCTTGGTGTGACTGAACATAAGTGGACTGGCAATAGCCCCTCCACTTTCCAAGGGTTTAAGGGCACATAACCCCTGCGAAAATGGAACAACATGGAAAAAAAACAACACATTTTCAAATCTGGGGGAACACCACTCTGGGAATCTCTAGGCCCTTCAGTGCAACTCTATGATCAACATCTGATGGAGGTTGATCATACTTTAGGATATAGAGATTCCATGAAATAACACAGTAACTAAGTAATAATTAAAGTCAAAACTGCAATTTTTATACTTTATTCTACTCTAGTAGTGACTACTAATAGGATAAAAAGTAATAAATTAACAATATCCATGATAATGTCCGTAGTGGGGGTGGGCAACTTCAATGGATCTGAAGGTAAATTTTGGCCACTAGGATCCCACTGTCATCCACATTCACCGTTGTCATTGTGCTATGAAATTCTGGCAGCACATGCCAACAGAAATGGAGAAAGTCATGTTTGGCTTGCCAGAAACTACATTTATACACTGAGGTAGCTGGTGGACCAATGCCAGTTCATGAGCCATTGGCTGCTTGTCTGTGCAGAATTTCCAGGAAAGAAAGAAACAATTGGCACAAATATGCTGCTGATCCCTGGTATGGAGAGGGAAATTGCTAGTCCCCCACAAGGGAAGAACTGCACTAGGGCATTTAGGTAACAGGTGTCTTGTTTTGGAGCAGAGGCTTCAGGGAATGTGACTATTCTTAAAGATAAGCCCTGGTTTCCACAAGCCTTGTTATGGTGTTCTAATGTGGTTTAGTTGGCTGCACTAGTGCTAAAATTTCAAAGCAGGGTCTTCAGGGGATGTGAAAATGGCTGGGGGCACGTGTGGCCCTTGAGCAATACACCTATGTTGTCTACGACTGGAGCCTTGCTGTACCAGAAACATGAATGATTCAGCCAGCCAGGAATCACTCTGAAATGGAAATACAAAATACAGAATACAAAGCTGACTCCAATCCACCATATAAAGTAACTCTTAGTGAGCTTGGTGAAACTTTCTCCCATGTAAGTGTGCATAAGGTTACAATAAAACCCACCAGCCCTTTCACCCCTCGCCCCAAAGGTAAGAAAGATGATGGCTCTCTATTTTCTTGGCTGTATCTTCCTTGATGAGGCTAAGTCAGCATTAACTCACACATGATCCTCCTTCCAAAAGGCATTAAGTAAAACAGCACTTGGAGCTCACTGGGATATTGATTTAACAGCCAAAGTGAATGAACACCAAACTACAATCCTTGATAAGGTTCAGTATAACTACATTATGTAAGTAATGCTATCTGGTCTATTCATCCGTTTTCACATTCAGAGAATAACCTGAGCTCCCATACAGGAGTGAGTAGGCATTTTTATACACTGTATATACTTGAATATAAGCTGACCTGAATATAAGCCGAGGCACCTAATTTTGCCACAAAAAAACTGGGAAAACGTATTGAATCAAGCATAAGCTGCGGGTGGCAAATGCAGCAGCCACTGGTAAATTTTAAAATAAAAATAACTACCAATAAAATTACATTAATTGATGCATCGGTAGGTTAAATGTTTTTGAATATTTACATAAAACTGTAATTTAAGATAAGACTGTCCAACTCTGATTAAACCATTATTCTAAACTTCTTCAATGTAAATGTACTTATGTATCCTTCCAATAATAATAAAAAGAGTAAAATAATAAATGTAATAATAATAGAGTAAAATAATATAAATGTAATAACAGTAATAATAGAGTAAAATGATAAATGTTGTTGTTGTTGTTGTTGTTGTTGTTATTATTATTATTATTATTATTAAAGGCACAACTCTGTGTCCCAAATGGTTCATTGGAACTTATATCACAAGCACCACCTGCCAGTAGTAAAGAACTGGTGGGATCATAAACCTGCAAAGGTAGTGGAAAATGAGCATGCAAAAATACTGTGGGACTTTCGAATCCAGACTGACAAAGTTTTGGAACACAATACGCCAGACGTCATGATTGTGGAAAAGAAAAAAGTTTGGATTATTGATGTCGCCATACCAGGTGACAGTTGCATTGAGAAAAAACAACAGGAAAAACTCAGCCATTGTCAGGACCTCAAAATTGAACTGCAAAGGCTTTGGCATAAACCAGTACAGGTGGTCCCAGTGGTCATTGGCATCCTGGATGCCATGTCAAAAGATCTCAGCCGGCATTTGGAAACAATAAACATTGACAAAATCATGCTCTGTCAACTGCAAAAGGCTACCTTACTGCATTGCGCACATTATTTGAAAATACATCACACAGTTCTAGATGCTTGGGAAGTGATTGATTTGTGATTTTGTGATACGAAATCCAGCATATAGATCTTGTGACATATTGTATTTTTGTGTCAGTAAATGAATAATACAAATAAATAGAGTAAAATAATAAAAGTAATAAAATATTAATAGAGTAAAATAACAAATGTAATATAGCAATGATAGAGGAAAATAATAAATGCAAAAAAATAATAATAGAGTAAAATAATGTAAATACAGGGTTAGTCAAAATGCATAGGCCAATAAGCCATTCAATTGAATGGCTTATTGGCCTATGCATTTTGACTAACCCTGTATAACAACAACAACAAATAGAATAAAAGAATAAATGTAATAATAATAATTATTGTTATTACAAAGTAAAATGATAAATAATTGTGACTTGAGTATAAGCCAAGGGGAGCTTTTTCAGCCTAAAAAAGGACTGAAAAACTCAGCTTATGCTCAAGTATATATCAAGAGCTTTAATATCTCAAATGTATTTGTTAGGGGCCACCTGCTGGGCAAGGCTGAAACTAAGAAGAGATGGGCTTAGAGAAAAAGTGGTTGAGTCCATAACTCCACACCATCTTATTCTTTACTCCTGGTTTTCCTCCTATGGAGGGAAAAGCGGACCTCTCTTGCAGAAGTTTGAACTGAATGTATGACGAGAAATTTCAAAAGTAAGCTGAGATCCATAACCAGCGATATAGCTGCAAGTTGCCTACCTGCAACTAACAAAGTAATTCACTAATCACTTGCACTTATGAAAAATTGTTTAGGAAAATCACTTTTCCATTAATAATCTAATATGTTTTCTATAAGGATTTTTTTGTTGCCAGGTATACAAGGAGCTAAACACAATGTTCCACTTACAGAACTTTCCAAAAATTCTTCTGCTCTGCCAGCCCATGGTCCTCTATGCCTTCCTTAAGCCAACTTCTGGAGCTATCTCAACCCATCCAGAATCTGTTTTGGAGGTGGGCTGTAATAGGCCCACAAACCTACTACAGTTCTTTATTTGGACTTTATTTAACAGCCCACAAACCCACTACAGTTCTTTATTTGGACTTTAAAGAAGGCATCCAATGGTAGTAATGGGGGATTTCAACTACTCTTTTATTTGTTGGAAAATAAATTTTGCCAAGAGTACAAAGTTCAACAAATCAACTGGAATGGATGTCCAAACAACTTTTAACTGAGCTAAGATTTAAAAGAGATATGCACAAGAAATGGAAAAAGAAGAATTCAAACAAATAACCAACGTATGAAGGGAAGAGGTTAGTAAGGCTAAGGCACAAAATGAATTCAGGCTTCCCAGAGAGATTTAAACCAATAAAAAGGGGTTCTTTGGTTATGTCAGAAGAAAGGCTAGGACTCAGAGCAATGGGTTCAAGGTACAGAATAGAAGAGTCCATCTGAACATTAGGAAGAACTTCCTGGCCATATGAGCTGTTCAATGGTGGAACTCTCTGCTCAGAGTGTGGTGGAAGTTTCCTTCATTGGAAACTTTTAAACAGAGGCCAGATGACCATCTGTCAGGGATACTTTGATTGTGCTTTTCCTGTATGACAGGGGGTTGGACTAGATGGCCCATGTGGTCTCTTCCAACTCTATGATTCTATGCTGAATCCTTCTCCCTATAGGTTCAGTACAATGGACAGTTCCTTTCAAGTTCAGTTTGAAATCCAAAGCAAATTTCACACCACACTGGCATCAGAACAAACAGCATATTGCAAAACTGTCCCCTGGCATGAGAGCATTTCTCAGTAGGACTTTATTTTTGTGTGGTTTTACTAGTGTGTGTGTGTGCATGTGCCTTCAAGTCATCTATAGATTTGTGCCGACTCCATGAATTTTATAGGGTTTTTAAAGACAAAGATTATTCAAAGGGTTTCCCTCCCCCCCCCCCCCCCCCCAAGTTCCTTCCTCTAAAATATAGCCCACAACACCTAGCATTTATTGGAAGCCATTCATCCAGATAATGGCCAGGGGTGGCTGTTTAAAAGAACAGACATGAATTGGTGTCTTTAGAATATTTAGGTGTGCTATGATTTAACTGACTTAGATTTATATTATAATCTCAATCCCCAGGATCTCAAGGAAGCACATGAAAGGCTCCATGCAAAGAGTTTCATGCAGCTTCCATCCAAAACACTGATATGGTTTTGTGTTGCTGTTTTTGTGAGGCTTCTCCATCATGTGTCAAGCTCTGCACTTTCACAAAACATCCATATAAGCCATTGTTTCGTGTGGAAAAATTAATTTGCATGACTATTTGTGAAGGGAAAAGATTTTTGAGGATTAATTTTGAAGTATGCAGTGGAGAATCACTGTCCCTTATCACTTGCTAAAATGCTGCAACATCATTCAAAAGACAATGTTAGCAAAAGGTAAAGTAGTTTGTGACCCAAAGAACAACTGTGCATACTAAATTCCCTCCTCCTTGCATGGGAAGGGAGGTTTGGCAGCCATGATAAAGTGAGTGTATAGTTTTGTAATGTGTCTTGGAGAGTTTAAGTATTGTTGTAGTGGCTGTGCAGTGTTCAGAGCTTATCTGGGACACCCTTTGTGAAATTTGAGGTGGCTGGAGGATATTAGAAATATAGGTTATTTATGATTTTCTGTTTATTTACAGATGTACAAGTTAAGTAGACTTTCCTGGAAAAGGAGGGGCTCAGAAGCAAGCACATAGACTGGCAAAGCAAAGCAAAAGCTATCATGGGGGAAGTTATTTTTGCTAGCAGCAGGGTGGAGCAAATTGCTTTCCGGGGCCATCGCTAGATTTGAAGAGGCTTGGAGAAGAATCCCCTTGCTCTCCTGATGCTAGGAAATTGTGAAAGGGCCAACAACGGCCATGTCTCTAGTTTGCAGCCTGCATGGGTCCCCCTTCATTCTTGTAATCTCCCAGAACATTTTGCAATGGCAACTGTCTAGATTTGTTGCTTCCATTTCCTCCCCACCCCCATCTTATCATCATTTTTTAACTTTGTCAGGAAGCGAAAAGGGCAGCAAAAGCCAGGTGCCTGAAATATTTCTGGTGAAACCAAGAAACTTGCCATTCCACTGACAGAAAGAGGAGCCAGGAGATTTATGAAAACAAATGCTTATTGTGTTCTGTGTCATATATTATTTTAGATATTGCATATTAGGTTTGGGTTGTTGTAGGTTCTCCAGGCTGTATGGCCATGTTCTAGAAGCATTCTCTCCTGATATTTTGCCTGCATCTATGGCAGGTATCCTCACAACCTCTGACCTCACAACCTCTGAGGATGCCTGCTATAGATGCAGGCAAAACGTCAGGAGAGAATGCTTCTAGAACATGGCCATATAGCCTGAAAACCTACAACAACCCAGTGATTATGGCCATGAAAGCCTTTGACAATACATATTAGGTTTGTTCATAATCCAAAAAGAAGGTTCCATGCCGGGGTCTAAGACTTAAGTATTTATATTTATATTAGAACTTGATAGGACTCCGGCATACACATGCAAAGGCTGTAGTGTAAATGCTCTTCCAAACAGGTTGCAATCTGTTTTTGCATCAATTTAAGGCAAGTGCCCATCTGTTTCTCTAGTCATGGAACGGAATTAGTAAAAGAGAGTTGATGCATTTAATTAATCATTAAAATGCTAAAAATATATAATTCAATCACATTTACACTGGGAGGAGAAAAAGATTAACTATTAAGTTCATGATAAACTGCTATTTTAAAAGCTTTCCTGTAACATCGCTAGATTTTATGCCACATCTCATCGTTACTGTTTTGGGCACAGGGAGGGTGAAAACAATGGTATAAAGGTATGGGAATCCTATTTCTCATCTCATGTTTTCCTTTTCTCATCCCATTAAAATTTTATCCCCTTCGCTCCCCTTTTTCTTTAGCTTTTTCATGTCTCTAGAAACATTTGTTTTATATCAGAGAAACACGTTTCAGATTTATAACCATTTGTTTTATGATGTAGTGAACCATGTTTATGTTTATTCCTATATTTCCATAGAAATTGTTCAGGGTAATTAAAATTTTGCAGATTTTTAATAGGTTTATATGAACACAACTAAGTGCATATTTATCTCAGTTTTGGCGAAATCTAAAACATGCTTGTGTCTGTGGAATTAAATTTTAATTAGTGAGTCTTTGAACAGGTGTATCTTTCAGAGTACTGCCTAAACTCAATTGCCAATCTCAGACAGAATTAACCTATTATATTAATGGAAAAGTGTTTAGCAATTTTTTAAGAAGGTCTCTTCCAACTGGGACTATTAAATGGATTTAGGCCAAGTAGAGGAGTCTACATTTCACATTTCTCAAATTTTCTAGTTCTCCAAAGGTTTTGTTAATACAGATCAAGAAATATGCTATATGGGTGTTTTAGTATTTTTAGACATGTGGTGAGAATGGAGGGGATGAGTTCATGAGACTGTTAACACAATGGTGATAAATGTCTGGTCTGCCAGATGCTATTGGTCACAAATTCCAAGTTTTCCTGACCATTGGCCCTGTTGGATAAGGCGCTTGGGAGCTACAGCAAAACAACATCTGGGAGTCAGATGATTATCACCTTTCCCTTGACACAATTCATCCCACTGAAATTATTCTTGAGTAAGTGGATTGAAGCTTTTGTAAAACCAGAATCTCCATAATCTTTTGGAGAAAAATGGCATTCACAACCATTTGAAAATCATAACCTTTTGTAAAAGTATGATATTCTAGAGTAAAAAAAACCTTGTTTGAGTAAAATCTTCTCTTTAGTGATATATATCCACACGTACTTATACAAGGCAATTTGGTTTTCAGTTGTTAGACTGATAACCTGGTTGTCTTTGATCTGTTAGAAACAGAGATTATGCTAACGCACAAAATATAGCAGTTCTTCGGAAGTGTTCTTTTCAGTGCCCCTCAAAAACCTACACTACCATAAAACATCTTGTTTCTATATTATGCTCTCAAGAGACAAAAATAATGTAGACTTTGTTAAAAATGACATATTCGGTTTACTCACAACCTTCATGTATTTAGCATACAGGTACACACTTGTCAATCCAGTTACAGAGAGGTTTGAAGTAATTTCTCTGTGTAGATAACAGAGGTCATCTTTCTTATAATCAACAGCAACACAAGTTTGCTCTTAACAGTCTATAGCAGTGATTCCCAAAGTAGGCGATACCACCCCCTGGTGGGCACTGCAGCGATCTGGGGGGGGGGGGATGGCCACAGTTGCATTTGGGGCGATTAATAACTGTAAAGAGGTGGTGAAAGCATAAAAGAAAGAAGAGAAGATTTAGAAAAATTGATTTCCTGCGGGGTAGGTCAAATAAGTTTGGGAACCACTGGTCTATAGTCTAATAGTGTCTCTTGGAGTCTGTGCTCCAATGGAGTCTAAAGTCTAACATGGAGTCTGAGCTCAGATTACTCCCAAATCTGATCATGTGGCCTGCAGCCCCTTCCACAACTTCAAGAAACATAGAGTAAAGGGAAAACTGCATACTAAAGCACACATATACAATACAGTAAGCAAACAGAATCATATACAAACAAATTACTAGTGGAGGCTTGAAGAAGGTTGCTATTTCCAACAGAAGCTGGTGACTTTGTTACTTTTACAAAGGTGCAAAAGAATTAAGCTTTTGGTAAAGAACCATCTGGGAAATGTAACATAGCTAGAGTGGGAATCCATAAACATCTGAGGGATCACCCCCCTCCCCTCGTTCTTTCCTTAGGGCATCTCAGTGTCAGTCCAATGTGCTTTCATTACTTGAAACAGTAGCCAAATCTCTATCCTCTCATGAAGACCAATATATATTGAAAAGTTTTTCTTTCTCAAATGCAAATCTCAGACTTCATCTACACTCCCACTGACTCATAGGCTGATGCCATGGTCCTGCTCAAAACAGATGGCTTTGCCTGAGATACTCAGGATACTAACCAAGTGAACCCTATAAGCAAATACACTATGGCTTAAATATATCTTAACATCTTATGAGTATAACTCTGCTCATGGGATATTTCTGCTGATGGAAATGCCATTTGAAAAATACTTGAGAGAGCTGCAGGATCATTCAGAATGATCGAGAAGATGATGAGAAAAGAGATTAATACAAATGTCCTCCTTTCTGTATAGTGGTGGGAGTCTTCTGAAAATGGAAAAAACATACTGTATATTCAGCTCTCCTGCATGGAAGTGCATTAAAGCACCAAAATGCTATCTGGTGCATTTCTATTTGCTACAGTTTAAGCATTGAAAGGAAAATGACAGGCAAGTCAGCAAGGGGATCTGAACACAGCAAATGTAAGGGTTCTAGCTGTGAATGATTTTCACTGCTTTGCTTTCTGCAGTGCTAGAAATTTGGGGATGTAAGGAAAATTGCATTTTGGGGGAAGAAGAATTCTTTTTTGGGGGCAGTGTGGGGAGCATACCCTTATCTCCTGTATGCTACAGGGTTTCTAGAGCCCTTGCTCAAAATTGGTGACAACCTGCTTTGCTTCATGTAATCCTGGCCTCAGGGAAACCTGAAATGCTTGGTATGCAGTGGAGTTTCCTATCAACGGATTCAAATAAATAATAAATCATAATCAGGTTTCCTGTATTTCTTTTGGAGTTCTTCTCAAAATTGCTTCTTTGACAAGACCACAGCCATTGCGTTGCTGCCCCAGGGGAGCTGTGTTCACATGCCAGGGAGGGAAAGGCTGCCGAAAGCCCCGGGCCTCCCCGGGATGCATCTTCTCCTGGCAGAACTGTTCATGTGCTGAGCAGCTAAGATTTCTGCCCTTTGAGTGAGGAGGAAAAGGAGGGATTAATTCCTGCACTGATTATTAGGAGAAAACCAGCTGCACAGAAATGCAAGGCTTTTGTTTCACTCCTTGTATTTCTAACATGTAGGGAGAAACAAAACTGGATCAATCCATCAGGTGAAGGATCTCTGATGTGCTTGAAAAGTGTCCTCCCTATGTAGCTACGTGAACGAACTAAAGAGAAAATGAACATACATTGGATAATCATTGTTCTGGGCGGCATGCACCATTCATTTACGCAAGGCATTATTTAAGTACTTAGGCGTACCAGGGCTCTTTTTAATTAAAAGAGGAAAATGAAGGTTTTGTTCACGTCATTTAAAAAGTATTTAAGGGGGAAAGAGGGGGACTAAAGTTAAGTAATTGGATTTAGTCATCAACTCTGAAAGGTTGATGGCAAGCAGGGGCACAAAGCAACAGGGATCCGACAAAGGTCAAATAGAAGTTTCTTTTTCCCTAATAGTGCTTCTGGACTACAGGTATTCAGCCCATAATTGG
This sequence comes from Anolis sagrei, assembly GCF_037176765.1. Classification (NCBI taxonomy): domain Eukaryota; kingdom Metazoa; phylum Chordata; class Lepidosauria; order Squamata; family Anolidae; genus Anolis; species Anolis sagrei. The sequence continues at coordinate 67,733,831 of NC_090022.1, read as the reverse complement.
CAGTGGGCGAGAATAGTCTTGATTTAGGCCCACGGGGCTAGGAGAGAAGTCGGTTTTTAAAAAGGGGTGAGGAAGGAACATGACTTATGTATTGTAATACTTTTCCACTTGACTTCTCACAGGCAGATTTCACCCTCAGCCTTCTTAATCTTTCTTTTTCTTTTCAGAAAATGGATTTCTGCCAGTTCCATTGCATTTATTAAAAGTAAACTGAGCCCAAATACTTTCACTCTGTGTTTAGTTGGTAATCATTAATTTAATCACCAGCACAAATAGATTACAGCAGGATTCCCCTCTTTCAAACCAGTGTGTACTCACAGCAGAGTGCAAGGACACAAAATGGCAGGCTCACCCATTTGTGCCCCATGGCCAAACTCCAGATGGCATTCAAACCTGCTTCAGCTCTTTGGGTGGTGATAATTAATGGGATTAGACAGCGCTGGCAAGGAGGGAGGCTTTAACACTTTCCTTTCCTGCTAAGGTCCTGAAGAAAACCCTTTCTCTGCCACTAGATTTTGCTTTATGAGGACAGGATGCAAGTAACAGCATCAGAAATTGTTGTTCCACAGAACCACAACAGGAAAGTAAAGGAAATAAACCATTCCTTATTCCTAACTGGTACAATTTGCATTTCATCTCAAAGTCAAGTGTATTAGCTTCTGTTTGTTGACGAAACAGTTCCTCCGTATGTATTGTAATAAAACGGATCAAAACAATTAAAATATTGGTGTTAATCAAATAAACACAATATCGTCCTGTTCCTTAAAAAACTATATTTAGAGGTAAATTCTTGCCACACAAGGAAGGTCTGCAGTAGCACAGTTTAAAAGCAGGATCCGAACTGTTTTCAGAAATAGCACTATGTGGCCATGGAAGATGGAAGAGATGATTAGAAAATGCACTCTCTCAGCTGCAGAGGAGGGCAAAGCCAAATCCCCCCTGAAAAAAACTTGATAGGGTCTCCTTAGAGGCATTGGAAGCTGGAAGTGATTTGAAGGCATACAACAACAGCAATACTTCATGAGCCCATCCAGGTATTCTATTTTCTCCACATTTCCCTTGGAAGCATTATTTCAATCACTCCATCTTTCCCAGAGATAATTCCATGCCTTCTTTGAAAGGTTTCTCAGTTTATTTCCTCTACAAGGACATGCCCTCCAATATTTCAAAGATGAAAGCCAACATCAGAGTGTGGTCAAGATGGCAAGCAACATCAGAGGTCAGCCAACATCAGAGTGTGGTCAAGGTGGCAAACATTATTAATGAGGAAAATCATGCAAGCATAGCTGAGGCTGCAGCAGCTTACTTTTGCTTGAGCCATTTGAGAAGGACAAGACTCTGTCCTCTCTCTCCTGTTGAGTGAAAACTATTTTTGGACTTTGAACTCAGTTTGCATCAAGGGAAGTACACTGAGGCCAAAAGGGAAAGTTGTAGAAGGAGAGAGAAAGTGAGATATTTTTAAAGCAGCTCAAAAATAGAGTGACAGAGGATTGATTTAGCAGGGATGTTCTGCCATGTCACATTTTCAAAAGCCTTGAAAATGTTCCAGTTTGTCTTTACTTTCCCCATTTTCTCCCTGGCTTACTTTTGTACGTGTAAACTGAATACAAAGAACTCACCAGGGGGAGATAATAGAGGAGAGGGCAGAATCTCGTCCTTCCCAGTAGGCTCAGGCCAACGCAAACTGCTGCAGCATCTCCTAGCTTGTCTGTACTTCCTCAGTAATTACTTTTGTGATCTTGTCCTAACCTCCCCACCTCACATGTTACTTGGCCTGTTGTGTATGGGTTTTTAACTATGAAATGCTGAAGACATGGGAGGAAACACTTCTATGGAAAGGTTTTAGCTGGTGTTCTGAAAAGCCAGTTCTGTTGGGTATAACTGAAAACATAAACTTCCCTGGAAGGAAACATGAGGTATTGCTGGTATGAAATAAATCAAATGTGGATTGTAAAATAGAGCTCTTATCTCCCTGCACAATGAAGCTCAAGAAAGACCTTGTCAAACAGTCACTAATGATCTGATCCTTTTGACTTGTAGAGAAAGGGAAGGTTATCCTCCTTCAGAATTTTTACTGCTGCAAGAAGGATTTTTGCCCCTGGTCATTATAACCATCCGTCTGAGCCGTTTCTCAAGAAAAAGCTCAAAATGTTACTTTCGTTCCATACAAAATAAATGAAAATGCAGCCAGAATAGCCTTTAAAAGATATCAAAGTGAAACTTTGGATATTTTCAAAAGAAGCGTATTTAAAACAAACCAAATTGGCTAGTTAGTTCCTTCCTCATAATTCCCTGGAGGAGATATCTGGAATTTGCTAGTAAATTGGAGTGACATGTGTGACTTAAACTTGAGGTCTAATGAGATTGAAATATTTCTTCTACATAGAAATCTTGCACAAAACTTCATATATATATATATATATATATATATATATATATATATATATATATTCACCTGACAATTAACTTTCACATGTAGAAAGTTTTTCTTCAGGGCAATTATTTTTCTTTGCTGGCTGTCATAGTTTTTTAAGTGTTGAATCTCTGTAATTCCTCCTGAGTCTTATCTATACATAGTGTGCCTCCCACTTAATCCTTCCTACTATCCAATTATGTTGCATCTTTGACATGGTCATAGACTTCAAAAACGTCATTATTACGATGTCCCCACAGCTTGGAAGTCAAAACCAATCAAAGCCATACACCCCTCCCCCTTTTTTGTTCATGTGGCAAATGTTAGCCAAATTAGACTGAGAAGGTGTGCAGATAACTGCAAAAGTTAGTTTTCCAAGTTTTGTGCATATCATTAAAAGTAAAGTGTAACCCCCGTATCTGTGGAACTAGTACTTCTGTCCTCTCTGTGTATTTTCTAGGTCCTCCAGAACAACCCTATAGTATTCTTGGACCAAAGGTCCTTCATTTCAGTAGTGTTTACTATTATCTGCAGATTTGTATATCCACATGACACCTGAGAATCTGAGTGTCATACTGTATTAATTGGTTGCTGATCCCACATATGAAGAAGGAGAAAAGAAATGACGGCACTGAGATTATTAGGGATATGATGGCAATATCAGAGTGAAAGTAGAGGTAGTTTACAGTGCATAGTTCAAATTTTAGAGGAAAGAACTGGCCAAACCACTTCAAAGTTGTTTTTGCCTAAGAATACCCTATGAAATACATGGATTCCCCATAAGTCGACAGATGATTTGAAGGCACACACATACACGCAATTGCCCTTCAATAACCTTTAATCAGATTGGCTTTTAAAATGTCAGTGTGATGTGCCTTCCACTAGTTTTATATAAACACAATTCTAGGAAGCAAAATACTTTAACAGAAGAGTAAATAAGTTTCAAGAATCTCTTCTTTCTTTCTTTCTTTCTTTCTTTTTTCCCCTTAAATTTATATAGCATCTTTCTCCCATGTTGGAAGTCAAGTTGGCTTACAGTAATTTTAAAAAGATCAATCTCAAACATTACATTACTTATTTATTGTTCATTTATTTTATTTATTATTTATTATACACCTTATATTGATAAGATGTATTGAGCTGATGGAACCCGCGGTGGTGTAGTGGGATAAACTGCTGAGCTGCTTAACTTGTTGACCAAAAGGTTGATGGTTCGAATCCAGGGAGCAGGATGAGCTCCCACTGCTAGCTCCAGCTTCTGCCAAGTGTGAATCAATAGGTACTACTCCGGTGGGAAGGTAATGGCGCTCCGTGAAGTCATGCCAGCCACATGACCTTGGAGGTGTCTATGGATAACAGCTTAGAAACAGAGATGAGCACCATCCCCCAGAGTCAGACACGACTAGACTTTAAATGTCAAGGGGAAACCTTTACCTTTATTTTATTGAGCTCATAGGAGAGGCAGGTAAAGAATAATAATAATAATAATAATAATAATAATAATAATAATAATAATAATAAGTAGTAGTAATAGTAGTAGTACTGTTGTGTCCCCCAGAGTCGGACACAACAAGACTTAATGTCAGGGGAAACCTTTACCTTTACCTTTTAGTAGTAGGATCATCAGAGGCAAGAATATACTTAACTTAAGGTTCTGGTATGTTCTAGGAAAATGTTGAAAATTTAAAACAAAGTTATGTATCTGTGTTTGAAATAGGCACAATATGATGAACAGGCTATTTTAGAAGAACAAATCCCTTGCACATTAGCCAAAACAGACTTTTTTGTCTTCCTCTTCTTCTTAATATCCCATTCATCTTGCTGAATCTTGTTGTATCTATTTCATGTTTTATTCATGACTTTCTGAATTCTTTTACAAAATTACAATGCTTAACTAAATTGGCACAGTGCTAACAGACCTTTTAAAAAATCTTCATGAACTCTTTTTCATGAAGGGATAATGCAAAATGATATTGAAAAATAGCTTTTTTACAAACCCGAGAGAAGCTATTTAATAATGGCAATAACACACTCAACTGTAATAACACACTCCAGTGATTTGATTAGCGCCAGATAAACACACTATTTGCCTGGCTAAGTGCATCAGGTATAATGCACACAGTTGCAATGAACATGGTGATTTTAGGGCAAAGTATCTGCCCTCAACGTGACAACATTACTTTCAGAATCAAAGGCTGTATGAAAGCAAGCTTATTTGTTAAGTAATTACTGATGTGTGGAATTCTTTTCCTCCCTTTTCTTTCAAAAGGAACCATAATCAGAGGATTAAAAACATTATAATATTATCAAGAGAAGCACTTCCTTAAAAATCCTTTCCATAAATTATCTCAAGTTTAATTTGGTTATTCTCCATTACTTAAAAGTCAGCATACATTTCACACACTTCAAGCATTTACTCAGAGATGGGCAAGATGTGCTTTCCTAATCTGGAATTGTCATGATGGGGAGTAACACATCAATCATTAAAATGTGAATGCACCAGTTACACCTTATGAGAGGAAGAGCCATAGTCAAAGGACGGGGTTTGCAGAAGGCCCCAGCATCTCCATACGGAATATACAAGGAATCCTGACTGCTGTCAATCCACTTCAAATGGATCAATGTTCTAACATTGTCCCCATTTTGAAACTGCATTATGTGTTCAGTGTAGACCAGTGGTTCCCAACCTTTTTTTTTTTGCCCAGGGATTACTTGACCAGAGACCATTTTGACCAGGGACCAATCTCCAACATTAGTATCATAAGGGTTACGAATCAGTTTTTGGTCAACTTTAGATTTGGTTTGGGGTGCTGATTCAGAAAATTGCATTGGATAGACCACATCAGCTCTAGTATCTGAACATATGCCATGGTCAGCAGCAGGGAAGGAGTGGCTGGTGATGCAAAAGGAGCAGAAATAAAATAAAATAAATAAAATAAATAAAGAGGAAGGAGGCTCGCAGACCAGATTTTCATCCTCATGGCCCACTGGTGACCCACGGCCCACCGGTTATGAATCACTGGTGTAGATTCATATAATGCAGTTCAATGCAGTTTATTGAATATGTAATTTATTGAATATGTCGTTGAACATCTGCAGCAACATCAACCTCTAGCCAGCCAGAAAGCACTCTTGAAGGACACCGTACACTACACTGCTTCTACTTCAGTTGGATCTACATTTCCATATAATATACAGTAGTTTGTAGCTGGATTATATAGTCACTGTAGATCCATGTAATACATGGATTATATGGGTCTACACCAGGAGGGTCAAACCCATTTTCATTGAGTGCCACATTAGCTTTATGGCTTCAAAGAGCCATAGAATCCATGGGTGGAGACCCCATGGATGTAGAGGGCCAACTATATATTTTTTACAAAGTGGTTGGTGCTCTTTAGTTTTTACTCAGCTTGGGTCCCCATATGTTATTGAATGACCACTCTCTTTTGTTATCTGTCATGCAGACTGGGAATAATGGGAATTTCAACTCAACAGCCCTTGTGGCTTCTGAGGCTAGGAAAAGGTTAAAGGCCATGTTAAAGTCAGACATCATATCCAGAGGCACTTTATCTATTTATCTTTTTATTTATTTGGATTTGGTCCATAGGCCTTGAGTTAGATACTGTACATATAGTCTACAGCAGACATGGGCAAACCTCTGGGGTTTTGGACTTCAATTCCCACCATTCCTAACAGCTTTCCAAACCACCCGGAGGGCTGAGGTTTGCCCATGTCTGGTCTACACCAACCCTATAATGGATTTCTAAACTGCATTGCATGGTAGTGTATATCCATTCTTAAACTGACCACTAAAAGTATCCTATAAGAGAACACAGATTTTGTTCAAAATAAGGGTTCTTTGACCATGAAGTATCCCATCTTCTTAGCCCAAGGTTTCCTGTTAATCTTTTCTTTTGTTTGTTTGTTGATGTTTGTTCCCTTTTTGTTATTTGCTGTGTTAAGCGCATAAATACTGTAAACATCCAATGTACTATTACCACCTGTACATGAGCTAACAAAACATTGAATACAAATAAAGATTAAAATTTCATTTTAAAATGGCAGGCATTTAAATGTTATTTCAATTTTAATGAGGAAATGAACAATATTTTTACACTTTTGCCTTTGGCTTGGAGGGTAAGTAGTGAATTTTAAAACTGTTTTCTGTGAGTTGTGCTGGTGTGTACATTAGGAGTTGCTTTCTTTGTTATAATTGGTATTTTATTTTGTTCTTTCTATTGTTTTGTTTGTTGTACATTATGGTAAAATAAAGACATATATAAAGACACTTCAAAATTTGTGTGAAATCTCAATCTGACCACATGGGGGCACCTTCACAAGGGGAAATGAGACAGGAGACAGAAAAAAGGAACAACTCAACCATGGCTGTTTTTCTATCACAATACAATTGTGTAACCACTTGATCTCTAGTTTATTTTTAAAAACTACCCCCCCCCCCCCAAAGTTCAAAAGCCACAGCAGAGCAACAATGGCTTTTAAATATGCTGATGAGTAAATACATTGAACACAATGAGCCATAATTCTAAGTACACACGCTGTAATTGGGTTTCAAGTCTTTCAAATTAAAATGTTGCTTATTAAGTGTGCTTTTTAAGAATTTCAAATGTAAATTTGAATTGGCTTAGTATAGGGAAGCATGAGTAAATGTTTCTTTTCAGCAGAAATCATTCAAATCATTTTGTGAATTTATTTGCATAGTGGTTTTCATAATGCTTATAATTAAAGGTAAAGGTTTCCCCGACATTAAGTTGAGTTGTGTCCGACTCTGAGGGTTGGTGCTCATTTCCATTTCTAAGCTGAAGAGCTGGTGTTGTCTGTAGACACCTCCAAGGTCATGTGGCCAGCATGACTGCATGGAGCACTGTTACCTTCCCGCAGAAGCGGTACCTATTGATCTACTCACATTTGCATTCTTTTGAACTGCTAGGTTGGCAGCAGTTGGGGCTAACAGTGGGAGCTCACCCCCGCTCCCCAGATTTGAACTGCCAACCTTTTGGTCAGCAAGTTCAGCAGCTCAGCTGTTTACCCCACTGTGCCACTAGAGGGCCTCTGCTTATCATTATGGCCACCCAAATATTCTATAGTAGTTTTACTCAGGTAGTTATGTACTCACTTTGTCTCCAATCTCTTTGAATGAATAGTATGGCTCCCATATATACAAGTGATACATGTTCAGACTTTGGGTGAATATCCCAAATTATGATGAACTCTATTGAAATAAAGACCCAAGAATAACAGAATCATGTTAGAGAACCTAGAAAATGCCTGGAAAGAACATATTTTGTTGGATGTGAATAAATGAAACCATGAGTACTGGTCCTGAAGATACGGAGGTTGTAGTGTCTTACACCGAAGGGCCAATTGTCTTGAATTTTGCAAAACTTCCTATTCTGTTCATCTGAAGGATTATCCTTTTGGGCACCAGCTGCCAAGAGTGGGTACCTTCTCACCAAAGCTGAATTAAGCCTGGACATACATGGCCATATAAGGCAGTTTGGAACTGCATTATATGGTCACTGTAGTCTATACTGCGGTCTATACTGACATTGCATTATATGACTGTGTCGATGGAGCTAAAGATTCAACTACCAGTCTGATTAGGTTCTGTAAATGAAATGAAGAAAAGTCACCTTCCTGTCCTTTGTGTGTGAAAAGCAGGAAGCTAGAGAGAGGGGCCTTTGGTCTGTTTTTATGTTTGCCTTCTAAATACGTACATTTTACAAAAGTTACACATTTGCATTGGATTGATATGGTACCATCAAGTGGTCAGTGTAAGACTACCAGTAGAAGGAAGACAGATAAAGAGGATGCCATCCACATATGTACTCCTTGATCTATAGGCCTGGCCTTACACTGCGTAGCAACCAAGAGAGTGCAAGTGGCGTGTCTGGGAGAAAATTCACATTACAGAATTATGACAATACGATTCCACTTTAACAGTGGGTGCACCTTATTCTACTCTATAGAATTAATGCAGTTTGTCACCACTTTAACTGCCCTGCCCTAATGCTCTAGAATTATGGGAATTGTAGCTTTACAAGGTCTTTAGCTTTCTCTTCTTCGCCAGACTACAAATCCCATGATTCCATAGCATTGAGCCCCAAGACTTCAAGTGGTGTCAAACTTCTTTAGCATAGACAACGTTCTGGACAATCCTGAATTAATTCACCACAAACCAGGAAAACCCTGGTTTATGGCAAATTAATTTGATAGTGGGTTTATTCCACGCTTTCTTGGAAGGCGTGGGATAAACCCACTACTTTCGGGTATCCAGGCTAAATTAGCCTGGAAAACTGTGGGAATCCCAACCCCCTAAACCAAGAGCCCTAAACCTCCCTTTTAAAAATAAAAGTACTTACCCTGCCTCCATTGGAGAACTGAGGCAGCTCTCCTGGTGCATAGAAATGACAAGAAAGGAGAAGGGGGTGGGGGTGGGGAGAGGAGAAAATTTCTCTCCCTCCACCCCTTTCTCCTGGCATGTCATTTTTACACACCAGGAGAGCTACCACAACTCTCCAATAGAGAGTGGGTAAGTACTTCTATTTTTAAAAGGGGGGGGGGTAGGGCTTTTGGGGAAGAGGGTAGAGTCTCCAGTTGTTTTCCTAGGCCAGTCCCAGAAAAACATCTGGACACCCACCCCAGAAAGCCTGTCTGGAAAGATAACCCTGTCCAAAGCAGATATTGTGGGATTTTCTGCCTTGATATTCTGGGATATAGGGCTGTGTGGAAGGGCCCCGGGACATTTTAAAAGAAGAGGAACAAATGGAAGCACAGAGGATAGAGGTGACTGCTCAACAAGGAGATTTAGAGAATATTTTTTTTAATATAAAATTCTTGTTTATTTCAATACTTACATCCACCAAACCCATAAAGCAAAGTGCAAAACATTATTTACAAATGCAGGTGGTATCTCTTGAACTGCATCCGGATTGCCCAACTTTAAAAAGTCAGTATTTTTAAAACTGTATTAAATTCCCTTTGTGTTATTTCTGTTTTGTCTTTTTTCTATTTTGCCGTATTAAGGGACATAATCCCATATGTATTTTCTGCTTGACACCCTGAACACTTGAGATATTGTGGTTAGTCTAAACAGCAAGTGTGTATGTGTAAAAAAAAAGCCACACCACCAATTATAGAAAGTGACTTGGGATGTATGAGTTTACAACAGTTTTTCTAATGTGGAGCTCTGTGGTTGTATGAGGGAAGATTAGGAGCGATTCTTTAATGACAGAAAGCAACACAGCCATATCCATCATTTTTGTGAATAACAAGCAATTCAAGATTTGTCAGTTAAATATAAATCATAAAATGGGGCAAACATGCTAGATTGCCAAGCTGAACACTGTTCCTGCTCATTAATTATCTGATACACATCCATGATTAGTCAAATAAGTTTGGCATTTACATTAATTTTGGCACTGAGAATCAAGCTCTCCCAATGGGTTTGCAAAGGTCTGAGGGCAAATTTGCCCTTTGATATATTTCACCGCTTAATTAATTCATCCTGTATTGCAATACTTCAGAAAGAAGTTCAAGAGCTATTTTATCATTTTTCAAACATTCTTCTGGCCAGGGTTTTTTTGGTTATGTACATTTGAACAATAAAGGTATTTTTAACTGATGTGACAATATTGGGGGTATAGTTTGTTCCAGTTTGTTCCAGTCTTATGAGTGGCCATTGAGCTGAGGGGAACACTAAGCTGTGTTCACAAGCTGTGTTCACTTGCTGTTGTAGGAGCCCCTAGTAGCGCAGTGGGTGAAACCCTTGTGCTGACAGCACTGAAAACCGACAAGTGGGCAGTTTGAATCCAGGCAGAGTGCAGATGAGCTCCTCTTATCAGCTCCAGCTCCTCATGCGGGGACATGAGAGAAACCTCCCAAAAGGATGGTAAAACATCAAAATATCTGGGCGTTCCCTGGGCAATGTCCTTGCTGATGGCCAATTCTCTCACACCAGAAGTGACTTGCAGTTTCTCAAGTTGTTCCTGACACGCACAACCCCCCCCCCCCCCACATTTCTGTTGTTTTTCAAAATGTCTGTAGATGTCTCCAAGGTCATGGGGCCAGAATGACTGCATGGAGTACCGTTGCCTACCTGCCAGGTGGTACTTATTGATCTACTCACATTTGCAAGTCTTCAAACTGCTAGGTTTGAAGCTGGGCCTAACAGCAAGAGCTCACCCAGATTTGAACTGCCAACCTTTTGGTCAGTGAGTTCAGCAGCTCAGCGGTTTAACCTGCTGCGCCACCAGAAGGTCCATTTATTATAACCATTAATAGTAATAAATAGAGTAAAATAATAAATATAATAAAAGTAGTAATAATAGAGTAAAATAAAGTAAATGTAATAATAATAATAATAATAATAATAATAATAACAACAACAACAACATAGTCCTAGACACTTGGGAAGTGTCCGACATGTGATCCAATACAACAGCCAGCAGAGTGATCTTGTTTGCTGTGGACTCATCTTGTTGTGTTTCAAATAATAATAACAATCACAGAGTAAAATAAGTGACACAGAAGAAACAAAGTTCTTATTTTCCTTGGTTTCAGGAAGTACTGGAGAATCTGATGGTTCCTGGTACTTTTTATACCAATCACTTCGTTACTGGCCATTCCCATTGATGTTCAGAACAGTACTATTAACTACAAAACAGCATAAGTGAACAAGCCAAGGAGTGAAAAAAGACATCCTAGCCTGTAATCTCAGAGGACTGGAAGAGAGCACTGACAAACAATCCATCAGTGCATGTGGTGCATAATTCAAGAGCTAATTCTGCACAAGCACGCCACAGAAAAACACAGGTGTGCCTCCATCCCCAAAGCACGTTTGCTGAGCTAGGATTTCAGGGCTGTAATGCTTTAATGACAGCACCAACTTGTGGCGAGTAATCAACCCTTGCTAAACCAGTTGTGGAAATGCCCGCCTGGCATAGATAAATAATGGGCTATTAAATTATATGTTTGAGGTTTTTATGCTAATCTGAGTTGCCAGAAGGAGGGTAAACACATCAGAAAACACATTTCTCATAATGATTCAAAAGCAGTTCATCTTGCAGGGAAATTTTCAAAAAAGAATAAAAAGAAAAGAAGACACAAGCCTGGGTATCATGACATAAAAATGAAACTATTCTCCTGCTCATTCTGCAGCGAAGCCTTTGGAAATGTGTTAACAACAGATCTTTTTTTCTATTCAGCCAAAGGTTTTGACCAATTCTTTCTCCCTCTCTGGATCACTAGGCCATGCATTTGTAATCTTTGAAACTTCTTTTTAAACAGAATAAGCGATGAGCCTGTAGGAAACTCAGCTTATCTCATGTCACATTCAGAATTCATAACTTACTTCAGGTGTCGATTGTTGCCTTTTGTGTGATCCTATCTGATGTTCTATGGAAATTTGTAAATTTTTTATCTAGCTCAACATTCTTTTTAATAAGAAAAAGGATTAAGCACCAAATTCCTTCAAAGCAGACTCACAGTGACATTAGTTGCCTAAAATGAGCTATCAAAATATGCATTTAATTATAGGTAGATATGGCAAATAAAGATTGTCACAAAGAACAAATATAACACATTGTTGTTGTTGTTGTTGTTGTTGTTATGTGCCTTCCAGTCATTTCTGGCTCAGGGCAACCCTTCCAAGGGAGGTTGCCTTCACCTCTCAGAGATTGTGGCCCCTTCCATATAGCTGAATAAAATAACACATTATTTGATTTGAACTGGAATATATGGCAATGTGAACTCAGATAACACACGGCCCATCCAGACAGTAACTTTATCCCAGGAACTTCCACAGCAAACAGGAGGGTGGCCAGATGCCATTCCCTGTAAACACAGAAGCAATTGCTACAAAAGGCAAAAACCGTGAGATTTCCAGGTGTGGGGATATCACAGGATTTTTAATCTGGGTTTTAATCTGAAATCACAGAATTTTAAATCTGGGTTTATTCCTGGGTTTTAGGTCCCTTCCACACAGCTGAATAAAACCCCAAAATTTTCTCCTTTGAACTGGGATATATAGCAGTGTGGACTCAGATAAACCAGTTCAAAGCAGATATAGTAGGTTTTTCTGCCTTGATATTCTGGGTTATATGGATGTGGAAGGGCCCTTAGATGTTCATTCCTGATTGGTCGGTTCCTAAAAAAAAAGGTGACACTTGAGCAGGAGATAAAAAACTTTGTTTGTGTGCCAGAAACGCGTGGAGGGCACAGTTTCTCTGACCAGGACAAAGTTGTGACCCCTAGTCGATGTTACAAACCCAGGAACAGCAGCCTGTTTGATGCCACAAATACACAACCAAATCTGTCTGGACAGGCTCTAAAAAGTGTCAATAATGACGAAGTTTTGTTCCTGGCTTGAAAAATTTGTGTTTTTGTTTGATTGTGCAGTGCTGACTTTGGCAGAAGTGGTCCTACTGCATAAACTTTGTTTGTGTGGCAGACACTTCATGAAATGGCTGGAAGGCACCGTTTTTCTGGCCAGGACAAAGAATGGAACTTTTGCAGTGATTTGCTGCAGTGATTCTCCACATATTGCATATCTGCAACTTGAGGTTGTTTGTTTTTTTTTTTTAAAAAAAAACAAACCTGAAGTTTCCAGTGGAAGTCCCATGACTGCCATCTTGGTAGCCTCTAAATCTTGCAACAAAGCATCAGGTCTGCACAACCAAGGCAAAAATCCTGGGACCAATAGGTCTGTATGTGGACCTCTTCTGAAGTCCCGGGGTTTTTGGCTCCTTTTTGAAACCGTGATTTAGTGCTGTCTGGAAGCACCCCCAGTTCAAAGCAGATATTGTGGGTTTTTCTGCCTTGATATTCTGGGTTATATGGCTGTGTGGAAGGGTCCTGAGACTTTTCCAAGGTATGACCAAACTCCAGAGTCACTGTCTAGTGCTCAAGCCACAATACAACATTGTATGTTTGCTTTCTGTTACTTTGCTTTATTTAGTTCTTCTGGGGCAAAAGAAGCTACTAAACAGGCAGGGAGTATTTGTGCACTGAACTTCAATTAAATTAATCCCACATCTGTAATAATCACTTCCAACCACTATTCTAGGGTTTAAAAATGTAAAAACAATATATAAAACAATGCATATATTTTTAACTGAGGCCATATAACATCCAAATTATCTGCTTTGAACTTGATTATTTAATCCAGTTCATATAATCCAATTCAAAGCAGATAATGTGTATTATCTGACTTGTTAATCTGGATTATTTGGCAGTGTAGAAGGGGCCCGAAACATGTCTCTTGATCTTTAGATGGTAGTCAGCATTCATTTTTATGGGAGTCAGGATATATTTCCTAATGTGAACCTTTTCTGAGGTTTAACAACTTGAGCAAAGGCACAGAAGTGGCACATGCCCTGCTTGACCCCTTGGTCAGTGTTCACATATTGCATAGGCACCTGCGATGTTATGCAAAGGATAAGTTGATAGAAGAATGGAAGAAACAGGTTGTTGATACACTGAGATGGAAAGCTGCTGATTGGACAATAATTGTCAGTATCTTTCAAATTGTGTGCTTTACAGACCTACATATTTAAAGTTAATTGCAAAGGGATAATAGGGTTAGGATGCACTGGAGTAATGTTGCTGCCTGCTGGTATGAGCGGAAAGTGAGCAAATTGGGACTATTCGCTGTCATCATGCCTTCCTTGTATATTATGTAAAAAAGTAATACACACAGCATTACCATCTGACAGGTCTTCCGACATGAATATATTTTATTTTCTTTTGCTTGTTTTAGGTCAAGGGGGAAGACTGGTGAGGAGTAATTAAAAACAAGGCACATGCTGGGATAACAGAATGAAGGGTTAGAAAAGTATGAGTTCTTGGAAGGGTGAACAACTCAATTTTTTTTCTTTGCACTAGTTTACCTTCTTTTAAAATTGAGGTTGCAGGGAGCAAAGAATGGCAAAAGGGGGGAATCACTCAAGGCAGTAAACTGAGCACAAGACACAGGTGCTCATGTAAACTGTACTGACTACTCATGGTTTTTTTTTTGTTACCTATAGAAAGCATGATTTAGTACGATTAAAGCCCTGAATTGCTTTGGGTCATTTAAAAGAAAGATTTACATTTATAGGATCCTAGTGTGCCATTCAAATAATTTTCTGTTGTTTTCCAGGCTTCTTACGACCTCATCATATGGGGCTAGATTCGGCAGTTGCCCACAGGGCCCCAATCATCCATGGAGTCAGCCAGCACCCATCAAACAACATTGTGCTGGCTCCATGGGTGCAGTGGGGTGGAACTGGCATATTGCCCAATCTATGGGGGCAAGTCGTGCATACCACACACACTCCACACTTCCCCCATATGATCACACTCCCAGTGAAGTGGGTGATGTGGGCAATGCAAGGCGAGGGGTGCCGGATTCCCCACACCTTCCTGCAAAGCAGACCACCGCCTCCTTCTGTCATCAGCAGTCTAATGAAGTGTTTAGTAATATCATCAAGTAGGCAGGCACATGTAACATGATCTTTTATTATAACAATAATATTATTATAATAACTTTATTTTTGTACCTCACCTTCATCTCCCCAAAGGGACTCGAAATGGCTTACATATGGCACAATGTGCATAGAACAATGCAAAAAGATAATTTATTTATTTATTATTTATTTACTGCGCTTATATACCACAATTCTCAGCCCAAGGGTGACTCATACAACACAACAAAACATACAACACAACAAAAGAGAAAACTACAAGCATATAAAACAATATTTAAACTTCAAACAGTGTCCCATAGCCTATGGTGAGAACTGTTGTAAAACATGGCCAACTGTAACCAGGAGCAGAGGAATGGGATAGTGCAAGTTGTAGCTCACTAACTAGGGAATGGGAGGAAAGTGTAGTGCTGTCATTAGCTATGGACCATCGGAGTTAGACATTCTCAAAGACTTGTCCAAACATCCAAATCTTCAGTTATTTCAGTCATGGCCTATCACAATGAAATAATCTTTTATGGGAAGTTATTTCATACTTTCATTGCATGGTTTTAAAGCAAGTTTTGAAAATCTGGTATTTCACATCTGTTGTTAAGTGACGTGTATGACATTACCCAGAACTTTTAAATGCTTGTTTATTTTAATTGTGTATTTCTACTACTTTGATATTTCATTTGTTTAATGATATTAGTGTGCAAACTGCCAGGAGAATAATATATAATCCTTAAGGACAATATAAAAATATGTTAAACAATACGGCACAGTGCAATACAATGGGCAACCAGTTCAGTGGGTTTAAAAAACATAAAGGTCTTTAAATTTTGTCAGTCCACACAGTACAGTTTTCTATAAGAAATGTCATATTTTCCATGTGCCATCTTCCGGGAGAAATAGCCTGTACAAAAATAACAACAAATGTCACCCTTAACTTCTTAGAGCCTACTTGATACATTTTCCTGACTTCTCTTTCTGAGTGTCAAATCCTTTAGCTTGTCAAACCCTCAGGGCTGAGCATCCTTCAGTTGTTGACACAAAATAATGTCCGGACTGCTAGGAAAACATGTGAGGAAACTGGCTGTTGTCTGATTTTGATAGAGTGCCTGTTTTCTTGCTTATTTTTGAGGTCCTCGCCATTTTCTGCCTGGACATGTTTTATTTCCACTTTGGTATTTGGTTTGATTAAATGTGTCAGATAATTCGGCTCCCTCTCTATTCTGGCTTATGGCCATGAGTGTTCAACAGTGTTAAGGTGCACACTGGGCACACAGACATCTCCAATAGGATGTCCACAGAGGAAAAGTAAAAAATCCAGCCATGATTCATAAATGGATTCAGGTAAAGGCTGCAGTTCAAAGGGACAGGCAATAGAAACAGTGAGAATGCAAGCTGTGTTTCAGAGATGGGGAAGAGTCCTGCCAGGTATTAAGTCAAAGCAAGGAGTAGCTAGAAGAGAAATCAAAGGAGCCTGTCAAGGTCAGGTTGCTGTGATATCAGTCAAGAAGAAATCCAAGTAATGTTGAAAGCAAAGAACACTGTAGATAAAATGGTGCTTATTTTTCAGCACAGGCGGCTCAAATAAAATGTGTTTATCTACAGTGGTAGCTAGGAAATTACTTCACAAAACTTCAGCTGCTAATAACAGATAACCCTTGGTGTTTGAGGCCCCATCTACACTAATCCTTTAATGCAGTTTGAAGCTAGCTTCAGACTGCAGCGTCTAGACAACAAAAGATAATGTGCATCAGTGCTCTGTGGTTTATGTAATCACCATCCGACCGTCAAACAGATTCCAGAATTTCCTAAGGTATCATCTGCACAGTCAAACCACTTTCTTCAATACTGGTTTGAATCTGCATTAAATTGTCAGTTCACCTTAGCTAGACCTAAATGTCCTACAGCTTTAGACAATTTTTTTCTTCTTGGGGTTTGGGTGTGGTTTGGCCTCAGAGTTTGTTTGAGCACTCTGTCTGTTTCAGCATCCAGTATCTTCAGAGGAAAGTAGCCAATGCATCTTGAGACAAAGGGTCTTGAGTTGGGAGCCGCTGTTCTCTACCAGGGTGTCTTAAATTTTTTCCATTCATGACCCCTTCCTGTCCCAGAAATATGTATGTGACCCAGGTAAAAAACACTGCACGTTGTTGCTAACAGATTTGTGTAAATGGGTGGCACTCACAAACTTGCTGTTGCCAATTTTTTTGTGACCCCTCCCCCCCCCCCCCCCCACATTGAGTCAAGGAGACCTCATTAAGGGTTGGGAGCCACAGATTAAGAAGTAGTACTTGAGACTGATATGTTTGGAGAACAGAAGGCTGGTCAAGTCTACCTGAGAGATGGGAGGGAATGGAAGAGATATTCCCAGGATAACTGAATAACATCAATTTTTGCAAATGTGGAAAAAGATCTTTTGTAAAACTCAGTTATGCAGTAATTTTTTTTCTAGCTCTTGAATCTTATTCATTTTTCTTAAGTGCAAATATGCTTACCTTTTTCTACACCGTACACTTTTTCTATCTATTTTTGGTATTCCATTTTGTTCTTGCAGGGAACATTTCATTAAGTTTTGCCGTCTTTTTGAGCACACAGCAGTTAGCACTCCCAGTTTGTTTGAACAGATGGCGCACTCTCTCTTCCATCTGGACACTAGGAATGGGAAGAATATAAACTATTACATATACATTGTCTAATCTTATATACATGCATGCACCTATATAAAAAACACACTGCAATGGTTTTTTTTCTGTTTTGAAACAGTCTCTGTTCAGTATTGCTAAGCACATGAGAGCTAAACTAGAAGTTACAATGGAATAGAGTCTGGACATGGAATAGAACATGGGAGGTGAGCTACAATCTGAAAAAGAGGCAGAAGTCATAGTAATCCATGAGCTAAAAACAAAAAAATCCATCATAACAACTAGCAAATAGGGAGTGTCCGTGTTGGAAAGAACCATGCCAACACCTAGGTAGCAATGCTAAGGTAGTAGTGAGCTACTGTAGTAAGCAGAATAACACCAGGGGAGTTATGGGTGGCAGAGATCATGAAAAGGGCTCCCTTCTAACCATAGCAGGGAGGAGAGGTTGGCCTAGCTGTTCTTTTACTGGGGTAGAGAGATGAATGGCCTGGCTATGATGGCTAGTAATAGATCCTCCTACTTTCCACAGTGGAAAAGTGGGACATGTGCAGCTCAACAACAACCAGGTGTGGGCAAGAAGGCAAAAGGTTGGATCTACTCTGTAGGTTGGATCTACACTGCCCTATATCCCAGGATCTGATCCCAGATTATAAAGAAGCAAAATAAGTACAAAACCAGCATTAAGGTAGAAGAGAAGATTATCTGTTTAAAATATTTCGAGTAAAGAAAAGGAATGCAGAAGTGAAACATAATGCGCTATCATACTACACTGTTACAGCACTATTATTCCATTTTAACTCAAATGCCAACATCCTGTGGGATCCTGGGATTTGTAGTTTAAGGAGGGCATTTAGAATTCATGGCCAGAGAGCTCTTGGCTCTCACTAAATTATAAATCCCGGAATTCCACAGAATGTCGAACAATAGTGCTATAATAGTGTAGTGTGTTGGGGTTGATATAAAGTGTGGTTGATATAGGCTCCATCCAGACAGACCCCAAAATGTGGGATTTGTCGGGCTTTAACTGGAGGCACCCAAACAACGCTTCTGGTAAAAAGGAATTAATTCGGAATAACCAGTTATTACAAATTACTTAAATACCCCATTACAGGCCTTGGTCCAATGGGGTATTGGGCCTGTGGGAACTGACTACTGGGTACTCTTGGGAGTCATTCCCCACAGCCATCTTGCACTCTTGGGCTGGAGTCCAAAGATGTAAAATGGCACCCACCCCTTCTCCGAAGCCACCCCAAAAAGACCTTAATTTTTAAAAAACTTACTGGGCCGCCATTAAGCTGCTCGGGCAGTCCTACTGGTGTGTAGAAATGATGTTCCAGGAGGCCGGGGGTTGGGGGGGGATGGGCTTCTGGGTACCCTCCTGGTATTTAGATACCCCACCGGGGAAGCCCAGCTTTTTGGTCTTAAACCCACTTCAGCACAGGTTTAAGCCCTGTCTGGAAGTGCCCCTAGGAAGAATAGTAAAGGGGTGTGTGTGTGTGTGTGTGTGTGGAGGGGGGGGGGGGGGTGACAAGGGACACATGACATATTGCAGCCAGAGATGTAAGACACTTAACACGATTGAGGAAGAGGACCAAGATGTAAACACCACCTCAAGCCAAGGTGGCCTAGGTAGCTTTTGGCAAATTATTGCAAATCACCCAGAAACCTACCAGTTGATCCAAGTCTATTTATTTATTTATTTATTTATTTTCCTTGTCACTTGCTTTTTATCCCCACACTCATCTTTTTTTATGAAGACCGTTTTGTCACAGCTTTAAGTTTTCTATTGAAAAAAAATTCTCATATCAGCCATGTGTAGCAGTATATTTCTGTTATGCAGCACATTTAAACCATGCAGCCTATATAAGAGCTGTGTTGCCTTTCTTGTTTTGTAATGCTGCCAAATGGAGAGCACATGTTGAAGCACAGTATGAAAATAATTAAAATGCTGAGAAGTCTTCACCTTGGATGAAAGCTCACAGGAATACGCAAATAGAAAGAAAAAGATATAGGAAAATGATGGATTCATAAATGGAATAAAGTCATGATTAACAACCCTCCGTTGCACCCCCACCCCTGCTATTTTAGTCGTTAAACACAATCATTATGCTTCAGGGGGGACCTGGCAGTGTGCCAGGGCGCTTATGCTGACTCCACCACATGCAAGATCAGATATACTGTCCTATTTTAAGTTAATTAACCAAGTGTAGAACTCAGCTGCTGGCTGATCACCTACCAACATGCACCTCCGGCCGTAATGTTTTGTGCCCAAGCTCACCTGGAATGCAGTTGAATAGAATCTTTAATAAAATCCATTAAATCAATGCTGTGAGCCCAATGCATATCAATATACTGTACCTGCAGGAAAACAATGAAAGATGCAAAACGGAACAGAAACACATTTCATTCATTGTTAAACTTAACAATGAAATTACTGCCGGTCAGGCAAATACAACTTTCGTATAAATGTAAATATAGCAAAAATAAAAATGTTTTTTTAAGGAAAGAGAAATATACCTTTTGCTGCTTTTAGTCTCCTTTGTGGAGAGAAAAAGGGGAATATATATATGTATCACAATAATCATAAAAACACCTGTTCCAAAATCATTTTTTTAATTTAGTTTTTTATACTGAGGGGCAAAATCAACATTTTAAAGGTGTTAATGGTGAATTAACAAATAAAAAGTTCTAGGGTGCTGAATTATATTCGAGAGGGAAATCCTAAACATTTTGTTTAAGAGTATATTTGCAGTGTAGAATTAATGCACCTTGACATTACTGCAATTGCTATGACACAATGCTCATGGCTCAATGTAGATGCACCCTAAAACCTGACTAGGCAAGACTCTTGACCACTATGGGCTCCCTGGATTTTCCTTTATTTTGCTAAAGACCATAAAGGTGCATATATTGCAGGGCTCTACTACATTATTTAATGTACCCAAATACTAATTTCTCAAAATTAGAATCCTGGCCACTTTTAGCATGCATCTACACTGTAGAATCTGATACCAGTTTAACTGTCATGGATCAATGGTATGGAATGCTGAGGTTTGTAGTTTGGTGAGGCACCAGCACTCTTTGGCAGAAAAGGCAAAAGACCTTGTAAAACTACAACTCCTATGCTTCCATAGCATTGATCCATCCTTAGACTTTCATTTTCAATTGGAGGGTATTTTTGGCTGTGTCTAGTTTCCTGAGAATCGGGAAGAACATGGGTTTGCTGATCCATTATAGTTGGTCATCCCTGAATTAAGGAGGAAACTCCATAGAAGGAGTTTCCCCCACCGGGGGGGGGGGGGGAGGTGAGACTCAGGTTGGCCTTACGCATATGTATTTTGTGCTATTCTTTCAAATGCATTAAACAATTCAGTTCTTCACTGATACCAAGTTACATGCGAAAAATGCATTCTTCCCACAAAATTCAACACAGAACTGAAAGTATTTAAATCTATTGTTCTTGATAGAAATAAGCATGCCCCCCTCCCCTGATAACTAGGCCAATATTTTGGGTTTGTTTAATTTATATCCCCCCTTTCCGTTTTGGCAATCAGAGTTAATTACAATACAGTTTAAAACAAAACACAATTAAAAGAATGGATAACACAAATTTAGTTTTAAAATGTTAAACTCATTAAAAATATTAATTTCAAGCAGTTTCATAAGGGACAAGCAAATGGCACAAATATGGTACCAATGGCTGGGACATGAGAGGAAAAAAAATCCTGCCAGTGTGCAACATCAAATGCTTTTAGAAGGACTGGTCTTCAAAGCCTCTTCTATACTGCCATATAATCCAGATTATCAAAGTAGATAATCCACATTATCTGTTTAAACTGGATTATATGAGCCTAGACTGCCAGATAATCTGTATTTTATTTGGCAATGTAGAAGAGACCTTAGAGAGGTTCAGTGAAAGCATGGGTAGTTGCAAGAGGGAGGAAGAGTAACTTTTCTCCAGTGAATTTATCTCCAGCCCCTAACCATAGAATGCAGCCTTATTTGTCCAAATAAATGTAGTAATTATCCTTTTTTGTAAGCTTAAAATCTCAACTGGTAGTGGCTGGACTAGAGGCATGCAGTCATGACAACAGCTGAGATGAGTGGATTGATTGATTGACTGAATTGAATGTTTGGGGTCTGGCTGGTGCCTATTAAGGTCGGGCAAGGCTGAAGACACCATTCTAAAAATGGAACCTGGAAAACTACATTATGGAAAAGAATGGAGGTGAAGAATTTGATGAACTGTGGCAAGAAAGGTGCTAATGAGAGCTAACTTGAGGACTCTGGTTGCAAACAACACGTGTTTACATAGTCAAAAACAACGATTATTTAAGTTAAAGAAGTTAAACAACTTATCTCTTCTAGAATTGATGAGGATCCAGTAGGTCTGAGCTGATTGACAGAGGTTATCTAAACAACCAAATAATGAAGAACCAAAAATCGTTACATAAGGAGACTTTTTCCTTTTCGGCTATGTGGCAGATCTGCAAGGAATGCAGCATCGGTCCACTTGCCTCTCTTCTCCAGCAGCAGGCCTGACCTGGGAAGGGAGGGCGAGTATGAATGTTGAACGTGAGTGAATGCTGAGTAAATGTGATATTTCCCTTTTATCTGTGTAACCAATATAGTTATTATAAAACCAATATTGAAGTATGTTTGTCTACTCCTTTCTCTGAAAGTGCCTGATGTACTCTGTCCCCCTGAAAACAAATTTAAAGAATATTTTTTTAGGTTCAAAAAGTATTAGTGACACAGCTGAAATTCCATCCAAGAGATAATTATATTCTACCCAAGTGTGACTGTAATTGATTTACTGAGCATCCATAAAATGAAGATTTCTAAGTGAAATAAGTGTTTATGGGCATTCTCTCTTCTGTGACTTTTTTCATTGTTAGCTTCATTTGTAATTCTGCACATGTGACATTATCAGGCATGGTTATTGTTGTTAACTGCCGTTAAGTTGACTTTGATTTATGGCATACCAAATGCTTTATAATCTGATGAAATTGTTTTAGTAAAAAAAAAGATAAGGAACTTTGGAATTAATGGGTGATACAACATATTTTCCTTCATGCTTTTACCTTGCCCCCCCCCCCCCAACATCTCAATGTTGGCTTTGTACAGAGTCAGGAGGGTTTTTTTAAAAAAGTACTCTATACTTTAGGGCCACTGGAGACTTTATATTGAATTTTGGAGCCTTCTGCATAAATGCAAGGGACTTTTGAGTCAAACTCCCTTTATTACCTTTGAAGTATAACATGTATCCAATTTGATTGTGCTTTATGTTTCCCTTGGAAATTTGTTATTTTCCTTTGTCTTTTTCTTAATAGAACTTTGCATATTGCACTTTGAAGTTTGGAAGGCACAGAGGGGAACAGAGCAGTGATTCTCAAACTGTGCTCCAGGGAGCCCTTGGGGCTCCGTGAGAGATGCTTCACCATGATAATCTGGAGGTAATACCCATTGGTTTCAATGTCCCCAATATTTATAGAGTCTTTGAAAACCCATTTTAAATAGAAACAAAATGGAAGTGATGATGGATAACAGGGCTGTGCAATCAATGAAAAAAATGATTCAGTACTCATTACAAAATTAGAAGGTGGGGGAAAAGGTTTCTAAAGTGTTTCCAAAATTGTATGGGGTTTGTACCATAACTATAATGAGTTAACTACTTTTTGTTACATTTTGTTAAGTAATAAATTGTGCCAATGCGGAAACTTCAGGGGTGCCTTTCTCCCCCATTTTTAGAGCTATTGACATGAATCTTCCTACACCTATAGAACACATTTTCTGCTGAAGTAACTCAGATGTCAGAACATTTCACTCATCCACAGATTTTGGGGGATTTTGAAAGTTTTTGCAAACAACATTTTTTTAAAAAAAACTACAAGAGCTATCTCCTTGAATTTTCTATACAATGACACAAGATAACAGGGAATCTTTCCCTCCAAGTTTTGGAAATATTCATACATCTATTGATTGTGGGGAATATTTTAAAAAATGATAAAAGCTTTTTAAAAAGCCACAACAACTATCTCATTGAATGTCTCCCATATTAACCAATAGAACTTGAATTTAGGGATTTCTTCCCAGCCCAGCACTAATTTGCTAACTTATATTGAAGTATCAGTCAGCCCTCCTCTTTTGCAGATTCAACAATTTATTGTAACTCTGGCTGTTGCTAGGAGGGACAAATTGGAGCTTTCTGATGCTGAGCAGAATTCTGGGACATGTCATTTAGGGCAGGGCCTTCTGAAGTCTTTGCCATTGGGCTCCTCACCTTCCCAAACTACATGACTCAGTCTCTTTTGCCCTCCTGCTTTCCTATCCTCATAGCAAGAGGTCATTAATTTAAAGAGGAATAACAGCCTTTTTGGCTTCACCTTGCTTGCACTGAAGATGAAACTGACTTTGATAGGCTTCCAAGCATTACAGACTTCAAATGAAAAAGTATTGGATGAGTTTTGATTCTTAAGTTTTTATGCCTCCCCCCTTAATATTTGTTTGTATATACAAAACTGGCAAAAGTATGATAGCTGGGACCCTACGCTATGCTAGTTGCATAATGTGGGTCAGAAGTAATGAAGGGAAGACATGCACGAGACAGCAGAGAGAGTGAGAGACACGGCTGTGACAGGATAGCAGTGAAGTAATTTAAGTCAGGTGTGACAGCATAAGGGTGAAGTAGTGTAAGAGTTAGATAAACAACGGCTTACAAAGACGGTAAACAGGATAAAAATGTTACCTCTCCCTCTTTCTGGTGAACAATGTTGCCACAACTCTGAAGCAGCTGCGTCTCTCACTCGCTGCGCTGTCTTGCGCACGTGTTCCGCTTATTAATTCAGACCTGCATTGTGCAACCAGTGTAGGGTCCCAGCTATCATACTTTTGCCTACAAAACTTATGAATTAGATATGATTTACTAATTAAAAATGAAGTTTTGCACACCCCTAATGGATAATAGCCTGCACTGCACTGCATCTCATTAATAAATGAAATACATATACACTTTAACCAGCTCTAAGTGAAACAACCAGCAATTTATATACATCTCCAGCACATTTTACTGTTAGTAAAACTGGCTCCAGTGATAAACGATGTGACAGTGCTAATGAGTTCTGACTCATGCTTTTATATACTGAGTGGTGCTGTTATGCTTTCAAGACAGCACGGCTGGTTGCCAGTGAGATCTCTTAATTTTCAGAGCGCACTTTATAAACTCCAAGAAGCAGATCAATTACAATGCTGACTTCACTGAATGTGGCATCTGCCAGAGCAGGTACTTCATTCCCAGATAAATCACAATTTCTCTTCTGTAGATTTTTATCATTTTCCTTAAATACACAGAAGTGAAATCACAGACAAGAGCACCTCCATGCACTTGAGACGTTTAATCTTCACATTCCAGTAAGTGGACATATCCTTGATTTCCAAGTTTAAAGATGAACTGAAGTTTTCTAATTGATATCAGTTACAAAATCTGTTACACATGACAACCTGGGAGCACTTAGGAATAATCACTTCAACTTGAGGTCTGATCTTCTCCAATGTCAATCACAGTTTTCTGTTACTGAACCTGTTATTATTGTGATTATTGTCTTTCTGTTGACAGGTAAAGATATTTGTGTCCAAGTGGGACTTAGCCTCTCTTGCTTTGGGAGGGTTTTTTTTTTAACCCAGTGAATTCTCTATTGTTATTTTACACTATTGGCATGATTTAAATGGTGCTTTTAAATATTTATGCTTTCATTTATGTTATGCGACAATGTTTTGAGGGTAGTACGTGACAATGTTTTGAGGGTGCTAAGCTGTTTTTTATCAGGGTTTTGGCTGTTTAAGCCACTGGACTGTAAGACCTGTAATCGTGCTTCAATGTGATATAAGTTCAATATGTTTGAAATGTTTTAATATGTTTTAATGATTTGAAAGACTATTTTAATTGATATGTATGTGGGGTTTTTTTTTTTACAGTTTTATAATATTGTGTTCCATTGATATGGTTGTTATCTGAATCTGGCATTGAATTGTTGCCATAGTTTGTAAGCCGCCCCGAGTCCCCTTTGGAGTGAGAAGGGTGGGGTATAAGTACAATAAATAAATGAATAAATAAAATGCTTTGAATGTATTTTTATTGTTTAATTGCAAACACCTTGGGTTTCTCTCAAGTGTGGTATAGATTAAATAAAAGATAAAGGTTTCTCCTTGATATTAAGTCTAATTGTGTCCGAGTCTGGTCATGTTGCTGGCATGACTGCATGGAGTGCCGTTACCTTCCTGCCAGAGGAGTACCTATTGATCTACTCACATTTGCATGGTTTCAAACTGGTAGGTTGGCAGAAGCTGGGCCTAACAGAAGGAGCTCACCCTACTCCCCGGATTCGGACTGCAACCCTTTGGTTAGCAAGTTCATCAGCTTAGCAGTTTAACCCACTGTGCCACCAGGGACTACATTAAATAGACAAGTAATAAAGATTGAGGGAAATACTCTGCTTTGGTCAGACCTCACCTGGAATACTGTGTCCAGTTCTGGGCACCACAGTTCAAGAAGGATATGCTTGTGTCTGGAATGTGTCCAGAGAAGGCAAAAGTTCTGAAACCCTATGGGGAATGGCTGAATAGGCTGGGTATGTTTAATTTGGAGAAAAGTAGACTGAGAGGGGGCACAACAGCCATGTTTAAATGTTTGTAAAGATGCCACATTAAGGAGGGGACAGGCTTATTTCTTGCTGCTCCGGAAACTAGGACATGCAACAATGGATTCAAACTGCAGGGGGGAAAAAAGATTCCACCAAAACATTTTGAAGAACTTTCTGAAGGTTACGGCTGTTCAGCAGTGGACAGTTCAGCAGTGGAATACGACGGTGTCTCCTTCTCTGGAGGTTTTAAAGCAGAGGTTGGGGGTACTAATGTAAGTCTAATTTAAGGACCAAGTTTCCTTAAGAACCCCAGAAATTTCATGCAAGAAATATAATTTGTAACTTCTGTACCTTTCTCCTGGCTACTGAACTGCAAATGGATGCTTGGGTGTTTCCTTTCCCCAGCCATTAACTGTTCCTAAGAACACATGTTTGTTCTGCATGTGAGGTGGTCTCATTACACATGGAGATGTGTAGATCCTTTCTCCGCTACCATGAAAGCACAGGTGCTTCCATAAGGGGAGGTTCCATCAACAGAATTTTTGACAAAAGTCCACATTTGGTGGCTGGTATCTGCTGATAAGAAATCTCAGCTAGCAATGGCAAGAGAAATCTCAGCCTAATTTAGAAATCCATTGCCTGTTAGAGAGTTCAGTATTGAGCTAGACATTTCATACTTTCATGCCCCATATCTAATTGGTAGTCTCAGCAGTAGCAGGCCAATGAAATCAATGGAACTTATATTAATGTTGATTTATATCACAATCATTAATTCAGTGGGTGGTATTATACTCTAGTGGGGATCAATAATTGACTTTAAGCCAGGATGTCAATTTAATTTCAGTCTTCTGTCCCACAAGAAATATTGATGTCACTAACCAGGCTGATGTAATGTGTAGAGTGCTGGATTGGGATTAAGGGATCCAAGTTTGAGCCCCAATGAGCCATGACTCCCAGCTGGTCACTCTTTCTAAGCTTGCCTGTCTCACAAATGTATTGCAAGGATAAAGGAAAGCAAAGGAGAAGCATGTATACTACCCATTTGAGCTTGTGGAAGGAAAGACTGGATACGAATATAATAAATACATAAAATCAACTATAAGGAAGATAATAGGCTTTGTGGTTTCATTCAGCTAGGACTATAATTAGGTGCTGTTTGGTTTCTTCTCTTCCAGTGCAGTCTCCTGTGGTAACCATTCCACCTGATCATTATGTCATTTTCATTACGCAATGTTGTGAAAGGGCTGGTACTTGAATATGCTTATTTTTTGTTTTTTTTCTCCCAGCTCCTTTCCTCTTCTTCTATATCATGCCCCTCTGTTCATGTAAGCCATGAATCCTAAGTGCTCCCTTAGTGTTTTGTTACAAGTGGCATTATGGTAAGGAAATAAACAACTGAAGCTATATTGCTTGAAATATTTGGGAAAGCTTTCTTGAGTAATGAGCATTGACTAATTTAAATTATTCTCAAGTGTTACTATGTCTAAATAAAGCCAGGGCAGGGAAAACCATGGCTTTGAAATTTAATGGTTAAAATATTTGTGTCAGTTTTTTTTTTATTTTTCTGTTCTTGAGGCCCTTTGGTTACAGGCTGCAATGAAGAAGGCCAAACCAAAGGTGCACATTAAACATGCTGCCAGTTTGCAAAGCCCCCTTGGCTAGTGTTACATTTTTTATGTGGCACTTGATGTCGTGTGTTCCTGCA
Source organism: Anolis sagrei (assembly GCF_037176765.1). Taxonomy (NCBI): domain Eukaryota; kingdom Metazoa; phylum Chordata; class Lepidosauria; order Squamata; family Anolidae; genus Anolis; species Anolis sagrei. The sequence continues at coordinate 67,705,959 of NC_090022.1, read as the reverse complement.
ATATCTTATATTCCAAACATTACTTCAGCAGAAGTAGCAATCACAGACAGCAGGATCTAAGTGACAGCAGTACCCCAGGGGACACCAAGTATTCCAATTTACTGAACATATTTAATATCAGAACATCCCGTTGAACCTTTTCTTTTTTTTCAAAAAGAGTTACCCAGGGAATTTTGATGTCAGCTAACCTTGGGAAAATTTTGAATCTGGTCAGACTCCTTTAAGACGTTGCTAGCCATGTGCTATATTATATGCCATGTGCAATCATTGTGTTATGTGGATTACAGACACACAAAGGAAGGAAGAAAAGAGATATGGAAGAAGGGAAGGAAGGAAGGAGGTTTATACATACCAGGCAACCTATATTTCCACGATGACTGTAATGTGGAGGCCCCTGCTACACTGCCCTATATCCCAGAATTTGATCTCAGATTATCTGCTTATTCCAGATTATATGACAGTGGAGACTCATATAATCCATTTCAAAGCAGAAAAAATGGAATCAGATCCTGGGATATAGGGCAGTGTAGATCCATCCTGAGAGGTACTTCATTCTTATGATTTCCCAACAGACAGGCCTGTAGCAAGGGGGTGGTTTTAGGGGTTCAACCCCCCCCCCCGAAATGTTTCAGATTTTTTTAAAAAAACCTGGTTTACTCGTGAATTTTAACTGGTTAACCAAACCCCATGCTAAGTCTATGAGATGCAAAAAATTAAGAGTCCCTCCAGAACTGTAAGCACTATCTCAAGCAAATATTGACAATTTATTCACACTGTCATTACTTGCAGCAATAGCAGATGTAGTGAAGCAACCAAGCAACTCATTAAGGAGGTCAGGGATAGAACAAGAGAGAAGGGGAGGGGAGAAAGGGAAAGAAAGGGTGAGAAAGAAAAAGAGAGGTAAAAGGAGAGAGAAGGAAAGGGGGAGAAAGAGGGGCACTTCTCACTACACCACCAGAGGAAGAAGAGGAAGAGGAGATCCTCCACGCTGACCTGGAGGAGGAAAGATAGAGAAGGAGGCGAAGTGGCGTGTGCACTGGCTGTTGTTTGGCTTGCAGATGGGGCCCGGCATCCATTCGAGGGAGGCAGAGGAGGCAGGCCAAAAGAGGCAGTTGAATGACCCCTCTCAAATGGTTTTTTGACCCCCAGGTTGAGAACCGCTGGTCTACACTGTCATACAAATCCAGTTCAAAGAAGATAATAATATGGATTTTATATGGGAGTGTAGAAAGGGGTCATTGAAGAACTTGTTAAATGAACATTTTTGTAAATTTCATTTAATTCAAAGGGGCCACATAACAAACTCTAAACTTATTGAATCTGGTAAAATACTGCTGAGGGATTTAAATGGTCAATCCTTCCTGTAGTGTTTTGCAGGAATATAATTTAGTAAATGTGCACTATAAGTAAACCCACTCTAGGAAGGATTACAGCTCCTCTACACGACACACATGCTCACAATGTCTACAAACTCAAATAACTTCACTGAGGTAAAGAAATAAATGATTTTCAAATAGGTTTGAGCTTGTTTTCCAATCATAACTGGGTGAGTGGTGTTATTCCCAAATCAACTCTACAACTGAAGATGCTGACAACGAAGCTGAGTGTTTTGTTGTACAGTGCCAGACATCAAGGAATCTATCAGACAAAAATTGATAAACTATTTCAGAAAAATGTCATGCCAGTCTTGCTTTTTGTCACAGTCTGGGATGTTGCGAAGAATGCTTTCTGTGGCCATCTCTTCAAAGAATTGGAAACAGTAAAAAAGAAAAAAAAAATTCAGACACACAAAGAGGAATAAAATAGAGCAGACTGACAAATTCAGAACAGAAGTTCAGAGGTTTTCCATTTCCAAGAAGATCACAATGGGTGCAGCGAGAGCATTTTCATGAAATGGAGGAATTACTATAAAATTGTATTTCTGTGAGAAAATATTATCATAGGTAATGACAAAATCACTCCCAATTAAAGTAAAATAGTAGTGTAAAATAAATAACAGTTATTTTGCCCCCTTCTACACTGCCATATAAAATCCAGATTATCTGCTTTGAACTGGATTAATGGCAGTGTAGACTCAAATAACCCAGTTCAAAGCAGATAATGTGGATTACCTGCATTGATGATCTGGATTATATGGCAGTGTAGATCCAGGTGCACCTATATTGTAGAATAAATGTCGTTTGATGCCATTTAACTGCCATGGCTAAAAGCTATGGAATCATAGCAGTTGTAGTTTTACAAGGTCTTTAACTTTGTCTGCTGAAGAGTGCAAAGTGCCTCACCAAACTACAACTCCCATGATTCCATAGAATTTACTGTTAAACTGGGGCAAACTGCATTAATTTTGTAGCATAGATGCAACTGGGGAAAATAATGCATATCATGCAAGCCATCCAACTGTAATAATTGCAACTGTTCACAAAGTTAATGCCATATGATTTCTTTGAAAATTTTCAGAGAAACTATTTGCTTGACCTAAATGTTCTAGTTTTGTTGATAATAAGTTGTTGATTATCTTGGGTTTATTCTGATGGCATGGGTGAATTGTGTTAATGATTAAGAAGATCCCTTGAGGGTCCTTCTCATCCCCGAGATCTTGACCTATTTTTTTCTCTTTCCACCTGCTTGTCATTGGTCCAGGGATGAGCTCAGCAGTTAAACCACTTGTATATATTGCATCTTTTGGGAAAGTTCAAGCACTTCCTTTTCTCATTGAAAATGATTCTTCTTGGCAGTGCCTACGAGCTTCTCCTAAAAATGTGTTTGCTCTTCTGGCAAAAGAAAGAGGCCCATTGTTTATCTAGGCTCACCGAAGAAAGCAAAGCAAAGCAATTATTTCCAGATGGCAGTTTGAGAGAAATGTAGCTCATTGAGGTAGAAAACCGGACTCTAGAGAGAAATAATCATGGATTTTGGAATCTCTTGAAACCTGAGGAGCAATCACATCATTCCCTAGCGACTGAACTGCTACTGAGTCAGTTTACAACCAACAGCAATTCCCAGCCAGTAGTAGAGGGTTTACTATGGAGAGTACCTAGAGACCAATCACACCAAGGTATGTATGATTAGATAATATGTGTCTTCATTTTCTCTCAGAAGCCTCTCACTTTTCTTTTATTTCTGTGGTACCTTCAAAGTTTTATTAGTGGTAGCGTAATTGGGAAATGGTGGTTGTTAGTATATTTTCAGATTTAAACAACATCTAGGGTGCCCATTGTATTGAATGATCTCCTTGTAGTTCATGATTTAAATAGAAAAAGGCACTCCAGATAAACTGAAAGATACATAAACCCATGGGCTTTAGCCAGTGTTTATCTAAAGATAAAATCCAGGATCCTGGAAAGTGCAATGTATAGCAGATGTTATGGATTTCTGTAAAAATCTATTGCCATTGTCCTGTAAGATGGCAATTCAATCATTTTGGGGAAAGGGGTGCAAACTAATATGAATACAGACATGTTTATGAAAATCGTATTTACTTTTCTGACTGTAGCCACCAATACAAAGATATAGAAGCTGATGATTTAAGACTTGCTCACACTATCCTGTTGTCTCATCACAATCATGTTCTTTAAGCAAATGGAAACATACCTTTGTTGCAATGGTCACTTTCTCCGTCACAGTTGTGCAACTGTGGCATTCTATTGATGCAAATTTTAAAGATCAATCTTTTGCACAGTCTCAATTCTAGTAGTAGCAGTAATAATAGTAATAATAACAATAATTTTGTATTTGTTGTCCACCTCCCCTCAGAGCTCAAGTTAGGGAACAACACAGTTAAAATACATTATCATAATAAAATATATTCAATAAAATGTATATATTAAAATGTATTTCTATAAAATACACATATTAAAATACATGAAACAAAGATAAAAAAAAAATACAATAGACAATATGTGAATTTAAATTTTATAGGCCTGCCAGAAGAGATAGGTCTTCAGTTGTATCTTAAATTCTGACAGTTGATTTAGATGTTGAACCTCTTCCAGCAGTCATTCCACAGTCTCGGGGCGGCCAATGTAAAGGTCCTCTGGAGGACAGATGCCAGTTGGATTCTGGCCAGCTGGAGTAGATGCCCTCCAGAGGACTGCAGTGTCCAGGGAGGATTGTATGGGAGGAGGCGATGCTGTAGGCTAGGCAACCTTGAACCAAACTATGTAGGGCTTTAAAAGTTAAAAGTTAAAACTGATACTTTATACTTTACCCAGAAACTAATTGGCAACCATGGAGTTACTTTAATATAGTTGTAATTTGCTCCTACCCATATTTGCCCAACCCTGTACCTTCCCTCCTATATTGTAGCAACCACACACTCAAGTGTTTTGAGCATTCTTGCAAAACGCTCCTCCACTTTGCAATGTCGGGACTGCAGCAGATGGACATTATCACAACAATGAAAAGTGACTGAAGAACAGTGGTATTGGATTCATTGAGGGGTTTACATGTCGGTGCACTGGTGGCCCCCCGACTCTGGAACTCACTCCCTAAAGATATCAGACAGGCCCCCACTTTGGCAGTCTTTAGGAGGAGCTTGAAAACGTGGCTGTTCCAGTGTGCTTTCCCTGAATAAAGGAAATAATGCCCTATCTTACCAATTTCCTTCTATATGTCATCTGAAGCACTTTATCTATCCGTTGGATTGATTTCCCTACATCATTCTCTACAACTCCCATGTCTAGACATACCCTACTCTGTACACACCTAGTGTTTTAAAATTTTGATCTTTTACATCTGGCCTGGCCATAGTGTTTTAAATCTCTTGGGTGTTATTGCTTATATGTTTAGTTATATTATTTATATTGTTTTACTTGCTTGCTTGCTTTGGTGATGTACTGTTGTATTTGTATTTGACGGGCTTGGCCTCATGTAAGCCACCCGAGTCCCTTCAGGGAGATGGTGGCAGGGTATAAATAACGTTTTTTTAAAATTATTTTTATATGATTCAATCATGATTAGAATATTTCCCATAACATGTATTTATGTATTTATTTTATCTTAGCCAATCAGTATGTATTTATTTTATCTTAGCCAATCAGTTAACGACTGAATAATTCACACAGGATTCTTTGTAAACCTTTTTGGTGGGAGGAAGAGCTCAGTCATGAAGACAGAACAAGCCAATGTAATAAACTGTTCATCTCCATCATGGACTGTTTTTGTACCTGTCTTGTTGAACTGTGACACTCAAAGTTATTAGAGATAGCAAAGCTCTCAGTATTTCATTTCTCCAGGAAAGGAAATGCCAAAATGTGTGGCATAAATGCCAGTAATGCTGAAATGAACATTTTCCTTGGTAACATAGGAGATTGGGAGATGCTTTTCCTTTAATTTTTGTTTAAAATGATTGATCATGGTACATATGGAAAATCTCTTGTTTGTATGGTTGCCTCGAGGAGCTGTCTCCTAACCTCAGATTGCTTCAGTTATCAGGGATGTTTCCTAGCCATTTTTATCCCTTGCAGGTAGCATTTGCCCCTGTTTATATTTAGTTTAGGGATTCATGTACTACCATATATTAAAAATAGGTCCCTCAGCACCATATTCATACAATATGCATTATTCATAGAGTTTATCTCAGGTTTTTTTTAAACTAGTAGGTTACATTATGTTATTATCTTAGAACGCATGTTTTAACAGGAGTCAAAAAACTGTTTTGCCCATCTACCATATCCTGTAGCATATCTATCTATCTATCTATCTATCTATCTATCTATCTATCTATCTATCTATCTATCCTCTGTGCATAATGAGTACTTTAAAAACAAAAGAACCAATGAATGAAATCACACCAAATTTGGCAACAAAACATCACACAATACAAGGAGTGACCATCACTCAAAAATTATGATTTTGTCATTTGGGAGTTGCAGTTGCTGGGATTTATAGTTCACCTACAATCAAAGAGCATTCTGAACTCCATCAACAATGGAATTGAACCAAACTTGGCACACAGAACTCCCATGACCAACAAAAAAAACTGATACTGGAAGGGTTTGGTGGGCATTGACCTTGAGTTTTGGAGTTGTAGTTCACCTACATCCAGAGAGCACTGTGGACTCAAACAGTGATGGATCTGGACCAAACTTGGCACAAGCACTCAATATGCCTAAATATGAACACAGATGGACTTTGGGGGAAATAGACCTTGACATTTGGTAGTTGTAGTCACTGGGATTCACAGTTCACCTACAATCAAAGAGCATTCTGAACCTCACAAATGACAGAATCGGGGCAAACTTCCCACACAGAACACCCATGACCAACAGAAAATACTTAAGGTCATCCAATTCAATTCCCTTCATCAGGGCAAGAAAATGTAATCAAAGTCCTCCTGACAAAGAGCCATCCAGCCATAGATAGATAGATAGATAGAGAGAGAGAGAGAGAGAGATATTCACAGACACACAGATATAGTATCATAGATTTGAAAGGGACCCTTAAATAAGGACAATGATATGTTACATGTTCCAGGGTGGGCAAACCAGACACTCTCCACATCAACACTGACAAAGAAACAGCAAGAAATACTGTTTATCCACAAGCATAAAGAAATTCCATATTTTAGAAACCAACACTTTCTCATTATTTTATTTTCCAGATCAACAGACTGGGCCACAGCAACGCATGGCAGGGGACGGCTAGTTCCATATAAAATACTTTGAACACTTAAAAAACCCCAAGTCCATCTACATTACATGACAAATGTACTTCTGATTAGGAATAGTAAGTATCTTTTAAATTCAATGTGGCAGGGAAATGAAAAAACCAAATTAATATTGTGTCACAGGCATAGCAGTTTGGAGGTAGCATAGGCAGGAAAGCTACTGCAGCATGTGAAGTATTGTAGCAAAGGAAAATATGGTGCCAATCCCTTCTCAATCAAATGAAAACTGGGGAGAAATCTGGAGAATGCACACAACTTTCTGAATCATTACTTAAATCTTGATTTTTAAAAATCTGGTGGAAATATCAAGCCAGTGTCTGAGTTCCAGAGCCTTATATAGCAGAATGATTAAGAGCCCTTCCACACAGCCTAAGATGGCCCCAAAATGCAACAGAGCAGGTTTACCACAATTTGAACTATGGACCTCATCAAATGCAGCCCCCCCCCCCCCCCCAATTTCTATATACTGTTGAAACACCTTACAGACGTAGTCTCACTGAGTCCATCATATGACACAAAACTACTTGTACCGGTCACTCATATGTAAACTGCTTAAAATCCGTCTGTAAACTGCTTAAAAAGTGTTTACAAACTAAGGATTATGGGGTCAGGGAGCAATCATCTTAAGAGCTCCCAGTTCTCACGGAAACGGAAGACACTTAATTTAACATGTGATGGGATCTGTTGGATTTGCCTGTGTTAAATCGCCTTAGTGACGTTAAAAAGTGGGTGTTTCTGTAGGCAATCTCCAAATGAGCATCAGTGCTCCTTTTCTTGCCAGTAATCCTCTTCCATGATACTTTTACATTATTTTTGGGGAAAATTTATTTATTTGTTAGGAATTGCACAATTCTGATATATCACCACTTAGTTGTTGCTACAGTCCCCTGTGTGATGAGGTGAATATATTAACTGGTTTCATTATAAATGCAATGGAACAAAACACTGTGGTAAAAAGAGGATTCCCCCACTTTCTCTCCCCCCTCCCCAATGGGATAAGGTCCTAAGTGAAATAATACAAGCTACAAGCTACAGACCATTACATGTAATGTTATTTGTTGCATCACTGGTGGTCACGGTGCCACTCTTAAGGGATGTTGGTTTCCTTAGCAAAGACTGAAAAACTCTGAAATGTCCTTCATCTCTCCTCTTTCCTCTTTAGCCAAGACCTGTGATCTCACTTGGCATAGTGAGACAGCTAGTGTGTAAGCAGGAAGGAGAAGGTACCATTGTCTTGTCCTAGAGTCTTGCATTTTCAGTCTGAAACATTGAGACTATCCATACTGCAAGATTATAGCAGTTTGATCCCCTCTAATTACCACAGCGGCATCCTATAGAATCCTGAGATGTATAATTTCTCTGACAAAGATTATTATAAATTTCTCACAAAACCATAAATCCCGGAATTGCATAGCATTGGGCCATGGCTATTAATGTGATATAAATTCCTATAATTCTGCATTATGGACACAATATTTGCAATTTGTTTCATAAATATCAAGTAGAAAGAACATATTGTAACTAAAAAAAAAATAACTTTCTGGCCTTTCATCACACAATTTAGTGCAAATATTAAGTCACAAATAGTGTTCAATTTAGCAAGCATTGCAGAATGTCATGCCACAGTCTAATTCCTAGATTCAAGAAGGACTTCAGTCCTGTCATTTAAGGGCCCTTCCACACAGCCATATAAGCCACAATATCAAGATACTTAATCCACAATATCTGCATTGAACTACAATATCTGAGTCTACACTGCCTTATAATGTAGTTCAACGTGGATTTTATACAGCTGTGTGGAAGGACCCTAAGTTTCTACAATCCAGCACACCACAGCAGTTATTTTTTTGGACTATAATCCCCTGACATCCTTTTTCTCTACTTAGCACAACCATGAATAGCGGAGTGGGTTGTTGTTCCAAAAGGAAGAGCAGCTTGAGGCTATGGATAGAGCTTTCCTGCCACTTCCATTACTTTGCTATTATTTACTTGCCTGTGTGGAGCAGCAGATGTTTTTACTAAGAGCATATGTTGTAGTGATTGAGTCTAGTCAGCTCCTGGGAGACTTTCTTGTACAGTGAGTTAGCTATGTGCCCTTTGACTTCCATGCTAGGAGTCTCTTCTTTTTGCTGTGAAAAAAGATTTTATGTGAGAATGAGGCCAAAGGCTTCTCTATGATCTCATTTCAAACAGTAGTTCTTATAATTCACACACTTTACTTTGTGGACATATTTACTCAGGAACTTGTTTTAGTGGCATTCCTTTTGAAATATGGTTATTATGATCAGTACTGAAGGATTCTCTGATTATAGGATGTGTTTTACCCCAATTTTTTCTCCATTTGCTTTTTTCTGAAATGAATTTCTCCATGGTTGCTCTCTACAACTGACTTACTCTGCTTCATCCTTTGACAGCTGCACTCTTCTCCACCTGTATTTTAGCTTGCTGCTTGCTGTCTTCTATTATCTATTTCCAACCTGTTAGTTACTGACTCCAATCTATTCAATTGGCAGGCTTCCTTTGATCAGAAGAATCAAAAAGAAAGTGATACCTATGTAGCAAGAAAGGAAATGTAGGTCTTCATCTTGACTGCCCTTTGAACATCCTTAGGATCATTTGAACATTTCATTGTGCTGACTCAATCATTCTTTTAAGAGAAGTCCTCCCTGAGCTCAGAATGAGAAATAATTTGAAAAGGTAACTCAGGGATTTCTCTTCTATGCATAGAACAAGATCACCGCAGGTGATGGAAAAGACTTTGACCAATAGGCCAAGAATAGCTTAGAAGTATGTGCCTTTCCAGGGTAACCACATACCACCATTTTCTCCACTCCTCAAACTCAAGTATTTACTTTTTTTTTGCTTTGGTTAATTTTAGTGGCGACATATATCTGTTTTCATGCCATATTGGATTGATGACAGAAGCAACTGAATATGTTCCTATCCTTGGAGCTTAAAGTTCATCTGAACTGAATGTGGTTTACCTTTTGAATAGAAATCCACAGGACTGTTCTGTACAAATAACTCTTAGTCAACCTGAATTTCAATAAATCCTTCAAATACAGAGTGTTTCAAAAAGATCGACCCAATTTGAGATCTGATTCTGATTTGTTTGCTGAGGCGCACGTCTATGATAATGATTGTTTTTGACTTGATATATTGTATAATGTGTTTTTAATTGCCTTTCTGATGTTGTTGTGTTAACCTTTACTATGTAAACCGCCTTGAGTCGCCATTTCAGCTGAGAAAGGCGGTATAGAAGTAAAGCAAATAAATAAATAAATAAATAAATCTCTATAGCTTTCCAACCATGAACCACCCCTTAATGAAAGAAAGGAGCATAGTGTTTCAAGTGGCATTCTAAAAGAGTTTGTTGTTGTGACTTGGTTTCTGTTAACCACCCTTTGTTTCTATGCTCCAAATATGACAAGGTATGGATTAAATACAGGAATCCCAATTTTTGCAGTGTTCTCAGTGACAAGAGTGTTATAAAATTCCATACACCATGAAAAATTCTTATCCATTGTGATGCTGTTGCAAGTTTTGTTCTTGGGATAAGTAGTGTTGAATCATGTTTCTCTTTTTTTTATATCTGTGGCTTTCTTTGTTTTGGTAAACGTAAATCTCCATAACCATTTGGGAAATGGGATTCATAACCTTTTTGGAAAACCACCGATCACTGGAAATACATGATCTTGTTAGAAGTCACAACCTTTTGAAAAATGATGTTCACCAGCATTCATGCAAGGCAATTAGGTTTCTCAGCTGTTAAACCAATGTACCTAGTTATGATTTTGAACTGCTAGGGACAAAGATATGCCAATGCACAAAAACATATATTCAGCAGAGTTTCAGAAGTGTTCTTTCAGTTGCCCAAAAAAAACTACTCTCTCTTAAAATATGTTTGTCTTTAAATCATGCTCTCAAGAGACAAAAGTAACAGAATTGGTTTACTCACAAAAACTTCATGTATTCAGGAGCTTTGCTTATAAATTGAGTTACAATAGGATTTTGAATAGTTTCTCTGTGTAAGTAACACAGGGCATCTTCCTTAGAAATAATAGTCCAGTCCAATGGAGCCTAATGGCTTCTATTCTCTCTAAGAATCTAATAGCTTCAGATAACTAAAGTGGAGTCTTAGTCCTGAACATACCCAGTTCTGATCACATGGTCTGCAGCCCCTCCCACAACAAAGAGTTTAGGTAAAATTGCAAACCAATACACACATACAATACAGTAACCAGTTATATACATAAGAAATAACTACTGGAAGCTTGAAAAGGTTGCTATTTCCAACATTTTTGTTATACATGTCTATGCTGTGATTTTGTTAGTGTATGCCAATAAAACCTGTTGTTGTTGAATTTCAAATGATTACTTCTAGATGCCTCTCTCAGCACACAAACAGACCTGAGCCTCAGTCAATTGCAAGATGGCGACTCCGCAAAATAAGAAGTTATGAAATATTGTCCATTTGTTGAGTTGTTTTTAAATTTTATTTCTGGCTCAAAATGGTTAGAAAACTTGATAACTCATTAAACCATTTGTAACCTATTGTGTAGTTGTCATGGTAGAGTTTAATCTGGAGATAAAAAGATAGTGCCTTGTAATCACTGGGAGCCATGCTTGCCCACATGCCAAGTGTCTACTAGTTCCGCCTTCTCTCCTATGTATAAACAAACAAAGCCCACATATTGAAATTTTTTACATTAAGACGATTTTTATGCTACAGCTTTCAATCTGATATGCTAATAAATGAAGATCTTCTGAACCACAGAGAGCAGAGAAGTGTATTTAAATAGGTACTGCTGTAGGCAGACTAAGCACGTCTAAATACCATAATTATCATGGATATGTATATTGATGAATTGATTTCCATTATGGCATTTCTATGCCACCCACTTTTTAAAGGGAAACATGCTTATTTATTGTAGCACAAACATACTGTCTCTTTCAAACAGAAGCCATGTCAGCTCAAATTTTCTCAGCTTTTAAATATTAGTCTACTCATAGGGCCAACTGTAGAATCAGCCAAAGCTGAGAGCAGCAGCAAAAAGGCTTTGTGTCCAATGAGATTGTGGCTTGGTTGGGAGGCATTTGCACTATACAATTATAACAGTAGGATTGTACTCTAACAGTCAAGACCGCATCCTTTGGCATTCTAAGATTTGTAGTAGGGCGAGTCAATGAAGCTCTTTAGCTGAGAATTCTCCCCCCCCCCCTTCCTGAAACTGCATTATATTGTGATTAGCCACCTTTGCAAAATAGGATGCATTTGTTTTGAGTAGGCAATTAATACCTATTCACTTTACAAAAAAAATCTATTCCCAGTGGAAGCAAAAATTGTGAGTAAAGATTTGTTGACATGGATCACTACAGCTGCCTGTATTTATGAGAGGGGATCTCCTTGCAGTCTTAGCCATGGGAACTGTGATGATGAACAACTGCAAATGTTATTGCTTCTCCCCTGGCAGGCTCTGCATTTGCTCTTCACTTAATGTGAAATAAAGAAAATCCCAGTTTGGTGGTTAGCTCTGTTTTTACCCCAGAAGAAATCAAGTGCTTAGCATCAAAACCACTCCTTAACTGACCTGGTTAGAAGAAAATTGTGCTTCATTACAGGCAATGGAAAAAGGAGTCAGGTTACAATTATATAAACATTCACCTCTTTAGAGGCAAATCTTATTGCTGTAAATGAAATATATGACATAATTATGCATAGTGAATTATAGAATTTAGTATGCTATAGTGTCAAAGTCATACTATAGCATAGTAAATTCTATAGTTCCCTGTGTATAAAGGCTTTTTTGACTCAGAAAAAGGCCTATTGATTTCAAAATTTCCTTTAAAACCATTATGCAATCTTAATGATACTAACCTGGCCTTGAAAGCACTAGGGAACAGTGACAGTGGTGTAAAGATACCACAAATATGGCAGAAAAACAGCTGAACAGGTGCACAATGAAAGCCTACTTGGAAATGACCTCAGCTTGGGAGGAAGGGGAATTCTGTCGTCCCCATCCCTGATGAAGTTTTATTTCATTTCTGGCAATGTATTAAGTGTATGGTTTTGAGAAACCATTCTCTCCTTTCTCTACCAGCATCACTTTATAGACTTGCAGGTGAGCAATTAGGAAGGGAAAACAAAAGCAATTTGATTAAACAAATAGGTAAATATATGCATGCATTGCAGGAATCCAAACCACTCCCACCTCTGCAGCTGCTGTGTGTATGTGACTAGGCATAAACAGGTGCAGTAAATGTGCATGTACATCCCCTTCTATTGGCATGGCAAAGTAATAGGGTGTGAGATCAACAAAAAATATTTCAGTACTAAATTGGGGGGGGGGGGCATTTCTAAAGCATTTCTAAAATAATAATAATTATTTCCTCATTTTTAGAGCTATTGGGATGAAACTTGTTACAATTGTAGATCACATTTACCACTGTTACCCCCCCCCCCCAAGTTTCAGCTGTTTGTGGTTCAAAAATCCCTTCATAATTCAGCCTTTGGAGAAGTGCAATAGAAGAATATGGAATATGTGCAATGAGTATTGGAATGGCCCCAGATTACGATTGTGGATGGTATGGCTTTTAATAATGGTTGTAATGTTTTTAACTGTTTTAATGTGTATTAATTTTAATCTTAATTTAAATGTGTACTTTAATTCTGTGTTTCAAAGGCATTGAATAGTTGCCTATGTGTAAAGCCAACTTGAGTCCCCTTCAGGGTTGAGAAGGGCAGGGTATAAATATGGTAAGTAAACAAATAAATCATATGTTATGACTCTTACGAAACAGAACCAACATACAATGTACAAATGACTTTTTCCACAGCCCTACTAAGTAATGTGGCTTTCCACACTACATTCCAGGTGGCTTCCCAAGCTGATTTCAAGTTAGATTAAAAACTGGTGTGTTTGGCAGTAAAGGGGTCAAATTGGAGCTTGGATACTATGCATGACATGGGATTCAGACCTCAGATACATTCAGTCTTTGTTACCATTAGCAAAGAAATGTTATAACCCAGATGAAGTCAACTGGGACCATGCCCTTCTGATTCTAAGCAGCAGCAAAAAAGAATGTATTAAATTGAAGATTCTTAGAACTGAAGTTAATCCTAATAAGCAATTCCAAGTAGTTGCCTTTTGCATTTAAATTTGCTCGTATTAATTCCTCTAAGGACATGAAACTACTTCTTATTGTAATCAGCGCTTGGTTTTGCAAAACCGAACTGGTTGGTTCAGCAACAGAGGTTTCTCCCTCCCCAAAGCAGTGCAATTTAAATCAGTTGGTCAGTCTAAGGTGTTGTTTTAAAGAATCATAGAAATATAGTCCTGGAAGAGACCTCAAGGCATATCACAAAAAACATTTAATCAAAGCTCTTCTGGCAATTTATCATCCAGACTCTGTTTAAAAACCTCCCTCACCATCCATATTCAGCAGTCTTAAGTAGGCACTGAAACAGAACTCTGGGTCTCCTCCTCAAAATCCCCCCACTAAATGCCCACAGAAAACACCCCTGTTGATCTTTGCTGATTGCAGAGTTTCAGGAACTGAAGCTAGAGAGAGGGGGGGGGGGGTAGTAATGGCTGGGAAGCTGGATCTCAGCAGATCCAGCTTCCCAGACCATGTGGTCTTGCAGACAACCTGGGCTACACAATACAACAATAGAATTCTAACAAACACACAACCACACTTCCACTCAACTGACACAGTCAGCCTTAATCCAACACATAGAAATTTACCAAAAACACAACAGGACACTAATGAGCAAACAAGAAAGTAAGCCAGCTTCCTCCCAGTGCACACAAACAGAAAAAAACAACCTTAATTCAACTAATTATCCCCAAAGGATCTCTGGGCTGGGGTTGTTTAATGTAACAGATGCAAGCTCATCTTATGCTGTCTCTTCCACCACACCGTTCCCAAACACCCTTTGTGGCTTTCCTTGTTAGCCAAGCTCCTAACTGGGACTGGTGCTTTTGGCTGCTACTCTGTTTTAGTTTCTCAAATGAAAATATGTACATACACATATGCAAACACTCACAAATGTTTCTTTCTTTCTCAGAAGGGAAAACACTGTGATTTCCCCCTTTATTTTTAAGTGTTTTTGTCAGCAAAACCCTTTTTTGGTGATTTGATTATGAGCTCATTAACTCCAGGCAGTTCAAGTATTGTGGGAAAGACAGAACACCAAAGACTGTGGCCACACATCAGAGAAGCCGATCCCCACAGTCTGCAGCAACAGCATCCAAAATCTTTTGTCAGGCGGTCCTGTGACACATGAAGGGAAACTGTTGCCACAGCACAGTTGGAAATAAAAGGGGATGGTAGATAAAAATGATGCCCAGTTGAGCTTTAAAAAAGATGGTGTTTCCTGCGAAGACAGAAGCTTTACTTTTCCTCAAAGAAAAATGGTTTCATTAACACTTGGAGAAGGCCATCAGCAAAAGCTCAAAGCAAAAGCTCAAAGCTTTGTATCCTGTTAATTTTCCCTCTAGAATTTGATGGAGACGCCTTCAGACACTTTGTTTCTACCAATACAATTTCTCTGTGGTTTCAGCATCAGTGAAATCTGCTTCAGATTTTAATTTGAACTTTCAAGAAGTTATCCAAGGTCCTGAACCCAATCCACAAGTTTGGACTTTAGACCACAGCAGGATCCTCACCCTCCACTCTGTTGGAGCATGCAAAAATCGGTTGGTGAGCGTGTTAACTGAAAATGCAAAGCACAAAGCTGATAGGCTGGGCCATGCCCGAGAGGCTAGCTGAGCCTAGGAGTTTTGGCAGCAGTTATAAGTTTAGGTTTTCTGTGCAGGGAGCTTACCAAGTCAGTTTGAATTTTTGCTTCTGAGTTGCTGGAAGAAAATTTTTCACATGGGTACCTAAGTACCATTTGAATCTCTCTCCAAGAACACTGTGTGAGTCAGTGCAACTGTTCACATGATTGTATATATGTTGCTCTGCATAATAAAGAGGAAAACATCTTATTCTTTACTTATCATATACGTGGTATAGCTTTTCTCTAGCAAGACAGTGTGTGGATTGGTAAAGATGTGAACTATGCATAATTTTCATTCTGCCACACACTCCACAACATGGGAGCCACCAGCCACCACTGTGTCCAACAAGATAGCAAGCCCAGATTTGTCCAACACATCTGACAGAATTTTCCTATATTGTGGGGATGAGAAATACACGTCCTTCCATAATAAAACTCTCAATCTCTGTCTACCATGACAAATGATTATGGAGTTCATTCCTAGGGAGATTTCAATCTATAATGTTATAGTGTGGGAGTTATCAGCACAGGGAGAAAGCAAGAGGGATGAAGGAGAGAGAGCCGGACAACAGAGGAAAGAGACATGGGAGTTTGGGCTAAGTTTCAGTTTGCAGAGTTAAGGCAGTGGTTTCATAGTGGAAAAGAAACTGAACAAAGACTTGTGAAGGAAAAGGGAGAGGTAGAAACACATATATGTTGGTGGAGCAAGTTCTGAGTTCAGCCTTCACCTTTAACTGTTTGAGAAAGAAGGATGTTCCATTTAATGTGTCAATATGCATTTTGAATTCTTTTAAATTAATGTCCTAACTGAATTGGCTCTTGAATGCATTTAAATGTTTGTACTGTTTAGCTATTTCATTTTAACTTATTGTGATTTGCGTTTTGAATATGCATTTTGGATTTTTTAAAATTAATTTCCTAACTGAATTGGCTCTTGAATGCATTTCAATGTTTGTACTGTTTAGCTATTTCATTTTAACTTATTGTGAGCAATTTCAGGGCCCCATATTTTGGAGAAAAGCAAAGTATGAAACAAATCAAATTAATAAATAGTGGGCAAGGAAGAAGAAAAGACTGAATCCTTTATGGGGGCAACAGAGCTTCGTGATGCATGAAATAGATGTGACAGCAATGTTCATGCATGCATGCATATGTGTGTATGTGTCGTGATAATTTTTCCCTATGATTTCCTCTCATGTGTCTGATCAATATGCTTATACAACTTGTATGTATATGTGTGCATGTATGGATAGGGTTTTTAAAAGCTCACATGAAAAGCTGGAGACGATTTATTATCCAACACACATGGACCTCACCTATTTCTATTAAGGAAACTGAACAACTTGCCCTCTTGCCCTCATGTTTGGAAATACATTGACCTTTAAAACTGAGATTTTACTACTCTA
Organism: Anolis sagrei; assembly: GCF_037176765.1. Lineage (NCBI taxonomy): Eukaryota > Metazoa > Chordata > Lepidosauria > Squamata > Anolidae > Anolis > Anolis sagrei. Next base: position 67,689,101 of record NC_090022.1, on the reverse strand, counting down.
TCTTGTTGTCATTGTGTAGTTTTATATGATATTTTATTGATACTTTCTTATCTCTTGAGTGGTTTTTCCATAGATTTTGCTTTTATTGTGTTTTTTAGTTCATGTTTTTAAAACACTCTTGAACTTTTATAAGAATTTGGCATAAATATTGAAATGAAAAGAAAGAAAAGTATCTTTGCTAAAGCATCGTGATTCGCCATTTTAGTTCAATTGTCTTTGAGAATTGTCTATGACAAGCCATTAGTAGAAATGGGAAAAGATGAATTCTTTTAGCCGTGCAACAAGAAGAGGGCTTAAAATATGGAATTGGTTTTTGCCAGTTGAAGATTAAAAATCTTTTACAATGAGGAAAGTCCTAAGCCTCTGTTCAAGATCTAACTGTTGTCATAATGACCAAATCTCAAGATGTTTCTTCAAAGAATTACTCCCTGGAATATGCGGTGCTATTGCCACCTGGTATTTTATGAAGTCTTGAAATACGCGTGTCTGAAAAAGAGTGTTATAGCACAACCTTACTTCGTGATTCATTACTTCTGTCATCCATATATATGTTCCTTTTATATATCCATATCGTTACATCTCAGGGATTTCCCCAAGCACAACAATGTGAAAGATGATGAAAAGAGTTTTATGTGTGTGCAGCATCTCTGCTACAATCTGGAACTTGACTCTGCTTGTGAATTCTATGATGTGAAATGTATGTATGCATCACCAACCCTTGTGATGATTCAGTAGCTACTGCAATATGTTCTGCATTTTTGAGAGAGATACGAATAACAGCTTTAAGAGCAGAAGAATTCTCTGGTGTGTGTTTAACCTCAGGGCTATTACCATTTCCTTGCTTAGCCAAATGAATGTGATAGAAAAACATTTACAGTTGCCCGAGGATTCATCTTTCGAGTGTTGTAGAAGTATTAGAGAAACATGCCTTTGATTTATGCTGATAGGCTCGAGTAGGAGATACATTTCCAATTAGCAGCTGGGATTTTTTGATTTAGAAGGGAACATATTGAATGAAGCAGACCTTGATCATTATCTAGTTTATTAAGATATATGTTTGGTTCAGCAGCACTGAATAAAATTCAGTCCTTGATATATTGGATTGTGTAACTGATGTGCCAAAGAAAGAGGCACTATTTGATGTATCACACCTGTATCAAGCACAGATTAATAGTATTGTCAGATACAGTGAAATTTCAAACTGATGAGCCTATTTTAAAATCTGAACACCTAAACTGAGAAAATCACAGATAACCCCATCCTGCAATTAATTATATACCCACTTTTACAGTTGATGTGTCAAAGCCAGTGTGTGGATTGTTCTTAACTTGCTCTCGGTTATTTATAGAACTGTTTTATGGGCCAGCATGCTCTGTGATCATTATTATTCCCATTTTACTGATCAAGAAAGGCACTGAAGCTGGAGAGAATGGGATGCATAATAGGTCTGCAATGAAATTGGTTTGAACCCAGATGTGGAAGATAAATGCATTTCCAACTCCTCCACTTTTGAAGGTTTTACTTTTGAGGATTTGATTAAAATATTGCCCTTCCAGGGCTATTCTATGATCAAGTTCCACCAAATGTTGGTTATAGAGTCATGATGCAGCACCTAGAGATTTCTAGAGAGAACACCCCTCTAGGAATCTCTAGGTCCTCCAGTCTGGTTACCATCTGACTGGAGGACCTAGACTGGTATTGGAGGATTTAGAGCAGTGTTTCTCAACCTTCCTAATGCGGTGACCCCTTAATACAGTTCCTCATGTTGTGGTGAATCATAATGTAAATATCTGATATGCAGGATGTGTTTTCATTCACTGGACCAAATTTCACACAAATACCCAATATGCCCAAATTTGAATACTGTTGGGTTGGGGGGAGTTTGATTTTGTCATTTGAGAGTTGTAGTTGCTGAGGCTTATAGTTTACCTCCAATCAAAGAGCATTCTGAACCCCACCAACGATAGAATTGGGCCAAACTCCCCACACAGAACCCTCATTGCCAACAGAAAAGACTGTGTTTTCTGATGATCTTTGGCGACCCCTCTGAAACCCCTTTGCAACCCTCTAGAGGTCCCGATCTCCTGGTAGAAAAATGCTGACTTAGAGGCAATATTTTAATCAAATCCTCAAAAATCATAATGACTCTAGAATTTGTTCTTTAACATTAAACAAAATTCTTTCAGTTTTGTAGGAGTCCAGTGCCCCTAACTCCAGCAAATGTGGGCAGCTGACCTCATTAGCTTTCAATGTTCTTTCCTTTCCCTTTAAACAGGTAATTGAATCCTGGACTAAACATGTGCTCCACCACTGTGCTGCTTTTTCTCCCACAGAGTTGTGAGTAGTTAAGCTTAGCATTGCTGACAAGAATTATGTCCACTGCTGATCTTTCTGACCTACAAGAACCATTTTATGTACCACGCTGACACTAGCATGTGGCTGCCTTTTCATTAATGGTTGTGTCTTAATCATGCCTCACGGTGTATTTTAAGGGCTACCATGAAGATTTTAATTGGTTCTTTTTGTTTTAGGTTTACAGAGCACATTGCTTTGTGGTGGTAGTTTCATTTGCCTTGAAAGGTTGTGAAAAATGCCTTAACAAGTAAATAACAACCAAATGTTGTTGTATAAGAAGAAGCAGTGTCATGTGAATCACTTTCAAGATGATGAAAATATATCCATAATTAAACAAGAAAATTAGAGTATAATTTTCTCTATTGGGCTGGTAACTGTCAAATTGAGCTTTCAAGTGAGTCGGAAAAATGCACATCATAAGATAGCCATAATTTCTCACTTGGATTATTATCAACCTCATGACACTTGCATTTAAAAAACCTTCCACATGTTGAGCAATAGGGTCTCATGCCTTACATCACATGCAGGGATGTACATACACGATTTATTGCTGGATCCAGCGAGAAAATGCACCCTACTTTTATAAATTCATAAATCCGAAGTTGGATGTGTCCCCTTATTACAGCTGCAGCATTGTTTTGGTAATCTTACCCACCTTGTTGTGAGATGTCTATAAATCTGTGGCCTATAAATATGTACTTTCTTTATATAATATGCTGTTTCTGGCTTATTTTGTACAGCTCACAAATAAGCTGAGACATCTTTAAGACTTACCCAAAGTATATTTATTGATTATGAATCATGCTGCCACATTTTATTAACTCACTTTTGCATTCCTGGATCATTTGTCTGCATATTTCAGCTTTGGTTTTGTGACTTAGTAGGTCTGTGAATACACCTTAAGCCATGCTCATATCCTCAGCCTACTCCTCTCCTTCTGCCTCCCCACAGTTTTGTTTGTGTGTGATTTTGTTTCATGAGCCCAAATGAGCGCTGTCCTTGTGAAACTCAGAAAGCCTGTTTAACATCAAATACATGACTAACCAGCTCTTGGCCAACTTGTTTCTCAGGTTGACAAAGAAGAAAACAGCTGGTCTTCCAGCTGCATCCTGACAGGACTCATCAAATCTCATTCAGCTTGTGCAGAAAGGAAAAGTTCACAACAGTGTGGGGTAAAATCTCAAAGTGCATAGGTAATTGGACAGCAGGTGCAAAATGTAAAACAGCAGATCCTCATGAAATGTAGATGAACTCTGTGGTACTCTCGCTCTGAAAGCAACTTCAGCTCAGGGAATAGAGGAAGAAATTCAGTTCAAGGCCAGCTGTTGTAATTCCTAACTACACAGCCCTGTGTTATTGGTCATGGACTCTCTCCTCATTTTCCTCCAAAGACATAACATCTAGATGCATTTCAGTCTGCTTTCAGGCTTGAGTATGGCACTAAAAGAGTCTTCGTGTGCATCGGCATTCACACTAAGGATTTATGTGGTTTGACACCACTTTAACTGCCATGGATCAATGCTATGGAAGCATAGGAGTTGTAGTTACCTGCCAAATAGTGCTGGTACCTCACCAAATGACCACTTCCAGAATTCCATTGCATTGGGACATGATAGCTAAGGTGGTGACAACCTGCATTAACTCACAGTGTAGATAGACACTTTGTTGCATCGGGGAGTGTTTCACAGGAATACTCCCCTGGTGGTTTTCTTCCATCTCTCAGCATCTTTTGACACCACTGATCATGTCTTACTAGGGCTCCACTCCTATCTACATGGCAGGTTCCAGAGATTAGCATTGAGGAATTCCTGATCAGCCACATGATTATTAAGCTGAGGGGTACCCCAGATTTCAGCTTACGTTACAATTTCTATATGAAGATGCTGGGGCTGCAGTGACAAGCTGAGAGTCATCAGCAGATGCTCAACTTATTACTTGGGTCAGATGAGGCTTGAGTGCTGCAGTGGTCTGGATAAGGGCCACTGAACTGAAGATATATCCCAAAAAGATAGCCTGTCATCCCTTCATATTTGTGGATTTGATTATTCATGCTCTCTCCAGCAATCTCTAGGTACTCCAGTGTGATTCTATATTCAGCTTCAAGGGAAAGTTGAACATAGAACTGTGCTGGAAGACTTATAAATTCACTTAGTAGCGAAGGCTCAGTAATTTGGTCTGAAAGTGTAAATAACCAATGTGTCAAGGGGTAAAAGCAAAAGCAGACAAAGAGACTCTGTGCATGTCTCTTTAACACTACACTGGCTATAACACTTGGATACTACTTTAACTGCTTTGGTTCCATCCTATAGAATCCCAGTATTTGTAGTTTCATGAGGTATGCAGACCTTCTTGCCAGAAAGCTTCAGCAAACTGCAAATCATAGGATCCCATAAGAAGCAGCCATGCCAGTTAAAGTAGTATCAAGCTGCTATCATTTTAAGATGTCCCCAATGTGAGAAATATGTACTCTATGGAATAGTAATGTAACCCCTGGCAGCTCAGGCCCCTTCCACACAGCTGAATAAAATTTCACATTTTCTGCTTTGAACTGGAATACATGGCAGGGTGGACTCAAATAACCCAGTTCAAAACAGATATTCTACCTTGATTTTCTGGGTTATATGGCTGAGTGGAAGGGCCCTCAGTCTCATCTTCCAAGTCATTCTATCATTAGCTACCTTACTCAGGTCTTGAAGACTCAGGGCTTCCTTGAGTGAGTCTATTGATCCAAAATGTTTTCCATCTCACATATTGGTGCAGGATTGTGCTTGAAGAACAACAGAACATTCTCCAAGCATCTAGAAACACTATGTGAATCAATGAAAATAAACCTTGAATTCCCCCATTTCCCCCATGTGTGCTATGCCCACACAATGAGGATTTTTGGTTGTACTCCTTCCCCAGGGAATTTTACTGACACAAATCATCTTGCCAACAAGCAAAACCTCTCCTCAAGATGCAAAGGCCTCTTCAGAACCCTGCTTTCACAAGACATGTGGGATAGAAGGAGGAAGGTAATTTTTCCAGCAGGCAACAGGAAAAGTGATTCCTTCATTTCTTTTTCATCTTGTCATTTTCTACTTCAGGGTTTTATTCAGCAGCAGGAGACACACATAGCATCCCAACACTGCTCTGCAGATGCTTGCAATTCAAATCCTTATGGGATTAATTATACTCAGTAACTTTTGGTCCAATCTAGAGCTCTTTAAGTAGATATCTTTCAAAACTGGTTTGGTCCTTTTTAACTGAATAAGGCTAAATTGTTTTAACACTCTGACCCTAAACACATTTACTTGAAAATAAGTCCAGTGGATTTTAATGAAATTTACTCTCAAGGAAGCAAGTTTTGAGTTTCTAACTGAAAACCCCACTATTTAACTCAAATCACGTATAGATCAGGTCCTCTTCATGTTCACTTCTCAAGGTTTTCACTTCCGTGTTAACCACTGTTATTGTTATTCTTAGGATCTACTTCTGAAGCAGCTTTCACCTAAAGAATATTATACATATTTTGGGATAGTTACATGTGCTTGTTGGAAATAGCAACCTTTTTCAAGCCTCCACTAATAATTTGTTTGTATATGATTCTGTTTTCTTACTATATTATATATGTATGTTTTGAGATGCAGCTTTCCCTTTATTCTATGTTTCTTGAGTTTGTGGGAGGGGCTGCAAACTACATGATCAGATCTGGGACTGTTCAGGACTCAAGACTTCATTTTAGAATACAAAGATGTTATTAGACTTTGGACTGTTCAGAACTCATGTTGCTGTTGATTCTGTATTATCTGCACAGAGAAACTACTTCAAATCCTATCTGTAACTGGATTGACAAGTTTTGTACCTATATGCTGAATACATGAAGGTTGTGAGTAAATCAAAGACGTTATTTTAATGGTCTACTTTATTTTTGTCTCTTGAGGGCATGACATAGAAACAAGGTATTTTATGGGAGAGTAGATTTTTTTGGGCACTGAAAAGAATACTTCTGAAGAACTTCTATATTATGTGCATTGGCATAATCTGTTCCTAACAGATCAGACACAACTAGGTTATCAGTCTAACAACTGAAACCCAAATTGCCTTGCATAAGTACGTAAATGCTTCTATTATATTTTTATTAGTGTTAACCTTTTTGTCCTTCAACTTCTACATATGGTGCTACCCTGCTCACTTGACTTCATTGGGGGTCTCTCCTGCTAAACTATTATAGGATTACAGCTTTAAGCCAAATCTAACACTGTGGTAGTAGATTTCTAATACTATAAGAAAACTTTATTTCCCTCCTCCCAGTTCATAAATCAGTTCCAGAGAGTTTTACTCTCTTCCAGTGCTAGTTTTGGGTTTGCATAGATGCTTTAATAGGAAGGAATTGATCCCTCTTGAGTTCCTTTCACATAATTATAGCACCATGATCACACTTCAGCTGCCATGCCATTATCTTATGAAATCCTGGGATCTACAGTTAAGGTAAGGGTATTGGGAATTCTTAGCCTGAGAGGTTCTCTAGTGCCTCACCAATAGCCCCAGAATACAACAACCACAAAAAAACGATACCTTTATTGGCCTATCGAAATGCCCATTAAGCAGTGTTTTTCAGAATTCCATAGGATGTAACCATAGCAGTTAAAATGAAACCATATATTTGTGGTTCCACTTTAACTGCCATGTTGCATCCTATGGAATCCTGAAATATATTGCATAATATGTTTTGTGCGATTTCTGTGTGTGAAAATGGTTCTGAAGATAAATCCTGTTCCATCAGCAGAACCATCCTATGAGGTGTTGATCTTAATATTTGAACTCCAATGATGCACAAATGATGGAGAGGATTCAGAAAATAAGATGACTTGACATTTGACAAACAACATTACTTGAAAGAGTTGTACTTCAGCAACTATCTGTTATTCCATATAAAATAATTGCATATCCACTTTTTTCTAGCCTTGGCTCATTACTGAGCCCTTGGAGTGATTAGTTTTTCCTGCATACAACACAGTGTATCTTCACCTCATCTGCAGAACAAGCAAACAGGCTATTTATGATGGATTGAACTATGTATTTGACAACTTTTGGTTGTCCATAGACTGTTTAAGGACAGAACTTATTCTCATTGAGCCACACAGAAATGGTGCACCAGAAATATGCCATGAACCATATTGAGAAAAAACAATAGTTAGATGTACAAAAATAATGAGAAATGAGAATATGGATTCAATGAATGATTGAATGGCAAGAAAAGTAACACCACAGAATAATTAAAAACAGTAAAAAGTGAATAACAAACAACTTTACTATAAATCACAGACCACCAAAGAAAATATTATTTCCAGACACATCTTGAGGAGAATTTTAAAAAATCAACAGTAGCAAGACTGACTAATAAGAAGGGTTATTAAACACTGGGATATTAAATTTTTCAAGAACTCCATACTATAAATAAGTCCAAGAGAAAGGATGGTGTTAAATTAGCAATGGCTGCAGCTGTCAAGACTGCACTATACGAATACATCAAAGGGCTTAAACAAATCAAAGCCCATATGGTATTCCAAAATCCAAGATGGGAGGTGGACATCTGGTCAAAATACTGACAAGGAAGAGAGAACAACTCCCCACAAAAGTCCTTCTGAAGCTGGCATGACTGCTACTGAGTCCCCATAGGGTCATGGCTCAAAGCTGTACAAAAGCTGGGAAATAATGATATACTTGATACGCTAAACAGAAGAAAGAGAGTCATTGACAATTTACTGTGAAAAAACAAACAAATCCTATATTGGTTTTCATCATGTAAACCAGGGGTCCTCAAACTTTAAACAGAGGGCCAGGTCACAGTCCCTCAAACTGTTAGAGGGCCGGATTATAATTTGAAAAAAACACGAATGAATGCCTATGAACACCGCACATATCTTATTTGTAGTGCAAAAACCACTTAAAAACAATACAATAATTAAAATGAAGAATAATTTTAACAAATATAAACGTATTAGTATTTCAATGGGAAGTGTGGGCCTGCTTTTGGCTGATGACATAGGATTGTTGTTGTTGTTGTTGTGTGCTTTCAAGTCATTTCAGATTTTGTTTGACCCTGCGCGAGGGCCGGGTAAATGACCTTGGATGGCTGTATCCAGCTCCCGGGCCTTAGTTTGGGAACCCCTGATGTAAACAAACATCAGTTTTACGGATATCTGTGTAAGCACCATACTAGACTTGCCACAGTGTTCCTGTGTATTGTGTGTGTGTGTGTAAATCAACTTAAAGAAAATGGGATTTCCTCCTCTCTGCTGATACTGATGTCCCCTCCCAAAAGCAAATGTGATGTTAGACTGCATCAACAGGAGCATGCTGTGGTATCCAATAGTACTGCTTAGGTCAGATCTTGCCTGGAATACTGTATCCACATCTGGGCACCACATTACAAGAAGGCTATTGCAAAGCTGGAATATTTGGTATATTTATCTTGGAGAAGTCTGAGAGGTGACATGATACCCATTTTTAAATATCTGAAGGAATATCATGCTGAAGATGGAGCAAGTTTGTTTACTGTTGCTGTGGAACAGCCAGAGTGAGAACACCATCAGAGGGTACCATTCTTAGAGCTCCCTCAAAGCTGGCAGTGCTCATGGCCTGGTTCAACAAATAAGATCCAACTGTGTATTGCATAGTTAACTGTCATTTCTAAGCAAGGAATTAGCACAAATGTCATTGTGGGTATCTGTGTTAGATTTAGCTATTTATGTGGACTTCAGGTCATGACTTACTGCTAAGGATGGTGGAAGAATGAAAGAAGGTAAGCACCTATAAAGAAGTTGTTATTATTCTGCATGTTTGACAGACTAGTGACACATCATTCTTTCATGAGTGCTGCATACCAATATGAGGTTGCTATGGAATTGCTATAGTAAGCCTTTTTATGAACAATGGCAACAACATTTCAATATTCAGCCATTGTTCTCATAATGAATACTCAATACATGTCTCTGTGGGTACATACACACATAGAGACATGTGTATAGTAGCAATGCACACACTGAACGTGTCATCACAAAGGGGGCTTTGTTGTAACAGAAAGGGAAGAAAATCTATAAAAGAGCAAGAAATGAGTGTTTTTGAATAGTTGGGTCAGAATATGGTCATAGGCTAGATAGATGCCTGTGGTCTGATATACCAGATATTTGTAAGATTATTGTTTTCTTCTGAGATCCAGTTCATACTGTACACAAAAAGGAGAACTTTTTACTACTGCTTTGTAGTATGTTCAACCTCTTCTTGTCCTTTTAAGAAAAAAGATGCTTTATACCATTTGAATTCTCAGGGACTTTGTTTTGGATGACATAAATCAATCTTCCACTTATTCTCTACATGCTATATGTCAAATTGACTGTGCTCACACAGCGAGGAAAACAGACAAGGGCCTCAATGCTCAATTTCATCCCCACGATCCACTTATGAGGCTTGATGCTCAACAAAATAGCTACAGAATGCAGGTAGCCCTTCTTATAATGCCCTCCTGTATTTTTCTACCCAGAAATACCATGTCAATATATGTTTATATAACACCCATGCAAATATACATATGCAACCATATAGAATCATCGAAGGAAGTAGACTAAGTATGGGTCTACATGGACAAGAAAACCAAGATTCACCCAGAATTGACTTTTGTCTGTCCCCATAATGTCTGACTACTTTTGATGAGTATCACAGAAGTTCCAAGGTCAAACTGGCTTTGTCATGCTTTGGTCAAAGTTGGGGAACACTTCAAAGTTTGTTGGAAACTGGAGTATCCCATAGTTTTAGGGCAGTCTGGCCAGCTGGACTAAGTTCAATTCAGACCAGTCTACTGACCAGATGGGGTGATCCCCATCCCTTCTTCTTGTTTGCATGAGTACTTCTACTAATGTTCGAATGGGATGTCCTGATAGCCATGGGCTTGCACAGGCAGGGAAATGGTGAGGTGACAGTCCAGTGGGATCAATATGGTCTCAGCCAGAATGGACTATGCAGCCACCAATGCAGTTCTGCTGTGAGCCTGGCCACATTTTGAACCAATCTAGGTCATTTTTTCCCAGAGTGGCCACAAATTTAGCAGCCATTGTAGACTCACCCTTTGTCTATGGAAGGATACGCTACAATTTCTTTCTTTCAGTTAATCTCAAATATGGTAGAAAATCCTTATATTCCTGGCTAACTTGAGTACGTCTTTGCATTTCACACATAATTAGTTTAGTTCCCCTTGTGATTGTGAAGTTTTTCAATTTCAAATCCAGCTTTTGAATGTTTCAAGCTATTATCATAGCTTGGTCCAAGAAAAAGGAGTTGGCACTCTTTCTTCTAATGTGTCAACCTATGGGAAGATGCAGCTGATCACATAAGCAGCAGACACTGAACATCATTAAGGCAGATGTACTGAGCCAGTATAACCATACATTCACTTTTTTTGCTCTGTCCTAGGCACTGATATTATCCTTGATATGACAGGTTAATCTCCTCATCTCACTTTCCGCCAGCCACTACTTTCCAGTGACTTTCTTATGTTTCATCTGGGGCGTTCATTTCAATCTCCTTCCCTGCCCCTCCTTCCATTCCTTAAAGAATCAGTGTAAAGTTACTATACCTAAGGAAGAAAGAAAACCAAATATTTTGACTTGTCTTCATCATAGATGCATACATTCAATCTCTATTTTAAACCTGTTCTGCTCAACTGAAATGACTAGAAAGGCCAACAATTTAGAGAAGAGCTTTTAAAGACATTGCCACATTCTGGGCATCATTCTTTGTAGTTCTGCTGAGAAGGAAGGCAAAGTGCTGACAGAATCATGTTCTGACCCAGATGAGATGAGATGAGAATGGCAGCTAAAGGGCTGGAAAAGCTGGAGTGAAGGCAGCAGCAAGAAAAGGCAAGCAATCATCAGATAACATAACAGCAGGATGAGATAACAAATGCTGAAATGAAGAGCCAGAAGAGCATTGTTAACTTATTGCTCAGTTAGGAGGCAGAAAGTGGCTTAGAAATATAATTGGCAGACCAAATTTATGAAACAGAAAGGTTTATTTACCTTCCTCCTCTTCACATAGGTGCCCATGTGTCCCTTGATGGTGTTTTCATGGATCTGTAGGCAAATGTAATATCTCTGAATTTTCATAGACAGGTCATTTTCTGCTCTGATTTAGCATTGGTGCTACTGAGTTGTTGTAAGTTTTTCGGGCTGTATGGCCAGGTTCTAGAAGCATTTTCTCCTGACGTTTTGCCTGCATCTGTGGCAAGCATCCTCAGAAGTTGTGAGATTTGTTGGAAACTAGGAACATTGGGTTTATATATCTGTGGAAGGTCCAGGGTGGGAGAAAGAACTCTTGTGTCTGCCCTGGCAGATATGGAGGACTCATACAATAGTCTGCTCTTGAAGTCTAATGAATTCCAAAAAGACTGAGAGTGCATCTGCACTACAAAATTAATGCAATTTGACACCACTGTAACTGCCAGAGATCAATGCTGTGAAATCACGGGAACTGTACTTTTGGAAGGTCTCTAGTCTTTGCCAAAAAATGGTGGTGCTTCACCAAACCACAGGTTCCAGGATTCCATAGCACTGAGCCATGGGTCTAACAATGATGTCAAACTGCATTGATGAGCCTGTTGAAGGGCCCCTCTACACAGAAATTTAATGTGGACCCAATCTGATGCCTCTCAACCATCTCAGAGGTAGGAGGGAGTCTGTACTGCCCAGGCATGCTGAACACAGTTTAGTGCTGCTGGGTAGCCACCCTCAGGTTACCCCCCCCCCCCCCCCAGTGAGTAGGACTATGGGCACATGTGAACTGGTCACTTAGGTCAGTGTAGGTTCAGCTCAGCCCCATAGCAGCTTGGCAAGTTACTGATCCAGGTTAACGCGGTCTTGCCCCAGGTTAACCTAAGTCAGAGGAAAGCCCAATTCCTGTCCTGGGATTTGGGATTTCCCGCAGTTTAAGAGCTGTGAAGACTATTGGACTGGTTCCCAACTGGAAATGTCTGCTTTTTGACTAGCTCCTGCAACTTGGCATGGTCTTTTTTTAAATAGCCCATTCCCCCAAATACTAAATTATTATTATTATTATTATTATTATTATTATTAACTTTATTTGTACCCCGCTAGCATCTCCCGAAGGACTCGATGCAGCTCACATAGGCCGAAGCCTCAAAACACAATACAACACATCATAACACAACAATAAAACAGGAGCAAATCAAAATAATTAAGCAATAACAACAGTAACAATACGTCGGACACTTTAAAACTGGGCCGGCCAGAGCAATGGGTACAAGGTTAAAAGTGCTGAGATGGCAGGAGGAGCGTAGGATTAAATAAGTGCGGTGTGCAGCGATCTTTATTCTACTAAAGTGCTTCTAGGACTTGGTGATGGGGAATTCCTAATCTGAGAAGGCACAATGGAACAGCCAGGTTTTTAGGTTCTTTCTGAAAACTGCCAGAGTAGGGGCCTTTCGAAGATCTTTTGGGAGGGCGTTCCAAAGTCGGGGGGCCGCCACAGAAAAGGCCCTGTCCCGTGTCCCCACCAAGCGCGCTTGCAATGATCGGAGTGAGCGTGTGGGTTCGTAGGTGGAGATGCGGTCACGCAGGTAGGGTGGTCCCAAACCGTTCAGGGCTTTGTAGGTGAGCACCTGCACCTTAAATTGGGCTCGGAAAATAAATGGCAGCCAGTGGAGCTCCTTAAACAGAGGGGTAGACCTCTCTCGATAATGAGCCCCAGTTAGCATCCTGGCTGCTGCCCGCTGGACCAATTGGAGTTTCCGAGCCGTTTTCAAGGGCAGCCCTACGTAGAGCGCATTGTTAGCATCCAGTCTATAGAAAGCACAAACTTTCCAACCCTGTGATAAGAAACATCAATTAAAATAAGAGATACCAAGCAATTCTACTTGGGTGAATATGTAGAAGAAAAACTCAATTCCTTCCAAGGAAAACTCCATTCCTTCCCACAAAGATCATCATATAGGTTGCTTTTGCTGCCAACTCCAGTTGGCCTCTGACCTGTCAGCGAGTTTTATACATGGCTCACAGGGATGAAAAGGTGATCCATCCCTATTTTAAGATCAGAGGAAAATTGATGCATCAGCTCCAGATCTCACCTTTTGTCCTTTTGCTCAAAATGTATGCCAGTGTTTATCTTTAAGTAGCAACCCCTGACTTTATTTAGTAGCTTCAGTGTGTAAGCAGCCCTGAACCTAAAATGAGTGGACCATGCATGCTTTATTTCTTACCCTCATTAAATTCTAAGCATTGACTGGAGGTCTTTTAGGAAAGATCAAGTTCATTTCTACCCAGAAACTGAATGGCTATTCATAGGACTTATTGAGCCTATTAAGTTTGTGCCCCCAGAGAACGGCCATTCTATTTCCAAAGCACCGCTCAGTGCTCATATTCTTCTTCCATCATCCGCTTGAGTCTTAAGGCCATACAGAGGATATAGAAGTAGAAGATAGAAGAGAGAAATGGCTCTGGGTCTCATAGTTTTCTTTCAGATGTTAAAGCAGAAAATGATTTAAAAAATTAAAAATTCAGGTCAGGCATGTAGCTGGGGAGGTGGGGGGCTTGAGGGGCTTCACCCCCCCCCCAATTCTCAGGGTATTCTGTGAGAAGGCCTTACTGGTAATTTATTTAAACTGTCATGTTTATTCATATCATGATCTGATCACCATGCTCAATATATCCCATATGCATGAGGGTATTGGGATAACGGTAGATCCTCAGCCCCCCCCCCCCCCCGAATCAAAATCCTGGCTACGAGCCTGATCCAAGTCTTGCATATACTGTCCATGTGGCTGCCTTGTTCCAGACACACTACGTATGGCTGCTTTAGAAGTACAAGAGCCTATTTTAAGCTTTAATGCAATGTACCAAAGTGCACTTCTTGCTCCAGTTTCCAGAAAAATCGAGTCTGTTGCTGTGTTCTGCTATGTGAGTAAAATCTAGATAGGAATGGCTTTGAGAGAAGGGGGTGGAACAGTTTGCTAGGTGGCAAGCATTACCATTTTTATATATGTCCACTGCTTCTTGCTGGGTTATATGCTTTCTGACATTAAAATCCTTTTATTTTTGCACTGTGAAGAGATGATGGGGGTGGAAGATAATAGCAAATGTCTTCCTTTAATTCTTTCTCATTCATTTTTTGCTCAGGGAAGTGGTGTTCTTCCTTTGTGCTTGGGTCTGCTGCCACGACTGCCTTCCCATTCAAACAGCTTTCCAGTACAGTCCTACTGGGCAGGTCACTTACTCAGAACGAGGTGTGTGGCCATGACATTGGACTGCTTCCTCACCATTGATCATATAGTTGGGCACCTCATTCTAATGACGAAGCAAGCAACTTCTCCAGTGACATTCTGCCCAAGAGGATGTTTGGTTGCGAAGGTGGCAGCAGCAGGCAAATCACCTCAGAGGAGAAGGAGAACTAAAAATGGTACTGATTTAAATTTGGGGTATGAACACAGCTCTGGTACGATATATTACAGATAGGCTAATGGAGTGAATCCAAGGCAGCTCTTCTGCTGAATAACCTGAATTGCAGCTGAATTATTTTGATGTTGCAAACAGCATCTTTCTGATCTTTGATCAGGGGTATAGCTATGAGGTGGAGAGATGAGTGCATTGTATACCAAATAAAAATGCATGTGCCCTTGATGAAATTTTCCATCATTCCCCAAATGTCTAGCATTATAGAGAACGAGACACCGAAAGTTGTTCACACCTAGAATTCTATTTCCTCTGAACATTGTAATTTTGCCTGCTCCTTTTTTTTTTTTTGGCACTGGAACTTCATTTCTTTCTTTCTTTTCCAATATGTTTTAAAGAATGAAAGAAGTATAACTATAAAAAGCAATAGAACAGAATAAATTTTACAGACTGCCTACATCCCTTAATAAAACATATAATAACATGCATGGAGCTTAAATACTCCAAAGGTGCCAGATTCCATTTTATTTTGGAATCACAAAGTAGAGTTAGCTCTGCTAAGTATTTAAATGGGAGACCAGAAACAAATTCTAGGTGCTGCAGGCTATATTTTAGAGAAAGGAACTGGCAGAAACCCCTTCTGAGAAGTATTTTCTGCATAAGAAAACCCTATGGACTTCACGGGGTTTCTCTAAGTTGACAGGTGATTTGAAGGCATTCTCATGCACAGGCATCAGGTAAAAATACCTAAAATATAAAATACATAAAACATTTAAAAACATACTAAAACTTTCAAATTATTTAAAATAATTGACAATTAAAATAACTAGAATAGAAAACCCTAATTTTAAAAACCAAAACCTTTCTAGCACCTTTCCAGCTGCCTTTCTGAAATCTTAGAAGGGATGGAACCAACCTGCTAGAGAGAGAACCTTGCCAAGTGTACACACCAGCCTAGGTTCAATGAGTTTTGGGCATGCAACAAAGTCTCTAATAAATTCTTAGATTTCAGGCAGGCTCTGGCCAGATTTCTGTATTCTGTGGATTCTAATGTATCAATCCTGACTATCTTTCTGGTATTACCCTTGGGCACCTAAGACAGCCAGGAGCTCTCATGTTGTTCTGTGGGTGTCTGGCCGTGGCAACAGCAGTGGAACAGATCCAATTCATCCCCTTATCCTCAATGAACCCAGAGAAAGGGGACTGGCAGTGCCAGTCTATGTGGAAGACCAATCCTGCTGTCTACTAAAAGGATATATTGGAGCATTCCCCAAATTCTCTCAATACAAGGCTAAACTGGGTTAACCCTGCTATAAGGATTGGATGTGAAAGAACATCATGGAATACCTTCATGGTGAGTGCAGGCTATTAAGCCTGTGCAGACAAGTCCCTAATCTTCTCTGGTTGACAAACATTACTTACAATGACTAAATGTTTCTTAACATCTCATGATTTTTTTTCCATGTCAGGAACAACTTGAGAAATCGCAGGTCACTTATGGTGTGAGTAAATTGGCTGTCTGCAAGGACATTGCCAGGGGACGCTTGGGTTTTTTAAAATGTTTTACCATCCTTGTGAGAGGCTTCTCTCATATCCCCACATGCAGAGCTGGAGCTGACAGAGGGAGCTCATCTGCGCTCTCCCTGGATTCGAACCTCTGACCTGTCGGTCTTCAGTCCTGCCAGCACAAAGGTTTAACCCAGGGGTCCTCAAACTTTTTAAACAGAGGGCCAGGTGACAGTCCCTCAAACTGTTGGAGGGCCGGATTATAATTTGAAAAAAACATGAAGAATTCCTATGCACACTGCACATATCTTATTTGTAGTGCAAAAAACCCATTTAAAAACAATACAATAATTAAAATGAAGAACAATTTTAAGAAATATAAACTTGTTAGTATTTCAATGTGAAGTGTGGGCCTGCTTTTGGCTGATGTGATAGGATTGTTGTTGTTGTTGTTGTTGTTGTTGTTGTTGTGTGCTTTCAAGTTGTTTCAGACTTAGGTTGATCCTGAGTGAGGGCCGGGTAAATGACCTTGGAGGGCTGTATCCGGCCCCCGGGCCTTAGTTTGAGGACCCCTGGTTTAACCCATTGTACCACTGGGAGTTCCTATATGTCATGATGAGCGACTTTGTAATGTGCTCTTAAACATGAAGGAGAAAGACAGAAAACTGAAAACTACAAAATGAAGACTGAACAAGCTCAGTCCAATTGGAGGCCAGCTGACATAGGAAGAAAGTGGGTGAGGGCAAAACCAACAAACAGGAAATTACAATACAGCATATGGTATGCGTAAACGTTTAGAGAAGCAAGCATATTAGCAACTACTGAGTATAGGCACATTGAGATTGCTACCTCGAACAATGCTAAGATAAAGCGCAGTTTTAAAGCTGGTGGATCACAAAGGCATGGAGAATGAGATTACAGCATCACGGCTAATTCATACACTGCGGGTGTCCAGAAATAAATAGACTCTGGTACTGTCACCCACAGATGTGTCTATAAAACCTATTTTCAGTGTGGCATTGTCCAGATACATTGCAGGACTCCATTTTTTGTTATTTTTTCCAGAAACAACCTGCAGTGCCTCTCTGAGCTTTTCTGATTGAAAAAGTGCCTACTATCAGCAATCTGAAGTATTTATGTACATCTCAAAGAATATAAAGAAAAACTGGAATTTTTACAGTGTAGTTCAGAATCTCAATAAATGCACACACTTCAGGAACTATACTCTTGATTTAGAGTGACTGTACATATTCCACTGTAAATTTGTCATGCATTTTAATAGTGACAGCCAAAGTAAGTCACTGTAAATATTATTCTGTGAAGATGTATGTGTGTAAATCTTTGCACTTAGAGTTACAGGTGTACTTTAGTTAACAAAGTAGATATGTTCCTGAACATTACTTTTTTAACAGAAAATTTGGTACCAGAGGCAGAAAGAATATAGAAAGAATAGGGATAGGTTTCAATGCTACCAAAAAAAAAAAAGAGAAAAGCTAATAGCATGCAATTGTGAAATGGAATAACCAGGCCAGGTAAACCCTGCATAAGGAAACAAGAACATTTTTAACCTTCTAGAGAACATGATAGTGCTCCAGGCAGTCATGCCGGCCACATGACCTTGGATGTGTTTACGGGCAAAGCCGGTTCTTTGGCTTAGAAATAGAGATGAGCACCAACCCCCCCAGAGTCAGACACAACTGGATTTAATGTCAGGGGAAAACCTTTACTTTTAGAGAACATGTAAAAGTTTCCTCCAAATTACCTCCATAGATGATTTTTTTCCCCACCAGACTCCACTCGATATATTTTTTTAAATATGCTGGTGAGGCAGGTTAATCCACTTTCACCTCCTTATTTCTTTTTGGGTATTTCTACACTGCTAAATAATACAGTATGGAGTCTTGTTAGACTGCTTGCACCTACACAATATTCTATTGCTTGAACCAGAGATGTTGGGCTGACCACGTTGTCCGAATGCCTGATTACCATCTCCCAAAGCAATTGCTCTACTCCAAACTCAAGAACAGAAAATGGAATGTTGGAGGATAGGAAAAGAGATTTAAAGATGGCCTCAAAGCCAACCTTAAAAACTGCGGCATAGACACTGAGAACTGTGAAGCCCTGGCCCTTGAGCACTCTAGCTGAAGTTCAGCTGTGACCAGCAGTGCTGTAGAATTTGAAGAGGCACTAATGGAAGGCAAAAGAGAGAAATGTGCCAAGAGGAAGGTGCATCAAGTCAACCCTGACTGGGATCGCCTTCCACCTGGATACCGATGCCCTCACTGTGGGAGAACATACAGGTCAAGGATAGAGCTCCACAGTCACGTACCCACTGCCAGGATACCAAACTTGGAGGACAATCTTACTCAGACAACAAGGGATCACCTAAGTAAGTAAGTAAGTTTGGCGTAAACAATAGAACATTAGGACTACCTCAGTCTTATAGCCTTATGGCTGTTTTGTCTGTCTGTTTGTTTTTGTTTAAAATGTAATACAAATGTCTGGTTGCTGATGATATGATAAATAAATATAGCCTTATGGCTGCTTCAAAGGGCTGTTGAATTTATGGATGGAGAATCCATGAATACAGAGGCCCAACGATAATTTTTTTTACATAGTAATTGGTGCTCTTTAGTTTTTACCCAGTTTGGGTCCCCAGATGTTATTGAATGACAGCTCCTATCACTTTAGATTACTTGCCATGTGGATTGGGGATAATGGGGATTTCAACCGAGGTTGAGGAAAGGTTAAAGGACATTTTAAAGCTAGACATCATATCCACAAACCTTATACTGAAATGCAAACCCCACTATTCTAACTAAACAAAGCAAAACTGCAGCCTTCCAGATGTTACTGTATCACAACTCTTATCAGCTCTAGTCATGCTATTTAAGGATGAGAAATATAGGAGTTGTAGTCAGCATCTGAAGGGTCCCATAAAATGGCATGGCGGGATGGATATGGCCCTTGAGTTTGATACATGTGGCTTAAGCCAATGAAGTTCTTGTTTAAGCACGTTTACTAGTGTTTGATCTTAGCATTCCATGGGAATCTGTCTCTTATTTCTTCCTGTGCCTCTTGTTTTCATTTCTGCTGAAATGTAGACTGTATATTCTTTGATTCAGGATGTATGTCTTTTGCTGGTATCTCTCTGTAAAGACCCATCTCACTCTGTGGCACCACTAGGGTTAGTGTCAGCCAGTGTGGTAATTCATCCTGTCACCCCCATGGACTTTTACCAGTACCAGACAAAACCACAATGTTATGACAATATTTGACAAAATCAATGACTATATAAAAAACAACAGCAATAAAAACTAAACCACATAATTTTATTGTAATTTGCTAATAATGTCAGACTAACTGGAACACATGCACATTAGAAGATTTTAAAAGTAAATTATAGCTTTGTAAGCTTATGGACATTTGCCCCCAGTGGCGCAGTGGGTTAAACCACTGAGTCACTGAACTTGCTGACTGAAAGGTCGGTGGTTCGAATCCAGGGAGCGGCGTGAGCTCCCGCTGTTAGCCCCAGCTTCTGCCAACCTAGCAGCTGGAAAACATAAATATGAGTAGATCAATAGGTACTGCTCCGGCGGGAAGGTAATGGTGCTCCATGCAGTCATGCTGGCCACATGACTTTGGAGGCGTCTATGGACAATGCCGGCTCTTTGGCTTAGAAATGGAGATGAGCACCACTCCCCAGAGTCAAACACAGCTAGACTTAATGTCAGGGGAAACCTTTACCTTTACTTAAGCTTATGGACACAATACATATAAGCAGGGATTACAAAAAGGTTTTTTTGGGTTATATCTAAGTACAGGATTTTAAAAAATAAAAATCTGCTGAAACACTGCACATTTACTTTGGTGTCATCCTATCTGATGGTGTTACACAGTGCAGTCCCTGCACCTCCCTGTGTCACTACTGTCATTGTTGGTCATGTAACATCAATAGCAGCAACAACTTAGTTGTCTGTTCCTTTTCCTGCTGTCCCGACCACTTTCCGTTTTTCCTTGAAAATATGACCCTTCCAGTCAATAGCCAAGAAGGACTCGCAACCAATTTCTCTCTTACAGTATAAGTATCATTTACTTGAAGTTGGTCATTAGTTGAGAATCATAATGGAGAGTTTCCCAATTTCTCTTCAAGAAATCTCTCTCAATAATGTTACACAAATGTAGCTCTTGCTAAAATAGCCATTAATGCCTAGAGGTGTTGAATGTCTACAGATTGCCCAATTACGAGAGAAGGATGTATTTGGTAGTGTTGCACATAGATATAAATGCATTGATCTTTTCCCCAAACTTATTAAAACTGGAAAGGATTGCAAACACTCCTGCTGCACTGTTCCATTATGCACCTTATTGATTCTATGAATCCACAATAACTCAGCACTTGTTTTCACAGCAAGCGAAGACTGCTATCAACAGCAAATGCCCCTTCCAATTTATTTTTATTTCTTAGAAGGCTTGAATAGGAAACTGTATTGTGGAAAGCACCGGGGCATACCTAGTGTCTCCCATGACACCATTTCACACATACTAAAATAAAACAAAATGAATGCCAAGAAGAGCAGAAGCTCTAATCCAGGGCACAGAAGGCAGAATCTACACAATGCTCAAAAGTGCTATTCCAGCTAATTCTATGTGTGTGCATTCATTTAGATCCTGCAGTTCTAAAAGAAATTTAAAAATTGAATTGAGTGCCTATTGCCTGGGAACTCCCCATAGCTACCCATGGGAATGCCAGCCCTGGATTAGAATAGGTAGAATTGGTTATTTATGTGTCCAGCTCTACCATTGATGGTGAACAGATGCTGGAACCCATCTGTGAAAGGGTTGGATTTTTTTTTCTTCTCTATACTTTCTACTGTGTTGTTTACCAACTATAAAATGTATCTTGTACCAATAATGTATGTCAATGTTTGGTACCAAACACTATTCTGTTGTCCTCTCTGTCTCAGTAACTTCCAAACATGCAGAATGTAACTTCATCAGCATGAATAGCAATGGTGGCTATGTGCTTTGCTTAGAGGGGCTATGTTTTTCGTTATTTGTTTGGTATTGTTTTCTTCTCAATGATGATAGCAGGAACATATAGATCAAGCTTACTTACTTATTTACTTAAGCGATCTCTCATTGTCCAAGTAAGATTATCCTCCAAGTTTGGTGTCCTGGTGGTGGATCCGTAGCTGACTGTGGAGCCCTATTCTTGATCTGCATCTTCTCCCATAGTGAGGGCATTGGGTTCTAGGTGGAAGGCAGTCTCAGTTGGGATTGGCTTGATGCACCTTCCTCTTGGCATGTTTCTCTCTTTGGCCCTTCATTTGTGCCTCTTCAAATTCTACAGCACTGCTGGTCACAGCTGACCTCCAGCTAGAGCGCTCAAGGGCCAGGGCTTCCCAGTTCTCAGCGTCTATGCCACAATTTTTGAGGTTGGCTTTGAGCCCATCTTTAAATCTCTTTTCCTGCCCACCAACATTCTGTTTTCCGTTCTTGAGTTCGGAGTAGAGCAAATGCTTTGGGAGATGATGATTGGGCATCTGGACGACGTCGTAGGTCCAGCAGAGTTGATGGCGGAGGATCATCACTTCAATGCTGGTAGTCTTTGTTTCTTCCAGGAGGCTGACATTTGTCCACTTGTCTTCCCAAGAGATTTGCAAGATTTTTTGGAGACAATACTGATGGAATTGTTCCAGAAGTTGCATGTGACGTCTGTAGACAGTCTACATCTCGCAGGCGTATAGCAGGGTTGGAAGGACAATAGCTTTATAAACAAGCACCTTGGTATCTGTACGGATGTCCCAGTCCTCAAACACTCTCTGCTTCATTCAAAAAATTGCTGCACTTGCAGAGCACAGGCGGTGTTGTATTTCAGTGTCAATGTTGACTTCTGTGGAGACCATGCTACCATGTTGATGGAACAACAGAGATGCACAACTATGACTGAAACACTGGATAAAGACATCATTCTTCTTGTTTGCTTTTAAACAAAAGAATTCTCAAATGGTTCATTCATACCCTGCAGTGTCCAAAAATGCTTCAAAGGTGTCAGCTGTTCTGAAGGACAGAAATAATACTAGTATGTGTTTATTATTAGCCTCTCCTCAGAAATTCCCTTCTGAAAGGTTTTCATGCTAAACTGCCAATATGAAGTTTTAATTTAGAAAAAAATCATGACCAGTTTAGGAGAGATGCATGGAAGAGTGTTGCAAAAGAAACATAAAAATATGTGCCAATTATTCTTTAACACTCCCTCATTTAAGACGAAACTTTGGTGTTGAACAAAACAAAATTACAAAATCAACAAAAGAGTGATATGCCTTTTTATTAAAAATTAAATGAACTTCAGTAGTGAAGGAAGACGGAGTATCATGGTTTGCAGAAGTCTGAGTGCTGGACCACAAACTGGTGAATCCTAAGAATTGGTTGATGGATTTTCACATTTTTCATTTCCCTTCCCAACTCTTGCATTAGGAGCCCCCGGTGGTGCAATGGGTTAAACCCTTGTACCAGCAGGACTGAAGACCGACAAGTCAGAGGTTCGAATCCGGGGAGAGCACTGATGAGCTCCCTCTGTCAGCTTCAGCTCCCTATGCGGGAACATGACAGAAGCCTCCCACAAGGATGGTAAAACATCAAAACATCTGGGCATCCCCTGGGCAACGTCCTTGCAGACAGCCAATTCTCTCACACCAGAAGCAACTTGCACTTTCTCAAGTTGCTCCTGACACATACACACACAACCTCTTTAAATTCTGTATCAACTATTTTTAGACTGTAAATGGGAGGACAGGGACTGCCTCTCCTTTATTGATCTCTAAGCTGCTCTGCTGAACAGTTGTTGTGCAAATGTCTCAAGTAAGTAAATAAGTAAGTAAATAACAGTATTCCCACCTGAAGAAATACTAATATTTTAAACCAATTGATAATAGTGGTAATCATACATTTTCTGTCATCCAGCAGTGTTGGAAGGTGTGGGAGAAAAATTATTATTCATTATAGCTTCTATACAACAGTCTACATGTACAACACTGAATAAATCTATAAGCCTCTTACAGTTAACATTCATTAGTCACTTTGACTCATTCAGAAAATTTACAGTCATGAGCTAATTCCACATGAGTTAATGAAGGAAGTGATCAATTTATGACTTTTTAAAAATGGAGCAAATGTGTTAAGCTGACAGGGTTGAAAAATAAATGACCCCATGTTTCCCTGAAGCAACTAATAACTGGGATTAAAAGAGTGTGCAATGTTGCCAATCTTGCTAATGATCACTAAACTCTCTCTGACCACAAGACCAGTAGCCCTTTCTTTAGGGAGGCTTTGAAGCGCCTTGAATCAAAATGGAATTAAAAACAACCAGAAGAGAGTGCTGATTTTGGTCAGACAGAATACTGTTCTTTACCAACAATTTGATTTAGGAGTTAAATGTTATGGATGAACAACAAGGGACTGTGGATCCACATGTTTCTGCACTCCCTGATCCTTCCTCTATTCTTCCCTCAGACCATCATTTTCTTTCAAAAGAAAGATAGAAAGAAAAAAGAAAGAGCGTGTGTAAAATGAAAATGACTTCTCCCTGATGTTTGGACGTTATACACTTTTTGAATAGACTCTATCTCTCACCAGAGTCCTCACTCTATTTCACATTTTAAAAATCTGTTTTTCAAAACGAGAAGTGCTTCTACTTTTCAAATTGGGGTATTTTGGCAGTCCTAGGGAAATGCTTTCCAAACTCACAAACCAGAGGTTAAGCCAGCCCCTTATAAGAGATACAGGCACATACATGGATTGTAATAATATATGGTGTCACAACATATCTTATGAAATCCTCTCATTATATATATTTAAATATATATATATGATTTATTGCTTATGAGGGGAACTGGAGCTGGGGAGCAATTGTCTTCTGAGCTCCTGAGTTTTTGCTAGTTCTGCAGGAACGTAGAAGGTTTGCTTACTTACTCAAGAATAATTCCATTGACATTTGGTTAACAGACTCTTGAACAGTCTGAGAAACTGGCCCATCAGATTAAAAAAAACAATTTGCATGAAAATGGTAGAAGGTGGAAAATGATGGAATGTGTAATTTCATATAAAATGCAATGGGACAAGACGATCCTCACCGCTTTCCACAACTTATGAAATGAGATCCTAAGAATACTAGTAAGATTCAGTCCAAGAAATCATAAATAGCACTATAATTGTCATACCATTGGTCATACTATTCAAACACAAATTAAGTTATGTTCTGGTTCTTTATAAAAAATGTGTGTGTGTGTGTATGCCTTCATGTTCCTGGTAACACATGAATTCTTGAGCAAAGAATCCTCAGAGGTGATTTGTCATTCCTTTCCTCTGAAATGGACTATGGTCTCCCATTTAAGTATTAACCTGACCTGACCTTGATTAGTTAAGAGGGGATCTGGTGTATTCAAGGTTTGTTTGTGTTAGAACAGCAGCAGCACTGACTCTTCAAATTACATCAAATGTCCCTTCAGAAGGCCCTAACTCAATCTCCCTGAAATTACTTTCATGCAGTTTGTCTCCTTTAAAAATAATAATAATAACCAGAACAGTATTTATGCTGGCAGACTCCTCTGAAATTAACCAGCAGAAGGTGGTTATAGTGACATAGGATCAGTTCAACCAGCACAAGAAGCTTCTGCCTGCTTCTAATCCAATGCAGTTAAGATTGCACTGTAAAATGGAAATTTATTAGCAAAAGGAGTTGTTATTGTGTGTCTTCAAGTCATTTCCGATTTATGGCAGCCTTAAGGGGTTTTCTTGGCAATATTTATGCAGAGGGGGTTTGCTTTCCACCTTCCTCTGAGGCTGAGATAATGGTACTTGCCCAAGGTAATCCAATGTGTTTCCATGGCCAAGCAGAGATTCAAATATTGGTCTCCAGAGTCATGTTCCAAGACTCAAACTACTGCACCATCATGGCTTAACAAAATAGGTATTGGGTCCTGTAATATTGTTTTTTGACGAGTGATTGATATCATTTGGAATTTCAGCATATAATTTTCTCCCAAATTAATTACGTATTAATTAATTAATTTAATTAATGAGATGAGATGAGGTCCTTAAGTGCCAACAAAATTTGCATCACCCAGATGGTCTTTTGCCCAAATCCTAATCCTCTTTTTGGTTTTTGCTAGTTCTGCAGGAAAGTAGAAGGTTTGCTTACTTACTCAAGAATAATTCCATTGACATTTGGTTAACAGACTCTTGAACAGTCTGAAAAACTGGCCCATCAGATTAAAAAAAACAAACAATAGCAATGACTGAAAATACATACAGCTGAAATGAAACATCTCTTAAAATGTGGTTGTCGTCAGAAAGTTGTAGGAGTATACAATTTCAGGCAAACTGCTAATATCTTCCAAGTGATTAATATTCATTTCCACAGATGCCACAGTTGAGTTAAATATTCATAGAGATGAATATTTGTATGAAGCTAGTAAGCTATTAAGGACTGCTTAATTTTAGTTACTCTTTAAAAGTACAATAAAATAAATGGTTATAAACTGGAAAACTGAAATGTGTTATATGAATGCCTCATATTAATTTCACAACTGAATGTTTTAATAAGTGCAAATGTTATTGAAATCTTTGTTTAATTTAGCTCATATTCAGAATAGGACAGTTAAATGAGTTTCAGGATAAAACATTTAAAACTAATAAGTATGAACAACATAGGAAGAAGGAGTGATATGTGTTGGGTTGTTTTAGGTTTTTTGGGCTATATGGCCATGTTCTAGAAGCATTCTCTCCTGACATTTTGCCTGCATCTGTGGCAGGCATCCTCAGAGGTTGTGATGTCTGGAGTGATATTTTTGGCATCAAGATGGTCCTGTGCTCTACACCAGACACTCCAAGGAAACTTGCCATCTTCCCATGAAACTGAATGTTAAATATCTTAGTCCTGAGATTTTTGCTGGCATCAATGAGCGAATCCATATGCTAAGAGTAGAAAAGGGGGAAAACAAGAGGTGCGGGTTTGATGAGGTGGATGAAAAATGGGACTTTCTAAAATTTATGCAGTGGTTTTCTTATCTTCAAAGCTTAAAACAGAAACAAGTGAATGGGGAGAGTGCATATAATAGAATTTGTCGCCTTCCTTTCATCAAGGCTTTTAGTGTAGTAATTGTGGTAAATAATAATAATAATAATAATAATTATTATTATTATTATTTCTTATCCACCTCTCCTTGTGGCTCAAGGTGGGTTACAGAATAATTAAACACATAAACATTGTGAAAAATACCACAAACACACATATTAAAATGTATTTCTATAAAAGATACATATTAAAACATATTTCTATAAAATATGTTTTTAAATACACAAATCAGAAATTAAATACATGTTTAAAGTCTGCCCTTTGACACCATTTTAATTGCCATGGCACAATGCTATGAGCTATGACACTGGTGTCAAACTGCATTAATTCTACAGTATAAATGCATCCCTAGTGTAGGGTACTCCAGCTAACACACATCCTGTATATCGTGGCTTATTTGGTGTATTTGGTCAGCTGTGACGAGCAGTGCTGTGGAATTTGAAGAGGCACGAATGGAGGACGAAAGGGAGAAGTGCCAAGAGGAAAACGCATCAAGCCAACCCTGACCGGAACCACCTTCCACCGGGAAACTGATGCCCTCAATGTGGAAGAATATGTGGCTCAAGAATAGGGCTCCACAGTCACCTACGTATTCACTGCCAAGACACTACACTTGAGATAATGAGGGATCACCTAAGTCAGTGGTTCTCAACCTATGGGTCCCCAAAAGTTTTGGCCTTCAATTCCCAGAAATCCTAACAGCTGGTAAACTGGCTGGGATTTCTGGGAGTTGTAGGCTAAAACACCTGAGGACCCACAGGTTGAGAACCACTGGTCTAAGTAAGTAAGTAAGTAAGCATTTAGTTCTGATCTAGACATGTGTCGCTACACTAAGAAGTAAGGCATCGCATATGTTATTTTTCCCTCTTTCTTCTTAGTTAGTCACTTAAACTTTTCAGCTGTCTCTTCATCTAAAAACTTCCACTGGTTGGAAAAAGGGGAACTGAAAATATTTCATGTTTTTTCTACCAATGGCAAAATAGGAAGTATAAAACATAATGTAAATCTCAATGCCAATTTAGATTATTTAAATTGTTCAAAACTTCTCTGTTCAAAATAAGTATGATTGATTAGTATTTATTTAGCATATAAATGATCAACACCATTTTTTAGTTCTTCTGATTGACCTTCTCTGTCCTTCATTACAACTGTTAGTGAGTCAAATCAAGAACAGTGAAACATATTTTGAAATCCTGACTTGGATATGAGTTTGCTAGGGGACTTTGGTCCAGAACTTCCCAACTTAATCTACCTCACAAACCTGCAGTGAGGATATTTTCCTGCTTCCTGGCGGGGGTTTGGATTGGATGGCCCATGAGGTCTCTTCCTCATGGGCCATCCTGAAGATTCAGTGATTCAATGATTCTATATCATGGAGTGTGAGAAGTTCTGAAAGTAACTATAAGATAAAGTCAATTTGAAGGGAAAGTCTACTTTGCCAGAGAAAATGCTGTAAGTTCTTAGGAACTTCAAGCTAAGTTATATTCCTCTTATAGCAGTGTTATTGGTTAATTGCTGGTGTTGTGTACACTGGGTTCTTAGTATCTGCTTAGTAAGCTCCAGGTATAGTAAAATGGCATGTTTTTTGGCGGGAATTAGGGTGGTCAGGGGGATTTATACCAGTTCTCTGTGTAATAACACAGTGGGCATTGGGTTGTGACTTCACAACTTCTGAGGATGCCTGCCATAGATGCAGGCAAAAAATCAGGAGAGAATGCTTCTAGAACATGGCCATATAGCCCAAAGACCTACAACAACCCAGTGATTCCGGCCATGGAAGCCTTCGACAATACTGTGAGCATCCACATTCATCTCATAATCTTGGTGTCCAGTCTCTCTTTCTTGATACAACATTGCATTATTCTAAATAAACTTTTGCTTCTTTTGCTTCATTCGACTAAACTTCTATTTACTAAAACATAATGGGAAATTTTGCCCTACAAGAGTTGAATCTGAGCAACAACTTTCACCATTAAGACATCATTATAAACTTTAATTATCAGATGTTGTGGTCTATGTTGTATCAGATCACAGCAGCCTTTGCTCAAGTCTCCAGGCGTTTTGTTTTTCACCAATGGATTTCAATCAACTTTGCCATTCCTGAGAGGGATGTCTGCAGAAAAAAAATTGAAAGACTGCCTTTTATTTAAACCAACACTTTGTGTTTAATTTGTACAACTAGAAAGCTTGCAATTATAAATAAATCACTTTTAGCAGGTTCCTCTTTTCTGTCCAAACTGTTTGTAGCATAAAAATCTTTATGCTTTCATTTGGTGATCCAGAATTTTTTTCCCATTCATCATGCTCAAAAGTATTCTTTTTATTTACATACAGCTGAATTCAATTTAGTAGATATCTGAAAACTAACAAGAAATAAGAGTGACTTCTATTCAAATCCAGTATAATGGGGGAGGGACACATACACTCTTTTATTTTTAAAGAAGTTGTTAATATTTGCGTATGGTGCAGATTTGCATATTTTGCACATTAATTGTTGTTTTCTTTTCAGCTTTGATATCATTTATTGAGTAAATTCTGTCACCAGAGAGCCAGAATGATGCATTATGTAGAATGTTTGTTTTGGAACAGGACACATAGGATGGAGATATCCAGCTTGGTTGTGGAATTTAATGTGTGATCTTGAGCCATTACTATTTCACAATAATCTACCTTACAGGGCTGTTGCAGGAATTAATAGTACACCAGGAACTATGTAAAGTGACCAAGGAAAATAGTATCATGGGAATAATGATGATGATGGCTGGAACGAATGGTACTGATGTCTATGTAAGAGGACTTACAGTGGGGGGGGGGGGGAGTATTTAGTCAGATACCTCATCAAACCCACACCTCTTGTTTCCCCCCTTTCTACTCTTAGCATATGGATTCTCTCAATGATCCCAGCAAAAATCTCAGGACTAAGATATTTAACATTCAGTTTCATGGGATGATGGCAAGTTTCCTTACAGTGTCTGGTGTAGAGCACAGGGCCATCCAGATGTCAAAGATATCACTCCAGACCTCACAACTTCTGAGGATGCCTGTCACAGATGAAGGTGAAACATCAGGAGAGAGTGCTTCTAGAACATGGCCATACAGCCTGAAACACCTACAACAACCCAGTGATTCTGGCCATGAAAGCTTTCGACAGTACATTGTAGTTTTTTTGTTTTTGTTGTAACAGTATTTTGCTCTTCAACAAAGAACCCTGCAGAAGAAGTCAGGCCGAGAAGGAACACTTGAGGGCTCCCTCCCTCTGCCCTTTCTCTACAAAACAAGCTGTGACAAAGCTTGGACAAAGGAAAATACTCAAGACAGCATTGAAGTCTCTTTGCTGGCTCATTTTATCTCTGAAGTAAGCAATCTGTTGGAGGTCCATGCTAGCAAAAAAAGGTGATATCATTTTTTACGGAGCCACATAACCATCTCTTCAGGGACTCAACATAGGGCATAATAAATAATGTTAAAATTGAGGGTTTTTTTAAGCTGCTCTTGACCCTTATCCATGTCTCAAAAGCTGTGGAATTTTTGTGGTGAACATAGATCTTGTGGTGAACATAGATTTTATGACCTTTTGGAAGAGTAAAGAATGAATGATAGCTGATATGAAATGTTGTGGTGATTCCTCTATGAGAATAAACAAAGAAGGACCTCTCTGTTTGGAGCTGAGGTCACAGGATCTAATACTAACATTTGCCTTGTCAAAGGGTGTCTGGGCAATGTGAATATGCTTAGCTCAAAAGGGCAGATTTTCAAGAAGGACCACTATATGTTCTGACAGGTGCCTGTGGCTTGCTTCATATTTCTCTGAGTGATTCTGCGACAAGAGACGGGGGAAAGATGCGGACATTTTGACAGGCATGTATATTGGTCAAAATTACCATTGCTTGCCACAGCAGATAAAATATCTGTTTGAGAAGGGTCCTCTTGATCGACTATTTTGTCAAGCTGCAAAATGCAGGGAACATTTATTCACGGACTATTCAAAAACTTCATTTTAAAACAAATTTGAAACAAATCTGTCAAATTTGAATTTTAGCTTTTGGTCCAAATAAAACACAACTATTTTACAGAAAGGGCCCTTTCTTCTACAGTATTCTCCTTACAATCGCATGTCCTTCAACATTTCATATATAAAAACTAGGACTCATCCGGCTAAGCAAATCATAATGTGGACAAGATGGGAAAAGTTATCACACTTGCTGGGAGTAGCTGTAGCAATTTCTTTTGTCCAAGTCTATTGGGAAGGGCAAGTTTTCCCCTCTTCTCCACCACCTCCTCCACCAAGTCAATATAACTTAAATTAATTTTGTACTTTTAACTGAGGTATAGCAGAAACTGAAGTAAATTGAGAATAAAGGGGGAAAGAGAATCTGGGATGTTTTAAAAGCAGTTTAAAAAGTGAGGTGACAGAGAGGTTTTGGGACTGTTCCTACCAGGTTGGTACAGTTGGAGTGTATACAATGGAAGTGGGCAAAGGCTATCCCCTGGAGTACATGTAGCCCCTGAATTAATAGTGGAAAATATTTTTATTCAAAATTGATGCACACCTTCCAACATTTCAAGAGTGAAAACTGGCACACATATGTCCAAGCATCATCAGAGTGTGATTAAGATGGGAAGAGTTATTCATGGGGAAGGCCACACAAACTAGAAGAGAATGTGGCAGTTTGTTTTTGCCTGGTTGAACAGGGATGTGATAGGTTATAAACTGTCTCAGTCTTCTTACTTGTGAAGCTTAAGCTTGCCAAAAGCTTCTGTTGTCTCTTGGACTGATGGTATATGAATACTGCTGAATGCAGGTGCTAAGGATGCCTGTTTTTTGGATTGCTTCGGATTACCAGACAATTCCCAAGCCTGTATCCTCTGTAGCTCTATCGCAAAAAAAGAGGAGGAATTCAGCAAAGGAGCTCTATTCAGGCAAATGGAATAGGCCAACTAACACTGGCCTCTAGGGGTTTTTATGCTCCACCCAAAACTAATACAAAGGAAGGTATCTACACTATTGGGAAAACCTATAAACAGGGGGAAGCAGAGGAGAGGAAAAGGCAGAGCTAAAACATCACAGGGGACTCCCAAAGCACAACAGATCGGCATTGAAGCCCTCTGAGTTTTTCAACCTGTCCACTATTTTGACACTTGGTTTATTATCACAATAAGGCCTTGTCATTTAATCAAGCTTCTCTCTTTCACCTCTTTTAAATTTATAATAGTCCTCAAGAATACCTGAAGTTGGCACACATACCCTTTTAAAAGAATGATCAGGTTATATCACCTGCCCCTTATGTGGAAATATGAAAAAATGTCTGTGGGCCCTTGCTCCCACCCTCTGGCATAAGGTACTGTCAATGTTTTTTTTCAGTGTCAGGAGCAACTTGAGAAGCTGTCAGTGACAACTCAGGACTAGTGCTAGTAAAGTGTTAAAATGATAATCTATTTTATTTCATCTTATATAAACACCCTAACAGATGGGACTGAGTATTGTCAGACAAACTATTGTGTACCATACAAATAAAATAAAAACAAATCATTAAAGGGATCTTTTCTCATTTAAAAAAAATATGCCTGGCTTACAGCCAGTAATAGTGCCTCCTTTGCTCAATCTGTTTTGACGTTTCTTGCACATAGAGCCTAGCATTAACTTGTTTTTTGGTGGTAGTTCTCAACTATGCTGAATTTTAAAATCAAAATGCCATCTGCTCTTCTTCTACCTCTGTCTCTAGGAAAACAAATTGGTATTTCTCAGCTGAGCACCCAGAAAAGGTAACTATAACAATGAACCTGGCATTTATCTTCCGAACAAAACTACAAAACAAATTGCTGAAAAGATTATTTGGGGCTTGGAGGAATGAGGGGAGAGACATGATCTTGCTTACAAGGAGATTAGGTCTGAAAATACTATTCCATCTATCTGTGCTTAATAGCTAGGCAATGCTGGTCCTAAATCTGGCTCAGTGAACTTCTGGTTGATTCACAATAGCACATTCACTCATCGGTGTAATCCATGCTACATTTCACAATAAAAATGGAGTCTTTAAAAGACGAGTGCTTCCTGAAAGAAAGGTATAAGTAACATTGAAGGAGAGCTAAATTCTTATACAATGATGTGCATGCACAGGACAGTCACTTGGGCTTGTTCTGGTGCTGGAAGATTAATTCAGTCACATTCTCTTGCACTTCCTCTTTTGCAGGATGTTTACTCCTCTTATTAGAACTCAAACAGAATCCCAATGGGCACAGTCTTCTAAAACGGTCTAAGATACTGTGATTTTGCTTACAAACAGAACAAAGCAGGTTTCTGCTGCACAACAGTGTCCCCAGAAGGAAGGAAAGAGAAATATAAACAGTGCTGGCTAATAATAAAAGTGCTAACAACCACCTCTTTATTCCCTTACTACAGCAGCCTCTAAAGTGTAATATAAGAACAAAGTTACTGTAGAACTCACTAAAATGGGACATATGGAACTCTATCACGTGCTTGTTTACCATGGGATTTGAAACTGTTTCCTACAATTGCAGTCATTTCCTATACTTTGATGCATACTCTGTTTTGAGTGGAGTGTTGTCTTCAACCACGCTTTTTTCCTAATTATGCATGAGTAGCACCACATTTGAAATGTAATGGCTCTTCCATTTTTCTCCTGTCTGCATCCCATCAGCTGTGCCTCTGACATGTCCATGTGGCCATGTTTGGGGGAGTGTTTTGTTGACTGAAGGATTCCACCAAAATCTTTCTCCTTTCACTCTCTTTTCTTTCTCCTTCTGTCTTTGTGTGTTATGTGATTTTATGTGCTGTATTTAATAATGTTTAATGTTTTCTCAGGGGAGAGTCAATTTTGATGTCTTATATTGTATTTTATCAATGGCATTGAATTGTTGCCAACACTGTGAACTGCCCTGAGTCCCCTTCGGGGTTGAGAAGGGCGGTATACAAATACTGCAAATAAGTAAGTAAATAAGTAAGTAAATAAATAATACATCTGACACCTCTAGTGGAAGGACTGTAGTTCCTGCTTTCCTGATCTGCTATGTGTTGTTTCCTTTATTTTCCCCCTTTATTTTAGACAGAATCTGTGCAATTTTGCTGATTCAACGTACCAAACATAATCCTTTTTAAAATCCTTCAAAATTGCTCTCGATATGTGCCTTCATATAATTTCCAACTTAAAGTGACCCCATCACAGGGTTTTCTTGGCACAATTTGTTGAGGCTGAGAGAGTATGTCTCAGCGAAAGTAATCCAGTGGAGTTCCATAGCAGAACAAGGATTCAAACCCTGGTCTACGGAGACAGTCCAACATTTAACCACAATACCATGTCAGCTCTAGTGATAGCCCTAGTTCTAACTGTTTGATCAACCAAAAGTTGCTTACTCTGTTTGCAGAAAAAGCTAATGGTCAGAATTCTGGCAACAAGGCAAGGCAACAAGGCAGACATTCCTTCTCTTATTCGAAGTATCAAGTGGAACTCAAGGGAAAATGGAGCAACGTCCTCAGCAACTGTAAGAGTATCAACCTAGATCAGAAAGAAGTGTGCAAAAGGTTGAACAGACAAAGGGCAGTCTAGAAACCTGAGTAGATCCAACCATCCATCTAATTCTCACCAGTGCTTAACACATGCATCTTGACTTGTATCTCCAACAGTGACTAAGCACAAACATTGACTGCTTGATTGGTGATAGAATATCATTGCAGAGTGATAGTTGCAGTCATCTAGTTATGTGGGAACACATATATTGCACTTCTATGCAGTCAGAAATATAAAGTAAGGATGGGCACAATTTCTCAAAATGAGATTATTCAAGCAGCTCTGCATGCAACTAAACAGATGCCTGTTTATAAATATACTATTTTTATTGTTCTTTTGTGAGAGGTAATTGTTCCCAAGATATTCTTAGCTGAGTGTCATTAAGAGCGCAAACACATTTGCCTCCAAAATCCTCCTTTGCAAACCATGACAGCAAATACTCTCAAGAGACTGGAACAGTTGGGGGTGTGAATAAGTATGTAAATGTTCCCTGCAGGATATTTGGTACTGCACATGAGCATTTCCCTTCAAAAAATGTAACATTACAATCCATATTGGGCAATTAGCTGTAGAATGCTCTTGGTGCTTGACTCACAATAGTTATCACAACTGCAACAGTTAATATTAAACTCATTAATTCAGTGAAAACGGTTACAGCGGGCCCTTGTTATCCATTGGGATTTGGTTTCAGGAACCCCAGTGGACATCAACATCCGTGGATGCTCAAGTTTTATTATATACAATGGCATAGTAAAGTTAGGTCCCTTATGTATTATGACAAAATCAAGGTTCGTTTTTTGGATTTTCTTTTGTGGCATATTTTCAAGTTGTGGATGGCTGAATCTGTGGGTGCAAAATCTGTGGATACAGAGGGCTCACTTTACATTGCGAGTATGAATTTTGGTTCCAGGATTCCAATGTTAAATCAGAAGTGAAATGTATACATCAACATCTGAAGGCATTTGCTGAATTTCCTAACACTGGATATTTCAGTTCAGCAATACTTGCCCTTACTGAAATGTCCCTGTGCTGACATATTCAACTCTCCAGTCTTTCGCATGCTTCCGGTTTGATCTGTATTTCTTAAGTGGCTTAACTTTTGCCAGTGTAATAAGTGAGAACAAGTTTTAAAAGTTATCTTCTTGAAGCAAACTGAAGCTAAGCATCTTGAGTATGTTTTTGGTCTGCTGGAATAATGCTTTACCAAGTACTTCACAAAGGAATGAATAACAAATGAGCTATCTGAGCATTTCATGATCAGACACTTGAAGAACACTTCTCCTGCCAAACTCTACTTTCCAAATGCTTCGAGCTATGTTTAAATGTCTTCCAAGGTCACTGCTTTGTCTCAGCATCATCAGCTCTGACACCTTGCTTGGCAAACAGTATACTTTTCAGCTGCATCGTATTAGAATCCAGAGGCAAGCTGTCAGCCATAAAAAAATAAATTTTGTAGTATTCCTTGCTGAAGGCCTGTATGTCACTTAAATTTCCTTCATATAATGTCTCCCTATTCAACAGTGTTAGCTGGTACCATTCAAAGAGGAAAGAGGAAAGAGGGAGAGAGGGATGGAGGAAAAGAAGAAAAACAAATAGGGTTTCTAGGCATTATTATGGCATTTCATAACATAATAATCTCCCATAAAATAATTGATAGTAATGTATTGTTGTCAATAATAAATTACTGGACAGAGTTAGCTGACTTCAGCTACTACATCTGGAAGTAAGTGTGTATCTGGTTGTGTGCTTCGAGTTGCCTATTGACTCATTGTGATCCATGCATTTTATAGGATTATCTTAAGCAAGGAATATGCAGAAGTAATTTTTCTTAGTATTTTTAAGAGGATCTGTTCCTTTCCTTAAATCTCTTCACTGAAGAAGGACCCACCACTTCCCGAAAGCCTGTTCTACTGTCCAAGACTTCTTATTGTTAATTTATTCTTTGATTTAACCAAGTTCTTCATACCTTTCTGTTGAATTTCATGTTTTATCAGGTTGATTTCAGGCTAGTGTTCCAATCTTTCAAGCATCATTAATAACTTTTAAAATCTTGATTATACTCTGATGTTGCTTGACCGTATGTGTCCTACTTTTCTTCTCTAAAATACTGGATTGTAAGTAGCCTGTTAAGGACCTTGGGCTAGCAATGAGTAGCCTAAAAAACCATAAGCCACCAGACCCAGTCTGTTCTTGGAGTCCTAGTAGAGTCAGCTCCAGTTAGTATAGGTTGAGTATCCTTTATCTGAAATTTTTGATAATACAAGTGTTTGGTATTTTAGATTTCATTTGGATTTTGGAATACATGTATTTCTATATACACAAATACTTTGGAAATGGGCCCCATGTCTAAATATAAAACTCATTTATGGTTCATAGACATCTTATACACATTTCTGGAAGGTACTGATAATTTTGTGTATGAAATCATAAGTATTTGTGCATTGAATCATAAGTATCTCAGCCACCCATGTGGATGATTTTGGCCTTCTGGATAAGGGGTGCTCAACCTGTACTTGAATGGGAGACAGACAATGAATACAAGTGTTGTAGGTTACATATTGGAGCAAGGAACTGGCAAAACCACCTCCATTTAAAAAAGCCCTATGAAAACTGTGGAGTTGCCATAAATCTATTGGTGGCTTGAAGGCACATACATACACACACATACATATTGGTTGATGTTTTTAATTGTTCTGATTTGATGCATTTGTTTATTTAACAATATGTACATGTATATGTGTAATCAAATTGTTGCCTTTGTAAGGCCTTTCAGGATTGAGCAGAGTACAAGTGTGGTAAATAAATAAATAAATAAATAAACACACAAACTAGCAATGACAATGTAGCATGATGGGTATGTATTATTTCCAGTATCTGGGGTGACATATCCCTGTACACTCTGCATGCAGGAAAACACCCACAAGCTACGTAGAACAATGGACAAGGCTGACTTTTCAATGTGCATGGCTCTTACATTTTTATGGGCATATTTCACATCAACAGTATGTCAAATTCCTATTCCTTCTGCCACCTCGGGCAAAAAATATTTGCAGAAATGGGTTAAGATGGACAATAAGGCAGATAATGATGTGAGCTCACCCACAGGCAAGTTTTCGCCTACTCACTGTAGTTTTACGTGACTGTTTACTTTGGCGTGCAAAGAAAACGGTTACCATGGCAACAGCTACAACACTTGATCCTGAAGCTACCACCACCCTACAGAGCACCTATGAACAGAAAGCATTTATAATATGCTTTCTGAACTCCCCGACTCTGACAGCTTTTCAAAGGAGAGAGCAAACTGGGCAAAATCCACTGTGGCCAATTCAGAAGGCCAGAGACAGCCCCAGCCTCACTGACGCCTCTGCATTTGGAATAAAGAAGCCAACTGGAAAGCTCCCTTTGACCTTAGCAGACTTTTCACATAAATGGAAGAAGATGCCAAATTAAGGCCCTTTTCCAAATAAATGAAACCCAGTTATTTTGTGTGTCATACTACCGAAGATCGAAGGCACAGCCAGGAGAATATCATTCTTGTTTAATGTTTAGAAAATAGTACTCAACTACTCATGTAGGCTTGGGGATAGACAGCCTTCATGTGTGTGCCTTTGTTTGCATACATGTATAAAAGATGTATACTTGGCTCTTCATATGTAACAGTTCTGCATCCATAGGTTCAACAATCCATGGCTTGAGAACATTTTTAAAAAATCAAAACTCAGACCTTTATTTTGCCATTTTCTATAAAGTTTTACAGCACTGTTGCATATAATAAGACCTCAGTATCCATGGATTTGGTCGTCCATGGATGGTCCTGGAACCAAACCCCACTACCTGTCAAAGGTCCGCTCTATACATTTTTAGTTTCTGCACTGAATAGAGTTCAGCCTCAAAAGAGCCCCCGGTGGCACAATGGGTTAAACCCTTGAGCCGGCAGGACTGCTAACTGATAGGTCAGCAATTAAAATCTGGGGAGAGTGGGTTGAGCTCCCTCTGTCAGCTCCAGCTCTCCATGCAGGGACATGAGAGAAGCCTCCCATAAGAATGGTAAAACATCAAACATCTGGGCACCCCCTGAGCAATGTCCTGGCAGATGGCCAATTATCCCACACCAGAAGCAACTTGCAGTTTCTTAAGTCACTCCTGCCATGAAAAAAGCCTTTAAAAACTGAAACTGAAAATGGAAAGGGAGGAGAGGATGGGGAAATGTTGTGTGAGAATTGGGTTGCCTTGTAGTCTTGTTTAAGAATGTAGAGATTCAGCCTGTAATGGAGTAAATAGTTAAGATTTAAAATAATTAGGTTATAAGAGATGCAGGCATAGGAAAAAATGTGACATTGTGTACAGTTGCCACAGCAAAAACAGACATGGCTCCTTTTCCACATGGTCGTATGGAAAAGGGTTTTCAAAAAGATGTTGCTGGTTAAACAATCAGATAATATGCGAGATCTGCAGAAATTGCCTTTTCTACAAAACTTTTGAAGGCACAGGAGCCCTCTCCAGTTTTCAGTCTGGCAACCCAAGTCATCATTGAATCTATCAGTACTGCAAATCGATACAGGTAATAGCTATTGCAAACACAATTTTGAAATCACAACAGGTAGAACTACATGGAATCTTGAGCAGGCACTACATCTCTCTAAAGGTAAAGGTAAAGGTGCTCATCTCAATTTCTAAGCTGAAGAGTTGGCGTTGTCCATAGGCTCCTCCTAGGTCATGTGGCCAGCACAACTACATGGAGCGCTGTTACCTTCCCACCAAAGTGGTACCTATTAGTCTACTCAAATTTGCATGTTTTCAAACTGCTAGGTTGGCAGAAGCAGGGGCTAACAATGGGAGCTCACCGCGTCCTGTGGATTCACACTGCTGACCTGCAGCTTAGCAGTTTAACCCGCTACATCACTGTGCATCCTCTCTAGGGGTTCAAACATATTTCTAGGTTCAAATACTGCCAGGAGCATGGTAGAAACACAACATACAACCTCACAACTGAAATATTAGTTGGGGAAAGATTTTTTCCCAGATCATGGACAATCACCACTAACTGTATATTGTAGAGTAAAATAATTATCAGACTGTGTGGGCAAAGTATGCCCTCATGACTGCTATTGAGATCACCAAGTTCAACAATGAAATGACCAGAAATGTTCGCTTCACACTATAAATCTTGCAACCCTTTTGCTTCTTGCCATGTTAGATCCAGGATAATTATTTTTAGACAGGAAGTTCATTACCAGTTAACTTTCTGTTATTTAAAGCCTTTCCCTGGATTAAAATAGTTGTGGAAGATATAATAATGTGTCCCTCATGTCCCTAAATGGACACTGAAAGGCATGTTTTATGACCATGGCACTTGCTACCATAACAGTCCATAAATGAGATATTTGTGCAAATTGGCTACCGCTGGTAGGTTTCCCTCCTGTGTCCTCACGAGCAATCCTTAGCCCTCTTCCAGAGAAGCTACAAGAACAATTACATTTTTCTATAATATGGATTCAACCCCAAGTGAGCATTAATCCTATTCCGATTAGAAATCTAGCCCTTTTTTGCTCCTGTCTTTGGATAGCTCTCTATATGTTTGCACAGCAGATCTTAAGACTCTGCAGTGATAAAGCTGTGGAACTAATGATGCCTCTCATGACAATTCCTTGTCTATTGTAAAGTGATAATTACTTCTAATATTCTTTTAAAGGTGTCTTGTAATTTAATGGATGGATAGTGCTAGACAAGAAGATGAAGATTTGTTATACCATATTACATTGTTTTAGCTTAAACAGCAAAAATTAATAGCTTGCTAAGTGTCACTCTTGCCAGCATTACTTCATAGAATAAATGGATAGGATGTGTTTGATAGGGAAGGAAACAGAGGACACTTCTACACTGCCATATAAAATCCAGATTATCTGCTTTGAACTGGATTATATGGCAGTGTAGACTCACAGAATCCACTTCAAAGCAGATAATGTGCATTATCTGCTTGGATCATTATTGATTTGATTATATGGCAGTGTAGAAGGTGCCAGAGACAGCAGCATGGAAGAGAGAAAGATGTTACTTGTTTAATACTGTATTCAAAACGGTCAAATGGGCCATCTAGTGTATGCAGTTAAAATTGCTGGAAGAAACATTAGCAACCTTAGATATGCAGATGATACCATTATGATTGGCAAAAGTGAGGAGAAGCTGAGGAGCCTTCTAACCAAGGAGAAAGAAGAAAGTGCAAAAAGCTGGGTTGCAGTTAAACATTAAAAAAAACCAAGATTATGGCAACCAGACTGATTGATAACTGGCAAACAGAGGGAGAAAACATGGAGGCAGAGACAGACTTTGTATTTCTAGCTGTAAAGATTACTGCAGACACAGACTGCAGCCAAGAAATCAGAAGAGGAGGAGGAGAGCAATGACCAATTTTGACAAAATAGTGAAGAGCAGAGACATCGCACTGGCAATGAAGATCTGCATAGCAAAAGCAATGGTATTCCCTGTAGTATCCTATGGATATGAGAGCTGGACCATAAGGGAGGCTGAGCGAAGGAAAATAGATGCTTTTGAACTGTGATGTTGGAGGAAGGTTCTGAGAGTGCCTTGGACCGTGAGAAGATCAAACTAGTCTATACTTCAGGAAATAAACCCCAACTGCTCATTGGAGGAAAGGATATTAGAGGCAAGATGAAGTACTTTGACCACATAACGAGAAGACAGGAAAGCTTAGAGAAGACAATTATGCTGGGGAAAATGGAAGGAAAAAGGAACAGGGGCTGACCAAAGGCAAGATGGATGGATGGTATCCTTGAAGTGATTGGCTTAACTTTAAAGGAACTGGGGGTGGTCACAACCAACAGGGAGCTCTACCATGGGCTGGTCCATGAGGTCACAAAGAGTTGGAAGTGACTGAATGAATAAACAACAAGTCCATGCAGGAAAACACAATCCAAGAACCCTCAACGGATGGCTAGCCAGCCTCTGCTTAAAAATCTCCAGAAAAGAAGCCTCCACCATCCTGCAAGATACCATATCAGGTCCTACCATCAACTCTTACCAAGACTCCTCAGTCCCTTTCACATGAACCGTTTCCAATCAGGAGTCACCCACCCTATATCTGTGCATTTCATGTTTATTGTCTACTGTATATTGCTCTGTGTTGAAATGCATTTTGTTAGTTCTGACCCTGTTCTCTGATGTGTTAGGATCATTTTAGATTCTGATCCTGTCCTCTGGGGTATTAGCTATTTCTCCCAATTTGGTGTCATCTGCAAATTTGATAAGCCTTGTCTTTTCCTCTTCTTCTGAATTTGAGTGGATATTAAGAAAATATTGTGTGATGTGCCCAGTTTTCATTGAAATTTGCAGCAGGTTTCTAGGTAAGAAGAAAAAGAGAGTTGATCATAAAAATAAGGCAGTCCTATTCTCCTGGGAGATTCCTTGTCCTGTTCTTAAAGCCTGAAGACCCAGAGTTAGGACCTGAAACCTTAGCTAGATTATCTGAGTCTGCACTGCCATATAATCCATTTCAAAGCAGATAATCTGGATTTTATACATCAGCATGGAAGGGGGCCCTAGAGAAAGTAAGATAGAGTTTCTCAGGAAATAGAACATGGGGCATGGAGAAATCTCACATTGCTATTACAAGGTAGATTGCAGAAAGAGGAAGTCACCATAACGCTGTCCCACCATCCCAGTGAAAGCACCAAGTGAACCTCTTAGAGTTATCATGACATTTAGCTCTACAAATGGGAAGGGGGTCAGTCTACAGTATGTTTTGTAAACTAGTGTGAAATTAATTACATGTTTCTGAAAGCACATCTTGATCCAGCTATCAAAAGACTGTCATAGTTTTAAGAATATGTGAAATCAGTAAGAAAGAATTTTGCTTAGATATGAATATTTAATTATAGACCAGTAGAAAAAGCCCCATGTTAATTATAGTGCTGTTCTGACAATTCTATAGTAATGCAAATAAAAATGAGATACAGCTCAGATTTTGCTTGGTTACATTATGCATTTCCCTGTCTGACAGAAAGATACATGATTGCAGTATAAAGTAAAAAGGCCAAGACCTTGCATTGTGAGAGTAAGTAACTATGATATCAGAACTCTCTTGCTATACCTGTGTGGGAAAATTCTCCTTTGTCCAGCCCCTATCTTTTGGGCAAATCAAATTCCCCACCACCAAAGGTTTTCTCAGGGCCCTTCCACACTGCCTCTATATCCCAGGATCTGATCCCAGATTATCTATTTATTCCAGGTTATCTGGCAGGGGGATTCATATATTCCAGTTTAAAGCAGATAATCTGGGATGAGATCCTGGAATATAGGGTCTGTCTGGAAGGGTTCTTGGTTGCAGGGCTCCTGCTGTAGCTACTTGTCTCAAGGAACCCTGTGACTGGAAGAGCATTGCAGACACCATTTCCCAACATCTGTATTACCTCAGAAACTGCTTGGCTGAGGAACTGTCAGGTTAAAAAAAAGGTCTTGGGTGATTATATCTAGTAGTTAACAATCATAAATCATGCTTGCTTCGGCAGCACATATACTAAAATTGGAACAATACAGAGAACAAACAGAAACGTGAATCCCCAAAGTTACAAGATTTATGGAGACCCCATGAACTTCATAAGGTTTTCATAGGGCCCTTCCACACAGCCATATAACCTAGAATATCAAGGCAGACAATCCACAATGCCCCCTTCCACACAGCTGTATAAAATCCACATTGAACAGGATTGTATCGCAGTGTGGACTCAAATAACCCAGTTCAAAGCAGATATTGTGGATTATCTGCCTTGATATTCTGGTTATATGGCTGTGTGGAAGGGCCCAATATCTGCTTTGAACAAGAGTATCTGAGTCCACACTGCCATATAGTCCAGTTCAATGTGTATTTTATAATGCTGTGTGGAAGGGGCCTAACTTCCTCATCACAAAGGGCTAAAATCGATGGCATGCGCCGATTTTAGCCCAGCTCACCCACTGTGCTGGCTCCGTGGGTGAAGGAGGACAGAGCTGGTGTATACCGCCATCAGGGCAACACAGCAGAGCTCCCATGTTGCCTATCTAATGGGGGGGAAGCTGCGCACACCACACACTCACACCTCCCCCATGTCAGGCATGTAGCCGGGGGGGGGGGGGCTTGAGGGGCTTCAGCCCCCCCGAAATTCTCATGGTGGTTCGCGAAAAGGCCTTACTGGTGCATTATTTAAACTATAAATATTATTTATTCATATCATGATCTGATCACCATACTCAATATATCCCATATGCATGGGGGTATTGGGGTAATGATACAAAAGGATTGCTAGGCTAGACCCTCTTTCACTCAGACTCAGCCCCCCCTGAAACCCCCCCTGACATTTTTTTAGCCCCCCCCCCCCCCCCCCCCGAAACGAAATCCTGGCTACGGGCCTGCCCCATGTGATTGCTCTCACTTGGATCCAGACGATACAGGGCACGGGGCACCAGATTCTCCACAGCCCTCAACGAATAGGAATGCTGCTGAAGCCGGTCATCTGATAAGGTCACCAATCTGTGTGAGCTAAACATTGTATTGACACAATGGGGTGGGAACTTGAGTACAACTGTGAGAATCATTTGCAAAAAAGGGAATATCACAGGACTATAGGAATATAAAATATGAGTGGCTACCTGCAGTTGTAGCACCCACTTACTCTTCTGGTTTGTTTTAAATTATTTGACACAAAATACACACCGGGAAACAGTACTTTCCCACTGAGCCTTAGGGTCTCCATACGCCCAGAACCATTTCAAGGAACATACTATAAATGTGAACTCA
The DNA here is from genome assembly GCF_037176765.1 of Anolis sagrei. Taxonomy (NCBI): domain Eukaryota; kingdom Metazoa; phylum Chordata; class Lepidosauria; order Squamata; family Anolidae; genus Anolis; species Anolis sagrei. The sequence continues at coordinate 67,645,346 of NC_090022.1, read as the reverse complement.
GAAGTATATGGCATTGAGTTCAATGGGTTTTCCTCACATATAAGTGAGTACAGGGCAGCAGCCTTAGCCAAACTGTTCTCTGCTTTGATTCTCCATCGTGTTCCTTGCATTGCAATTGACAGAGCATAAAGAGGGCAGCTTCGTGAGAAGCAGAGAATTGATTTTCTGTAGTTGTAGCCAAAGAAAATGCAACAAGGAAATGAAATCCAGAGAAGAAGTGAAGTTTCTTCTGCCACACCCCATCTGCAAAATAAAGAATGTAATTGACTATTTTGGAAAACCAAAATGCTAGGAGGGGAATGAAAACCAAGAGCCATAATGCTTGTCTGCTAGGAAACCAAGGGTGAAATGAATTCAGGGAGCTTATCTTGTAAAGTCCTTAAGCTGAGTGAAAGGAAATAAGTGGAAAGAAAATTCTGCAGTAAGGAAAGAAAACTAAGCAGGGATTCCGATTTTGTTTGGAACAATAGGAGGGAATAGATAAGAAAACAGCACTAACCAATGAAGTGACAAGGATGAAACCTCCATAGCCATTTATTTCTCAATTCAAAACTGCACCCTGGTGTTAAAAGCCTCTGACCTGCCTCAGTCATGGATATGATTATTTCTTACTGTGTATCATTTCCCCATCTATAAAATCTGTACTTCAGCACTTTACAGTATCACTCTGAGGAGGAATAAACCCATTTTAAAGCATTTGTGTATGTTTTTAACAAAAAAAATCTGCCATGATACATTATTATCATAGAGGACCATAGAGGACCATTATTATCATAGAGCAACACCACGGGAACTTCAAGTTGCCAGCTACTGGTCAAAGGACATTTAATATAATGCCAAGTTTTTTAAACTTTATGGTTTGTTTGTTTTTTAAGAAAAACACATTACAACTGTACCCTTGGTTCACTCCTGATATAATAAATAAAATCATAGACTCATAGAGTTGGAAGAGACCTCTTGGGCCATCCAGTCCAATCACTTGCCAAGAAGCATAACTAGATGTTTGAAAGTTCTTACATTTACTAAAGAACACAACCTCCCAGTTAAACAAACAAATGTAAGAAGGATGGTGGAGGGTTTATCTACATGGGCTACTTAATCCATGGCTAGTCTAGAGGCGGCCACACACTATGTCCCCAACCTCATGGTAGAAGCAAGGTGGAGTCCAGGCAGTCCCACCAGGCCAAGACCCCATCTACTTTGTGAGACTGTCACCTCACTATCCCTGTTGCTGCTGACAAACATATGAGAGCTCAGTGAGCACTCCTGGGCATTGTGATTCCCCTGTGCTTAGACCCGCGTAGCCAGTATGGGATACCTGTGATGAGGCTTTCTCATTGAGCTCTTGGGCATCAGGCAGTGGTAAAAGTAGCAACATGGGCCTGGTCCAGTTCTCTTTCCTATGCTGATGAGTGCAGGAGAAAGGGGACAGTGGTAGTCCATGTGGACAGTGGACTGATCCACATTAGACCTGGTCTTGCTGTGCACAGTATGCCAGTATTTGTGGGGGAGCTCTGGAGTTATGGTCAAACACTGTTGCACCCCCCTCCCAACTTTCCTTAACAGGGCTAAACTGGATAAATCTGGTCTTTCCTGTGACCAGTGACCAGAAATCCCTGAGCACCATGAAAACAGTTAGGAGTGACTATATGATGAGTGAGGCCTATTTCCAGGGAACTCAACCACCTATGTAGCATCCACACTACAGAGTCATAAAAGAATGTTACACACAATCCTATCTACTTGGTAGTTTATACAGTATAACAGTTTGTTGAAAAACATCCCCTACAGGTGTAGACCACTGAAAAGAGAGAAGAAAGAAATAGTTCTTAGAAAGATATAAATTATCAGGTCAACCCTACCATTTGATAGTGGCTGCCTCTGGCCAGTTGATTTTGAGTGTCAAGAAAGAGCTGATAAATGTTAGTATTGTTTAAAATTTTTATTTCTGCATGTCTTCTATCAGAGAGGAGAAAGTACATATTTGTGTGTGTGTGTTCTCTAAAATTGCTTGTTAACTTATGGTGACTCCATGAATGTCAGGATTCGCTTAGCCATGGAAGACTCAGAAATGGTTTGAAATTGTACTTGTAGAATTCTATGTATGAGATATCAAAACAATATGGCAGGCTTTGGATACTTTACGTTTTGATGGCATGTCAGGCAAAATACATCTTGGGTTGAAAAAAATTATGTCTGACTGAATAACATCTCCTGGAAAAGCCACCTCTGAATATTTATAGCTTTAAAAATCATACAATCTTGATTGGGATTCCATAAATCGACAGGTTACTTGAAGGCACATAAACACACAAACATATATGACACTTTATTTTCTTTGACTTGAAACTATCATTGTTGCATTACAGCTAAGAGTTAACATCCACCCCCAAGAAAGTACAAGCCTAGCAGATACCATATGGCTTAATTTTTTTAGAAAAGGGAACTGCTGCATATAAGCTATACTTCAACTGTTCTCATCTCCCGCTTGGCTGATAGCCATATTGGACATGGCTTTACGGCAAGGCGGCAAATCCACTGCCCAGGGAGCCTGCAAATCTGCTGCCTTGCAGCTGTATGATGGCTTTAATCAACAATTATGGAAGTGCTGAGGATAGAGTAATATACTTTCATTCCCCGTGTCTCTGCAAATCTAAAAGGTGTCACTGACTTAATCAGCATTTTCCTCCCTAAACCCCAAAGAGATAGGATCAAGTCAGCTGCATATAGAACATATATCCATCTCAACTCCTAGAATATTGATAAGGGGAGAGGGTTACAAGAAAGAGACATGTATGCAAAAAATCAGCAATCAGTCATATGCAGAACTGACATTGGCGTGGGAGAACCACAAAGTTAATTACCCATGAACATGGAAAGATGGAGAGTTGCAGTTAGTGGGTTTATCTTCACAGTGCAGGAAGAGACAGAAGAGAAAATGAGAGAGAGTTGTTTCCAGGGATTAGGTTGGCAGCCAGCCTTGAATGAGTCTTATTCAGGCACCCACTGGCATTTCTTCAATGGTAACACGACGGTGACCAAGATGTCCAGAGCAATTATACTTACACGACATAGAGGAATGTAGTAAGCTATGGCTCGGGCTGCTTGGCTTCTGCTGCTATTGTGGGCCATAGAAACAGAGAGAAAATTCAAATGTTACAGCCACCACGTGAAGGATACCGGGAACACTGAGTTAATTAAAAAGGGGTCGTGACACTAATTAGTGCAGTACATTTAGCAGATACTGCACCGTTACTGCACTCAATGCAGGGTGTGTTGGGATCACTCTGTGATGTTTAGAAAGCCAGCCATGTCTGTTACATGGATCACTGAATAACAGTTGTAAGGCTGATACAATCAGCTATGTATATTTATTGCACCATCATAACATTGTAAGGGAAGTGTCAACAATCAAGCTTCAAAAAGGAATGCCTTAAAGTAAAAAGAGAACATTGACAGATCCTTTAGCTCAGCATTTCTCAACCTTCGTAATGCTGCGATCCCTTAATATAGTTCCTCATGTTGTGATGACCACCAACTATAAAATTATTTTTGTAGCTACTTCATAACTGTAATCTTGCTACTATTATGAATCATAATGTAAATATCTTATATGCAGGATGAATTTTCATTCACTTGACCAAATTTGGCACAAATGCCTGATATGCCCAAATTTGAATAGTGGTGGGGTTGGGGGGGGGGGATTGTTTTTATCATTTGGAAGTTGTAGTTGCTGGGATTTACAGTTCACCTACAATCAAAGGGCACTTTCCCCCCGCCTTGAAGGGACGCGAGCCTCCCTCCAATCTTGTGCGCTCTCCCTAAACCACATATGCGCACCACACCGCCATGCACCGAGCACGCCTGCTCTCACCTCTGCACTTGGAGTCTCAAAAACAGCCCTCCCCTTAGCTGAGAGGCCAGCCAATCACAGCAAGAGGAGGGCTTTTGGTGGGAGGATTCTGTCTGTTTCCAAAAAGGGTTCCTAAGACCATCAGAAAGACGTGTTTTCTGATGGTCTTTGGTAGCCCCTCTGAAACCCACTCACGACCTCCCCAGGGGTCCTGACCCCCGGGTTGAAAAATGCTGCCTTAGCTTAAGGAAGTTACTGCATGGCTTTGGGCCCAATTGATCACAAAAATCATAATGAGATTATATTCATGGCATTTCAGATTATCAACTGGAATCAATGAACTTCCTGTTAGTTAAATAGCTGACAATATGTAAACACTTAACCGGCACATTAGTGGCTTTGACTTTGGTGGATTTTGTTATTCACAGATTTGATTAATTGTTCTCTAGAAATCTCTAGGATCCTGAGTGTGGCTCTATGGCTAACATCCACTAATGTTTGATCATAGAGTCATGCTGGAAGACCTAGGCTGGATGTACACAACCATACAATCCAGTTTGGAACTGCATTATATGGTCATATAATGCAGTTTAACTGCATTGAACTGCATTATAGGGCTCCACACTGGCCAAACTGCATTATATGGCTGTGTATATCCAGCACCTAAAAACCTCTAATTTCTTCAGTGCAACTTTTAGTTGAAGTTGGCTATAGAGATGCCTGAGAACCTAGAAATGCCTAGACAGGTGTTTTGACAAGTTAAAAAGGCATTTTTTTTATTGATGGTTTTTCATGTCTATGGGAATCTTGTGCTCCTAACCCGGTGAATTTTGAGTGCAAACTGTATAGTAGTATTGTGATATGATAACTGACCTGCGCCAGAATTCAGGATTTCTTATTTATTGGCAACATATAGCAGGTAGCATTTTAAGGTAGCAGCATAGTCACTTACTAAATCTTGCTTTAATTCCATTTATCCAAACCAAAAAAGCAAATTTATGCTCTGGGTTTTAAATCTGGAAGTCATAAATAGCAAATTCTAAATATCAAACACTTTTAAAATCGCCATACCCCTCCCCCACCCCAATACAATGTATAATTGTAGGATCTTTTGGAAATTAGGTATGATGGATTATATCTGTTTATTATTCACTCATGTGTTGCATTTATATTGTTTATTGTGGCTGGCGTCCTACAGTTTACAATATCTTAAGCTGGATTTATGGCATCATAAATATTTGAATTCACATTTATGGTTGTTGCAGCAGTTAAACAATTGAGTGAGTCCCACCCCCTAAATTCTCCAGTAGCATCAACAACGTATAGCTTTCCAAAGCACTGGTGAGTGGGGCAATGAGGGAGGAAGCATCCAACTCCCTCAGTGACAAAGTTCTTCCTCTTTTCTTTTCTTTTTAAATAACATACTTTTTTTGTAAAACATATAAAAAACAGTGTTTAAGAAAATTCTACGTGCATTATAATTTCCACTCATTTCCACACACTATGCTACATTACACACTTCATTCTATGCTATACTACACACTAGGCCAGGCATGGGGAAACTTCAGCCCTCTAGATGTTTTGGACTTCAACTCCCACAATTCTTAACAGCTGGTAGGACCAAAGTTTGCCCATGCCTGGTCTAGACACACAGGAAGGGCTAATATATCCTCTTCTTTGATCAGAGGTTACATTTAACATATACATTTACACTTCTATTAGTTGTACATCTACTTATTACTATCTAATGAAATCCAAGGTTGCAATATATCCGTATTAAATGTGCATCTACACTGTAGAATTAATGCAATTTGGCACCACTTTAACTGCCATGGCTCAATATTATGAGAGAAAAAGAAACTGGCAAATATTGCTACTCAACCTCTTCCTCCCAAAACACAAAACTCTGCCAGATCCGAGTTTCTTTTGCCAATGTAAGAAGTCCTTCCACACATGGAAGGTCAGCTATGGATCTAACTTGTTATTTTTGAAGATGGTGTGAAGTATCACAGGGGAAAAACTACCTAGGTGTTGATATTGAAAGAGATTCACATTTCTAAATAGCCAATCAGATTGGCTTATAGTTGCTTCCATGATAATACATTTGTCTATGTGTTTTCTCTAAAAGCATCTTAAACATTTAGGATATCGTATAGCCTGTTGCTATAAGGATAAATCTCTTGTTCCACATAATTCTGTCTCCCGCAGGAAGCAGAGGATTTCATTAAATATGGGAACCACTTTTCTTTGAAATGAGCAGTTGCCACCAAGACACAGTTAATATATATTTTAATACATATGCTCTTAGCCTTGGTCAACAGGTGGAGAAAGGTTAAGCAGAAAAGAGATGGCAGATTTCAGAAGTGAGAAAATGGAGCATCTCACTTCAGATGGTAAGCAGAGGTAGAGGAATGCTCTTTTCGTGTGCTGCTTGCCTTTATTTGGTGAAGATATTGCCCCAAAGAGCAAACTGCATCAGAACTGGGGCTAAGTCAGATGTCTCCAGATCTAGTTTTCCCTGAATATTCTCCTGCTGCCAGTTTTCTGCTCCTTTGGCTGTGATGAGGTTGAATCCTCTTGCTATTTACTTACTCTTTGAGACTAACCAACATAATTCAGAACTTTTGGTTATTCCCAACTAGAATAGATTCATTGGCACAACCATTGAATGTTCAACCCATAAGTAAATCACATTACTTCAATGGACTTAGAATCATAGAATCATAGAATCATAGAATCATAGAATCAAAGAGTTGGAAGAGACCTCATGGGCCATCCAGTCCAACCCCCTGCCAAGAAGCAGGAATATTGCATTCAAATCACCCCTGACAAATGGCCATCCAGCCTCTGCTTAAAAGCTTCCAAAGAAGGAGCCTCCACCACACTCCGGGGCAGAGAGTTCCACTGCTGAACGGCTCTCACAGTCAGGAAGTTCTTCCTAATGTTCAGATGGAATCTCCTCTCTTGTAGTTTGAAGCCATTGTTCCGCGTCCTAGTCTCCAAGGAAGCAGAAAACAAGCTTGCTCCCTCCTCCCTGTGGCTTCCTCTCACATATTTATACATGGCTATCATATCTCCTCTCAGCCTTCTCTTCTTCAGGCTAAACATGCCCAGTTCCCTAAGCCGCTCCTCGTAGGGCTTGTTCTCCAGACCCTTGATCATTTTAGTCGCCCTCCTCTGGACACATTCCAGCTTGTCAATATCTCTCTTGAATTGTGGTGCCCAGAATTGGACACAATATTCCAGATGTGGTCTAACCAAAGCAGAATAGAGGGGTAGCATTACTTCCTTAGATCTAGACACTATGCTCCTATTGATGCAGGCCAAAATCCCATTGGCTTTTTTGCCGCCACATCACATTGTTGGCTCATGTTTAACTTGTTGTCCACGAGGACTCCAAGATCTTTTTCACACGTACTGCTCTCGAGCCAGGCGTCCCCCATTCTGTATCTTTTCATTTCATTTTTTCTGCCAAAGTGGAGTATCTTGCATTTGTCACTGTTGAACTTCATTTTGTTAGTTTTGGCCCATCTCTCTAATCTGTCAAGATCGTTTTGAATTCTGCTCCTGTCCTCTGGACTATTGGCTATCCCTCCCAATTTGGTGTCGTCTGCAAACTTGATGATCATGCCTTCTAGCCCTTCATCTAAGTCATTAATAAAGATGTTGAACAGGACCGGGCCCAGGACGGAACCCTGCGGCACTCCGCTCGTCACTTCTTTCCAAGATGAAGAGGAAGCATTAGTGAGCACTCTCTGTGTTCGTCCACTTAACCAATTACAGATCCACCTCACCGTAGTTTTGCCTAGCCCACATTGGACTAGTTTCCTTGCCAGAAGGTCATGGGGGACCTTGTCGAAGGCCTTACTGAAATCCAGGTACGCTACATCCACGGCATTCCCCGCATCTACCCAGCTTGTAGCTCTATCGAAGAAAGAGATCAGATTAGTCTGGCATGACTTGTTTTTGATAAATCCATGTTGACTATTAGCGATGACCGCATTTGTTTCTAAGTGTTTGCAGACCGCTTCCTTAACAATCTTTTCCAGAATCTTGCCCGGTATCGACGTGAGGCTGACCGGACGGTAGTTGTTTGGGTCATCCTTTTTTCCCTTCTTGAAGATTGGGACCACATTGGCCCTCCTCCAATCTGCTGGAACTTCTCCCGTTCTCCAAGAACTCTCAAAGATGGTTGCCAATGGTTCCGAAATGACTTCCGCTAGTTCCTTCAATACTCTTGGGTGTAGTTGATCTGGCCCTGGGGACTTGAACTCATTAAGAGCGGCCAGGTATTCCTGGACGACTTCTTTCCCAATTTGGGGTTGGATGTCCTCCAATCCCTCATCCACTCCATCTTGCTGAGGTTGAAGACTCTCTTTTTGTGTGAAGACCGAGGCAAAGAAGGCATTAAGTAGTTCTGCCTTTCCCCTATCCCCTGTCAGCATTGCCCCATCTTCTCCGCGAAGAGGTCCTATCGCCTCCTTGTTTTTCCTTTTTCTACTGACATAAGAATAGAAGCCCTTTTATTGTTTTTAATGTCCCTGGCAAGTCTGAGCTCGTTTTTTGCTTTAGCTTTGCGGACCTTTTCCCTACAGGTGTTGGCTATTTGTTTGAATTCTTCTTTGGTGATTTCTCCCTTTTTCCACTTCTTGTGCATGTCTCTTTTGTGTCTTAGCACAGTTAGAAGTTCTTTGGACATCCATTCTGGCTTCTTTGCACTTGTCCTATTTCTTCTCTTTGTTGGCACGGTTTGCAATTGCGCCTTGAGTATTTCACTCTTGAGAAATTCCCATCCATCTGTAGCTCCCTTGTCTTTTAGTATCTGTGTCCACGGAATGCTGCTCAGCGTTTCCTTCATTTTTTGGAAATCAGCTCTCCTAAAGTCCAAAATGCGGGTTTGACTTGTCTTAGTTTCGGCCTTCCTTTGTACCTCAAATTGCAGGAGCACATGGTCACTTGCCCCTAAGGATCCTACCACTTCGACTTATTCTGGTGGGTATGTTTCAGGCTCCAGTCTTTATGAGCTATTATTATTATTATTATTATCATCATCATCATCATCATGGACATAACATTACGTCCAAGTGTCTCGGATTCGCCTCTGAATACCAGGGTCTTCCTAAGAGCCTAGGATATTAGCGGTATTTTCGTAGAATGTCTGCAGTTCCGAGAAGTGCTGCCTTCTGCAGCATGTGAATTATGGTCCTCACCAAACTAAGGCTTTTCAAGTGCTTTTCGAGGTTTCTTGGAATGCCTCCAAGAGCACCAACCACTATTGGTATTACTGTTGTTCTCCTTTGCCATGATGATGATGATGATGATGATGATGATGATGATGATGATGATGATGTTTATGTATACCCTGCTTTTTCTCTCTACAAGGAGACTCAAAGTGGCTGGACAAGGATGTTTCATTGCTTCCTGTCCATTTACAGGCATCCTGTTCTGACATCAACAGAAGAGCCTGTGCATCCAGTGAGAAGGAAGGGGACCATCCAGATTACATTGTGAAGACTAAGGGTGCAACTATATCAGAGCTTTCCAAACTGTGTATCGTGACACATTAGTGTGTCGGCTGTAGTGTGTAGGTGTGTCATGTCAACATAACAAGAAACATCTGATGACCTCATCAGATGTGGCAGATTTTGACAACAACTCCAGTTGTGCTGAAGCTTTGTCACAGAGCCTGCTGTCTCCCACTACATGTGGGAGAATTACTTCCAAGATGGCCACAGGGCAAAACTGAGGCAGAACCAGAATCACCACCGAAAAAAGCTGCTGGCGGCAACAGAGGAGGCTTCCCGTGTTACATTGGCCTCAGTGGGGCAAGACGGCTGGCAAACGTTTTCTCCCATGTGATGAGGGAGGGAGGAAGCCAGAACAGTGCAAGGCGCGAGGTGATAGGTTTACTTTACTACAACAATCATACCTTTGTGTTTATCCTTTTAAATTTCATATTTTTCTTTTGCTGAGGTGTGAATTATTTTGATATCATAAATAGTTTATTTCTATTCAATGTTCTCTCTTGGTATATTTTTAATGGCATTGTTCTTATACATTGTGAATCATTTTGAGTCTCATTTGGTGGGGGCAATAAGTAAACAAACAAACAATTTAAATGATTTTGTTTCTTGCAAGCTGAAAAATGGTACAAGAGAACTTAGGAGAGATGTAAGGAATATTTGGAAATTTTCAAAAATGACCCAAAAGTGAGTTTCTTGATTGTTGGGAAACCTTGATAAGGAAATTTTTGGACTGATCAAAATTTTGCATTTTGAGACTTGTTTTGCACAATTTTTTTCTACAGAAATTAGTATTTCTTGCAGAAAAAAAATTTCAGCACAGGAAACAAAAGAACCATGCCTTTCTCACAGCAGGGGAAAATGCTCAAATTACTCACTGCTTGCTTTGAAAGTGAAATTTTCATCACTATAGTAGGAATCACATTAAACAGAGTGGAAACCCATTTCCCCTATCTATATGGTTGGCTGGCTATTGACTGTTTCATAATCAAATTAAAAATCTGTTTCTTGTATTCTATTAGCCAGGAGCATGCGGGATAAGATTCATAAGCTATCAGAAGTTGGGCAAGATATAAACTTATAAAATATATACTCATCAATCAGTCAACATTTATATCCAATTAAGTAATAAATCAAGATTTTGAAAAATGAGTGATAGCTTGATAATTTATCACAACATCGGCAGTATTTTGAAAATACAGTGAATACGCTTGTTGCTATGTAATAGATAAATCACAGCCCAGACAGTTATTTGAATGGCATTTCTAGATTAAAGAGATGATTGCAAAAGGCATACAACAGACACAAACTGAAGTCTTTTCAGCAACATAGAAATAGAACTAAATTTAATTTAAAATACGGATTTTGAATCTCTTTACTCGAGTAATGCCAGAATCATACAGAAGCAGAATGGGTTAACAGACAAATAGTTAATTACAATAGAGCCAAATATCCACCCAGTTTCCCCTCCTCAAGGCAGCAGGTGAAGGATCAGCTCTCAGGCTGGCTAGATTCAGCTTTAAGGCTCAATTGGCGAATTCTCTGCCAGGAAAAGGGTTAAGTTGAGCAAATTTGTGTGCAGGGAGTCTCTGAGTTACAAACATCCAACTTACAAATGACTCATAGATAGAATAGGAGTAATTCAACAGGAAGTGAGAGAAATCTACTCCCAGGAAGGGAAATTCATACTAACCCCTTCATCACACTGGGACGTTTTGTCCCTTTGAAGCACTTGGGAGACGGTCCCTGCCGAGCGCCATCACATCAGACTCAGCAGGCACTGTCCCATTTACCCTCCAAGTGCTCAGCAAGAGTTGCAAGATGCTTCTTTGGCAACAACAGAGAGGTAAATGGGTTTGGGATAGTTCCAACGGAGCTACCTGCATTTTTGGGCTCTTTCCCCTTTGTGATGGGAAAAAGGGCAATGTGGCAATGCCCTTTCTCCCATCTGATGGTGACAGCCCAAGCCAAAAATGGACTGGTCCCTTCTCTTTCCTCTCTTTCTTTCACCCTCTTTTCTTTCCTTCTCTACTCTGTTGGGGAGAGACAGCTAGAGAAGAAAATCTGTAGCAAAAGGAAATTGAAAATGTCAGTTTTGAAAATAATTACAGAAATTTTCTAGGAAGCCTACGAAGACAGGTGAAACAGAATGTGGGTCTAGCAACTCATGAACAAGTTGAGAAATGAAACAGTGAAAACCTGTCTGCTGTGAACTTATAACAAGAAAGAACTGCAACAGGATGGCTCTAAAGGCCAATCTGTCTCTAGTAGGTTGTCCCCAGTTGGCAAGGTTTCTGAACCAGTGCCACATCTCTAGGAAAAGTTTGCTTTCTCTCTCAGTTTGCTTTCTCTATCCATCTCCCAGTTCCTCTGTTTCTCTCTCTGCTAACACATTTACCATGTTGAAGGTAAAAGAAGCTGTTCTGTCATTCCATACAGCATAGCTTTTATATCCTCCACTGATCTTTTGAAGTTCTTTATAATTTGGATGACTTAAAATTTTATGTATGAGGTCCAATGGGGAGTCAACATGGCATAGTGGTGCTAGCATAGACTATGCCTTTGGAGACCAAGGTTCAAATCCTTCATGAAACCCCACTGGGTGATCTTCAGCAAATCATACACAGCCTCAGAGGGAGGCAAAGGCCAACTCCTTCTGAATAAATCTTGCCAAGGAAACTATAGATTCACCTTAGGGTTGATATAAATCAGGAGTGACTTGAAAGTACAGAACAATAATGAGACCCAGGATATTTCATTGCCTGATGTGGACTAGCAAATTTTGTTGTCCTCCAAGCAGATCAAACACAGTTGCATAGGGTGCAGAAACTGCTTGAAGCAGAAAATCACACAATAACTTCTCTTCATTCATAGGAACCAAATATTAATGCCAATACTCATGATGAAAGCAACATATTGTCTCATGACATCCAAAGATTTGTGCCCCCTTTCTGCCTAATGACAAGACCAGGCCTGTGAATATAGTGTAACCTTCTACATAACATCCCCCGGCTATAAAGCTCATCTCTTTCTGCTTGTTTCTTTGCTGAATGCAAGACAAAGGCAGTAGATTCTCACTACAAAGAAAATTGCTAGAATCTATTCTGACAAAGAAAGGTGCAAATGGTGACCACCAAGGGTGCATCTATGCTGAAAAATTAATGTAGTTTGATGCCACTTTAACTGCCTTAGTTCAATTCGATGGAGCCATGGAAGTTATAGTTTTACAAGAACTTTAGCTTTCTCTTCCAAATAGTACTGAAGCATCACCAGACTGCAGGCCCGTAGCCAGGATTTCGTTTCGGGGGGGGGGGGGGGGTGGACTAAAAAATTTTCAGGGGGGTTTCGGGGGGGCTGAGTTTCAGGGGGGGGGGCTGAGTCTGAGTGAAAGAGAGTCTACCCTAGCAAACCTTTTGTATCATTACCCCAATACCCTCATGCATATGGGATATATTGAGTATGGTGATCAGATCATGATATGAATAAACATAATGGTTTAAATAATGCACCAGTAAGGCCTTTTCGCGAACCACCATGAAAATTTCGGGGGGGGGGGGGGGGGGCTCAAGCCCCTCAAGGCCCCCCCCCCCCCCCGGCTACATGCCTGCCAGACTGCAAATGCCATGATTCCATATCACTGAACAGCATTATTTACCTTCGATGTAGTAAATGCCTTAGCAGAGAGAGGGACAGAGAAAGACTGGGAGATGGATAGAGAGAGAAAGCAAGCACTGAAGCATGGCAGTTAAAGTGGTGTCACACTGCATTAATTGCACAGTGTAGATACACCCCAACTTTGAAAATGCACCTGGGAACATTTTTCCCTAGTTTTGAAGTATTCAGCTCTGGAGTTCTTTCTTGAGCCAAAGAGTATGACAGCTATTCCATCATGCATGGTGTAATGATTGATTTGTTCCAAGGCAGACTGTGTTTCTTTCTTTTGAAGCAAGCAAATGAAACAAAGCAGAAAACAGAAAACAACAAAGATTTATTTAAGACTATGTGATCTCTCTTTTATTAATGGAAAAGACACATTTGCAAAGTCAAACAGTGCTGAGTGTATTGCTGCAGGCTTTCATGGCTGGAATCACTGGGTTGTTGTAGGTGAGAATGTTTCAATTGGCCACTTTGATAAGCATTTGATGGCAGTAACAAGCCACACCTAAAAACTGTCAGGCCATCAAATGCTAATCAAGGTGGCCAACTGAAACACTCACACCTAGCTCCAACAGACAAGAGTTCTTTCTCCCACCCTGGACTTTCCACAGCTATATAAACCCAATTTTCCTAGTTTCCAACAGACCTCACAACTTCTGAGGATGCCGGCCATAGATGCAGGTGACACGTCAGGAGAGAATGCCTCTAGAACATGGCCATGCAGTGCTGAGTGTTCTTGGAAAGAAATCCCAGAACAGGACAAAAGCTGTGCTATTTAACATATCAAGCTTTTTTCAGAGAAAAATGGAGATCAGAGGTTCTCATATTTAGAGAAAGAGTGACTCTGTTCTGAATGACAGATCTTGCACTGTTATCTTTCATAGGAAATTAGAGGTTGAGTATATCATTCAAAACTTTTTGAAACAGAAAGATTTTGGATTTTGGAATACCCATATTTGTATATAATAAACTCTCTTGGAGATGAATCCCAAGTCTAAACATGAAATTCATATATGCTGCATACACACCTTATAAACATAGCCTGAAGATGATTTTATAAACCTGTGCACAAAACACAGTTTATGTACCTTAATCTACCAGAAAGCAAAGGTGTTGCTATCTAAGCTACCCATGTAAACATTTTCAATTTTTGGAGTACTTTGAAATTCCAGAGATGGAATGCTCAACCTAGAGATGGAAATAAAGAATCAAATAGCAAGAGTCCACAGAGATGTCCACTGCTGTGTGACTGCTCCCTCTTAAGGACAAACCAGCACCAGACGTTCTACTATTAGAATGTGTGGCAGGGGAAAGGAAGAAAAGCAAGACATTTCTATTACATCTGCTGAAAACCTGTTGTGTTCGCTACCTCACAGCTGTTACCTAGATGCTCTTCATTCCACAAGGCTTATCTGATCAGTTTCCAGCTACAATAGATGACATGTTATTTTAAGAACTGGTACCTGAGAAAGTTTTTTTCTCCTTGTAACTCCCCATCTGCTTTTTTCTTCTTCTTGAGTCATGCTTTCCATCTGGAGCAGTCCCTGAAGCCACGGTCTTTAAAGAGTTGTTGTGGGTTTTGATTCTGGCCATGACAGCCTTCAACAATACAAGGTCTTTAATGCTACTTACTTTTATAAGCTGCCTAGGACGCATTTCCAGAGGTGATACCATAAAAATGCAATGCATAAATATCCTATGCTCATTTGGCGGCAGCTCATAAAACCTAAAGAGGCAAGTTAAGAGTAGCATTCAACAACAACACAACCCACATTTCAAATGCATCCTATGAATCTGACAATAATAACAAATGCAGCAACTGTGACAGCCATTCCTTGAGTGTCTATAGCAACTGCATAGATCCATATTGCCTACAGACATCTCTAGCAATTGCACATTGAAAGCACCGATCAGCACAGAAAGGCATGTGATGGTTGCAGAGTTGACAGGACTTAACCTTTCCCTTTCTGTTCCCTCTCCAGATATCAAAAAGAGGGTTTCAAAGGTAGAGGACAGCGGCAACATTTTCCCCTCTGGCATTCTCAGTCCCGATGCTCTGACCCACCCATAAGGAGGATTGGGAAGGCACAGGTTTAAATCCGGTGTGTCAAGTCACAGCCCTGACACCTGCTTGCAGCTGAGTTTTCCAGTCCAATGAACAACTGATGCGGAGTTCCATGATTGAAATGATTGTTTGTACAATGCAAAAGCCCCAAAGCATAAGGTCAAATGTAAGAGAGGCACAACAAATTCAGTAGCAGTATGTCACTATGAGTGTATTGTGACAGGAGGAGACCATTTTGCAGATAGTCCTGCAAGACTTGATCCCTGCTTTGTGTCTTTTGTTTCCAGCTGACCTGGAAGGTGGTGCCTGCTCTAGAAATAAAGGCATTGGGCCATTTCACTTTCAGATTTGTAAATCCTCAAATTCTTTCAGTCTTGAATATGACAACAATTCCCAATTTTAGCATGTTCATCAGAACGAAACTGAAATGAAATTTCTTCCCATTGATAAATTCAGTAGAAGCAGCTCTTTCTAGCATGGAGAGAACTTTTGTTGCATTTACTGACGTGATGGTATGAAACTCAAAGACCCCCTTAGGAAGGGAAAAAAGCAGCAGCTCTAAACTAGGATTGATATGAACAGTCACAGAGACCAAAACCAAGACTTTTAAGAATTAAGCATTCCCTTTTCAATATAGATTAATCTGTAAGTTTTGGTATCTTTTACATTGAGATTTTTTAAAATGTCATTATTTTGCAATCATAAATATAAAGGAATCTAAAGGTATAGAAATATGCAAAATTATTATTTAAAAGGGGCAGTGGATTCTTAATTTTTTGAAGTCATTACACAGAGGTCGGATGACCATCATTGAGAGTGCTTTATTTTTGTAGATTGCTGTTGCAGTCCCTTCTAAATCTACGTTTGTACAATTCCATGACTTTGTGGGTGGTATTGGGGGGGGGGGGGATACTTCATCATCATCATCATCATCATCATCATCATTTAATAACTTATTAATCGCCCTCCATCCGAGAATGCTCCAGGCGATTTACAGTCACTTCTCAGAATAATTCTCAAAAACAACCTGAAACAAACAAGTTGGCTTTTATGCAAGAGATTTTATCTGTGAAGTGGTTATTAGAGACATCATAGTGAGCTACCAAAGGATCTAGTAATAGATTCCAAGGGGAGGGCACCTGGGTTATGCCTCTCACCACTCTGAACAACTGAGCTGGACATGAATCTGTAGAAAGCTTTCTTTGCTGCACATATTGCCACCTTATAGGAGCAAAGATGTCCTCCATACTGTGTCTTGTGGCATAAAAATCGAGTTCTCTGCCATTTGTGCTCTAGTTATCGTCCTTCCAGTTTCATTTCCCTGAGAGTCTCTGGTAAGTAATGGGTTAGAGAGGACATTTGGATGCCATTGTGTCAATAGTTGTTGTTCATTCGTTCAGTCGTCTCCGACTCTTCGTGACCTCATGGACCAGCCTACGCCAGAGCTCCCTGTCGGCCGTTACCACCCCCAGCTCCCTCAAGGTCAGTCCAGTCACTTCAAGGATGCCATCCATCCATCTTGCCCTTGGTCGGCCCCTCTTCCTTTTGCCTTCCACTTTCCCCAGCATAATTGTCTTCTCTAGGCTTTCCTGTCTCCTCATGATGTGGCCAAAGTACTTCAACTTTGTCTCTAGTATCTTTCCCTCCAGTGAGCAGTCGGGCTTTATTTCCTGGAGGATGGACTGGTTGGATCTTCTCGCAGTCCAAGGCACTCTCAGCACTTTCCTCCAACACCACAGCTCAAAAGCATCGATCTTCCTTCGCTCAGCCTTCCCTAAGGTCCAGCTCTCACATCCGTAGGTGACTACAGGGAATACCATGGCTTTGACTAGGCAGATCTTTGTTGCCAGTCTGATGTCTCTACTCTTCACTATTTTATCGAGACTGGACATTGCTCTCCTCCCAAGAAGTAAGCGTCTTCTGATTTCCTGGCTACAGTCTGCATCTGCAGTAATCTTTGTACCTAGAAATACAAAGTCTGTCACGGCCTCCACGGTTTCTCCCTCTATTTTCCAGTTGTCAATCATTCTTGTTGCCATAATCTTGGTTTTTTTGACGTTTAGCTGCAACCCGGCTTTTGCGCTTTCTTCTTTCACCTTGATTAGAAGACTCCTCAGCTCCTCCTCGCTTTCGGCCATCAGAGTGGTGTCATCTGCATATCTGAGGTTGTTAATGTTTCTTCCAGCAATTTTCACCCCAGCTTTGCATTCATCCAGCCCCGCACATCGCATGATGTGTTCTGCATACAAGTTAAAAAGGTTGGGTGAGAGGATGCAGCCTTGCCGTACGCCTTTCCCAATCTTGAACCAGTCTGTTGTTCCGTGGTCAGTTCTGACTGTTGCTACTTGGTCCTTGTACAGATTCCTCAGGAGAGAGACAAGGTGGCTTGGGATGCCCATCCCACCAAGAACTTGCCACAATTTATTATGATCCACACAGTCAAAGGCTTTAGAATAGTCAATGAAGCAGAAGTAGATGTTTTTCTGAAACTCCCTGCCTTTCTCCATTATCCAGCGGATATTGGCAATCTGGTCTCTCGTTCCTCTGCCTTTTCTAAACCCAGCTTGAACATCTGGCAACTCTCGCTCCATGTATTGCTGGAGTCTTCCTTGCAGGATCTTGAGCATTACCTTACTGGCATGAGAAATAAGGGCCACTGTACGGAAGTTTGAGCAGTCTTTCGCATTTCCCTTTTTTGGTATGGGGATATAAGTTGATTTTTTCCAGTCTGATGGCCATTCTTGTGTTTTTCATATTTGCTGGCAAATGGCATGCATCACCTTGACAGCATCATCTTTTAAGATTTTAAACAGTTCAGCTGGGATCCCACCATCTCCTGCTGCCTTGTTGTTAGCAATGCTTCTTAAGGCCCATTCAACCTCACTCCTCAGGATGTCTGGTTCTAATTCATTCACCACACCGTCAAAGCTATCCTCGATATTGTTATCCTTCCTATACAGATCTTCTGTATAGTCTCGCCACCTTCTCTTGATCTCTTCAGCTTCTGTTAGGTCCCTGCCATCTTTGTTTCTTATCATACCAATTTTTGCCTGAAATTTACCTCCAATGTTTCTAATTTTCTGGAAGAGGTCTCTTGTCCTTCCTATTCTGTTGTCTTCTTCCACTTCCATGCATTGCTTGTTTAAAAATAGTTCCTTATCTCTTCTGGCTAACCTCTGGAATTGCGCATTTAACTGGGCATATCTCCCCTTTTCACTGTTTCCTTTTGCTTTCCTCCTTTCTTGGGCTACTTCCAGTGTCTCAGCAGACAACCATTTTGCCTTCTTGGTTTTCTTTTTCTTTGGAACGTACTTTGTTGCCGCCTCCTGAACAATGTCGCGGACTTCTGTCCATAGTTCTTCTGGGACTCTGTTTACTAAATCTAGTCCTTCAAATCTGTTCTTCACTTCCACTGTATATTCGCTAGGAATGTTAGTGAGATCATATCTAACTGGTCTGTGTATTTTCCCTGATCTCTTTAGTTTTATTCTAAATTGGGCAATAAGAAGTTTGTGATCTGAGCTACAGTCAGCCCCAGGTCTTGTTTTCACCGACTGGATGGATGTCCGCCACCTTTGGCTGCAAAGGATGTAGTCAATCTGATTTCGGTGTTGACCATCTGGTGAGGTCCATGTATAAAGCCGTCTTTTAGGTTGTTGGAAGAGAGTATTCGTTATACACAGCGAGTTTTCCTGGCAGAATTCTATCAGCCTGCGTCCCGCTTCATTTTGTTCTCCCAGACCATGCTTGCCTGTGATCCCAGTTGTCATTTGACTTCCCACCTTGGCATTCCAGTCTCCTGTAATGAAAATAATGTCTCTTTTTGGTGTATTATCTAGTAGGTCCTGCAGATCCTCATAGAACTGATCTACTTCTGCTTCTTCAGCAGCTGTGGTTGGGGCGTATATTTGGATCACTGTGATGTTGAAAGGCTTTCCTTGCACTCGAATTGAGATCATTCTGTCATTTTTTGGGTTGTATCCAAGCACCGCTTTAGCGAATTTCTTATTAATTATGAAGGCTACTCCATTTCTTCGATGTTTCTCTTGTCCGCAGTAGTAGATCTGGTGGTCATCTGATGTGAAGTGGCCCATTCCAGTCCATTTCAGTTCGCTGACCCCCAGAATGTCTATCTTTAGTCTTGACATCTCACCAATAACAACATCCAATTTGCCCTGGCTCATAGATCTTACATTCCAGGTTCCTATGGTGTGTTGATCTTTAGAGCATCGGATTCGTCGTTCACCTCCAGTACCGTCGGCCGCTAGCCTTCCTTTCGGCTTTGAGCTAGCTGCGTCATCACATCTGGGGCTAGTTGAACTTATCCTCTGCTCCTCCCCAGTAGCATTTTGGCCATCTTCCGACCTGGGAGTCCCATCTTCCAATGGCATACCGACATATCTCTGGTTGTACTGGTCCATTTAATTTCTTGGCAAGGATACTGGAGTGGTTTGCCATTGCCTTCCCCAGGGATCACGCTTGGTCTGACCTCTCTGCCACAACCGTCCCGTCTTGGGTGGCCCTTCACGGTTTCGCTCATGACATCATTGAGGTGCTCAAGCTCCAGCGCCCCGACAAGGCGGTGATCCTTTGCTGGAGTGTGTCAATAGACCTGGATAGATTTTGATTGCACTTACTGACCAAGGATCCAACAGGATTGTCGGTGACACCAGCCACAGGAGGCTCTAAGGCAGGGGTCCTCAAACTTTTTAAACAGAGGGCCCGGTGACGATCCCTCAAACTTTTGGAGGGCCAGATTATAACTGCAAAAAACATGAATGAATTCCTATACACACTGCACATATCTTATCTGTAGTGCAAAAAACACTTAAAAACAATACAATAATTAAAATGAACAATTTTAACAAATATAAACTTATTAGTATTTCAATGGGAAGTGTGGACCTGCTTTTGGCTGATGAGATAGGATTGTTGTTGTGTGCTTTCAAGTCATTTCAGACTTAGGTTGACCCTGAGTGAGGGCCTAAGTTTGAGGACCCCTGCTCTAAGGCCTCCTGGAATTTCAAAGGTTCCATTAGCTTTCAAAGGCAGATCATTTTAATAGATTATAGCTGTGATACTAGCACTGACCAGAAAATGATCTGTCCATGACAACTCACCTCTACCCACAGATCCGTATGTTCCAAACTGAAAATCATATCAAGGGTGTAGGTTCAAATGTGTAGGTCCAGAAACCGATTGGGATAGGCCCATGTTTGTCATGGATTCTACGAACTCCTGAGTTGCACAGGACAAACTGGCCTCTGGTGGTATGTTGAAATTGCCCAGAAGCAAAAGTCTGGGCAACTCCAGCAACACCTCCGAGATAGTTCTGAGGTAGCAGGGTGGACAGCACACTAACAGAATCTCCTAGTTTTCAGACTCAAGTACACACACTCAATGTGATTCAGCTACCTAATAGGTAATCTGGTCAGGTAAAATGGTCTTTATAAACCATAAACCTGCCCACTTTCCCTCACCTGCTCACTAATACAGTATCCGTCTGGGAGGGCCTGAGCCCAGGTTGGACCACTATCATTTTCCAGCCAAGTTTCATTGCAGCATGCCAGGTCAGCTATGTTAAGGTGTGTTAAGATGTAGTGACAGAAAGGGATTTCATGTATTTGAAGAGTGCAGTGCTGGACGAAAGAGCATAAAAAAGCTTGGAGAAGCACACAGAAAAGCTGGACCACTCTAACAACCACCATGTCAGGATGCACAGAGAAGCCACTGAAATCCACAAGCATGTGGACGATTGCAACAGAAAGGAAGACATCATGAAAATGAACAAAATCTGGCTACCAGTATTTTAAAAAACTCTAAAATTATAACAGTAAATAAAGAACAACACTCAAAAATGGGTGAACTCCAGACAAGAAACAATCAGGGACAGCTAATTACCTCTCAACAAAGGATTTTCCCAGGCAGTAAGAAGCCACACCTTGAAACCGCTAGGCCATTAAATGCTAATCAAGGTGGCCAATTGAAACAGTCACACCTACCTCCAACAGACAATAATTCTTTCTCCCACCCTGGACATTCCACAGATATATAAACCCCAATTCCTAGTTTCCAACAGACCTCACAACTTCTGAGGACGCCTGCCATAGATGCAGGTGAAACACCAGGAGAGAATGCTTCTGGAACATGGCTTTACAGCCCTAAAATTTACAACAACCCATTCCACAAGAATGTTCCTCAGCATTTGAGGAAAACAAGGGCATGGGAGGGTAAAGTTATCAAAACATAATCTCCTTTGTGCCATAAAAATCCCCCCCCCCCCCCCGAATTTTAACACTTTTGGTCTGGTTTAATGATAAGTTATTTCTGTTACAATAGAATATCATGTAACCAGAGTAAGATGTGCTTTGTTTAGCTCCCGAGGACAATTTACTTCTAAATTAGATTTCCACAATGTAAATGTGCTACATAATTGCCTCCAAAATTGCTGAAGCCCATGTTGTGTTTTTTTTAAAAAAAAATCTAAAGTACAATGAAATATAACTTATTTCTTTTTTTGGTGATGTTAGGAATTATGTGAAACTTACTGGGATTGCTCAAATATGAATGGTCAAGAGGGGAAGGCAAATGGTTTAACATGGTACAAACCTCCAGTAATATACAGACTATTAAAACCTGTAAATTATAATTCAGCTACTAAACTGACCAATATCTAGTCTTTAGGCACACTAAAGGGACATTGTTGTGTTTAACATATCCCACTGCCATGCCCATATATATGCAAACATCACTAGCATTCTTTCTCTTTATGGCCATAATCCATGCTCTCTTTTTTAGGGCTGGGCGGTTTCGTTCCTTAATTTTGTAATTCGTTAATTATTCGTTATTTTTTTTATTTACAAAATGATTTCAAAACTTATTTTCAAACCCGGAAGTGTTTTTTAATAGCGAAACAGCATCCTCCATCTTTTTTACGAGCTTCCGCCCGTTTCGGAAATGACGTTTAATGATGGAAGGATGCTGGGTGCGCCAGGAGCCAATCCGGTGCTCCCAAGCACCGTGTCTCCTTCTGATTGGGCGGGCTGCCCTTTAAAAGCGGCTCCGCGTGGCCGCATTGCTCAGTCTGGGCTGAGTTTTTGATTACTAATCATTTTCATCTTTATCCCATGAGCAAGTGAATTATCCACTCTATCCACCTTTTTTAATTTTAAAAGGAGTCTTTGACATCGTGAGGGATCAAACTCTTGTGGTATTGAGATTTGAATTTAAAGAAGTTTGGAAAAGGGCAGAAAATTTTGCTATTAAAGGCAAAAAAATAGCAATTGACTAAAGTATCAACATTTCTTAGTTTTATTTTTTTAAAAAAGACTGAAAAGGATCAAGCATTATGGCAGAGTACCAGGGACTAACTGCTGGTTACAAGATCACCAGTGAGGACAAGACAGCCCATTTGCCCATGTTATAGATTTGATTCAATGTGGGAGATTCTGACAGCTCTTATCCCACATGTTTTTGTACTTTTGAAATGCAATATTCTGGTTCTTGAGTCCAGAAGACAATCTCAGACCGTCTTCTTCCCTCTTCCTTTTTTATGACTGGAGTACAACTGTTTTAAAATGGGAGGGAGGGGGGCTGGGATAAGGTTTTTAGATATGGATATCATTGTTTTCTATAGGTGAGAAAAAGAAAACTGGTATATGACACCTGTATCTCAAAAACTACAGATGACGGGGAAAACTGGTGCCATTTTGGAATCAGCAGGTCAAATATACCCAGAATCAGGTCTATCATTTGAGGTATCAAAATGTTTGTTGGCCAGTGTAGTTATTATTATTACTTACTTAGGTGATCCCTTGTAGCCCAAGGATGATGACTCTCCAAGTGTAGTGTCTTGGTGGTTGATATGTAGGGAACTGCGGAGCTCTATTCTTGACCCTCATGTTCTTCCACAGTGAGGGCATCTTTTTCCAGTTTGAAGGTGGTCCTGGTCAAGGTTGGCTTCATGAGCCTTCCTCTTGGCATATTTCTCCCCTTCACCCTCCATTCATGCCTCTTCAAATTACACACCACTGCTGGTCACAGTTGACCTCCACTAAGAGTGCTCAAGAGCTCTGTCATTACTATTATTATTATTATTATTATTATTTATACTCCATTTTTTCTTTCCACAAAAAGACTTAAAGCATCAGCATAAGAGTTAAGGTACAGTGCTTAAAATGACCTATGGAAAATCAATCAAGGGTTTTGGAGTTGATTTTTGACTAAAAATTCTAGACTTATACATGAGTATATACTATAGTTTAAATTTGAATACTTGCTTAGGTTTGTAATTTCCATGTGCTAAAGGGGCAGTACTATCAGAGGGACCAGAAATGAATAATCACCAAGTGAAAAAGTGTGTATTAATGAGCCTCAAAATGCAGCATCACAAATCTTTATGAAATATATATATATATATATATATTCTGCAAGTGGTGACTGGATGATAATGTATCATGTGCTTTAGAATGTATTGCATGATTGGATCAGTGATACATTTTTAAAATACTGAATCTTGACAATGTATATCACTATCTTATGCCAGCTGTAAGTAGTTGTTCTGACAGGAAATATATGATGGGAACCATTGCACATCCAACATTCATCATATTTATTTCTATTTCCAAATAAATATTCAGTAATATTTTAACTCATATGGCAGGATGTGATTATACAGACATGTTTCTTCAATGAGAAATTTTAATACGATAAATTGTTAGGAAGCAAATGTTCGTAGACGAATGAATTAATCATACAAGAGAACAGAATAAAATATTTGTGGTTGCAAATTAGCTATAGCTTTTTGAAATCTTATGGGTTGGAAATCATCAGAATGGGTTTGATCTCATAAATCTTTGTCTAAAATAAGCAGGTACCACATTTTTCAATCAAACATATCCTTGAATTCTCACAAACAATACAAACTTGGAAGCTATTTCTCGTCTTTGATTACATTTTCTCCTTGACCCTCTAAAAGTGACAACCTCCTTGTGGCAGGGAGCACAGTAATAAAGCCTGCACAGTTGTAACATGTCAACCTCAGCTTTTGAATCAGCAATTTTGAGTTAAGAGTGCCAAAGGGAGTGCTAGTGCGAGAGTACAGAGCTTTAGGACTTCAAGGGAATAACCTCCATACCTCATGGTCTTGTCTGCTTTGGGAGATTGCTCTCCATGTTGGCCTTTCAACACTGCCCTATATCCCAGGATCTCATCCCAGATTATCTGCTTTAAACTGGATTATATGAGTCCCAACTACCAGATTAGCTGGGATAAACAGATAATCTGGAATCAGATCATGAGGTATAGGGGCAGTGTGGAAAGGGCCTTAGCTCTTTGAGAAACTTTGGGTTCATTGATTTTGTGTGGTTTTTATTCCTGGTATGTTTGGCTTCATGAAGAGAGAGAGGGAGATAGAGCAGGAGAGGGAAGGAGGCTGGAATGTGTACAGTATGAAAAAAATGATGCTTCTACCTCTTCACTTTGTGTTTTGTGCTTCCTTGCCACAATTTTGTGCATCTACCATTTTAAAGTTGATCTTTCTTTTTTATTATTATTATTCCATGTGAATGTGCATGTAGACATTATTTATTTATAAAGTACATTTTCTTATTTAAAAACACATATGAGATAAGTGCATTTTGAGTTAAAAGCGGAACAAATTAAACTCTTAAGTTTGTACTTTTGTTTTGCAGCAATGCCAACTGCACCTCTCCTTGGGGACAGAACATGGTGAAGAGGACCACAACGGATTTCCCAGTTAATGTGGGAGGGCAGGGGAATGTGTCAAATATCATGCTTCTTGGCAATCCAAGGCTTTATGGGACTGTGTTGATGGCAGTACCTTTCGTTGACACTGGAGCAAATGGGAAGCCAACCCAACAGCACTGAAACAGCAATATTCTCACATGGTTAGAAAATTGGGAATCCGAAAGTTTTATTCTAGTTGTAGCAATTTTTATCAGATCAGTTTCTATAAAGTTCTCAACAGCAGCCCTTGAGAACTGCATACAAAAATATTACTTGCATGTCTCCCTCCACTTGGTAACAGATGGGATTTCACCAATGACTGCAGTTCAGGGGTGGGAGGGGGAGCAATTCTTGCTGTATTGCACTGATCTCCCCCCAAAGAGCAATGGCTAGCATAATCAGGCGCAACATAATGGTTTTCATGCAAAATTGAATTTATCCCTCGTAGAGGCCATAGGGTAAGAAAGAATTTATTCCATATTGTCCAGTTTGATAGGATTTACTTGGATTTGTGTCATGCTTAGCCAGTGTCTATTTACAGTATCTATCTATATATATTTTCAGCTTTCATTATAAATGAGAAATAGGTGCAGAAAGCTCCTGTTATGGCAATATTCTCACAAACCGAGGCTTAAATTTGCTTCTCTCTTATTTTGCCTCATGGAGAAAGGAAGATGTAAAGCAAATTGTTGAGACAAAAGCATTCAAACAAGAAAACACTTGAGAGCCAGTTCACACCCACAACCTGCTTAAACCCCGAGGACTCCCATTAAATTGCTGTCACAGAGGAAAAGGTGTACAATCTTAAAGCTCACTTCAAATTGTTCCAAGTACCAACTAGCCACAAACTGATTACAATTTATCAGACATATATTTAAATAAAAGTGGCCAGACAAAAATCACACACAACTCAATTGTGCTTATTTGCTTCTTGCAATTCTCCAAAACACATTGTTATGTATGCATGTTATGGTTTTCCAATTTTAGCACAGCAGTCTGTAAGTACAATTCCAGGCTCTATGTTGATTATATATTGCCTTATTTTGTTTTCTGGTCTCATTCACTATAGGAATTCCTAAGGGATGAAACAAACACTATCAGAGTCATTTATGCTTTAGGAAGATTTTGCTACCAGAACCATTGCTTGCCACATAGAAAGATCACTAGATGACTAGACAATTCACTGGGACCAGTAACATCAAAGTCAAAATCTGGATTACCTCAAAGCTCATGTCCCCTAATCTTTGCAAATCATGTCCTAGGGCAAGGAATAGTATTTGAGTCTTTCTAGATTCTTTAACGTTCTATCCCATGGCCACAACTGTGCAAATATGCTTTATACTGGAGATGTTAATATCATGCTATAGTACATCCAAAGATACAGGCTTATACCCATGGAAGCTCATGTGAAAATAAAAACCAGTTGGTCTTAAAGGTACAGTCATGTTCCTTTTCTCTCTCCCCCACCCTCCCTCCTCCTCCTCCTCCTCCTCCTTCTATTGGTAAAGCAATGGGCAGACATTTACAAGAGATGGTGTATCACACCAAAGATGATCTGGAACAAGCCATCACTCCAAAGATTGGCTCTCCCATGCTCTCCAGCCCCTTTCTCTCCAAAGACAGAGAACATTGGCAACGAGGAGTGGGAAAGGCTTTGATGGCCTCATAGGAATGGGTTTTGATAGACTGGCTCCCACCCTTTAGCACAGTGATTCCCAACCTTTTTTTGACCAGGGACCACTTGACCAGGGACCACTTTTACTAGGAACCACTCTCTAACATTAGTATCAAAAGGGTTACGAATCAGGTTTTGGTCAACTTTAGATTTGGTTTGGTTATTTGGGGTGCTGATTCAGAAAATTTCATTGGATAGACCACATCAGCTCTAGTTTCTGATACAAAACATATGCCATCCAGTAGCTGTCATCTGCTCACTCACAGAAATCATATTTAATAGGCCTTGGCACTATAAGAGGGTTTTGCAAGACCAGTCACTCTTGTTGCAACAGTGTAGTAACAGTGAAGCCGCAGACCATATTTTGGTTCTTGCAGACCACAGGTTGGGAACCAGTGCTTCAGCATAATTCAGACCATTTGTTTTGCTCTGAACATTATGTTGCTTCCTTGCTCATGATTTATGGCTTGCCCTTCTGGGAATTCATAGGAAGCAGTGATGTTTTTAGACTGCACAAGTGTATCAGTTGTTTCTTTCCACAAGTTCTCCTTGGACATTTATAAAATAAATAAAATATGACAAAGTGTGTATGTGTGCCCAGGAACCCTTTCTCTGAAAGGAATAAAAGCCTGATAAATCCTGCCCCTGAAATATCTCAGAGTTTAGAGAAATGCTGAATACATAGGTGCCTTTATTCCACTGAAGTGAGGTGTACTTCAGTGTACCTTTAGCATCTGAGACTGCAATCAATTCTTTGTAAAGCACTGGTGTTTTCTTCAAAGTTAAATGTGTTCAGAATTCAATAGGAAGTTTTTTTTTTCAGAATGAAAACAACAACAACCCTGTCTTTCTGTTCTTTGTCATCAGGTCAACTGCATCCATAATCTAAAATGTCAATTGCAGGACAAAGTCTTAAGTATCACCCACCAAACTGGGGAAAGTACCCTAAAGGGAACCTCAAAGAAACCCCCTCTATGCCGTACTTTCATTCTAATGTTTATAGTCTGTCATTCAAGATAATCAAAAAGGAATTTGCTCAAATGTAGTGCAATATGCCAAATCTTATAGGCACACACACGGGAGTGCGGGTCTATTTCAAAACCATTCAAGTTATCATTCTTCCTTTGATTGCTCTGCTGGCACAGAACAAACAGTTCTTTCAAGCAACCCATAAAAATAAAATAAACCCAGCAGATATTACATTGCGTCTCATATCTTCTACTCCAAACATCAGGCAGGAATGAATGTTTATGGCTAATGCAGTAAACCACAGAAAATAAGGTTTTGTAGTGCAAACACTGATAGACCCTTAACTATAATAGTGCCCGCTGGCATCAGTGTAATTAAACTGAACAGAACAACTATTAGTCATCTTAATTCATATACACATTCCTTGTTAAGCACAATAAAAATTACAAAGCAGGAACAACACTTAATTAGGAGGTCTGGGAATTGATGTCTAGCTGTATTTCATTTATTTTAAATGCCTTTACCTAGATTTAATTTTTGTTTTATATCTAGGTCTGTGCTTTTATATGATTGTACACCTATTATAGCTATATAAATTAAATACCTTAAGGACACTGCTAAAGTATTGCTAAAATGCAAACATGTACAGCATGATGGCTTTCTGCAGCAGACAAAATTAATATGTTGCAACATTTTCCCAAACAAGAATAACATCAAGGTTAATTATACACCCCGAGACTGCTTTTTATACAGTTTAGCAGCAAAAATAGTTTCACTGGAGCATACCATTCTATTCCTTCCAAAAACCCCCCTCTCTTTCTAAGCTTTTATTTGTGTTTTTTTCCTTTAACCAGGGAAATAAGAATGTTCTTAACTCTTTATTATCCATCTTATTTTTCCTTTGTTCTTCTCATATTTCTATATTTAGATTAGTCATAGTCTGATTTTTTAATATAAAAGAAAATTTACATATTGTATAAATTTATTGTTAAATATGCCAATTATCATTGGTAGTGAGAAGACAAACACACTCCTCTCGATTTTCAAAGCAATCCACAACTTTGAATGGGCTGTCCAAGGACCTAAGACTCTTAGATATTTGACATAACATGATTAAGATTGTCCATGCCCTCACATTTCCAGCTTTTATGTATAGGTGTGAAAGCTGGACTGTAAAGAAAGTTCCTAAAAAGACTAATAATTGTGTCAAACTTGAATTTTAATACCCATGGTATTTAATTATGCTTTAATGTTTATATATTTGTAGATTTTAAATTGTACTGAAATGCTTTTAATGTAAGCTGCTTTGAGTGTCCTTGTGGAGAGAAAAAGAAATAAATAAAATTATTATTATTATTATTATTATTATTATTATTATTATTATTATTAACAAAAACAATAACAACCCTCCCTAGGAGCCACAATGACAAAATTGAAATGGTCACACTTTGGATGTATCATGAGAAGACATGATTCACTAGAAAACCAATAATGCTTGGTAAAGTAGCGGTAGAAAGAAAAGAGGAAGACCACATTCTAAACCTGTGGGTTCCCAGATATTTTGGCCTTCAACTCCCAGATATCCTAACAGCTGGTAAACTGGCTGAGATTTCTGGGAGTTGTAGATCAAAACACCTGGGGACCCACACCACTGTTCTAGATCAATATACTAAATTAAGGAAGCCATGTCCCCAAAATGTGCAAGAGCACAGTGGTTCATGATAGGAAGACTTGTACATTTCTCATTCACAGGGTCACTATAAGTCAAAGCTGACTTGACAGCAGTTATCAACAAACAAATGGAAAATCCACAAAAATTAGTTATAGGAAGAATGTCTATAAAAGTTTGTTTTTGAACTACAATGTGTTATTCTATTCCAAAACACCTTGCACATTTATATTGTGTGAAGGAAACTGAGACAATAGGATTTTGTTATTGTTGTTGAATGGATTTTGATAGTATCTATTTGTTTTTCTCAGCTATCAATTCTTCTGATTGCACATAGGGGTAAAATGGTGAAAGGATGAATGCCAGAAAGGGTCAGTAAGATGAGTAATTTCATGTCAAAGGATGTTCTTTTTTACTTATCCTTACTGTATAGCACTCCTGACATGACAAAAACACACACACACACACACACACACACACACATTGGCCATAGAGTACTTTGATTCACCACTACATTAAAATTCAAATTGAGGATATTTTTTGTTACTGCATAGCAGAAAGTATGAATGAGAAGTCTATGGATTTCTATTTTCAGGTTATCCATGAACTGTGTGCACAGATTTTGCTATTTTCTTCCTTGCTGTTATTTTTGGTTTTTCAATCATACTGAATTTGATAGTTATGGATTTCCCAGAGCTTTGGAACATTATTTTTGAAGTATGGCTCCCAGAATCCCTCAGTCACCATGGTCTGTGGCTATGATAACTGCAAGACTTAGAGATGTCTAGTCCCAACTTCTCCAAGCTTTGTGAATCCCCCGTGACAAAGCTTTGTGTCCAATTTTGCAATGTCTTCCACAGCACAGGCTTCCTTTGTTACCTCTGTCTTCCAGACCCCTCTGACTGTTTTTTAAAAAATATATTCCATTGGTGCTGAAGAGTGAACATGTATGATACAGTACTTGTGTGTTGCACTAACCTTTTGCAATACTTCACTGCTAATCACATCAGCTCAATAGAAAAGATGAAAGGAAACAGAAAAAAGTCATCACAACATTTGGTACATAAAGAATCAACTTCTTGCTGAGAGTATTCTAATAGTATTTCTTCTAATAATATGTCTGATGTTACTTCCCCCCTCCTTTCTGCCCCTCCAGAGCAGTTGCCAATCTATTCAAAGCATTGTTAAATTGAGAACACAGAAATGCTGGACCACACCAACAACCACCATGTCAGACTACACAGAGAAGCCATTGAAATCCACAAGCATGTGGGCAATTTCAACAGAAAGGAAGAGACCATGAAAATGAACAAAATCTGGCTACCAGTATTAAAAAACTCTAAAATTACAACAGCAAAACAGCAGAGAGGAAACAACCAGGCACATCTTAACACCTCTCAACAAAAGATTTTCCCAGGCTCAGGCAGGCCTTCAAATGCTAATGAAGGTGGTCAGTTGAAACATTCACACCTAGCTCTAGCAGAGAAGAGCTCTTTGCCCCACCCCAGCCATTCCACAGATATATAAACCCATTGTCCTATTTCCAACAGACCTCACTACCTATGAGGATGCTTGCCATAGATGCAGGCGAAACGTCAGGAGAAATGCCTCCAGAACATGGCCCTATAGCCCGAAAAAACCCACAAGAACCTAGTGATTCCAGCCACAAAAGCCTTCGACAATACATTGTTAAATTGTAATTATCCCTTAGTGAAGAAGAGGTCTCCAAAATGCCACCATGTTGAAGCTCCATGACAAATCTCATTTCATTTATGTGTAATGGAGTCGTACCTCCTATCCTAGAGTTAGGTGGATTGGAAAGAAAAGAGAGCCCTTAATGAAGAAAATGGATCTCCCTGCCTTCTAGTGTCATGTGGCAGCTATTTTGACAAGGTTTAATACATCTAGTGACTGAAGACAGACCACAGGGTTTTTTGAAGGTGGGGGAGGTAAGGTGACAATTACTGAAAGTGGTATGATCACCACTTATGTTGTGAATATGTCATTTCCATCTGATATCTGAGTCTTAAAAGGTTTTAAAACATTATTATAAATATGCATTATTTCACAACACTTATCTTCTTATATGGCTGGAAGAAGTTTTCAGCTTTGCTTCCTCCCACACTTTTTTAAGCTCACTGTTGTCATTATTTGTATTGTGCTGCATTGCTTTAATGTGTTTGCACTCACTTGAGCATTGAATATTTGCCTTTCTGTGTGTAAACTGCCCTGAGTTCCCTTGGGGAGATAGGGCGTTCTATAAATAAAGTTATTATTAGTATTATTATTATTATTAATAATCATTTTAAATATTCCTAATTTTATTGAGGAGACCTGGAAATTTTAGATGTTCTTGTGGAACAAAAATTAAGGCAAATAAAAAAGCTGCAAAAATTCAACAGAGAGAGCTATTTCCAGATCATTATCTATCAGCTGAAGATATGGAACTGCAAAGCCAGGGAGAAGCTACCAAAAAGGAACTTGCAGGGTTTGCCAACCTTAAAGACCACGAAAGATGAGGACTTCCATAGCATCCTCTGCAATTATCACGAATGAGATTTTTTTTCCTGATTCTCACCTAATGCCAACTGTTGGAATCACCTAAATGCTCTCAAAGTTTTTGGGTGTATTTATCCAATTTCTGTCTCCAATGGACACCACCTTTCTATATTAAATGCTGTCACCAGAGTCACATTGTCTAAATCCAACCTTTCGGTTATTTAGACCTGGATGACAAAAGTATATAAAAACAAAAACCAACTGTTTATTTACAGAAATTAAACATAACTAAGCAGATTTGTTATATATTCAATTTAACACTCCCCCCCCCCCCCCCCACACACACACAGTGTCATGCTCCTCTCTAGCTAATTTGGACTCTTAAAAATTCCCCATTTATTGCCAGGTTTGGCTGACTTTTAATTATAAATCTTCCACACTATTTCACACAGACTACCAATATTCTCACTAATACCATCTAATTCATACAAAAACCAACTGACTAAGTGGCATTCACCAACTCTAATCCACTAACCTTATGCAAATCTCTTTAAACATTCCACCAGTCAGCATTTACTCCATTTTTATTTATTTGATGCACTTATTAACCGCCATTCTCAGCCCCTGAGGGCGACTCATGGCGCTGTACAGTACACATAAAAGACAATTACAAAAAGCCGGTTTCAACAACATCTAGACTAACAACACTTACAAACTACACTAAAAATCCGCTTCGTCTCGTAGTGAAATCATAACCCGTCTCATATTCCTTGTTCCATTCCAATTCTTCTTTACCGTAATGTTAGCACTTAATTAAATGCCCTCTCGAAGAGCCATGTCTTAAGGCTTTTTCGAAAGGACATGAGGGAGGGCGCCTGTCTGATGTGTGCAGGGAGAGTGTTCCACAGCCGGGGGGCCACCACTGAGAAGGCCCTCTCTCTCGTCCCCGCCAGTCGTGCCTGTGAGGTAGGCGGTATCGAGAGAAGGGCCTCCCCAGACGATCACAAGGTCCTCGTGGGCTCGTAGGCCAAGATGCGGTCCGAGAGGTATTTTGGGCCGGAACCGTTTAGGGCTTTGTAGGCCAAAACCAGCACCTTGAATTGGGTCCGGTAGCAAATCGGCAGCCAGTGGAGCTGGGACAACAGGGGCGTTGTGTGCTCCCTGCCACCCGCTCCAGTTAGTAACATGGCTGCCGCGCGCTGAACCAGCTGGAGCTTCCGGGCCGTCTTCAAGGGCAGCCCCACGTAGAGAGCGTTGCAGTAGTCCAGGCGGGATGTGACAAGAGCGTGTACCACCGTGGCCAAGTCAGACTTCCCGAGATACGGGCGCAGCTGGCGCACGAGCCTGAGCTGTGCAAATGCTCCCCTGGTCACCGCTGAAACCTGGGGGTCCAGGCTCAACGATGAATCCAGGGTCACACCCAAGCTGCGAACCTGCGCCTTCAAGGGGAGTGCGACCCCGTCCAGCACAGGCTGTAACCCTATACCCCGTTCGGCCTTGCGACTGACCAGGAGTACCTCTGTCTTGTCTGGATTTAATTTCAGTTTGTTCGCCCTCATCCAGACCATCACAGCGGCCAGGCACTGGTTCAGGACCTCGACAGCCTCCTTAGTAGCGGGTGGGAAGGAGTGACAGAGTTGGACATCATCTGCGTACAGATGACACCTCACCCCGAAACTCCGGATGATCTCACCCAGCGGCTTCATGTAGATATTAAACAACATGGGGGACAGTATGGAACCCTGTGGCACCCCACAAGTCAAAGGTTGTGGTGTGGAACAGGAGTCCCCCAATGACACCTTCTGGGTGCGACCCTCCAGAAATGACTGGAGCCACTGCAGAGCAATGCCCCCAAGACCCATTTCCGCAAGGCGCCCCAGAAGGATACCGTGGTCGACGGTATCGAAGGCCGCTGAGAGGTCCAGGAGCACCAACAGGGACACACTCCCCCTGTCTAGCTCCCGGCGCAGATCATCCACTAAGGCGACCAAGACCGTCTCGGTACCATGCCCCGGTCTGAAACCAGACTGTGCCGGATCCAGATAATCCGTGTCTCTCAAGAATACCTGGAGTTGTGAGGCCACCACGCTTTCCATGACTTTGCCCAAGAAGGGGAGATTGGAAACAGGCCGAAAGTTGTCCAATTTAGTGGGGTCCAGTGATGGCTTCTTCAACAGCGGCTTTATAATAGCCTGTTTTAGGCTCGCTGGAATCTTGCCTTCCCGAAGGGAGGCATTCACCACCACTGTTACCCACTCAGCCAATCCCCCTCTGGCCTCCCTCAGCAGCCAGGATGGGCAGGGGTCTAGGATGGACGTGGTGGGCCTCATTCCTCCAAGTATCTTGTCCACATCCTCGGGTTTCACAAACTGAAAAGAATCCATCAAAATAGGACAAGCAGGTGCTCTTGTTACATTCTCGGAGTCTGCATCTAACGTGGCGTCCAGCCCAGAACGGATCAAGGCGACTTTGTCTGCGAAGAACCGAGCAAATGCTTCACAGCGCGCGACCGAATTGTCAGGGCTCCCACCTGCAGTGGTGGGAGTTAAAAGACCTCTGACAATCCGGAACAACTCCGCCGGACGGTTCTTTGCAGACGCAATAGTGGCCGCAAAGAAGGTTTTCTTTGCGGCCTTTATTGCCGCGGCATATGCCCTAAGAAAGGACACAAACCGTGCTCGGTTTGACTCGCTCGGATCTGAACGCCACACGCTCTCTAGTTCCCTCTTCCTTCGCTTCATCACTGCCAGCTCCTCAGTAAACCAAGGGGCTGGTTTAGCTCGGCTACTTGAGAGGGGACGTTCCGGAGCAATCATGTCAATAGCCCTGGCCATCTCCCCATTCCAGAGAGCCACCAAGGCTTCGACATGGTCACCTACCGAGGTGGCGGGAAAATCCCCAAGAGCTGTCAGGAATCCATTCGGATCCATCAGCCTCCTGGGGCGGACCATTTTAATAGGTCCTCCACCTTTGCGGAGGTTAGGGGGCGCAGTGAGCCTAAATCTGATCAGGAAGTGGTCGGTCCATGGCAACGGAGAGATGGACAACTCCTCCACACCGCCACCCTGTTCCCATCCCTGGCAGAAAACCAAATCCAATGTGTGTCCAGCACAGTGGGTGGGGCCAGATATTTGTTGGGACAGCCCCATGGTTGCCATGGCAGACATGAAGTCCTGAGCCGCACCTGTGAGGGTCGCCTCGGCATGGATGTTGAAGTCTCCCAGCACAAGGAGCTGTTGAGACTTCAACGCCAGGCCCGAGACCACCCCCGCTAGCTCAGGTAGGGAGACTGTAGTGCAGCGAGGTGGACGGTACACTAACAGAATCCCTATTCCGTCCCGGTCACCCACCCTCAGGTAGACGCTTTCAAAATTTGCGGTCTGCGGGATGGGGCACCTGGTCAGATGGATGGAATCTCTATAGACCACTGCGACCCCGCCTCCCCGCCCTCCGGATCTCGGTTGGTGCTGCACGGAGAAACCCGGAGGACAAAGCTGGGTCAGATTTACTCCTCCAGCTTCATCCAACCAGGTCTCCGTGATGCACGCCAGATCTGCCCGCTCGTCCAGGATTAGGTCCTGGATCCAGGTCGTTTTTCCGTTGACAGATCTGGTGTTCAACAGCACCACCTTCAGTCCAGAGGGTCCGCTCACCTGGTTACACCAATTTACCTTAGGAGACCGAGTTGGAATTGTTAATGTTTTGGATAAATGGTCCGAATTTGGCCGAATTTGAGGTCTCCTTTTCCCGCATCTCCTCCTTCCCACCACGACCTCTATGGGGGCCCCTCGGCTGACGGAACACCTCCCTTCCTCCATGCCGCGGTTCATGACCAGGGTCTTAATCTCTATTCCATCCGATGTTTGAGATGTTGGCGTTTTTTCTTGCCAGTTGTTTTGGTCTCCTTTATCCCCCCTCTCCTCCTCATTGTTCTTCACCGGCTCCAGCCCTCCTCCTCCCCTGCTCCTTCCACCAGTCAATAGTGTCAAAGACAAAATACATAGGAGGGTAGGGGACCACATGGATGGAAACAATACACTTCGGTAGATGGTAGGTAATAAACGTTCAGCCGAAAAACAGGGTGGTCCCTAGAGTGCTGGGGTCTTAAATGCAACAGTCATAACAGAAGCAAATTCCACGGCTACAAGAGATAATTCTTAAGGTGCAGATTTTAAAGTGCATCAAGCTATTAAAGTGCAAAAGCCAAAACTTAGCCCTCAATGTTACTAAAGTGCAGCAGGAGG
This sequence comes from Anolis sagrei, assembly GCF_037176765.1. Lineage (NCBI taxonomy): Eukaryota > Metazoa > Chordata > Lepidosauria > Squamata > Anolidae > Anolis > Anolis sagrei. Next base: position 67,609,446 of record NC_090022.1, on the reverse strand, counting down.
AACGGGTAAGGTAAAGTGCAAATCAGTCGGCAATGGAGGCAGGCGCCTTAAAGTGCTATGTAATGGTCTTATTCCCACATTAACCGCAAAGTATGGAGGAACTATAACATACGATATTCACAATACGTAATCACGATGATCAAAAAGTTGACAATTGGCAAAGCGTTATGATTCAGGTGTAAACTGGACGGTTGGTGTCAAATAGCGGATGGGTTTCCGGAGATGCCGACACGGCGATGGTTGGCGCAGTTGGTCTAACAATTAGTCTACACAATAACAATCAGCACAAAGAGGATCAACACAAAGAGGGTCAGCACAAGGTCTACACAGTGTTGGTGGGCCCAAATGGTGGAAAAGATTACGGGCCAGAGTCTAGCTCCACTGGCTCCTGTGAGCTCCTACGATGTAGCAGCCCGCTCAGCAGAAGCCTGAGGGGCAGAAGCTCAGTTGCCAGGCTAGGACCACGGTGAAAGGGGTCCTGCCAGTGGGAGCAACAGCAATGCTGACTCAGCAGCCGCGTCCTGTGCGGCCAGATGGAAAGGCTGCACAGCCGCGGCCTAGCTCGGGCAGCGCTTAATGGCGCCGCCAGCCCCCAGAGATCCGAACAGCTCACCTCGGAGCCTTTTCGCTCCGCAGCCTCGCCGCTTCGCCCCGGAGGGGGGCGAAACCAGCCACTCAGATGGTCCCGGCGATGGATTCAGCCTCTGCAGCGGCGGCGGCGGTCTCTTTCGGAGCGGCGATAGCGGCCCTCGGGGTGGATCGGGCCTCTGTGGGGCAGCGGCCCCCAGCGACGGCTAGGCCTCTTTGGTGACGGCGGCTGCTTCCGTGAAGGCCCCTGCAGCGGCGGCGGTGGTCTTGTCCGGAGCGGCCCCAACGGGACCCTGGCCTCTGTGCCGGCGGGGGCGGGGGGCGGGCTCGCCTGGGCGGTCTCCGCAGCGATGGCTTGGCCTCCTCGGCCTCCTTGGGGCGTCTGCCCTCGGCGCTCGGCCTCCCCTTCGGTGGCGGCCTGGCAGCAGCAGCGGCGATGGTTTGGCCTCCTCAGCCCCTCGGCGGCGTCGGCGTCCCCTTTCAGGCCTCCCTTTTCGGCGGCGACCCGGCGGCGACCGCGGTCCGGCGGCGGCAGCCTAGCGGCGGACCCAGCGATAGTCTCCTCCCCGGCGGCACCGGCGGAGGCTAGGCAGCGGCGGTGATGGTTCGGCCGATCAGCTAAGCCAGCCAAGCCCAAGGTCCTGGCGGCAATGCGGCGGCAATGCGATGATACCCGGCCAGCAGCCGGTCGGCGGTTGGCGGTCGGCGGTTGTAAGGTAGGCCGCGATACAATGGCGGCGGGCGTTGTTCCTTCTCCTTCTCTGCCTTTCCAGCATTTCATTCTCTCCCTGCTCCTAACAGATTTTTTTTTACCATATACTCAGTCTGTGTGTGTGTTTGTGTGCCTTTAAGTCACTTATTGACTTATGATGATCTTTGAATTTCATAGAGTTTTCTTAGACAAGGAATAGTTAAAAGTGTTTCTGCCAGTTCATTCCTGTGCAATATTCCATATTCTACAGAGTTTGGTATTTGTTGGTGGTCGCCCATCCAAGTCCTAATCAAGATGACTCTGTTTAGCCTTCAAGATCAGATGGGATCTAGGACCTCGTCGCATAATGCCGTCCTCCCCCTGTAACAGGAATGCTGCTGATCTGGGCTACCGCAGCCTCCTTCCTACTGCTGGCAAGAGCCCCACCTGTCCTTCTTTCCAAAAGACGATGGAGCCTCACCCCCCCCCCCCCCCCAAAGGGAGAGTGGTGAGCAGTGGTGCATGGGCTCTGTCTTTAGCTTGCCTGAGGTGAGGCCAAGGCAGGGAGGGGATCACACATCTGAATGGTGAAGAGGGAAGGCAGGAGAAGCAAGGGGAGACCTTTGTAGGTGGTGTGCTCTTGTGCTGGCACTACCTCTCACTCTAGCTCATACCTCTCATGCTAGCTCGTAACTCAAAGTGAAAAATGAGCCGAGTGACAGCTTGTATCTTGAAAAAGTCAAGGGTTCACTGTATCAGGACACCAAAGGCTGCTTTGCCCATGGTCTGACTTTTGCTCATACTTTCTTGCTGTTTCTGCCTTCAAGAAAGACTTAAAAACTTGGCTCTTCTGATGTGCCTTTGGCGAGTGAAGATATATCCTATACATTGTTTGTCCCAGCTTCAGTTTCTGCCCTCAAGATGCACTTTCCCCCCACTCCTTATGAATGCCTACCTCTTTCTGTCCCTTTTGAGCACCTCCCTTAGAAATACATTCTCCCTCAGACACACATTTTCCTTATCTCACTCAGGGTTTTACCAATTTTATCAATTTTATTCTTAGCACACTTGGCCCACCCTGCATTTCATTTCTTCATTATGTTATTTTGAGACTGTTTATTTTATTTTGCCATTTCTTGTGTTTATTTTGATGCTATTTTGTTTCTTTGAATTTTGTTTTGTTATATTGTTATTTTTGGGCTTGGCCACATGTTAGCCACCCCAAGTCCCCTTTGGGGAGATGGTGGCAGGGTATAAATAAAGATGATTATGATTTTGATTTTGATTATTATTCTGTGACAAAAGAGGACGTGGACAGAAATCATCTGTAGTAGCTGATATTTTTCATGTGAGTGGTGTAGTTAATTCACTCTGGGTTTTATTCTGAAGAGGTCCCCTAGGCATTAAACTTATTTTGGCACAAGTCAGCACCCTGGATAACTCCTTTAGTGGATGGATTCACTGCCTTGCAGCACAGGGTTGTAACCCATAGAAATATACATGCAGAGCTTGGGAAAATTACTCTTTTGGGATTACAAATCTTTAACACCTGAAGTGAACCACTCCATTCATGAAACCTAACAGCTGTGTGGAGAAGTAACACTTGCATCCCCATCTCTAAGGAAAAGTATCTAAGTAGAAGCAAGTCTTGCCAAGAAAACCCTGTGATAAGTTTTCCCTAGTGTCACCATAGGTTGGAAATGATTTGAGGGCACACACAAAAAAACAACAAACCACTTAAAATTAGACAGGCATCTCTTTAAGGGTATGATGCAGGACAACATACACTGCCTGCTAATAAGAAGCAGCTTCTTTCACTTTCACGAGAGGTTCCAAAAGCTTTTGAAAAGAATAACAATAGAAGGTATAAAATAATTCCGCATAATATCAATCTGGCATTTTGATACTTCAGCCACTGGGATAGGTTTTATGTATATTTTTCACTATGTTCTGATTTTTTAGAAGAGTTTAGTCATGAAAGAGGAACAATAAAACACACAAAATGTTCATTGTTAATAAGGACTTCTCATTAAGTATTTAACCGATTTAACAGATTAAGTATAAACACAGATTTGGTGTTTTCTTTCACCAAGGGATAGGTTTCAGAGTAATAACAACCCTTATCCCTTCTAAACGCCTGGATTGAGCTTTGGAATCTTATTATCTTTTCTTGGGCTACTGGCACAGAAACAGATTATTCTCCATTACATGACTAGTTAATGCCAATTATTGAGCCTGACAACTGATCCCTCTGGTTCAATATCCAAGTAATACAAGCTGACCCAAAGATATTATGTTGTGATATGCAATGTCCAGTCTCGATAAAATAGTGAAGAGTAGAGACATCAGACTGGCAACAAAGATCCGCCTAGTCAAAGCCATGGTATTCCCTGTAGTCACCTACGGATGTGAGAGCTGGACCTTAGGGAAGGCTGAGCGAAGGAAGATCGATGCTTTTGAGCTGTGGTGTTGGAGGAAAGTGCTGAGAGTGCCTTGGACTGCGAGAAGATCCAACCAGTCCATCCTCCAGGAAATAAAGCCCGACTGCTCACTGGAGGGAAAGATACTAGAGACAAAGTTGAAGTACTTTGGCCACATCATGAGGAGACAGGAAAGCCTAGAGAAGACAATGATGCTGGGGAAAGTGGAAGGCAAAAGGAAGAGGGGCCGACCAAGGGCAAGATGGATGGATGGCATCCTTGAAGTGACTGGACTGACCTTGAGGGAGCTGGGGGTGGTAACGGCCGACAGGGAGCTCTGGCGTAGGCTGGTCCATGAGGTCACGAAGAGTCGGAGACGACTGAACGAATGAACAACAACAACATGTAAGAGAAACTTTAAAGAAGGTGAATCAAATGATTAGGCTGCAATCCTAAATAATCTCCACTGAATCCAACAGTTCTTACTTGGCAATCATCTTGTATAGGCTTGCATTTTTACAAATGGAATTATATACCTGGGACTAGTTTCTAGCACTTTTAATTATATTTTCCCCCACTAATGATAGTGTTCACAGACTCTGATCTTACATTTAATAATAATAATAATAATAATAATAATAATAATAGTAATAATAATACTTTATTTATACCCCGCCTCCATCTCCCCAAGGGCACTCGGGGCGGCTAACATGAGAACATTGAGCAGTTCTCGCCTTGTCCCCATGACCTTGCAACTGACAAATCCAGATGATCTGCGACAATCGAAAATCCTGCCCATTCTAAGGTCTTGGAACCATGCCTTAAAAACAGTAAATGATTTTTTAAGGTCAGGGATAAATGTATGTGTCTCCTGGTGTGCATATATGGCATCCTTTTGGTTAGTCTCCCAGTTGTAATTTTATTATTATTATTATTAGCATTATTAGTATTATATTTCTTACCCACCTCTCCTTGTGGCTCATTTAGTCAATAACTGAGTGATGAGTCAACTAATAGGTAACTCTTATTGATTCAAAGAGTCTGCTGTAGGTAACAAGGTTTAGACCAGTGGTTCTCAACCTTGGGTCCCCAGATGTTTTTGGCCTACAACTCCCAGAAATCCCAGCCAGTTTACCAGATATTAAGATTTCTGGGAGTTGAAGGCCAAAAACATCTGGGGACCTCAGGTTGAGAACCACTGGTTTAGACAATATCTTAGGCCACATGTAACCCAGGGTATGGTCAAAATAAAAGTTTGTAGGAGTTTAAGGATAGGATAAATGGTCAATGCAGAAGAAACCATGGAGTAAATGGTTTTGAATGGTTAATTAAGACCCACTAGTTTTGCAAAAGATCTGTTCTTAGTAGAGATAAAAATGACTGGAATTAGTTTTTGGATATGATGGAACACATAAGTCTGTCTGCACTTTGAGGCTGTTCTTGGATGTGTGTTATCTCACAGAGGCGTGAGCCTCTATATGGGATCCTCATTAAAATGGGCCTCTCCTTGCCCATTTAGAACATTGGAAAAACTCATCCAATGTGTATGTGGAAGATGAAATGTAAGATAATAGGAGGCCCATAACTGGGTTGTTCTCCTACTTTCTTTTGGAAACAAATCACAAGAAACGCCCAAGGTGGCATCAAATACACAGCAGGAAACATTGTTATGACAGAATTGGTATAAAAAGGGAAATGAAGCTTGGTCTTATCTTGATCAATATTTTTACTTAGAGCTCTGATGAAGTTTTTGTACCCCAAAAGCACTTATTGTACAAAAACATTAAAAAGATCTGCGAAGACCCTTGGGGCTAGAAAAGAAGTCAAGCTATTTATAAAAAAAGCATTTAAAAGGATTTAAAGGATTAGATTAGGATTTGGAGCTATCTTGAAGAATTGGAGAATTGAACTGAAAATATTATAGAGAGATTAATTTAAAGCAAGTTTGCAGCCTTGCTTTGTTCTGAGTTCAGTCATTCTTCTTTTAGGCTCCATTTACACTGCCATATAATGCAATTTAAAATGCATTATATGTTCAGTATAGACTCATATAATGCAGATTGAACTGGATTATAATATAACTGCCATATAATCCAGTTAAATCGTCATTATAATGGCAGTGTAGATGGGGCCTTTATGGTCCCTCCTCCTTACTGATCATACACAGAAACAACCCACTAGTTACAAGACTACAGCTTAAATGTATGAGTCTTCTACCAGACAACAGACTAGTCTTCCCTAATCTGGCATCTTACCACTTCCAGCCTCTTTTGTAAACATGGGCACTGCTGACTGAGGATAATAGGAGTGGCCATTTAGCACATCTAGTGGTGTCAGCATGGAGAAGGTGGGGCAGGTTACACTAAAACAAAATATCTGACTTGGTATAAAGCAGCTGTTTTCTAAGTTAAGGGTGAGGAGACCTTTCTATTCTGAGGGTCTTCTATTTCAGAAACGTTCTCCAGAACCTCATTCTCGTGGTGTGCAGGCCAAATGGCAAAAGGTAGGAGCAAGGACACCATCATATTTTATCTTTAAAAACTCTTATTGCCAGTAACCAGGATTTTGTTGATGTCAATTGCCATGAAGTTGGCTTCAATTTATGACAACTTTATGAATGAGCAATCTCCAAGCAACGTATGTCCCTCTATGATCCACCTCGGAGGTTAAGATCATTGGGGGAGGCCCTGCCCTCGATCCCACTACCCTCACAAACGTGATTGGTGGGGACAAGAGACAAGGCCTTCTCTGTGGTGTCCTCCCATTTGTGGAATTCGTTCCCAAATGAAATCAGACTTACCCTCTCCCTCCTTTCTTTTAGGAAAAAAATTAAAACATGGTTGTGGGACCAAGCATTCGAGCAGCAGACACAGTGATAATAATATAAATGACTTATGTGACTGACAATGGACAGATCTTGGATTGTGACTTTGGATTTGTGTAATTTTAAATGGATGTTTTATAACTGATGTTTTAACTAATTGTTTTAATTGTAATTGTTATTATAATTGTTGTGTTTGGCATCTAATGGTTGCCAGTTGTGAGTCACCCTGAGCCCACTGCCCCCTTTGAGGGGTGAGAAGGATGTAATATAAATATCTGAAATAAACAAATAAATAATACTCTACCATCAAGCAGATTCAGAGCTGTGGCTTCCTTGATTGACTCCATCCCTCTATGTATAATGTGGTCTTCATTGCTTAGAATATTCTACCTTATCAAGCATTATCGTTGTTTCAAGAGAATCGTGTCTTCTAATTATATGATTAAAGTAGGACAGCCTCAGTTTAGTCATCTTGGTTTCTAGAGAGAGTTTGGAGTTGATTTCCTCTAGGACCCATTTATTGATTTATTTATTTTTAGCAGTTCATGGTATTTGTAGAACCTTTCTCTGATACCACATTTCAGATTAGAAATTCTTCCTAATTTGAGGGCATGGATAATCCTAATTTTGGTATTCAATGCTATATTTTTACACTTTGGGGATTTGTCAGGTTTCTCCATAGGTGCTCTTCCAAATGTTAGGCTTTTACAAATTATTTCTTGATTGCAGATCTCTTTCTAATTAATAATTGACTCACGGTATGGAAAATATTAGACTATTGCAATATCTTCATTGCCTATTTTAAAATTGTGTAAACCATATGTGGTCATTATTTCTGTTTTCTTAATGTTCAGCTGTAAACCTGCCTTTGCACCTACTTCTCTCTAAACAACTCTTACCAAGAAAATCCAGTGATAGTCTCACCTAGCATCGCCATGCGTTGGAAACTGACTTAAAGGCATACAACACCAACATCAATATGCAGAGGCCACCTCTGAGGATTCCTTGCATTACAAAGTCATGGGAAGTTAACAGGCAACTTGAAGGCAAATATACACACTCACTTATACAGCACAATTGAAAAAAGCGGGATTCTTTCCATGCTGCATTGGTTCACTCTCCTGTTTACCAATTATATACCAAAATGCTTTCTTGTTCTGCAAATGATCCCTGGAGTTTGGTGTCTTGATATGCAATTCCTTGTCAGTATTTGGCATTCAAAGACCAACCTGTTGTCAGTGAACAAAAAGACAATATTGTATTGTCTCTGACCCCTAACCGGAAAAGAGTAATTTCTGCAGCTTGCTTCCCAGTACAAATACTCATGAATACAAATCTGAAATCAATTTCACGGGAATAGTTTCACAGTGCTTACTTAAAATGGGCTATATTGTGAACATATGTCAATTTATTTGCTCTCTGCGATATCTGTGGTGAATGAACCTAAAAAGGGGCACAAAGCAAATATTATACAAGACAAGCAAATATTTTGATTTTCTGCTTTATTAGTTCAGATCTGCTACTGTCTCCCTCAAGGTATTTTCCAATATAGAAAAATGTAAGCGAGGTATTATGGAAGTCCCCTCTGATTCTAAAGGAATTTTCCGAAGATGTTTACCATGTAACAAATACATATGGTGAACTTGTCTTTTAAATCTAATACTTTATTGCTTTCAGCAGGCTACAGGAGTGCCTAATGGTGCAATGGGTTAAATCCTTGTTTTGGCAGGACTGCTGACTGACAGGTCAGTGGTTCGAATCCAGGGAGAGCTGGTTGAGCTCCTTCTGTCAGCTCCAGCTCCCTCTGTGGGAACAGAAGAGAAGCCTCTAACAAGGATAGTAAAACATCAAACATCTGGGCAACCCCTGGACAACATCCTTGCAAACGACCAATTCTCTCACACCAGAAGCAACTTGCAGTTTCTCAAGTTACTCCTGACACACACACACAAAACAGACTACACTTGTTTGTGTTGTCTATCTAAGGGGCTCTTAGATAGATAATGTAGGAAGGGGGTAATACAGGAAACTATTGCAATAAATCTAGATCTGTTGTACAGATACAGCTTATACAAAAATCTTTCACCACCATTTATGTACATCATGGGTATGTGCACCATGGATGTGGATTTCCACCTAATGGTTGCCGGTGACTCTCATGGAACTGGTGTAGCAACTCTACTCCAGGTTTTAATCCACATATTACATGAGCTCTGCAAGGTGTGGTACTCTAGTCCCTCAATTACATTTAGCATTCTGAATCCAAACCCCGGAGTAGATTCACTGTCCCTCCGGCACCAGAGCCTGCACCTACCACTGTTCACAACTGTAGCTTCCTCCAGCCCCCCAAAGACTTCCTCATGAGTTTCCCTTAATTTTGGGAACCAGTTTTATAGCATAAGTGAGAAACTGCTTATAAAAGGAAGCTGAGAGTCTGCATCAGTTTCTTCCACTCATACAGTAGGATCTTTGGATTGAAGCCACTGGCATAACATAAATGGATGCACATTGTCCCTCAATTCCCTTACAAAAGTTCTCTTTAACTTCTCTGTTTTATTTCCTGTATTTCTACATTCACTTGGCTCATCAGCAAATTGCAGTATTCTGTCCTGACAGCCACTCAGGGGCTTTAAACTGTTCAAAGTCCAACATGCTGAATGCTCTCTTGATATCTCGGTGTCACCAAGCCATCAGATTAATTATTCAGAGATTGAAAAACCAGCTTTGTTTGAATTTTGATGAAGGGAAACAGTTGGCCATCTAAGCCTGTGATATAAACTGTTATCTACCCCGCTCTGTTCCAAGAGCTGCATAATTGACTTAAACCCATCTTAAGTCCCAAAGGGATATATCGGTTTTAGATTAGCTTGTAGGGCTTTGCATCAGTAATGGGGATAAACAGGTAAACAGCTCTGTAAGTCATTTGCCAGTCCAAAGAGCCTGTGGCCTACAGTAAAGGAGTGGGAGCAACCAGCAGGGAGTTTTGCATGGGAATTTAGCAGAGAACTCCCATGACCAACAGAAAATACTGGAAGGGGTTGGTGGGCACTGACCTTGAGTTTTGGAGTTATAGTTCATCTACATCCATAGAACACTGTGGACTCAAACAATGATGGATCTGGACCAAACTTGGCACAAATACGCAATAGGTCCAAATGTAAACACTGATGGAGTTGGGGGAAATAGACCTTGACATTTGGGAGTTGTAGTTGCTGGGATTTATAGTTCACCAAAGAGCATTTTGAACCCTACCAATGAATTGGGCCAAACTTCCCACACAGAACCCCTATGACCAACAGAAAATACTGTGTTTTGTGATGATCTTTGGTGACCCCTTTGACACTCCCTTGGGACCCCCAAGTTGAGAAACAGTGGTCTAACCTAAGAGATGTTGAGTGGTTTCATAGCATCAAGGAAATCCAAAGTCACTTTTGTCCTTTTGTCCTTTTTTTTGCACTACGACTAACTACTGCAAACAGTACATTTATGCCCAGAGACCTTTATGCCCCCCTCCCATCGCACATGGATTTCTTTCTCTCTACAGTAAGAGAAGTGATTCTGTCCCCTGCTAATTCCCTCTGAAGTTGTTAGCATGACTTACTGGATAGTTGAGTTCTCTTTTCATCTGTGCATGTGCCTGCAGAATGCTCTTAGAAATGAAGTAATCGTGCAATTGGCATATCCAAGCAGAATATAATAGAGATTAATTTTCCACAAAGTCTGTGGCTGTAAGGAACAAAAAGTAATTAGACCTCAAAAAGAATGTATTAAGGAGCAGTCAAGTCCTTGATAGAATCTGTGTTTGAAAGATGTAGCATTTTTGTAACAGGAGTGCTCAGCAGGAATTGACTTCCTTCAGTTTTTCTGCTTGTCAAAGAGTGAGGAGGAAAAAGCGCTGATAAGAAGGAAAGCTTCATAGTGTTCAAAATAAAAGACTTTGTGCCATGCTTCCATATTTCTGTAGAATGGTAGTTCAGAGCATTGCTACAAGGTTCAATTTTATTTGCAAAAGAGAGCAGGGATTTCTATGGGGATGTAAAGTTCAGGGCTTACAACAAGATTCAGATCTGAATGATAGTCTAACTAGAGATGAGTAGAGTTATCACCTACCACATTTTCAAGACAGCAAATTGAAGAAGGCTGATTAAACTCATGTCATTTGTCTCTAGTATGTTGCATTTATTTATTTCAGTCTATAACTTAGAGTCCAAACACTAGAGAGACTAGGGGCCCATTCACACTACTGCAGGGGTCCTCAAACTTTTTAAACAGAGGGCCAGGTCACAGTCCCTCAAACTGCTGGAGGGCCAGATTATAACTTGAAAAAAAAAACATGAATGAATTCCTATGCACACTGCACTATCTTATTTGTAGTGCAAAAACACTTAAAACAATACAATAATTAAAATGAAGAACAATTTTAAGAAATATAAACTTATTATTATTTCAATGGGAAGTGTGGGCCTGCTTTTGGCTGATGAGATAGGATTGTTGTTGCTGTTGTGTGCTTTCAAGACATTTCAGACTTAGGTTGACCCTGAGCGAGGGCCGGGTAAATCACCTTGGAGGGCCGTATTCGGCCCTCGGGCCTTAGTTTGAGGACCCCTGCACTACTGCATCATGGTCCCACTTTAACTGGCATTGTTTCTCCTATGGTGTCTTGGATTAGTCATTTATAGGAACATACTCTGAATCTTCAGACAAAGAAAGCCTCTGGTGAGTTGCTGTGAGTTTTCTGAGCTGTATGGCCATGTTCCAGAAGCATTTTCTCCTGACATTCTGTCCACATCTATGGCAGGCATCTTTAGAGATAGTGAGGTATGTTGGAAACTAGGCAAGTGGGGTTTATATATCTGTGGAATGTCCAGGGTGGGAGAAAGAACTCTTGACTGCTTGAGGCAAGTGTGAAAGTTGCAATTGGCCACCTTGATTAGCATTGAATGACCTTGCAGCTTCAAAAACTGGCTGCTCCCTGCCGGGGGAATCCTTTGTTGGGAGGTGTTAACTGGCTCTGATTGTTTCCTGTCTGGAAACAATCAGCGTCCAAACACAAAACAAGGAACATGAAAGGCATTGCAGACTTATTCAACCAGAGAAATCATCCATAGCAGAGCATCTGATGAACCAACCTGGACACAGCATATTATTTGAGAACACAGAAATCCTTGACCACTCTAACATGTGGGCTACACAAAGAAGCTGTTGAAATACACAATCAAGGAGAAAACCATGAAAATGAATAAAATCTGGCTACCAGTATTTTAAAAACTCCAAAACCAAGACAGTAAATAAAGAGCAACACTAAAAAAACAGAGGAATTCCAGACAGGAAAGAATCAGGGCCAGCTAACACCTCCCAACAAAGGATTCCCCCAGACAGGAAGTAGTCAGACTTGGAAGCTGCAAGGCCTTTCAGTACTAATCAAGATGAACAATTGCAACATTTACACTTGTCTCAAACAAACAAGAGTTCTTTCTTCCACACTGGACATTTCACAGGTATAAAAACCTCACTTATGTAGTTTCCAACAGACCTCACAACCTCTGAGGGTGCCTGCCATAGATGTGGGCGAAACATTGGGAGAAAACGCTTCTGAAACATGGCCATATAGCCTGGAAAACTCACAGCAACCCAGTGATTCTGGCAGGAAAGCCTTCGACAACACATTAAAACCTCCAGTGTATTTCCAAACTGCAAACTCTACAATTCCTTAGGATGCAGGCATGTCAGTTAAAATGGAATAATAGCACTACACTTGTACAACATGAATGAGTCCTGAGACAACACTGATTAAACATTGAAGGTCAACAAGGATACAGAGAATTGAGAGAGGAGTAAACACTTGTACAATACTTGTGGGAAGGAGATGAGGAAATCCCATTTTGCACATTATAGCATGAAGAGAAGTAAACAAGAAATCAAACTCTTTCTGTTGTTCCGATACTTTGTTACTATTCTTAATTGATATGCTTATTTAACATTTTCTGTCTAAGTTTATTACAGCAAAAGTAAATACAAATTCAGAAAACAAGAAATATGACTTGCTTGCATATCTTCTTTCTATACATTTATGTAGGGAGGAAGAGACCTGTCTGATACTGAGACAGAGAGACATTGGTCTCTCTAATGCAATCTTGACAAGCCTCAGTGACAGACAAAATGCTTGGCTTTGAGATTCCATTCCTTGTAGTTGAACATTATGCAACAGCTGGACTGGCCACATTGTCCGAATGTCCAGTCACTGTCTTCCAAAGCAGTTACTTTACTCTCAAACTCAAGAACAGAAAACAGAAATTTGGTGGGCAGGAAAAGACATTTAAAGATGGGCTTAAAGCTAACCTTAAAAATTGTGGCATAGACACAGAGTCCTGGGAAGCCCTGGCCCTTGAGTGTTCTAACTGGAGGTCAGCTGTTACTAACAGTGCTGTAGAATTTGAAGAGGCACAGATGGAGGGTGAAAGGGAGAAACATGTCAAGAGGAAGGCATGTCAAGCCAACCCCTTCCATCTGGAAATTGATAACCTTGCTGAAAAAGAGCATGTGGAATATCTTACATAGAAATCACATGGTCTCCGAGATTCCTAGTCAGGCTCTTGAGGTCTGCTATAATAATGACTTCTAATTCCATTCCCATATTTGATATAATAGTATCTACTGTCCATACTAATATAAAACTCACCTCATGTAAGTCAATGGCAAGGGGTTTTTTTTGGAGGGGGGTTATGGATTTTGATAGCACTAATGGATAAGTGGAGAGTCATTCAACAGACACCAGAAAACATGTCTCAAGGAACTAGTTACCCATAGCCACCACTGCCATTTCCTTGTCAAAATGCCCTTTTGTCACTCCTTTGGTTCCTTTTTGAGATAAGATATAGTACTTCAATTGATCCATTACCCAGGTTTTTTTAGTCAATTTTTCAAACAAAAAAAATGTCTCTGTAAGCAGACATTGACTTGAAGGCACTTGGAAAGAACAAAGAAAATGAACAATAAATAGCATATGCCAGATATTTACATGAATGGTTACTTCAAGTGACTTCAGCCCTCTTTTTTTCTTATTACTGTAATTGCAAAACATTGAGAAAATGCATTGAAACGGTTAAAGTGTATGTTTGCATTCTTGGTCCAGATTAGCTTTTCCGTTGTATTATAGAATAATAGAGTTGGGAGAGACCACATGGGCCATCCAGTCCAACCCCTTCCATGCAGGAAAAGCACAATCAATCCACATTTCCACTGAGTACAGGGTTCAGGAATCAGTGAAGTCTTGCCATTGTATATTGTAGTAGCTCAATTGTAATACATCATTAAATTTATCCAAATTGCACACTTTTACCTAAAACTAGTTAAATTGAATATAACCCAGATTATCATCTGTGTTCTACTGGTGTCTTTTGTAATCTACCTTAAATGCAGGCAAGTGCTTTTAACCAAAATCAATTTTTAAATTATAGGATTCTAAATTATAGGATTCTATCAATACGGAAGTGCTATGAAATGATCTTTAAAAATGTACTTCAGGATAAGAAGTTCAAATTCTTTTCCTTCCCAATTTTGTCTTAACATGCCTTTCCTAAACAGAATGGTTAAGGATTAATGTTCTCATTGTGAGTTAAATTTGTATGGAAGTCAGATGTAAATTTTAAAGTATACTTGAAAAGTTTCCATATTTATTATTGTACCCAATTGCGAAATAATTTGTCTAATAATCCTAGCGGATCTTGAAAATGTTTATGGGAATGGTGAAGACATAAAACAAATCATTGGTTACTTTGTACTTTTCCTTTGCAAAACACAGTCTCCATCTTACTACTCTGGACTGAAGTTTCTGTTAGTAAAGGTAAAGGTTTCCCCTTGACATTAAGTCTAGTCACGTCCAATTCTGGGGGGTGGTGCTCATCTCCATTTCTAAGCCAAAGAGCCAGTGTTGTCCATAGACATCTCCAAGATCATGTGGCCAGCATGACTGGAGTGCCATTACCTTCCTGCCAGAGTGGTACCTATTGATCTACTCAGATTTTGCATGTTTTCAAACTGCTAGGTTGGCAGAAGCTGGGGCTAACAGCAGGAGCTCATTCCACTCCCCGATTTGAACCACTGACCTTTTGGTCAGCAAGTTCAGCAGCTCAGTAGTTTCACCCACTGTGCCACCGGGGGAAGTTTCTGGGTTTTTTGTTGTTTACTCGTTCAATCGCTTTCGACTATTCATGGACCAGCCCACGCCAAAGCTCCCTGTTGGACATGGCCACCCCCAGCTCCTTCAAGGTCAAGCCAGTCACTTCCAGGATACCATCCATCAGTCTTGCCCCTGGTCAGCCTCTCTTCCTTTTCTCTTCCAGTTTCCCTAGCATCATTGTCTTCTCCAAGCTTTCCTGTCTTCTCATTATGTGGCCAAAGTACTTCATCTTTGCTTCTAATATCCTTCCCTCCAGTGAGCAGTCGGGCTTTATTTCCTACAGTATGGAATGTTTTGATCTTCTTGCGGTCCAAGGCACTCTCAGAACTTTCCTCCAACACCTCAAGTCAAAACCATTTCTCTTCCTTCACTCACCTTTCCTTATGGTCCAGCTCATGTCTATATGTGCCTTCAAGTTGCCTGTCAACTTATGGTGACCCCATTGATTTCATAGCATTTTCTTAGGCAAAGTATCCTCACAGGTGATTTTGGCTGTTTTTTTTTCAGTAAAATGTACCCACCAGAACTTGGCATTGGTTCCCATCCAAGTACTGTACTAACCAGGCCAATTCTGCTTACTTTCTGAGAGCTGGTGCCTTTAGAATAGTTAGCTCCCCACCCCCCCCCCACCCCCTTTCAATAAGGATTTCCTTGTCATTTGATAAAATGGCCTGACAGGTTCACACTTGATTATTTTTGCAGGGATGTGCAGTGAATGCAATTATACTAACAGCTGCTCAATATTTGATGAGTAGCATCCAAATTAGACATGAGGGTCAGGACAGTGTGGTGCTAAAAAGATGGTGCTCCATTGGAAATGTTACTTACACTTTGCTCCTTAGCTTAAATTACTTGTAATGAATTATTCAGCAGCAGCTTTGAAAGATCATCCCCCTGAGATTTCAAATTTCACACAGAACTCAGAGTAAAAGGGAAATTAAGTAACTGAGTCTATTTTCACTGTCCACCTCCTGCTCTACATGCCTGTTCTCATCACTTAGGTGAACCGCACCATGCTTGTAAGAAATATACTCAAATTAATGGCTTCCTATGTAGCAAGAGAAATATACTCAAATTAATGATCTAACTTTGCTGGTTTCAGTATTTTAATACTGTTTAAACAGCTGGAATTCTCTTGGTGACTTCCATGTGCTTAAGTCCCAATACAGAAGCAGCAGGGCATTTGTTTGGATCAGGAACATCCCCACTGAGTTCAGGGTTTCAGCAATGAAGTGATCCCATTGCATATGCAGATGTGTGTGCATATATGCATATGCACATGGGCATGAGCATACAGAGTTATACTTCTGCTTTACTCTACACAAAAGGATAATACTTTTATCAAGATAATGTTTCCTTGTTAAGAGCCAGTTTGTGTTCAAATCTGGAAGTGCCCAATAATGAACTATACTGTATAAATTAAAATATGAAAAAAATACTTCAATAATAATAATAATGTGGAACTTGTGCCACAAATACCATCTGCCTCCAACAAAGAACTGGTGGGATTACAAGCCTGAAAAAGTTACAAAAAATGAATTTTGGAGCACAATATTCCTGACCTCACAATCGTGGAGAAAAATAAAGTATGGATTGTCGATGTCACAATCCCAGGTGACAGCAGGATTGCAGAGAAACAACTGGAAAAGCTGACACAATATGAGGATTTAAAGATCGAACTGCAAAGACTCTAGCACAAACCAGTAAAAATGGTCCCAGTAGTGATTGGCACACTGGGTGCAGTGCCTAAAGACCTTGGCCTGCACTTAAACCCAATTGGCGCTGACAAAATAACCATCTGCCAGCTGCAAAAGGCCACCTTACTGGGATCTGCACACATTATTCACCGATACATCACACAGTCCTAGATACTTGAGAAGTGTTCGACATGTGATCCAATACAACAGCCAGCACAGTAATCTTATTTGCTGTGGACTCATCTTTTTGTGCTTCAAATGATGATGATGATGATTTTATTTCTTACCCGCCTCTCCTTGTGGTGTATGCTGTAGATCTGGTGAATACCGGGGAAGGAGTCAACCTACACTTCAGTAACGTATAAACAGGCTCACTGTCATTCCCTGAAGGTCTTCCACCAACCATTTTCAGCCTAAATCCTTGGATATCATCCACCACAACTTTGCATGTTTTTTTCTTCCTTCCTCATCTCTCAGTTTCCTACATATCAGTTCTGGGGGATGTTTCAACAGAGATGAACTCAGAAAACATGTTCAGTTAGCCTAATTTCATTATGACCGAGTGAAAAAAAATGGTGGGAAGTGCATTGGGGCAAATATAAAATTAAAAATTTGAGGATGTGAAATGGAGTTTTAAGGGGGGAAGCGCTAAATGGCTTGGAATTTTGATACTTGAAGAAGCATCTCTCCCTGTATCTGCTGCCTTAGGAGTAAGGTCTACTGAAAGGAGCAATGCTAAAAGAATGTAATGTACAGGTGGTCTTTTCATCCCTCCTCCCTGTTGTAAGACACGGACCCACAAGAGCCAGAAAAATAGTACAGGTCAATGACTGGCTTAGAAAATGGTGTCAGGAGGAACGCTTTGGCTTCCTCGACCATGGCCTGCTATTCCAGGAGGATGGCCTACTGGCAAGGGATGGGGTGCATCTCACACAAGTAGGAAAACACCTTTTTGCTCACAGACTCGCAAACCTCATTAGACGCACTTTAAACTAGGTCCACTGGGGGAGGGGGACAACAGCCTTGCGAACACTACTTTACCCATAATGTCTGGGAATCGCCAGAAGGCTAAACGGAGGGCTGCACAAACACAACAAGGACCAAGTACCAAAAGCACAATAATCCCAATTAAACAGCTCAAGGGAAGATCCCAGGGGCTCACATGTCTTTACACTAATGCACAGAGCATGGGAAATAAACAAGACGAACTCCAACTTCTAGCACTACACCACAAATATGATATCATAGCCATCACTGAAACCTGGTGGGATGACTCCTATCGCTGGAATGTAGATATCGAGGGGTATAACCTCTTTCACAGAAACCGAACAAAGGGGAGAGGAGGCGGAGTAGCCTTATATGTCAAAAACTCTTATGCTGCAGAAGAAATTCAAGACAGCAATCTGGGAAACCAGCTTGAAATCATCTGGATAAGAATCAAGGGAACTGGGACTCAAAAAGATGTCGTTGTAGGCATCTACTACAGACCCCCAAGCCAGGAGGAAGATCTTGATGAAGTCTTCTGCCAACAGTTGACCAAACAGGCACAGAAAAGAGATGTAGTCATGGGCGATTTCAACTATCCCGATATTTGCTGGAAAACAAACTCGGCCAAGAGTACAAGGTCCAACAAATTCCTCGCTTGCCTTGCAGACAATTTCATGGTCCAGAAGGTAGAAGAGGCAACAAGGGGATTGGCTACTCTTGATCTCATCCTAACAAATGCGGAGGATCTGATCGATGCGGTCGAAGAGGTAGGATCCTTAGGGGCAAGTGACCATGTGCTCCTGCAATTTGAGGTACAAAGGAAGGCCGAAACTAAGACAAGTCAAACCCGCATTTTGGACTTTAGGAGAGCTGATTTCCAAAAAATGAAGGAAACACTGAGCAGCATTCCGTGGACACAGATACTAAAAGACAAGGGAGCTACGGATGGATGGGAATTTCTCAAGAGTGAAATACTCAAGGCGCAATTGCAAACCGTGCCAACAAAGAGAAAAAATAGGACAAGTGCAAAGAAGCCAGAATGGATGTCCAAAGAACTTCTAACTGTGCTAAGACACAAAAGAGACATGCACAAGAAGTGGAAAAAGGGAGAAATCACCAAAGAAGAATTCAAACAAATAGCCAACACCTGTAGGGAAAAGGTCCGCAAAGCTAAAGCAAAAAACGAGCTCAGACTTGCCAGGGACATTAAAAACAATAAAAAGGGCTTCTATTCTTATGTCAGTAGAAAAAGGAAAAACAAGGAGGCGATAGGACCTCTTCGAGGAGAAGATGGGGCAATGCTGACAGGGGATAGGGGAAAGGCAGAACTACTTAATGCCTTCTTTGCCTCGGTCTTCTCACAAAAAGAGAGTCTTCAACCTCAGCAAGATGGAGTGGATGAGGGATTGGAGGACATCCAACCCCAAATTGGGAAAGAAGTCATCCAGGAATACCTGGCCGCTCTTAATGAGTTCAAGTCCCCAGGGCCAGATCAACTACACCCAAGAGTATTGAAGGAACTAGCGGAAGTCATTTCGGAACCATTGGCAACCATCTTTGAGAGTTCTTGGAGAACGGGAGAAGTTCCAGCAGATTGGAGGAGGGCCAATGTGGTCCCAATCTTCAAGAAGGGAAAAAAGGACGACCCAAACAACTACCGTCCTGTCAGCCTCACGTCGATACCGGGCAAGATTCTGGAAAAGATTGTTAAGGAAGCGGTCTGCAAACACTTAGAAACAAATGCAGTCATCGCTAATAGTCAACATGGATTTATCAAAAACAAGTCATGCCAGACTAATCTGATCTCTTTCTTCGATAGAGCTACAAGCTGGGTAGATGCGGGGAATGCCGTGGATGTAGCGTACCTGGATTTCAGTAAGGCCTTCGACAAGGTCCCCCATGACCTTCTGGCAAGGAAACTAGTCCAATGTGGGCTAGGCAAAACTACGGTGAGGTGGATCTGTAATTGGTTAAGTGGACGAACACAGAGAGTGCTCACTAATGCTTCCTCTTCATCTTGGAAAGAAGTGACAAGAGGAGTGCCGCAGGGTTCCGTCCTGGGCCCGGTCCTGTTCAACATCTTTATTAATGACTTAGATGAAGGGCTAGAAGGCATGATCATCAAGTTTGCAGACGACACCAAATTGGGAGGGATAGCCAATAGTCCAGAGGACAGGAGCAGAATTCAAAACGATCTTGACAGATTAGAGAGATGGGCCAAAACTAACAAAATGAAGTTCAACAGTGACAAAATGCAAGATACTCCACTTTGGCAGAAAAAATGAAATGCAAAGATACAGAATGGGGGACAATGCCTGGCTCGAGAGCAGTATGTGTGAAAAAGATCTTGGAGTCCTCGTGGACAACAAGCTAAACATGAGCCAACAATGTGATGTGGCGGCAAAAAAAGCCAATGGGATTTTGGCCTGCATCAATAGGAGCATAGTGTCTAGATCTAAGGAAGTAATGCTACCCCTCTATTCTGCTTTGGTTAGACCACATCTGGAATATTGTGTCCAATTCTGGGCACCACAATTCAAGAGAGATATTGACAAGCTGGAATGTGTCCAGAGGAGGGCGACTAAAATGATCAAGGGTCTGGAGAACAAGCCCTATGAGGAGCGGCTTAGGGAACTGGGCATGTTTAGCCTGAAGAAGAGAAGGCTGAGAGGAGATATGATAGCCATGTATAAATATGTGAGAGGAAGCCACAGGCAGGAGGGAGCAAGCTTGTTTTCTGCTTCCTTGGAGACTAGGACGCGGAACAATGGCTTCAAACTACAAGAGAGGAGATTCCATCTGAACATTAGGAAGAACTTCCTGACTGTGAGAGCCGTTCAGCAGTGGAACTCTCTGCCCCGGAGTGTGGTGGAGGCTCCTTCTTTGGAAGCTTTTAAGCAGAGGCTGGATGGCCATTTGTCAGGGGTGATTTGAATGCAATATTCCTGCTTCTTGGCAGGGGGTTGGACTGGATGGCCCATGAGGTCTCTTCCAACTCTTTGATTCTATGATTCTATGATTCTATGAAAGGGACCTCGTCTGTGTTCCCCACACCTTAATGAAGACCATCTCAGCAGTTACACCTCAATGCCATGGATGCTCAAAGCTTGTGTTTCATCTTAAACGCAAGCTTTGATTGCTTTGGGTTGTTGTGAGTTTTCTGGGCTGTAGGGCCATGTTCCAGAAGCATTCTCTCCTGATGTTTCACCCACATCTATGGCAGCCAACCTCTGAGGATGCCTGCCATAGATGTGGGCAAAATGTCAGGAGGGAATGCTTCTGGAAGATGGCCATACAGCCCAGAAAACTCACAGCAACCCAGTGATTCCTTCCATGAAAGCCTTCAACACTTTGCTTTTCTTGCAAATTTTACTTCTTTTCAAAAATGCATGTAATAAGTACATTTTTAAAATTCTAATTATTAAAAAAAATAAAAAGACCCATACACCATGCTAGGTTTAGACCCATTTGCAAGAAGGAATTGCAAATCAGTCCATGATTGATTGGCAATGTTAGTTGTTCAATTAGAATGCCATTCAAAATACAAATGGGACTGTCAAAGGCATCCCATCTCCTTTTGAGCGCAAATAATTCTTCACATGGATGCTTGTGTTTGTTCTTGCTTGGATCTGACTGGATGATCTTTGCCCAAAACAATATTTTTTTACAAGGCACAAGGAAAAAATAAATAAATTTCTACATTGTAATTTCTTTAACTGGAAGAACAAAGCAGTTAATATTTAAAATGTACACATGTACATTTTTGAGCCAGCATGGTATGAAGGTTTGACTCTGGGGAGACCAGGGTTTGATTCCCTGTTATGTGTAACCTTGATCTAGTCATACACTCTCAGCCCCAGAAAACTCTGTGATAAGGCCAAAACTTGAGCCTCTAGTTCCATCTGCACTATAGAATTAATGCAGCGTGCTTGTGCAAATCTTTAGCCTTCTTTCAGCCTCATCATAAAAGCCATCCGAGAGGAAAGAGGGAGCAGCTTCCTCTGCACAATGCTTTCCTCATATCACAGAAATAAATCCAACTGATTCACTGGCCTATTATTACTTCTGGCTAGGGAAAACCCATTGTAACATCTGGATCTATCTAAGTGCTAACTCACCTTTCAATAATTAATTCTATGTGTCTACTGTACTTAGGACTAACCAACGGGATTCTCACAATGCCTGTACTCTAGTTACAGCTACCAATACTGTTCAGGCCAGTGTATATGATGGTGAAGAAATTGGCATTGTTTTCCGTGAGGCAGATGTAGTTCCAGCCCCCCCCCCCCATGTCAGGTGGCTCAATAGCGGTGATTATGCTTACCCGTCTCAAATATAGATGAAGTTGTGTTGATTTCCCATAGTCATTAAAATATATAATTAGCGAGTAGCTTTCAATAAAAGACACAATTTTGTCTGCATAGAGTCAGACTTACCCAGCTCTCTGGTGAAATAATTATCTTTTTAAAAATGAAAAAAAAATCTTCAAAAGATTTATTATAATCACAGAACTGTGTCTTCTCATTTACTTGGTGCTTCTCTGTTTTATTTAAATGTTTGCCCGAGTTCTCCAGTAAAACAGAAATTTAGCTCTGCAAGCTATGCATATAATGTCAGTTTTTGCAGATCGGAATTGGTGCTAGGTACCGTCTGGTTTCTGCCTGGATGAACTTGTTGTAGAAGCCTAGTTAAATGTAATTGGCTCACATAATAGCACTTAACATGGTAAAAATGCATTCTCTTACTTTTGTGGGATAGGAAACCAGGGAGAAATTGGTTAAATCAGAAGGAGGGATCTAAAGTCAAAGATGAGACAACTATGTCCAGATTAGACAACCTCCTCCAATTCAGCCTTTGACTCTAATTTCTGGCTTTCAGTTTTGCTTTCCATTGTTTTCACAGCTCCTCTAGGGTCTCACTACAAATGCCATTACTGGGTTGATCAATATTTTCCCTTGATGCGAGTCCCTCTGGTATCTTAAAGAAGTACTCCAATAAGGAGATAAAACTGACTCAC
The DNA here is from genome assembly GCF_037176765.1 of Anolis sagrei. NCBI lineage: Eukaryota > Metazoa > Chordata > Lepidosauria > Squamata > Anolidae > Anolis > Anolis sagrei. The sequence goes on along the minus strand of NC_090022.1, from coordinate 67,587,043 downwards.
ATAATCAGACAGAAGTATACTTGTGTGTCTTCATACAACACTCCCATCTCACTGCGGCTTTCCTCAATTTATATATAGGACAAAGGAAATCATGGAGTCGCTATAAGTTGACAAGTGAAGGCACATACACATTCACAAACAAGATGATAAATGTAAGGAAGCAGTAGGGATTGCCTCCTGGGTCTGTCATCTGTGTTCCCAGAAATTGTCCCTACAACTATCCCATGCTCCCCATGCCCAGGCAGGGGGGAGTCCTCCAAAGCTCCGTACATCATCACAGAGCACTATGCCCCAACAGAGAAACCTCCTGAACCAGTTAAGAGGCTTTTCCTTTCTTTTGGGTGCAAAACGGGGCGGGAGGGTGGCACTGGCAATGCCCACTTGTGCCGAGACCACATCAACACAGATGAGAATTTATGGTGGCCCCCTACCAATGGTGGCGGGGGGGGGGGCGGAGTTTGCCCCCATGTATGACCTCAAAATTCAATTTCGAAATTGCATTTCGTCCTGTGTGGAAGTGGTCCCATCTACACTGCCATATAGTGCAGTTTGCATTAAATGGTCGGTATAGATGTATATAACAGAATTCAATGCAATTAAACTGCATCATAGGAGCCTAAAATGACCCCATAGTGCAGTTTCTAACTGCATTGTATGGCAGTGTAGCTGGGGCCCATGTAATGCAATTCAAACTACATAGTTGGCAGTGTAGATCTAGCCTTTGTCAGATGATTCATTGCTGAATCATCTGACAATTTATATCTTTGATGTAAATAGTGGTATTGCCTTTGGACAGTAATGCAAAACATTCCTTGTGAACCCTCCCCAATCTTTATACTAAACAAAAATGTTGTTGGCAACAGTTGTGTATTTATTTTTATCAGAAGATTCAGCTTGAATGATTTAATAGTTTCTATACATTATTTGCACATGTAAGAAGAATTGTTTTAGATCAGATTAATAAGCCTCATCAGATTCAGAGTAAATTAATTGTACCTAGGGGTATTGAAAACTGAAAAATAAAAGCCAAATATAGCTATTTAATTCAATCTCATCTACTGAGCAGATCAGCTAAATATGACACAGATGGTGAATCATTAGCAGCAAAACAATTCCCTCCACTACTCCTCCAACTGCATCTTTAATTATTTTACTGATAGAGAAAGCCATTTTCCCCTCAGTGCTTTATGGAAAGGGACATTTCCCTATACAAATGTGTTTGATCATTTGTTACTTCCCATTTACAAATCTGGATTATCATTCTAAGGGCATGTATCTTCCATTTTATCTAGTATCTTCTATATGAGGAATAGTTTTGAGGTGGATGTGGATGATTAGCAATAAATTGTCAAGGCTTTCCATATATATATATATATATATATATATATATATATATATCTGCAGTTACAAAGCCCACCCTCCTTTTAAATCAGTTTTCTGAAAATGAACTCTTATGCATGAAAACCTAGATTATGAATCAAAACAACAGCCTCTGAAACTTTCGGAGAGATTCATAAAGATTTGTTGTTTTGGAGCTAGGACAACGCTGCTGACAGTGGCTCCCACTTCCTGAAGTGACCAGAAGTCCTTGCCGCTGCCTTGCTGCCACCTTCTCCTCCTCCTCTTCTGTTGGTAGTTTCTCCTGGAGCCGAGGCTCCCCTTTGAGGTAAAAATGAGTGCAACTGAAGCAACCAGCGTGAATGGATGGGGCTATAATGGTAAATGATGATTGGTGGAAGGAGGGAGAGAGGCCTAGTAGCCCCTTCCTCCTCCCTGTCACCCCCCCCCCCCAGGTATCTGTGTGTCTTACCCCAAATTGCATTGTCCAAATTCCCACTCCCTCTTCAAACTTTAGCCCATACCTTACTCTCAGTTCTCTTAAAACTATACCCTGTTCTTCTGGCGTGAGCAGAATTCTGGGAAATGCAGTTTGGGAAGGCTAGGACATCTGTAGCAGGGTATTCAAAAGGTTCCACCCTAAACTACATTTCCCAGAATTCTGTTCATGCCAGACGAACGGGGCTGTCCGCGTTAAAGCCCCAGTGTAGGTTAATCACATGTACTTAAATTGAAAACGTTCTTAAAAATCAGTGGACCGACTGATTGTCCTGAAATACCTCTTCTAGTTTAATTTTTTTAATGAAAAATAATTTTATAAATTCTAGAAATCAGTATATGAATGAATCTTTCTGAAACTTTGCAGGATCAATGCCTTACCTTTGCTGTCTCATTGTGCAGAAATTCAAATTGTAGTTTTTTTAAATTATTTGTAAAAACTTTTACAAATTCCTAAAAATAAGTGGAGGACCAAAATGTTGTGAAACTCTGCAGGCTTAAGGTCATAAATGTTGCCTACAAGTGTGCCAAGTTTCATCATGATAGCCATAAAATGACTGAGAAACAAGCCTTGCAAGTCTCCCCATTGAAGCTAATGGAACTAATCTTAATGAAGCAAATACAAAATTTCAGAGATTTGGATAACGAATTGGAACAGGACCCCTCCAAAATGAATTACGAATTGGGCTTCAGCCATTTCGCACACCGTTACTTGTAATCCTTTTTCAGCTATTACTCTCAAATTTCTAGACTGAACCCCTCAGCATTCGGTTCCTTAATTCTTAGGGGATGTCTACCTATGTCTCTTTTCTGCACTTAGCTGAGGCTACTGATCCTTGATATTCTTGCAAAAAGAAAAAGTAAGCCTCTCATAGATGATCAACTATAATTTTGAACGAAGGCCTTCAGATGCATGCAGAAACCATGGAAAGCACTATTGAATGCTATTGGGACTCAGGTCTGATAAAGACACACACTGTTGATCATTTGGCAGTAGTTTCCACAGTGATGGCACAATCCTGTGACTACTAGAACAAGAGACTTCTCAGGAGCCATAGCAAATATCACCAACAATGGGGAAAGAAAAGGAGGAGGGATGCTGAGGTAGTATGAATACAATAGAGAGCAGTATGGTGCAGCATTTTGAGTGTTTGACCATCATTCAAATCCCTGCTTAGCCATGGAAAGTCACTGTAATCCTAGGTAAGTTACAGTAGTTGACTTTGGATAAATCACACCTTCTCAGCTTCAGAGGAAGGCAAATGCAACCCTCTCCACCATACCAGTCATGCCAAGAAAACCAGATGATAGAATCACCAGAACATGGAAATGTACACAACAATATAACAACATGGCTAAGGTAGCTGATGGATCTGGAATTCCAGGACTCTGATTCCTCTTGATCCTTGATCATAACTCCATTGTGTAAAAAACAAAGTTAAGACTACCATTAATTTTGTGTAAATAATTTCTGTCTTACTAGTTTCAATAATTCCATCAGCAACAGCAGCAATAATGACAACAACGGAAGGGTGATGATCTTAGCTTTTTCTCTCACTTGTATTCTTCAAGAAAGAGGGTAGTCAGGGATTCACTGGCCTTTCCAGCCTCAAAAAATTCTGATTTAAAAGACAGGCTTGACCTAAAAGTGATCACAGACTGCTATCTAAATTTATCATTTGTCAATTCTGATGAAGTACTTTGCACTGGCGACAACACTCAGGTTTCATATGGCAGTCATCTAGTGAAAAGTTATCAGTGCTGAAAACCAAGTGATGACCCAGCATGTGTCAATCAGACTTCAATCAGACTGAAGCTTGGACAAACATTCAAACTGCCATCATGCTTGCCTGTGTTGTTTTATCATGCTTCTTTTATAGCCAGGATTAGGGCTTGTTATTGGAGATCAGCATCTAAGAACAGCAATCCCAGTATCTAAACTCATTTGTGTTTCCATCAGAATTTTGGAGATTTTGCTATCATAATAATTGGAAATCAGATGGGTTTGGCAGATTGACAAGTACTATAAGTGCCTGCAGGAAATCGCAGCTGGTGATTGATTTAGTTATTTTTTCCCTTTCTGCTCATTATAGTACTGTGCAGTAATTCTGTCTGTATCACTCACCTGTAATCCATCCTGGAACACACACTTAAAATGAAATAAGCAACTATTCCCATGAGAGTAGAGAAAATAAAAACTAAAGGGAATGCCACTCAAAACTATTCTCAGTTCACATTCCAGGACATCATTACAGGTATAAATTATCTGCTAATGCTTGCTGCTTGGTTGAGATTACCACAGGTTCTTACCTGAAGTACAAAAGTACTAAGTCATAAATAATTGAAGTATACTCATTACCTACTTTAAGACGATGAGGTATGTTGGCCTGCAAGTATGCGCAAGTAGTTATATTTGGGGCCCATCTTAGCTCATAGATTTCAAAATACTATGGAAATTAAAAATGTTCATATATTGGACTCCAGCGGCCTGTGTTTTGAAAATAAATTTGATTACACAATGTTTTTGTTAAAATGCCATTGCTGGTTTGCTGCAGATTCTCAGTAAACAAATTCAACAGTCCAAATAAGACACTGTGCACTAATATTGAATACAAATGCCAGTTAATGCACACTAGTTGCTGAACAGTGGATAATTAATAGCTCCCTCTATATCCTTTTCTTTTCTTTCAAGATTATAAGAGCCTGGAAGGTGATAAGAATAAGCTGATAGCTCTGTTTCTAGAACTGAGAGAATGGGTCGCCTGCAGTGAAACAGAGCATTTTGATGGCATTCACCCCTCCTTTGAGTCATTTGATAGGATGGTCTACACTGAATACAGGATGAGAAGAACTGGGAATGAAATGGCATCAGATCATTGTAAAGTTATGACCCTGTTAGCATCAATTAACTTTCCCCTATCTTCTGCCTAGAACAGGGGACAAATTAAGGTTGGAAACCTATCAGCCTACACAAGTTTAATTAAATGAAAGGAAAATCACATGTCTCAATTAAGAATATAAATACAATTGTGGTTGAATTTAATTGAACTGATGTGCTAATAAATTAGTTTTCTGATTTTCAGTTACATGAACAACTACGCTATTAATTTAATTTGTCACTTCAGTCCCAATGAACAGCAGCTTGGCTGGGAAAAGTCTTACATGGCTAATTTGTATACAGACTAAAGCAGTATAATAGTGGGAAGCTATTTCTTCTATTGTCTAAAAGGTTACTTGAGATAGTAGTAACTAAGGTAGTTCTGCAATTTTCCTCCTCCCTGCCCCCTTCTCCTGGCACATCATTTCTACATGCCAGGAAAGGGCCAGCAGCAGGTAAGTTATTTTTAAGGCCTTTTAAAAAGCTTTTGGGAGGAGGCGGGGGATGTCTTGGTTTTTTTCGGGCTCCAGGAGCCCAAAAATCCGAAGACAGCTATGTGGATTGGGACCAGAAGTTACGCAACATGATCCCCAGGTCCAATCCACATGGCATCTCCCAGTTGTCAAATTACTTTGGCACAAAGCAGGGCTTTCCTGCTTTGTGCTGAAGGAATTTGTTTTTACCTGACGTCTCATTTGGACACTCCAGGTAAAAATGCGGGAGGGCGCACATTTTCCATCCTGTGTGAATGTGCCCATATTCTCACTTGAAACTTGTTAGGTCCGTTCTGATGAAAGCCTACCACAGAATTTCCTGGAATATCTAACAAATTCTAAGAAGTTTTTTTTCTGGGCCAAGGTAAGTGAAATCCTTAATAAAAGTTCTGCAGTTATAGGGGTCTTACTGTAACTGCTGGATCAGAATCCAGCCCAGTAAGTCAAGGGAGGGATGAGCTTGGTAAGCATCACAAAAAATGATTCCAGCACTCAACCATGCCATACCAAGTTTCTTATACAATGGCCATTGTAGTGATATAAAATATATTTCAATGACATATATTAAGAATGGAGCAGTTTATAGAGCAGAGTTTGAACAGTTCTGCTTTAAAGAATGAGACAAGTCCTAATTAGTAAGAATTATGGCTTCAACATTTATGGTAGTTCAGTTGGGCGTTTAAAAAGCTGGTGTGGATGGGGCAGACATGGTTTGTAAAGAGAGATGAGATGGGAGGTAAACAACATGTATGCTTTATACATTATTAAGAATATTAATACTGCTTTGAGCTGAAGAGGTATCTGGAGGAATAATCTAATCATAATGCTAAGTAGTAAAGCACATCTTCAGAGACTTGTCAAATATTCATTAATGTACAAATGATGACAACTAGTTACTAAGGCAATTAATCAGTGCAAAAGGGTGATGATAAAGATGTTACACTGAAGGAGGAAAGACAAACAAAAGGTAGCAAGTACTTAATTAAATATTATAAATGAAACACTAGGAATTTCAAATAGTGGGAATGATCAGCGTTGAATGGGGAAAGCAGTTAAATATCACATTTCATAAGCAGCAGGCAAATTCATGAACTTCTTTTCAAGGGGATGAATCTAGCTGTTAAATCCAGCATTTGTACTAGTTTCAATGCTGAACTAAGATTCTGGAACACCAAGGTTCAAATCCCACCCAGCCATTTTGTCACATTTTATTGGCCTCAAAGAAAGGCAATGGCAAACTTGCTATGGCCCAATTTTGCAAAGAAAACCCTAGGAAAGAATTTCCATAACTTGGAGTTGACATAAAGGCACAGGAAAGCAGTATTTTTCCCTCTATGCTCCTTTTGTTCTAGCTGAATGCTCTGTTCCTGACATTGACTCAGATTAACTCAGAAATATGCATCTCTCTGTGTGCATGTATGCTTTTCTCTATCTCCTAAAGTGCTCCCAAAAGAGACCCTGAGGGACATCTAGCCCAACCTCCTTCTGCAGGAATGCAAGCTAAAGCACTATCAGATAGAACTATTGGTTTCAAAAGCCACTTTTGATTAAAATAAAAATGGAATGAAGTGTTGAAGAGGTTTCACAGTTTTGTAGCACTTGAATTAATTTGGACATGTATTTTAATTTAGGTAGGACAGTTCTCTATTTTAAGGTCAACTTGGTCTAAGTCAAATTTAAGCAGTGTTTGAAAGTAGTCTGTTTGACATAATGAGGGATAATAACAACATAATTATGTGACTTTTACAAAATAATGCAATATTTACCCCTTACATATGATGAGTAATGTGTATGGGTTATTTTTTTTTCCTTATTTTTCTGGCTTATGCCAAGACCACCTATTGCTGCTCAATTCTCTGCGGCTCTGGGGGGTCACTTGAGAGGCTCCTTGAGGGCCCTTCCACACAGTCATATAACCCAGAATATCAAGTCGGAAAATCACACAATATCTACTTTGAACTGGGCTATCTGAGTCCACACTGCCACATATTCCAGTTCAAAGCAGATCATGTGGGAAGGAGCCTCAGCTGCAGGAACTTGGAGTTTTGCCCTTGGATCCAGCCCAAGGTACGCCATCATCTCCTTCATTATTTCACAGGGCACACACGACCCAGACACATTAATATGTGGTTGAAATGGCAGAAATTATTGGTGAGGAAGAAAACACAAGCTAGGAAGGACTGCAGTGGTTTGCTTTTGCCTGAATCTATTGGAAAAGGAAATATTCAATCCCTTTCGTATCTTTCTTCACACTGAATAAGCGAGTGTAGCAACTGAAGTGAAATTAGAACTAAGGGAGAAAGTAAGAGAAGTAGAAAGAAACTGGGATACTTTAAAGTCTCCAAAAAAGTGAGATGTTAGAGGATCAATTAAGACTGATCCTGCTAAACCAGAAGAATTGGAGGGTATGCATTAGTACTTGTAGTCTAGGCAATGTACATTCATTTTCAGGGTTGATAAAGGTAAACCTGGGGACTAAGCTCATGAAAAATCTGGGATAAAGGAATTCTGGGAAATATGAACATGGAACGATGTTATCAACTTTACATTGTTCAACTTTCCAAGCCTTAACTCCTCCAGATGTGGAAGCCAATAATAGCTATCTCACCTCTGTACCTGCCATCAGTTTCACTGAGAAGTAATGTGACAGCCACACTGTTCTTTCATCCCATGAGTGCCTTTTCCATGGAAGCTACTGAATTTAATCAGCTAGTTATAATGCAGTTCCAGGAGCATGCCATGTCTCACAAAACAAATTACTAGCTCAATATAAATAAAGAACTGTAGTTGGCTGATGCGGTCCCAGACTCTCGTGGTTGCTGTATTGCTCCTCTGATGTTATTAAAAATCTAATCTAATCTATTTGCCAAAGGAGCCGATGAACAACTGTGACTCTTTCTCGTTGCCTAGGCACACTTGGAGCCAATGAAAGAATATGAAAGCCTTTTAAGTATCCAAAAAAGATTCCAATCTGATGGCACTTTAAATGATACAATAGAACACACATTCCTGAAGCATTACAAAAACATTACTTTTAGCATTTATGAGTGTGTCTGTAATAATAAAGTAGATAGAGCCTTTATACAATGTTTCAAAATCAGAACTGGCCCCAATTGTATACCAGGATTTAAGTCCTGCATGTTTTTTGTTTGTGAAGTCATATAATATAATTTTTCTGCCTATTTTCCTCAATCTCTCCCCCCCCCCCCTCAAAAAACTCAGACTTTTTCAAGTTCTGCCACAAACCGCTTCCTGCTTTTCATAACACTGAGAGCAAAGTGCAACCCAATGTCTCTTCACAGTCCTACAAATCAGCTTTCCTCTCAGGGCCCTTCTGCACAGGCACTAAAATCCAACTTGAAGTCGATTCATGGTAAAGGTGTCTATAAAATGTACACCCCCAATGCAAGTGCAACATGCATCCAACCAGAAACATCTGATTTTTTTAAAAAAAAAACCTCTCTAGAAATTCTAGATCAAGCCATAAAATCCTCTGCAGTTGATCAGTACATGCATAGCAGAAATCCAGAAGCAACATGCTTTCCATTTTAGCATTGAAATGCTATTAATCCATTCCAGAGCTTGGTTGCAGAACAAATTAAACCCATTTGCAAAGACCCCACAAGGTTCAGGGGCTTCAGTGACTTCAGCCAGCTCCCTCCCTCCCTGGGAGGCTCCCTCTTTTTCTCCCTATCACCACCTGTGCTTCAGAGGCAGAGATGGAGAGAAAGGAGGTCTCCAGCCACCAGCACCAAGGCCCCTTCCTACCCCATCCCTCCACATTTGGCCTGCCTTCGGGCCTGCTTCCAGCAATTCTCGCTGCCATGGAGGCTCCCATCAAGCTCTCTCACCAGCCTTGCATGGCCTGCTCTGGCCTCAAATGGCAGCAGAGTCTCTTGGCGGGCAAATTGAGTGGTCGATGCTCTGGCCGTTCTCTCTCCCCTCAGTCTTTCTGTGTGGCCACCATCTCGGAAGGGGCTCATAACTTGGATCTGGGTCGCATGTTGAATCAAAAAATTAGATGAGCAATGGCTCGTAACTTGAAAAGCTTGCAACTTGGGACACTCGTAAGTTGAGGTTCCACTGTACTTATCATTTTACAGTGGGATTTTGGTATCCACTGGAATTTGGTTCTAGGACCCTTTGCAGATACCAAATTCTGTCCCAAAATATACAATAGCATAATAAAATGGCATTTGTTATATTGAATGGCAAAAATTAAGATTTTGGGAGTTTTTAAAATCTCAGTTCTTGTGGGTTTTTTCGGGCTATATGGCCATGTTCTAGAGGCATTTCTTCTGACGTTTCGCCTGCATCTATGGCAAGCATCCTCAGAGGTGAGGTCTGCTGGAGCTGGGAAAAAGGGGTTTATATATCTGTGGAATGACCAGGGTGAGACAAAGGGCTTTTGTAAGTTGGGCTAGGTGTGACTCTTTCAGCTGACCACCTTGATTAGCATACAATGGGCTGACTGTGCCTGGAGCAAACTCTTCTTGAAAGGTGATTAGATGTCCCTGCCTGTTTTTCTCTCTGCTGTTTTTGCTGTTGCAATTTTAGAATGTTTTAATACTGGTAGCCAGATTTTGTTCATTTTCATGGTTTCTTCCTTTCTGTTGAAATTGTCCACATGCTTGTGGATTTCAATGGCTTCTCTGTGTAGTCTCACATGGTGGTTGTGAGAGTGGTCCAGCATTTTTGTGTTCTTAAATAAAATGCTGTGTCCAGGTTGGTTCATCAGGTGCTCTGCTATGGCTGATTTCTCTGGTTGGAGTAGTCTGCAGTGCCTTTCATGTTCCTGGATTCTTGTTTGGGCGCTGCGTTTGGTGGTCCCTATGTAGACTTTTTAAAATATTGATACCTTCCAAGCCATGGATGCAGAATTCGTGGATAAAGAGGGCTGGCCGTTTCTCTATCCCCCCTCCCCCATAAAACCAAACTATGCAGTTACTTTAAAATACCCATACATGAATTCCTTATTGAAATGACACCGATTCTAAAGCCATTACTAGATCTATTTCACTGAAGAGAGCAACTGTATCAGAGCCATCAAGCTGTAGAAGGAAGGTTAAATGGAAAAGGAAACAGCATAATACACAGCAATTACCCAAGAGATAGTAATTAGGTAATCAAGTAAAGGAGAAAGACATACCCAAGAAAAGTTGAAAATACCAGGTGTTACCAAAATAGGAAGACTATTAACAATGTACTGTTGTACACTTCGAAAGTTTGCTTTTATTTTTATTTCTCTTATAAACCATTATACTTAATTAACAGTATCAGCCAGTTCCATATCATGTAATCAACTACTAGAAGGGAACAATTGTCATACATCTATACCATGTTGAGGAAGCAGCTGATAGAACTATACATTTGTATTTATCATGTTAACATTTATCACATGCATTATATAACTTGCATACAATTTTACATTTTGACATTACTTGTGTAATATCTACTCTAAGATAGGAATGCATATTAGGGAATGTTAATAAAGTGTTATTCTATGCACATTTAAGTTCCAAAGGAAAGTTCAGTGCAGTGCTCTCATAGAAAAGGTGCTAGCTTATTCACATTTACCTAGGAGTATGTTCCATTGACTTCAGTAGGCTTCCTGCCCAGGATGCAAATGTACATTTGTAGCATTGGACAGCCCACTTTTACCAAAAATGAGATGTTGCTTATGGGTGAAAATAAGATAAGTATACTTTGATGTCAGACTATGTGAACATCATCTCAAAGGAGAAGGATATGTGAAAGACAAGGGAATGTCTATATTACATAGACTTGTCATCCACACTGTCTGTAAATACTTTGATGCTTAAGATTGTCTGACCTCAGCAATTAAAGCACTGCTCCACAAGCCCTTTGATAATTTGGGAATCAGTTAAACCCACCTTGATGCCTCTGATATTCTATAAACCATGGGGTACCATTACTATCTATATAACAGGGCTTCCCCGCCCCTGTGCAGCAGGGGCAGGGAAGGAAATTTGCCTCCTCCCCTGAAAAAGAGGCTGGGAAAGGAGATCTGGCCGGATCTACTTTCCAGAGGGGGCGGAGCTGTCTGAGCAGTTTCTGCCCCCTCTGCTTCATTCTTGAAGAAAACTTTGACTCACCCTCCTACCATTAACAGTATAATTTAGGTCGCCAAACGGAGCTGGGTAGGAACCCCTCCCCCCCTAGATTTTAGGGTTTTTTTTCACCTACTCTATACTGTTAAAAGGCAAATTGGGATGGTTGGGCTGTTAAATAGGCAATGGTGAAATTAGAAACTATATTTTGGTGTACACCAAGACAACCTTTGTTAGGTCATGAATGGAAACCCTCACTTGTGGTTCTTATGCCAGGTGTGGGCATATGCAAATGACTTAGAAACAGGATATTCTGACCGCAAATTCATTGGGGCAGAATGGTTGTTGCATTGCTATACAAAGTCATCCAGGATTACTTCACCCGAGGACCTAGTGTTTTGCTCAATAGCAACCGAGTGGTAGGATGGCAAGGAACACTACCTCAGCTTTATTCCTTACCAAATTCTTAGGTCACTTCAGGTTTAGTTGACCTACAAGTTCCAGGTTTAATTAGGTAACATTCATAAAGTTGCCCTAGTTTACCCCATATCGTTGTCTGTGTCTTTTATTTAGGGGGTTGGCTGGCAAAAGTGTAAATCTGAACTCACATAAACAATGCAACCATATACAAATTAGACAAACTAAAGTATGCCTGCATAATGTACATTGATTTGTTCATTAACCAAACAATTTATAAAATGAGCTAATTTATTTTCCCTCCAGGCTATCAGGAAACTACTAGGTTATGAGTAGCAATAGTACTGTGTTGATCACAGCTGAATAACTAGACAAAGAGGTATTTTAAAATAGGATGAAATAAATAAATCATATTCTACACAATGATTAACAGTTCTCCCTAAATAATATTTGTTGGTCCTGATAGGAAAATCTAATTTAAAAATCTGTTTCCTCCTTTTTCCAGGTAATCCCAGTACAGTGGGACCTTGATGTTTGCTGGGGACCCATGTGGATACCAAAATCTATGGATGATCAAGTCCCATTACATAGAATGGTGTAGTAAAAAGGTGACTCATATATAAAATTTCAAAATCAATATTTGTTTAGGGGATTTTTGGGGGAGAGGAGTGGGGGATATTTTCAAGCTGAAGGTGGTGTAATAATTGATACAGAATCTGTGAATGCAGAGGACTGACAGTGTAGTAATTCTGAGCATATTATTACACAAGAAAAATGATTCAGAAGTAGACTTTGCATTCCATGGCCCAGCTGGAGTTCTCAGTTCATGTTGCTCAGACCAACATTATGTCTGGATGAACAAAAGAGTCTATGTGTTTATCTGAGTCTACATTGCCATATAATCTAGTTCAATGTGGATTTTATACAGCTATTTAAACTGGATTTATTTATTTATTATTTATTTATTTATTTAAAACACTTATATTCCACCCTTCTCACCCCGAAGGGGACTCAGAGCAGAGCACAACATATACATGGCAAACATTCAATGCCTGGATACAATACATAAACATTAAAAACATTTATCTAAATATTAAAATACACCATTTAAAATAGCACAATTTAAATCAGTGTATGACAGTGTAGACTCAGATATTTCAGTTCTGTTTTGAAATTCTGCGTTATATGGCAGTATGGAAGAGCCCTTTGAAATATTTGGATTAGGGGAGGATAACATGTGTTATACTACAATTGACATTAGCTCTAGCCAGTAATGTTGCAGCACATTATGAGGGATGTTCTTGTGTGTCATTAAGTAATTTCCAATTTATGGTAACCCTGAGGTGACACAATCACAGGGTTTTTTAAAGCAAGACTTGTTCAGGAGGAAGTTGATAGAGTCTTCCTTTGGGGCTAGAGAATGTGACTTGCCCAAGGTTACGCAGTAGGTTTCTGTGGCCAAGCAAGGATTCAAATTCTGGTCTCCCAGAGTTCTAGTCAACAATGAAACCAGAACATCACATTGGACTTTTAGCACACTAAAAACTTGTCCATGTTCTGAGGTTATGCAATGCACTCCATCCTAGAAGAAGTGGAGGACTTCTCTGTCATCAGGTTGCTTTTTTTCTCTCTCTAACTTGCCAGACAAAAACATTAATATTCTCCCAGACTTTGGAAGTGTTCTTGATTCTTTTCTCTTTGTTAGCCTTTTTAATTTTTTTATCTGTAGATCTTTAAACCATCCTAAAATTAGTTTTGATTAAGGAAAGCATGCAAATGTTATAAACAAACAAGCTGATTAATTAATTTGAAACATGTGCATTCTGCAAACAAATCTGTATTATAGGCTTAGTGGTTTCTCGACCTTTGAAGTACATTTCCGTAACCTGGCAGAGGAAGCGTTCCTGCAATCTTTAAATATTTATCTTGTAATTCCCCTGCTCGTATGTATTTAGGAATGTTTTCATAAATACATCAATAACTGTCTTGTATGGCTCATTAAGGTGGCTTTTAATCCTTTAGTGTGAGCACACAGTTTACAGCTGCCTGTGAATCACTTTTATTGGCCTCCATTAAGCATGCCCTTCAAACTCCAATTATTTGTTAGGTTTCTGTATATACTTGAGCAGTCACAAATGAAATGAGTACTGAACAGGCATGTGAATGCTGGAAAGCTGAAACTGGCACATCTCCAGCTGGGCAATTTCTCATCTAGCAACCACAAGTGCAGATTAGAACAGATGTTTTGAGCGGATCAGCTTGGCCATGCAAGCCCAAGTGGGATCAAACCCCATTGAGATGAAAAAAGATTCTGACCTAGAATAGGCATTTGAAATTTGGAATGGACCATCTGTAGAGGAAGCTGAAAATAATATTTCTGGGCCCCTCAAGGCCTGGCTAAGTCACTGAAAGCTACACAAGGTAGACCACGATGGCAGCATGAACAATGGAAGGAAAAGAGAGAATGTGAACAGTCTAAAGTACTGTAGTGATTGAGAGCATGACCTAGTTGTCTGAAGTCTTCAGGGGGTCTCAGGGACACTGTAGTCAAATCTGATTCATTTCTATTTCTAAAGAATCACCAGCCCCCAGTACTTCTCTGTCCTGAAATTCTGAACACTGTACAAGCTGTGCTGTCACCAACTAGCACAGGGGTGGGCAAAGCGCTGACGTCCTGCTCAGGATATACAGCCCCTCCCCATGCCATTTTTCTGAACCCAGAGTGTTAGAGTGGTGATAAAAATGTCCATAATTTTGTTTACTTCCAAATGGCATGTAAGGGAAAATTTGGCCATGTTTCAGCCATTTCAGGCTGATAAAAGGTGGTGGTGGTTGTTGTTGTGTGTCTTCAATTCATTTCCTTCTTATGGTGATCCTTTGCTAAATTTACCATGAAGTTCTACTCCCAACAGTAGCTTCTTGTAAGAATTATTACTATTAGTTCCAACTAGAGTAGACAAGAGAGCCTGGAGAAGACAATGATGCTGGGAAAAATGGAAGAGGGCCAACCAAGGGCAAGATGAATGGATGTCGTTCTTGAAGTGACTGGCTTGACTTTGAAGGAGCTGGGGATGGCGATAGTCGATGTGGAGCTTTGATGTGGGCTGGTCCATGAGATCATGTAGAATCAGAAATGACTGAATGAATAAACAAGAAAAGTGTAGGCCCACCAAATATACCTACAGGTTGACTCATGAAATAAATGCCACAAGAGGATTCAAGCAAATAGGCAGTTAAGATTACTATATGAGCCCTGTATCTACACAGCTGATATCTGTGGTTTCACTTATCTTGATTTCATGCATTCTGTGGAACATTTTGTACAACCTAAACTTTCCTCTCATTACCTCTATCATTCATCCTGTCGAATATAATAGGGTTTGCTATTATCCAAAGTTTCATGTGTCCATGCAAAGTCCAGGAACCTATCCCTCACAGATACAGGGGTTGTACTGTACGGTCTATACCAATGGTTTTTCAGCAAAGCTTGTATGTGCAGGATCCGAAATTCCACATGATGCTTCCTCTGATGTTTTAGGCAACAACTTTTAATCTAAGTTATGGCCAAGTTGATAACATCAGATTTTAAAGGTACAGGGAGGAAAAGTAAATAAAGTTCAAATAATTGCATGAGAAAAGAAACCGGAAACATATTTATCTTTACATTTGTCACATAACACATATTGTAAAAATGGCTATACAGAGGTGGAAAGTAATCTATTAGAAGTAACAGTCTTATCTATAATGTGTTATTTTTGGATGATAATGGAGATACTTACTGCTTTCAAAAAAAAATAAAGTACATTACTTGCTGCTTCCAAGAAAAATTGGGGGGAGAGATCATTTGGATGCCATTTTTTACTGTTGTAACAAGAAAGTACAGTGTTAGATGATTTGCTACTCTTTACATGTACAGTTGAGTCACCATTTTTTGGAAAAAAAATGAAAAAATACCAGCTACAATTTACTTTTCCAAATAACCATTTCAAAACATTACACAGCAACTGTAGGAGTCTGGATCTCTCAATCTTTTGGAGGAAGCATGAGCTGTGAAAGCAAAAACATTAATACAGTAGCCTTTACTCTAATAAATAGTTCATATGCGCAACACAGACCCAACCAAGGTCAAACAATGACAAAAGATTAGTCATTGCTACAAAAGGTGTGTGTGTGTGGGGGGGGGGGGGGATAAGTTACAAGGACATTGGAATTCAGAATGATTAATGGCAGGATCTGAATATTGGGACACACTGCCATAAAAATCAATATTGCCCCATTTCCAAAGCTGAATCTCGCATGGCTTATGAAGTAGTTGTAGTTGACAACTTGTGTCTCAACTCTTTACTGTTGCTATTTTGTATCTCCAGCTTCATAGGTTTTGTATGCCAGAAGGCTTGAGTATTGTACATCTTGCTGCTAAATATCATAGAACAGCTTCTTATTACTATCAAATCCAGCCGTGTTTAATGCTTTGAATATCAAAGGAGTTTATAATGATTTCCCCAATTATGTCAAAGCACCAGCATAATTAACTTGTGCATTGTGTTTGTGTTTTGAAATTAATGCAGATGGAGCTGAAGGATCACTTAAATCTTAAAATTACTTTTTAGTACTACTGGGCAATGACAGCCTGATTAATTTAGAGAAAATGTTTACAAGTAGCCTAGTGACTGAGTTTGCATTATTAAACATTCATATAGGTCTGGGGAGAAAACATTTATTCTTTGATTCCCTTTGTAAAAATGTCTGTCCTACCCTTCTCCTGTTGTGGAATCCAGCAACAAAGTGAAAACACATGACTTCTAAAAACAAAATGAACCCTTACTAACACTAAAATAGTTAAAGTACATTTAATTGGGATATATTTAAAATATCAGTAATATGAAAGAAAATAAATTATTTAAATAAATGACTATCTTATTGTAGAAGCTAGATTTACTGGTATGTTCCAAGCCACTCCTTTACCAAGTATGCAGTCATGCCTCATTCATAGTCATAATTCATGGGAGTACAATTGTAGCTATAATACCTTATAGCTGCATGGCATCAGTTTCTGTAGCCAATTCCATGAGCATTCAGATGCATGCTGACAGAATTAGATTATAGTAGAATATATATTAAACAGATTCAAGAGGCAGAGGTCTGAATCCCACTTCCTAGTCCCAACTAGAGTAGACCCACCAAGGGCCCATCCAGACAGGCCCTTTAATGAGGCAGTTTCCGCAATTAAAATGGGGCTGTCCAGATGACATCTTGGGCAAGCCCAAATTAATTTGCCACAAACCAGGAAAACCCTGGTTTATGGCAAATTAATTTTTTAGTGGATTTCTTCCACACCTTCTTGGAAGGAGTGGGATAAACCCACTACTTCTGGTGTTTGGATTGCTCCCTCAAACGTTTTGGACTTTTGGGGGGGCAGTCCAGACAATAGTCAGCTAAATTAGCCTGGAAAACCTTGAGGTCACCAACCCCCTCCCCAAAAGCCCTTTTAAAAACAAAATAACTTCTACGGCCACCATTAGAGGGCTGCCGGAGCTCTCCTGCCGCATAGGAACGATGTACCAGGAGAAAGGGGGGGAGAAGGAAAAGCACTCCTGCCCCCCCCCTTCTCCTGGCGTGTCATTTCTACACACCAGGAGCGCTCCGGCAGCCCTCTGATGGAAGCCGGGTAAGTTCTTTTGTTTTTTAATATGCATTTGGGGAGGGAGTTGAGTGTCCAGGTGTTCTCCCAGAAAGTTCCAGGAGAACATTTGGACACCCATCCCAGAAAGCACACACTTTCTGGCATGTGTTAATAGGAGGCCAGGAACATTTGTGTTTTTTAAATGCAAATGTTCCTGGGATAAAGGAACATTTGCATTTAAAATTTGCCTATATGTTCACTCAACATTCAAGAGGTCTATTCTGTTTGGAATAAATTCCGCAATAGGATTTAAGCTGGAGTCTTCTTGAAGGTGATGCCATTGTGAAATTCTTTCCAGAGGCAGGTTTGCCAAACTCTGTTTCTTATTATCTTCTGAAAGACATTTTCATTCAATCTGTTTTAATTAGACGGTAATTAATTTGGACTGCATTAAATCAAAGTTCGTATTGTAAGCCTGAAGGCAAGTACTCTCTATCTTGGTTATTATTAAACTTGCATAAGCAGCTCTCAGACCCATTTGAACTAAAGAGCAGGCTAAAAGGAAGGAGGGAAGGAAGAAAAGGAAGAAAAGGAAGGAAGGAAGGAAGGAAGGAAGGAAGGAAGGAAGGAAGGAAGGAAGGAAAGAAAGAAAGTAGGATATTCAACTCTGAAAATTTGTAGAAAAATTCTGATACAGTTCAGCATGAAGACATTCAGAACATAGGCTATAGAGGAATGGGGATCCTTTGTTTTTGGTCCAAGGACCAAACTAGTCCCAGGAAAACACACCATGGGGTGCATGCTGGTAATGTGCATGGCTTCACCCCAGACTTTTTCTTTAAAAGCTCAATTCTGAATGGTGTAATGAAAGACGTTGCACAAGAAACCAAACAAATATCAACCAAACAAAATTTGTATGATGCATAAAAGAAATACCACTTATGCAAATATAGAAAAATAATATCAGGGCACTTTTGATAACTAGAGTTTATACTTTGCTTCTAAGGCTTCCAGTTTATTACTGTCTTGGAAACACCACACAAATACTATATGCTTTTGAAAAACACATATAAACACACACCATGGTTTACCTTTTTCATGTCAGTTTAATGCCATTTTTCTTATTTTTCTTCTGACAAGGGAACATGGACCAAACACGATTACAGTAAAACACCACCCAGGCAGTGACATTTGGTTACATAGTCGGTATGATTGAGGTCAAGTGAAGCCCTTGCTTTGTCTTGGCCCTGAATTAGCCAGAGAAAATGTTTCTTTGCCCACTATATGAGTCTCCTTTAACCCTGAACATCTATTTCACTAAAAATTGTGCAATTTTTAAATTCTAGATAGCTATCATGCATACATACCAAGGACCTCATCACACTAGAGCATGGATCCACTTAAAATCCAGCTTCTGCTTCCTGCAGAGTTCTGGGACTTGTAGTTTTAGGGAAGGGCCTTTAAACTGCTCAGCCAGACAATCCTAGGACTCAACTCACTAAACTACAAACTCCAGCATTCTGCAGTAGGCGGAAATCAGATTTAAAGTGGATCCATGCCCTAGTGTAGTGGTTCTCAACCTTTTTTGTCCAGGGACCACATTGACAAGGGGCCACTTGACCAAGGACCACTCTCCAACATTAGTACCAAAAGAGTCACGAATCAGTTTTTAGTCAACTTTAGATTTAGTTTGTTATTTGGAGTGCTGATTCAGAAAATTGCATTGGGTCGACCACATCAGCTCTAGGTTCTGATACAGAACATACGCCATCCAGTAGTTGCCACCTGCTCACCCACAGAAAACTATATTTAATAATCTAGAGCCACAGACCTTATTTTAGGTCTTGCGGCCCACAAGTTGGGAACCACTGTTCTAGTGTAATGGCACTACAGTCATTATGGATGCAGAGCAAGCTAGGTTAGAGTAATTACTAACCCAACTATACAGTATTGATTTATCTATTTAGCACATTTTTAAACTTTAATATATTTATTACATTTTAAAGTAGCCTGCTAACTGTAGTTCCCTGGTTAGGACAAGATAGCACTGAACTAGTTGTTATATATCTTGCTAGTGCTACACACTGCTATTTATTGTATTAAATACAATAAAATGCATTTAAACTGTATTAATTGCCCACTATGCAGAGTTCTCTGGTCAAGGCAAGATAGCACCGCATAGATTTTTCTCTACCATTCCTGAATGTTCTAACCAAAGTTCTCAGGTTCATGCACCCTGATTCTATTATAAAATACAAAATGCAACAAAAATGAAAATATACAGCAATAATAGAAGTAACAGTGGCAAAAGACAATAGACTGTTAAACCACAATAAAACCAGCAGTGAAGAATAAAACATTTTAGCATATGAAACAAAATTAAAACCGGCAGCAGAGTAAGACTGCAAAGACATAAAAGCACTAAAACAGCTCCAGAACGAAAATGCTGCTGTTGTTTATAAAAAATTAAAGTTTTTGTTAAAACATTGTAGTTGATTGTCTGTACCTATAAAAGTATTCCAATATACTTTTTTTTGAGAGCCATACAATTACTAGTGTAACGTTATTCTCTGTTCCATGAGTTGAATAATATGGTTGTTAGAGTATTTTCTAGATAAAATGTTATGATGCTAGCAAGGAGCATCTCCATCCAAAAACAAATTGTTTCCATGGTCAAGAGAGCATGCAATCGAATGAGTAGTTAAATTATCTATAGTTTTAAAGCTGTCACTACTATGTCTCACCTCTTCTTTTCACTTCAGCTTGAACTACCTCCTGTTCAATAGTCTATGCCCTTTGCTTTTAAATCTTCAATCTTCTGTTCACAAGAATGCCCTCCACTGATTAGAGTGAGGATTTCAACATAGCAAAGCACCTGATGAACTAACCTGGACATAGCATATTATTTGAGAACATAGACATGCTGGACCACTCTAACAACTACCATGTCAGGCTATACAGAGAAGCCATTGAAATCCACAAGCATGTGGAAGATTTCAACAGAAAGGAAGAAACCATGAAAATGAACAAAATTTGGCTACCAGTATTAAAAGAAAAACTAAAATTATAACAGTAAAACAACACTCAAACACAGGGGAACTCCAGACAAGAAACAATCAGGGACAACTAATCACCTCTCAACAAAGGATTACCCCAGGAAGTAACAAGTCACACCTAAAACCTGTCAGGCCATCAAATGCTAATAGACAAGAGCTCTTTGTCCCACCCTGGACATTCCACAGATATATAAACACAAATTTTCTAGTTTCCAACAGACCTCACAACCTCTGAGGATGCCTGCCATAGATGCAGGTGAAACGTAAAGAGAGAATGCTTCTAGAACATGGCCATATAGCCCTAAAAACCTAAAACAACCATTTCAACACAGTTCTTACTGTAGAATTCAAAGGCACAGTGGCCATGTTAGTCTGGAATATCAGTATGCAAAGGAATCTTGTAGCACCTTAGGGACTAACTGAAAGAATAAGGAAATAGTCTACAATGCTTAAGCAACCAATTTAAGGCCCTTCCAGACAGACCCAAAATGAGGGACCTCACTTTTTACCTGAGGCGTCCAAACAGCACCTTAGGTAAAAGCTAATTAAAATCCAGTTTTCTCAGTTTAAAGTAAAGATAAAGGTTTTCCCTTGACATTAAGTCAAGTCATGTCTGACTCTGGGGGGTGGTGCTCATCTGCATTTCTAAGCTGAAGAGCTGTCATTGTCCATAGACACCTTCAAGGTCATGAGGCTAGCATGACTGATTGGAGTGCTGTTAGTTTCCTGCCAGAGTGGTACCTATTGATCTACCCACACTTGCATGTTTTTGAACAGCTGAGGTGGCAGAAGCTGAGGTTAACAGCGGAAGCTCATCCCACTCCACGGATTTGAACCGCTGACCTTTCAGTGGTTTAATCCTCTGTGTCACTGGGGGCTCCCAGTGTACTCCACATTAATTAAACACCTCTAAAGACCCTGACCTTAAACTAAGGTTAGGGTCTTTAGACATGAGGGTCCTGTAGTGACTGACTTCTGGGACCTGGGGGGTCAGTCCCTACAGTCATCCTGCTTATTCAGGCTCTAAAAAGCCCGGAGGAGTGGGATAATGCCAACCCCTCCACTCCAACCTCCATTTGGGCTTCAAAACTTTCCAGAGAGGCCTGCTGGCAGTGCATACCTCTCTCTAGAGTTCTTTTGGTGTGAGAAAATGGCATGTTAGGAGGTGGGAGGGAGGAGGGATTTCCCTCATCTTCCCTCCTGATGTGTCATTTTCTCATGCCAGGTTGACCTAAGATGCCATCTAGCCACCCCTCATAGGAAAGCCCAGGGTTTGGGTGAGGGGTGGGGACTACAACCCAAGAGGAAGTGGGTTGCTTTAATTCACTTCCTCTTGGGTTTTAATATAGTGTAGAAGGGCCTTTAGTTCTCTTCATTTGGTCACTCAGGTACTACAAGAACCCTTTGCATATAGCTCTTACTGTAGTCAGTCATGTTTCTAATGCCCAGGCAACGCTATTTTAATTTAATTATGATGCCCAATCTGACTTTATATGTCATTTTCTTTCAATAAGGTCATTTTGGGCATGTTTTAAGAAAATACACACAACTATTTTTCCATGACTCTATCAATTTAGGAAACTGCCCTCATGGTCACAATTGGCAAGCTCTTGGAGGGAACCTACAGATATCTCTGCAAAATAATTTGGCACAGCATCAATTTATTGCATCCATTATACAAATGTGGATTTCCTGAACTTGTGGCAAGGTAGTGCTACACACATTCTTCTCTACCATCCCTGATACATCTGTTGTCACACTTCAGCTCTGCATGTCTGAAATAAAATAGTAGTGGTGAGAATGAGTGTATCAACTCTTCATGTCACCACTTTGGAGGTGAAAATCGAAGTGATGGAACATTTGCCTCTGACCTAATTCAGAATCACTGACTTGGAATTCTTCTTCTGGACATCTGCTCTAATGCAGTTCTGGAACAGCAACTTTATTAAAAGCTGCATTTCCTTTTGTTTGCTTTTGAATAAGGATTATGAATTGCTAATATATGGTATCTGAGCAGTAAAAATATTCAGGAAAAAAGATTATACACATGAATAAAACATAGTAAAAGAATTGCAGTAAACTATGGTTTGTTTAGATTTCTTTCCAGAGTGCTCTCAAGGCTCAGGACAGAATAAAAATATAATTCCTGTAGCAACTCATTGCTGAATTTATATAGAAAGAGAGAAAGTTTCCAAAGACCAAATGTTAGCCTGAATTTAAGTCAAATACATTCTTATCTTGCATCCCTCCCCAGACTGGTATTCTCCAAATGTGTGGGAACACACCTTTATCATCCCTAGTCACTATGAGTATTACATGGGAAGAACCTATGGCTCTCCAGATTTTCTTGACTAGTAAGTTCTATCATCCCTGTTCACGAGCTATGCTGGCAAAGGTGGATGCTGGTCCGACTTCATCTGGAAAGTTGCCAAAAGTGGATATAGGGGGGCCTATGTCCTGAAAAGTCAATTCAGCAGAGCACTGGCCATAGCTACTGGGATTAGAACCAGGGTAGGATATGTTTATCCCCTAGAAGTGTCAGATTTAATTCCTGGCATCTACATTAAAAAAAAATTCGGAAAGTAGAGCTGAAAGAGATATTAGCTTGGAGCTATGGAGAACTGCTCGCTAAAATCATAGTATCATAGAATCATAAGAGACCTTTTGAGCCATCCAGTCCAACCCCCTGCCAAGAACCAAGAAAATCACATCGAAAGCACCCGAACAGATAACCATCCAGCCTCTGCTTAAAAGCCTCTAAAGAATGAGCCTCCACCACACTCCAGGGCAGAGAATTCCACTGCTGAATAGCTCTCACACTCAGGAAGTTCTTCCTCATGTTCAGGTGAGCCTTCTCTTCTTCAGGCTAAACATAGCCAGCTCTTTAAGCTGCTCCTCATAGGGCTTTTTCTCCAAACCCTCAATCACTTTTAGTCACCTTCCTCTGGACACATTTATAGATTTACGATATTTCTATCCCGCCTTTCTCAAGCCCGAAGGCGACTCAAGGCAGCTTACAAATTGGAAGCAATTTGATGCCATAACAATTCACAATTAGAACATTTAAAACAGCATTATAAAATCAATATAAAATCAATACAATATAAAAACCACTAAAAACATTAAAGTTTTCCAGCTTGTCAACATTTATTATTATTTCTTTATTTATTGCATTTTTATATTGACTTTCTCACCCCTAGGGGGACTTAAAGCGGTGTACAGCATAATAAATGGCAAAAATTCAATGTCTCACATACTAATAAAAATACATTACATATCTTAAAACAATAACATAGAACTATAAATTAAAATCATTAAAATAATCAGACATTATTGTTTGCCGGTTTGTGTAGGTTTCAATTATCGATCTTGTAGGCAGTGCAATTATAATGAAAGTTATATCATCTCCCTTCAATTGCTGTGCCCACAATTGGACACAGTATTCCAGGTGTGGTCTGATGAAGGCCAAATAAATAACATTAAGCTAAAAGGACCATATATATATATATATATATATATATATATATATATATATATCGGATATATATATATATATATATATCGGCTTCCAATGACATTACTGCATGAAGCTACTATCCTGCATAGTTCCTGTGCTCTGGGACAGTAACTATCTACTAGTGTTGTCACCTTCCTCTTCACATTCAAATGTATAATTTTAGATTTAAAAAAACCCTTTGCCACCAAGAGACTGCAGTTTCAGTCAGAAATGAAGATAACCAGAATTCAAAATCTGCCATGATGTTCACATAGTATATGGGACGGATGCCTTATGAATGCCACTGTGAGTAAAACAATGAATTGGGCTGCCTTTACCAAGACCCTGGATGTAGAAAGCCTAACTTTTATGTACAATGGATTTCCTGTGAACAGAAAGAATGGATGCATTTGAATCAAAATGCAAAAAATACTTTGGGAGGAAAAGAAAAAAAGATAGCATTTAGTGTTGATTAAATTCCATTGGCAATTTTGTTTAACAAAAATACCCCAAAAGATTTTGTTTTTCGAAACATAAATATCGGAAAAGGGGAAGTGAGTAACTGCTACTCTATAGACTCCATTGGTCAACTCATCCCTCCATGGCTTCTTCTCTTCACCGTTTTTAAGTGGCTGGCATACTTCAAATAGATCTTGCAACACCACTGCTATCATCATGTGATTGCATTGCCTAAGAAGTTTGAGCTTACACATCTGGGTGGTGGTATAATCCCGCCCTTCTGCTGTGGCCCTTCTCCCCCTTACTTTTAAAGACACTTCGATATTTTCCATCCCTTACTTTTAAAGACACTTCACAATTACACTAAGGACGAGGTCCCGCGGGGTGATTCACCACCCTTTGTGGTGGGCCAATCCCCACCTCGCTTGCAACGGCATTTTCCCATCCCACATGGGGAGGCATCTCTATGCGGCTTCCTCCTGTGCTGATCCCGTGGTTCCCAACAGAACACCGGAAGTCTCCTGTGTTCCAAGGGAAGCATCGTGCCATGTTATCAGGATGATTCCACCACAGAGCCCTTTGACATCACCAACATGATGCCACAGAAGTGCCCAGATACATTGCAGCAGATATGTCTAATGACCAAGGATGGCTTCTTAGTAGCAAAGTAGTGGTCTGGCAATGGATGTCAGATGATGATGGGTCATAGAATAATAATAATAATAATAATAATAATAATAATAATAATAATAACAACAACAACAACAACAACAATAACCACAACTTTATTTTTATACCCCTCCACCATCTCCCCAAGGGGACTCATGGTAGCTTAAATGGGGACAAGTCCAATCACAGATAAAAACGACAGCATTAAAATCAATCAAACAACAACATCATAAAACAATAACATGGCTGAAAACAGAATCAGAGCTGTGCCCGGGCTCAAGTAAGTGCGATACATTCCTAAGTAGAGCCGAGGAAAAGTGCAAAAAGTGTCAGTCCAGGGGAGTACCTCTGGCCATAGAAGCAGTATTTGTATGGCATCATGTGATATACATTAATAAAGTCCCCAGTTTAAATTTCAGCATTCTATTTAGTGAAAATTGCTATGGGAATATACAATACATCAACAGTTACCCCCCCCCCCCCCAAAAAAAAACAAGGCTCCTGTACTTGCAATCAGATGTTGCTACATAGTTTCCCAAAACAATAGGAGATTATCAAATGGACCTGTCATTCACATGAATTTCACAAAGCTACATAACCACTCCAGGCAGATAGCATTACATTTCTCTGTCCTCCATTAAAATGAATACAATAAGGTTCATGAACAGAAATGACTGACAGCTGAGAAAAGAGTTTGCCAGGTGAAGTCAAAGCAAAAGTATGATTGATGGAAAAAATGTATGATTGATGGAAAATGCAATAAGACAAGGCACTGTTAACTATGCAACATTTCTTCGCGCTCTCACCACACTCATGAGTGGATAAAATGCCCTACTGTAACACTTCCTCTGTATTTCAGATGTTTGAAGTTCAAACTAGAAAAGTGAGTTTTGGAAGTGTAGACTATGAATGATAGCAAGTTTGCTCGTCTCCACCAGGGAAAACACTTTGCCAGGGTAATATAAAATCAATGGCAGGGCAGATTTTCAGAAGAAGATGATCCTCTGAAGAAAAATGAAAAAGATCTTTGAAGCTGCTGAAGATATTGTTTTAAGTCCTGACTGGAATTGTCTTGGACTCTTTAAAGTGTGTATTTGTGTCTATGAAGTTTTCAAAGTGACTAAAGAACACTACAAACAAATAGGCAATAGATCTGAGAAGCCTACTGCCAAATCCTAATATCATAGTACATTTAAAGAAAAGAAGAAAAAGGGTGGTATTTACCACAGTTTCATTACATGTTTCAGTTTCTCCTTTCCTCAAAAGCCAGGTGAGATTTTAAATTAATGCTGAGGCAAAGTAATAGGTTTAGGAATGCAAAGAGTGGACTAAATTTAAGAATTGCAGTATTTTCATGGAAGTTTATTTCTATTATTATAAAAGAAAGAAACCTTCCCTCTTCATTGGTTACTAAAGGCTCATCACATGGAGGGAATTGCAACATCCTAGGATGCTTCTGCCCCAGTTTGTCCATGAATCCCCATGCTCATCAAATGATATACAATGATTTCTGGTTGGGCTCCCTGGGCAAACTGGTGTGGCAGCATGGTGGGATGCTGATGGCGCCAACATGGAGACCGCCCCGTGTTCCATAAAGAACAATGGGGCTTTAGCACAGTGGCAATGCTTTCCCACATGGGATGGGGAAGTGTCAGCTGGCAGCTGGGGAACTGGGATTGTCCCATTGCTACTATGATTCACCACAGAAGCAGGTGATTCATGGTGCTGGACCTCATCCATGTGATGAGGTCCTTAGTTAAGGTGAGCCCTCCAGCCCACCTTAATAGCCAGCAAATACAGGGGGTCAGTATACCAGATGACACCATCAGAGGGGAGCAATGCCTGGTGAGGTGGTTGCTCCCCATACATCTCAATACTCTGTGACTTCCCCCCTCAGCCAAGGAAGTTCTACTGGTGGGCTGCTAGAGCCATCACTGGAGTTGGAATACTCTTCCTGCCCAATGGCCTCACCTTGGTCAGGCAGGACTGCTGGCTTGACTAGAAAATCAGAGCAATGATGTCTGGCAGTGGAAGCCATGGACTCCTCCCCTTGCCCAGAAGGCAGGGTGGCTGGGCTGGGAGCAATGGGCCAGGAAGAAGTGAGAGAATGGATGGCACAGAGAACCCCCCTTCCCACCTGCTTCTGCCTCTGCATTCTCTCCTGTCCCCTGCTGCCTGTTGGGGTGGGAATTTAGGGCATAAGGCCAAGTAGAGCTGCTGCAAGAGCAGCTCCGGCATACTCTTCCATACCCTCCCTTTTCCCTTCTGCAGGGCCAGGAGGATCCTTGGAGAACCTCTTATTGTCTTTTCTTCGGAAGCAAAATTGGATCCCCTCTCAACTGGCAAAGTGGAAGCAAAGAAGGAAGACTCTCCTGTTGGTGCTGCAAGGAATCCTCCCAATGCATTTAGTCATGGCAAATGTCAACAGAAAGCTTCCAGAACCAAATCATTGTGCATCTGGATTTGAAGTGTTTTATACTTTTATGCACAGATGGAAACTATCTGCAACCCTGAATTAAAAGGCAAACCTTTAAGTGTTCAGGAGAGATGAATGATTGAATACCTGGCCTTATTAAACATGGAATGGTCTACGGAAATGTCTTGTAATTCTTTTGGCCAGGAATGATATAAAAGGGGACCTTTCTATCCCGCAGCTTCCATCCTTTTTAGCAAATCATTGTGGTTTTTCCAGTAACGTTGTCTAACCACCACCCCCCATCTTGAAATGGGAGCTCTTGAGATTAAAGGACTGTGTGGATGGTGTCTCAGAAACCATAAAGGTGTAATTGAAAGAATTACAGTAGCTACCAATGTGCTTGTGCTCTGAATTCAAAGTGCTTGCATTGACATTAAAAGCCTTAACCCATTGGGAACTTGATTCTCCCTATATATGTCTCACTGAGGACTGAGGTCTGTTGGAGGGCTCTCCTCTGTATCCCACTAGTGAGGGCTGGGTAAATGGGGGGGGGGAGGCTGGGTGGAATTAGGGGCACTGCCCCCCTCCTTCGGGCATTTGGGAATTGACCCCTGGGATCGCAGAAGCAATCCCGGGAGTCAATCCCCACAGGTCCCACACCGGACCAGTTTACTTCGGATTAATTTGGGTTTACCTAAGGTGTAAACCTGAGACAGGTCCCACATTTTGGGCCTGTCTGAAAGGGTTCTCCCTCATTGTGATCTTTTGAACTTTTCCTCTAGTTGCTGAGCAAACCGCCTCAAAATATTTAGGTTTATGTAAGAGTTTTTAGAAAACAGCTTTCTAAATTATTAAATTAAGAGATAACGATAACCATTCAAAGCAATTGATTTTCCTGACACTCAGGTGCTTTACACACATCATTTTATATATCAATAGAAATCAGCAGTTAGATGCTGTAGCTTAAAAAATGCCATCTCAAACAGCCAGCACGAACTCGTTTATTGGTTTTTGTCAAGCAAGAGAACTTCTTCAATGCTTCCAAACAAGGTATCGAATAGCCATTTGTTTAAAAGTATTGCTCTGAAAATATACAGTTTGACACTACTCTTTTCTTTTTCATTATTCAAATATAACAAAGTGATTTTGTATGGGGCTGTTTGAGTATACATCACTCCGAGAGAGGCACCTTAGCCTTGTTAACATGCTTTACATCAGATTTGGGAAGGAATCTACTTCCCAGCTATCTGCTAAACCCATCAATCTCCCATAGGAAGACAATGAATTCTAAAGCTCAGTAACAAGATATTCACTGTTCAAGACTTAATTTCCTTGTTAATCTTCCTGCCACTGGAATCTTTCAAGACTTCCAGGCACTGAAAGGAGCCAGTCCAGAGAATTCCCTCCAAATACAGATCTCTGGATTCTCTAACAATCCCCTAGAGGTCAGCTAGTTCGATGCAACCATGTCATTCTCTAGGCAAGAAAAATGTCACTTCATTGTTGCAAATTGAAACGGGCAACGTCATGTTTCAGTCCTTTCCCTGTCTTGTTTTAGTGTGAATGCACATTCATTATACTGTATCTCAAAATGTTTATCATTAATTGCATTCCAATACTTTTAAATAGTATGTTTATTTCATCAAAAGACATCACCATTTATTGGTCTTTGAGGGATAATATTTTTTCTTAATGTTCCTCCTTTGAAGTTTTGTAGGTGAGGCATGTTTTTGTTAATTAAAGAACATTCTAGCTTTTACATTTGGCTTACAATTTAATCTAGCTATTCTGTTTTAAATGGTTGTATTGTTCATTGCATTTCTTTCTTTCTTTATCATATCAGTAGTGAACCAAGGGAACAGTTGTAATGTATTTAAAAAAACACAAAATTTAAAAACTTGGCATTATATTAAATATGCTTTGACCAGTAGCTGGCCAATAGGAGTGCCTCTGGTGTTGCTATAAGGAGGTCCTCCATTGTGCACGTGGCAGGGCTGAGACTACATTGTAATAGGTGGTCTGTGGTTTGCTCTTCACCACACGCACATGTCGTGGACTCTACTTTGTAGCCCCATTTCTTAAGGTTGGCACTGCATCTCATGGTGCCAGAGCACAATCTGTTCAACGCCTTCCACGTCGCCCTGTCTTCTGTGGGCCCTGGGGGGAGTCTTTCATTCAGTATCAGCCATGGCTTGAGGTTCCAGGTTTTAGCCTGCCACTTAAGGCGTTGGCGTGCTGGCTGACATCCAAACAGGGGATGGGCCAGAGATGTTACTGCTTTTGTCATTTCATTATTGGCTGCTACTTCCTGGTGGATGTCAGGTGGTGCGATACCAGCTAAACAGTGTAATTTCTCCAGTGGTGTAGGGCGCAGACATCCTATGATAATGCAGCATGTCTCATTAAGAGCCACATCCACTGTTTTAGTGTGTTGAGATATGTTCCACACTGGGCATGTGTACTCAGCAGCATAACAAAGTCTTCACTGTATCTGGTTGTGATCCCCAGGTTGCGCCAGTCAGCTTTCATATGATATTGTTTCTAGCACCCACTTTTTGTTTGATATTCATTAGGGACATGAGAATTGTCCACAGGATTGCAACAGATGTGGGTGTTCCCTGGACAAAGTCTTTGTAGACGGCTGATTCTCTTACACCAGAAGCGACCAAAAGTGACTTTTTTTCATTTCATGACACTTTGTTTATATGCAGCCATTTGATAAATGCATTTTAAAGCATAAAAACACTGGATCTGAGTAGAGGAACAAAGGCAAATCGTAGACAAGTTCCTTTGGGTCATGTAGATTTTGGAACTTGCAGTCCAATAAGAAACTGTTATAAGCTCTAGACAGTGACAGGGGTTATAGATCAGTCTGAATGCTCAGGTCTTGTTGAGAACTTTGGGGCTTAGTCTCTTCAGTTCAGCCTCTATGCTGAAAACTGTTGAGTGAGGTCATCTGAAGTTTAAAAAAACCCATCAACTTCATATCTATCTCTCCTTACCAGCAGAGTCAGGTGATGCTGTGAACAGCTGGGACAGATGCCTACAATCTGTAATCCACTGGAAGTTCAGATTACTGAATTTTGAGGGTGACTGTCAGTCAGTTCTAGGGGTTTGTCATTCCCAATTTATCACTAGATGATGTAGAATACAAAGTCTTAGTTGTATTAGTCAGGAATAACAGTATACAAAGGGATCTTGTAGTACTTTTGAGACTGTGAAAAAGAAGTGAAAAAGAATTTTGTAAACTGAGTCTACTTCCTCAGATGCTGATACTTCTTCAGACAGTCTATGAAAGCTTATTGTATCAACTTCATTCTCTGTTTCTAAAATGCTACAAAATTTCTTTTCAGAGATTAAAGAGAGGCAGCTTCCAGGAGCTTTCTCCATAATCTGCAGGCCTAGTGAATGTTATTGTCATTAGGTACATGGCTATCAGAACAAAGCTGTAGGCTTCTTGGCTGCTTGCTCCTCATCTTCCTGTGGCCACTACATGGCTTTGTCAGAGGGGGACAGCTGGAGGCATGCAACCACTGTAAAAAGACATACCCAGGCGTGAGTTTGGTTTATGCTTTTTAAGGTGGCTTCCCACTTCCAGGTAAGGAAGAATGATGACCACCTGGAAAAAGAGAATAGTTTTCATGGAATGAGAGCTTTCTTTTTGTTTGCTGGGGGATTTATACATTTCCAGCAAGATGCCAGCCTATATATATATATATATATATATATATATATATATATATATATTCTCGTAAAAATGTTTACTTTCTGTGAACATTATAATTTTCTCCACATTTCTTCCCAATCTGCTTAAATGTGTGGGTCTCTTATCACTGTGCCTACTATGTGCTATGCCCCCCCAATTGTGGAAGGCCCTCTCTTTAGAGGCCAGGCTAGCACTTCATTCTCATGCATTTCAATCTGGCATGAGAATGAAGTGCTAGCCTGGTCTCTAAAGAGAGGGCCTTCCACAATTGGGGGGCCATAGCACATAGTAGGCACAGTGACAAGAGACCCACACATTTAAGCAGATTGGGAAGAAATGTGGAGAAAATTATAATGTTCACAGAAAGGAAACATTTTTACGAGATTGTTACAAAAGTCCCCTCTTCTTAACTGGAACTACTTCACAGAAAATTATTTTACACATGAGACTTACTGCTGTTACTACTTCTAGTACAGCCAAGCATTTATTTATTGCCTGCAGAGAACTGGGCACTGTGCCTCGTACTACCAGAAGCATTTACATGAGAAATGAAACAAACTGATACCTGTGGCAATTTTTTCTTATGAATGTGTTGTTCTTTCCTATAGTACCATCTGAAAATAGCTATGCTTTGAGTGCTAGAACATATTTGGATATAGGAAGGAATGCAATTGCATGTGTTAGTGTAGACATAATGTATTCCAGAGAAAGACTGTGACATTTACAGTGCCCTGTGATTTGGTCATTTTATTACTTCATTTCATTCAGCAACTCTTCCCTTCACCTTAATAGAAGCGGGCCCTTTATCGAAATGAACTGAAATGACAATGAAAAACCCTGGAAATGAAATTTCTTCTACTGAAGCTTAACAATTGGCTTACGTATAAACACTGCATGATAATACCTCTAAAATGATCTCTTTATTATATCCATGCTCCCTGGTAGAAAATTACGGATACCTATTTTTCTACCTTTTTTTCCCTCTTCTGTGGCATGATTTTAAAAAGGTGCTTTGTGTATACATAAGTGCAGTCACTTTTCAGAATTAATTGGGCCAAGTAATTTACATGAGGTGTACAGCTGTCAGAAAAGTCCCTTTTGAATCT
Organism: Anolis sagrei; assembly: GCF_037176765.1. Taxonomy (NCBI): domain Eukaryota; kingdom Metazoa; phylum Chordata; class Lepidosauria; order Squamata; family Anolidae; genus Anolis; species Anolis sagrei. The sequence goes on along the minus strand of NC_090022.1, from coordinate 67,554,816 downwards.
AATTTTGCTACAGTTAGGCTCATACTAATGCCATAAAATTGAGGCTACCAAGACATAAGTGCAGCTATCGCTGTTTTGCAAACATGCTCTCCTTAGTGACAATCCTACAAAAGGAATGTAAATACAAACTTTTTCTTTTCTTGGAATGGGATGACAGGACACTTATACTATGTTATTACTCCATAATAGCAGGAATTATTCCTAGCTCAATTTGTCCAGCCAGTTTGGCTCATTCTTGCTGTCCTTTTTTCTTTCTCTTTCAGGATATGGGTTGTCTTCATTCTTCTTTAGCATGACTTGGAGAAGGATAAAGAGGAGTTGGATGACAAGAAGAAAGAGAAATTGCATAGGCAAAGGTAGAACCTGAAGCAATCAGTTGCCTGGATTGTTCATCTATGTGAGTGTTACTATGATGGCATAGTTGTTGATAGCCTATGGCTGCATTACTTCAGCATAACAAATAAATAGGATATAGCAGGATACAGAAAGATGCCAGTTACATAGAATAAATTCACATTGGAAGTTACAATAGTTACTCTACAACTTATAACAATTAGGCTTGTTCAATCTGGGCAAAACTTGACTCTAGAGGAGAGATGCTCGGCTGCAGGCAGACGTGCACACTTTCTTTCCAGGCCTGCATGCCACACACACTCTTTCCAAGACAAGGGACAAAGTTCTCTGTTTCTTACTCTAGAAAAGAGGCACTCGGCTGCAGGTAGGCACACATGCTTTCTCTCCTGGGCTGCACCATGCCTGCACCACTCTTTCCAATGCATTTTAAGAAGGCTTCCCACTTCCAGGTCAGGAGGAGTGATGACCTCCTGGAAGAGGAGAGTAGTTATCAGGGAATGAGGGTGATAAAAAAGATTAAACTGTGATGCAAAGGAGAAGCCAAGATTGGCTCCCACTTGCTTTCATGTCAGACGGGTTTTCATACCGGGAGGGCCCTTACTGTTATGGGCTCCCAAAGTACCGAAGGTACCGAAAGAAATGGAGGAAACAGAAGAAATGAATTCCACGCACAAGTCTAATAACAATTCCAGAATTACCCAATTATGCATAAATAGCTTTATTAAATGGCTTTAATGTGGTACAAGATCAGTTCATTGTCTGAAGTCAATTGAAATCCACAAAGTTCAGGCTGAAATAAATCAGTTAACCTGAAAGATGCTGCAAGATTCCTGATCCCTTCATGATGCAATAGATTATTTCTTTGAATCCTGTAAACTTTAGGACCAGCTCCTACAAAGCTCAATGTGGACCACCAATGGTCTCTGAATTTAAAATGAGAAATGTAAAGACTGCCACCTGAATCTACATTTAAAACATAGAAACAGCGGGCTTAGAGAATGGATTTCGAGGAAGGAATAAACAAGGAACACATTTAAGGCAGTTATTCCAGAAAGAGAAAGAACAGAAGATTTTAAAAGACACAAAAGGTTGTACTGTTTCCTACCCCTGAAATAATTTCCTGGTTGCCTCGAATGCCTTGACCTCCATCTCTGAAACATTAAACAGCAATTTTTCATTTTATCACTGCTCTGAAATGCAGGTAATTTTTTGACATGAAGCGTTTCTTCTCATCATTGCTGTACAAGGTAGGTTTGGCCTATTTAAAAGAGTTTTCTAGGGAAAGAATTTTGGCTAATTTACAGTCAGAAGCAGAAATTGGAGCAATCATGTCTTCATCAATAAAAGTTTATCTGACTTTATTTGGCTATAGCACATAGCTTAAAATAGAGGTTAAATGAAAGGTCTTACGATCAAAGATGACATTTTCTGTCTGCCAAGCAGGAATCAGTGAAATTCACTTGTCATGAGCATCTGATAAGACAGCAATTACTGAGCCTCGATTCCTGAACTATAGTTCACATTGCACTCCCTGTGCTGAAATAAAGCAATTGTTATACTGAAATGACTGGAATTGCAGTTTTGCTCCCATCCCCAATGAAGCTGATGATTGGCAGCAACCGAAAACGTGAGGCTGAGCATTAAACTGTAAGATGGTCAGCTGAGCTTTGGACCATGGAGATACTGCAGAATAACATCACATCTCCTCTGTCACTTCCATGAAACCCATTTTTATCTGCTGCATTTCCTTCTCACAGGCCCAGATCCTAGCTGCTGGAGAGCAGAGGAGCAGAGAAACAGACAATTGGGGGGGGGGGGGGGGGGGATTGAAAATTTTCTTTTATCAAAACAACTTGAATGTATACATTCCCATTTAAAATTATAGAATTGGAAATATCATTAAGGAAATTAAATTTAATAAATAATTAGTTGTAGTTCCAAGGCATCCTCCCCCAATAGTTCCAAGGCATCCTCCCCCTTTAAATTATTGCAATTTAAAGGAATTCTTTACTTTCTTGTCTTCCAGAGGTAACTCAAATAGTTACTTGAGTATTACTTTAAAAAAAAATCTTGAGTGTTGGATTGTGGAATAAAACATCTTCTTCTGCTACCCATCTTTTCATCACTCAGAACACAGAATACTGCACAAGTCACAATTTAAGCCAGACTTTGAACCATGTAATATAAACCCACCATCATATAATAGGAGCCAAGGTGGCGCAGTGGGTTAAACACTTGTGCCAGCTGAACTGCTGATCTGAAGGTCGGTGGTTCAAATTCGCGAGAAGGGGTGAGCTCCCGGCTGTCAACTCCAGCTTCCCATGCAAGGACATGAGAGAAGCCTCACACTGGATAGTAATGCATCTGGGCATCCCCTGGGCAACGTCTCTGCAGATGGCCAATTCTCTCACACCAGAAGCAACTTGTAGTTTCTCAAGTCGCTTTTGAAACAATAAAAAAACCCTATCATATAATGTTGCCACAGCCCTATAATTACAAATCAACTTTAAAGTTGTGGTCATACTTCAAAAATATTTATGTTATCCCTTATTAAGTTACGTAACATAGGTATATTTTGATATAGCTGGGTGAAAGGAGTTAAAATTCCACAGTTGAAATCAATAACTCATTATAGGTTTTTATTTTAGTCTGATCTGCTGCTGCCAGAAGGCCATCCAACCTATGTCTCAAATCTCTACAAAAGAAGAGTCAAGCAGACAGAACCGTTCATGTCATTGTACAGTTAGTTGAAACGTTTAGGTTAAATATCCTTCTATAACTTTTGGTTTATGTTCTTTTTGTCTGATGAGGTTGTAAGACAACAGAGGAGTGCTATGTGAAAGTCCTTCAGACTGAAGCTGTATTGGGCTCTAAACCATCTCTTTCCAAGAAGAGCATGTTCGGGTCCTTCAGCCTCTCACTAAATATGTTCTTCTGACAGGGATATCAGTCAAATATTGAAAATCTGACATTTCCCCCCATTTTAGCATTTCAACCCTGCATGTGTTTTTTAATGCAGCATCTAAAAGCATATTTTTGAATGGGAAAGGGTTACTTCAACATGCAAGCTTCTTCAAATACCTTGACAAGTATTCTGCTTGTATTTTTTGGATGCTTTGCTATTTTGGGAGAATTCCTTAAGAAAAATGTGGTTCAGTTGGAAATAAACAGAGGATTGTAAGAAGTTACTGGAGTTTCTTCCTGAAAGGAAAATGAACTTACAAAGGACCAGAAGGAAGGGAAAACACTAGAAACCGAATGAAAGGTGAAATTGTGTGTTGATTTGGCAAATTTAAGGTGCAGAGTTAGGCTAAAGTATTTTGCAGTCTGCGATGGCTCCAGGCATCAGGGCAGACCATGTAACACAGAGAGTCAAAAGAGGGACATATTCAGTGGTAGGGAAAGGGGCTACCAGTTTGTTTCCTAAAATCCGGCTGCCGAAATGGTTGTCTCAGTCTTCTTTTAGGCTGTCATTATTTGATCCAAATCCACGTACATTTTCTCAAATCAGAATATAAATGTCTGATGGATTCATTTCCTGACAGTCTACCTGGAGTGGTGCTGTCAAACCCTCTTGTAGTCATGTTACATTGAATTATACATGCTTTGCAGTTTGGGAGTCACAGCATTGCAATGCCTCCAATTGACATTAATGTGTTGCTGCATTTGCTTCCGTGCTGTTCAGAAAATGATGTCGTGATCTATGATTTTTGTGTTGTTTCAAAATGTGTTTCTCTTAAATGCATTAGTTCCTCTGCAATTGTTAAAACTGAATAGTGGTGTATAAATCTTTGAAATATGCAAGTATATAAATCAATCAATGTGGTTCTGATTCCTGATGCTTTGATGCTGATGTTATGAAAGGTTTCTCATGTACTTCAAAATGTCAGCAGCAACCTGCCCATCAATTTACAATGCTTTCTGTACCATAAGAGATGTGGAAAGAAGGGGAAGGTACACTCCCATCAAGGGAACATACTTTGGATTGATGATAGGGTCAAAGTTTTTCAGCAAGGAACAACATGTTTATATTTGACATCAGCAATTTCAGGTCTATTTTTCATGCACTGGAAACTTCAGTAGATTAGATAAAGATATAGAAGCATTTGTCAATTTTTACTGTAGCTTCACATTCTACTCCGCCGTCAGGTTGTTTCTGACTGATGTCATCCAAATGGTCTGCAATTGTAAATGCCATCCATCAAACTGATAAAGAGGTAGAATGTGAACAGTTCTCTGAAGTGAATGCAGAGAAGTGCTAGTATCATTCCATTTAGTTCTGCTCCTGAGTCTAGAGTTATAATTTTCTTTGCTGTTAAAGAGGGAGAAGAGAAAGACAGACAGACAGAGAGAGAGGGAGAGACTATATAGAACAGTGGTTCTCAACCTGGGGTCCCCAGATGTTTTTGACTTACAACTCGCAGAAATCCCAGCCAGTTTACCAGGTGTTAGGATTTCTGGGAGTTGAAGGCCAAAAACATCTGGGGACCCCAGGTTGAGAACCACTGGTGTAGTGGTTTGAGCATTGGACAAAACTCTGGAGACCAGGGTTCAACTCCTCCCTTGTCCATAGAAAACCTACTGGGTAATCTTGGGTGAATTACATGCTCGCAACCCCAGAAAACCCATGATAAGCTTGCCCTGGGGTTGCCATGAGTCAGGAATGACTTGAAGGAACACAACAACATCAACAACCTTTATTCACCATCTCTAAGTTTTGCATGAGCAACCTTAGATATGACTGGACCTTACTTTTCAAGAGTCCCAGCTACCACAGCCAGTGAAGGAGGGATGGCATATCAGACCAATAATAACAATTAAAACTTGTACTCCAATTGCACCCGTTCCTTGAGGAGCTAGATCTGGCCACAGTGGTACATGCCTTACTTACATCCCATCTGGATTACTATTATGCGCTCTATGTGGGCCTGCCTCTGAAGAGTAGTGGGAAACTTCAGCTGATCCAGAGAGCTACAGCAAGGTCGCTCACTAGAGCTGGGTACAGGGAGAAGACAACCCTCTGTTGAAGCAGTTCCACTGGCTGCCAGTCTCTTTCCGAGCACAATTCAAAGTGCTGGTTATGACCTATAAAGCCCTATATGGTTCAGGTCCAGGCTATTTGACCGACTGCATCCCCTTGTACGAACCTGCCTGAGATCTTCAGGAGAGACCCTTCTTTTGGTCCCACCTCCATCTCAAGCTCGGTTGGTGGGAACAAGAGAGTGGGCCTTCCTTCTAGGTGGCTGCTCAACTCTAGAACTCCCTGCCCAGAGAAACCAGGATGTTGCCCTCCCTGCTGTCCTCCCAGCAGTAGATGAAGGTGTTTAAGATCAATGAAGGAGGCACTGTGGCTTTTAACTTTGAATGTGTTTTAATGGTTTTCAACTGGGAATTTTTAATACTAGTTACATTTAATCCTGTTTTAATGCTCTTATATTTGTATATTTTTACATTGTTATGCTAGTGCTTTTATATTAAACCACTTTGAGTCACCTTTGGGGGAGATAAAGCAGGGTATAAATAAATAGGGCCCCCTGGTGGCATAGCGGGTTAAACGACTGAGCTGCTGAATTTGCTGACTGAAGGGTTGGCAGTTCGATTCCGGGGAGTAGGGTGAACTCCCGCTGTTAGCCCAAGCTTCTAACAACCTGTTGCCTGTTTATTCATTCAGTCGCTTCCTACTCTTCGTGACCTTGTGGACCAGCCCATGCCAGAGCTCCATCTTGCCCTTGGTCTGCCCCTCTTCCTTTTTCCTTCCATTTTCCCTAGCATCATTATCTTCTCCAAGCTTTCCTGTCTTCTCATTATGTGGCCAAAGTACTTCATCTTTGCCTCTAATGTCCTTCCTTCCAGTGAACAGCTGAGCATTATTTCCTGAAGTATGAACTAGTTTGATCTTCTTGTGGTGCCAAGGCACTCTCAAGATTTTCCTCCAACACCACAGTTCAAAAGCCAACAGTTTTGCCAAACCTAGCAGTTTGAAAGCATGCAAATGTGAGTAGATCAAGAGATACCTTTCTCTGGGAAGATAATGACACTCCATGCAGTCATACTGGCCATATGACTTTACAGACAATATCGGCATCATCCCCAGATTCAGACATGACTAGACTTAATGTCAGGGGAAACCTTTACATTTACCAATAATAATAATAATAATAATAATAATAATAATAATAATAATAGGCATCACGGCTTGGTATCTCTCCCCCCCCCCCCCCCCCCCAGGTTCACCTACCTTCCTACTATTCACAAATTCATTAGTTTTTATTACTTCTTTCTTTCCTTTCCTTTCTTTTTCTTCTTTCTTTCTTTCCTTACTCTTCTCTCTCTGTTCTCTCTTAGTTCTGATTTTAAATGGGCTATGCATTTGAAAGAACAGCAGACATTTCTCTCCATTTGTCTTATCTTTTTCTATCTTTTCTGTACTTTATTTTTCTCATGAGCCCTGGACATGCACCATTTGTTCTAGCACTCTGGAGTTTGTCATTAGCCATTCGTTTGAATTATTTGTGGTTTGCACTCTCATCTTTTACATGCCAGTGAAACGACTCTCACTAAAATGGCCATGTTCTACTTCATGCTCAAATTAATGGCCTTTATTACTAAAATAAATAGTATTTTAAAAAGAAGGAAAGATGACCCTAGTGGCTGGGCAGTTTTCTTTATACATATTTTTTCAATTATATTTTATTTTAAACATTACATTACATTACATTACATTACATTACATTACATTACATTACATTACATTACATTAGGGTCCAGATGTACTTGTGCACAAGAATTATAGTCTCAGTCCATTATATGGACCTTGCTAAATCAGTCAACTTTATTTCACTATTAATAATAGTAAGATCTTTTCTTCTGTATTTAAACATCTAGATGTAATATCCATGGTCCTTCTCTTTAAATTTAATCCATATCCAACAGTTCTCTCCAAAATAGTCATTGTGAACCATAAGGGCTTACTGTTCCATTAACTTTTTGTTGTCATTTTTATTTCATTTTCTTCATATATTTGTACAGTATGTCCTCCACTTTTGCAAGGTTAATGGTGTAGGACTCCTGTGGAAAACCTGCAAATATGGACCCCTTATTTTTCCCCTAAGAGAACTACAGTGTTCCCTCAGTACTTTGTGGTTCACTTTTCGTGGACTTGCTTTTTCACGAGTTTTTGCCTCCTGGTAACGATGGAGTGTAGAAGGGGTTTAACCCTCCTCCTCAGGAGAGAGGCAGCCAATCATAAAAAGGGAGAGAGGAGATACAAAACAGTATGTAAATCACGGCTTTATAACCCCTTCCTTATAGCTAGCCAAAAAAAAAAAAAAAAAGGTGCACAGGGCCTTTCAATCTCTCCTCGCTTTTGCCTCACACTCAGAATGCTCTCTCTCTCCACAAACACACACATATATAGCTCCTACTTCACAGATTTTCACTTTTCGCAGGTGGTCCTGGAACGTAACACCTGCAATAAGTGAGGGAACACTGTACAGAAACTACAGAATTGCTAAGCGAATAGTCATGAGGGTACGAGGGAACAGTCACGAGGGTACGGTTCTGGCCCAGCTTACTTGTCCAAACGCATCTATCCCTATGACCCACCTGGTAATCTAAGACCATCCGGGGAGGCCCTGCTCTCGCTCCCGTCAACAGTGCAAATACGCCTGGCGGGGACAAGAGACGGGGCCTTCTCGGCTGTGGCCCCCCGCCTATGGAACACACTCCCAAATGAGATAAGATCCTCTCCCTCTCTCCTGGCTTTTAGGAAAAAATTAAAAACATGGTTTTGGGACCAGGCCTTCGGGCAGTAGAAACAAATCTATGCAGCATTTCAGAAAGGCAATGACTGGAATGGCAATTCGACGGATGAGACTGTTTTACTGTTTTAATGATTAGTTTACTGTTTATGGATGTATTTTAATTTGATTTATGTCTAACTGTAATTGTATAATTGTAATTGTTTCTGCTGGCATTGAATTTTGCCATTACCTATGTGGAAACTGCTTTGAGTCCCCTTCGGGGTGAGAAAAGCAGTATACAAATGTTGTAAATAAATAAATAAATAGTCTTCTGATAAGTATCAGTTTGGCTGCTGTGTGAATACAACACTGGGCTAGATCTAGTATGGCTCCTCTTATATTCTCAAACAGTGAAGCCACACATTACTCTAATGCAGTGCTTTCCAAACGTTTCAGGTTGGTGCATTCTAGACTTGCATCCTTTTGTAACACTGTCGTTCAATTCTACTAGCAAACCAGAAGATAATAAAATACAATATAATATAATATAATATAATATAATATAATATAATATAATATAATGTGTGTGTGTGTGTGTGTCTTTTAATCTTTACTGTATAAATGAGGTTTTCTGTACTACAGTGGATTTTTGTGTAATTTCCTCTATAGCCACAACCAAATTGGATATCAACACTCTACTTAAGCATTCTAAAGAATTGGCATCTCAAGATAGTTCCATGGGAGAATGAACAACCTCTCTGTTAACCATGTAGGCTATTGATCATATGCATCATAAATATGTTCATATGTGCTACCCTTTGGAAAGATAGTCATGTCAAAGCACATAACTTTCATTACATTGCATTGCACTGCATCTAAGGTATCATACAGTCCACACATTACAACGTATGGCAGGTAAGATGTTAGAATTTCATAAGGACTGAACTTCAATACTATCCTCATCCCTTTAGCAGTCTTCTCTATGGTTACCACATAGAGGAAAATTGCCATGCTAAACAATATTACTTAGCCATTTATCTCAAAAGGCATACACTCTCTTTCGTTGAGGAACTATATACCCCTAAACAGGTATCTGGAACCACACAGGCTTCCAAGGAATAATATCTCTGGGCACTGCTAGATCTAGCAATATTTACTGTAATCACCACGGGGAAGATATCTACAGTATTTAGCACAGTCAAGTTGAGAGCAAAGATTCTCTCTCTTGCCAGAATTGTCTAGCTTCGCCAGCATGTCTGTTTTATCAGCTTGGAACAATGAAGCTATTATCAACAAACTTTAGTCACCTGACTTTCCTCTAATTTTGGCTTGTTTTACATCTTTTCTAGCCTGATCAGCAGACATATCTGCTTCACTGATATAGGAAACACTAAGTGTTCTTTCTGTTTTTAAACCATTAACCTCCTCCTCAGAGGTGGCATGACATCAGGTGCACTTCTCTCAGATTACGTCAGCTATATGATTGCATCAGCCATTCATTCAACGTGGCACCTGCTTTGAGTTCATTATCAGTCGTCAAACTGTTTATATTATCAAATCTTGTTTATTCATGTGTTGGCATTATGCCTGGAACTAATCCAGGCTTCAAAGTTAGCAACCAAATCAGCATGACTAGTAATACAGTTTCCTGTCAAATTACCCATAGAAGAGCATCTTCATAAAAACCTAAGATGTCAACAGGAAGATAGGGGAAGGGGTTTCATGGATTTGAGTGGCCAGCTTGAAAAATAAACAATATTTTGGAAATAAATAGATCTGTGTAATTGTATGTGTTTTTATTACTTAAAATTATTGAGCTACATTCTGCAGAATGTCAAAGAGAGTGTCATCAGTCCAAAACTTGAATGATTTCACTCCTGTGCCTTCATATAGATGTCTTAATATCATGGTAGTGATACTTTCCAAGAATATCAACTGTATAGTATTATAGGATCCATAACCAAGGATTATGATGCTTGACATAGACCATCTGATATTTTATCCAAAGGAAATTGCATTTCTTTGGTGGCAAAACAATTCTGTAGCACATAGTTTGGGGAAATCCTCTGTGATTGTCATGAGAAAGAATTCAATAGTTGCTAATTTATGGCAGGCAGAAGCACAAGATACCATCAACTATATCAGGATCACCCTAATAAAAGGGAAATGAGATACATATTTCAGTCCTGCCAGTCCATAAATAAACACAATAGAGATTTATGCCTGGGATTTTGATTTGTTCAGGGTGTTGGGGTGGAGAGGAGTGTGCACTCTCGCTTCAGCACAGTACATCATTTTCAACTCTGAAACTCTGTGAGTCACTATTTATGACCATTAAGGCAGTCAGCTGTGTGACAGCAGCTGCAGTACACAAAAGAGGGGAAAGAATAACTTTGTGTGACATTTTACAAACTATTTCTATAGATCAATAACTAAAAGTGGGTCAAACCAATCAAAAATTACAAACTGAATTTTCTTGCCAAGACATTTAGGGATTCTTGCTCACATTTGTAACACCATCAAATGTGTTCTTTTTCTAGTAATCTGTGTATTTCCAGCATACCCACCATGTACATAATGAAATATTTTGGGCATGGGACCCAGATCTAAACATAAATTTCATTTATTTTTCATATATACATTATTCAAAATATTTTTAATCATTTTGTATCTGCACCACTTCAAAAAGCAGTGGATGGATTAAATTAGGCACCATCAGAATTCTAAGGAGAATATTTGCTTTATTTTGTGAGTCTCAGTTTAGGGAGAAAAGTGAGATTTTTAGAAGGTTGTGTGCATTATTCGTGGTTCTTTATTTGCAAGTAAATTCCTGGGCTTTCTCCAGGAATTACATTTAAGAATAGCAAACAATGTCTAGAGAAATGGTGCTACATAATCTTTGATGGTAAAGACATGAGACACAGTTTTAGTATTTCTATCATCATCATCATCATATTTATATACCCTGTTTTATCTCTCCTGAAGGGGACTCAAAGCAGCTTAACATAAAAGCATTAGCACACAATTTAAAATATACAAGTATACAAAAGTTAAAACAGAATTAAATATAAATAGTATTTAAAAATTAACAATTAAAAACCATTCAAACATATTCAATATTACTATTTCTATAAGGAGTGAACATTTGTGCCACTCTAGATATTGTCGAGAAACAGAATTTCCCTTTAACTCCTTAACCAATGGTGTCTTTTAGTTGTGTATTCCTATTTAGCAAGTGTTGGACCGGGGGCCCTTGTAGTTGTCCAGTTCTATGATTCTACTATCATAATTGACCCAGTATTCAGAAGCTTTACCACAAGATTCTTAATCAGATCTTCTGAGGAGGTGGGATCATAAGCCTAGAATAGCCCGTGGACCTCTAATATTCCACTCCAGTTTTTTTTTTCTTCTCACAGCGAAGAACTACAATGGATGCCCCTTCAACAATGTTTATGATAACAATGTGACATATGAAAGGAGGCAGCTATATCGGAACAATGATGAACTAGTGTCACACTAGAGCAGCCAAGGAGCCCTTTTTGAAGCAAAGGTTTATTGTGGAGCCCCAATACATGTTTAGTGTTTAGTTCTATCTCTCTATGTTCTTATTACACACGATACATATACGGAAGTATAAATAATAAGATATTTATAAGGTATATATATTAATAAAGAAAACAATAGTAAAAAAAGAATTGGAGACAATATTATTCATTGTTTAAATCTACAAAATGATATAACTAGTTGAAATATTTGAAAAATGTTACAATGTTACATGTTACATACCTGAAGTTAATGTGAATAATGTGCCTGCTTCTTGCGGCAGAGTTTGTCAGAGTTTCGCGGGGATTCCCTGAAATCTCCCTCCTCACCATGTCTTCTTTTAATGCCTTGAGCACCCTCATTATTATTGTTCCCCTGGCTAAAAGGGTCCAGTTCCTCTAACCTTCCCTTCTCTCTCCCTCTCTCTTCTGCATTTCAAACACATTAACTGCCTCATTCAATCACTTGGTCCACCAGCTCCTCATCCTGGCTCCACTCCTGGAGATTTCAAGGAATCTCCACTAAACTCTGACAAACGCTGCTGCAGATTTGCTGGCTGTTTCCATGCTCGGAGTGCTTGACTTTTCTGTTTTGGAGCAGTGACCTGCTCCTGCCAACCAATCCACTGAGGGACAGCCCCAGGGATCATGGCTGCCTATTGGATATGCCACACATTTAGCAGCCTGCATCATGGAGATGGGGAGAGGAGGGGGAGAAGGAGGAAAAGGAAGAAGAGGAGGAAAGCAGCATGAAGCTGCTGCTGCAAGCCCATACGGTGGCCCAGGGAGCAGGAGGAGGGAAGAGGAGGAGGGAAGCAGAACGGCCCTGCCTGATCCAGAACCCCTCGCAATCACTTGCACAGCCCCAAGGGCTCCACAGAACACACTTCGAGAACCCCTGAGCTAAAGGATAGGATTAGCATAATTTTAGAGTGCTTTTAAGTAGCAAAAGATGTTTTTTTTTATTCTACCTGATTTCATTTGCATCCATACTTTACCATCTTTTTAATTTATAGTGACCGGAAACCACCTTGGGTCCACTCCAGGAGACATACAACAAATTAAATATAATAAATAAAATTGAGAGCCTAATTTCTGAGGCACATATCTTTATGGAAATTCCACTATCAGAAGAAAAAAAAAAATTTATCCATGGAAGCATGCATTTTATCTAGTTTCAAATATTCTTTTCATCCCCACTTTCCTTTGATTTTTCATTACACCATATGACAAAGGAAGCAGAGGAGTATCAGCACAGTGTTTTTTCATTCAGTTAACAGACCATTTTGAAATGCATGTCAATGTGAAGCATGAGGTGATTCCTTCTTCCAACATGAGAATAAAAAAGTTAATTCATTCTGCTCTGCAAATCCCCTCTAGTGTTTAAAACAGCTGCAGTATGGCAAATACCATATTTCACTGTATAATTATCACCACTGCATAATTGTTACACTCGGTTTTCTCAGTCCAAAAAGTAGTTTATCACCTTTCATTGTATAATCACTGTTTGTATAATTCTGTTTGTCACACCACTTAATAGGTAAACAGAGCAGCAATATCCTCACCAATGACCATGAGCCCAGAATTCTCAGTACAAGCACATTGTCAGCATCAGTGTACAGTTTAACTAGTGCAGGAAGAGTCAAGTCTTACCATATCACGTGATTTACTTATTTCAGCTTTGCCTGCCTGCCCACTCTCCTTGTGGCTATGGCTCTTCATTGGGTTGAGTAACAATACCATTGGTACTACAGGGCTCTAAAAAAAAAAACCCAATGCAAATTGGCTGCAATGAAGAGCTATAGGCACAAGGAAAATGGGCGGGTGAAACTCCCATCTATAACTGTATAAAAACTATACTTCAGGTCTCAAACTGAAAGTGATTGTGTTTGCTGAACATCATGGAAACAGACCTGAGGAAAGACAGTTTTCAGTGAGTAAAAAGTGCAAGACTGGTAGAAACTAAAAAACACAAACTTTTCTAAATGTCTTTAAACTGACAAGTTTCCACAAATCAGTGAAGAAGTGTTTGTGTATGTCAATTGTTTTAAAGATTTTTTAAGCTTTACATAATGGTTACACCCCTCTTTTTTGCAAAAGAAATTGGCATAAAATCCGCAACAATTATGTAGTGAAGTTAATGTGGAAGTCTAAGGGAACACATAGTTTTGCTAGAGTAGAAATGTCACTTCCTATTTGTGTGAAATATCTTCTGAAATGGAGCTGTAGAAAAACAGGCCTGAGAGACAAAAGCTCATTGAAACAACAGCCTATTGCTGTAAAAAAATATTATGACATACAATCCAGACATTAAACCTCCATTGCACAGAGATCATATTGAATCAGTTTCTGAACAGGACATTCCTTGACAAGCAAGGTAGGGAAATTCACTGTTGACAACAACGACAACAAAAAACAGTGTAATTCTTTGGCCAAGGAGGGGACTGTCCCATTTCTTCACATCGTTATTAATGTGTGCTTTAGACTTTGCCCTGCTCTTTTATTCTTCCATTTCTCCTGTGTCTGTCTCTCCCCCTGCACAGCATTTCCCCCTCCACCTCAATCACCTACTCAAGCCATTGTTTTTGATATCACCTCAGGAGATAAGAAATATTGCTTTACGCTGGGAAGGTCATTCATTATATCAACCTTCTGAAGCATTTTCTGATGTTGCACAGCATTGGTACAAATGGATTCCCACAGTGAAAACCAGAGGACTATTCCATATGAGTACATTGATTCGTTATCCCATAGAACATCAATTTGTTAAGTGTATCTGTGGCCTAGGACATGAACAGTGAGCTATCGTTCCTCTTTGTACATCTTATTCTAAGGTCAGCACCATCTCCTCCCACAAAATGTCTCATCCATCACAAGTAGCATGCATGCAGAATAATAACTCCTCTGGATCAAGGTCACATCGCATCTGATGATGTGGATGGAATAATATAAAACTCCTCGATCAGAGATGAGGAAAATTCAACTCACAAGATACAGGTGGCTCCCAAAGGACCATTTTTGCAAATCCCAAGCTCTTATTTTGTTCTCCACTAAGAATGTTTTGACCCCAAAGACACCAAGCACATCCCGAGAGAGTATGGGGTTCACCAGAGGTCTTTAATTAACAAGAAAATACACTGGGGGTTGAAATTAGATCTCTCCTGGGTCTGAATCAGATGGAGTATACATAGTATTGTGCACAGACAATGGTGTTTTGAAGTTAAAAGAAGAAAGAGAAATTTGGGGATGATGGTTAAAAGAAAGCATGGTGATACTGTAGCAAGTGTCGCCCTCTTTGAAGTTATCCTTCACTACATCAATAAATGTATCAGTAATTCATATCCCAGACTTCATAACTGTAGAGCAGGGGATGATCACTTTTGGTAGGTAGCACCAGCACCATTTTTAAAACCATAAATGGCTCCCCAAGGATCTGAATGATTTTGCAGATTGCTACAAAGTGTCATTGAATCAACAGCAAATACCAAACAGTGCCCGGCAAAGCAGAAATTACATTTTAAACCAAAATATTCTCCTTTGATTTTGAGAAGCTGGGGACTCTGAAGACCCCAAAGGTTCATAAAACACACACCATTCATACAATTTCCCCTTTTATGGAGAAATTAAACAAGAAGCAGAATGAGCCATTGAAATTAGTGAAAATCAAAAACATAATTTTGTGTCTACTAGTTCTCCCTTATGTCAAAAAGAATAATACAGCCAACAGTTGCATGCGAGTTAAAATATTTTGGGTTATTCCCAGGTAGTCAAGGGAGTTTACCAAAGTTTATAGGAGATGCAGTAGCAAGGTCTCTGCTGCTCAGAATACCTACAGTCATAATAACCAATGCTACAAGAGGAAGACAAAGAGATGTACAGCAGGGACTCTATTTTTGTGGTCATTGGGGACACAGGACTTATGCCAAAGTGCTTAAAACATGAATTAAAAATACTTTTTTTTTACCAGAGAAACACCTCTCTGTCTTCCAGGATGATCACAAAGTTACCTTGGAGGACCTAGAAATTCATAGAGAGAACATAATCAATTCCATGAATAATGACTCCTGCAAAAGCTAAACCATCAAAAGTGTAAGATCACTGAAGTTCACATGTCAACAATCCAAATAAATCAAAGAGCACACAAATGTCATGAAGGACCGATTGGGGGAGGGGGGATTCCTAGCACTAGGAAGGCTATAGCTGCCTTAATCTTGAAACACCAGCTGCTTAATTGCTCAGCTTTTCCTATTTAAGAGACATCCCTCTCTGCTATTTTGTCTTGTTATGACATTCCACTAATAATGTGGGGGACATGACCTCAGTGTCCTCCAATTCCTCATCAAATGTCTCAGCCACCAGCTGCTCAGGTTCAAGGTGGGAGCCATCATCTAGAGCAAGAGGCCTCCCGATATCTGGCTCCTCAGCATTAGATTCCTCAGATTCCTCAGGGTGAGATCTGACAGCTGCATGTATTCATGCACAAATGGCAATATCACACCTGGTGGGACAGTACTTCCCTACTGACTGGATGTCACTTCAACTTGGCTCATCTATTGGTAAATGCCATGCCCCCCAACACATCATTCCCATAATGTCACAGACAGAGATAGAGATAGAGTCATCTGAAAAACGATACAGTATTTGGGATTTGTTTTATAACTCTGACTATGCAGTGCTTTATAGGAAAAAAAACCATGTTGTAAAGGACCCAGACTCTTGCCACATACACATACCAGTGTGTACTTTCCCATATATGTGGCTTTTGTATGGTACAGGAAGATCCCCTTAACTATAGAACTCATATCCAGAGTGTCACTTAATTACATCAAAATAAAAATTCCTGGAATTTACTAGGTCATCCAGATGATTCTATGGCATGAATCCCCTGGATATTGCAATAGAAATGCATTGGAGAACATAGCAAATGCCCAGAGAAGATACTTTTCTAGAAATGTCCAGGTCCTCCAACACAATTGTATGATATGCCAAGATTGGAAATCATTGTATTTAATGATTCAATGGTGCCTGTTTTTCAGCTAACCACAGTCCAGCCGAGAACTTATCCTTTATAGATAGTGGGGAGGGAGGAGGTCTTATTGTACTTATTCATGGTCCACAGGTCCGCAGATCACAGGAGCTGTCTTCATAGACTTGTCAGCAGCCTATGATACTGTGAACCACCGCCTCCTTCTGAGAAAAATGTACAATATCACAAAGGACTACCACCTCACCCGCCTCATAGGAAACCTGCTACAAAATAGGAGCTTTTTTGTTGAGTTCCAGGGCCAGAGAAGCAGATGGCGGAAACAGAAGAACGGCCTGCCTCAGGAGAGTGTGCTTGCTCCATCCATGTTCAACATCTACACAAATGACCAGCCATGCCAGAAGGGACAGAGAGTTTCATCTATGCTGATGACCGTGCCATTACTGCTCAAGCAAGGAGCTTTGAGTTGGTAGAACAGAAGCTTTCCGAAGCTCTAGGTGCTCTTACTGCCTATTACAGGGAAAACCAGCTGATCCCCAACCCATCTAAAACACAGACATGTGCCTTTCATCTCAAGAACAGAGAAGCATCCCGAGCTCTAAAGATCACCTGGGAAGGAATCCCACTGGAGCATTGCAGCACACCCAAATACCTCGGAGTCACTCTGGATCGTGCTCTTACCTACAAGAAGCATTGCCTGAACATCAAGCAAAAAGTGGGTGCCAGAAACAATATCATACGAAAGCTGACTGGCACAACCTGGGGATCACAACCAGATACAGTGAAGACATCTGCCCTTGCGCTGTGCAACTCCACTGCTGAGTATGCATGCCCAGTGTGGAACACATCTCACCACACTAAAACAGTGGATGTGGCTCTTAATGAGACATGCCGCATTATCACGGGATGTCTGCGCCCTACACCACTGGAGAAATTACACTGTCTAGCCGGTATCGCACCACCTGACATCCGCCGGGAAGTAGCAGCCAATAGTGAAAGGACCAAGGCAGAGACATCTCCAGCTCATCCCCTGTTTGGGTATCAGCCAGCACGTCAACGACTTAAATCTAGAAATAGTTTTCTAAGATCTACAGAGACACTCGCTGGAACACCTCAGCAAGCGAGAGTTCAAAAGTGGCAGGCTCAAACCCAGAACCTCAACCAATGGCTGATACCAAATGAGAGACTCCCCCCTGGGCACACAGAGGACTGGGCGACTTGGAAGGCGCTGAACAGACTGCGCTCTGGCACCACGAGATGCAGAGCCAACCTTCAGAAATGGGGCTACAAAGTGGAATCCTCGACATGCGAGTGCGGAGAAGAGCAAACTACAGACCACCTGCTGCAATGCACCCTGAGCCCCGCCACATGCAACATGGAGAACCTTCTTGCAGCAACACCAGAGGCACTCCAAGTGGCCAGATACTGGTCAAAGGACATTTAATCAACTACCAAACTCACACGTTTTGTATTCTCTCTGTTTGTTTGCTTTGTTCTGTTAGAAATGTAATATATTTGACTGGCTGCCCTGACACGAGAAATAAAGAAATGGTCCACAGGTATCACCTCATGTTCTTTTCCCATGCAATGTCTTCTTAAATTCTCTAATTATTAGCAACTTGGTTCCTGCTGCGGTTAGATTTTTGACTTGTCTCCAAATAGCCAGGAGGTTCCTGATACCATCCTTCTTCCTGCTGAATGATATCAGGAACCTCCTGGCTGTTTCTTCCCAATTTCCTCAGTGGTGAAGCAGTATATGTGTGCAACCTTTAAAATGTGTGAGAACAGGCAGAATACGATGTGAATATTCAAATACCTGCAATGAATGGCACATGAAGGTGGGGAAATGGTGTCAACCTCCCTGTCACTGCTTTCCCCGTCAATCACAATTCTGTTGGAAGAAAGCCATGGAAAAAAATATAAAGAAAAAGCAATATTGCTTTTCAAAGACTTAGATTAAAACATTCAGGTGTGGGAACTACATAACTCATATAACCCAGGGGCTAAAAATACAGCAAGATATAAGTAGAGCTAGGTAGTAGATGGATATGTACAGTATGTGTGTGTGCACAGCTATAATTATGAGAAGGTCAAGCCACCAGTAGTTGCTGAAAAAACCAAACGATTGCTTTTCAATGACCTTAAAGTATTTTTTTTTTAAATGCATCGTTATTTCTCAGGTTCAGGCCAAAGTACAAGATAAACTGCAGATCCTTGAGGCACTTTGAAATTAATCTTCTGTTGTGCAAAAACCTTGCTTCATTTATGGAATTTTGTAAGAGATACAGACAAGTCTATCTTCCATGTGTGCATCCTATGTTCTTCCATGGCCTTTATAATCTTTTCTTTTCCTTGCTATAGCAAAATCCATTAAGTAGGAGAAAAGGAATAACATAGGCCCTCTGTCCTGAATGAGAAATAATTCTGCCTCAGCACATCTCTGTTTCCTTGTTCTTGCCATGGTTCTTTTTTAAATGCCCATATCGACCCTCATCTTTTTTAGAACTCACCTCTGAGTCAACAAAAACAACAAAAAATACAGCAGAACTTAAAAATGAAAGCTTCCTGGAGCTGTGAAAAATGCTCATTGGGACCTTGTATTTCTGCCTTGGGACCATCTCTGGATGATTACAACAGTTTAAAAATAGTATGAATAATGAAAAACAGTCTCTGAGTGTGAAAAAGAAAGAGAGACATTTTAATAGCCCAGGGGATTTAAAACCTGTGTGTCGTTCTTGCTCAACACACTAAACCCTTTTGATTCCAACAGGATTTAAAACAGAAAGTTTTAATGGGCTACTGGGTGTTGGATTGTTTTAAGTGAAATGTTTTAAATAGCTTTTCTCTCTCTTTTTAAACTGCATGTTATTCTTTTCACTCGGGGTCTGAATTATTTTAATAACTTAAATCTGGCTTAATGTCCACTTCTAAATGTGCATAATATTATTCTTTTAAATTGTGAGCCACTTTTAGTCTCAATTTGGGGGGTTATAGTTGAATGCTGATGATGATACAGCATGACCTCCTTATGAATGATCTTGGAACATATCCCATGCAGATACGGGGTTATACTAACATAATAATACCAGATAGAATGGTATACATTTACAACACTGGGCAGAAACTTCAATGTGTTTTTAAAAAGGTTTTTTGTGGAATTTGCAATTTTTTAAGCGAGGTGAAATAACAAAATAAAGATTAGAAGGAGGTTAATTGGTTGTCAACATCCTGCTGGTGCTCTTCTTGTTTCAATTGGATTTTTAATCATAATAATCATAATAATAATAACAACAACAACAACAAATTAATGCTGATATTTTGTAATGATTGCAGTCATTAACCCCAGTAGTACTATGTTTTCTTGCCTCCATTTACTGAATGAGCTTGACTAAAGAGTACTTTTTCACAGTTCTTCTCAACTCATAGCTGTGAAAAACTGACAGAATTTAACAATTGCTTCTATGTAACCAGGATTGAAAGATAGCTATTTTCACAGCAAAAAGAAAAAAAAATACTCCCACTCAAAAACCTACAGAAAATCAATTCATATATAAAAAGAAATTGAATTTAAATGATTTTCCAAAAGTGAATGCACATATGAAACAGCTGCACATATGAAATGGATTGCCCCAGTGAGTGAGCCCAAAAGGAAATATCCGGGCACTCCCAAATTCTATTATTAAAGATTCCTGTACCCCTAAGAGATGTACTTGGCCAATTCATATAACCTCAGCATGTCGCAAGTAAATAAAACCCAATTGAACTGTTCATAATTTATTATTCTGTTTGCCAGACTTCCCTTCTTTGTGTGAACTCAAGCTGAATTATAAAGTCAATCAGGAACTAATTTACATGCTGCCAGACTTCATTCCTGGAGTTCATGGCCCTTTTTCGAGGTGGAACAATGAATGGATTCAAACAGTTTTTTTTTCCTGCCACGGGGGAACACCAACCAGCGATAACATCAGATGCATCCACAGCCAATAGGAGCCTGTATCTTCGGTGTGCCATTTTTCAACCAATTGGAATCTGGTGCAGGTATTCCAAATGGCTGTCAAATGTGAATAAATATTCTCTGTATTTACCAGTGGGGCATGTCAGATCTTTGGGAGCACAGACTCTATTTGACATCCTTTCTGGCTTGAAAGAATAAACCTCTGGTTTTTTGCTATCAACCCGATTTGTGTCCTGATTTGACCATTGGTATAGTGTAGCACGCTGGGCTTTGGACCTGTGGTCTTAGCGGATATTTAAATCGCTCAACACATCATATATATATATATATATATATATATATAATTTTTATACTGCTTTCTCTCTCCATACAGATACTCAAAATGGCTCACAACTGAACAATTTCAGTACGATTTAAAAATATGCAAATATACAAATATTAAAGCAGTATTAAACAACATTAATATTTTAAAAATCCAAGTTAATCCCATAAAAGTATATAAAATCACATCGCAAAACACAGCGGCACTTTATGGTCTTAAATAATTCCATCTTTAAAAGACTGCCTGAATAAAAAAGTTTTAGCCTGCTGCCGGAAGAACAGCAGGGAGAGGGCCATTCTGGCTTCTCTGGGCAGAGAGTTCCAGAGTTGAGGGGCAGTCAGCGAGAAGGAAGGCTGCAACCTGGCTGCAGCTCTTTGAACCAACTGAAGTTTCTGAGCACTCTTCAGAGGCAGCCCCACGTAGAGCGCATTACAGTAATCCAGAAGGGATGCAACTAAGGCATGTACCAATGTGGCCAGATCTGGCTTCTCAAGGAAGGGGTGCAGTTGGTGCACAAGTTATAACTGTGCAAAGACTCTCCCAGCCAATGCCTGGACCTCCAGGTTCAATGCTGAGTCTAGGAGGAGGCCCAAACTGTGAACCTGTGTCTTCATGGGGCTGTGACCCCATCCAGCACAGGGTGGATCCCTATTCCCTAGCCTGCCTTCCAACTGACCAGGAGTACTTCTGTCTTGTCTGGATTAAGTTTCAATTTGTTTGCCCTCATCCAGTCCATTACTGATGACAGACACTGGTCTAGGGTCAGAGCAGCTTCCTTGACATAAGATGGAAAGGAGTAGTAGAGTTGCATGTCATCTGCACACATACATTCTTCCTATCTCAACCTTATTTACAAGTTACATTTTGTCTATGAATAGTGTATATTAATTGGAAAAACCAACAGTCTTAAACCACTCTCCTCTCCTCCAAACAATTAGGAGTTTCCAATCTTTTATGAGCATTAAATATTTTCTTTAATCAAAATTGAGAGTTTATCTATCTCTGCTCAATCATTGAGTAACCAATCCTCTTTATGGCACAAGGAGGCAAACTACCATGGCCTTTGGTAACAACATCTATTATACAACACAATGCACAGCCCACCACTGGTCTTTCCCCTTGCTGTGATTAACCCATCCCCTGCTATTGATGGGAAAATCCCATCAATAACTGCCAATCCCACAACATTCTACTTTGTGTGGTTGGTCTGTTTTGCTTCTGTGTCACTGTGGCAGTTATGATATGATAGGATATATGATATGATATGATATGATATGATATGATATGATACGATATGATGCGATACGATAAGATATCAAGGGGCAGGATTCCCTCCTCCTCCCACTCTCCTCCATCTTCTTTGGTATTTTCCAGCTTTCTAAAACAAAATTATAGTATATATGGTTTTTAAAAATAGCTATTTCTAGATCTGCAAAATTGCTTAAATAATAATTAAGGAATTGTGGAGCAGCAGAGTACAGGAAAATGGGATTACAAGGATATGTATATGCTTGTGGACCATGGGTTGTGAGAGAGATGTGCAATAATGAAGGTGCTCATGCTGGTATGTATCTGGTTTCAGAGATTTCACAATGGCAATTCAATACTTGTGCAGGTACAGCTTACCAGGAGCTCAAATTTTGTTTGCTTTGCATTTAATGTTTGTTATAGTCCTAAGTTTCAGGGACTCTGCAGATAGGTGGCTTCTTTTGGCTGCAATCATAGGGCAAGCCACCTGTCAATTATAGTTAGGTTCCCTGGTCCCGCCCCCTTTGGGTTTTTGGAGGGAATAGGAGCCTTTTTGAGTTCAGTCCACACAGAGGAGCTTTCCATGCAGGACATAATACCAAGAGCTCCTGTAGAAAGCTTCGTCTTCTACAGCTTGGCCGGGGTTATACAGCCTACAGCTTGGCCGAGGATCATACAGCCTTACAGCTCCTTTGCGGAGGGACTTCAGTCAACCATCACTGAAACCTGAACTCCTTTTCCCCTGGAGGTCTACAAAGCTCTACTTGGTAAGGGTCTCTCGCGGAAGCCAGAAGCAGTTGGTACCGGGTGTAGGGGCTCCACGCCAACAGAGGCAAAGACAAACTGCCCAGATTAGAAGTTAAGGATTTCCCCATTAGTTACAGTTAAGAAGATAGTGCCTGTTCCCTGTGGACAAGATTGAAAGAGCCAATAGACTGTTAAGAAAGCCTTAAAGTACCTGTTTGTTTTCATTAATAAAGAACTTTGTTGAACCTTTAAGTATTCTAGAGAGTGTGTTTTAAGGAAATCCAAAGGCCTTTAATCTGAGGCAGCCCTGGTGTCCCGTTGGGCACACAGAATTTATATCCTGTCTACAGTCTGATGCACAGGCCCAACGTGCGACAGCACAATACTGTTTCGTTGCCATAAAGCACTCTTTGCTTTTTTGTTGGGTAATTACAGCTATGATTAGTGATCTGATGCTTCATTGTAAAGGAAAGATAACTGGCAAAGGCTATGAGATGAAATACAATGTTAGACCTTGGCCATTATTCCACTGTGCTTGTTTTAACTATGCTTGTCAATAGTGAGCAACAAAAGTGACAGTAGTGAATAGAAACCCACATTCACTTGCAATCTGTTCTGAAGCAAGTGATGCACACTGCAAAATTACATTCACATAGCCTTCGTACAGAAAGAGAGAGAGAGAGAGTTCTTGAGGAACACACCATTTCAATTATCTGTATGCTTACCACAACCTAGAAGGTATGTTACCAATGGAATTGCCTTGGCAATTGTTCTTGGAGAAGTCTGGAGTTAATAAGAATATAAGGATCATTGTCTGGCAAGAAGCCAGGTTTTTACAATGGAGTGTAGTTTAAACCTCAGAGGAGATAAATGAAAGAATACACATAGACTTTCCCCTTCATCCTGACATTTCAAGAGCCAAAATACAATATTATAATTGGCTTACTGAAGGCAAGAATGCTACTGGAGGTACATTATAAAATGCTGAATTGCCAAAGCAAAATGTTCATGTCATGCAAAATCTAAAATATGTTTTATCTGGACTAGGAAATGTCATTTCTTGGGGATTTCAACTCAATAGCCATACTAGCTGGGAAGTTTTGGGAGTTGAAATCCCAAAAAGGAACTTTTTTTAGGTTCTGAACTTTATTCACATGGTATATTGCTGGTTTAGAGGCTTCACGGTTTCTTATTCCTGAACTGGGCTTCCTTAAGCAAATCAACCATTCTCAGTGCTAGAAGCCTGGAAAATCCCTTTCATTGTGCAGGCCCTTTCTAAACTGCCATATAAGATCCAGATTATTTCCTTTGAACTGGATTGCATGGCAGTGCAGACTCATATAATCAAGTTCAAACCAGATAATGTGGATTATCTGATGTAATAATCTGGATTATATAGTAGTGTAGAAGGGCCCTTAGAGGACAAGGCTCCTTGATCTGAGTCAAACAATACAAATAATAGTGATCTGCTTAAGACTTCCAGTGAAAAAAATTATTCATGCCATTCATGCTCAAATATACACTGCAAAGTATGTTAATGGTTTGGCCTTATATAATTATATGATAGTACTTTAAAGTGTTTATATTAGTGTATTATTGAATGTGATGTTTTTAAACTATTGTGTATGAATTCCTTGTTGTAAACCGGCCTGAGTCCCTCGCTGGAGGTGAGAAGACCGGTATATAAAAGTTCTAAATAAATAAATAAATAAATAATAAAGTTACATTTAATGTCCCTAAATATAATAAATAAATACATATTAGGATAACTCTTGAGATAACTATTGTTAATGAGAAACTACATTGTATAATGGTTTGAGCATTGGACTACCCCTCTGGAGATCAGGGTTAGATTCCCACTTGTTCCTGGAAGTCCACGGGGTGGCCTTGCATGAGCATGAAATCTTAGGGCAGTGGTTCCCAACCTCTTTTTTGACCAGGGGCCACTTTGACAAGGGATCACTTGACCAGGGACCACTCTGAGCAGGGAAGACTCTCCAACATTAGTACCAAAAGGGTTACGAATCAGTTTTTGGTCAACTTTAGATTCTGTTTGGTTTTTTAGGGTGCTGATTCAGAAAATTGCATTGGATAGACCACATCAGCTCTAGTTCCTGATACAGAACACATGCCATTCAGTAGTCACCATCTGCTTGCCCACAGAAAACCATATTTAATTATCTAGAGCCATAGGCCTTATTTTAGGTTCCGTGGTCCACCAGTGGGCCACTGCCCGCAGGTTGGGAACCACTGCCTTAGGGCTACCATAATAATAATATTTATTTATTTGATCAGTCATATGACTATTTCAAAATAGAACATGAGTAAAAAACAAAGCAACAAGGTGAAGACAGCAGCCGACCTTCTGTTTATAGTCAGAAGCCTTAGGGCTATCATATGTTCTCCCAAGTCCCAGTCTAACACTGTAAATCCATATAGTGGGTTTGAATTGGCAAATTAGCTTTCACATTCATGTTATGGGAGTATTTCATATGCTTAAAGGATGCATAACATAATTACTGAATATTTGATATTTAATCAAAGAGTGAATAATAATAATAATAATAATAATAATAATAATAATAGCTAGTAAATAACACTATTGTGCTGAGTAATTGAAACTATTGTGCTGAGTAATTAAACTATTATTCTGCTTTGTATACACTATTTCAACTACCAGGGAACATATACATATAATATACTAAAAGCCTTGTGATTACCTTTTAAGAGAGTCAAAATATAGATGATACTACCCACTGCTTAATCTGAGGCTTCACCATGACAGGTTTTCACATAGGCCATTTTTATCATTTGTAAAAACCATTTGCTGTATCTTGCATCTATAGAAAGTGTAGGGCCTTTATAGAGATGTCTGCATGAAAGCCCTGCATTATCGTAGATCTGGAGTGTTGCAAGGAGAGTGAACCCCTCTAACTCTAAGAAGACTTTTGTGAGTCTCCATGTTAAATAATTCAAATTGGCTCTGGCAGAAAAATCCTGAGAGAAAAGGTGTGCACTCCACTTCCCCACTTTCCTTATCTGTATAGAAGCAACAAAGGCAAATGAAAACAGAAGGACAGAAGCTGCTCCTAGAGAAAGATTTGGAGTGCAAAGAAAGCTAACCTTTTAGAAAACCATAATGTAGCAGCAAAAAAGAGAAAAGTGCATTTGCACCTCTATTTCTGTAATTCCACTTTTGTGTGAACTCATGATTGCTTACTTGCAGGCACCTATTTCTTTTTAATTTATTTTTTCCTAAAGCCAACAGAATAAATTACAACAACAGAGTGTACAGTTAGGTAACAATATCAATATGCTGTCATGTTTTTCCCCTTCCTGTTTTATCAACATGATGAGTGTTTTCACCTATCCACGGCTTCAGAGCCCAGCACACTTTGTTACTCCAGTGGTCAAATTAAGACACAAACCAGGTTTGAAGTGGTACTGAAATTTTATTCTTTCAAGCCTAAAGGGATCCCACAATAGAGTCTGCACTCTCCAAGATCTGACATACCCAGTATAAAACGCAGAACATATTTATTCACTTTTGACAGCTATTCTGAATGTCTGTGCCTGTCTGTGATTGGCTGAAAATTGGCCAGCTAGGATCCAGACTGTAATTGGCTCCTCGTTCCACATTACGGCCTGATGATTGGTCCTCCTGGTGGCAGGAAATTTAAGAAGCTGTCATTTGTTGATTTGAAGCATGGGTCCATTTAAAGGTCTGCCCCGGAGGGAGGTACAGTCCTCTGGAATGCGGTGTGGTAATCTGAAAAACAGTCCATTATGGGATCAGTTGCTCAGTCCAGTTTATACAAAGGAAAAAGTCTGTGCAGTTATCTTGATGGAACAGTTTAATGGAGGACATACGCTAGTAATCGGTGCGCTTATCCGCAGGAGCAGATACCTCCAGGTGTTATCAATAAGCCGGAAAAGCCTTACATGAGGATATTAACTTCACAATGGGTCAGAAGCCAGGAGCACCTCAGGTATACAAGCAGGCATGTTAAATCATTCAACAAATTTTCTGCGACTTACATACATGCTGAACTGTATAAGCATATATGTCCATACACAGCACCAGTGCACACAGTTATATTTTATCAATGAACTCATATGGTTTATGAATGGTCATACAAGAATTATAAATGGAGCTGTACAGGGCCTTATGAATGAGTCTAAGGCAAGTACACATGTGGGCTCAGAAGTGAGGAAAAGTCCCTTTAAATGGCCCTTTATACAGGGAAAATGCCAGTCTTGGGGTTGGGAAGTATACAGCCATTTCCTATGGGTCCTTTCCTTAGGTGATCCATTTATTCACGAAGGGATATGTTAATGTTTCTGCTGTGCAATCAGTCCACCTTTCATAGCAGAATCAATTAAAGTAGGGCAAAGGATGGAACAGATGCAGCTTTTCTGGTATTGCAAAGGTGTTGAAATATAAAATTAAAATCCATGTTTAATTATATTAAGCTTGCACTGAGTCCACATTTGAGGGGATGTCTGATTTCTCAATAACATACACATTGGGGGAGTGAGTCTGTTATAAGTCAGAGCAGGTATTACCAGAAAGATTATCCTTTTGTGGACATCAAGGAGTTGTGCTTTATATATATATATAGTTTTACCCTCAACCATATTTGCTTGTTGAGAATAGGTTGTTATTTTCACCTACATATTTCCCCTTTAGCCTGTTTGGCTCCTGAAAACCAAATACAGGCTTGATTTTCAAGTGTGATAGCTGAAGCCTGTGTCTCTGCAGAAAGCCTATAGTGGGAGAGAAAATGGGTTAATCGTCGGGAACAGGCATTCCCCGTAATGTCTAGTTTGACCCAGAAATGCACCTCCTCTAATATGCCCGCTGAGTACTACCCACACTCATTTCCTGAACATTTTCATCAATAGGCTCAGTAGCCATAAAAGTGTTTGATTTCCAAATGACTAGTGATTTTTTGTTACTATTATTGTTTCTCTTTCCTTCTTCCCATCCTTATTTCAGCTGGTCCATGCCATTCCCTGCATGCTTTGGCTGGGAATAATGTTTAAATACCTTTCCATTAAAGGTTTCCCGCTGTCTCCCATCTGATAAGGTCTTTAAACTATGGATTGGGACCTCAAATGGGGACACTGTAACTGTATATTGGGATTACTTTTCCTTCTCACCTTCATGTGCACACACCTCTCTGCCTTCCTATCTCTCTCCTCTTTTTCCCTCTCTCCATCCTTTAAACACCGGGTGTTGCATAAAAATTTCCAAATTGAAAAGGAATCTCAAGTCAAAAAAGATAAAGAAGCCCTGCTTTAGGAGGTCCATGGGAGTGACACCATGAAATACTATACTGGGCTTTGTTTTTTTGTATCAGGAGCGACTTGAGAAACTGCAAGTTGCTTCTGGTGTGAAAGAATTGACCGTCTGCAAGGACATTGCTTATATTTTTATGAAAACATTTATTCCATGACTTTCTGTTATTATCTTTGTGTGTGTGTGTGTGTGTGTGTGTGTGTACATGCCTTAGTCTGTTATGAGCTCTCTTCACAGGGTTTTCTTAGAAGAGGAATAGTAAGAGTCAATTTGCCTTCTTATGAAATACAACCTGCATAGATATACATCAGATAAATACGTAATACATTTTGGTATGGTACAAACTGTCCAAATTGTCCTCTTTAACAATCATAATTTCTAAACAAAACAGCACTTGTATCTTCCTACCAGACAGTATGTTCCTATTCAAGGCAAAACTGTATTTAAGAAGGGCAACTGAAAGTTAAGTCACGTTGATACCATCCTTCCTACTGAGAAATGTGTTGTGTTTAAAAGAACAAGACACTTTCACATATTAATCTATTAAAAATCTCACTACAAATTTTGATCAGAAATGATAGAACTAAATCTCAAGGTTTTCTATAAAGGTTTTCCTGCTGGGAATGCTAGTGGGATGTTTGGCTCTAAATGCTAAAAGTGTGTTCTGTATTAATCAGATGAACATCTAGCATCTCCTTGCTCTACATTTTTGTCAGAAAAAAACCCTGATGCTAAATTACAATATTTGAATTTAATATTTAAAATGGATGGATTTATAAAATGCATAAGGTGTTTTTCCATAAGAAAGTGTTTTCATTTAAATTAATATTGAATGTATACCTTACTGAGTTAATATATAATTTACCCAATCATTAATATTAAAAGTAATATACAACAACATTGTTTATTCATTCATTAAAACCTCTTTATTCTGCCCTTCAGCATCACTATCCTGAGATCCTTAATAAATATCTGGAACAAGATAAAAACATATTTTACAACAACAATTAAAACTACTTCTAAAACTATGCCTGGCACCCTAGATGAGTCTACATGAGTTTTTTAAAAAATCATACTGATCTAGAAACCAGTACAGTCTTCATGATGCATGTTGACTTCCACCAAGAATCCAGACCTTTACCGCTTAATTTGAATGTACTCTGCAATAAGTATCAGGAGACACTATGGAGTCTGTCACAAAATATGGAATGTTGTCAGGGTTTGCAGCTGTATGGACAGCTGGGTCAGGTTCCAATCAGTCCAATCCACTGTCCACACACACACACACATCATTATCACCCTTGCGATGAACTGCTCTTCACAGAGAAGGGAAAGAATCGGCCTCATGTCACAGTTCCCTTGCTGGTCAAGGAGCTTCCTTCAAGAATTTGGTCATTATGGTCGCATTGCTGAGGTCAGAATGGGATGCCCACCCAGTGATCTCCTCCATGTTGTCACCAAGGAGGAGGTCACTCTACCCCCTCTTTGTTGATCAGCAGGCGTGGCCATGATGGTGAGGCTCTTGGCCAGCAAGGCAGAAGATCCTTGGTCAGCAAAGCAGTGGTAATGGTGACACAAGAACAAAAGGATGGACCAATGGGGCATTTCAAGGCCAGCCTAACTGGATACCGATAGAGCATTGCAGAGAATTCAGTCCAGTGCATGTAGCCTTCATCATAGTCCATTCAGTACTGGTCCAGACCATAATGCTCCAGAATGGCCCTGCATCAAGTGGCCAGTTTGGAGCTGAACAGTGTACACGGTCCTTGATGGTCAATTCCAACAACAATAGACCCATTTAATTAATTGTTGAACGGTGAATTAACAAAGATCCTATTGAGTCAATTAATCTATAATGAGAACTAGACATGATTTAGGCCTATGACAATTTAAAACCATGTACATGAATGCTTGAAAGATGTTAAACCCTGACAGCTTTAATAAAAAGCCACTTTTGAGCTCAGTGTTAGTCAGAGTAAGGGTAGAGGATTCCACAATCGAGGTGCATCTGATCATGGAATCATAGAATTAGAAGAGACTACAAGGATCATCCAGTCCAACCCCCACCATGCAGGAACACAGAATCCAAATAAGACACCATTCCCTCCTCCTATTTATTCGTAGATCTTCCATCTATAAACCTGATCCAGTCTTCTACTATTTTCTGAATCTCTCTCTAATGGAATAGTCAGTATGTTGATTCATACTGCTTAGGAACTGTTTTCAGAGCTGTAGGAACAAAATAATAAAACTGCTGTACACTTCTGACATGAAGTTTATAAATACAGAGATTGAACAACATCACTGCATCTGCGCTGGAATAAAGGGGAAGGAACTTGACCTCACATAAACTAAAGCCCTATTTTTTTTCCTATAGGCAACCTTTTTTTTTTTACAACAGGCCATAAAATTTTCTCTAGCAGCAAGGATGAAAAAGTCAACATCTTCTTTGCTAGTGACAAATTAGAACCAGTTGTTTTCTAACCCAGTTATTTCCATGTGTATTTTGCACGAAGGATCAGAATATTTCTGTATTGACTCCCAGTCCACAAGGTTTTCCAAATAATGAAGGAAATAACAATAATTAAATAATATATTTTTTAAACATTTAAAATGCTCTTTAAAAACAATCCAGTTTTAACCCAGTTACAATAGCAATTTCAATAGCCCTAGTGCACCACAATATTGATTCATTATACCACTTCATAATGTAAATGGGAATTCACCTGGTTAAATGTTCACACAACTAAAAACAAACTGTCGCACAGAGAATTAGAACATTTCTCCTTCACAATAGGATACTAGTGTGTATCGCTGCCTAACTATATTTTGGGGGGAAATATTTAACAGATATGATTGATTTTAATATATGTTTTAATCTTTCACTGTTTTCAATCTATGTATTTTAAATGGATTTACATTTTTATCTTTAATATTTGTACTTTGTTGTATTTCATCTTGAGCCTTGGGAAGAGGCAGGAAAGAAATCAATGTATTAGTATCAATAAAAACAACAACTTTATCAGAATGCTGCAGCCTCACTAAACTACAACTCCCAGGATTCCCTAGCCTTGAGCTATATCAGTTAAAGGAGAGTCAAACTCCTTCATTCTATAGCAGTGGTTCTCAACCTGTGGGTCCCCAGAAGTTTTGGCTTTCAACTCCCAGAAATCCTAACAGCTGGTAAACTAACTGGGATTTCTGGGAGTTGTAGGCCAAAACACCTGGGGACCCACAGGTTGAGAACCACTGTTCTATAGTGTAGATGTACCCAAACAGAAGCCGACTTCATTGAGCCCAGTGGGTTTCCCATCCAAACTCCAGGAGCACCCTTAGGCACAATGTATTTGGATGTTTAGTTTTTTATCTTTAGTGTGAAATCATTCTTTTCCACTGATCAACCTGTCTGGCCATGCCTATCCCTTGAATAGTAGACCTCTCTAGAGGCCCTTCCACACAGTCCTATATCCCAGAAGATCAAGGTGGAAAATCCCACATTATCTGAGTGTGGATTCAGATAACCCAGTTCAAAGCAAATATTATGCCATTTTCTGCCTTGAAATTCTGGAATATAGGGCTGTGTGGAAAGGTCCTAAGATATATATGTCCTTCAGCACTGATAACCGCTTTGTAATGGTGGCCTGTTTAAAGTGTGAATACCAAATAGATGCTGATCACAAATATAGCAGCTCGTTCCCAGTCTCTCTAATAGCAGATAATTGGGGGAAATTAAGATATAGGTAGATGTTCTTGCTTAGCCCTTCAGACATTTTAAAATAACTAATTCAACACATTCATTAAGTACGCTACTTTTCTACTTTTCCACAAAGTCTGACAATAAAATAGCAATTAAAAGAATAAGAGCAAGGCAAAGAAAAATGTTGGTTTACTACTAACAAATCTGGCAATTTCATAAAGGTTAGTTAATCAAAATATTGCATTTCAACAACTTACCATGAATAAATTAAATCTCTCCTCACTAGGCATAGCAGTACATCACTTCAAACATCCTTTTTAAATATTGGGCATCATAAAATAGTCACGAAAGCACTTTTAATTAAATTTCCACATCCCTTTCATGAATTATGTCTTAATGGAAAATCTAAGTTTGTACTTCCCTAAAGCTTAGCTTGCATTCATTTCTAACTTATGGTGGCACTACATATTTGCAATAATAATCATAGTAATCATAATAATACCACCCCCATCTCATTGGCAGAAACCAAAACCTCAATAGAAATCAGTTTAATTGATTCAAAGAACATCCTTCTGTTTTGAGCTTGTCCCAGGCCTTTCCTTGTCCCCAGTCTGCTTGTATCAAAAGCATTCTTCCAATCCCCACGTGCCCAAACTGGGCTTTCTCATTTCCTACACCATGACTTCCTTTTTCACTAGCAGTTCTGCTGGTGATATTTTCCTCTTGCTCCAGGGTCACGTGCCGAAACACACTAGCTCAGTCAAGGTCAAAGCTGCAAGGGAAAAACATCTCAGAGAGATTGCTCACAAAGGCAGTGTGTGCTTTCCTTTGTACAGCCTTTTACACAGGACCCTTTGAAAACACTGGATTTAAAGGGATGCTTTACAACAGAGAAAGAGAGTGTGTCTCTGTTGACAGAACTGTTTTCTATACACCAAAGCTTCAGGGTTTGTATTTAATCATTTCTTGCGGCTGGGCTTGTTTGTTTTTGCGAGAGGAAAAGATGGACTAACAGACATAACAAGATCATATCTCATATAGCAAGAGGAAAATCCTACAATCTGTAATTCATCTCTTTCCCGCATTGTTTTGAAAAGCCAGAGCTGAGAAATAAGGTATCACCCACCAAAAAAGGTAATTCCTTTTTGTAATAACTAAAGCAGAACAAAGTACTTTTTCAAAGGAAAACATCACTTTGTTTCTAATTTAATTGCACCTGGCCTTTCAGCGTTACTTTGATAGTTACAGAGGGGATGTGGCCCCATTATTCAGGTCCACACTTCACCATAGTGTGTATACTCTGATATTCCTTTTAAAAATATCATTAAAGTGATTTTCAATAACACATAATTTCTAAGATATAAAAATATAATATTTATTTATTTGATACACTTGTATACCGCTAATATCTCAGCCTGTGCGGCGACTCATTGCGGTTTACAACTTGTTAAAATACAATAGTCACTTAAAAATATAAAATAAGATATCAAAATACAAGACATAAAACATACATAGTATGAACATACTTAGTATCGGGCCACCAATACAAGTCGAAAACATCTCATAGTTAAAATCGTAATTCAGTTCATTATCCTTGGTTGCAAGTCCATGGTCAAAATAACCTTACATCGGAAATTAGTTAAAAACTTGCTCGAACATCCAAGTTTTTAGATTTTTCCGAAATGCCATTAGCGAGGTGGCTGATCTTAGTTCAATAGGGAGGGCATTCCAAAGCCGGGGGGCCACCACAGAAAAGGCCCTATCTCTCGTTCCCGCGAGCCGCACCTGTGAAGCAGGCGGGATGGAGAGAAGGGCTCCTCCTGAAGATCTTAGGGTCCTGGTGGGCTGATAGGCCGAGATACGTTCGGATAGGTATGTAGGGCCAGAACCGTTTAGGGCTTTAAAGGTCAAAACCAGCACTTTGAATTGGGCTCGGTAGCTGATCGGTAGCCAATGGAGCTGGTACAGCAGAGGAGTTGTGTGCTCCCTGCGCCCTGCTCCTGTTAATACCATGGCTGCCGCCCGTTGGACTAATTGGAGCTTCCGGGCCGTCTTCAAAGGCAACCCCACGTAGAGAGCGTTGCAGTAATCAAGGCGGGATGTAACCAGAGCGTGGATTACCGTGGCCAAGTCAGACTTCCCAAGGTACGGTCGCAGTTGGCGCACGAGTCTTAACTGTGCAAATGCTCCCCTGGTCACCGCCGAAACCTGGGGATCCAGGCTCAGCGATGAGTCCAGGATCACACCCAAACTGCGAACCTGTGTCTTCAGGGGGAGTGCGACCCCGTCTAACACAGGCTGTAACCCTATACCCTGTTCGGCCCTGCGACTGACCAGGAGCACCTCTGTCTTGTCTGGATTTAATTTCAATTTGTTCGCCCCCATCCAGACCGTCACAGCGGCCAAGCACCGGTTCAGGACCTCGACAGCCTCCTTAGTAGCGGGTGGAAAGGAGTGACAGAGCTGGACATCATCTGCGTACAGATGACACCGCACCCCGAAACTCCGGATGATCTCGCCCAGCGGCTTCATGTAGATGTTAAACAACATGGGGGACAATATTGAACCCTGAGGAACCCCACAAAACAACGGTTGTGGGGTAGAACAGGAGTCCCCCAGTAACACCTTCTGAGACCGACCCTCGAGGAATGACCGGAGCCACCGCAAAGCAGTACCTCCGAGGCCCATTCCTGCGAGGCGTCCCAGAAGAATACCGTGGTCGACGGTATCGAAGGCCGCTGAGAGGTCGAGAAGCACCAACAGGGACACACTCCCCCTGTCGAGCTCCCGACGGAGATCATCCACTAAGGCGACCAAGGCTGTCTCGGTACCATGTCCCGGCCTAAAGCCAGACTGCGCCGGATCTAGATAATCCGTGTCTACCAAGAATGCCTGGAGTTGTGAGGCCACCACACGTTCCATGACTTTGCCCAAAAAGGGAAGATTGGAAACAGGCCGATAGTTTACCAATTGAGTGGGGTCCAGTGATGGTTTCTTCAACAGCGGTTTTATCACAGCTTGCTTTAAGCTGGCTGGAAAAATGCCTTCCCGAAGGGAGGCATTAACCACCACCTTAACCCACTCGGCCAATCCCCCTCTGGCCTCCTTTAGAAGCCAGGATGGGCAGGGGTCTAGGATGCATGTAGTAGCTCTCATTCCTCCAAGCACCTTGTCCACATCCTCGGTTTGAACCAATTGAAATGAATCCATCAAAATCGGACAAGCAGATGCTCGTGTTACATCCTCAGAGACTGCCGTTAATGTGGCATCCAGTCCAGAGCGGATCAAAGCGACTTTGTCTGCGAAGAACCGAGCAAAAGCTTCACAGCGAGCTGCCGAGTCATCAGGGCACCCATCCTGGATGGTGGGTTTTAAAAGGCCTCTGACAACCCGGAACAGTTCAGCCGGACGGTTCTTTGCAGACGCAATAGAGGCCGCGAAGAAGGTCTTCTTAGCGGCTCTTATTGCCGCGGCATATGACCTTAAAAAGGACACAAACCGTGTTCGGTTTGGCTCGCTCGGATCCGAACGCCACACGCTCTCTAGTTCCCTCTTCTTTCGCTTCAACACCGCCAGCTCCTCAGTAAACCAAGGGGCTGGTTTAGCTCGGCTACTTGAGAGGGGACGTTCTGGAGCGATCGTGTTTATTGCTCTAGTCATCTCCCCATTCCAGAGAGCGACCAGGGCATCAACAGGATCACCAACCGAGGTGGCGGGGAATTCCCCAAGAGCCATCAGGAATCCCTCCGGATCCATAAGCCTCCTGGGGCGGACCAATTTAATAGGTCCTCCACCTCTGCGGAGGTTAGGGGGTGCAGTAAGTCTAAAGCTGACCAGGTGGTGGTCGGTCCATGGCAACGGAGAGATGGATAACTCCTCAACACCGCCACCTTCCTCCCATCCCTGACAGAAAACCAAGTCCAATGTATGTCCAGCACTGTGGGTGGGGCCAGATACTTGTTGGGACAGACCCATGGTCGCCATGGTAGACATGAAGTCCTGAGCCGCTCCCGTTAGGGCAGCCTCGGCGTGGACATTGAAGTCCCCCAGCACAAGCAGCCGTTGGGACTCCAATGCCAGGTCCGAGACTACCCCCGCTAGCTCAGGTAGGGAGACTGTAGTGCAGCGAGGTGGACGGTACACTAACAGAATCCCTAAACTGTCCCGGTCACCCACCCTCAGGTGGACGCATTCAAAATTTGTTGACTGCGGGATGGGGGTCCTGGTCAGAGAAATGGAATCTCTATAGACTACTGCAACCCCGCCTCCCCGCCCTCCGGATCTCGGTTGATGCTGCACAGAGAACCCGGGTGGACAAAGCTGGGTCAAGTTTACACCTCCAGCTTCGTCCAGCCAGGTCTCTGTGATGCACGCCAGATCTGCCCGTTCATCCAGGATTAAGTCCTGGATGAAAGTTGTTTTGCCATTGACAGATCTGGCGTTCAACAGCACCACTTTCAATCCCGAGGGACCGCCATCCTGGTTACACCTACTTACCGTATCAGGAGACCGGTTTGGAATTACTAAAGTTGTTCCCCGTTCCCTAGGCCGAATTAAAGGTCTCCTTTTCCCGTATCTCCCCTTCCCCACCACGACTTCTATGGGGGCTCCTCGGTTAACGGAAGCCTCTCCCTCCTCCATGACGCATTTGGTACTTATACTAATAAACCAGGGATCATCGTGGTGTATATGCCATGTTACAGTTTCAGTTTGCCATAGCTTTGCCTTCCACGTGTTCTTCAGTCCCGTTAGGTCATATTCGAGATCCCTCGTGCTATTCCATTCCTTCTTACCTACATATACAATTAGCAACCAAATTAACAGATGCCAAGAAGTAGGTAATAGCATAGGTCGTAGTTATTAAGCACAGTTGGAACAAGGAATTATGCTGTTGAAATACAGATGATGTTTTAGCACAACACAGTAGAGCAGCAATGAAATGCGAAGGCTTAAATGACCCAAGATATTAATTAATACCAACTTATATTTATATATCTTGGCTTGGAAGTGCCACTGTAACTAATTACTTTTTAAAAATAGCTTTCTAAGTTCTATGAATAAACCAGAAAGGACTGCTAATTATTTCATAAATCATAGAGCAACTACAGTCTCTGGATAGATTAACGTAGTTGTGGAAAGATGATTCAAAAATATTTGGACAACAGAAGAAAAACTGATTTACTGAGTATTAATATATTCTGAGAGTTAAAATCTTCACAATTAAAGACTTATTCTGCATAAAAAGGGATGTCGTTTTTCCCCACCTGGAAATGGGATTTGCCGTGCAGAAGGCAAGTTTCTGGTACAGAAAAAATCATTTCTGTTCATGTTTCTAACACAAAAAATGCCAGGTTTTCCCCAAAACCACATCTGCAGCTTTTTTCACAGAAGAAATCCCTGAGAATAACCTTTTAAATCTCCCCAGTTATAAAGGACTTTCTGAGAGTTGAGAGAAAAGTGTAGAATTATTCATTCTTGACTGCAAGAAGGAAATCTAGGAAGTTCACATCTCCACCCCATGGTCACAATTCCAGTCTGAAGAATTTAGAAACATTCATTATTTCATTAGAAACTGTTCCCTACATTTACCCTTTCAATTGTTCAGCCCCCTATGCACCACTGTGAGAACATACAACTAAAAAAATCAAAGAGCTTTTGTAAATCCCTAATATAGATTGCGATCCTGAATCAAAACATGTAAGATGTACACATTGCTGCTTCCCCATACTTATAGGCATCTCTACCTTGACCACTTAAAGCCCTGCCACACAGCCCTATATTCCAGAATATCAACACAGAAAATCCCACAATATCTGCTTTGAACTGGGTTATCTGACTCCACTCTCAGATAATGTGGGATTTTCTGCCTTGATATTCTGATATATAGGGCTATATGGAAGGGCCCTGGTTTCGCTATGTAGATGATTTGATCGATTTCTGTGGAAGAAATCAGGCCAGGAAGATGATTACATTAATCACAGAACTGATCCCTTTCCCCACCCAATTTATGGGAAAGATGCTCACCATCACTCCTGAGGCACAGGAGGTATAAAAAGGTGGGAAGTAAAGTTAGGAGTAGAGATTGAAGGAAGCTTGGGGCAGCTTTTGATCACTATACAGTCAGTAAGGACTGATCACCTCCATGACAACCAAAAAAGTGGGTCATGATAGCATAGGTAGGATTACACTGCTGGAATTAACTTTTTTCGTTTAAGTTGCTTCTGGTGTGAGAACTAACTAGGAGGATGCTATACTTTAGCTCTCCTTGATGTGAATATTCAGTACTAGAGCATTCCCAGCAGATCTCTGTCCAGCCTCTTGATTGAAGAAATCCTAAAAAAGAGAACCTACCTCTCCAGCTGGTAAATGACCCAGTTACTGAACTTCTCTTACCATTAAAAATAGTTCCCCCAATGTTCACTTGAGAGCTACTCCTGCAGCTGAAATCTATATCAGGTTTACAACCTCCTTTTCATTGGGCATCAGAAAAC
Source organism: Anolis sagrei (assembly GCF_037176765.1). NCBI lineage: Eukaryota > Metazoa > Chordata > Lepidosauria > Squamata > Anolidae > Anolis > Anolis sagrei. Next base: position 67,516,432 of record NC_090022.1, on the reverse strand, counting down.
AAGACTCCCCTATCTTGTATATGACAACCTTTCTGGTATTGGGAAAGTGCACTAGAATTTTGTTTCTATATATCTATTTCTAGGTTTGCTTGTTTCTCTCATACAACTTCCTCTTTTGAATCACTCACTGCATTTTTATTTGCGTTCTTAGCTATGAGCACTAAGAAGGACTTAATATTTCCATTCCCAAGATAAGTTTAAATTAAGCCAGCACTTCCCAAAATGAAATGCTGTTTAGCTATGCTACCTCAGAATTGGCATTTACAGCAATCACCATCAAGATATGTACTAACTGTTCCCAGGACAGCAGATTCAATATAGTGCTTTGTAGCTGAATGGAAACACGAATGGGCATAATCCGTTCTCTTTTCCCGGTGCTGATATGTACCATGTGGACAATGGACAGTACAAATTAGACCCAATCCAGCTGCCGGAGACTTCAGATATTTAATTAATACAGAATAAACCAGGAAACCCTTAGTTTATTCCGTATTAATTCACTTTTACCAGAGGTGTCGTTTGGACACCTCCAGTGAAACTGAAACAGGTCCTGCATTTGGGCCTCTCTGGATGGGCCTTCATTAAGCCAAGAGGGATAATTAAAGCTGGTGTGGTCAGTGACTGCAGTGTTGCTGAAGCCCTGCAGCTCTATAAACATAGTTTCTGAAGTGCTAATTAAGAATACACATTAGATTTTTAGTATGTACTAGCCCTCCCCTGTCACGCGTTGCTGTGGCCCTCATGGGGGTTCTGTGTGGGAGATTTGGCCCAATTCTATCATTGGTGGGGTTCAGAATGCCCTGTGATTGTAGGTGAACTATAAATCCCAGCAAATTCAACTCCCAAATGTCAAGATTCTATTTTCCCCAAACTCCATCACTGTTCACATTTGGGCATATTGAGTATTCGTGTAGAGTTTGGTCCAGATCCCTCATTGTTTGAGTCCACAGTGATCTCTGGATGCAGGTGAACTACAAATCCAAAGCCAAAGGACACTGCCCACAAAACCCTTCCAGTATTTTCTGTTGGTCATGGGAGAACTGTGTGCCAAGTTTGGTTCAATTCCATTGTTGGTGGATTTCAGAATGCTCTTTGATTGTAGGTAAACTATAAATCCCAGCAACTACAACTCCCAAATGACAAAATCCAATTTTTTTAGTGAAGGACATACATTGGGTGTCCAGATTTGGTGTCAATTCGTCCAGTGGTTTTTGAGTTCTGTTAATCCCACAAACAAACATTACATTTTTATTTTTATGTATGCACAGATCTGCTTACTACTTTACTTGTATGATTACAGATCTGCAATTCATACTTCTAGGCAGTAAACCCAAACATACTTAGCAGGCAGTAAATCCCACTGAATACAGTGGGAGTAAAGTGCATAGGAGTGCACAGCAAATTGATAGAGTAACAGATATCATGCAAAAAATAGCAACCTGCTTAAGAGCACACCTACATTATTATATCAGGAGCTAAAGTGAGGGGAGAGATAAATGAAAAAGAAGACATGGCTGTTATTTAGAAAACAGTCTTACTGCTAAACCTTTACATATTAATCTTGCTACTATTCTGTATTATTCATTCATTGTTTTCAAATATTCAGAGAATGTAATGCTTATTCAAAGAAATGGGCATCCAGATTGAGTCAAAACAAGTTTTGTATTTAATGTATTGTCGAAGGCTTTCATGGCCGGAATCACTCAGTTCTTGTGGGTTTTTTCGGGCTATATGGCCATGTTCTAGAGGCATTTCTCCTGACGTTTCGCCTGCATCTATGGCAAGCATCCTCAGAGGGTCTGGTTGCAATTAGTACAATGGGTTTATATATCTGTGGAATGGTTGGGGTGGGGCAAGGAGCTCTTCCCTGCTGCAGTTAGGTGTGAATGTTAGCTAATCACCTTCATTAGCATTTGAAGGCCTGCCTGAGTCTGGGAAAATCTGTTGCTGGGAGTTGTTAAACTGTGCCTGGTTTCTTCCTCTCTGATGTTTAGCTGTTAAAATTTTAGAGTTTTTTAAAACTGGTAGCCAGATTTTGTTCATTTTCATGGTCTCTTCCTTTCTGTTGAAATTGTCCACATGCTTGTGGATTTCAATGGCTTCTCTGTGTAGTCTGACATGGTGGTTGTTGGTGTGGACAAGTCTACATAGGGCTGTGGACAAGTCTACATAGGGACCACCAAACGCAGCGCCCAGACACGCATCAAGGAACATGAAAGGCACTGCAGACTACTTCAACCAGAGAAGTCAGCCATAGCAGAGCACCTGATGAACCAGCCTGGACACAGCATATTATTTGAGAACACAGAAATGCTGGACCACACCAACAACCACCATGTCAGACTACACAGAGAAGCCATTGAAATCCACAAGCATGTGGACAATTTCAACAGAAAGGAAGAGACCATGAAAATGAACAAAATCTGGCTACCAGTTTTAAAAAACTCTAAAATTTTAACAGCTAAACATCAGAGAGGAAGAAACCAGGCACAGATTAACAACTCCCAGCAACAGATTTTCCCAGACTCAGGCAGGCCTTCAAATGCTAATGAAGGTGATTAGCTAACATTCACACCTAACTGCAGCAGGGAAGAGCTCCTTGCCCCACCCCAACCATTCCACAGATATATAAACCCATTGTACTAATTGCAACCAGACCCTCTGAGGATGCTTGCCATAGATGCAGGCGAAACGTCAGGAGAAATGCCTCTAGAACATGGCCATATAGCCCGAAAAAACCCACAAGAACGAAGTTTTGTATTCCTTCCTGACTTTAAGAAGAAAAGGTTAGGGGAAGCCCTTCATGTTCTTTAAAGATTGTAATTTTCAAAATGAGTCAGTCTGAAACATATATTGAGCTATTAAGAAGTAAATTTTAAATACTGATCTCATTTGCCCCCCTTTATAAGTTCTCATATCCATAGAACCATATGTTGAGCAGACTGTTTAAGAATATATAATGAGTGAATTTAGTTACTGATTTGTAAATGAAAAGTGCAAAAGTGGCAGTTGCCATAGATCCGTGGAGTCCCTCCTTGGCACAGTGTCTAGCAGAGCTTTAAAATATGTGACTTATTTGCAAGAGAAAAATGGGAGAAAAGAATAGAATATGATGATGTGTAAAGCAAGCATGGGGCTTAATGTAAATTGTATGAGCAAAATGAAATACTTTCAGAATACTTTTCTGGTTGCCTTTTGAATATATTTGTGGATGCTAGAATTGATGAGAATGCTATGGTTATACTGCACACTCACGGAAAAATAAATTCCTCTCAACAATTCTGGTTTCTTTCCTTCATAGTAGAAAACAAGCCTGTTTATTTTGCATGAAACCTATATAATACCAGTAAGTGAAATATTAAGAAATAATCACTTTCCATGCTTCTACATTCATGTGACATTTGTATTATGGAAACCAAGCTGCTTCTTTCCTGAAGCATTTGCTGCTAAGAGAAGCTCATTTTGCTTACAAGTTTAGAAAGCAGAACATGAATAGTGAGCATGAATTAGATCATTAATTAAATATTAGTAACTCTCATGCAAGTAAATGTTGAGACTATTGATACACTTGTTTCCTCCTTTCTCACTTTATTAACTTAACCAAAAATTATTGCACACTAAATCATTTATTTTTATGGTATTAGTTTTATGCAGATTCAAAAAAGGCTAACATTTGTTTTGTGATGTATTACTAGAGAAAATAACATGAACTGCTAAAAATACAAATATATGTGTCCTGGAGTAAATCAAGCCTGAGTACTCATTAGAAATGGAGATGACTAAACAGAGACTACTTTTTCAGATGTGTGAATTGAAGTGCACAAGAATAGACCTGTAAAGACAGACTTTATATGAATAGCTATAGAAATACAAGGTTTTGGGGTACAGCAATGAGGTGACCAGTTCAGTATTAACAATGGTCATTGTGGGACAGATAGGAGGGAAGATGTTGCCTAAAGCCAAAATGAGTAAATAACAATCTGAAAAGTGGAGAGGGTTATATTGGAATGTACTGTGATTCTGGCTGGGAACGAGAAATGAGATGCGATAAAATGACCAAGAGGACTTTCATGACACTAGGTGATAACTAGTGTTATGATGTGCAGTGTACCAGGAAATCATTGTCTTTGTTCAACTCACTGTTGATGGACTGAAGTTTGTGAATATATTCCTATTCCGCTGTTTCTCTTTCCAATCTCCCCTTACAGGTTGTTGTTGTTGTTATGGTTGTTGTTGTTGCTCAAAAACAGCTATTCTGAGGTCGAGGAGGACTACCAAAGAAGTTCAAGTGTTCTTCAACTGGTTTTTGTGTATTCCTTTTCCTAATGTCTAATTTATTTCCATTTATCTTTTGGCAAAGAACCTGGCCTGTGCAGGGGGACATTGTTCACAGACAATGGCATACATCACATTAGACGATGAGCCAGTGATGGAACTGCCAATATTTTGGATGATGTGATTATGCTTTCTGTGATGACATTTTTCAAATGGATATGTGGACAGAGTTGCCATCTGGGTTTGTTACTATGAACTTCATCAGACAGATTCTTCCCCCCCCCCCCCGCCCCCCCCCCCCCATTTAGTTCAATTTTGGCAGCAATTGTTGGCAAAACGGAAGGCACACAAGGCGTCTGACGGTGACCTGCACACCCTTCCTCCTTCCCCCATCACATGAGCTATCAGGACAAAGCATGTTGGCGTCCTGTCCCTGCTGCCAACAGACAAGGAGAAAGGGTCAAAAATGTGGGTAGCTCTATCAGAGCTAACCAAATGACACCTTATCTTCCATTGTTGGTGGGGAAGCGTCTTGTGATGCTTCCTCGCTACTTTGGTGATCAATGGGGTGGCGCCACGGCCAGCATCACATGAGCAAAGAGGAGCAAAGACCCCAAAAGCCCCAATGTGATGAGGTGGAAGTTCTTGTAGCTACCTCCCATCAGAATATGTCCTTGCCTTCATCTGAGGCTGAAAGTGTGATACTTATCCAAGGTCATTTAGTGTGCTTCCATGGCTAAGTGGAGGTTCGAACCCTAGTTGCCCAGTGACCTAATCCAACCTCTACACCTCTATAAATAAATTCATTACTGAAATAGTAAGTTGCCCTGTGTACAAAATCATCACAACCCAAGGATACTGAAGATAACCAGATCCTAGATTATGGTATTACTTTGAAGCAAGTCTTCTTCAAATTCCAGCCACACTCGCCAGATAATTTGCATTGCTAGAATACCTATTCCATTTTCATTACAAGAGTAAAATACTAAAACTCAACCATTTCCTCTCTCTCTCTCTCTCTCTCTCTCTCTCTCTAGTTTTGCCCAAGGATATAATATTGACCAAGAACAGATATACCTTCTTGGGCATCCAATTCAAAGGGACATAACGGAAACTGCCAAAGAAAGATAGGAACATGCATGAATTCACTCTGAGGAAATTAACTAGAAAAATTATTTCTTTTTGTTGCAAAATAGTTTCTGCTACAACTTTGTAATTTCAACAGTGCTGGTGCTTAAAATACAGGATACATGGTGGACTACATTTCACTCATTCATGTCTATTTATAATTCACATGTTCTTGGAATACTAAATATTTGTCTCTGTGTTCACACCATTCTCTCTTGATGAATAAAAATAATCTTAAATAGACTGAATTTGCATGAAATCTTCCCAACGTGGTCATGTAGACAATGTTACTCAATAGTACAAGATCTGTGTATACGGACAGAAAGCTATCATTGTCAGACTGTCTGGAATGCCATTTACTTAGTCACTTCAGTGCTGTTTTCAAGCTGAGTGCATGATATAAATTCAATAAATAATTAATAAACTTTTGTTCAGATAACATATTTGGGCTCCTTTGTATACGTGGAATATATTACTTAGCATTTCCATAAGATAACATAAACAGCATGTCTAGTCAGATGTAACTGCAACAGTCAGATGTGAGCCACATTAATTCCAGTTAACCATTTGTTGATGTAATTTTCAATTTATGGTGATCCTGCTGGTCCTGGTACTTTCTGACTGGAGATAGTATATGTCGATGTCATTATATTTCCAATTTCTATGCATAGCTGAAAAGATGGATGGTGAAAAAACTGAAAGGAAGGGAATATATTCGTTTGAAACTTGCCATTAGAGGAGATTTTTCTGGATACCATGGACAGCTGAAAAGACAAAATGAAGGGTCCTAGAACAAATCAAGCCAAAAACTTTCACTAGAAACAAAGATGATTAAAGGAGGGAGTCATCCTTTGGACATATGAGATGATGTGGCTCATTAGAAAAAAGAATGATGCTTGGGAAGGTAAAAGGCAGTAGGAAAAGGTGAAGCTTCAAGGCCCTGAGTCTTCAAAACCTGAGCAAGGCTAGATAACACGGAAACTTGGAGAAATCTTATTTATAAGACTGTCATCGTGATAACCATCTATTTAGATAGTACCATCACTGTATGTGGTGATTTACAAGTAAAAGAGCAACAAAATAGTTCCCTGTCCACAGTCCTATAATGTAATAACAAAAGGTAAAGGGGATGGCAATGTGAAAGACCCAATGAAGTTTGTGCTCTGCAATTTGGGATTTTATATATTTTTATTCTCGAAAGATGTATTTAGCAACAGAGTCTTAGCATTCTACCAATTAATGAAAGAAAAATACAATGTGGAAAAGATCAAATGTAACATCCCTCCATCCCTTTGGCTGTACAACACATGCATCTACATATGCACACACGCACACACAATTTGTTCTCTGAAGTAAATACACTGCTAGACTATAAATTTGCATCAAACCAGCATAACATCTGGAGAGGAGTTACAACTGTAGTAATAATTGTAATGGCATGCAATGCAGTCAGTAAACAAAATATGGAATTTATTTTTAATTGGCAACTTGTGTGCAACTACAGTCTGAAACTCCTTGATTCATCAGATTAAATAATCCCAAAATGTAAGGGTGAAAAACTGTAGATTCATGCTTATAAGAAATAAATCCATGAAAAAGAGCTACCAAATTAATTGGCTCTCTTGTCTGAAAGTGTGAGACATAGGAAGGTCTGTCTTTATTTTATTTGTCTTGGCAAATGCAGAGACGGGTCCATCCCAACCCAACAATGAAGATCCTGCAACTTTAAAAATTTCAAAATAGCAACAGAAATAGAAGATCTGGGGCACAATATAATCAAAGTGCTGTTAATTTTTTTTTTATCTTGGTTTGGAAATTGTGCAAGTGATTTTGTCCCTGCTGCTGCTGTTGTTATTGTTGTTGTTGTTGTTTTTAGAGAAATGGGTGTCATCTAGCCTTTCAGATGAGATTGGGCCACAGTTGGAACAATGGGTTAAACTCTTGTACTGCTGAACTGCTGATCTGAAGGTTGACAGCTCGAAGCCGTGGGTCTGGGTGAGCTCTTGCTGTTAGCCCTAGTTCCTGCCAAACGAGCAGTTCGAAAACGTGCAAATGCAAATAGATCACTAGGTACTAGGCCTGTTTGATCAAGAAAAAATTTGTTTCTAAAATCGATTTGTAATTGGGGTGTTTTTTTGTTTCGATATTTAAAATATTTACAAAACTTTCCAAAAAAATGTTTTGTTATTTACGAAATTTCGTTAATATTTACAAAACATTTTGTAAGTGTGAATGTTGCAGTAATGGTCACCTTGATTAGCATTGAATGGCTTTCATTTCTCCCACCCTGGACATTCCATAGATATTAGATAACTCCATTTGCCTAGTTTCCAACAGTGCTGCTGGTGCCTGGGAGCCAATCCGGCGCTCCCAAGCACCCCAGCAGTGCACCGTGGCAGGAGCCGGAGCCGATTGGATGGCGCGCGCGCGCTCACCCTTACAACCGGCCTCCGCGCGCCATCCGGCTCCGGCTCCTGCGCCCTCCTCCTCCTCCTCCTCCTCCTCCTAGCACTTCCTGCAACACAGCTGGGAGGAGGAGGAGGAGGAGGGGGGCGCAGGAGCCGGAGCCGATTGGATGGCGCGCGGAGGCCGGTTGTAAGGGTGAGCGCGCGCGCGCGCCATCCAATCGGCTCCGGCTCCTGCCACGGTGCACTGCTGGGGTGCTTGGGAGCGCCGGATTGGCTCCCAGGCACCAGCAGCACTCAGCACAGCAGCCTCCATCCCATTAACGACACGAGCTGAAGCTCGTAAAATATATGGGGCTGCTGTTTCGATATTTTTAAACCCTTCCGGGTTTGAAAATGTGTTTTGAAATCGCTTCGGATATGGTAAAAATAACGATTTAATAACGAAATAACGAATTAACGAACGAAACCGCACAGGCCTACTAGGTACCACTTCGGTAGGAAGGTAATAAAGGCGCCCATGCAGCCATGCCGGCAACATGACCAGGAGGTGTCTACATTCAACAAGCTCTTCGGCTTGGAAATGGAAAAAGTGCACCTGCCCATGGCCAGAGTTGAGCATCAGAAGCCAGAGATTAAAAGGGAAGCCTTTACCTTTGTTCTGTATATTTGTGTGTAATTGTTATTTCACTGTATTAAAGGCATTTAATGTTTGCCTGTCTGTGTGTTGTAATCCACTCTGAGTCCCCTCAGGGAGATAGACTGGAATCTGAATAAAGTGTATTATTATTATTATTATTATTATTATTATTATTATTTGGTGACAAGTCCCAGTAGTCTAAGCTCCCAAGCCAGTACATCCAATAGTGAAGAAAGCTGAACTTGCTGTCTGAAAGGTTGGCAGTTTGAATCCAGGGAGCAGGATGAGCTCCCATTATTAGGCCCAGTTTCTGTCAACCTAGCAGCTGGAAAACATGCAAATATGAGTAAATCAATAGGTACGACCTTGGCAGGAAGGTAATGGTGCTCCATTCGGTCATGCTGGCCACATGACCTTGGAGGTGTCTATGGACAACACCTGTTTTAGTGCATGTCCCAACATCCTGGGAGGGCTTTCTAGGATAGTGCAGCGCATTTGCAAAACTCCCTCAAAAGGAAGCAAGTTACACTATTTCAGCAACCAAGACCACAGTGTTTTATATAGTCTCTGCTTCCTAAAACCAGGTCTGCTGTTTTGTGCTGTTTTATTGTGCATATGCTTCTGGAAGAAAACTCTCCGATAAGGTCACCATATATTGGGAATGACTTGAAGGCATACAAAAATCACAGTGCTTGCTTGAAAATCTAGGGATCAGCAGACATTGCTGGCTGTGCTTCCAGTACTGAGGGAATAAAGAATCCAGAGGAGCATCTAGCATGTTCCACAAGTGTGATAATGCAATCTTATGCAGTGAAGTTATCTTGTTGTTGTGTGCCTTCAAGTCATCTCCAATCCTAAAATGAACCTATCATGAGTTTTTCTTGGCAAGATTTTTTCAGAGAGGGTTCTGCCTTTGGCCCCTCCAAGGCTGAGCGAGTGTGACTTGTCCAACGTCACCCAGGAGATTTTTATGGCCCTGGTCTCCATCATTCAAACTACTATACTACTTTGTATCTCCACATAAACTCTCTATTATCATGCTTTATTCAGTACTGAAGAATCATGAATCAAATTTTGCTTATGCTCCAGCCTAAAAGGGTTCCTGATAGTCATAGAGATAGGAAGAATTGGTGCATCCAGATTGATTGAAAGTCCCAGATATTGTTCCTGTTCCTATTATGTACTGGATTAAATAAACCAACTTGGAGAGCTGATATAAAAACCTCTTGTCATACCAGGAACTGACAAAAATATTCTAGCATAAAAAAAGTTGGAAAAATTAGAAACAAATTGAGGGATTTTCTGGTCTTTTTATTCAGTCTGGATATGCCCCAAAATACATCATCTGTTACTGATATGCAGCCCCTCTCCTCATGAATGCAGTTATTTCCTGGAGAATTTCATTACCTTCTTAGAGCGTATTACGATGATCACCCAAACACCTGCAATCCTTTAAAATAAATCAGGAGTGGAAATGCCCATGTTAAGTTATGTATCTCTCTGAAGAGTCTATCATAATTAAGTGCTAAAGACACATGTTGATTTATGATGGCAAAGCCAGGAAGAAAAAATGTATCAGAGGGAGGAAATCCCTCAGTTTTCTAAGGGTATACTGTGAAAAATAATTAACTACATCTTCAAGATGAATCGGTATTCAAAGTGACAGCATAAACATTGTTTTTCTCCTGTGTTTCATTAAAACACAGGATTTTTTTTCACAGTATGCTTGGAAAATGCATTAATAATTAGAATATCAAACAAAATGTGCAATATATTAACACGTTGAAATCTGCCAAATGTAGCTGGTTAAAATGTTGGGGAAAGCACTGTTCAACTGCAAATATAATCTTTACATTATCGTCTTTTTATATATGGGAAGTATTACTGGTATGAGTTGCTCTTTAGGAAGTAAAAGTATAATTCCTCAGTATAAACATTAAATCATGTCAGGATAAAAAAGAGAAAGGTTCCAGAAAAATCTCTCTTTTTTTGAAGGACAACAAAACAGATTCAGCATCCCCGCCATGCCCACTTTCATGGACTTACACAGTGGTGATGGAAATAATTTGGTGATGAGCACTCTTTACACAGAAGTATGCCTCCCTCAACTCGGCAAGGCTTAATTTTGTGCAAATAATCTCTACAGCTCAATAAAACCCTAATACAGTATTAATAACTGAAAATGTATGTACTAACATCATGACCTTTTCAGAAGGGTTCTTGCAGCAGTATTTATTCACCCTTTTTCTTTGCTATTATGTTTCATGATGATTTGCTAATAAAGTCCAAAGTTAATGCTTTATGTATTTAATTAAAGGATTCCTTGTTATTAATTACCATCACCAGAGTCTGCAGGCTCTTGCAGAGCTCTAACTAGTATTTTTACATCAAGATCAGCTTCACGCTGTTATTTACACATTGTTTAGATAGAACCTCATTACTTTTGAATGTTTTTATATGGACCTTGGGAGCCTTAAGTATTTATGAGCTGGTTGCTCATTCTGCTGACATAATAGAAACATCCAGCCAATTTTACCTCATTCCTTCCCTAAAGGTATGTCCCTTTTAAGCGGCTATCGGTACCAAGGTGTAAACTTGATGAACAAAGTGGTAATAATATTATTCACACCCTTCCTCTGCAGCAGTAAACAGTGATATATATGTGTCCATGTATACACACAGAGGCATACGCCCACTGAAAGTACCCATCAGTGAAGGAGTGTGATTAAGCATCTCTTATAACCAAGGCTTTAACTTAAAAAGAAAGCTGGTTAAAGAAGTGTTGGACTATGACTCCGGAGATCAAGGTTCAAATCCTCCTATGACCTCATCACATTGGGATTTCAATGGCCCCTTTTGTGGAACCAGTTCTTTTTAATAATAATAATAATAATAACAACAACAACAACAACAACAACAACAACAACAACAACACATTGAGGAAAAACAACAGGTAAAACTCAGCTGTTATCAGGACCTCAAAATCGAACTGCAAAGGCTCTGGCATAAACCAGGACAGATGGTCCCAGTGGTCATCGGCACACTGGATGCCATGCCAAAAGATCTCAGCTGGCATTTGGAAACAATAAACATTGACAAAATCATGATCTGGCAACTGCAAAAGGCCACCTTACTCGGATCTGCGCACATCATTCGAAATCCAGCATATAGAGCTCGTTTGCTGTGACATACTATGTTTTTGGGTCAGTAAAATAATAATAATAATAATAATAATAATAATAATACACTTTATTTATATTCAATTTTATTTCCCCAGAGGGACTCAGAGCAGATTACAATATACACTTATGAGGCACACATTCAATGCCTTTTACACACAGTGAACAACAACACACAACACAGACAACTCTGGTCATGAGGAGGTGCTCTTGTTCCATTTTTCCATGCAGAGGAGCGTGTTGTCCATAGACATCTCTGAAAATGCTGCAGGCATGTCTGCATATCTACATGTGGCACCCTTTTTACCTTCCTGACAAGGCAGTACATACTGATCTACTCACAATTGCATGCTTTCGAACTGCTAGGCTGACAGTTGGGCACTCACCCCAACTCACGTCTTCAAACTGCCAAACGTTTGGTCAGCAGATTACATGCAGCTAGCAGTTTAACCCACTGTGCTACCGTGGCTGCATAAAATCTAAAATGTATATTGTGCCTAAATATGTTGCCAGCTGTGAAATGGACTGCAGTCACAGCATAGGGAAGAAGCTACTAAAATCATAACATTGGGATATTTGTATATTTGACTTTCCTGCCCTTCTTCGGTGTCTTGGCAATTCTCTTGACTAGTCATAAAATAGCAGATTCTAGGTAGCTATATAGAAATAGGCTTGTGTAAATATTTATGGTACAGCTATAAGAAAGAATAACTATGTGACTATTAGAAAATAAGAACAGTGCAATCCAGGGCATGTTGACTCAAAAGTCAAACCCACAGTGTTTCTTTAGAGTTTAGACTCTAAATCATTCATGGACCTTGTGTGACTTTTCAGTCTCTAGTAAATGATTTCAGAGTTCTTTTCATCACAAATTTCTGTAGACCTCTGTACTGATTATACACTATACACGCATGTTCTTCTATCTAATTTTATAGATAGTTTCTCCATGTATATTCATGTGTTGGCACTTAGATTTTCAGTATGGGCTCCTGAAGAAAGCCTTAGCATATCTACACACTGACATTTCTTATGTCTTTAGCTATGAAAGATTATAAGGGGTCGTGGTGGCACAGCAGGTAAAACCTGTAGAAAGTTCTAAGCTTTCTGACCAGAAGGTCAGCGGTTCAAATCGCCAGACAGGGTAGACTCCTATTGTTAGCCCCAGCTTCTGCCAACATAGCACTTTGAAAACATGCAAATGTGAGATCAATAGGTACCGCTTTGGCAGGAAGGTAATGGTGCTCCATGCAGTCATGCTGGCCACATGACCTTGGAGGTGTCTACAGACAATGCCGGCTCTTTAGCTTAAAAAATGGAGATTAGCACCACCTCACTGAGTCAGACTCGACTGGACTTAATGTCAAGGGGAAACCTTTACCTTTACTTTTATGAAACATCAACTTTCAACATCTTGAGTTGTGTATTCTTTTCTTATCTTCATGGTTTCTATTCTCTCTAGTTATATTTTTACAAGAAGAATATTCAACATATTTAGATCAAAGTAAATAAAACATCAGACTACTATCAATGCAAGAGTAGTTGTAGACCTCACAATCTCTGAAGATGCCTGCCATAGATGCAGGCAAAATTTCAGGAGAGAATGTTTCTAGAACATGGCCATATATCCTGAAAAACCTACAACAACCCAGTGATTCCAGCCATGAAAGCCATCGACAATGCAAGAATATCTTAGAAGTAGCATTGCCATCCACACAATGGCTAAATGGATTACTGAGAAATGCTTATGTATAAGAGTGTTCCAAAGCACTGAACAAAGGAAACAAGATCTAGTAAGGAAAATATTTAAAAAAAAAAAAAAGATGCAGTGATACAGTAAAGAAATAGGGGGAAAGGTCAAACAGGCTAAAACCTAAAAGAAAGATTTCCCAGGATGAAGTTAAGAAAGTCCAGATTATAGTATGTTTTGAACTATAGTAGTCTCTTGAAAGACTAGATCACAACCTGCATGAATTCCCAAATAAGAGCATGGGGAAAAGAGAGATGGGAAGAGAAAACACAGTGTCATACATATTTACTGTAGAACATGCTCCTGTCGGAAATCAATGAAGCTAGCAGTATATTTGGAGAATACTGAAAATGACAATACATTAATGTGATTACAAAGCAATACCAAGAGCCACTTAGATCTGACAGAAAAGTGGACTATGTGTCTTTTAAATTTAAAGATTCTGAAACCATTGTCAATTTAAGACGAGTTAAACCTATTTCACGTTGAGTCATATTCCACAAAGCCAGGAAACTGGAAACCAAGGTTAATGCCTCAACAGACATGCTCCATAATCAAGAATGATACTGAGCAAAGTTGTGAATTGTGCATGCTTATCATTCATACACTCCACCAACTTATACACTGCCTTGCTCTTTCAGCCTAAATCCCAATGCAGAGGATGGAGTGCTTGAGACCAACAAATCCAACCTGCCATTTCCTAGCTCTGTGTTGTCTAAAGAATAATCTAAGTTTTATTGTTCAAAGACATAGCAGTTTCATCTGGAATATCAGTATGGAAAGGGATAATGTAGCACCTTAGAGACTGAGAGAAAGAAGCAGATATCATTTTTTTTTGTAGGCTTAGGTCTATTTAGTCCGAACCATGAAGTGCCAAGAAACAGATCTCTATAGCTATGAATGAACAGGTAGTATGTGTGACTGCCAATAGAAATGCAACACCTGTGGCTATGGTAATGAGATGACAAGTTGTTGAAGGACAAAGGCAGGAAGAAAGATGTTACCTAAAGCCAAAGTGAGTAGATAACCATATGAATGTTGGAAGGACTTACTGGAATGTAGTGTGATGCCGGCTGGAAACCAGAAACGAGATATGGCAAACTGTCCAATGAGCTTTTTATGAAGCTGTAGTGTTAAGTAGTGTTACAATGTATGTAATGTGCCAGGAAACTATTGTCTCCCTTCAACCCAATGTATTTAAGTTCTGTTGTGTCTCCTCCTAATCTTCTTTTATAGTTCCCCCCCCCCCCCCAAGGATTGGTTTTTTCAGGTCCAAGATGGAATGTCCAGGAAAACGGAAGTGTTCTGCAACTGGTTTTTGTGCATTCTCATTCCAAATATTTTATACTATTGGGCACATGAGCCAACAATGTGATGTGGTGGCAAAAAAAGCCAATGGGATTTTGGCCTGCATCATTAGGAGTATAGTGTCTAGATCCAGAGAAATCATGCTGTCCATCTATTCTGCCTTGGTTAGACCACACCTGGAATACTGTGTCCAATTCTGGGCACCACAATTGAAGAGAGATATTGACAAGCTGGAATGTGTCCAGAGGAGGGCAACTAAAATGATCAAGGGTCTGGAGAACAAGCCCTATGAGGAGTGGCTTAACGAGCTGGGCGTGTTTAGCCTGAAGAAGAGAAGGCTGAAAGGAGACATGATAGCCATGTATAAATATGTGAGGGGAAGTCATAGGAATGAGGGAGCAAACTTGTTTTCTGCTGCCCTGGAGACTAGGACGCGGAACAATGGCTTCAAACTACAAGAAAGGAGATTCTATCTGAACATTAGGAAGAACTTCCTGACTGTGAGAGATGTTCAGCAGTGGAACTCTCTGCCCAAGAGGCTCCTTCTTTGGAAGCTTTTAAACAGAGGCTGGATGGCCATCTGTCGGGTGCTTTGAATGCGATTTTCCTGCTTCTTGGCAGAATGGCGTTGAACTGGATGATCCATGAGGCCTCTTCCAACTCTATGATTCTACATGGGGGTGGGCTAAGATGAGGCTTGATTTTAAAAAGCTAGCATCTCCCTGGTTAGTACTGAAAGCAACTTTTGTCCACCTCGTGACTACCAGACCCTGCTGTTGAACATCTTGGATTTATGACCCTCCAACTGTTCACTGACTTGTCTACTTAAACTTTCTTCTGATTTATGGCTTCTTGACCTTGGACTATTTATTGTTGTAGATTTTCTGTTTCAGCTTCTGAACACAGCTGAGACAGGAGCTGCATGTAACTACGGAAGGATTTCTGTCATTTCATGTCTTCGGTCTGTTCTGGAATAATTATTCACTCGATTGTGTACCATGAATTTGGCAGTGTATTTGGGGTAGAAACTGGATGCATGTAATTACATGTAGCAATCAATGAGTTTTCAATACAGTAGACACAAGTCTTATCATGCGAGAGAAGCAGGAAGCTGATCTATACCTGGTGGCTAATGCCGCCAGGTAACTGGCAGTCTGCCCTTGTCTTGTACCTATCACTGCTTTTATGGTAGCAATACGCAGCAGTTTCTTATGTCAAATTACAATAATAACATGAGAGTTCAAGTTTCTTTTTCTAGGTCTGAAAATGGAACATGATGAATGAGAGATAAACATTCATTCCTGATTATGTTGTGACATTAACAGAGCTCGGAAGGTTATCTTTTGACAATGAACTATTTATGTTATTCATTATTCTGATCACCCAGGAGTTTATTACTTGTTACTGTTAAGTGCATTCCAGAAAGTAATGTGCTACATTACTCTCTGTATTAATCATTATTAACACATTCCCTTGCTGTTCCTAATGTGTCACTTTGAAATATAAGGAAATGTTCTTTGGTTCTCTGCATCTCTAGTTATAATTTTGAGTGGGCTTTCCTGACTGGACTCCTCAATCTCCTAAATCACATAGGCATTATATGAAAGATCACATAACTGTCATATGCATTGTAAACAAATGCTTTGGTTGGATGGCCATTTGCTTAACTTTCTCCCATCACTTTTAAACGCTCTTTTTCACTTGCAGCTAACACCACCATTCCAAGAGTTTGGAGCAGCCAGCCTGGCAAGGTGTTCTGCTCATTCCTTATGATCTCTTTCTCACTTTCTTTTTCTGACAACATTAGTGCTGCCACCACTGATCTTTCAATTTGGACAGAGTAGAGGAAAGCAGAAAAGGCAGATTATTTTTTTGAAGTTTTTTTTTAATTACAACTAACCTGAGCTTCTAGTGCAGCTCTCTCCTTGCAGCTCTGTAGCCTTTGATTACCGTATATACTCTGGTATAAGCCAGCCCAAAATTTTACCACAGAAAACTGGGAAAACATATTGACTCAAGTATAAGCAGAGGGAGAGAAATGCAGCAGCTACTGGTAAATTTCAAAATAAAAATAGACACCAACAAAATTACATTAATTGAGGCATCCGTAAGTTAAATGTTTTTGAATATTTACATAAATCTGTAATTTAAGATAAGACAGTTCAACTTTGACTAAATCATTAATCTAACCTTCTTCAACATTAATGTGCTTATGTAGCCTTCCAATAATAATAGAGTAAAATAATAAATTGCCAGCTTTCTCCCTGGCTTCTTTTGCCAGCCTGCTTGTCCCCACTCTAGAAAAACAAAAACAAAAAAGCCTATTTTATATTTGGATGGTCCATAATGAGCTACAGTGGTAACAAGAATCTTGAGAAGGAAAGATATAGGACTGAAACCAATTCCTCTTCCACCACATGCCATTTTGTGGTTAGTTTTTATATGCTTTCAAGGTAATTATAGCAACCCTGTCCTTGGGGGGTAAGGGCAGAATTTATTCAAAGGTTTGCTACTGCTTTAGACTGAGAGTGTGATTTGCCTAACACGACTGGACTGATTTCCATAAATTAGTAGGCATTCAAACCATAGTGCTTCTCACAGTCTTAGTCCAGCACTCACACTATTCATCCATGCTGATTCTCTGTTGTATGGGTACCACAAAACTATACTAAGAAGAGGTGGGCAGACTCTCAACAGTTAAAGAAGAAAACAGTGCCAGATCACTTCATAATGAATGTGCAAGCACACTTCACTTCTCAGAATTTTTCTCCAACCCCAACCCTCATCAAGATCCATAAATGCTCAAGGAATCCACCCACACAGTACATCTGAACAATGTCTAGGAAGCTTGCCCCCTTATTCTTGCTTCCTCCTTCTTCCCATCTGTCATAGGGATTAGAAGAATTTGGGAGTACAGTGGGATATGCCAGATGTAGTTCTCTCAGCTGTTTTCTGCCCATGACACTTGCAGGTCATATGCTAACAACAAAGGAAACTATAATAAAAGGGTGCTTGTGTGGGCAGAATGAAGGATAGCTTTGGAAGTAGGCAGATATTTGATACTTTCTTGAGCCTTCAGGTTGGTTGAGCATTTTTTTCTAGACTTTCTCACAAGGCTGTGCTTCAGATTGCACGTTGTCTCTCACTGTTCTAATTCAGTCCACTAATTTCAATGGAAATGAAGTGTATATCTTCCATTACATTATTTGAAATTTGTATCACCATATATGAACGGGTTGTTTGCAGAAGTGCCCACTTTGCCCTTTAAAGTTCTAAATTGAAGATATATTCTCATTCTGTTTTCCTCCAGATTAAATGTTAAACCACTGTAAGTATGGATTTCATCATAGAATAAATGTTCTTCTTTTAATTAGATGGTGTCTTACATTGCATACAAATTGAACTTGAACCTCAATGAGTTTCCTATGTTAAGATGAAGAAAAATAATATAAACAAAGGATGAATACAGCCCTGGTTTTTCCATGGGACCTCTAGAGCTCTTGACCATTTCTCCTATCACAGAGGCCCATCAATGGTAGCTGATGTCCTAAAGGGCCGATGAGTCAGAAGGGGGACCACTAGAAGTGGCACAGGCTATACAAAAGGGATACTGCCCAATACCTTTCTAGAAACATCTTGTAATAACACTTCGGGATGACATATTGTGAAAATTAGGGGGACTGAGTCAGAGGATATTTGGATCCCCTTTGTAGATGAGATCAACCAATCTTTTAATTTCCTCCATCATCTAGCTACCATTTTTGAATGCCTCCTTTTCTAAACATAACATCTTCCTTTCAATAAGGATTTTTAATGTATTGTCCAAAGCCTGATAGCCACTGCATCCATTGCCTATTGGACAATTCCAAGTTGTCCAATATCTTTGGAGGTTTTGGATTATGGTAGAAGAAATGATGTCTGAATGCATTCAGAGCACATCAGAGAACAGCAGTTTCCAGACATAGGTAATGCTAAACAAAGTAGTAAATATCGGCTCCCATTTCAGTGAGGATATTATTTGGATTTTAGTCTGAACGTTAAAGGAGCTCTCCATGGTGCTATGCCATATTTTGGGGATAAGTTTCAAGATCTTGGAAAGCTCCTTTAAAATTCACATTACAATCCAGCATGGATTCACTGCAAAAGAGGTACTTTTTATTTTGAAAAAGGTAGTGCGAAGAAGAGCGAAAGCACTAGCCAGGTTTTGTAGCAGTTCCACTACATCTGCAAATGGTTTTGCCAGGATTAAGTCACATACAGCAAGTATGAAGGTCACTGAACACTCCTTGAATTGTCTCCCTCTTACAATAGCTTCTGAGTTAAATAACTTTGTGCTTATCCACTGTAAAACAAGAACAATAATTCACTAGGTACTCAACTCCTTCCCCACCTCATTGGTATGGTTTCTTGATCCTGAACCTTTCCTCCTCAACTCCCACACCAAAAACCTGTAATAGAAAGCAGTAAAACAACAGTATTCTGCTTTCTGAGTCCAGACAACTTTTTACATTCTTGTTGGGACTATTTGAATGCATAGGAAAGCAGCAAGGGAAAGAAGTCCAAAATATTTTTCTGCTTGAGACAGAGGAGTCGCAAAAAGTGGCTTTCCCACCCCACTTGTCCAGTTAAAGTTTCGCAGTATTCACATTATTTGGGCACCTGCAAGAGAAAATCCCAGAAATGAGTTCCTGTTGCCTGCCCAATAAAGAATTGGAATAACATTTGCTCTCTTGACACACAAAATCAAAGGTCTCATTCTGCATAACAGCACCGCTTCCCTGCACTTGAATTCAGTTTCAATCTAAGTTATTTGTAGATCAAAACCTTGCTGTTATGGTCAAGATCTTGAGCAAAGTAATGAATCAATAGGTCTCAAAACATAATCATAAGGTTGGAAGACATCCCAAGGGTCATCCAATCCAACCCCCTGCCATACAGAAACACACACTTCTGACAAATGGCCATCCAGTCTGTGTTTGAAAACCTAAAACCTTAAAAAAAAAAACCCTGCATATTCCATTTCTGAACAGCTCTTACCATCAGGAAGTTTTCTTAATATTTAGGTTTCCTGCCATTTGAATTCATAATTCAGTGTCCTGGTCTTTAGAGCAACGGAAACAAGCTTGCCCCTCCTCAGTATGATATTCTTTCAAATGTCCCTGGTGACACAATGGGTTAAATCCTTTTGCTGGCAGGACTGCTGACTGGCAGGTTGGCGGTTCGAATCTGGGGAGTGAAGTGAGCTCCAGTCTCAGCTCTAGCTTCCCATGTGGCACATGAGAGAAGCCTCCCACAGGATGGTAAAACAGCAAACATCCAGATGTCCCCAGTGCAACATCCTTGCAGACGATCAATTCTCTCACACTAGGTGCGGTTTGCAGTTTCTCGTCCCTCCTGACATGAAAAGAAAACCCTCAGCCTTCTTTTCTCTATGCTATCCAGCTCCGTAGGCCACCCCCCACTGGACTTGATCTCTAGATCTTTTACTCAAAGTTCATTTGAGAATTTATAATACAGTTCAGGCATCAATGACACGGGACAGGTGAAGTGATCTAGGGAATGTGAATACAATAAATATGAGAGTTCTAGGTCTAAATGATACCATGCACTCATCCCACTAGAGAATGAATCCACTTAAAAATCTGGTTTCTGCCTCCTGCAGAATTCTGAGGTTTGTAGTTTAGGGAGGAGTTTCTAACAGCATTAGTAAACTACAAACCCCAAAATTCTGCAGGAAGCAGAAACCAGATTTAAAGTGGATTCATTCTCAAGTGGGATGAAGTAGCCGTCTCATTCTCTCTGCAATGCTAGAAATTTGGGGCATGTGGGATACTTTCACAGCCAGGTCAGAATTCTTATACCTGCACAGTTTCCCCCTTGTAGACACACCTCAGCAAGCCAGGCAGGACAACAGCAGAAGCAGAAAAGAGGAACACCATGGCTGCCTTTTGAATTTGTAAGAGTTTGAAATATTTATTGGTGGAAGGATGAAGGTTGACATGAGGAGGACAGGGAAAGCTCTACACATCAAGCTTCTGATGTGTCCAAGTGTTATCGAGCTCTTTTGTGGGGCTCTCCCAGCGAGGGAGATCCCTGAAGACCGCTAAAGGGGTCTTTGACCTCGGTGAGCGACCAGTGAAAGCCAATCCAAAGCGCAAAAATATTAAAAATTAATCTTCACCAGAGGCTGAAGAGGTATCCAGTGACCGAAGCGTTTATTTCTGCAATTCAGCTGAAAAGGATGCGATTGCAGTGATAGTTCACATACAAGCATACAGCACAAAGATTTTCCAGCCTTTTTATACAGTCAGAACAAAGGAAAATCAGTTTGAAAATCCCGCCCGCCCTCCGTCAGCCGGCTTCGCCCTGATTGGCTGGCCCTGGAACAGCTGGGAGGAGGCTTGGCTGCATGTCCCGCCTCTCGACCAACCAGCGGGCGCTGCTGCCTCCAGGGGGCCAATCGGAGCCTTCCTAGCGCCTCCGGAGATGGTCCAATCAGAGGCCAGGAGGCGGGACGAAGTTTGACAGCGCAGGGGGAGCGGAGTGCCCAGGGGGCACTCGCCAGCTGTTTCCGCGCCTTTGTTCTTATCGGCAGGATGGCAGACAGGAGAAACAAAGAGTTTCCTGGTCTGGTGATTGGATTTGAGAGAAAATATGAAAAGGGGCTGTTGATGGCATTTGGACCTCAAAACTCTGTAAACAGGGGGCCCCGTAGACAAAGGAGATCAACAAACACCAAAAATTGAGTTAATCAATCTTTCTACCGGAGTTTCTGTTGACCCATCTCTTGTCTCATTGTCTGCTCTGAAAATGAGCCTCGAGACAGGATCAAGCACGGACCCATGCAGATGCAAATATGGACTGGTTTCTTTGAGGACAAAGGATTTCCTCTTTACAGTAACCTTAGGTCACATTCCTTTCTTTGGGGCGAAGTTCAGAGGGAAAAGGTGGGAAGAGGGATCAGGGTACATTTCATACAATATTCCATTACAAAGATTTCATATATCTTACATTTCATGAGGCAATCCCACCCCCATCCCAAGCAAAGCTTATTACAATATTGGATCTTTATTATAACGCAAACTGGAGATCTCATAGTCCTTTGGCAAAGGTGCATGGAAACGGAGGCTGCTTGCATTTCAAGGCAAGCACCAGAAGGAAGTTCGCGGCCAAAAACAGTTCAGAGAGTCAATAAAGGAAGCCAGAAGTCCAGTGGTGGGCGCTGGGTTGGGTAGTAGCAGAGTCCATAGTCCAGTGCATAAGTCAGAGAGTTCACAAAGAGGAGACAGGAACCCAGTTATGTGCGCTGGGTCAGGAAGCAGCAGAATCCATTGTCCGGACCTTGGCGAACTACAAATACTTGGGGGGGGGGGGAAGATGCTCCGCACCACAAGTGTTTGAATGTTCACACATGAGCATGTCAACTGATGATGATCTCACACATTTTAAATGGTTTTCTTAAGTTCAAGTAGAGATGCAAAAATCCTTCTATTTCAATATTATTGAATTTTCTAATTCCTACTGTCATTTTATTTCCATACTTTCTTCTTATCAAGTTTCAAAGCTCATGGGGAGAGGGATCACAAGGAAATTCACGTGGGCAGTCTTTTTACATATTTCCCCTAAAGTGTACATTAATTTCTGCTTTTTTAAAACTTGGTTTACACATTCTCCCCTTTAAGCCTCTTTTTCAATTGTTTACATTTTAGGTATTCACACTTTAAAGTGCCTGTTACTATGTGTGTTCCTTTTAAAATCTATGAAAGATCCCACAAGCTTCACAGAAGTGTTGGTTCTTATGGCAAGCTGCATTTTATTCTTACAGCCTATCCCAAGAGGTATAGAGGCTGGTTTTGCTGAGATGGTTTCCCATTCCTAATTCCAAGCCAAAGCATGGGAAAATAAGGCATCAAAACAAAATTGCTCAACAAAATCTAATGAAGACACTGAAGTAGCCATCACAGCAGCAACAGAAAAATATATCAGCTCCCTAGTCCAGTGGGAAAAGCGGAAGCTGTGCCTTTTAAACAAAACACAGGTTAAAAGTGTTTGTGTAATTGAATCGCAATACTCACTTTAATGTGCCCTATATACTCATGTCTAAGTCTAGAAATTTTAGTAAAAAGAAGACATATCTTTGCTCACTGGCTTACGAGGAGGAGAAATAGTAGTTGGTAATACTACCATTGTATATCTGATTTAATAGTTGCCATCCGTATCCATACCCTGCTCACCCCACCAGCTCAGCAGCGATCTTGAGCAATGATTGATCAACTTGCCTCAAGGAAATGGGAAATTATTGTTTCCATTAGATCTTTGATGCTTTGTCTTATGTCTGTTATAACAGGCTGTGTTTTTATTTAATTTTAGTTGTTAAGTTATAATTCGTGATTATATGTTAGGTTGTTTAAATTTTGTTAGTATGGATGTATTGTTGTTGTATTCAGGCATTGAATGTTTGCCTTTTATTTTTGGAATCTGCCCTGAGTCCCTTCAGAGAGGTAGAGCGGAATGTAAATAAAGTTTTATTTAATTGTCACAAAAATACTGGATTTACTTATTTACAGGTCAACGTAAGTACAGCATCTTAACTCATTATCAAAGGAGAACTACACACTTCTCTGAGTAGAGTGGCAAAAGTCTATACTGGGAGAACATAAACAACACAACAGCCCACTCTACTGTCTCCTCTGTGATGCCACTTCTCATCGTTTTGACTGCCTGAGCATGGAAATGGCAGTGTCCCAGGACAGCTGATCCCCGAGGCAGCATTGGTGCTTTCCCCTCTTTGCAATTTATCTACAGGTCACAACAAAACCCATCATTTTGGCCCAAAAACCAGGCCTTGACTTATACATCAATATATATCAAGAGTTTGCTTTTTAGATTGAAGTCTATGTTTTCTAATGGTCCCAATTGGGCAGGGAGAGTCCTGTTCAATCCTCTGTCCTCCCAGGTTCTCAGCTGCTTTTGAGTATAATAATAATAATAATAATAATAATAATAATAATAGCAACAACAACAGTAATGGCAATAATAACAATAAAAACAATAATAATAAATTTATTACCCACCTCTCCCTGCGGCTCAAGATGGGATGGGGTACACCATCATTAAAGTAAGAGATAAAACACTATTAAAACACATACAACAACATACACAGAGTTAAAATCTACTGATGAAAAGCAGAGTAAAATGTGTCAAGGATCACAAAAGCGTCTAGCTGTGTCCTTTCAGCCAGACACTGGTCCAGCTTCTCTGGAGGATTCTAGTAGACCTCGGTGGATAATATAATACTTCATTTCTGGCTATAACAAGACAGTTATGATATCTCTCCCATTCTCCACCAGCCACTAAAAGACCATATTGGAGGGGGGGGGCACCTTCAGGGGCTGTATAATAGTTTGAGGGGGGTACATGGTTCATTGTAGCATAATTCTATATGAGTTTAAAAATGAGACAATTGGACAGTTATCATTTTGGAAATGGATTAAGAAAGAGGAAATATGAGTGAAAGCAGAGAAGGAACCATAGGAAGAAAGTCTGAGCATGAAGATCCTCCCTGAATACGGATTATACGTAAGGTTACATATGTGAAAACTACCTTGCATAAGAGGACCTCTGAAATACAGTGATGTTGACATTCAGGTTCAGTTGAGGTTTGAACTAAAAATTAGAATCACACAGCCCTCCAAATATTGTTGGAATGCATCTCCCAGCATTCCTGCCATTGCTCATAGGGCTGCTGGGTGGCTCAGTCCAGAAATACCCAGACAGCCATGTGATTCCCACCATGAGTCCATCTACCACAGTAATTCTGTTGATGGGTTTCTTTTAGAAATGAACAGCCAGTAGAAGAAAGGATGTAACACTCAGAACAATGGTTATACTTTGAAACAGGCATGGGCAAACTTGGGCCCTCCAGATGTTTTGGTAGGCTAGTAGGAATTGTGGGAGTTTGCCCAAGACATCCGGAAGGCCCAAGTTTGCCCATGCCTGTTTTAAAGCCTGTGTTGTATTAAAACAAATAGGCATTTAATTGTGTTAATCCAATATCCCTGCTTTGTGCTAACACAAGACACTTTATGATATGTAAAGGAAAATGTTAAGGGCCAGAAGATGCCAAGAGAATAATATGACAGTTTTATGCCTAAGATGAAGAAGATACTCAGGATTGTGCTCAGCCCTTTAATTCCAACCAGGGACACTGGGATTTGGATTCTTGTTCACATTTAATAGGTTTCTGAAGGGCGGCCTCAGGAAACCAGTTGTAAAAATTGAAAGACTTTGATTACACTACAGTCAATATTTTAAGTTTAAAAGACAGAGTTGAGAGACCAGACCCATGCTTTCTGCAGATAAATACTAATTTTAAATGTCACCATGAATATTTTTAATGTCTTTGTGATACTCAGTTGAAAGCAACACATGATTCTTATATTTCTCCTCCTTCCCATGCATTTGCCCCTTTTTCTCATTTTTGGGTTGCAAAAATACCATCCTACAAAAAAATTAATTTGATTGAGCTTTATTTTGGATCACTCACAAGGAACTAGGTACACAGATATAATTGAAACTCCTTGGGTAGGAATCCAGATTTTTAAAAAAAATAAAATAAAATAAAATAGGTGTAATGTAAATAACTATCAGTCATAATAATTCTATGATCTGTGTCAAAATGAGTTAAAACCTTGTGCTGGCAGAACTGCTGATCGAAAGGTTGGCAGTTCAAATCCGGGGAGCGGGGTGAGTCCCATCTGTCAGCTCCAGCTTCTCATGCCAGAAGCAACTTGCAGTTTCTCATGTCGCTCCTGACACGAAAAAAATTATATGTACTGGCTTGTTGCATCTTAAATTTTATGTATTTGGATTCTGCTTTTCCCACAAAGCTAGGGTTTGGGGTGGTTCAACAAAGCCCAATAGTTTATCACACAAGGCAAACAAATCACAATTAGAGCAGTACAACAGTGTCTTTGCCTTGGACTTAGCACATGACATTGCTCTTTTCATGCTGCTCCCCCAGTGGGAAACAGCTTGGAAAGGATTTATTTTACAAACACAAATAATCTGTTAATAGCAGTATTCTCTTTCTGCCTCTTCTTTTGCCTGCCTTATGTGAAAAGCTTCTCGAAAAGAGGCATTCTTCTCGAACACATTCCCTTCCAAAATACTGGATGGACTACAGTTCTCATTTTGTCAGCCAGCTGTCATGGCCAGTTGAAGCAGCCATTAAACTAAGCAACTGGCTACTCAACATCATATATGGTTCACACCAGCCTAGTAGGTTGTAACTCTGAACAGAACCATTGCCCTCAATTGAATCACAGATGATGGACCCAACATCCAAAACAGGTTGGAAAAGGGATCAACAGGTTGGTTGCATCTGCATATCTTAAATTGTTGTCCAATGTTCACGCCTCTTTCCTCCAAGCCCAATCCTGCTTTGAGTATTATTATGTAATATCACAGGATACAAACAAGTAACAAAACCATAACTATAAGGCTAAAATCTTTTTATTCAGGCAGGCTTTTAAAGTGGAAGGTTTTTAAGGTCAAGTCGGGGGGGGGGGAGGGAGGGCATGGTTGTAGCTTCAAATATGTTTTTAAGCAGTTTTGTGGATTTAAGTTTTTAATATCATTGATGTTTAATTCTGTTTTAGTGTTTATATATTTGTGGATTTTAAATAGTATTGAAATGCTTTTAATGTAAACTGCTTTGAGTATGCTTTCTGGAGAGAAAAGTGGGGTATAAATTATTATTATTATTATTATTATTATTGACAAGAAGCAATTGGAAAAGCTGACATGATGTGTGGATTTCAAGATCGAACTGCAGAGACTCTGGCACAAGCCAGTAAAGGTGGTCCCAGTGGCGATCAGCACACGGGGCGCAGTGCCTAAAGACCTTCGTCTGCACTTAAAAACAATTGGCGCCAACAAAATTACAATCTGTCAGCTGCAAAATTGGAGCTGCATGCATTATTTGCCAATACATCACATCGTTCTAGACACTTGGGAAGTGTCCGACATGTGATCCAATACAATAGCCAGCATAGTTATCTTGTTTGCTGTGTACTAATATTGTTGAGAATCTAACAATAATAATAACAACAACTTCAATATAGAATTACAGCCATTATACTTTTCTTTTCAATAGTAAGCTTGCAATTGCAATCTCTCTCCCCCCTCGCCCTGCCATTTCTGTCTCATGTTGTAATTGTATTTGGCCATTCTGTACTTAGTGAGAAACACCTCCCACGGGCCAGAGAACCTTGTTGTGTGTGGGTCTGGCAAGGTGACACATGCGTGCCCTTAAAAAAGGCTCAATAATTATGTCACGGCTCTTGACACAGCTGGCTACAGTAATTATATCATCCTTCTTGGGGAAAAGGGAGTATGGAGTACTTGATGTCAACAGGTGAGACAAGGAGAGGAGCTTATGTCTTTCATTGAAGCCCTTGTCTGCCACAGTCCCATGGGCGGCTCTGCAAATAAATGAAAATTGAAATGGAAATCTTATGTTCTCTTTCCCCTCACTACACTGGCTGCATACAAACACATTTCCATACTGGTAAAAAGACAGCATTCTTGATTACTAGTCTAAAATGCGGTGGCAATTTTGAATGTTTAAAATGTGCTTTGGGTTTGCACACCTGTTGGGATTGGGGAGAGGAAGAGCGAAGGTGTATAATTGCTAGCTGTTCAAGACAAAACCATCATGCTGCTATAATAATTTGGAAATGGTTTGGTCCCTTTCTGGCAGATTGCAGAGAGGAGAACACCAAATCTCCTCCTGAGCACACATGAAAAGCCACGTTATTCTCTTTAGCAACAAGTGCAGGCTTGGCTCCCACCCCCAAAAGCGATTTAGCTCTTCTCCAAGGTACTTTTTCCATACTCTGCCCAAAAACAACTTAAAATGAAGCTATAGATTATACACATCTTCTCCTGATCCCATTTGTCAGCAATCGGTTTAGCCACTTCATTAAGAAGACCTGTCTCATTATATTAAGGGCGACACCAGGGAAGAGAAAACCACATTTTTTAAAGTCACAACAAAGGGCTTCCTCTTGAATTACCCTGATCATCTTTTACAGATCATGTGCTCCACCTACTGGTACTACTTAGGAGTGCAAATCTATTATGCTTGTGCTCTTAACTTTCCATTACAAACTCATCTAATATGGGTCCTTGAAGATAAGTTGTCAATAAAGTGCCTTATTGCTTTCCATCAACCTGTTTCTCAAGGCCCGTTAAAATAAAATGTGACCAGGTACTTGGAAGATATAGAGAGATATCATAAGAGTTAGCTAGGTTTTCCTAGCACCAGATCAACAATGAAAAAGGAATAAAAATATTATATTATTTATTTATTTACTGTATTTGTATACCGCCTTTCTCAACTCACAGGTGACTCAAGGTGGTTTACAGGACAAAATTCAATACCCACAATACCATAAATTCAACTAAAAACATTAACATATAATAAAAAAAACCATAACAAAATCATTAAAACATAATAAAAACCATAACAAAATCAATAAAACGTAATAAAACCATAACAAAATCAATAAAATATAATAAAAACATAACAAAATCAATTAACATATAATAAAAACCATTAAAAAATCAAACATTTTATAGATTTAATATATATATATATATATATATATATATACTACATTGAATGATTATGTATTGATTGCTGGTGTTAATGATTACATTCATTTTAGTGACATTTTTCATTGTTTTATTTTTCCATCTGCTTTAATTCTTATTGTTAATTGTAGCGAGAGTGTTCTTAAAACTTAAAGAATGGGAAAGGAATGTAATATACCCAGACGAACAGAAAAAGATGAATTCTTCCAGTGGAATCATCCTAGAACAGTAACCACACCATATAGAGAAGTGGTTCTCAATCCGTGGGTCCCCAGGTATTTTGGCCTACAACTCCCAGAAATCCCAGCCAGTTTACCAGATGTTAGGATTTCTGGGAGTTGAAGGCCAAAACATCTGGGGACCCACGGGTTGAGAACCACTGATATAGAGCTTTAGATAAAACACAACACAACACTGAGCCAAAAGTGAGAATTTGGAAAATAAAACATTTTAAAAGAATTCAGACAACCAAAGGACATCCTAGAAGAATAGGAGATATAAACCTCAATTTAACCTTATTCTCTTGAGAACCAAAAAATGCAATTTGGTTTGGAGTCAAGATCAAGGGCATTCACATGGAAAAATTGGGGCAAAATGCAGTGCTGGCCATAAAAGTACAACAGGGTGTGTTTATCCTTATGCTTATTCCTCTCACTTCCTTTGTCCTTTCACAATGAAGAACATAGCTATTGAAATGTGTTTTCCCTAAATTACATGATTTGGCTTGGCAAAAGCTGGAGTAATAACCATCCTTTTCTCTTCCCCAGTTCCAGTCACAACTTTAAAAACAAGCTTTTTTCTTTTTCTCTCTGACTTGTACAGAGTAAGGATTTTATTTTCAAAGTTCTATACTGGACCCCTTCAAGCCCTAGTATTGTAAGAAGTGTTGGGATACTGATTATGACCTGGGAGAGTAGCAAAGTTTTTGAAGTGTTCCTTTAGTTTATTGGGTAATGGATTATCACTGGGCATGTACATATCTTGTTTCCATTCGATGCTCTCAGCAGACAAAGATTCAAGTAGACTACTTTTAAAATAACATGTTTTACTCACAACTTCATGGATTTAAATATATGGGCACATTTCTTGTCAGATTAAACATTAAAATGTTTCAGTTTGTATCTTTAATTATAGTCTATCAATCTCTTCAAAACTATATTGCTCCAAAGGGACTCATGTCTCAACAGTTTTGAACTTTCTACACTGGTTTCTGTACTCAAAGTCACTCAAGTCTCAACCATTTTCTAACTTCCTACACTGTCTTCTGTGCTCAGACTGACTCAAGCCTCAACTGTCATTCCTCAGCCGTCATCCTTTTAAACTGCATTCCAAACAGTCACTGAACCAGTCACATGGTCTGCAGCCCCTCCCACTGCCTCAAGTACATAGAGCTAAGAAAACTGCAAACCAAAGAAGACATACACTTCCGGCAATAAACGACACATTATAAACAAACAAACAAAACATTAAATAGAGGAAGCTTGAGAAGGTTGCTATCTCCAATAAGAAGGAGTTCATAGTTATTTCTACCAGCATTTCTTTATTGTAAATAAAAGGAATTATGTTGACCAAAGGATCCATCAGGACTCAGGACTGCTTTCAATCCAACCTACTTACACCATTGGATGAGATAAAGTTTATTTTAAGCATCAGTATTTTATAGAAATTCAGATTTATGCCGAAAACAACAAAATGAACATAAACAAAATTATTTTTCTGTCTAACGTATACATGGCACTCCTTATCAGAAGTCTATGTGATCAGCACAGCATGTATCAAAAAATTTGTTGACTGGGAAGTTTCCAGGATCTGGCATTATATGTAACGACAACTTCTATTTGTTGGCACATAATATTGCAGTTACAACATTTATAGCATTTCAGAAATGACAGAGCTCAGCAAATAATTCAGGTCTCGGGGAGCTATTGTCAATGTGGAGTTGATCGGGTTCAAATCAAAATCAGCATACAGTTAAATCTCTTATTTTTCACCAACAAATGATAGAAATTTGTCCAAGACAATGCATCAGCACTAATACTGCAAGACTAGTGGGCAGAGGTAACATGTGAGTTGTGGTGTGAATGAGTAATGTTCTCCCACACCAGTGAGCAAAGATCATTCTTTTAAATAAGGCGGACATAATAAGGTAATATTGCTGACAGCATAGCAAGCACAATTTATGGTACAGGGAGGTTATAGAAGAATTGCAAATCAGATAGTGAATTCCACAAGTCCAGGAAACATCAAGTTTACACAGACCCATGGAGGCAGAAAAGGTATAAAGTTTTTTTAAAGATTTTTATTTGGAAACAGATTCAAAATGTTGACAAAATCTGGCTGCTAGACCTCAGTCCACGCTGTCAAGAATAATACCTGTTAATTAGTTTTTCCTATTATTAGTTTTATTATTATGTGCTATTTGAGTATAGCACTTGTAAGATATTTACTGAAGGCTCTCACTCACTCATAGAATTTGAGACTGGAATATAAGGGGTTGGAGATAGTCCTCCCATTAACACAAAGGTCACAACAAGCAACAATTAACTTCTGCAAATCATTCCTGCCTTGTTTTCATTGAGGTCATAAAGCCAGGCTAAGCTTTCTCAGCTATTGAGCAACCAAAGTTCCTGACCTGCAAATCTATTGCTAGAGCAAATGCAGAGCTAACTAGCCCACAAGGGTAATGATGGCAAAGCTAGACTTGTCCACAATGTAGTGTGCCAGGCTGCCTGCCTGAGTAAATACCTCCTTTCAGAGGATCCAATGTCTAAGCATCACAGCACTACCACACTTTTATGCCAGCCTTTTTCTGATTTACTTGGCACATGCTTCTGTGATGGGCATTTCCTGCTGAACTCAACCACCTGTTCATTCATCCCTAGTGTACAAAACTGCATAGCAAACATAGTCCATTCTTTCTGAAAAGCAACTGTTTTTATCAATGACTGTGTTCTTGTTTCCTTGCTGACAAACCTAAGACACTTTGTGAGCTCACAAAATATCTTTGTGCTCATTGTCTCACTGCAGAAGAAACATCTTCAAATTAGATGCTTATATGGCTTCACGTTTTCCATGATATTTGGATGTTTTGGACAATTGATGTTTTCAGCTCAGTGTCACCCCTTTGAAGTTGAAAGGACACATCTTTTCCATGCCTTGAATACACACTTCACCCCTTTGTTCCATGAAGTATATGGTAAATAATTATTTCTGTGAAGAGCTGTTTCTAGTTAGGGTTTGTTTTTCACATTGCATTTTAAAAATGGGAATGCTTTGTCCTGGTTGACCAGGCACTGTGTGTTAGTTTGCATGACTGGATAGCACTGTCCTGACATGCAGTGACACTGTGGATCAAACCTGAATTGACCAAAATAATGTAATGGTGAAAGTCATTAACATACTCTGATGATAAAATCAGACTTTTGTAATTTCTGTCCATGCTGCGGACATAGTGCAAAAGCAGCACTGGATAAAGTTGGCAATGCCTTTAGCAATATACTTGGATCCAAAGTATCATACTTCCCAATATGGATCCTTCCTGATCACAGATGGGGCAGTCATAGAATCATAAACTAATAGAGTTGGAAGAGATCACAAGGTGAATAGATGATTCCAATACTGTACTATTAAGATAAGGGTATAAAGTCTTCAAGGTAAGCGTAAGCCTTTTAATCCTATCTTTAAATCAACCTCTGTACATGGGATTCATTGACCTTGTAAAGGCCTTTGACACAGTAAATCGTAATGCTCTTTGGACCATCTTCCTGAAAATCGGATGCCCTGATAAATTTGTGAACATCCTGTGGCTCCTCCATGATGACATGATGGCAACAATCCTGGACAGCAATGACTCCTAAAGTGCCCCATTGAAGATGGGATCAGGTGTCAAACAGGGATATGTTATTGTCTTATTTTTCATCTTCATAGTTATGATTCCACACCTTGTTGAAGAGAAGCTTCCCACTGGTGTGGAAATCACATATTGGACAGATGGCAAATTCTTTAACCTCAACAGGCTGAAGCCAAAAATAAGCTCACAACAACTCCAATATGATGATGATAACATAGTCTGTGTTCATTCAGAGGACAAGCCACCGTAAACCTACAAGCCACTATAAACACCTTTGCAAAAGCATATGAAAAGCTTGGCCTCTCACTGAACATCAAGAAAACCAAAGTGCTCTTCCAGCAGGCACCAACCAATCCCTCTGAAAGGCCAGAAATAAAGCTTAATGGTGTAATGCTAGAAAATATTGACCATTTCCGCTATCAAGGCAGCCAGCCACCTGCCCATAAAAGTCAACATCGACACTGAAATAAAACACCATCTAAGTTCAGTGAGTGCATTTTTTTAATGAAGCAGAGTGTTAAACAATTGAGACATTCATAGAGATACCAAGATGCTTGTTTATAAAGCTATTGTCCTTTTAGCTCTGTTGCATGCCTTCAAAACATGGACCATCTGCAAATGTCACTCTTGACTTCTGGGATGATTCTATTAGCGTCACATTTGAAAAATTCTGCAAATCTCTTGGGAAGACAGGTGGACAAGTGTAATCACTTTGGAAAAAGCAAAGACCACCAACACTGAAGTCATGATTTTCCACCATTAACCTCGCTGGACTGGCCACTTTGTCCAAATGCCTGATCATCATCTCCCAAAGCAGTTACTTTACTCTCAGCTCAAGAACAGAAAATGGAGTGTCAATGGACAACAAAAAAGATTTAAAGATGCACTTAAAATGTGGAATAAACACTGAAAACTGGGAAGCTGTAGCCCTCAAGCATAATCACTGGAGGTCAGCTATTGTGAACAGTGCTGTGGATTTTGAGGAGGCATGAATGGAGGGCAAAATGGAAGGGCCAAGAGGAAGATTCACCAAGCCAACATTTGTCAGAACCACCTTCCACATGGAAATGTATGTTATCACTGCAAAATACCATGTGGATCCAGACTAGGTCTCTACAGTCACTTACAGACCCACTGCCAAGAAGACAATCATACTGAGCTGCAAGTGATAACCTATGATGATGATGATCCTTTTCTCATCTATTTAAGAAAATCTGTTACAGATTAAAGCTCATATAGTTAACTGTACAAATGCCTGTTTCCTCATACACATTTTATTTTCCTTCAGTATAAAACATATTTAATACTTGTTTTTAGCATTGTTTCTTGACCTGTAGTACTTGGCCCTCCACAAGCATGTATTTGGCTGCTCTGTAAGACATTGTTTATGAACACCTGCAAAGTGTGCTTGATCTCATGTTTCCCATCTGCAAAGGGTCCTTCCTGGACAGGATGAAGTGATCATCACTTGCTTCCCTCTCACTTTTGAATGGATGGGGAAGAGATTATTTTTCCATCATCTTATCATTCCCACCAGCTCCCCTACATCATATTTCAACCATAAAAAGACATGGATGTTTTGGTCCTAAAGCATTATATAACAAGGAACGAAAAATTACCACATTGGCAAATTGCAATAAATATTCGTATGTTGGGGTAACTCTGTAAAATCTGTGCATGGCAGGTGATTAAAGTAGAGGCATTATGAAATGCTATGAAATGCCTACTTGGTAGGACTTGTTTTGTGGGAATCTGGCACAAAAAAACTGAATCTGGGGGTTTTAAAATGTGCTGTCCAGTAGGGTAAGAGTTAAAGAAGAGCATATGAAAAAAAAAACCCAAAAAGAGAATCATCTTGTAAATGATTTGCTATATTAGTCCTTTTCACGCTTTCATTTTCTACTTGCAATTAATTCATTAGCTGTAAAAGAACAGCAGTGTAACATGTTAAAACCCATATTGTAAAAACCCACAGTAAAAGCGAAGATGCCAAACTATTTTTAGCATTTTAATGGCTGCAGATAAATGTTGTTCAAAGGTCTTGCATGCCCATTAGAAAGGCATCTGCATTGACAGCTTGAATGATAATTTGCACAATTAAAAAAAAACCACGGTTCATCAAGATGCAGAAATTTGTGGCTCCAACTGAATATTTTTTTAAAAATTAAGCAATAATAATGGATCAGATAAACATTTTTACAAGGTGCTCTACAGGTGCAAATAATAAATGAGCTCCGATGTGACTGCAAAATGAATGGGAAAACAGCTGCCTTTCAGGGCTTGATCTTGGATGAGCATTTCGACTTGCTGTGAGTCACAGAGACCAGGTCAGATGAGGCAGTGTGGAGTAATCTCTCTTCAACTTTGTCTACCAAATTTCTCTGCTTAACAACAGGAAACACCTGAAGGCAGGGAGGTGGATGTCAGAATAGTTATAGTTATTTCATATGTATGTTTTTCAATGTGTTTGCATTAATATTATAATATATTAGTATTGCTTTTCAAAGATGGATTCAGTCATGTTCATTTATTGTTCAGCTCACATATGTTATTGTTACAAAGTTACAGGCCAGACAGTGAAACTGTGATAACACAAAATTCCTTTGCCCTGAGAAAAACTAGGGAGTATACCAGTCAGAAACATAGATAACACAGAAGGGCGGATCTTTCGTTTGCTGTGTCTTCTTCTTGCTATGCTTTGTTCGTCGCCATCTTTTAGTTCCATCATGTAGTCTTTTGTGTAAGGACGCTTTGAGTAAAAGCTACCTTGAAAGAAGAATGCTGCCTGAGTTTGTTTATTTTGAAACCTCACGCTTGCTGTGCCGAGACTGGAGAATCTAACCCTGACAGTGGAGTCTATTGAAATTCCATTTCCCTGAGCAGGTTCTTGATCCCAGATTTTTTGTATATTTATCTGAACCTGGTTGACCAAGACTCATTTGGGTTTCTGGTATTCCGGTATGCTGACCATCCTGCTAACCACCCTTACTCAACCTACAGGGCATACTCTGAACCTTACTTACTCAGGTGGGCCAATGTAACTGAGATGTTATGAGCTGTCTATAGTTGTCATAGACAGGTCACAATCTGGTGGGATTTCGTCTTACTGTGACTCAAAATCCCTGCAAAAGTGGGTGACTCTATTAAAATGGTCACCCCAGTAGAACTATAGGTCCAGATGGGTTCCTTGTGGCTCTTGAAGAGTTTCCTGCTGCCTTGACAGATGATGTTGGTGAATTCCTGGCTGATTTCTGGAATGGAAAAATGTCCATCATGGTGAACATGTTTGTTGAATTGAGTGCCCCCCTGTGGTTTTCCATGGACTTGGTGCCAATGAAACATGTCAGAAGGTGATTGGCTGAAATCCAGAGAGGATCCAATCAAACAAAGGCCAAAGATTCTTTGAGGCCCTAATCTAGGACCATACAGATAGCAATGCAAATTTATTCCGTACCTTCATTCTAGCAGCTGATCAATGGAGCTGTTTTGTCTGAAGTCTTTTACTCACTGAACCCAGAAAGGAAGATCAAAGTACCTGGCACTTTGCAGATAAAATTGCATGGAGCCACTCTGATTTGGATAACATTGATACAGATCCAGCATATGTGACTTTGACCCTACTTGTCCAGTGACAATGAATACTTTTCAATTTGTGCAGCTTGAGTTGTGGGCAGAATTCCTGAACAGATGAGATTCACGACATATAAGTTACATCCTTGATCTTCCTGGTCTATTTTTAAAAAAGGAGAGGGGAACTAGGGGCCCTTCCACACAGCCCTATATCCCAGAATATCAAGGCAGAAAATCCCACAATATCTGCTTTGAACTGGATTATCTGAGTCCACACTCAGATAATGTGGGATTTCCTACTTTGATATTCTGGGATACAGGGCTGTGCGGAAGGGCCCTAGGAGAGTGAATAGAGGGAGTGGTTAATGCCTTGCTAAAATAAGGAAACATTCCAACTTGCCTGAAGGAAGCTGTTATAAAATAATGACTAGAAAAAGTCCTCCCTGAATCCCACAATTCTGGATTTTTAAAAGAATATATTTTTTATTGACAAACATCATCTTATATATAAAACAACAACTATAGAAAACAACTTCAAAACACAAAACTAATCCAGCATATTAATCTAAACTAAAACAGGCATCCCTTTAAAAAAAAACAAAAGGAAAATGGGGAGACACAAATAGCTCAAAATTTTCTAATTGTTATAAGTATTAAGATACCTTGCTTCTTCTACATTACTTAGTTTTTGAAACTAAATATTAATAATTTCCCTCTCAGATCTCAAAAATTAACCTGTATCATAATCATAATATACAATACATCAAAAAGACCAAAGTGACAATGAATTCAATCCTCTTGAACTATTCATAAAAATTATCTTATTGCATTGTTATAATATAGCCCTTTGACTTCTATTGTTGTTCTTGTTTTATTTATACCACACTTTTCTCTCTTGATTGAGACCCAAGGTGGCTATACTAGACATTTTTACTAAAACAGAGAATTGGGGGGGGGGGGGGGAGAGAGAGAGAGAGAGAGAGAAATCTCACTTATTAACATGGCAATTTTATCTTAATCCTCACAATTTACATTGTGGATAATAATTGGCCAGGTTCTTAACATTCCATTTTTAAAGAGGTATTGGAGTGATTATCTAGATCCATTTTGATCTCCTTTCAGGACCAATGATGGGACAGAGATGGCTTTAGTCACCTTAGCAGGAGCTAGAAGGGAGACTACAGGGTGTTTTATTCAGCTCTGGTCACAAGGGACACTAGGAGCTGTTCCAAAACCAGCATGTCCTCCAGGTACAAATAGGGGTATTATATAGAAAAGATACATGAAGAACAAAGAGGATTGGTGGTGTTTCAGAATCCATAATCTCATTGGTTCAAAAGTACATCCATTTACAGTTTGTGGTTGGTGCATAGTATAGAATAAACTGTCGTTGGTTACATTTGAAGTTGTCTGTTGCCTGGTGTGTCCTCTTCTTTGGGTGTGCCTAGGAATAGAATAAGGGCAATGTTGGGAGATAATGGGTGCTAGGACAGGATTATCCCTGGGGACACTGTTCCCAGGTATGGGATAATAGGATTCCCGGATGCCTTGATGGGTCCAGAATATGCAGATAGACTATGCAGAGGTGACAATAGACTATGCAGATAGGCTTTGCAGAGGTGACAATAGAGACGAGGAGGTGGGTAATTAGGTTTTAGGTTTCTGTTGGGTTGGAGTCCTTTGTGAGGCAGGGCAAGTCAATTGAGAATGATTCCTGCTTATTGTGATGGTGAAAGAAAGGGAGAAATGTGTAGTGCTCATGCACTTGGGGCCAGACTCTGGAGAGGAGTCTCTATTTGGTTTTGGAATTTGGGAGAAGGGGCAGAAAGGGGCCTCATGAGGCAATTCATCCATTTAGGATCCCCTTTTATTGCACCAGGATTAAAAATAATAAAACAAGGGAGAGAGCAAAACCCTGTCAATTTGTCCATATCTGATACGTGTTGCGCTATTTGTACCACACCTAATGCAGACCTTTTTTGTATGCTAAGATGTCTCATTGATATCACTGTTTAAAATAATTGGCTATGGGGGCACCCATGAGGACATAATTTCAAAATTTCAGAAAGCTGTAACTTAAACAAAATAATTAAAATCTTAAAAGGTCACTCTAAGGAAAATCAATGATGTTGTTTATGCTACAAAGAAACATACTGACATAAACTTAGGCACCTGCATGAAAATTATTTGCCTGCAGTGTTAATGCCACATCCCTGCAATACCATCATTGCCGCCTGTTACTTACAATGCAAAGGTGCAGCAGTTAGTATGCAGCCAGTGTGCCTCAACTTAAGCACTTTATGTGCTAGCACAGCAAGTCTGGTGCTTGTACTGTAAATTATGTGGAATATGCAAGCTGCTAGTGTTTTGTAGACATGCTATACACACCTAAATGACGACACAGATCAGCAAGACTGTCAGTTTTACAAAAGAGAAAACATTGACTGTGTTTCCAACACTACTAAAAATACAAGTTTCCATTAAATGTCCATGCAGATTGAGTATCTATTATCTGGAATTCCAAAATCGGAAATACTGTACTCCAAAATCCAATTTTTTTGAATGGCTAAGAGAGTGACACTTTTGCTTTATGGTATTATAAAAATACCATCAGGTAATGAATATAAGATGCATATAAAACATTAACAAATTCAATGTTTAGACTTGGATCCCGTCTTCAAGGTATCTGATTATGTACATATATGCAAATATAGGTATTCCAAAACACACACAAAATCAGAAATCCAAAACACCTCTGGGGCATTTTGGATAAGAGTACCTAACCTGTATAAATTTTTGTGAAAAATTTTTTCTGGAAAATACATGTCTTCATTAAGTAAGGGAATAACAGATGAAAGAAAGTGTCTTAAGGCACATGTTGAATTTTAAAAGTAAGGCAAAAGAAGGATCTGGTTTATTTATTTTGTAAGCAATCTCAATTACATTGATGTTAAGAAAGTATTTGTGGATGATATGGATGATACATTTTTGTATGATATGGGCACTATTCTGCTTCTTTGAGGAATATTAGGAGATCTGCATATGATACTTGAGTGGCTTCTTTTACATGAACTGCATAATGTACTTCAGATCATTCTATGAATTTTTAAACAGAAAGAGGGGCTACTTTATATCAGGATTTACACACCAGTTTTCTTGTGGTTGGAGTTATCCAAGATGCTAAACTTAGTATTTCAAACATGGGCTAAATGGAGTCCTTATTCCACTGATACTGTTACTGCTGTCTTTTGACCTCATAAGACGGGGGGAAATTCAGCGGCATGCACCTTCCCTTTTGCCATGGAGCCCACCAGCTCCCATTCCATGATGCAGAGCTAATTCTGCAGGGCTCCATGGTAAAAGAGAAGGTGAACCAGCACATACTGCCACAGCAGCAACACGGAAGGATTCCTGTGTTCAGTTGAGTCCAATGGGGGGTGGCTGACTCTTCCTCCCGTCAGATGGGGGAACAGGTGAGTCAGGTGATGCAGAGCATGGGGTAATGGATTCCCCACGCCTCCCGACGGGCACTGCCAGTTTCGCCACAATATGTGGAGATTCTGGCAGCCCATGTGATAAGGTTGTGATAGTAAGGATGGCACTACATAATGTTGTTAAATACCAGACACCCCAATATCAGATGCTCCACCACAGTCTGCAGCCAGCTTCTCATTTTCTCTGAACATCATCTTTCAAAAAATAACATCATTCTCATAAATAGAGCAGCCATTTCTGGAATGAGTTTTGGGTCCCAATAGCATTTTCTGACTTAAATATGATGTGAATGCATCGCAGGCATTACAATGCCCCTTCTGGCATACAGGCCATTACAGAAAGATTTGATGACTAACTGCCCAGTATGAAACTTGGTGAGTGGGTGTGAGTCAGGGCAATGGAAAGAGGACAAAGAGCATCCCTGCTAGCATTTCCTGCTTACCAGTCATATCTTGAAGTGTTTAGCATTGTTTTTCATGGGCATGAGTGTGCTTTCTACAGCTTCACAGCTTCATCTCTGTACATTCACCCAGTATGAATAGTGCTAGAGAATGGGCTGGTTTGCTCAAAAATATTGTTGACTTAGAAGCACTATTGAAAAGGTCTGAAAAATATGGCAAGAACATTGGTCTGTGGGTTACATGTCAAACAAAGAAATCGAGAAATGTGTGGCCAGAAAACAAACCTTTGCATGAATTGTTCCCATGTAGTAGTAGTAGTAGTAGTAGTAAACAAAGGAAGTAAGAGAAAAAATGGGAATGAAATCCCAAGCTCAGAAATAATAATATCTCCTAAAAATCGCTTGTTTGGTATTAATTATTGGTTTTGACTTAAACCAATCTCTGGACTAAGCCAGAGATGGGAATCATGCAGACTTGTTGAACTGCAACTCCCAGCATTCCTCAGCATTAGTTATGCTGATCAGGGATGGTGGGACTTCTAGTCTAGTGACATCTGGAGGACCCAATTATTCTTATTCCTATATATCAACAGATTTATATAAATGTCAGTAGAGGGTGAGTAACTGTTGAGGAGAACATGACCAATCTGTCAAACTTTAGTAAAACAGATATCCCACATATAACACTTAAAAGAAGAAAATATTCTGTAGTCATAGAAATACTGAAGTAGGATCTTCAAGAATTTACTGCAGATTTGATTAAGAAAGGAGCCTAGTCATGTAGTTACATTAAATACAACTGTCTTCACTGAAGATATTAATCATATGCACTATAAACTGGATAATGAAGCTTAGCAGTGCGAACATGGGTTATTTCAAGTAATAAATGCCTAAAGTAGCAGAAAGTGGAAAGAATGTAAGATGTATATTAAAAAAGAAACACAAAACTACAGTTGTTGTATGCTTGATCAAAACCATTCAACTTCCTTGAGTGTGCAGAAATGCATCCTTATACTAACATAACATGTCCTTAATCTATTGATTACAGCAAAAGTTAAGCTCAGTCCTGTGTCTAGTGAGGGAAAATTTTCACTGAATACACTGTATTTTTCTTCTGAGTAGACACAGAGGCTTATTAATTTCCCTATTATCACTGTAATACATGCAGCCCAAAGCTTGGAAAAGATCAAATTACTTGTTAATTGTGACAAGGGCATACAATGAAAATATTCCACTAACATCTTATCTTAGACAACTTCTTTATTTTAACTTGCTACTGCAATATTTTACTTAATCTCCAAGGGACCAATATGAAAAGCTCAAGGTCTTTTGAAAGCAGCATTTTTAAAGAATACCTTGAAGCATTTTCCTAAACATTTAAAAAATCATGATGATGATCTTTTTTTTCCCATGTCAGTGAGAGAATTGGCTGTCTGCAAGGACGTTGCCCAGGGGACGCCCAGATGTTTTGACATTTTACCATCCTTGTGAGAGGCTTTTCTCATGTCCCTACATGGGGAGCTGGAACTGACAAAGGGAGCTCAACCCGCTCTCCCCAGATTCAAACCTCTGACCTGTCAGACACCAGTCCTGCCTGCACAAGGGTTTAATCCATTGTGCCACTGAGGGCTCCTATGATGGTCCATGAAGGGAGTGTATATATAAGTGAGCCCACCAGTAGAAAATCTAGAGGTTGTTACTGTTTGCTTATTTTTTTATTTTGTCCCAGTTTTGTTCCAATTGATTCCACCAGACCTTTAGGACATAACAAGGCTTGGGAGAAAATCCTAGATGCAATAACCAATTAATCATATTCTTACATTTACTTTTTTCCCTTTAAGGCAAATATGTAGAACAACCAACTTTTGTTTTCAACTATGTATTTTCAATGTTGGGCACTGGATTTAATTTAGGAATTCTCTTGCTTTTACCACCCAGTTTACTATACAAAGAGAATTATCAGATGAAATTTATTGTTCAGTTGATGTTGCCTGAATGTCTTCTTTGTTGGTAATTATCATCACTATAAGAACCAGGTTAAAGATTGGATTACAACTCAGGAGAACAGGGTTCAAATCACTGATCATCCATTGAAACTCACATGGTGACTTTGGACAATCTCTCAACCTCAAAAAATGGAAAAGCCCTTGTGAACAAATATAGTCAACAAAACCCCAACAAAAACCCACCTTACGAACCATCAAGGACTCTAAGATTGTCTGGGGAGGCCCTGCTCTCGGTCCCGCCTTCGTCTCAAGTACATTTGGTGGGGACGAGAGACAGGGCCTTCTCAGTTGTGGCCCCTTGGCTATGGAACCCCCTCCCTAGGGA
The DNA here is from genome assembly GCF_037176765.1 of Anolis sagrei. Classification (NCBI taxonomy): domain Eukaryota; kingdom Metazoa; phylum Chordata; class Lepidosauria; order Squamata; family Anolidae; genus Anolis; species Anolis sagrei. The sequence goes on along the minus strand of NC_090022.1, from coordinate 67,474,445 downwards.
GATTAGATCTGCTCCTTCCCTCTTAACATTTCGGAGGCAAGTTAAAACATGGCTGTTTGAGCAAGTGTTTACAAATGCAGAGTAGCTAATATAGGAAATCAAACGATTTGACAATGGAACTGGACAATGCTTGATAATAATGAGACACTAATGATGTTGTTTTTATTGCTTTTGTGGTGTTTTATATTGTTTAATGTTTTAATCTGTATTATGTTTTTATATGTACTGATTTGTTGGAAACCGCCTTGAGTCGCCGATTGGCTGAGAAAGGCGGTATACACATACAGTAAATAAATAAATAAGAACATTTTAGGATCACTGTAAGTTGCAAACAGCTTTATCACACACAACAGCAACAGCATTAACAGCAACAATTTTTTTTTCATTTCCATAGGGGCTGGGATTTAAGTATGATTGCATGTTTTTAATAACAGAAGATCAGGAACTGATAACTGTTCTACAGAAGTAAAGAAAGCAAGCAAAGAAACAAAATGAAAATGAAACAGTACAAGTTGGCCCTTTCCATAAACTATAATTTAGAAGGAACACAAGAAATGTCCCAGCAATCTATCTGTACATCTGATTCTAGAGAGAAGTTTGCTGGATACATGTTTTAGTGTGATCTGCTGCCCAACACATATCTTTGCAGGTTTAACTAGAGCAAAAGCAAATGGTTAAATGCTTTAAGAGTAAAATCAAAAGACTTAATTAATGGAATTTAGAAATCAGCAAATCTATATATCAGCTTGTGGATTCAGAAGGAATTTGATGATTTTATTAGCAGCAAATAACTCCAATACTATGATAGCCCTGATCTATCATTTCAGAGAATAGTTTTTAACCAAGTAGCAAGAAGGCTGTCAGAAGCATCTCCTTCCCAAAGAAGCCCTACTGGAGAGATTTTATTTGTCTCAACTGTCCTGTTAGTACAGACAATCCTTGAGTTACAAACATCAAACTTAGAAATGACTCATAGTTAAGAACGGGCCGGGGTGAGGGTGGGAAGACAACAGAAAGTGAGAGAAATCTACCCCTTGGAATGGAAATTCACTCCTGAAATACTTATTATGGGGAAAAGGTGTCTACTGAATCTTTAGCACCAATCCTTGTTTCTGCAACATGCCAAATGTTTCAAAATCCAGTTATCACAGGGGCAGAAAGTGAGGTGAAATCTTCTGAACAGGGGCACAGAGAGCAAAACAAACAGTACAGAGGTGCTAATCCTTCCCTGTGCTATCCAAAGATATGTAGGCAGATGAAGGGAAGGAGGGAGAGGGAGAGAGAGAGAGAGAGAGAGACATAGGGCTGGAGTTACACTTATTTGTTCTGATTTGGATCCAAAATCATCTTAAGAACAAACCTACAGAACCTATCTTGTTCGTAACCTGGGGACTGCCTGTACATTCTTTCTTATCACATGGAGGTAGAGAACTAGCACAGTATCATTGCCAATCCACCACCTGCCTATGATGTAACTGTTGCACAACAGTCCTGGGACTTGTTCCCCCAGATTTCTCCCAACAAATTCTTTTTTAATTGTTAAGTGCCTTAAAATGAAAAAGGAAAATGGGGAAGCAGCCTAGCAGGAGGATGGAGTTACAGTTCTCTCCCAGAAATGTGGCTTTGCACTGTTGAGGTTTCACAATCGCACAATACCACGAGATTGCTATATCATCCACCTCAAAGATTGTAAGTAGCCACTATCCCACACTGAAGGAATGCTGCAGGATAGCGGCTTATGTGTTCTTGCATGCAGTACTGTTCTTAGTTAAGTACTACAAGGAAATCCTTCAGTAAATCTACATCTTTTCCTCCAATAGCTTCAATCATTCTCACTCTGCAATTTGCTAATGCAAAGTGAGAATGTTTCTGCATTCCAACCAGCCATTGCTTTGCTTTTCTGTACTTTTCCTTGTTTCACAGGCCAAGCGTTAGCCGTGTTCTTCTAATATCAAGAGCCATTTGCTAGTGAAATGTCTAGACATCACACAATAATATGCAAATGCACACACGTTCATGTAATTTCTCTGCTATAATTTTAAAAATTGCCAAAGAAGCATTGCAATATTAAGTTCCAGAATATGTTCATAACAACAGCCTGTGGTTAGGAGGCAGCCATTGTTCTCTATGGAGCATTCAGACAAACAGCAGATGGGCATAGTCTCAGAGCTAGTTCCTGACGGATTCAGATATCCACAGAAATAAATATCTCTTGACTGTGGGGCATCTTTAGGTGGGGCATCTTGAGGACACCAAAAGGCAAAACATTAGCCATATGGCCTTTTTGTGAGATGTAGCAAAGACCTATCCATGTTTTATCATGAAGCTGAAGAATTATGTGTGACATCCTTTAGGGTTAAAAAAGTGTCCCACATTCCTGCAATGGTCAGACCTAACAAGTTTTGCTTGTATACATACATGTTAGTGAAGAAGGGCATGCATACTCCAGGACAGAGGAAGGAAATAGTGCAGGAAGTGCTGAGAAACCTTAAAGAGAGGTCTTTCCAGATGGCCGTCCAAAACAAGAGATGGGACAGATACCAGGTGGCAATTCATTCACAGACACCTGTATGAAACAGCCTCGAGGGGAGGCTGTCTTAGCCACAAGCATAACGTCAAAATGATAAACTATGTTACCCCACAATCAAATTAATATTAACAGCTGCAACCTAGTGTTTCAGTTCATTTTGGTTCCCCTTTTATTTCATTTTTCTATCCAGTGTGCTTGGCTAATAAAACCTCCATTATGAGCAAATGGCAATTGTAGCATTCCATGCTACATCAATTATTATGACTTTATTGTGACTTATTGGAGTTCAGAGAATCCCTGAAGACTGTACTGATGCCTTGGAAGCAATTAATTTTTGATTGATCTAATTCACTCCAGTACTGCATGTAAAATGTTTGCAGGCATTTGAATAATTCTATTATATGTAGGAGAACTCTGCAGGCAAATCATCTGAAAATTAATTGCATAGTTATTTTCAGTAAATATACTTTATTCCACTTCTATTGTGGTAACTCACATAGTTGCTTTATGAGGTAAACTAATGAAATCAATGATCTTTGACTGACTAATAAAGGATGGGGCTGGAACAGGAGAGCTAAGGAGAATGCTGCATTTCTTTCTCAGAGTTAAATTTCAGCCCTGCATGCATGATCCAGAAGAACGGATAAACTTCTTCGAACTTAAATGTGTGCACTTCCTCGTTACTAACTTTTGCCACCTTGGCCATGCAAGTTCTGATTTGCATCTGTGCAATGTTGGAGGGGATGCTACAATGCAAGAAAGGGGATCATTTTATTTTTTAAAAAACTGTGATATGCATTGCATCGTGGAATTTCAAAATGATTGTTGCACATGTACACCCAATCACATGGCTCTAGAAGAAACATGGGTAACATCTTTCTCTGTTTCTGCTTATCAGGCCACCACCATGGCAGCTTTCTCTTGCTAGGCCAACTCTATCCTTTGTAGCCAGGTGAAGGAGGCCCATTGCCCCAGTCAAGTGGGAAGGGACTGGATGCTCTTGTCTCAACACCACTTGTGTAAGACTATTCAAAACAATGTATAATTTTGTTAAAGGTGCTTCTCCTACCACCACAGAAACGGTTCAGTTCAATATGCAATCCATCATCATCAGTGACAGTTGTTACAGTTTCCAGCTAATGTTATTCAAAGGTTATTGACTTTAAAGAGAAAGCCATGACTTTAATCAATACATATTTACACTGCTGCCAAAAACAGAATTGGAGATGGAGAAGAACCGTTCATCTTATGGGGGTTAAATGCAAGCGTAAAAAAGATACAGAGCCACTGCACATGACAGGGGAAATGACGGGAAAGACCTTTTGGTTCAAAGAGATATTCCAATTCCTTAAAATAACACACATTATTCTACCAGTAGCTACACAGTATCCCAGAGAATGACTGCTAATTGCCTGGAAAATAAACAAAACACATTAAGGAATAATAGCTAAAATTAACACAGTCCAAATTAATGTGTTTGATACACTAGAGCTGTATAAGCTATGCAGTCAGCCTTCCACAATCATTATGTGTGCAGGAAGAGAGCCCTGTGAAAGTGGAAAACTGTGAATATAGAAAATGCTATTTTCTTATCCATGAGCGCACATTTCTAGAAATTTCTGTATCTTCCAGCATGACTCTATGGACAACTTCTGCTCAAAGTTGAACATAGAATTGCACTTGAGAACCTATAGATTCCTAGGAGGTGTTCTCTTTAGTTATCCTTTAGTCTTCCAGCAGGACTGGAGGAAGGTGACCAGTCACATTGATGGAGGGCATTTGATTTAAATCCATGAATAATCAAATCTGCTAAAGTAAAAACTGCAAATGTGGAGAGATGACTAGTTCATACAGAGGAAACCACAGAAAGGAAATTAGTCCAAAAATTAGTTTCCCCATGCTCTGCATGTAATGCACGGCAATGGGCATGGAAGCATTCCTTGAAATGCCACATGGTTTATAGCAAAGCAAACACAATACAGGTTGTCTCCAAGCTATGAACAAGATAGTTTGTTCTTAAATTAAATTTGTATGTAAGTCAAAACAGGTACATTTTGGGGGGAAAATGGCTTGTTGTGGAAACAAGGATTGGTGATAAAAGTTTTAATGGAGACACCTTTTCCCATAATAACTCTTCCAGGAGTGTATTTCCTTTCCAAGGGGTAGATTTCTCTCACTTCCTGTTATCTCACCCCATTCTTAACTATGAGTCATTTGTAAGGTGAATGTTTGTAACTTGGGGACTGCCTGGAGCCATATTCTTCAAAATATACCATTATCAACAATTCAGGATGTAAGTCATTTCTCCACATCAGTATTCCTTTATTATATGTGATAATTACTGTAATTTCCTCAAAACTGATGTGGTATCACAACCTCTTTCCTCCCACATTTTCCATGAGGAATTCATTGGCAGCAGCAAGTGTTTTAATGACAAAGCAACATTACATTCAGCTGCTGATTTTTCCCACCTCAACACCTAATTCACAGCTGCGTGAAAATTTAAACAAACCTGTGGAAGCAATTTACAAAATTGATTAAAATGATTAGGCAAACATTCTCAGGCTTCTCACTTCCAGTCCTGGTTACTGAAACAATTTGTTGCTGGAACAGTGTGTTTGTTTAACATCCTACGACTTCCTGGTACATCATTTTCTAGACCTAGATTTCAATCGTTACATAAACTTTACTATGTCAAGTGAAAATCACACCCTCGAATTAGATAAGCATTCACAGAAAGCTGGTGTCTCTTGTTCAGATTTTATTTCTGTCTTCAGAAGAAGCAAGTTTACTCTGCATGGAAACATAGCACCCTGAAGGTCAATTTGGTCAACTGCTTCAACACCAACAGCGCAGGATCTAAACCCGAAAATAAAGATATAATGGAAACTACAATTGCAAGCTTGATCAGTACGCCATTCTCTTCAAACTGGAGAGAATTGCTACAACCTACATGTAACCTAGTTTTACCAGGATAACCATAATTGATCTTCTGCCTTTTCATTTCCTTAATTGACATAAAAAGGCCCTGGTTTTTATTTTTCTCTCCCAATTTAGGTATTTGTCCTTGGCTTACTGCAGATGCTGCTAATTGAGTTCAAAGAGCAAAGGTAGCTGGAATGCAATCAATTCAGCAGAAAAGAGAGAGAGAAAAGGTGGAAAAGCTGATCATTGGGTGCATTGGAGAACATAGAGATACTTAGGGGCCTTCCACACATGGATTATAAAGCAGGTTAAACTGGGTTAAAAGGGGAGGGGGTGCCTAACAATGTTTAGCCAAAATGCAGGAGGAATGAAGTTAAAAGTTGGAAAGCACATGTTTAAAAGTTGCCCTTTAAACCCGATTCTTCTGGAGAAACAGACTTTTTTTCCATGCCTGTATAAACCTGCAGGCATGGAAAACATGTGTTTTCCTTCTTTCCCCCCATCTGGACTCCCTCCTGCACCCCCCCCCCCCCATTTCCCTCTCAACTTACTGGAGGAAGCCTTCCATGCATGCAGGCGGGCAGCCTTCCTCCCTGGAAGAGCCTTGGAGCAGCTACCCAAAGCCCTCCTTCTGCTCTTCCAAGGGAGGGAGTCTTCAGTCCTCCCTGGAGGACAGGGAGGTGGAAGCTGGCAGTGCCAATGCCCGCCCCTGCCGATCTGAGGTCAGCAAGATACCAAGTATCTGGACACATACACACACACACACCCTGCAGAATCCTGGGGTTTAGGACAGCTGTGTGACCTCCATTCCAGGAGGAACTGGGATTTTAAAACCCAATTCCTCTAGGATTTTTTTGTCTGTCTAGAGGGCCCTTAGAGAGATGTTCTCTCTAGAAATCTCTAGAGCTTCCAGCAAGACTGGAAGAAGTTGACCATAAAATTGCACTGGAGGTGCTAGAGATTCCTGGAGATAACTTTTTCAGTTGAGAATTCATGAATAATCACATCTGTAAAATTCAAAACTGTAAATGTGGAAGGATGACTGAACTAATCTTTATTGTGACTGTGCAGGTATGTGCATCATAGAAAACTTGTGGGCCAGAGATATTCCAAAGGGTTTTTTTCCCCTCCAAACCAATATTCTATTTACATTAATGTTATTGAAATATGGACCACTAAAATAATAAATTCTAAGTAATTATGAATGAATTTATATTAAATATCTTTTCCAGACAATCCCACAACACCAGTAGATTTTCTCCCTCTGTCTTGCCTTTTTGATAAAGCCAAGCGGGCTGCATCTCCTTCTTCCACATAACTGTGTCAATCAAATCACCTTTGGAAAACTACCTAGCCCCTGGACATATGTACTCAGTTCGACTAATCCTTTCACAATGTATCAGGGACCAGGAAAAACCACTTAATGTATGCATACATTCCAAATGCACCCTGGTCCCATTGATTCAGTCTCTCCTGTACTCATGAACTGAACCTCTATATTGATACACTCTTATTCCATTGAGAAGCTTCCTGCAGTTATTGGGGGGAGGGGTGCGGTTTCCAGCTTCCATTGATAAGATCAGAATTTATTCACTGCTAGGCATCAACGCATGGGTTACAGGCAAGCCTAGCGCATTGAACTGTTGATTACTCACAATCACCCTTTGTGATCTCTGGACTATCTCTTTGTGTTAACCTGGACTTGGCATTAAGGCAATCATGAACTTATTTGTTTTCAATATAAACACATTCCTAATGTCCATGCCCCCTCATGGAGGCAGAGCTTTAAATGGACCCACGCTTCAAACCAGCAAATGACAGCTCCTCAAATTTTTTGGCACCAGGAGGACCAATCACAGGAACTACTGCATGAGGCTCCCAGCCAACAGGAGCCTGGATCCTAGCCGGGTAGGCTTCCACCAAATCAAAGGCTAGCGCAGGTATTCTGAATAGCTGTCCAAGTAAATAAATATGCTCTGTATTTTCCAATGCTTTATGTCAGTATTTTGAGCACTGGCACTGCTGATATCCTCTTTGGCCATTGAGGTTAAAATATTTCTGTTCTTACCTTCACACCCGTCTGTGTCTCATTTGACCTCCTGGCTGTGTGGCACGGCAGGCTCAAACCCATGGCTTAGCAGTAACTGAAATAATTTAATATTAACAATGCAATCGTGTAGATATTTATTCAGAAATAAACTCCAATGATCTTAGTAGGGGTTACTCTTAGATAAATGTGTACAAGATTCTAGTCTGAGACCTTCTAAAAGACATGTATTTCTTTATGAAAAATACATTTTTTCCAACTGTATCTTTCTGAACTACTTTAATTTTATTCATCTTCTAAAGCTAAAAGTATTATAAAATTCTTTTTCTTCATCCTCACATTCATTTTTATCTTAACAACAATCCCATGGAATTGATTAGTTGAGAAGTGATGACTGACTCAAGGAGATTATATGAGTCTTCATTTATGTGGAAGCTGGGATTTGATTTGATATATATGATATGCAGGAAGCAGAGGGGTTGGCTGTGAATGCTGATAGGTCTGTCAGAAAACTGTAGTTTTGAGTAGGTTTGCATATCTGTGTATACTCACACATGGATATAAGCAGCCAGGTTTTATGTGTGAAATAGTGATCATGGTAATATCATGCACAAATACATCAAATATTTATATGCACTGCCTGTAGTGTTGGATTCCTCCCACTTTTCACCCAGTCCTTTAAAAAATGAGTAAGCATAAAGATTAACCCAAATGCGAAGATCGTACATTACAATCTACCAGTGTTTTAGAGCAGTGGCCGATTCACTAGATAGAAAAGGTTTATTTATTTATTTATTTATTTAGCATATTTGTACCCAGTCCTTCTCACCCCTGGTGAGGGGACTCAGGGCGGCTTCACAACAGGCATTTATTTAAATGCCAACCACAGTCATAAATAGAACACATTTAAAACAATTAAATAAAAACATTAGATTAATAAGCCATTTGTTTAAAATCACGCAGGTTTAAAATCAGAGTCCAGGTCAGTCCATTATCATTCATATCACTTGAATCTTATTCTCGATTGCTGCCTCTACTGTTCAAACACTTGGTCCCATAATCAGGTTTTGAGTTTCTTTCTAAAGGACAGGAGGGGGCCAATTTGATGTCACTGGGAAGAGAGTTCCATAGGTGAGAAGGCCCTGTCCCTCGTCCCCACCAGTCGTGTCTGCGATGATGGTGGGATCGAGAGCAGGGCCTCCCCAGCTGATCTTAAACTTCACAATGGTTCATAGCAGGAGATACGTTCGGACAGGTAATCTGAGCCAGAACCATTCAGGGCTTTAAAGGTTAAAACCAGCACTTTGAATTGTGTTCAGTAGCAGATCGGCAGCCAGTGGAGCTGGCGTAGCAGAGGGGTTGTATGCTCTCTGTATTCCGCTCCGGTGAGCAACCTGGCTGCTGACCATTGGACTAGTTAAAGCTTCTGAGCAGTCTTCAAAGGCAACCCCATGTAGCGTTCATTGAAGTAATCTATTTGGGATGTAGCAAGATCGTGGACCACCATGGCCAACTCTGACTTCACAATGTAGGCAACTAGCACACAAGTTTTAATTATGCAAAGGTTTCCTAGCCACTGCTGAGACCTAAGGTTCCGGGCTCAACGATGAGTCTAGGATATCTCCCAAGCTGCAAACCTGTGTCTTCAGGGGGAGTATAACCCCGTCCAGCAAAGGCTGTAACCCTAAGTTGTGTTTGGTCTTGTGACTGACCAGGAAGACCTCTGTCTTATCTGGATTCAGTTTCAATTTGTTTGCCCTCATCCAAAGCGTCACAGCTGCTAAGCATTGGTTCAGGACCTGAACAGCCTCCTCAGTAACAAGTGGGAAGGAGTGATAGAACTGAACATCTTCTGCGTACAGATGACATTTGACCCCAAAACTCTGAATGATCTCTCCCAGCAGCTTCATGTAAATGTTAAATAACATGGGGGACTGTACTGATCTCTGTGGGACCCCACAATCATCCCTGTGGGACCCCAGGGATTTCCTTCCTTGTGTTGGTTTTTTTTTTTATGCATTAGTAGAAACAGATATGGTAGGGAATGCAGACATTGTACTTCAGAGAAAAGGTTAATGTGCCATTTTAAATGTGTTTTTCAAAAGTCTTAAGCAGTTCATTACCTACCCACACACACAAATGTTTAGCACATAGATGAACATTGAAAGAAACCAGGTTTCCATTCTGAAGTAAATTCTTTCCCTCCCATTGTCCTTCCAAAATGAAAGAATAAAGTCTTTACTGCAGATGCAAAATAAATACAGGACTTCACACTGATTTTACTGATAGGGCTGGCAACAGGGAATAAGCCACTGCAAGAAGATATCACTACATCAAACACTTTTTAAGTCTATTTCATGTCTGCATTTACCTCACTCTTGAATGAAGAATCATATGATGACCTGCCTGGGAATTGCCTCTCTCAGATTATATCGACTCAAACAACAATTACTTTCCAGTGGGGACTGGTTGCACATTTGGATGAGAGACATTAAGGGAAGTATCTGTGAAGTGGGCATCAATGTCATCCATCCAAAAGATATCCCAAATGGTACAAATGATCTGACATAAGATTCCTATCAAACACACTAAGTTTGCTTAGATATCAGTCTAACACCTATCCTTGTTGTTAATGAGTTAAGCTACCCAATGCCTGGACCAATAAGAACCAGAAATCAAGTCGCAGATCTGCAACCCCAGTGATGAATGGTAGTTCCCATGTCAGTGGGATAGTACATTTATTCCAAGTTTGATTAGATTTACAGGAGCTATCCAAGTTGCTGAAACTATTTAGGCATAGGACAAAGCATTTTTAAAAACTTCTTTAAAGCTTGGATTCAAAACTGCTGAGTCAAGGGCTCTATTTCAGCCAAGACTAACAAAAGAATATATAGGCCATTGTGGCATTTTTCTAGAGAACTGAGGATGAACACAGAAAATGTATGAAACAATATAGAAAAACATTTAGATTTCTCTATATGCCATGTTTCACTGGCTGGCAGAAGGCAAAACCTTAGCTACTACTCTGACACATGTACTTGTAGTCTCCAAAGTGGTTCTCAGTGGCGTTACCGGGGGAATACAGGAGGAGAGGGGTGAAAGCTGCATCAGATGACAGCATCCAGGTGGGTGGGGGTGATACCTACAAAGCTAACTTGCATTGTATTCATACACCTACAAGGTTAACTATGCTAATTGATTTTTGAACCTTTAAATATGCATGTGCTCCAGTCAGAGCAACTACAATGATGCTTCACATCATGGTTTCATCTGCATGCACTACAAGAACATGCTTTTGTTTTTGTTGTTTTTATAGTTACTAATTTTGTAAAATTTTCTGGTGTTTTAGCTACAATATTATAGTCTGGTCTGGTCTGGAACAAGGTCTAGGGGGTGACACAATGAGTTATCACACTGGGTGATACCAGTCTTGGTAACACCATTGGTGGTTCCTCTGAGCATTAAAATACCTGCAGACCTTCTGTCAGCATACATTATGAGCCGGTAATAATTTGAGGGTTAAATTGGGACTGAAAGACAAGGATTCAAATCTCAGCTCAGGCATAGAGACCCATTGGTTGGTCACACTTTTAGTCTAAAAGGAAGCCAATACCAAACCTCCTGTGAATATATCTTGCCACAAAAAAACCCCTACTTGACTTGAAGAACAAGAACCAGGAAGATACTGACAATAAAAAAGCTGTAGCCATTCTCTTTGTTTTGATGTGTTCCAGATCATATAGGAAAAATGAATATTTTGTCAGTGTCTGTGTTTCTACATTCCATTTGTTTGCTGTGAGAAGGGTTTTTTGTGATACCTTGTGGAGTCAAAAAATTCAAGCATTGCAAACATGTTGAGTGTCCTTGCATATTCTTTCCTGCAACTTGGCACATTGTGTATCTGCCCTTCAGCAATAATAGACTGGCGCTGGAAGGAACCTCGTTGTTCACAAATTAAGCCAACTGCTCTCGCCTTATAGGTAATTATTTCATTGTTACTCATGTTAGCACACTTCCAGACAGCACATGGTTCATTATTGTTTCTATATAAATGCTTCTTGGTCTGCTTATTAATTAGTTCTCAAGCACATGTTCTTTCTAGCTTTACTCAGCCTCTCTCAACTTGACAGTTTCAGAGAACAAAAGGCTGCATTCGTAAGGAATATTCTCCTAGTCCAGTTAAAATAACCAGAAGGATTAGTGAGTTTACCACATACAAGAGAATAATTAAACAGATTTTGAATATAGATATATTTCAAATTGGCATCAAAACCCAGTGCACATAAGCCTTCAGTACCAAACTGATTAAAATCCCGAGACACATTTATCTTTCTTTGCTTTCCACAGTCTGCCAGAATTTGCACAGGAAAATATTCAGGGAACATTTGCAAAGGACATCTCTAATGGGCTTGATGTCCTTTACAGTTGGTTGGAAGATATCTTTTTATGGCCTCAATCAGGTTATTAAAGTTAGGCCCAACAGAAGGAGGGCTAGAAAAGAAGCAAGACCATAATCCAGATGAAATACCTGTGCTCAGGAATCAAAATTTAATTGCTCTTTATTTTCAGCTCTCAAGGTTAGAGAAAATACACACATGAAGATCATGTTTGACTGCCTACCCTGGACACACTGGTACCTGAGCTTTGCCATGACCATCATCTTCAGTGGGAGACATGCTACTGAGATCTCCATCATCAGCCCTCCACACTTGACTCTTCTGGTCACTTGTCTTCACTATTTCACCTCCCCACTTCTCTTCTCCCCCTCTGCAGTATCTAGTACCATGTTGCCTTTGCAGATGAGCTATGTTAGTTTCTGGGAATTGAAATCCCAAGAGCACGCCACCAGGCAGGAGAAGAATAGATAGAGACAGTCAACCAGGTTCCTGATTGGCTGAGAAAGAAAGTGAGAAACACACAGAGAAAGAAACCTCAACTTCCATCATGCACCGGGAGGGAGCACAAGGCTCCTTCAATGCTTGTGCCACACAAAGTGCTGCTGAGAAAGCAGGTTCCCATTTGCCTCAAGCAGGTTCAGGAGGAGCCTGCTAGGAAAGAAAGCAAAAAAGAAGCCAAAGCTTTCCTGATTAGTGAGGATGCTCTGCCAACATGCCACTGCCTCCACCTCAGGTAGAGTGCCGTTCAGTGCCATTGGTCCCGATTATTAGCCCCCATTAGCCGAAAAGATTGTTGTGATCTATTCCAGTTAAAGCTTCAGCTTCCCTGCTCCAGGCTGGTTTTCATGCATTTGGCAACTGAATCCTCCAAATCATTTGAATCCAGTACACAAAAATTGACCTTGATATCTGGAAGTTATAGTTCACTCCTATCCAAGTGTGGTCCAGATCCAACCAATGATGGATCTGGACCAAACTTGGCATGCATACTCAATGTGCCCAACTTTGAATACTGGTGAGGTTTGGGGGGAATTGACCTTGAATTTTGGAAGTTGTAGTTTACAGAGAGCACTGTGAACCCGGCCAATGACAGGCTTTGAATACTTTGGGGTTCAGAGGGAATTGGCCTCAAATTGTGGATTTTATAGTTCTACATCCACTGGGAACTCAACCAACAATGGATCTGGTCCAATCTTGGCACACAGACCCACATGGCCAACTTTAATACAGGCAGGGTTTGGGGGAAAATGACAGAGTATGATGGGAAATCCCACCCATCTATATCCTGATGCATTTTCTAATGGGACCATTCATAAAATCCAAAAACAAACAATGACTTTTTCTAATGTTTATCCTTATCAAATTACCTAACCAGGGCATTGCCAGGTACCTAAGCTAGTAAATAAATAAATATCACTATGAGTATCTTTTATCTGAAAAGATTGGGAGCAGATTTATTTTGCATTTTGAGGGATTTGGGAATCCCTCAAGAGATGTGACATTACTTTATACTTCATAGACATACTCATCGTCTAAGAGTAATTTTCATACAATATTTTAGTATATATTTTGCAGGAAACAAAATTTGCATACACTGAACCATCAGAAAGCAAAGGTGTCACTATCTCAGTTACCCACATAGATAATTTTAAATTTTGAAGCATTTCAGATTTGGGATTTCTGGATGAGGGATGCTCAACCCTGCAACTTATTTAAGACGAAAGGGGCCTACCCCTTAGCTCTGGTAACTGCAGCTCCTCTCCAACAATAGTAGTCTCCTTCTTGATTGATTCAACTAACCTTGAGTAACAGTGAAGAGATTACATAGTCAAAGACAATATCCTAGGGCACCCTACCAACAATGTCTAGATTTGAGAACCCTTTAGCACCAGGCATTTGGGTTCTGTCCAGCTCTAGAGAACACATTTTTCCCAGAACAGAGGCATCAGAGGATGCCACTCAAGGAACTGCACCTAACAGACAGGCCAGTCATATTAGAACCTGGCAAATAGAATCCTACACCACCTTGCCTCCCTCGAACTCTTTGCTGCTTTTATAGTTGGTTGGCCAGTACCTATTCTGGTATTTTTGCACCTAAACATCCTTTCCCCTGCCATTTCTAGAAGGTAATACAAGTCACATGAACTCTAAATCCTTATAGGTTACAATGTGGCCAGTTGTGTGCATCATATTTTATTAGTACCACTATTTTCTTCAGACAGAGTCTGTTCCTGCAACTATTTGCTTTGCTTTGGACCACAACTCTGCTTTTCAAAATGGCAGTGATTAGAATTTGAAAGTCCTTTTCAAAATTGGCAGGGTGCGTGGAAGGTTGTTGCTTAACATCCATTCAGCCTTGCAAGCATAGCCAGATGGTTTCTATTTGCAGATTGGCTCAGTACTTCAGGAGCTACATTTGCCAAAGGGCAAAAGTCAGCAGAATGCAAACATCTTTATGAATTACCCAGTTAAATAGAGACATATAAACAATAGGCAGCTTTTGAGTCAGTTGCCTTCACTTGGAAGATTACTAAGGGCTGTCATGCAAGCTTCTTGATGTAGTTATTAAATTAGTACTTCATTAATGAATCCATTTGGTCCATTATTGCTGCAGTCCCTTGATATCCCATAGTTTTTCAGCTGAAAAGAAAACAAAATAGTTAAAAGGATTAGCATTAAACAATTGAACAGTGACAGAGGGTGCAAATTAATATTACTAACTCCCCACTTAACTTCAGAAAGACAGATTCCCTGCTATCCTTAATAGTTTACAAGCAATGCCCAATTTTCTTTCTATACAGATGACAGAGACGTGAATTTGACAGTTTGCCTGTTTTACAAGTCTAGAATTAAAATAGTTGGTCTGCTATATGAAAAATCCAATGCCCTTCATTCCTCTTCCTTAGACATAGAGCTCTCTAATATACAAAACAGAGCTTTCCAAACTGTAGGTCATGATACATTAATGTGGCACCTGCAGTATCTAGGTGTGTCACACAAAAGAAACAAGAAACATCTCACTATATATGAAATAAAAAATACCAACTTGCATGCAATTTTGCACAGCAAATGTGCCAATTAATATTAGTAATATTAATATTAGTATTTTAATAAATGACAAAAATCTTAGAAATATATGTTCTTACGTTATCTTATAAATCATATATTAAAAAATAAATTAAAAGGTTTTCGTGAGATATGTTGTGTCCCTATACATTTCATTATCGCAGTTTATGTATGTGTCTGTGTATCTCTTCTAAGGTGTCAGTTTAATCACCAGTCTGTTAGTAAAACTCAATTACTGTGTTGCAAAATGATGCATGTCTAAAATTTGAAAGAGGTAGTTTATAGAATAAGGTTTAATGTTTATATTTGAAAGTGTATACTGGACTTTTAAAAGTATATTATTTGATGTCATGGCATATGGCTAGTACAATAAACAACTCATTCATTCATTTGAAAGGTGTGTCACCAACATGAAACATCTTGCAATCTCTGATGTAAAGCTCCATGATCAAATCACATGTTCTCACTCATCCAATGTATTTCTGTGTGACATTATCCAATGGCCCCACTACACAAAACTTTATAGTACTATTAATCCACTTTAACTGCCATGACATCATGTTGCATGCTGGAATTTGCAGTATTAGGAGGACAATTTGATATTCTCAGCCAGACCACTCATAAGCCTCACTAAACTACAACACACCAAATTCTACAGGTTACAGAATAGCAGTAAAATTGGATTAGTAGTGCTATAACAACATAATGTGATGGGGTTTCCTGATGTTTTTGATCTGCTGAACACTCTTCTCAAAATTGCCTGTATAAAGCCCTTGGGCTTTTTTCTTTTCCAGAAAAAGCACAACTTGCAAAATGCAACCATACCTTTCCACAATGTGGAATCCATGAATTGAGTAAACAAAGATAGCGCCCTGCAATTTCTTGGACTAAAATTTCCACACTTGCTTATTATTGGGCATATTGGCTGAGACCAATGGAAATAGTCATTCAATACAAATGGAGAACATCAGATAGTTTTTTCCTTAACACTTCATACTTCAGATTCCTCACAGCAATGAAACAGCCTTTTGTTCTTACTTATGTCTTAAATGCTTTTAAAACTGTTTTAAATCGTTTTAATAGGCTGATTTAATTTTTAAAACCTTTTTATTGTAATCAGTGTATTTCAATGGTTGTTAATCTATACTTTGATTCTCCTTTGTGGAAGGCAGAAAACCACACACACACACACACAATCAGGGTGACAGTCTCTGGAAACTAGGACTGTATTGCTTTTATCTCCAAGTGCTGGTTTCAGCTGCACCTAACTGGTTCCTTTTTATGACACATCCAGATAGGTAAACTATGATTTATCACTTCAGATAGTAAAGCTGCAGGTCTAAATATACTTACAATGACAAAGGTATAGAAGTCTGGCAAACTCAGAAGGGGACAAGACTGAACTCCCATGAGCTTAGTCAACGTGGCCAATGGCCAGGGTGACAGGAAGTGTAGTACAAAATGTATAGGTTACTATCCTACTACTATAGAATCAGTCTCATTATAAGCAAAAAGATTTACTTCTAAGAAAACATGGGGTATTGATTTCAGCATTCTGGAGACCTGGGTTCAAATTGCCTCTCTGCTATGGAATCATACTGGATGACCCTGAGCAAATCACTGTCAACCCCAGAAAACCCTGTAATAAAATTTGCCTTAGGATCACCATAAGTCTGAAACTACTTGAAGGCACACAACAACAAACAAAATTGTGGAAAGGCTTGTAATAAAGTTGCTGTTCAGAGGCAGCTTTCACTAATGTAAATTTAATGAAGCCAAGGGGCTACACCGGTCCTGTGTATAGTATAGGAAAGATTTAAACATGAATGAAGGAAAACAAATTGAAATTGAATCCAGGATAAAACTAAAGTGCTTACTTCAAGGGATATCTAGAAAGTAAGGTTACAAGACTTTTTTTAAAATACAAAGAATGAACATATTCTAATAAAACGTACATGGATTAGAGCCTAGGTATTACATTATTTTCCCACATAATCACAATTCAGTTCAATACATTGTCATCCGCGTGATGTGATTTTTGATGCCTGTGTCATAGAAATCTCCCACCACCTTTTTCAGCCAGTTTGTCACTTTGATTTTCACCTCCTCCTTGTCGTAAAAGTGCTTTCCACCCAAGTGTTCCTCCAATTTAGTGAACAGATGATAGTCACTTGGTGAGAGATTGAGGCTGTGTGAGAGGTGGCTTAAAACATCCCAACCAAATGAAGTCAACAA
The DNA here is from genome assembly GCF_037176765.1 of Anolis sagrei. Classification (NCBI taxonomy): domain Eukaryota; kingdom Metazoa; phylum Chordata; class Lepidosauria; order Squamata; family Anolidae; genus Anolis; species Anolis sagrei. The sequence continues at coordinate 67,457,245 of NC_090022.1, read as the reverse complement.
CTCTTGTGTTGCATGAGCAGTGTGCAGACATGCCTTGTCATGAAGGAGAGACAGAAGGGAAATGGAATGAGGATACCCATCTCTAACCTTCACCACAGCGCCAGTCTATGAGCTACTGACAACTGGCACTGCTGGTTCACTTCCGTTGGCTTCCTGCTTCACAGCAGTGATACCAACTTCCCCCGTGAAAATTTCCCATGAGAGCTACGTGCCTTGTAACCTTACTTTTGGATAACTCTCATATTAAAGGTCCTAACTTGGGTTTGGAAATGTTTCAACTAGTTTTAAACACTCCCCCTGAAAGACTGTCCTCAGCTTGGGAATACTCCTGGATCCGTCCCTCCAAATGTCAGCCCAGGTAGATGCAACTGTCAGGAGTGCTTACTACCAATTTCAGCTGAAACACCGGCTGTGCCCCTTCCTCGATTTAGAAGACCTGAATATGGTAGTGCATGCACTGGTAGCCTCAAGGTTAGACATCTACATTTTTCTGTACATTGGGCTATCTCTGTACCAAGTTTGGAAATTTCAATTAGTTCAAAACACAGCAGCTAGACCAGTTACAGGAATATCCAGGAGCATATTACACCTATACTAAAGTCACTCTACTGCCTGCCAATAAGTTTCCAGACAAAGTACAGAGTGTTGTTTTGACCTTTAAAGCATGGTTTTAGGTCCAGGTTACCTAGAGGATTACCTTCTTCTGCACAATCTGCCTTTAGGACACTCGGATCTTCTGGGAGGCATTTACTTCAATCTGCCAAAACCCAGCTGTCAACTGTCACCCAGAGGATTGTTTCATCGGCCATCCCAAAACTATGGAATGACCTGCTGGAAGAGGTTTGACAGCTAAACGAATTGTCTAAATGTAAAACACAATTAAAGACCTATCTCTTCTGGCAGGCCTATCCAGTCAATATTAAATTGTGAATTTTAAATTTATATTTTATTAGTACCCAGCAAAACAAGGCTATAGTTTCCATAACTTGTTCCATAATTATTGAGGTCTTTCATCATTAGTGATATTAATGCATATTGAATACAAAAATGGCATAGATCTAAATGACTGTAAGCATTTCCCTAAAGTTTGCTTACCCAAATATAATACTTGAAATTGAAGAAAACACATTTTCTACATATAAACATTATATAAAAGTGTAGCTCAATTAATGAAGTCAGTGTGTTCATGGGCATTACATCTTTAACAGATACTCTGATACTGGTGGCAGAGGTGACATGGGTAGGATGGAGACTGGGCACCAAAAAAAACCCCAATTCAACATGTTTCAATTGTTGTTTTATTCAAATTTAACACTGTGCACTTGTGAAATGCAACAATCACATCTGCTAAGCATTCTGTAAATTAAAAATAATATTTTCCATCTTTATCATTCATCAGTTTACACTGTTCTTGTGATGTTTATTTTGTCAGCTTGAGGTAGGTTTATCTGTTTTCCTTCCTTTCTCTTTCTCTATTTTACTGTTTTTACATGCTCTATAATAGAACTGAAGGCAACTGCTGTTTATCCTGCCCAATGTAGGTAGGCACACACAGTAAACTATGCAAGAATAGAATCCCATTCTTTCCCAACTTTATTTTGATTGCATATTCACTGTTCCAAACTGACATTGAAGTCTGCATTTCTCTGTCCCTCCTTCTCCATACTCCCAATGCGCATTTAAAAAACCCTTCCAACTAGACAGAAGGTGAGTAGGTAAGGGAGCTGGAGTGATAAAAAGACTTGGGGGGAAAGTTTGTTAAACCTTTTGTTAACTGAGTGCTGCATAGATTTATGTTAAATAATTCTATTTCAAATGTGTATCATATTTCAGGTTTGCTGAATGTCTATGTTTATGCTGATAACATGATGTTCTGGCTTCCATTTGTTCCAGTTCTCCAGATACTATTCTTCTTTCCCTATGAGGTTTTTACTTCATTATAATCCAAAAAAGCTTTGTTTTTTAATGTGGAAATTGCTGCAAGCAGGAATGTCTCCATTTTAACATTTAAAATAGAATATACAATTAAAATTAATATCCCTCATTTCAACTGCATATTAAAATTTCATTTTAAAAAGAAAACTCTCCTATGATTACTTTGATGCATATTCTAGGTTTTGTATTAACAACTATTTTAGGTAGTGGTTTGTTCCCAGTTGACAGATTCTTCCAGCTGGACAGAAAAAGCTGAAATACCAATTTTTTCCTGCAGCACTCTCTTACACACAAACATAGCACGCTGTCAAAAGCTATTACAGATGGTAGGGAGATTCTGTGGAAAAGACTGTAGGTGCCGAGGGAAATGAGAGAAAAGGCCCAAGAAGATGTCTGGTCACACAAACCTGGATGTTGTCCAATATTGATAATATATATAAAGACAGATCACCTACTTTTCAACAAAGCTGTCTCTATGAACAAAATTCCCTAAAGGCTGAAATATTAGAAGCTGAAGTGATTCTAAAATGAGACATAATGCAACAAACAATTTTGCTTTAATAAAAGAAATATTTTTGAATAAACTGCCTGTCTAGTTCTGTCTGACTGGAAATAAATTTAGGAACAAGGAATTTAGCAACTCTCATTTTTATGTAGCAATAACGTCATGGGAATGCCTGGTCCCTAATATATATGGCAGGTAAATATGAAATAAATATTTACTAGCCCCTGCCATGAGCCCATACATTTGCATAAGTGCAAATGTTATGCATAATCAGCAGTACTGTTGAGCTTATGGATACATTTACAAAACAACCCTCTGCTTGCCAAGTTGCTTGCCCCTGGCACAGATAGAGTTTGAAGCAAACCTGTTGCCTTAAATTATTTTGAGTGGAGACCCTCACCTCATCACATTGCATTATTTTCACTGACGTTCTTACATCTTTAACCTGTACATCAATTCTCTGTGTCAAGTATAAAATACTCTGTTGCAAACATATACATCCATGTGCATATTATTATTTTATTCCTTCTTTGGAATATCTTGATAAAATGTGTGTTCTGACAAACTGTATCAGCTTGGTTTCTGTGAAAAATATAGTAGCAAGAGTTGCTATAAAGCAGGCTGTTCCCACAGCAATGTGAATTAACCTTGACATCCAGCCTTTATCACAGCACAGGAATACCTACAAAGAAAGAAAACTTCTGTTATTATTTATATCTAGCATTTATGTTTCACACATAACTGCTTAGGTTCCTAAAGTGATGTACAAATTAAAAACATTTTTAAAAACATGGTTTTAAAAGCCCCCACAATTATAACAATCCCCAAAGCTAGTGCTCAATCTGGTTCAATGGAGTGAGAGTCCAAATATGTATGGGGAATGATGTGGAACAATACATTGTATGTATGTGTGTGTATGTGTGTGTGTGTGTGTGTGTGTGTGTGTGTGTATTGGTGCAAATATATGTGGAATTATATGTGTGTGAAATTCAGAATGATTACTTCTGTATATACTCGTATGTAAGTCTAGAAATTTTAATCAAAATATTGTGCCAAAAAACCCTGGGTCAACTTATCCACAGGTTACTGTACCTTAACTGATAAAAAAGAGAGCAACAATCTCCTTCTCTGAGTAGAATGACAAAAAACAAGAACTTAGTTCTTCCTGAGAGAAATTAAAAGAAACACCAACCCTCTGTATTCTCTCTGCCATATCACAATTTCTGGCTTTTTTAAACGCCTGGACAGGAAAATATTAGTGACAGCTGAAGCAAGACTGGTACTTTCCCCATTTAGAGAGTGACCCTCTACAAATCCACAAGTCATATTAAAATGCATAATTTTGGCCAAGACTAACACATATAACAATAACTGATACATGACTATATACAGGATGTCCCTGCAGCCATACTGACCTAGAAAGCAGCTTCGCATACCAGCTAATGTCAGTTTGAGAAGCACATTCTGTCAGTATCAGTTCCCTTCTGAGAGGTGAAACGTGGTTAGGCTACTGCCCTACACATCTCCAAAGAGTTGGAGAAAATAAATGGGCAGACTGAGGCATCTCACAGTTATGGCAAAGAGTTTTGTTTTAAAAAATAAAATGTTTTTATGTAAGCAGTCTGTAAATGGTTGGGGGTGATTTTTCATTGCTTCTTATAAAAGGGTTTGATGCAAATAAAGAAATACAGTTAGAAGTAAATTTACAAAGTTAAGTTCCACACACATTTGTATTTCACAGCTTTATGCATGTCTTTGATATATGTACACGATCTGAATACATGGAGCTACCACAAATTACATCTTCCAGATTGGCTAATTAAAACTACTCAATGTCTTATTTAACCATAACAACTGAACTCACTTGGCTTTTCTCTGTTTAAACTTGATATGTTTAATGCAATAACTGTTCCAAACCTATCTAATTATAATAGAGCATAAATATGCATCAACAATGTGACACTGAATAAGATTGTTGTGTCATATTTCTACCCACTGTGCAAAGGACACTGTTTTATTGCATTCAACTATTTCACAAGAATTAATTATCTCTCCAGCCACCAAAAAAGGAATCTGGTAGGGTGGGATGGGATGGGAAGGGAAGGGAAGGGCAGTAAGGAAATTATGTTTGGAAAATGAAAGTGAAACAAACAAAAAGAGAAGAGTAAAAGAAAAGCACAAAAGAAAAAAGGTTTAAAGCACAACAACATCAAAGTACAATGTAACTATGTGGCAGCTGATAACACAAGTAACCAGATATAGGACTGAAGATCAGCAAAGGAATGGAGAAGAACATGAAAGACACAGTGGAAAGAGTAAAGCTGATATACAGCAGAAATCAAGATCTCTATCTTGTGATGGAGCATTGTCTAAAAGACAAGATGTGATAGGACTTCATCCAAAGTAACCATGTAACATGTTCCATGTATCCTTACTGGGGACATGGAATGAGAGGGGCTACAGAAAACCACCGGACTCTAGTGATATCAAAATATGCAGCATTATATTTTTAAAACTTTGCTTAGTGACATTACAATTGGGCCATAGAACATGACCCTAGTTATATTGCATTGTGGAGTAGCACTGTCTACACTGAGTTGGGGCTCTCTTATTATTGTTGAGATAGTTTTCATTACGGCACATTGCTCCTTTTTATATTGCTATATATAATGATATAGTAATAACAATTTATCTTTCATTTGGCATACTCACCACCATAAAACAGCAAGGCTATCTGTACTTAAAGAAATTTGGGTTGTGCAAGGGACCACATTTACGCTGGGTAGTGTTGACACAAACATAATAACACATACACAGCTATATTTACAATCTTGTGCGATTTCACAGAAAGTGTAACTGCTTGTGAGACTGTTCTTACACTATCAGAGCGCTCCAAGAGATTCCTGATCAAAAAAATACATTTTTATCCCTTTTCCAAGAGAGTGAAAGCAAAATGAGAAGAAAGGCAGCACCACTCACCTCTGAGACACCGGTGGCGACTCCACTAATGATATAAACCACAATAAGCAATCGTGAAATGAGAAGACCTTTTAGAGGCCTATAAGGGCTTTTTTCAAAATATTTGTAGATGTAATGGATGCTGTGCGCTATTCGGATCCCCATGTTGAAACAGTTTGCCAAAATAAAACCTATGCTGCCTTGCCAATACGTCAAGAAATAGGACATGAACAAAAATATAAGGGACAAAGCCAGCATGACAAAGTTGTACCTAAAAAGCAAAGAAAAACCAAGAAAATTGTTTCAGTACATTTATGATTACATTTCTAAAATGTGGAACAGTATGAACTTTTAGGAAAGTATGAACAGGTTTGGTTATGGTAATTCCCAACGGTTAATAATTATCAGATTAATTATCAGCCAAAAATCAAATCTCTCCTCAGATATCAACTCAATACGTATACACATACATGTCATCAACCCACTCATTGACTTATGGCAATCCTATGACATTTCATAGCATTTTCTTAGGCAATGAATACTCAGATGGCTTTGCCAATTCCTTCCTCTAAAATACAGCTCACAGAAGCCGGCATTCATTGGTGGTCTGCCATCCAACTACTAACCAGAGTTGCGCTGGCTTAGCTTCCAAGATCAGATGAGATCTCACATTCAAGTGGCTCATGCCTTGTACTATAATGTCTTAGCTTGTCATCTGTAATACTGAGTGGATGAAGTCACTAATCACTTCAAGATGGAAGGGAGGGAGGAAGAGATAAGTACTTCTCAGTTTAGAAGGAAGCTAGGCAATGCGTTTTTAAAAAGTAGCTAAATGGCCACTGTGTTCTATTTCTCCAAAGAATAGCTGCTAAATTTTGAGGTCATCCCTTATTAATTAAATTATGCCAACTAGACCATCTGCTCTTAAAACAGAACAGATAGTAAGTAGAACATGGGTCTTAAATGGTTGTCAATATTTATTTTTCAGTCCCATGAATGCCAGCTTACAACAACATCTATGTATGTTTCAAGAATGAAAATGTTTTAAAATATAGACTTTCCCCTCCTCACATCCATTTAATTTACAAAAATGTTTAGCATGCCAAACAAAAATGTAACGTATTACCCCGTGTTTTCTTTCAAAAGAATTTGTATCTCTCCTTGACTCATAATATACTGTGTCAAGACAGCTTCATTAGTTCACAGAGACACACACGTACAAAAAAATGTGAGCTAATAACTAATTCATGAAAATGAGAATTAATTCAACTCTATACTGATTTTATAGCAGAAGTCTGTGATGAGCATCTTCAGGAATACTGTTTTTCACCAGAGGATACTTTTACTGATGCTGGAGTTTCAAATTAATTATATCTTACCAATCTGCCTTAAAGGCATGATATATATTTGGCCAAAAAAACATAGTAGCAATAAAATGAAATAGCAAATTATCCCTCTCAATGGCACAGTGACAACAGCTGTATTATCCCAAAATATTTAACTCAAAGTAGCATGAAGCTTGACATTTGTTTTTAGCAGTAAAGATTTTCATAAACTTCAATTGTGAGGAGTGGTGTGACCTGTCTGCATCTGCTTCATCTATTGAAGTACAAAGGCATGTTAAGCTCAACAGTAGAATTTGTTGAGATACATATATGACATCCAGAGGGCACTTGGCATTAACCACTCACCAGCAAAAATGCAAAACAGGTGCATTGAAGAAAATGGTCACAGGACATACTTAAAAGTATTATAGGTGTTTGGAATACTTCTCAGTTTCCATCACTACATGATATACAGCCCTCCACATTTGCAGCTTTAACTTTCATGAATTTGATTATTCACACATTTGATCAATGTATTCGTTCTAGAAATCTGTAGGCCCTCCAGCGCAAGTCTATGATCAACTTCTGCCAGATCACAAAATCATGTTAGAGGATTTAAAAATTCCCAGAGAAGTGTTCTGTTGAGTAAAATAATCTGGGTTTTTATTTACGAACCCATTGCCCCTGTGAAAGTGGAAGGCCTGCTGTACAATTGCGTTACAACTCAAATTCCATGGAGTGGGATCAATGATAGCTATTACTGTATCACCTTCAGGACTGGTGTTAGATCACAGACATGGGGAAAAGACACCAGTCATGCTGCAGGTACTAATCTTAGGACTTTTAAGACACATACATTTTTCAAGGCTAATTCGCACACTCAAACTATTGTGTTTTACTTAGTATAATACTCGACAAGAAATGTTATGCCACAGAGACCTCTGGGAGAAGGCAGTGCAAGAATAACAACAACAACTTTATTCTTATATCCCACCACCATCTCCCCAAAGGGACTCAGGGTGGCTTACAGACGGCACAAAGTGCCAAAAACAAACATGAAAGTGAACACAATATAAAATACATCAATTCAGATTCAATCAAGCTGCGATCCTCTGGCACCATGGCCGGGCTGTAAACATTGGAATAAAATAAGTGCCAGCTGCAGTAATGGAGAGAGGGCATGGGATAAAGTGCAGGATGTGTGACTATTAGGTTCCTTACTAATCAAGTCACAAGAATATCAAGGATGGGGGGTGGATTTTCCTCCTTCTGTGACATTATCCTATGTGAGTAAATAATAATAGTGACTACATTCTTCACAGCTCTTTATACACTTTCTCTGTGTATTTGATGAGACTGCAACTACACTCTTATCCTATGCTGATGCTATTCCATCAAGACTCAGCGTTTTAGGATTTCTCAATAAGAATGGCTTAACACATTACATGACCAGAAAAGTAATCATTACTTTGAAGGATCCAGACTAGTATTAATTCTGATTCTACATCTCGTGCAAAGCAGAGGAGAATCTGAAGATATTTTTTTAAAAGCTACATTACAATATCACTTACTGAGATTGTTTTAACATACCTGTCCACTTCTTCTTTACTCATAGATGCAAATGTAAAACATTCTGTTACTCCATTTACAGCAATCAGCAAGACATAAAAACTATAACAACGTAGGAGACTTGGACCTGAGAAAACATTGTGACAAGTAGATTAATAAAGCTCTCATTATTGAACCTTGAGCAGCATCACTCATCCAAATGAAAATGATGTCAATAAATTATAACACTATTTCACATTGTCACTTGCGTTATGTGGGACACAAGGTTGGGGGGTGGGGGGAGGTACCTGTTGAGTAAAACAGTCAGATAGATATACAGAGTTTATTGACTTCTACACTTCAAGGCAACATACACATGTACACCAATATAGGAAGCAGAAGAACTAATCAGGTATTCAATGTGGGTCGAGAATTCTAGTATAGGTACATACTAGATAAATTATGCTACATTATGCTAAGTACATTATGCAACAAAAACAGATAACTGTGAAGCCCTACACTTCATAGTCATTGGCAATCCCACGTCCTTAGCTTCTGCAAGTGCCAGAGAATGCTGCATGATAGAAACAGGAAGACCGTCAAAGGCCTATCATGAGGCAGATGGTTGCCACTAATCTACATATCATTAGCAGAATTTATACATCATTTCCATGAACACGGCAGATGCCAAAGTACAGTTGATTGACATGTTGTACCTATTCCAAAATCAATTTCAAATAAAAACATTGAATCAGCCCCTTTAAAAAACCTCCATAAATCATCAAGGAACATATGAAGCTGCCTTAAACCAAATTAGACCAATGAGTTACATGAAGTGGCACTGTCTACATTAACTGCATCAGTTCTTCATCAACTGCAGCGATTTTCCAATATCTTAACCCCTATTTGTTCCCTACCTACAATGCCTTATGTAATAAATCTACCTTTTAGTCGGCTAGGCCGAAGCCTGCATAGCAGTGTCTGGCATCTTGGTATTCAAGAGAGCAGGAGGAGGAGTCAGGCTGGCTCCTGATTGGGTGTAGCAATCGGGGGTGGAGTCAGCTTAGAGAGGGAAAGGAGCGGTCTTGTTTGACAGAAAGGTAAAAGAGTCTTAGATAGAGACAGAGAAGGTTGTGGATTTTTAGATAGGGAGTTACAGCAGGGAACTGACAGGAGAAGAAGAGCTTTTAGCGAGTCTCTAGGTTTGGGAATAAGGTGAAGACATTAGGCTAGAGTTTTACTACGTTGAGAGGACTAGTAAAAGAGAGCTGTGTCTTAGTAAACTTAGGAGAGGTTTACAGATACCTTATAGCCCAGTGACTGAGGCAGACTGGAGTCTGTGCTCTAAGAGAAACTGTGTCTTAAAGTAGAACAGTTTGTTCTACTTTAAAGAGACTCACAGCTGAAAAAGCTATTCTGTCAGGGGAACTGTTTGTATTAAGCAACCAAGTTACTGCAACTGCATCAAGATTCTGTACCACTCATTTCCAACGAGTTGTTGTTATTCTAAAGTTAAAATAAACTCTTTACTAGTTTACTTTTAACTGGTGTTTACCTCAATCCATTCGTTTCCCTCAGAACTCATTCTCTCAATACATTTCTAAAGTCCAGTCAGCCATAGAAGTCCAAGAGCTCAAATATCCTTTTAACTAAAAATACATTCACACCCTTTTGGTTCCTCAGGCCAGCAATTCTGAGGTAGTGGCAGCTATTTCTACCAAGTACTTCGGTCACTTAGGATCAGCCTTTGTTCTACGCTATATCCAAGGGCAGAGGTGTGATCGTGGTGTCCACCCTGCCCGGATATTCCTTTAATTTTACTATACCTTACATGAGGAAAGGGCCCACAGACATGCCCCAGCCATTTTTAAAGCTGCCTCTCCTTCCCCATCCCACAACCCCCATTGCCACACTTGAATAGCACTGGCAAAGAAGTGAAACAAGCTACGTTTAGATCCCAAGAAGCACATTGGAAATGCGTCCCTTCTTTGATTGTGAACTCTTGTTCCTGAAGCCTCAAAGAAGCAAGGTTCAAGGCTAAAGTTTGCTAATTAAACACCTTTCAGCGTATCAGTTAGGAGCCCCTGGTGGCGCAATGGGTTAAACCCTTGTGCCAGCAGTACTGAAGACCAACAGGTCGGAGGTTCAAATCTGAGGAGAGAGCGGATGAGCTCCCTCTGTCAGCTCCAGCTCCCCATGTGGGGACATGAGAGAGGCCTCCGACAAGGATGGTAGAACATAGAATCATAGAATCATAGAGTTGGATTTGACCTCATGGGTCATCCAGTCCAACCCCCTGCCAAGAAGGATCAAAACATCCAGGCGTCCACTGGGCAACGTCCTTGCAGATGGCCAATTCTCTCACACCAGAAGTGACTTGCAGTTTCTCAAGTCACTCCTAACACGAAAAAAGCATATCAGTTGGTCTTTGCTGACAAATTTCATATGTCCCATATTACCTCAGTTGATGATAACCGTAAGACACTTTGTTCATGAATACTGGCAAACACAAAGCAAGATGGCCAATGCCAGTCCTTACTAGACATGTGTACTGTTACACAGTTTTACCATTCTGAAGGACCTTTTTAAAAAGTACTGCAAATTTGCTGGCACAACTCAATTTTATGCATGTTTACTTGGAAGTATTTCCTACTGGGTGGAATAAGATAAATGAAATAAAATTGCAGCTTTTCTATTTCCAATCAGCACAATGCCTGATTAGCCATATGCCCAAAAGTCCAAGAAGCAGCATACAAGAGAATTAACATTAATCAGGGATGTTTCTACATTCATCCAAATAAAACATATCTCACAAAAAAACTATGTTATCTCTTATAAGAGACTTTTTAAGAATTATGACATTGTAATAATTATTATCTTCAATGAGATTTAATACCAACAATTTAATAACTAATGCTAGTTGAAAGAGAAGCACTACTTCTCCCAGTGCTAGCGTGGGAGATAAATTGTAGAGTAAACCCATTACCACCATTACTTTGCAATACAAACAATGCACTGAAAACAAAGGAAAAATACACTTTTTCTCCAGTCAATTTAAACATTTCACCTATTCTGTGATCATATTTCTATATTGATAGTATTTTCAGACAATGAAAAACAGAGGAGATTTTCACAAAATAAATTTCTATTTATAAAGTGAGTTTCAGAACAATAACAATTACCTGATCCAACACTGAGCATGGAGCCTCCGTAAAAATCCAGCGCCAACTGAGAATACGCATAACCAAAAACTGTAATAGTCAGGCCAACCAGAAAAACTAGTTTTAGCAATGATTCTAATACAGCTGCTGCCATGGAAATATCATCCTAAAAAAAGAGCAAGAAATACACTGATTTAACACTGATTTAACAGATGCAACATCCTTTAAATTATAGCAACAAATTTGTAACATCACTTAATTAGATTTTACAATCCACTATTTTTGTTGCTAGTAACAGTTAAATTATAATAATTTAAACAGCACCTACATTTATAGTTTGAATGTGCTGAACATTCTCGACATAAGCAATTAATTTGTTCAAATCCCTTCATGAGGCAAAACATCAGGAAACACAAAAAAAAACTCTGCTAAATGTGTTGACAGAACCAGCTTTGACAGCATCAGAGGAAAGCAATAACAGTGGGAACCGAGTAAATGGCAAAATATTATGCTCTTTTTTGATGCCTTTAGCAAATCAACAGCCCTTGAAATACAAGACGGTACAAGACTACTGCATAACATAACATGCAATACAAAGAATAAAACTATACTTAATTATAATTTTAAAAGTCACCCTATTTTCATTCTACATTGAACTTAAAGCATTATTTACCTCCATGAAATGCATCCCATTGTGTAGTAGTTTATAGCTACTACACAAAAAATATGCACAATATCTATTCAGAAGCTCTGATCCAATAAACATTTCCTCAAAAGCTAATCCCATTCGGGTGCATATTCTAAACTAGGGGTGGATACCATTGGATCCCTGAGTCCCACAAGGATCAAAAATATTTTGCTTCAAAACATCCATAAATGCACTCCAGGGGGAGGGGGCGGGGGGGGAAGCATCTCTACCACATCTAAAAATCCGTAGACCCCTTAGGGCAGTGGTTCTCAACCTGGGGTTTTTCACCTACAACTCCCAGAAATCCCAGCCAGTTTACCAGCTGTTAGGATTTCTGGGAGTTGAAAGCCAAAAACATCTGGGGACCCCAGGTTGAGAACCACTGCCTTAGGGCCTCAAAGTGTCCACTGAGGGCTGTGATTGCATTTTTACCATATTTTGCAGGCACCCTGAACAAAATGCCCCCATAAACCCAGAGGCATTTGGGGCATGTTTTTTTTTTTTCAAATTCAAGGAGAGGCAGGTTGTTGTTGTTGTTTATTATTATTATTATTATTATTATTATTATTATTATTAGGAACATAACAAGATTAGTACATAGCAAACAAGATCACTATGCTGGCTGCTGTACTAGATCACACATCAGACACTTCCCAAGTGTCTAGGACTGTGTGATGTATCAGCGAATAATGCGTGCAGATTCCTATTATTATCATTATTTGTGACCCTACAAGATATCCTTAAGATCTAATGCTGTCCCTCTGGTGTTCCTCCGTTGCCTACCCACCATAACAAAACCAACATTTACATAAGAAATAACAATACAAATTATCAGAGTTTCACAAATACGAGTATGTTATGTGTGCCTTTTCTATCATAAACTTTAATCAGAGCTTCTTAGAAAAATACATATAAAAATAAAACAAACATTAATATCAATATCTTCCTTTCATAGATCATAATATCTATACAGTGAGATTTACTATTTCCCTTAATTATATTTCCCAACCTTGCTCTATATGTTAGCTACTTTAATTGTAATACAAGTAAATTTACCTGTTTCTGCAGCTTGATATCTTTCCCTCGTTCCAGAACTTTAGCAAAGTAAACATAAAAACTCTCCTCTATTGGTAAAAATATAAATCTAGCAGCCAGAGAACCGAGGTTATTCACTATGTCATATACACCTTTATAAATAAACAAAAAATATTGTATTATTGCTTTTCAAATTAAAGTATGATCAGTAGTAACAGTAGAAGGAATGATACATGTCTTATAATTTGGTAAATCAAATAAATATGTCTTTATAAAAATATATTTTCCATGTAAAATGTTTTATCAATATATGAAGATTAAAAACTGTAAATGTTATAACACAGTTATAAGGTCCATGACTGTGCGAACACTATAGCATTCACTCTGAACCAAAGATTTTTTATGTTGTTGTTGTTCATTCGTTCAGTCGTCTCCGACTCTTCGTGACCTCATGGACCAGCCTACGCCAGAGCTCCCTGTCGGCCGTCACCACCCCCAGCTCCCTCAAGGTCAGTCCAGTCACTTCAAGGATGCCATCCATCCATCTTGCCCTTGGTCGGCCCCTCTTCCTTTTGCCTTCCACTTTCCCCAGCATAATTGTCTTCTCTAGGCTTTCCTGTCTCCTCATGATGTGGCCAAAGTACTTCAACTTTGTCTCTAGTATCTTTCCCTCCAGTGAGCAGTCGGGCTTTATTTCCTGGAGGATGGACTGGTTGGATCTTCTCGCAGTCCAGGGCACTCTCAGAACTTTCCTCCAACACCACAGCTCAAAAGCATCGATCTTCCTTCGCTCAGCCTTCCCTAAGGTCCAGCTCTCACATCCGTAGGTTACTACAGGAAATACCATGGCTTTGACTAGGCGGATCTTTGTTGCCAGTCTGATGTCTCTACTCTTCACTATTTTATCGAGACTGGACATTGCTCTCCTCCCAAGAAGTAAGCGTCTTCTGATTTCCTGGCCACAGTCTGCATCTGCAGTCATCTTTGCACCTAGAAATACAAAGTCTGTCACGGCCTCCACGGTTTCTCCCTCTATTTTCCAGTTGTCAATCATTCTTGTTGCCATAATCTTGGTTTTTTTGACGTTTAGCTGCAGCCCGGCTTTTGCGCTTTCTTCTTTCACCTTGATTAGAAGGCTCCTCAGCTCCTCCTCGCTTTCGGCCATCAGAGTGGTGTCATCTGCATATCTGAGGTTGTTAATGTTTCTTCCAGCAATTTTCACCCCAGCTTTGCATTCATCCAGCCCCACACATCGCATGATGTGTTCTGCATACAAGTTAAAAAGGTTGGGTGAGAGGACGCAGCCTTGCCGTACGCCTTTCCCAATCTTGAACCAGTCTGTTGTTCCGTGGTCAGTTCTGACTGTTGCTACTTGGTCCTTGTACAGATTCCTCAGGAGAGAGACAAGGTGGCTTGGGATGCCCATCCCACCAAGAACTTGCCACAATTTATTATGATCCACACAGTCAAAGGCTTTAGAATAGTCAATGAAGCAGAAGTAGATGTTTTTCTGAAACTCCCTGCCTTTCTCCATTATCCAGCGGATATTGGCAATCTGGTCTCTCGTTCCTCTGCCTTTTCTAAACCCAGCTTGAACATCTGGCAACTCTCGCTCCATGTATTGCTGGAGTCTTCCTTGCAGGATCTTGAGCATTACCTTACTGGCATGAGAAATAAGGGCCACTGTACGGAAGTTGGAGCAGTCTTTCGCATTTCCCTTTTTTGGTATGGGGATATAAGTTGATTTTTTCCAGTCTGATGGCCATTCTTGTGTTTTCCATATTTGCTGGCAAATGGAATGCATCACCTTGACAGCATCATCTTTTAAGATTTTAAACAGTTCAGCTGGGATCCCATCATCTCCTGCTGCCTTGTTGTTAGCAATGCTTCTTAAGGCCCATTCAACCTCACTCCTCAGGATGTCTGGTTCTAATTCATTCACCACACCGTCAAAGCTATCCTCGATATTGTTATCCTTCCTATACAGATCTTCTGTATAGTCTCGCCACCTTCTCTTGATCTCTTCAGCTTCTGTTAGGTCCCTGCCATCTTTGTTTCTTATCATACCAATTTTTGCCTGAAATTTACCTCCAATGTTTCTAATTTTCTGGAAGAGGTCTCTTGTCCTTCCTATTCTGTTGTCTTCTTCTACTTCCATGCATTGCTTATTTAAAAATAGTTCCTTATCTCTTCTGGCTAACCTCTGGAATTGCGCATTTAACTGGGCATATCTCCCCTTTTCACTGTTTCCTTTTGCTTTCCTCCTTTCTTGGGCTACTTCCAGTGTCTCAGCAGACAACCACTTTGCCTTCTTGGTTTTCTTTTTCTTTGGAACGTACTTTGTTGCCGCCTCCTGAACAATGTCGCGGACTTCTGTCCATAGTTCTTCTGGGACTCTGTTTACTAAATCTAGTCCTTCAAATCTGTTCTTCACTTCCACTGTATATTCGCTAGGAATGTTAGTGAGATCATATCTAACTGGTCTGTGTATTTTCCCTGATCTCTTTAGTTTTATTCTAAATTGGGCAATAAGAAGTTCGTGATCTGAGCTACAGTCAGCCCCAGGTCTTGTTTTCACCGACTGGATGGATGTCCGCCACCTTTGGCTGCAAAGGATGTAGTCAATCTGATTTCGGTGTTGACCATCTGGTGAGGTCCATGTATAAAGCCGTCTTTTAGGTTGTTGGAAGAGAGTATTCGTTATACACAGCGAGTTTTCCTGGCAGAATTCTATCAGCCTGCGTCCCGCTTCATTTTGTTCTCCCAGACCATGCTTGCCTGTGATCCCAGTTGTCATTTGACTTCCCACCTTGGCATTCCAGTCTCCTGTAATGAAAATAATGTCTCTTTTTGGTGTATTATCCAGTAGGTCTTGCAGATCCTCATAGAACTGATCTACTTCTGCTTCTTCAGCAGCTGTGGTTGGGGCGTATATTTGGATCACTGTGATGTTGAAAGGCTTTCCTTGCACTCGAATTGAGATCATTCTGTCATTTTTTGGGTTGTATCCAAGCACTGCTTTAGCGAATTTCTTATTAATTATGAAGGCTACTCCATTTCTTCGATGTTCCTCTTGTCCGCAGTAGTAGATCTGGTGGTCATCTGATGTGAAGTGGCCCATTCCAGTCCATTTCAGTTCGCTGACCCCCAGAATGTCTATCTTTAGTCTTGACATCTCACCAATAACAACATTCAATTTGCCCTGGCTCATAGATCTTACATTCCAGGTTCCTATGGTGTGTTGATCTTTAGAGCATCGGATTCGTCGTTCGCCTCCAGTACCGTCGGCCGCTAGCCTTCCTTTCGGCTTTGAGCTAGCTGCGTCATCACATCTGGGGCTAGTTGAACTTATCCTCTGCTCCTCCCCAGTAGCATTTTGGCCATCTTCCGACCTGGGAGTCCCATCTTCCAATGGCATACCGACATATCTCTGGTTGTACTGGTCCATTTAGTTTTCTTGGCAAGGATACTGGAGTGGTTTGCCATTGCCTTCCCCAGGGATCACGCTTGGTCTGACCTCTCTGCCACAACCGTCCCGTCTTGGGTGGCCCTTCACGGTTTCGCTCATGACATCATTGAGGTGCTCAAGCTCCAGCGCCCCGACAAGGCGGTGATCCTTTGCTGGAGAGATTTTTTATAACATTCAGCAAAAGGCAAACATCAATAAAAACTATCACTATTTTTCACTATTAGCTAACAATGTTAAGAATATTTTATAGTAAAAAATCTAAAACATTAAAACAAAAAAAATGGTAATTCATTTTTAGACTTTCAAATATAACATAATATTACCATGCAAAATTCATGCAAAATAAAAACTGCAGAACTGTTCCACTGTATGGGTGGACTCCAAAAGACAGAGGATAGTCTATTTTACGGGGGATCAAGGAGTTGAAGCCTGCAAACTATTTCGCCCATTTTTGCTGGTTATTTCCTCTCCCTGCCCTATGTCATAAACTAAGGTTATTTCCACGCCAACATTGGGGGGGGGGGGGAATAACAGGAAAACCGGGGAAAATTGATTTACTTCTTCAACCCCCCTCTGTCTAGGCCCCCTTTTTGTCTCCACCCAGATAATGAAACAGTACCAAAACTGTTTCTTTAGATTTACTTTATAGCTATCAATCTATTAATATCAATGGTAATATGTGCTATTTTCTCTCCAACTAAGCAATGTGGAATCAAATTGCCACTTTCCATGTATTGTATGTTAAACTGTAGCCCTGGAAGACCTTTTCACCCAACACCACACAATGTTCAGATTATCCAATAAGTAAAAGCTGATTAATGAACAAGCATGAAAAGAAAAAGGCAAGTCAAAAAAGAAGCAGCAAAAATACAAAAAGCAATTCCCAACGAGATCAAGAGTTCATCAGCTTTTGAACTAAGGCATCCACAGAGTCTTGAGTTAACGCAAAGAAAATAATCCTCGAGCAGGATATTGTTCAAAAGTTATATCCATAAACATGAAAACAGGAACACAAGAAAGGCAAAACCTCCAAGAACATGAAGTCATAAACAAGAATCAAACCAAGAATCTTGAAATACGGGAACCAGGAACTTAGGACTAAAAACCGGGAGTTGTTTCCCCTTTTTTACAATGTTGTTCTCACTAAAGGCCTAGAGCCCAGAAACTACTTAAAAGGCCTCAATCACTCCCATGACATCACTTTGTACACACCTGCTTTTCCTCTCCTTATGTCTAAGCCTCTGAGAAAAATAAGTCTTTGTTTTACATTCTGCATTCTAATTTCAAGGTGACTTGATCTAGAAAAACCTTAATCTCTCACCTCCTCCTCCAAAAGCCATTCTGGCCTATTATCATGAGAATTGGTATCACTTTCTCCTGTTGCCTGGGAATGGCCTGGGATTCCAAAACATCTCTAATTTTTTCTGAAAACTACACTAGATGCTAGTCTAAACATACTGAAACACCCAGTCGTGTGTACACTGTGGCCATAAGGTGAGAAAAATAGTATTCAAACTATGACCTTACACCATTATTGGCTAGTAACTCCCCATGTCAGTCAAGTGAACAATCTGATCTGAGCTTCAATCAAAACTTTAAAGCAGTTTCCCAAAATGAAAGCAGATTTTCTATCTCACTGGCATGCTCCAACCACAACTTGTCTTGTAAAATAACAAAGTATGGTTTGCAAGACAAGTTGTGGTTGGGTAACAAATAAGATTTATCATTATCATCATCATCATCATCATCATCATCATCACCATCATCATCGTGTGGCAAGAATGATCCACTGCACAACATCAGA
The DNA here is from genome assembly GCF_037176765.1 of Anolis sagrei. Lineage (NCBI taxonomy): Eukaryota > Metazoa > Chordata > Lepidosauria > Squamata > Anolidae > Anolis > Anolis sagrei. Next base: position 67,438,817 of record NC_090022.1, on the reverse strand, counting down.
TTGTAGATTACTGGCTTCCCACACAAAAAGAAAGACTTCCATTGGAAAGGGGATATGACATAATTACCAGCAACACCATTAAATGGGTACTATTTTCAACCTAAATCACTCAGGAAGCAACACTGAAGCAGTTCCTGTACTTTTTTAATTTACAAAGCAATGGACAGTAGTAATGTTGGAATATGCACTAAAAGTGTAGCACGAAGCAATTCTGTTCAAATTACTGTTCAAATATGCTCCAAAAATTATGGTATAACTAAAACTGTAATTTTAAAAAACAGTAACTTAGACATTTTGTTATTTTTTCATATAATGGTTTTAGAATTTGTATCATTCTCAGCTACATTAAAGATTCAGATCAGAAGGTTTTCCTAATATTCAGAAGTCTTTTAATTTAAATGAAAAACAGCAAAGACTAAGTATTCTTGGTAAAATTGCCTTACTTACCCTGGTCTCCAAAATTCAACACATTCAGAAAAGTCATCACATATCTCTCACCTATAAAATTAACATTAGAATTTATTTTGTTTGCCATTATATTTGCAAAAGAAACAACTGCACAAGAAACCTCAAATTACTTTTGTGAACATATGATATGCCAAATCCAGCCGCTATTCATATCAATATTTATAAGCCCATTAGTAAGTGCATAAGAACGGCAGGAAAATTTGGAAGATCAAAACAAAATAAAATATGCAACTTTTCAAGACTTTTCAAAGTGCCCTCTGTTTCTACCTGCTTCAAAGACAAAATCCTACTGATCCCATGAAATGACGTACAACCCATTCTATGGGTTGCCCAAGGGACTGTATTTCTGCAGTGTGTAGAAATGGGTGGATTTGAAAGATGGGCTGGAAATTGGCTCCACTCATCTCCCTAAGTTTAGAAATTGGTATTTTTCTGTAGGATGGGAAATGGCGCCTTTGCCCATTTTCAGTTTGTTTTGTGACATTTCAGTGTAGGCATGAATGTGAGTCGTCCTTCTCCCACTATTACTCTTCGGACACAGAAAAGGACTGGCAAATAACTCTATCCTCCTTTTTTTTAAAAGTTGCTGTAACTGTGAATTGATAATTTTCTGTTTTGAAAACTCTTCTGAAATTGCACAATTTTTTTTTTTTAAAAAAACCCCTGTGACATGGACAGTCTGCGGACAACGAAATGGGAGGGGTGTGGTGAGGTCCAAATACCATTTTTCCTAAGTTGATTGAAAAAGAAAAGGTGCTCAAGAAAAGATGAAGAAAGACTCCAACCTACCCTCTGTTAAAACTTGTTTCAGAAATGATTGTTTAAAAAAACTCCAGGTCAATCTGGCTTCTTTCCAGTTTACAAATTCCTACAAATAAAACAGCCAGCAAATTATAAAGGGATATTAAAGGAATGGACATTCCAAATACAGTTATCAATTTCAGCTATATACATCATGAATACAATAGAGCTACAGTGTTTAACTTTGGGGGGGGGTTGATTATTTTTTGCATCGATGTCAGGCCTTTCAGACAGTGAAGGGGCTACAGTTCAGTACGTAGCCTATGGTCATAGACAAGGAAGCAATAAATGTTGCCTATTTCTCCCTTTGAAAATAGCTTTCTGCAACACGCTCTATGTGGGGTTGCCTTCGAAGACTGTTCGGAAGCTTCAAATGGTCCAATGGGTGGCGGCCAGGTTGTTAACAGGAGCAGCGCTCAGGGAGCATACAACCCCTCTGTTTCACCAGCTCCACTGGCTGCCAATTTGCTTCCGGGCACAATTCAAAGTGCTGGCTTTAGACTATAAAGCCCTAAACCATTTCGATCCAACTTACCTATCTGAACGTATCTCCCCTTATGAACCATCTAGGATGTTAAGATCTTCTGGGGAAGTCCTGCTCTCATTCCCGCCTTCCTCTCAGATGCTACTGGTAGGGACGAGGGACAGGGCCTTCTCAACGGTAGCCCCTCGGCTGTGGAACGCACTGCCTAGGGGGATAAGATTGGCCCCCTTCCTCCTGCCCTTCCGAAGAAAGGTGAAAACCTGGCTTTTCGAGCAGGCCTTCCCAAATATAGCATAGAGACATGATATTATGGAACCACTGATGACGCAACTGGACAATGATTTGATTTGGAGACGCTTTGATAATATTCTTAAGGCTTTGTATGTTTTTTATATTTGTATATTGTTGTTGAAGTTTTAATAGTATTTTATGACTGTTTAAATTGTTGTAATTGTTTCGGCATCGAATTGTTGCCTACTGTTAACCGCTTTGAATCGCCTCCGGGCTGAGAGGGGTGGTATATGAATGTAGTAGTAATAGTTTCCAGGTTAATTGAAGGAGGTTCCATAACTACGAGTTTGGATCATGTGATTTTAATGTTTTTATTAGGCAGTTTTAATTTTATGTCTTCATGTCTAATTGTTGTTTTATCTTATATTTAATTATCTTATTGATTTTAATGCTCAGTAATATGTTTTGTTTAGATCTATGATTTGGTTTACATGTATGTGAGGCATTGAATTTTGCCATTATCTGTTGTAAATCCCTTTAAGTCCCCACTGGGGTGAGAAAAGCGGTATATAAATACAGTAAATAAATGAATATTTGCAGGTTTGAATAACATGTTCTTTCTAGGAATGTTTAGATCAGTGGTTTTGGACTTCAGCTCCCACAATTCCGAACAGCTGGTACACTGGCCGGGATTTCTGGAAGTTGAAGTCCAAAGCACCTGGAGGAACAAAGGATGGGAACCACTGGATCATCCAAGGTGATTCTATGGTGACTGTCACCTGATCTTGACCAGAGTCACTCTTGAAGATCCAGAGTTTCCTAGAGAGGTGCTCTCTCATATAAAAAAGAAGTGTTTAATCTATATTTTTCCACTTTTGCAGCGGTTCTGAGCCCCTCATCCCCACAAAAGCTGGGGGCGTATTGTGGTTGGTTCATGCTCATTAAACAGTGTTGACATGATCCTCTTCAATCCACTCTAAAAGAATGGATCAACTGGCCAATAAAGGAAAAATATAATTATATCCACGCTGGACCTCTGTGAGCCAGTTTGTAGCATAAAGATCATGGGTATTCTGTCAGAAATTATGGTATTATAGTCTTTTTCATCAGTTCCCAATAGTACAACCAAAAGGGCTATGATTTATTGCCATTAATGTTAATTCATGTTACATGAATTTTCACATTAAATAAGTCAAGCAGCTGCTCTGAATGATAAATTGCATGCTATGATTTTCTTATACTCTTTTGCAGTGTAATCTCCTCTAAGCAAAATTTAGTTAAATCCAGTTATGAGAGAAAGTCATTTCAGGGCAGGGCAAAACCTATCAAATATGTCTAAAAGACACAATAAGCCTTGTGTATAACATTTTTATTTTATAATAAATCTATTAGGCCCTATATTTTCAGCAACATTTCAGCTATCCAGCTGTCAGGTATGTTTATGGAAGATACCTTAGAAATAGGTAGGTTTATTAAGCTTCTTTGTAGGTTCTTTGTACATTTTGACTTAAAGAAACAAGCCACTAAAACCTGTTTCATAAAATAATCTTAGATCAGGCAGAACACTGGCTAATTAGAAACAGGTTTCCTTCCATTGTGGGAATAATGATACATTATGGAACATGTCAGAACAAATTACACTTCACATGGCAAAACTGCAGGAGGACATAGGCAAAGAAACGGTGTGGGAGAAACTGGATAATTTCTTTCTGTTCGTCATTCAAGAAAGTGACTTTTCAAACTAGTGGTGAAATGTCAACTAGTACAAGTGTTCAGGTGTAATGAATGGAATCTTGGGGTGTGTTCTTCGTAAAAGTGTGCATTTAAAATTAAATGGAGGGGGGGAATCGAGTGAACAACATCATTTTTACAAGATTTCTCTACTGAAGCAGAACTATATTCCTAACCTTTCTGGAGCAATAGCTGTTTCTCTGCATTACAGACCATTTGAGCCATACAACTTTATTCAGTTATTTTTCTATAATGGGAACCAATTACATAAAATAAAACTGTATACAAGGAAATATGTTCAATAAGCTATAACCTTTAAAAATGCAAACAAAACAGATAGGAAGAAATGACTTAACACAAGCATTTGAAGTCCAACTCCTGGAAAGGATTGAGGAGAGGGACTCTTTCCCCGACCTCAATTTTACTTTGTTGATTGTAAAGATCAAATGTAGAAATATAACTGTGTTCACCTTAACGTGGCTTCAGCCAATGACAAATCCTGGAATATGGAGCTACCAGATTCATTATGGCACAGAGCTCTGTAGCAAGGTGAACTGAATATATTTGCTACATTTCTGTTCCTGAATTTCTGTTCTCACTCCTCTTCAGAGTAGAATACCGGAACAGGGCTTATAATAACATCTACTGCAGGAATTATTTGGAACAATTAGCAGTGCATGACTGGAATATGGCTTCTCAATAGCTTTTGAGGCATAACTGATTTTTGTGTTTTTTTAATTCTGTTTTAACTTGTCAAATTGTTTAGTACACTTTTAGTCTGTTTATATATTCTTAATTGTTTACATTGATTTTATTGTATACCACCCCGAGACTATGATAATGGGAGGGAATATAAGTTACGTAAAAGATTTTTTTTAAAAAAAGCTGTTCTACTTACTTCATCTTCTCCAAAATTAGGTAAAACAGATGTAATCCGTGAAACAGGGAATGATTTTTTAGTTGCTTCGGGAGAGCCCAGAAACTTCATGAAATATATTACATAGCATAACACCAAAATGCTGGTATAGAAAAGCTGCAAGAACAATTTTCCATTACTCTACTGAACACTGTAGCTAAAACTCTATTTTAACAACAAACAGATTGCTGATTAGATTCAAATGCCAGTGGACAATTCAAGCACAAGGACAGCTTCTCATCTGGAGAAAAAAATGTATTTCCTAGAATCATCACCCTGCACCACAATCACTGCTGGACAGATTTATACTTTTCTTTTTTCTTTCTTTCTTTCTTTCTTTCCTTCCTTCCTTCTTTCTTTCTTTCTTTCTTTTTTTCTTTCTTTTTAACAGAACTCCAAGATCAAAACATTAGAGGCTAGTGCAATGAAAGAAAAAAAACATCTTATCTCAGAAGCTATTTTCTCTGTCAGAACTGGCTGGAAGTCACGGTTGTTCCACACAAAAGCTATTCGACAACACATTATTCCTTGTTATGTTGTGAAAGGCTCCTTGATTTGTTGCTGCCATTTTTAAACAATCCTGATCTACTTTTGTCATGCTGGCATGGCCCACAAGGCAATTAGTGCAAGCTTTTTTCAAACTGCTGAAAGTTAGGAAAGTGCAGCAGTCCCACAAACACTATTATAGCCATTACTTTCTACCAAAAGTCTAAATCAAGACCCAAAGATACATGTAGTTGTTAAGGAGCTGGAATGCTATTTACAGCCGTCACAAAAACGTGACAGTACATAATATATAATGATGATGGCTAGTTTACTTTTTCAATTCCAATTCCACTTTAATCTTCATGGCTAACCAAATTAATGAATCTCTTCTACTTCATTAACGCTTTTGAAAAGTCTTCAAAAATGAGAAAAAGGCCTCCTAAAAACATTTGAGGATTCACGAGGCTTTCATGACTTTTATTAAACATTCCTTCAGAGTCTTTCCCAGACCAGTTTTGTGAAGGGCTTAATTAGACCAGAAAGAAGGCAGTTTGCCCTCTCTTAGGAAAAAGCATTCATTAACAGTGAAATTCAATAAATGTCTACTTTGAAATAAATCCCAGTGAATTCATAGGTCTTATTCTCAAATACATAAGGAACTGCAGTCTGGAAATCAGAGACATTTCCATTTCACATATTTTAGCCATAAATGAAATATAACAACCATTAAAGCTATCTGCCTAAGAACCATATATGTTATTTTATAACCTCATATATGAAAACATGAGATCATTTCATTGTGGAAGAAAGGGTTTAATAAACTGACATGATTCCTTTATTGCCAGTAAAGAGTTTAAACAAGAGTCAATTATGTGTGTGCCTTGAAAATTTGGTTTAAGCTACAGATAATTTATTTTCCATGCCTAATTGAACACAAAATTACATGGATATGACAGATAACCGACTATCATATATAAATACTTTCTGCCAAAATCCTCAAACAGAAAGCTAGTACTGAGGCCCTTCCACACAACCATATAACCCAGAATATCAAGGCAGATAACCCACAATATCTGCTTTGAACTGGGTTATCTGAGTCCACACTGCCACATAATCCAATTTAATGTTGATTTTATTGAGCTGTGTGGAAGGGGCCTTGGACAAAAGTAGATCAGCATGATCTGTAACAAACTAGTTTATGATAGAAAAGGACAAAATTTGGTAACAATAGCAATGCTTTCTCAATTTATTCAATTCAAATTATTATGACAGATTTTTGAAATAACGTTTACGAGAATGAAACCATACCTGAGCCAAAGAAAAAATGTATAGCCCCCAATGAGGGTACAGGACCACTAGAATAACCGTAAAAAAACATTTGCAAATGATTGACAGACTTTCAGCAATTACCTGCAAAAAATATACAAAAATGATGTTAACTATGTATACAGCATACCTCCTACTCTCTTACATCAGAGCTTTCCAAACTGTGTTGCAACACATTAGTGTGTCAACTGCAGTATGTAGATGTATTGCACAAACATAACAAGAAACCTCCGAGTCTATGTGAAATAAGCAATACCAGGTTGCATGCATTTTTCTGCAACAAATGTGCAGATTAATATGGTGCACTAGTATTACAACATCTGGGTAGTTGGACAGATTAGAGGGGAGGCTTTAGGAACACATCCAACCTCCAGTGGGTGTATATGTCTGAAGGAACCAGTCACACACACATATGTATGTACATGATAACAGTTAATTCTTAGTCTTTCCACCACTAAAATTTGGTGGACAAAGATTTATAACAGATGTTTTGTTCCACTTAGAAGCAGTACATTCATATTTCCAAGGGTTGCTCAGCCAGGAGATATCCACAACACGATTGCACCCCTGGTCTGGATTTTATCCAACATATTTAGTCTTATTGTTGTTGAGTGTCGTCAAGTCAACTTGAACAGATGGGGACCCCCATGAATGAGGGACCCCAAAGTCACCCTATCCTCAATAGATGTGCTCAAGTCTTGCTAACACAGGGCCATGGCTTCTTTGACTTAGTCCATCCATCTTGAATGAGATCTTCCTCTTCCTACTGTCTTTTTTGCCAAGCATTACTGTCTTTTCAAGTGAGTTATGTCACTTGAAAAGTGAGTCAGGACAGCTTCAAGTGAGTCAGGACAGCTTCAACTTAGTCATCTTGGTTTCTAAGAAGAGTTTGGACTTAATTTTCTCTAGGACCCATTTATTTGTCCCCAAGAGTCATAGAACTCTTCTCCAGCAACACATTTAAATGAGTTGATTTTCTTCCTATCGGCTTTCTTCATTGTCCAGCTTTCAGAAGTATACATAGAAATGGGATATACGATGGCATGGAAAATCCTAACTTGAACCCGAACAACTACTTTTTGCATTACACAGATGAATAAAAATGCTTTTATTGCTTAATACCAGTGTCCTAAATTTAAAATGAAAACAGCTCTTTCATACACACACACACACCTCTTGCTTTTTAAAACTATTTATGATTTCATTCATTCATCCAACTGTAAATTTTTCTCATTAATTAGGAAATGAACAAGAATAACAATTTGTGTGCATTACGTACTTACCTTCAGTTTTACAAATAAGTGCACATGTGCTAAAACCCAAAAAGGTTCACCCAGGAGTTCAATCACAGCAGAAAGGCCAAAGGCAACTACTCCAAAGTTATAGTGAGGGACAGTATTTTCATCAGGGACTTCAAGTACATCTAGCCAGACCCATCCCAGGAAGAGAGACCAACACACACCCAAGGGGACACTGTAAAGGCAAAAACTTTAGATGGTTTCATGTACTTAACTTCTCCTTAGCTGTCAGTACTGTTACAGATGGGTTTATCAAAATAAACTCAAGGTTCCTTCTTTTCTTCCTCTTTTCCTTTTTGCCCATTTTAAAACACACTAGGCTTTTAAATAAAGTAAAAGTCAACTATTTATGCAGCTCCTTTCCCACAAATATATATGCATAGGGTACTCCTGATTTATCTCCAGCATTCCTTGAAATGTATTACTAGCCTTGAGATCTCTACATACATACTTAGTTACTCAAGAAATCAATACTTCTCAAGCTGACACCTTATCTGCATGACTGCTTTCTGCACAGTAGCTCAGGAACTAAAGAAATGCCCAGCTGTGCTTCGGGGATATGTGGTAGTTAATATATGCATTAGATTCTCATGAAACCAAGTTAAATCCTTAGAAATGCAGCACTGCAGATAAGCACAACTCTTTCATTTACAGTTTAGATATGAAATAAAGTATTTGAGAGTTTCACATCCTATACCTAACCTATATACAAAGCTGCCAGCTCCTTCAAATCATGACTTGAAAGAACCGACTGTTCTAGCTTTTCAAAAGTACAGTATAAGCAAAACTCAGAGATGAAACATACAATTGAAACCTTGTGAAGTGGTCTTTCTGAGAGGATAAAACCCAAATGCCACAAACTCAAATTAGGATTGTCACCTTTCTGTGTAGACACCCTAAATGTCCCTTTAAAAGCTACAAAGCAGAATAAACCAAGGCAGTCAATGTACTCCCGCTTTTTAGAAGCCCAACATCTGATATGGAACAAATCTACAGTTTCCTGGAGTAGATTCAAAGAGGACGGATGGGGAAGAGAAATGTGATAGAAGTCATACCAGCTCTAGCTCCTCCATCACCTTTAGATCTTTGAAAGGAGGAACTATAGCCTCTAGATTTGCCACTGGCGGCCACACAAGAGTAGCTAATTATTTCATTTTAAGCACTGCACTTAATTGAAAGGAAGTAAAGGTTTTATAAGTGAAACAATCCAATATATCATTCAAACTTACGTTAGCCACAAAAGATTAAATGTTTTGGTCCAGTTTCTCCTGGTATTTCCACTCATGCAAGCTCTGCGAAATGCCTCTCTGGCTAAGAAAACAACTGTTGAATAAAGCAGCATCAACCTAATTTTATTTTTAAAAAAGAAAAATGGGGAGGGAGTGATTTTAGCACAAAATATGTATCACTAAGACAATGGTATATATGTAGCAGAGAAGACTAGATTTTCTACGCCAAAATATACTTCAATACATATATGTATATACATACACATATACACACATACACATACACAAAAACAAGCACCTAAAAGGATGTCTGGGATGTTGTGGGTGTTTAGCTTTTAAAAGGAGTTTTAAATGGAATTTTAATTGCACTTTAACGTTTGCATCCCTGAATAAACATTTGTTGTTGTTGTTGTTGTTGTTTTGAATTTTTGTTATTCATATGTATTTGTTTTTATTTTATGTGTATTACTGTTAGCTACCATTAATCCCTATGGGGAGAAAATAATAACTTATTTATTTATTTCCCATACTTGTTCCCCCCCCCCCCCATTTTTCACCCTGAAGGGGACTCAGGGCAGCCTCACAACTGGCAACAATTCGATGCTCAAAAAACAAACAGATTCCAAAAAGTAACAATTACATTTAAAACCAGCTATAAAACATAAATTGTTAAAACAGCAATTAAAATCACGCAAGTTCAATAACAACAACAACAACAACAACAACAACACTAATAGATCTTGTTTGCTGTGTACTAATCTTGTTATGTTTCAAAAACATTTGTCGTGTCAGGAGCGACTTGAGAAGCTGCAAGTTGCTTCTGGTGTGAGAGAATTGGCCGTCTGCAAGGATGTTGCCCAGGGGATGCCTAGATGATTTTTTTGATGTTTTTACCATCCTTGTGGGAGGCTTCTCTCATGTCCCTGCATGAGGAGCTGGAGCTGATAGAGGGAGCTCATCTGCCTCTCCCCGGATTCGAACCTGCGACTTGTCGGTCTTCAGTCCTGCCAGCACAAGGGTTTAACCCACTGCGCCACCGGGGTCTCCAAGTTTCAAATAATAATAATAAATACCCTTAAGACACCAGATACCACTTGATATTGGAAATTAAACAGTGTCAAGGATGGTTAGCACTTGGATGGGGTCTGCCAAATAATATTAGGGACTTCTTCACACTAACCCTCCCTCCTCTTCCATTTTTGCATCCCGCTTGCCCTCCCTCCTTCTCCATCAGACGGTAGGAATGTCTGATGGGGCACACTGTCCACATCAGACAGGAGAAAGGGTGGCAACATGCATTACCACATTGGCCATTCCATCGAATGCTTAGAGCAGCAAAGCACCTCTATGTGTCCTTAAAAAAAATCTGAGGCAATTTATGATGACACCATAAGTTGGAGCCACATAGACAACTTGGAGCCACACAGACAATCTTAACTGTTAAATCTATGGAAGAATTAAATTGTTTTTAGTAGATCACGACACACAGCATCACCTCTCCACATTTGCTAAGGTTCCATTTTTCCAGCAAAAATGGAAAAACTGAATTTTAAAAAATACTAATGCTAATTTTTGTACTTGACAGAACACCTCCCTGGTAAACTGAAGTTTTAAAAAGGCTAATTTTTTTACTTGACAGAACACCTCTCTAGTAAACCCTAAGTCCTCTAATGTAATGTATGGTCACCACAACATGTTCATAGATTTGTGCTGGAGGACCTAGAGATTCCTGGAGAGACTGTATTAACCAAATCCACAAAAAGTTAAACAGTCGAATTTGAAGGTCTGGCTGTAGTTGACAATGGTCTCTGCCAAGATTTGTTTTCTGGAACAAATGTAAATTACATTTATGAATTGATAGTTCACCTCCTAATACACATACCACTAAATATGTGTCCTTTTATAGGAGATGTCTCTGCTAAAAACAGGTGTACTATTCTTTCACACTACAAATTTATAGCACAATGACCTCACTTTAACTGATTTGATTGGATCTTATGGAATCCTAGGGCTTATAGTTTGGTAAGGCATTAGAGATCTCTGCCCGATAATTCTTGCCTCTTCAGATCCCAGGACTGCACAGAATGGAGCCATTGTACATAAGATGAAATTTTACTATGGTGTTAGACAGCCAGAAATGTCAGTACTAGAAACAAGGAATTTCAGAGTTTCTGCTAATTTGAAAAAAAATACAGGGAAATAAACCAATAGCTTGTTTACTGGTATGTAAACTTGTATGTTGACATTTATATTAGCATTGCATATAAATAAGCTGAGTTTATTTTGTAACATTCACTGCTAAGGTTTGAGAAAACACTAAGAATTACTGAACACCTATCAAAATTAGAAACTACTATGTAAACACAGCATGCTAAACAGCTACTGGATATTTACATAAAGCAGAGAGAAAATTCATTTGTCCAAGAAACCAGATCACAAGCAGAAATTTGCATTTAGACAACACTGCAGATATTAATTCAGCTAAAAACTTTTGAAACATTTCCTTGCAGCATCATACCAAGAAGCTTAAGCTGAATCATTTACCTTTTTGTTGCTTAGGTTTACAAAGATTTGACTAGAACACAGTGGGACAAAATTGCTGTAATTTGGAAACATTAATCATTCATACTTCAAAAGAAAATTATCATAATTTATTACCTTACATTCACAAGGCCAATAATTTCTTTTGATACATATCGCAACGTAAAAGCATTTAACCCAAAAGTAATTAGCCGGAACAGTACCTGTAAATAAATAAATAAATAAATAAATAAAGTGAAAAGAGAAAGGCATTTTTAAAATGTTCAGACCTAAGCAAAGTCAGATCTTGAGGAAGTAATTAAACTAAATGCCAAATAAATCTTTGGGGGCCTCTGCAGTATCCATACAATTTGACACCACTACAGGTTTACAAAATCTCTAATAGTGCTGTGCCTTACTAAACTATAAATCCCAAGATCCATCGCATTGAGTCATAAATAAAATAGATCCTGCCAGGCTGAGGTCAACCCTCTTGGCTTAACAAAGGAATTTCCCACACTCCTTGATCAAAATGATACATTATAGCCAGCAGCACAGAAGAAACTGCCACAAGGAGGCAGAGGTACTTTTTTGTCTTGAATACTCCAGCTCTGAACACGGATAGACCACTTGCAATTGCAGATCTGTGGCAATACTATGAACCTCATAACATTTAGAAATAGTTTGTTCAATCAGTATGCATCCCATAGGTTTTTATGACTTATTGTACACTGTTTTCAGACGGGATGCATACTGACTCGGTCAGTCCGTCATACCCAATTACTCAATTCTTGCCTCAAGAAAATACTGCATTTTGATTCATCACACCATGGAAGGCTGGCTTCTCCCAATCTGTTCAAAAGACTCCCTAAGTCACTCTCTGGCCCCTTTAAAAGGTTTTTTTTTCTTTTTTTACATTGCAGAGTGACGTAGCCTCGAACTCCCAGACTACTACTCTTGCAAGATTTGACAAAGATCGTGCGTCTGCATAGCAGTAGGTTCACCTGGTGCAAAACACATACAAATACATTGGAGGGAAGAACTTGTGCATATTTTGGTAAAGTCTGGGATTATGACACATACAAACACATCCCCAAATGACAAGTCATATCATTGCTGAAGGGATGCATACAGATTCACACGTAAAAACAGTGCTCCAGCAATGGAAAAATCCATAATATTTTTTAAAAACATGACTAGAATGCCGTCTACAAATAATCCATTTCTGTGACATTTTGCAGACAGATTCCAAAGGACTACTGTCAGGATGAAGCAAATGTGATGGGACCAGTTAGAAATCTCAAACACTCTCAGAAACAGAGTATTTCCTAATGTGATATGGTCCATAATCTATTCCTTTCCCTGCCACACTAAATGCAACGCTAAACATTACTTGGAAGCACATCAGAATTTTAGTTTGTGAGATAGTTTGGTTTGGGTTTTCTACATAGCATGAGCAGTACTGCACACTGGATCTACAACACACAGGAAAGCAAACTTTAACTTTTTCCCTGCAAAGCTCTGATCCTAATGAGGATCCATCCCATGCTATAAAACTATAAATCTATTTTATGACAGCACTGCAATGCGAGTGGGCTATAACTGTACACAAAATAAGAGCCAACCAAATAGCAATGAAAGAAACTGAAGACTAAATAAACGATCTGTTTATCTGTTTTATTTATACAAATAAAGTACAGCAAGCAAAATACAGCAACACATATGCAGGAAATAGTCCTAAATCCTGAGAACTTAAAAAAGAACAACCTGCGCATTGTTTGCAAACATGTCCCTCAATAATAATAATAATAATAATAATAATAATCTTTATTTGTACCCCGCTCCATCTCCCCAATGGGGACTTGGTGCGGCTTACATGAGGCCAAGCCCAAAACAACAATACATGAAATAAAACAAAACCGAAAACGCAAATAATAGACGATAATAATGCAATTACATAAAACAAAAGACAACATAGCAATATAAAATTACAATAAACACAATATACACAATCATGGTAACATGGGCGAACTACATGTAATGGATAAAAGAAAACTGGGTAGAAACAGATTAAAAACTCAGTCGAGATAAACACGAGATAAACAAGTACAGATTATTTGCGGAGAAGAGCTCGTTTTAGTCACGATCGTGGAGCAAAACTTTCCTATGGGGGGAATGCACTCCCTTCTCTGGAGATAGTCTTTACTTTCTCTGTTACAGGACACAATCCCTTTAATTTAACCAAATCCACGTGGATTCACATACAATATTTTTAATTAATCTGGAGAATAACAGAGAAATGCATTTATATAGCTGGATTAATGAAATCTGACATCACTTTAATTGCCTTGGGTCAATGCTGTGAAATCATGGGATTAGTAGTTTGATGAGGCACCAGCCCTCTTTAGCATAGAAGGCTATAGGCCTTGTAAAACTACAACTTAAAAAATTCCATCACATTGATCCATGGCATTTAAAGTGATCTCAAATAGCATTACTTCTACAATGTAGATGCATCCTGACAGCAAGCCCATTCCATACAGAATAGTTTAATAGAGTCAGCACGTCTGTAAAAGATGCCCTGAAATACTTATGAATGAGACTACACTGTGTGTGTGCATGTGTGCGCGCGCGTGTGTGTGTCTGTGTGTGTCACTTCATCCATCCTATACTGCATGTGAATTGTGGGAAGCCACAATTTGCCAAAGAACCTGGTCACAAATCCATGTGTGACAATGTCAGGGTAAGAAGTAAAATGAAAGATCATTGTAATGATTATTAAAAACTAAATCAGGCTCTTACTTTTGAATTTTAATACCAAGTTTCTCAGAGGTTATCAAATATAGTATGAAATAACCAGAACAACAGCACATTAAGCCTACAATTAATCTGCAAAATGAAATTGGTCCTCTTTCCAGCTACATCAAGTTGATGATTTTTCTATGTAAATGAAGCCCCAATGTAATCATTTGTCTCACATGCATATTTACAACCTAATAAACATAAGCATTTCATGTTCACCTGATGAAAATAAAATACTTGCCCAGTAAGCTGCAGAATTTACTTCTTATCAATTGTGAGCATATTTCATTTTTATTTCCTACTTTGCTTGTCTCAGGGAAGGTGGGGCTAAATCAAAATTGAGGGAAATTAACTGAAAATATATAGCAAAACTGTTCCAGACACAAATTCTTGGAATTTATCATTAAAAACTTCAGATTGTCGTGGCCACAGGTTGTGATAAAGAATTATTATGTGAGCCTATTTAAAAGATATTCCACTTATTGATATAAAAAGAGAAATGAACCCCTTAAAATGTGTACCATATAATAAATAAGTGTAAGACTAATGTAAGAATAAAACAATGTTAATTATTAGTGCATCATTTAATTGTTAGTTGTTAATGGAAACATTTGCTCTTTTTAAAAAAAAAAATGCAATGCTAGCCTTCATTCATTCTGCATTTCATATATGCATTTTTGCCTCCTTCCATCTGAATTCCCCATTCTGCTTCTTTCAAATTGAAGTACAGTAGTCTTGCTTATCTGACCATAGCTTATCCAACAATCCGTCTTATCTGACACTCTTATCCAACATCTCCCTTTTCCTCCTTTCAATTAAAGGAGCTTTCCCCAACTCTCTCACCATTTCCAATAAGTGAAAAAGGCACACAAGGAGGAGGCAGGAAAGGGGGAAAAGAGGCAGGACCCGCTGGGGCACTCTAGCCCCGAGGCATTGCCTTGCCTTAAGCCTTTGGGTCCCTGTTGTTAGTATTATAGGTGTCTAGCACCACGACAGACGGATAACAGGAGACTCCATATTATTCAACATATTTCTTAATCCAATGTTCTGCTGACCCCTTTATGTTGGATAAGAAAGACTCTATTGTATAACTGCTGCTGTCCTTTTAAAAGAAAAAAGAAAAGAAAATTCAAGAAGTATTCTCACATATTTATTTGGCTGAGTGAGGATTTGAACCCTTGAATGTATCTTGAACCACATTTTTGGAGAAAAGTGGGATACGAATTAACAAATAACCCAACTGTTTTTATAGGCTAATGTTCAAACTACTACATCACACTGGTTGTGATTTTAAAATAATAAATATAATTATAAAATTATAAATAATAATAATACATATAATTACATGGAATCATACTGTAAGGGCTGTAGTCTGAAAATGGATCATAGGAGTTATAGTCCTAAAAGAAAAGAGCAGATGCTGCAGTTTTTAGAAAAACAACTCTCTCCCAAATTCTTGGTATGCGAAACTAGAAGATAAAACCAGTGTTTGGCCACTGTTGAAGCAAGTCAGGGTCAACGCTAGAGATATGAAGTTTCAATAAGATTTCAACTCAGCTGTTTGCATGCATAGAATATTCATTAGAACACAATAAACAAGAATAAGTCAATGAAAAAGACAAAATGTTAACACCAATCAAAATTCTGTTGTTTGATGTGCTGTAAAATGATAAAATATCATGGTCCCGTTTTTGGGGTGCGGCAGTTCTTTATGCTTCAAGCCAACTGTCTGCCATTTGCTGGCTGGCAAAAAAGCCTTCTTCACTTGACTCAAGTCATCCGTGTTGTCCATCCCTGTACCGTTCCCTTGAGAGCAGAAGAGAAGGGAATGTCTGAAAGCGTGCAGAGTTCCCCCTTCAATGCTAAAATTTAAAAATAGTTGCGAAAGAAGCTTAAACACCCTCTTCTGCAGTAGCACTAAAAGAACAGATCCCAAAGGGTGGAAGAGCAAGTCAAGGGGTGCTGTGGTTTTAGATCTGAATTAGTTTTAAATATTTTAACAATTTATTCTCATTAATATTTATATTAATTTTTTTTTTAATGTTTGCATTTTTGGGGGGGTTCAATAGTATTGAATTGCTTGCATTGTATACTGCTTGGAGTCTTGTTTGTAGAGAACAAGTGGAGAGTAATAATAATAATAGGTGCAGAAAGTGCGCAATTAATCCACTCTGATATTACTTTTAACTGCTATGGTTCATGGGAGATGTAATGTGGTAAGGCACTTTCACTCTTTGGAGAAAAGGCTAGACCATCTCAAACAACTTCCACTATTCAATAGCTAACTTGCAGTGAGTTGTGTGAAGTGTGTGTTAATTGACAAGTCCCTGCAATAATAGTAATTGAACAATTTTAGAATGTTTATGTCATTCTTATAGATGGTTTTATTATTATAAATGTTTGTTGTTTGTACTGTTTTTAAAATGTTGTGAGGCGGTTTGGGTCCCATTCAGAGAGAAAAGCAGGATATAAATACAGAATTATTATTATTATTATTATTATTATTATTATTATTCTGGCACAAAAACACATCTATTATTATCTATTATTAATATTATCATTATCATTATTAGATACAAAACAAGACTAGTATACAGCAAACAAGATTACTATGCTGGCTTTTGTATTTGATCACACATGTGACACTTCCCAAGTGTCTAAGACTGTGTGATGTATCGGCAAATAATGTGTGCAGATCCATGTAGAGTTGCCTTTTGCAGCTGACAGACGGTAATCTTGTCAGCGCCTATTGTTTCTACGTGAAGGCCAAGGTCTTTAGACACTGCACCCAGTGTGCCAATCACCACTGGGACCACTTTTACTGGCTTGTTCCAGAGTCTTTGCAGTTAGATCTTTAAATCCTCATATCATGTAAGCTTTTCCAGTTGCTTCTTGTTAATCCTTCTGTTGCCTGGGACTGCAACATTGACTATCCATACTTGTCTTTTTTGTGAGGTCTGGAGTATTGTGTTCCAAAATTCAGTCAGTCTGAATTCGGAAGTCCCAGAATAGTTTGACGTGTTCATTTTCCGTAGCTTTTTCAGGTTTGTGATCCCACCAGTTCTTTCTCACAGGTAGATGGTATTTGTGGCACAAGTTCCAATGGATCATCTGAGTTATGCCTCTGCTTATAGTCTGCCCGCGCGATCTTCCCATAGCAGCTGAGGATGTGATCTATTGCTTCATCTGCTACCTTGCAGAGTTTCAATTTGAGATCTGTCAGTGCTGTGCTTATTATTTATTTATTTATTTATTTACAACATTTATATGCCGCCTTTCTCACCCCAAAGAGGACTCAGAGTGGCTTACAAGGTATATATACATGCAATATATTACATTATTAGCATAATACAATATCAGTATTATATATTACTATATTGTACTATACCATTATATTGCAATATTGTATATTGTAATGATTTTTTATTGTAGTAATTGCATATTGTAATAATATTATATTATATTGAAATATTATTAGTAATATTACATGTAATATAAAATATTTAATCATAATATAATATTATTAATAATAATAATATATTGTACTAGCCATCTCCTGCCACACGTTGCTGTGGCCCAGTCTCGGTATATGTGTTTTGTGTGTGTATATATGTGTATTTATATTTGTGTATATGTGAATATATGTGGTACTGCACATGCGTTGTAATGTATTGTATATATATCTCTCTCCTGCTATGTTTTTCTTTGTTTTTATGAGTGATGGTCACTCGTTGGCCTGATAGGTGTATTGTGTCCAAATTTGGTGTCAATTTGTGGAGTGGTTTTTGAGTTATGTTAATCCCACAAACAAACATTACATTTTTATTTATACAGACTAGCCATCCCCTGTCACGCGTTGCTGTGGCCCATTCTGTGTATATATGTTTTGTGTATGTGTATATATGTGTGTGCGTGTATTTGTGTGTTTGCCTATACATGTGGTTTTGGACATGCATTGTAATGTATTTTTTAATATATATTTTTGCCTTCTTAAGCCTCTTCTGCTGTGTTTTTCCGTGTTTTGTGAGTGATGGTCACTTGTTGGCCTGATAGGTGTATTGTGTCCAAATTTGGTGTCAATTCGTTTTTGAGTTCTGTTAATCCCACAAACGAACATTACATTTTTATTTATATAGATTACATTATAATATTATAAATATATGTTATTATTAGTAGTAGTAGTAATAGCAGCAGTAGCAGCAGCAGCAGTATTAGAGCCAGGGCAATTAATGTATTGTAAAACTGCACTAATTCTACAGTGCAGATACAAGCAAAGTTTCCAGTCTGGAAACCCTACAACATCTTGTCCAGATTAGCAAAATAAGGCTGGATCTACAATGCCATATAGGTGAAGACGTGGTTATGGAGACAGGCATTCGACGAGTGAGCCAATACCCTGAGATATGGATGGAGGATGATGAACGCCGATTTTAGTGGGACGACTGACCATTGTATTTATTGAATGTAATTGCTGTTTTAATGTTTTATTGTAATATGAATTATGATGTTGTATTGACTGTATGTGATATTATGGTTGGAAACCAGTCTGAGTCCCTCGAGAGAGGTGAGAAGGTCGGTATATAAAACTTTTAAATAAATAAATAAATATAATCCAGTTCAGAATGCAGATTTACTGCACTGAACTGGATTATATGAGTCTAAACTGCCACATAATCCAATTCAATGCATTTCATCTGCATTTAGTTAATATATAGGATCCAACCTTTGTGTGAATCCATTACACGAGACCTCTCCCTGGACAATATCTTGGTTGTTTTTAACTGCCCTCAAGTCAATTAAGACTCTTCCCAAATTCACCCCATCATCAAGAGCACTGCTTAGGTCTTGCAGACTGGCTTCCTTGAATGGCTCTATCAGTCTATTCTATTCTAGAGCTATAGCCTACTTTAGTTGCCACGGCAACATCCAATGGAATGTCGGGGCTTGTAGTTTAGGAAAGGGCGTTTGGACCGCTCAGCCCCAGTACGCTCAACTACAAGCCCCAGAATTCATCTCGGCAGTTAAAAGGGAAGGCGCGCCCCTCTTGTGACACGAAAGCAGGCGAGAGGGGAAAGCAGCGGAGGCCGGGCGGTACCTGCAAGAGGGCGCTGGAGGAGGCCAGCCGGGTTGTCTCCCTGAGCGCGTCCTGCGAGCTCGCCATCTTCCCCTCCCCGCCGGGCTCCTTCCTCAAGGAGAGAAAGGGAAGCGAGCCGGCAGAGGAGTGAGGGAAAGGGCTGCTTCCTCTCTGGCGCGGGAGGATTACGTCATCTCACCGTGCGAGGGAGAGCCCAAGCTTTCCTCCTCCTCCTTCCTCCTCCCCTCTCGCCTTCAGGGATGCACCCATGCTCTAGAATAGTGGTTCCCAACCTGTGGGTCCCCAGATGTTTTGGCCTTCAACTCCCAGAAATCCTAACAGGTCGTAAACTGGGTGGGATTTCTGGGAGTTGTAGGCCAAAACACCTGGGGACCCACAGGTTGAGAACCTGGTGCTGTGCAATCATTTAGCTTTACAAGGCCTAAAGCAGGCATGGGCCAACTTGGGCCCTCCAGGTGTTTTGGGCTTCAACTCCCATCATTCCTAACAGCCTCAGGCCCCTTCCTTTTCCCCCTCAGCCGCTTAAGCGGGGAAAAGGAAAGGGCCTGAGGCTGTTAGGAATGATGGGAGTTGAAGTCCAAAACACCTGGAGGGCCCAAGTTGGCCCATGCCTGCCCTATACTGAGAGAAAGGCTTAGTTTTCAAAATCAAGCAGCTTCTGGTGACCTTGCATTATTATTTACCCCTCAAAGCATTTAGTGACATTGTGTGTGTGTGTTTATAAGTGCCTCCAAGTCACCTGTTGATTTATGGTGACCCCATGATTTTATAGGATTCTCTTAGGCAAGGGATACAGCGGGCCCATTGTATCCGCAGGCTCAGAATTTGCAATTTTTACCACTCATGGATTCAAATTATAGTGTCATACACAACACTGCTTTACCCAAGGGAAGTTGTGTAATATAGTACTGTATTGACAAAGCAATGGTGCCCCCGGTGGCACAGTGGGTCAAAGCACTGAGCTTGTTGACCGAAAGGTCGCAGGTTCGAATCAGGAGCGGCGTGAGCTTCCGCGGTCAACCCCAGGTTCTGTCAACCTAGCAGTTCGAAAACATGCAAATATGAATAGATCAATAGATACTGTTCCAGCAGGAAGTTAACAGCGTGCCATGCAGTCATGCCGGCTACATGACCTTGGGGGTGTCTGTGGACAACGCCAGCTCTTCAGCTTAGAAATGGAGATGAGCACCACACCCCAGAGTCAGACACAATTGGACTTTATGTCAGGGGAAAACCTTTACCTTTACTATTGACAAAACTGCAGAGATAATGTGTGCACAGCTATGGAGGCTGGAGAGAACGGAGAGGTTCAGAATGTGGTGCTTGGCATAAATCTCTGCTTCCTCACTATTTCATAGGGTCTTCTATCTCTGTAGCTTCATAGCTCTCACCAGTTCTATCTAGCACAGGCATGGTCAAACTTTGACCCTCCAGGTGTTTTGGAATTCAATTCGCAGCTGTTAGGAATTGTGGGAGTTGAAGTCAATAACACCCGGAGGGTCAAAGTTTGTCCATGCCTGATGGAACAGAAGCACCGCAGCAGCCACAACAAAGGTTGGCATGGTCCCTAGAGGCGGAGGAGAACAAAGAATGTGCCTCTGGCCTCCAGGACTTGCCATCACCTTTGTTGTTTCATTACTCCCGTTTATTCACAGAGGACTCCAGCATCTTCACGTGCATGGTTATGGGACCCAACTTCTGGAGACTTACCAAACATCTGTGTTTCTTTGCTATCTCCACAGGGTCCTGGAACCAAACCCCCACAGATGCCAAGAGTCCACTATAGTCAGATATCACTTTATCAGTTCCTCTTTCCGAAATACAGCATACAGCTCCAGATATTAATTGCCAGTCTTCCACCGAAGCGCTATCCAACATTTCTTAAAAGAGTATTTATTTTGTGTCCCAATACACAAGAAGTTGAGAGTCAAACAGCTCTTTACAGAAAAAAATGACTTTTGGACAATGACAATACCTGTATCCCCCCAAATAGTATGACATCATTCTAATCTAGAGTCTTTTCAGAAAACTTCCCCAGAGGTCTTTTAGAAATACTGTACTAATAAATATGCGTGTTAGAAGTTTTTCCTTTAAGTAAGGTGCTCTGAAGCAGGGAGCCAACCCAAACCCTATGGGTTTCGTTCTGGTAAAATATCTCTGAAAGTTTGTGCCCCTGGGAACAGTATAATTCTGCATCTTCGCCCTTTGTACATATGTGTGAAGTATGCTTGTCATCATATATCTTTGGCACTCACGGAAAGTCTTGTGGAGTTTTTTAGCAACATTGAAGCAATCAACATTTCTCAACAGAGTATTTGTTTTGTGTCAATGACAACACCTGTATCCCCCAAAATAGTATGACATCATTCTAATCTAGAGTCTTTTCAGACATATTCTTAAACAAATGGCTTTCTTCAAAGCGGGGGGAATTAACATTAAAATACCAAACAAGGCTCAATGTAGGCTAGAGAAAGTGGTGCACTTTTGGCATTAAAATCCTGGCTTCATATGTACGGTAATGGGACCTGGCTGCTAGAAAGTTACCAAGAAAGAAAACCTAGCATTGTGATGTATATATGTCACAGAAAATGGCAAGCCAGTGTTAAAAAAAAGCACCATTCTAGCACAGTTAGAAAAGCTATCAAACAACTGCCGATATCATACTGTCCTTATGCAAATCTATGGCATGTCTGCACTCGGAAACACTGTGCCATTGCACTTGTAGGATGACATTTCAGAAGTGGGAAGGATGCAGAAAAGAGAAACTAGAATAAGTGGGATGTGGCAAGAATTGAAAAGGCTTAGAACAAAAAGGTCAACAAGAGAGGATGTAACAGAAACATGCACACCTTTTTCATGGTGTGGAGAAAGTGAACAGGAAGATGCTTGCCTTTTATAATATGAAAAGGTCATCCACTGAAGTTGAATAGGGCAAGATTCAAGACATAAAAAAAGAATACTGTACAACAAAGCGCCAATAAATCTGCCATTTGCTACCAGAATCTGTGGCAATAGACGCCAACTTGAGCAGGGATACTAGATTAATGGAAGATTGCTACTCATCTATCAAAGACAGTATATCTATTAAAAAGATGCTCATTGTGTATCAAATGGATTTTTAAAGAGGAGTTTATTACAATACAGTTTAGGGTAGCAAGAATCATGTCATTTTAAACTTAATTCTGCTTATTTTCTTGTCATACTGTAATTATCTAATCTTATCTATCTATTTGAACGCTAGTCTTAAATAACTCGTTCTAAAATAAATCATGATCCTTGTACTTTTTGTATGCTTATGGTTTTTGTCAGCACAACTTCTTATGTGTTCACTCAAAAGTATATAGCAATGGGGTTGATGTGTTTTAGTATCTGCCTGTGTAGTTTAGTGGTTCAAATACTGGATTAGGAGACCAGGGTTTGATTCCCATTCAGCCTACCTTCTCTGAATAAATTTGTTGTTGTGTGCCTTCAAGTCATTTCTAAGTTATGGCCAAATGAGGATTCAAGCCCCGCACCATAACTACACCATACTGGCTCTAGAATAAATGTGCCTCCTCCCAAAAGACCTATGACATGGTTCCCACAAGTCAAGGCCAACCTCAATGTACTACATAGTAGCAATAAGTTCATCTAGATATGCCACTCTAACCTTTTAAATTACATCATTACTCAAACCACTTCACCAAGCCAGCTTTACTTATTTGCTACTAGTATGTGCCTTCAAATTGTTTCTGTGATGAACTTGCCACAGGGTTTTCTGGGATTGAGGATGTGTCGCCTGATCAGTGAGTTTTCATGGCTAAGCAGTAATTCGAACCCGTGTCTTCAGAGTCGTAGTCCAAGACTTAAACTACTTCTTGATATATCTCTGTGATTCAGCCAAACCTGTCTCCAAGGAAGTACATGGATCACAGCCATAATCTGCTCAGGTTTTGCAAATGCAGGTCATTGATTGCATCAGTCCATTTGCAACGTGTTTGTCTTCTTTTCCTAGTGCCTTCCATTTTTCAGTGGCTCATGTTATTTCACGATTTGTCCAAAATGTGCAGTGCTCAAAATGTGCAATAGCCTTTGTCTTGTCATTTGTCATCCTGTACATTTCCCCTAATACTCATTATCCTTGATCTCTTCTAGTCTCCTTGTAGTCCTGGTGATGTGGGTTTTTTCCTCTCTGTACCTTTCCTTTACTCAAATAAAGATCAATACAACCAATCTGTAATGCAATCCAATGATCAGGTATAACACTGCTAACCCACCCAACCCTTATGGCATGATATATTCTTTTCGCTTACTGTATTATAAAGGACAACTGCGATAGCACTATCAGAAAGAGACAGCCTTTTCTTATTGCATTTGTGCATCAGTTATTCAAATATGTGAAGTTATTTCTTCCCAGTATAAACTTTAAAATGTGCATCATTAATTCCTTGAATAGTGATGTGGTATATTTTTCAGTTTGATGGATGCCATTCTAATTTTGGTAGTATCTCACGGGCACCATTCAAGTAATGGAAGAAATTAAAGTCAAATGGATGGAGCCCGGTGTAATTTTTACAAGTTTGGACATTTTCCCATTGATCTTATAAATCCCAGCACAGTTCTGTGAATGCCTAAGTCAGGAAAAAGTGCCAGTGCAACCATATCAAGGCTTGTAAAGTACAGCTCAGTTTAATGAGAGATTTCCTGACTGCAAAACTTGACTACATTCTATAAAACAGGTTTCTTGCCAGCAAAGTTCAAATCGGTTCTTTGCATTAGATTTAAAGTTTAAACAGCCACATGTCTTTGATGACTGCTCAGAAATAATAAATATCAGAATGGAGACCCCTGCAGGCCATATCTCATATTGGACTGGGCATTCTTTGTCATTCATTTGATGTTTGCGCTTGCTACTGGTTAAAACTTTTGGATGGTTATAGATTGTTTCTGGATAGCCCTCCACTCTTCCATGTTTTTACTAATCTTTGGATAGAGCAGCCAAGACAATCAGGGGCTATTTGAGACAGAATGATCAATCTAAAAAGGGAATTTTTAGTCAGGAGTATCTGAAGCTCTTGGTTCTAAATGTCAGCATAGCTCAGGGTCCTTCCACACAGCCATATAGCCCAGAATATCAAGGCAGAAAATCCCACAATATCTGCTTTGAACTGAGTTATCTGAGTCCATACTGCCATATATTTCAGTTCAAAGCAGAAAATGTGGGATTTTATTCAGCTGTGTGGAAGAGGCCTCAGTTGAGAATACCTGGGATATATTGTTCCTGCGGTATATCAAGCAATCTGTAAAAGTGTAGAACAAAACATTAAAGAGAATCAGTAACCAAGAGCAGAGAAGAGCTTACATTTGCCTCTTAATGAATATTTAAGAGACATTGGCTCAGCAACATGTAGTTCTTTGATGGATTCACTAGATGGCAAGCCTTCCTTAAGGTGGAGAACAGAAGGAGTTTTGCTGAGATCACTAAATAATTTTATTTCTGTGAACAGTCATTGTATCTTAGCATCATCTATTTCTAGAGGGAATATCCTCTGTGATTGCATTCTAACCTTTAACAAATGCTATAATCCTACACACACTGACATGGGAGGAAATCTTACAGAATTCAGTGGAATTTCCTACTGCTATTTTTGTTCTTCTTTATAAAATAGGTTTTTTTATGAATAACAGTAATTAAATATGTGTCATTTAAACACAGTTTGCACAAGTTGCAATGTCAGTGGATAAAAATCAAAAATTGTTGGTGGCATTTGCTATTCCTTCTTAATCAATCTCCAAGGTTAATGAAATGCCATTTAAAATAGAAAGGAGCATACCCAATGATTCTTAACTTACTCAGAGGCACCAAAAAGTCTCAGTGGGTGTTAGGCTATTAGTCCCTGGCAATGTCCTTTTATCATATAGGACTGAAGGTTTGTCCAGGGACAGAACCTTCATGGATTCATGCAACCTCTTCTACCCTTCAGTGCTAGATGCATCTGGAAGCAAGTTCTGTTTTCTCAACTTGCCTGACTTAGGGCGCTTCCAGACAGGCCCTATATCCCAGAATCTGATCCCAGGCTTTCTGCTTTAAACTGGATTATATCAGTCCGCACTGCCAGATAATCTGAGATAAACAAAAGCTGGGATCAGATTCTGGGATATAGGGCCTGTCTGGAAAGCCCTTCGAGCTCTTTGGTCCAGGAAATGGGTTGTCATGATACTTGGGGTGCTTTAAAATAGAGGATTCGCAGCACTGCCATTTAAAAATATTGTAAATAAATGCAAAAGAACTGATTGGCTAAGATGACCCAGAAAACATTTGCGCAGCTAATCTATTTTTTTTCAACCTTAGCACAAAAAAATTCAAGTAAGGGTTACAACTGGGAGATAAATAATGAATCCTCTCTGTCTTTCTTGCACACATACATTCATTGAACCAGTTCTTTCCTGCTTCCGATTGCTCACACTGCTGTTCTCGCTGTCCAACAAATAGTTTCCACTGCCTGCTATCTATATTTGTGAAGGGTCAGCTTGTCTACTGTAAACCTTTTCCTGATCCTACTGGCTTCAGGTGGGCAAAGTAGACGAGCAAGGCAAACTTGAGCTATGCCATTAACCAAGCAAAGAATAGCACCCTCTCTTCTACTGAGTGTATTCTAATTCAATTAAATTTGTAGTAAGGACTACTAACACAGGATCAAGTTCATAAAGGAAGACAGGCAGCTTGTTGCTCTCCAGATGTTATGGAACTGTAGTTCCCATCAGTACTGACCCATGTAATAATAATAATAATAATAATAATAATAATAATAATAAATCCCGCCACCATCTCCCATAGGGACTCAGGGGAGCTTACAATTAACACACAATGGTGCCATACAGCATGTACAATACAATATATTAACATGTAGCCAATGGAAAGTGATGATGGGTGTTTCAGCCCAATATCCAAAAGGTCCTCGGTTTCCAACCTTGCCCTAAAGGGATAGAAAAACACACACCCTGGTTTTATACATAAAAGGAAAATCCATCTAATATTCTACATTCTTTTGTTGGTTAGTTAAATCTCACCTGCTACTAAATTTTGCTACATTGTGTCTCAAATCTTTCCTATATACTTCTGGCTACTTTCACAGTCCAGGAAAGGGATGTTTGGGTGTTC
This sequence comes from Anolis sagrei, assembly GCF_037176765.1. Lineage (NCBI taxonomy): Eukaryota > Metazoa > Chordata > Lepidosauria > Squamata > Anolidae > Anolis > Anolis sagrei. Next base: position 67,412,289 of record NC_090022.1, on the reverse strand, counting down.
AAACAGCTCAGATAACAAAGCACATGAAAGTGCTGTGCATTGCAATGTGTGTTTTTGCTAAAGGCCAAAGTGCAGCTGAAGCCCTGTTTGATCATATCATTCCTCAAACGGAAACTGGCCTCAAGTTACTAAAACATTATCACAGTCAATTTTCTGGGGTAGAAGTATTCAGAGACTCAAAGTTACTGAGTTATCAAAAAAACATTAGGCTTGTAGCTGAGATGCTGAATTGGATTCACATTTAATCAAAATAGGCCCATTCGCGTCAGTGGAATTTTATTTAGTCATTCATTACTAACAGAATACCTATCAGTTTCAATTGGAATTTTATCCCCCATAAATCTGAAGACTTGAATTTTAAATATACTTTTGCTAAACATATGTGGCGTCTAAGTCACACTAATGTGATTGTTTCAAACATCGCCCCCTTAATTATGAATTATGAACCACGGCTCCATTTGGACATACCGCAAGCAGTGCTACATTCCCCATTTGTCCTGTAGTAACCCTTTCACGAATTTCCCCATAAATGTTACCCCTCCGTACCTCAGACAGTCAGATACAATCTTGAAAATATCATAATCCCCTCACAGAGGTCACACAATGGGTTGGCGCAAAAAGTTCAGGGACTCTTCCTGTTTATACCTGATATGGCCAGATTTATTCCTAGAAGCTCTTACATATCCGTGTCCCCAAATCGGGGCCCTCCCTGGGACTTCCATTGAAATGGCCAACATCCTAAGCACCCTTTCTTCCCCTTGCAATACTTTCAGAAGCTGAAATCACTTAACACAGCCCCCATCTACACTACCATATAAAATCCAGATTATCTGATTTGAACTGGATTATATGAGTCTACACTGCCAGATAATCCAGTTCAGAGCAGATAATTTGGGTTTTATATGGGAATGTGGATGAGCTGCCAATGAACAGGAAAAATGTGTTTTTTAAAGCGCTGGTGTTTTATTAGAACAAATAAAGCCTATGGCCATTTTTCCTAAAACATGACTTAGGAAAGAAACAAAGAGTATAAGTCCATATGGGGACATATTTACCACTTTAATGGACAATAATAAACATATATGACATAAAGCCTGATGACACTCCTTGGTGGGGGCGGGCTGATGAAACTGCCAGGAAAATGCTGTAATTTGGGATTTCTCTTTCTAGAACTCTACAGGAGGAAAAGAAGCTTAAAAGCCATCAGGAAAAAGTACATGTTGTATATCCAAAATGCTTAGGACCAGAAATCATTTGAGTTTTGGATTTTTTTCAGATTTTCGAATACCTATATTTACGTATATGTACACAGTAAGGTATCTTGGAGATACCTCATTAAAGTTCTCTGTGTTTCAACCGTGGTTTTGCTCCGAGGATAGCTCGGACAAAAGCCTAAAGTGAAAAGAATGCAAGGAACTAACTACACTTGGATGCTAGCCATGATTTTTAATAAAGCTAAAGTCAATTTGGAACAAGAATTTGGAATAGAAATTGCTTAGTTGTGGTCTTTCCTCTCAGATGCCCAAGAACTCTCTGTATAATTTTAAATTAAAGCATTGGCACTCAATTTTACTGATTTCAAAGCATAAGCTTTAGTAATAAAATAACATTTTTCACACTGGGACTTGTCTAAAAGGCCTAGGGAACATTCAACAGGCACTTGCTAGAATAGCTAACTGGTTCTGCCCTGAAAAAATACATTGTGAATTACTACATAAATGTTTTCCTGATATTTTATCAGGTGATCTACACAGCAGGAAGCTGCTATTCTATTGATTTAACATGCTCATTTCTGTTTTTTGTATCTGCTATATATCAAAGTATGTTTGTAAATTGAATATTTATCCAAGTCGAACAACAAATAATCCTAGAGTCTGCTAGTCAAACTAACAGATTTCTCTGGCTGTGGTTTAAAACTAAAGATAGACATAGACTCTCTTTTTTCCTCTGTGCATTGAAATAATACTCAACTAGGAGTCTATTATAACTATTGGCAAATCAAACTTGCAAAGCCTTTTTTCAAGAAATGTATGAAATAGCCTTCATTTAGGCTTTCGAAGATCTCTTGTAAGGCATGATTCACTTTTTATAGGCTGATGCCCAAATGAAAACTGCATATTTTAAATTGCTTCTATGTCCCAGTGTGAATCTTTGCAACAGTTTCTGGGCAGAATTAAATATGCTGGTTGTCCCTAAACCCCTTCTATGCAGCTGTAAAAAATCCACATTGAACTAGATTATATGGCAGTGTAGATTCAGATACCCTAGTTCAAAGCAGATATTCTGAGTTATATGGCTGTATGGAAGGGCCCCTATAAACATCTATATGGTTTAGCTCCAAAGTGTAGGAAAGACCCTTTCACCCTAAATGATCTTCCATGAGTTTTAACTTTGCAGGTGTATCTGGTGATAATTGCGGGGATTTTCCCCAGTGGGTGCATCCAGCCTCTGGAAGTCTTTTCCAAGTGTGGGTCAGGGCCTCCACATTTTTTTACACTAAATAAACCAAATATCCATTTTCATCTCTGCAGATCTTACAGTGATTTATGCCTACTCCAGGAGGAACCATCATTAAAAGAAACATCATGCTCAAAATGTTATTGTTCAGTGCTGAAGATGCTCTTTTGGGATGCCACTGGGATCATACTGATCATAATCATATTTTTATTATTATCGACACCTAAATTTCATGTTGGCTATTCCCCAACTTAATTACCTGTTTCCCACCTGATACCATAAATGAAAGATTTGGATTTTATGGTGGTAAAGAGATGATTTAAAAATTGTAAGCATGTTTAAGTTTCTCAATAGTTCTATTGCTATAAAAGTTGAAAAGGATCCTGAACTCCCCCATGCTTAAGATTAGTTTATTTGGTGACTGACTGTCCAATCCAGTCCTGAAATCTAGATTCACGTCTAGAGTCTCCTATCTCTACCAATATCTAGGCTTTTCTTCTATTGTTGATGCATATTCCAGCTGTCAAGGCATCTCTTAAACACTTCATACAACTACTATTCTGGTGTTTCTATATTCATTGAGCACACATTATCTAAAATGATTTGAACTAGAAGTATAGTGATAATGATATTTCTTGGAGATGGGAACCAAGTCTAAACACAGAATTTATTTATGTTCCATATATAGCTTATAGACATAGTTCTAAATTAATTTTTACACAATATTATTTGTAATAATTTTGTTCATGAAACAAAATTTGTGTGCATTGAACTTATTCAAAAGCAAAGGTGCCACTATCTCAATAACCCATCTGGACAGTTCTGGATTTTGAAGGATTTTAGATTTTGGAATTCTGGATAAGGAATATGCAACCTGTTCTCAAGTCCTACATAAGAAGAACAAAGTACTGGTCTAAAGTGCTTATCTTTAATCTACTCAGGATTAAATTAAATGTCAGTGTGAGCACGAGTGAGAATAGTTTGTCACTCCAGAACAGCTCTATGAGTGGCAAATATGGATTACCAGGATCTCTGATCTTACGACAATCAAATAATGTATTGAGAATATATTTTTCTTTCAGAGATGCACAATTGAACTTTATATTACAAGTTTATCCAGTCTTATTTCATGAGTGTTTCATGTGAACTACACACACTCAATGTATATTTTAGGGCCCAAGGAAAGTGATGCCTGGAATTGTTGTAACAATTGAACTACTGCATCAAACTTCCATGCAAGAAAAATGGGACTCAAGTTTTACAACCAAGAAGGTTACCAGTATGGCATTAGAATTACCACATGTCCAAACTGGGTTCTGAAAAGGAAGAGCCACATGTGTGCACACTGCAAGTGTACATTGGCTAATGAAACACACCTAAGAATTTCAGAAGAAAATCATCCTGTGATTTATCAATTATAGCAAAGCATCTAATTGTGTACAGCACTGGAAATTTTTATTCACTGTAAAATAAATGGGGATGCCACTATGTCTGATTGTGGCCTAATGTGTGATTCTCTGGGCAAAAGCTACTCCCAGGACACAATACTGAGAAAAAGAATGGTTTCCAGTTGGCAAGGAGGAGCAGGTCTGGCTTTGTATCACCCTATCTGCTTAATATAACGTATCATACAGATTGGACTCGAAGCATGAAATGACTCAATAAAAATGCTTGGTAAAGTGGAAGAAGCAGGAAAGAGGATGACCACAACATAGGTCAAGGAAATCTTAGTTTGCAAGACCTGAGCAGGGCTTGTAATGAAGGGAAAACAAATGTACTATAACCTTTTTTGCTGGTCATATATTCATAGATTACAGTCTGACCATATGTTATGAGGATAGTAGAAGCATAATATGAAAATAACCCTTATTTTTAAATCTCTGTGATTTGAATAAAAATGAGAAAATTATCTTTAGCAGTAAAATAAACCAAATGCATTTCCTCTTTTCTGGCAAATTCCCCTAGTTCTCAACAAGAATTACATCCTCTTTGTCATTTAACATACAGGCTACTTCCCACATGGAACAGTTTACTTCAGCCACATGATGCTTATCTAACCGAAGAAAGACTCAGTGCTGACTTACCTTCTTTATTTGGTCATGTTTTGCCAAAGGAAGTATTGGAAACAAATTCATTGTGCAAGGGCATCATGAGTGCTGCTGATGAAATGTGCTGAGAATAGCTGCTTGAGACAGAGAAAGCAAGATGTTTTGATACCCACTACCTCTATGGCTGTGAAAGACTATAAAATAGTTAAATGAAGTTGCAGAACCAAATCAATGGTTTGTTTGACTAAATCCAAGGGGACAGACGGGGCCCTGTTTCAGCTCCAATATTGGCTGTAGCTTTTTTCCTAAGGAAATAGACAATCCGCATCAAGACAAGGAAAAGATAGGTGAAGTTCTTAGAAAAGATGAAAGATTCACTCATGTCTTTGCATTATATAATCAACTTTTTGCTGTAGTTGTGGTATATCAAGATTACTGTTGTAGAAAAAATTATCTGTTGGATGACACAAAGCCATATCATTTCCCTTATGCAAATCACTAAATATATTGGCTCAGAACTAGGCAGCTGCTTATATATCTTGGATTTTTTCCCAATAGTTTTTTATTACATTTCCATTCATTTTGTTTCAAAAAAATCTCTACAATTCATATAATTATTTCTCCCATTGTGCTACCTTTTGTTCTCTCCATCACCAGAGTCCTTCTTTTTTATGGTCCCACCAGAACCTCATTTCTTCTGGTGGGGGCTGGTTCCCATCTTCTTTCTTTAATGTTTCTTCAACAATTTTTTCCAGATACTTTCAAAATCATTATTCTTCCTTAGGCATTTTTAAAACTTTAGATTACATGTTAATTTATCATTTATTGCTAATTTCCTAATTTCCTTATACCATTCTTCTATCTCAATTTCCACCTCTCCATTCCAATTTTTTGCTATTAGTAGCCTTACACCCATTAACTACATTGTGAAATTCCATTAGGTTCACAAGAGAATTACCATGCATCATAGGAGTTTAATGTGTGATAAAATTAGGCTCAGCTCCTCGTTGCACATATCAAAGAATATGCATCTTTTGAGTCAAACCTTAGTTTTTAAAAATTATACAGTGATGTCAGGGTGTATGGTTATTGTTGCTATGTGTCTTCAAGTTGAGTCCAATTTATGACAATGGTCTCCTTCTTGGCAAGATTTATTCCAATGAGACTTACCATTAACTTTCTCTGTGGCTAAGAGAGTGTGGCTTGCCCAAGCTTAACCATGGCTGAATGGGGATCTGAACGCTGATCTCTCAGAGACCTAGTACAACACTCAAATCACTACACCATACTGTGTGTATGAGGCTACACAGAAGTTCCAAAGCAAAATAATGAATCTCCTGCTATTTCACATATTCTCGGACACTTTCTGGCACTTCTTTCCCCATTTTATATATAGGATGCCATTTCACAATGCTATTGTGTATAAAGGAACTTGAGCATCTAGAGATTTTGGTATGCATGGAATTGATCGGATGCCAAGATCTCACTGCATATTATGCAAAGAGGCTTTTCTTCCAGCAAGTGGTTGAAAGATCTCAACAAAACTTGGAGGTGGCCTCCTTTTCTTTTAAGACTCATGGGCACCCTGAAAACATCCGTATGAAGTAACCACCCCTTCCTCTCTCTCTGTTTTGTCTAGAGATTTACAAATACTGATATGTCTGTGACCAACTAATACATTTCTTGCTGAAGTGTAGAGTGAATCTGCAACCCTGGACTGGCTTAGTATTTTGTTTGGTCTTTCCTTATCACATGACACCATCACTGTCTTGTTATTACATTTCATTGCACTAATGGAGAAAACCTGTTAATGTCTCTAGTGTCGCTCCTGTTCAACTTTTATTTCTGGTGTGATCATTTCATTGCAGTTCCAGGGTCCCACCTGTCATTTGGTGCACATGAGCATGGTTCTCCTCTCCTCCCCATCCAAGTAGGATCACTTGCTTCTGGTGTCAGGACAAAGGGGACACCATGATGTACAGAAACCTCATTGCTTTTACTCCATTAACTACATTTTATTTTTAAACTTTGTTTTTGTTGGAATTGCACTGCCATGGCAGCTCATAATTATGCCATTATGACAGCTCCCTCCATTTGCAAGAAGCTTCAAAACTGCACATTGGCCTTATAAGAAGAAGGAAAAATTAAACATGTTTATGCTATGTAATGCAAGCATGGATAGGAAAGTAGTCAAGCAAAACAGCATGGAAGATTGTTTATGGGAATATGCATCAAAAACAGCACTATAATGGTATTAGAGCTAAGAATGAAAGTGATTGTTATGATACCAATATGTTTCCATTTGCAAGACAACAGGTTGATTTGATACAGCCCTAATTGATTTTGAAATGTTTATTAATTTAAACTGTATTTTATTTCTATTGTCCTCACCCCAAGAAAAGGGAAAACAATTCCTCCCCAATGCAAAGAAGTACAATTACCCAGTCTTTATATAGTTTTCTATCCATGTCTCATAGCTAAATACTGGGAAAAGTGGCTCAAAGAAGCCAAGAAGCCCTAGTAATGGGAGGTGTATTCGAAATCTGAAATCTAGGAAATTACTAGAACAAAAGTAAAGTCCATGCCTTAGAATTATCATGAGTTTAAATACATTCTCAGCACAATGCCCTGATTAGAATGTTTTCTAATTAAATATGTCCCCATTAACTGACTGGACTAATGTGCCTTTGTGTTCATTGCTTTGTGCTGTGAATGGATAAAGGCCTTTCTGTGTTTGTAATCCAATAATGCACTTGGATTTACTGCGTACAAAAGCATAAGATGAATGGATTACAGAAGTGAAAAGCAGAATTATGTGGCACTTGCTACAATTTGCCTCACTGATAACCTTCTTTTAGTAGGCAGTTTACAAAAGGAATTTTATTTTCATACATTAGTTATGCCAAGTCAAGTTTTAAAGCATTCAAATATATTTTCTGAGTACCTTGATAATGTGTTAAAATAAAATGTGACTTTTAAATAGGTCCACAGTGAGCCCATTTTTTTAAAAAAACTTTTCCATCAGTGGTATTGCTGGAAATGATAATTATTGCAGTATTTTCCTGAATTATGTTTTCCATTTGTATTTTTCAGAAAACAGCAGTTTGAAAATGTAACATAGTTTTATGGTCATAGGGTGCTGTTTTACACTTACTTCGGTCATCGTTCCATTTAGCCCAATTCTATTGATTTCAGCAAAGATTTCAGATAGGAATATTTCCCAGCCTTTCCTGGAGATGTTGGTGGCTGAACATAACATAGTGTTGCAATGATCCTTAGGATCTTATCACACACATCAGAGAAAATGCCTTTTAAGTAGGCAACCCATGCTTTAAGAAGATTCAGTGATGACTTGATACTAGAGTTGTGCACGAAATTCGTTTTTCCTGTTTCATCTGTTCTTTCGTTCTTTCCATTCCCTTCGGGAGCACGTAACGGGAAGCACACTTTAAAATCAGACACAAAAGAAAGCAGGAGCCAATAACTAGCTCTGCTTTTGTGACCATGTGGCACTCCTAGCTCAATTGAGCTCTAGGTCATCAGCTCTTCCTTCCCTGGGCCTCCCTGAAAAAAAAAAGCTGCATGACTTCTTGTGCTGTTGAGAGAAAGCAGGTGCACTTGCCTCTACTCTAGAATAGAAACAGCTTTAAGAAGCATTAAATCTGGTTTCCTCTACAAACAACAGGTAAAGAATTCAGAAAGTGGTACCCTAACTGATGCTTTTAATCCAGTTCTTAATGAAGAATATAAGGACAAACAATCCTAGAAAGAGGGGTATCTTAAACCCTCGTAAGTTCAGCCTGCTCTTCCACCACCACCACTGTGGAAAACTTTAGCAGCAGCAACAGCCAGGCTTCCAGCTCACATCACTTGAGGGGAGGGGGACAAGGCTTCATTCAGCCAAGGGCCAAGGAGCTCCCTCCCTTCCTCCCTCCCTCAGCCTCTTGGGGCGATGGGCCTGGCACAGCAAGAGCCTCAAAGCCAAGCCGTGTCCTGCCTGTCCTCTAGGGTAGAAGAGGTTCAAGAAGTATTAAACGTGGTCTCCTCCTCTACAAAGGGAAAGGATCCAGAAAGAGTGGTAACTCTGATGCTTTTTTAAAAATCCAGATCTTAATGAAGGATATGGAAGGGGAGCCTGAAAAGTGCCCTCCTCAAATAATGGGTGCTTTCTTAACCCCGTTGCTGCCAGTAGTAAAAAAAAATTGGTTTTTTGGATGATGAACAAAAACCCCATTTGGCAGCATGCCCGTTTTCGGGAGGCACTGGAAAACAGATACGAGGGGCTTCCAATTCAAACAAGCAGAAACAACTTGATACATACGAGATACATGCTCGTCCTATCACACCTGGATCTCTCATTTCTATATCTAATAAAATAAAGTACTTTTGACTCCTGCCTATCTGTGGAATGTTCCGCCCAGTGTTCTAAATAAAAACCGAAACACCAATAACATTTTTGTTTGTTAGTCTATGAATCATTCCATGCCTGCCTCTTTTTGGCTGCATCTACAAAATCATTTAGTAGGTCCTCTTCATGGCATTTGACATCCTTGTGCTCAAAACACTGTCTGGGTCTCATTCATTCTCTCTCTCTCTCTCTCTCTCTCTCTCTCTCTCTCTCTTGCACATGGCCACACAGAGGAGAAAAAGATACAAGGCAGACTGTGCCACAACCTCAAGGAAAGAGGCTGCAACTCTTAACCCCCTTTCACTTGACATGGAAGAGCCTCAGCCTGAATTCTGCCCAGATTAACAAAGAGGCTGGGTATCCTTCATTTCTGCTACAAAAAGATACTGGTTGAAATTTTAATTGTGTCTGAAACAATTTCCACCCATTTTCATATATGAAATGTCAATTTACCACTATTATTCCTTTCTATAATTGTATCCCTGTATCTGAATTGCCCTCCTAAACCCCTAACCATGAACACAACCCCACTGGACATTTATTTCTGAATAAGGATGCATGGGATAGCCAATCAACTTCAATTCAAATAATGTCTCTAACTGCACAGTGAGTACATTGCTCGTCTTCTGCAAAGTTCACGTCCTGCTGTGCAAAGGGATCTAACCTCACTTCCTTTAATCTTCAAAATCATATAGATAAGAAATGTTCCACTCTGAGGAACAGTTCTTCCAGGCAAGAAATATTTTGATCATCTTAACTGACAGCTCTGTGCCCCAGCAGTAATTACTTAATATCACCCCTCTGAACTTTGAGTCCCGATAGTCACTCCTTTTCTGCTTCAGATGTCTGTTTCTGCTTTCATACAGTGTTCTCGTGGGAACTCTGAATTAAATTAAGATCCACAAGTAGAGAAAATTATATCTGATATTCCAAACAAGCCACAACCTTAGGTGGTGATTTTACAGCACTGTGAGGTTATAATCCCATGTCCGCCCATTAGCATTTCATCACTTCTTAAAATGGAGTGATATTTTCTTTGTCTTCTGCTGCAGGTGACTTGTAATTCCCACCTACAATCCATTACCAAGAATGTCTTTGGCATCTCAGTAGAAAACAGCTCTATTGAAGGCTAGTGTTGTATTGCTGCCGTCTTGCTGAGGGCCTTTCACACAACATAATTATAACACCAAGATTTCACTAAAGTGAAATAGGATTATTCTTTCTCATTTTGTTAGGGAGATGGGAGAAGGAACATTTAATATCACCTACTTGCCATTATGGACTACAGCCCGCGAGCCATGTGTTCAAATTTCCACTCAGTGCTCAAAATTCACCGGATGACCTTGGGGCAAGTCAAGCTCTCTCAACTTCAGAGGAAGGTAAAGGCAAACCTCCTCTGAACAAATCTTGACAAGAAAACCCTATGATATCTGACTTCTAACCTTAAGGTTGCTATAAGCCAGAAACAACTTGAAGGCACACAACAGCAACAAATCTATATTGCTGCCATCTAAGGGCAGAATCTCATAGATATGATAGAGACTTTTGTAGATGAGATTCAATGGATTTGCATCCACAAAAGCTTTTGCACATGTCCATTTTAAACGTGCCACACAGTTCTTCACCATCATTAAATCAGCAACTCTGGAAATGATTTGTTACAAAGATAACTTCTTCCGCACTTAGATTAATATAGCTCAGAAAATAAAGTAAATCCTGCCTACCCCAGCAATTAGGCTTTGCATGTGTGATTGTTTGGCGAACATGGTGCCTTCCTTTGCTGAAGCAATGAGCAGCCGGCCATGAGCACACTCCTCTGTAATCATCCTTCTGACTGATGGAGGATGTGGAGGATGTAATTGCACATCTGAGGCTTTTTGATGGGTGGATGTATTTTAGTTACCTACTTCTTTTATTCTGAAAAGTCAGCTTCCACCTAGCTTGCCTTTAAAAATAAACAAGGCACTTAGAACCAGGATCTTCTTTTGACTGTGGGTGCAAATACAAGATCATATACAACTTTCCATGCCGGTTGCCTGTGTTATGTGTATTATGATGCGTTAAGGCAGTGGTTCTCAACCTTCCTAGTGTTGTGACCCTTTAATATAGTTCTTCATGTTGTGGTGACCCCCAATCATAAAATTATTTCCATTACCTCATAACTGTAATCTTGCTACTTTTATGAATCTTAATATAAATATCTGATATGCAGATTGTATTTTCACTGTTACTTCGCTTTTCCCCTGGGGTTTGGCCCTGCAGGGGCCACTCCACCCCTCTTTAAGCCTCCAGCCCCACCCCCTAGCCCCCCTCCCTCACCTTCTCCCTTCTCGCCTCCACCTCCTTCTCCTTCCTCTTGGCTCCAAAGCAAATTTCACCTCTGTTGCTCCTGTCTCTTCCTTCTAAAATGGTGGAGGGGCTGAGGGGTTGAGGCTGAGTGACATCACCACCTACCTCTGGAGAAGAAGAAAAGGCCTCTGAGAGGTGAAGGGGTGGGAAAAAGTTAACGATGTCTCAGTTCCTAAGACCATCAGAAATGTGTTTTGCAATAGTCTTAGGCAGCTCCTGTGAAAGCGTCGTTTGACCCCCAAAGGGGTCACAACCCACAGGTTGAGAACCACTGCCTTAAATGATACATTATTTGTTCCATGCCATGTTGCATGGAAGGATGATGGCAAGGTCAGGAGATATGAAAGAAAAAATAGTCTCTTAGGTTTCTTATTTGTTTTGATACTTAAGCATATAACAAGAAACCAGCAATACGATTCCAATAAGTCAACGTGAAGAAATAGCTCTTCAGCACAGGAAATGTATTTAGAATGCAATCGGTGTAGCAACAGGTAAAATAGATAGGCAAGCTACATATCACCAGCACATCTCTACAGTTAAAGGCAGCAAAATATAGCTTTTGTTGTAAACCTGACCCATTTTCCCTGGTTGTTTAGCAGAGAGAACTATGGCCAGGCTTTCATTTTATGTTGTCTTTTTCTGTTGCTCCTCCTCTGCCACCACACATTTTTCCTATCTCACTACCATTCTGGCACATGATGTAATCTTGAGCTGGTGGAGAATGGGGAAAGTGGAACAGGAAACCGGAATGACCTGGTAGCTCATGAGGTGGTGGAAGCTGAGAGAATGTTGATCTCAAGAGTCCCCATGGCTCATATTAAGACATTGTGACTGAGCACAGGAAACAGCTGCTGTGCTCTGGCTGAGTTCAAACAAACTGCTACAATATCTCTTTATTGGTCTACTGCCTCCTTCTCTTCTTACCCATTTGCATTCAGTCTTTCCCATAGATGTAGATCCCCAGTTGCCTTAGTTCTGAGCTTCGGCATCTCCCAAGACTTTGTTCATTTTCCTGAAAATAAGGTGTTCGTTTCGTGTACTTCTATTTGTGCGCCCTCTATGTATGAAGGCTCTCTGTCACATTCCTACAAATTGTGGTTGTAACAAGGGTGGGAACTGAAAGAAGCCTTTCCTGACGATCTCATGATCTGGACTGGAACATATAGGAAGAGGTGGTCTGGATTCATTGTATTTAATTCATACCTGACTGTGGAAGAGGAGGACTAACCTGTAGCACTACCTTGGCTATTCCCAGCTCAGGAGGAGGAGAGATCCCGCTAATGTGCTAAATTAAATATAATCTCTCATGGAACCCTTAGTTAGTTACATCTTGAGGAACCTTCACATCCCAGGAAAGCTTAGTGGAGAAATTTTGATCTTGGTTTAGTATGAATAAGATTAACACAGGATCTTGACTTTATTAATACTTTCTTGATATTTTTCAGATTCAGAATGTGGATTAACTGCACTGAGCTGGATTATAGGGCAGTGTAGACTGATATAACTCAGTTCAATGCAGTTAATCCACATTCTGAAACTGGATTATAGGGCAGTGCAGATCCAGATTGAGTTTTCCTTGACTAAGAAAACCCTGTGGAATTCATGGCTGGCTATGAAGCAGCATAAATCACATATTTTACTAAACTTCACAGTATCTTCTTATTCTAATACCACAATTGGTTTTACCAGCATTAGGTTGCACAATTATTTTGTGCAACCTAATGCTAGTTCTAGATTATGCCAGCATGTGTAGGTTTAATTATGTTGTGCAATTATTCTCTCTCCCCCCAACCCCGACCCATCAGTGTACAAGAAATGTGGAGCTTCTCAATAAAGCTCCATTTTCTTCAAAATTGACAGTACAAGGAAGTGCTAGGGCATATTCCAGATCCCCTCAAGCACCTGATGAAGAACACTTGGGGGCATGTCCCCTGATCAGGAGTAATGCAGATTTTATTTCTGTTCTATTCTCCCAGAACAATTTAATTCTTCACTGCTTTTACAGATTCATTCATACCCTACATTTCAACAAGGAGAAATGTAGGATACTACACTTGGGCAGAAAAAATTAAATGCATAGATACAGGATGGGTAACGCCTGGTTCAACAATAATAAAGAGATATTGGAGTTTTAGTAGACATCAAATTGAACATGGGCCAACAATGAGATGCAGCAGCTTAAAAAGCCATTGGGGTTTGAGGCTACATCAAAAGGAGTGTAGTATCTAGATCAAGGGAAGTGATGTGCCCCTCTATTCTGCTTTGGTCAGACATCACCTGGAATAACACTGTGTCCAATTCTGGGCTCCACAATTCAAGAAAGATATTGACAAGCTGGAAAGTGTCCAGAGGAAGGCAACTAAAATGATCAAAGGTCTGGAGATCATGTCCAATTGGAGCATCCTAAAGCACTGGGTATGTTTAGCCTTCAAAAGAGAAGGTTGAGAGGATACATGATAACCATGTATAAGTATATGAAGGGGTGTCATAAAGAAGAGGGAGCAGATTTGTTTTCTGCTGCCCTGGAGACTAAGACTTGGATCAATGAGTTCGAATTTCAGGAAAGGAGATTCTACCTGAACATTAGGAACAACTTCCTGCCTGTAAGAGTTGTTGAACAGTGGAACTCTCTGCCTTGGAGTCCAGTTTAGGCTCCTTCCTTGGGGGCTTTTAAACAGAGGCTGGATGGCCACCTGTCAAGGGTGTTTTGATTGTGCTTTTCCCGCATGGCAGGAGGTTGGGCTGGATGCCCTGTATGGTCTCTTCCAATTCTATGATTCTATCATTCCTCCAATTTGAAAGACTTCCGGTAGGGAACCTATTATTAGACACACTCTTTCATGAAATAGTCAACATCACGTATAAGGAACAGTTAATCATATAACAGATTTGCTAGTTTAGATGCCATGGCACCCTTTGCTGTGATGTTGATTATGAACTAGAGTTTGAAAAAAGTGTACTATATGACAGCTGATGAAGCCAATTGTTTTTGTAGGATCAGCCTACAGCCCACAAAAGCTTTTTTTAAAATTTTCTAATATACTTTGGCCCAAAGGGCAGGGATATCTGCAGAAGGATTACAAAAGTAAACAGGAAAAACCCTGTTTGTATTATCTGAGTCGTATTGCAGGCCAGAAAAGAAATGCTTCAAAAGAGAGGATTGCTTTGTGTGTAAGAAACCAAGGTCCTTCTGAAACAATTGATGAGTGAGATAACCCAGATGTAGTCATTAGTAAAGGATTAAGGGGTTGAAGATAATTAGAATAAACAAGGATTGAATTCATATGGAATCTTACTCAAATGTAATACAAGAAAAATAAATTATGGATGGTGGATTAACTTTATTGAAAACTGTAAATGTAATACAGTTCACCTCATGAATTACCCAACGAGTCTATTAAAATGCTTCTTTAATATTTTATTTCAGAGCTGTCCAGTAATTAAGGAGGGTTGGACAACAGACATTTAAGCACATAAACCAAGAACTAGAAACTATAACAAAACAAGACTATAGAATGTTGAAATCATGAAACAAAATGGAAACACTTAAAGAGCCTTAAAGGAGAAGTACGTACTAAATCTACACATTTTGTATGTTGAATCTGATCTTGAGGGTGCACATCCATTTCATAACATAAAATAAACATTACCTATGTGTTCCTCCCCTTTTTGTGACAACAAATGTAATATGCGTGAATTTGTTCAAAACTGGTGTGGGTTTGTTGTTTGTCTTTCTCCTAGCTGCTAGAAAAGCTTAGAAGTGGGCTTAATAGAAAGAACAGAGAAAATCAAAGATGCCAGCCATCCAGGCTTCAGCTGAATCCTAGTCTATTGTCAAAGTCCAACGATCGTATATTTCTTTCCAAAGAAAATCCACCAATCACAATGACTATGAGAGAGATAGCTGTGGAAGTGTAAAATGTGGAGGCTAAATGCTGCTCTTGTCTTAGGCTGAGTTTTCACTGTTTGGAGACAGAACACATGCAAGTTCTTTTTCTATGGCAGTGGTTCTTAACCTGTGGGCTGTGGACCACCAGTGCGTTGCGAGGACGAAAATCTGGTCCGTGCACCTCTTTCCTCTTTATTTATTTTATTTTATTTCCTTTCACGCCACATGCCACTCCTTCCCTCTTGCTGACCATGGCATATGCTCTGTATCAGGGAATGTATTTCTTTGGGTATGGACTCATACTGTATATAATGTATGAATAGTACTGCATAGGATAAAATGCACACAGAGAGAAAATAACAGATATATCTATAGAAACAAGCAGCACTTCTAAGAAGTTTATTCTGGGCCCCAGAAGTTGATATTTTTAGAATCAGCTCACTTTTGTTTTTTGTTTTTTAAAGAAGTAGAATCTTAAATATTTTGTGAATTCATTTATAAAGTTCTGTTGTTCATGCACACACAAGAGAGTCTATAGGCCAATTTTATAAACAAGAAGTAGAAGACATGAATGAGGACACAGTTAGTTTGAGTTTGGATTTTGTGCTTTTTTAAATAGGGTTTTAATTCAAAGGGGATCAGAAAGACTCTACTAAAGAGAACCGATTTAAGCCCAGCTACTCTGTTCTTGGACTGTTGGATGCAGAAATTCTTGCTTTTGTTCAACCCCCCACATCCCCGACTTCAGCAGCTGGACAGAAAATGAGCCAAGTTAATTTCTGCAATGAATAGGTAGTCATGTTGCCAAGCCTAAAGTTTGGAAATCATTAGTCACTCCCGTTTCCCTAGAAGATTATGAATCTTTCAGAGAACATTGGAAGGGGTCATTTTATCTTTACTTGAAGAATATTCTGAAAAACACCATGATTAATGTAAAACTTGATAGTATACAATAAACTGAATATCAGTCATTCATAATGCACATTGCATAATTTATTTATTTGTTTATTTGTTTATTTATTTATTTATTTGGAGTCCTTCTACCCTGCCCTTCTCAACCCCCTAGGGGGGACTCAGGGTGGCTTACAAAAGGCACAATTCAATGCCCAACAATTCACAAAATACAATATACAAATTACAATATAACAACAACAGTTATAACTAATTAAAACAGTCAAATTAAAACAATAGCAGCAATAAAATCATCTTGTGGTCAACGTTTGTCAATTCATAAATCCATAATCCATCCAGCATTGTCATTGTCCTTTCCTACTCTGGTTGTCATTGTCTTTTATCCATCTGCCAGCTTACCCAAAGGCCTGCTCCCATATCCAGGTTTTTAACTGCCTTCTGAAAGAGAGGAGGGATGTTGATGACCTAATTTCCCCGGGGAGCGCATTCTACAGGCGAGGGGCCACCACCAAGAAGGCCCTGTCCCTCGTCCCCACCAGTCTCACTTGTGATAAAGGTGGGGCCGAGAGCAGGGCCTCCCCAGAAGATCTTAAACTCCGAGATGAGACGTAGAAGGAGATATATTCGGACAGGTATGCTGGGCCGGAGCCGTAAAGGGTTTTGTAGGTCAGAACCATCAGTTTGAATTGTGCTCGGAACTGGATCAGCAGCCAGTGGAGCTGACATAACAGGGGGTGGTAGTTTAAACTAACTTTTTTGTTTCTCAATTTGTTTATTCTTTTACTTTTTAGAGACCACCTAGAAGTCTTGAACCGCATGAAAATTTCAAAGAAATAGAAAAGCAAATAAATGTTTAGGATGTTGTATATTAAGTGAAGTAAACTGGCCATCTCTCTGAGTAAAAAAGAAAACAAACTGCCTTGCTGGTATCTGGGGGTTAGGTGGGTTGTGCATGTGGAGAAAGCATTCCTTGCGATCCACCGCAGACTCACAGTCTCAGCACCACTGACTTAGCATATCTGTCAAGTGGTGGGAACTCATTGGTCCCGGCAAGCTGGGTGTCAGGCTGATGGAGGGAAGAAAGGCAGCTCTTTTCCAAAAAAGGCCTGCAAGATTGTTGGTCCTGAGAGGAGGAAGGAATGTTTGGGTGGCTGCCAGCTGCCCTTCCTCTCAGATGCTCTCCTGCTCCCTTGGTGAACTGCTGAACAGAATTCCATTCTGGGAGTTATTTTTGTTACTTTGGTTATTCACATGGCTTTCGTTGTTTAATGCTAAATTCATCTGCAGAGTAGTTATATTGTGATGTCATGTGCTTACCCTTTGGAGTCCCCACCCGACTCCTTCAAAAGTGACTTCCAAACTCATAATTTACTATAGTGGGGTCCTGATATGGTCCAATGTTTTGGTAACCTCACACTTCACTGTAATAAGATCCCGACTGTGTCCTTGATTTCTAAAAATATTAGAAAGATGTCTATATTCACTGGCTCTTGTAGTTCTCAATTTAGTGAGTTAGCTACATTTATATATTTTCCTTCCTACAGTGAGTTCATATAGGGCTTTTCTCCCCTTACATTTTATTCCCAAAACAAGCAGAATAACATAAGACAGCCAACTGAGGGAAGGGGAGGGAAGGCAGGCAAGCAAAGAGAAAGAAAATTGGTGCATAAACACCAAATAATGAATACAGTTTGACATCACTTTAATAGCCACATCCAATGTTATGAAATTATGGAAGCTTTTTTGTCTTCTCTGACAAAGAGTGCTGCTTCATCTTCAACTACAAATCCCAAGATTACATAGCATTGAGCCATTGCAGTTAAACTGTATTAATTGTGCAGTGTTCTCAATGACAGTTCCACAATCACCCAGTGAACACCCATCACAATGAGAGTTAGAACCCAGATGCCCCATGTCCCAATCTAATATTATTAACTTCAATACATACTGGTTCCCTTTGAGTGAAGGCAAAGATTCTAACTCAAGTGAAAGCTTTCTTCTAGTGTAGGGAAAATTAATATACAAACTGAGAATCTTAATACACAAAGAGAGAGAGAGAGAAGAAAAGCAAGGAGCACATCAGATCACCTGAATCTCAGCAATGGATATACAGAACCTGAGTCCCAGTTTTATTTGTGTGTATCCAGGTGCAAAGTTTTATGTGAGAGATAAGTAAACACAAGCCTTACTTGCAAACTAACATACGCATTTATGGATCATGAATGGACCATGAGTGTTCAATTTCGTTATAAAATCAACAAAATCCATGGAACAGTTTGTTCCAAGGGCTCTCTTTTTTGGCACATGTTTGGGTGGGAAACAGTCTGTGTGTCTCAAGTAAAATTAAATGCCATTCAACAAGCTGTTGATGCTTGCCATCTTGTTTTTCATGCTAATACTCTGTATTACTTCTCCAGATTTGCTCTCCCTACAATGGCAATTTGTTTGGAGCATGTCAGAGAATTTTCCAATTGAGCAAGCTGAGAAATGATGAAGTTCCAGTCTGCATCTTGGTTAAAACCATATGCTGCAACCTCGTTGACCTGAATGTATTCTAGCATGTATGTGCTCTGAGCTGCAGCTTAAAACTTCTCATTCCAGAGGGAAAGTCCTGAAATAGCTTTTGAATAAAGAAAGCACATTATCTCAATGTATCTGCAAATTACTGCATCTGTCCTTCCGTATAAGGCATGTTCTTTGCCTCAGTCTTGATGTCTGCCTTTTGTAAGTATTTCATCTCCAAAGGGACATTTTATTTTGAGAAAACCTGCATAGTTATTTTTTGTTTCAAAACACTGGCCAATGTGTGTATTTTTACTGCTCTGCATAAAACGTCTTTCCATAGGCTATCATTTAAAATGAATGTTTAAAATACGTACTAAGATATTCAAAACCTTTGACAGGTTGGAATTTGATTTTTTTTGTCTAAATGTCCTTATTTTTCTAATCTTTTTGCCCTGTGCCATGATTAGGTCCTCACGTCCTATTTTGGGGCTTCCCATAAGCCTCTGCTTGATTCCATGAACAGAATGCTAGACTGGATTCATAATTAAACAGACTCTGTGTTGAATTTAATAGAATTGAAAACAAACAAAAATAGTTGGATGTTATGACTCTTGAAAATAATTTGTATTCAGAAACAAAGTTTTAACATTATGTTTAGCATTATTGCTATTTACTGGGAAAGAGACCTGGCTAGATATGGAACAATTAGTATTCAATAAGCTAGGACTGTGCAAATGAGTTGGGCTACATCCTACTTTTACTCCAATTCTTCTGATAAGCTGCATGGAAATCTCATTCCAAATGCCCTGTATGTGTTGTGATACCTTGTACTGGATTTGTGGAAAAATAGAATTATCAAGTTAATGTGAAGCAAAACTAATTCAATTGTTAGGTGTTTTATGGGCTATTTTCAGCCAGTTGCTTTCAATTGCCTGAAAAATTGGTTTTAGGGATCTTGGGGGCTGCAAAGTAGTGACTGCAGGCTAAAGTTCTCCGCTCCTTCCATAACCACTTCCTTGGTAGAATCCCGTTTTTATTGTGTGCTTCAGGTTATTCCAAAAACTAATACAGACCTTTTTTTCCACTGGAGATAAATTCTAATTTGTTTCCACCATATCTTCCATACTTTGATAATATCACTAAACCATATTTGTTTTGACCAGACTTTAACCTGAGATTTTGGGTGGTTGCTGTTGTTGTGTGCCTTCAAGTAATTTCCAACTCATGGTAACCCTAAGACTAATCTAAAAACTAGGATTTCTGGGCAGAATTTGTTCAGAGAACATTTGTCATTCCATTCCTCTGAGGCTGAGAGAATGTGACTTGCCCAATCTCAACCTCTAGGTTTCCATGGCTGAGTAGGGATTCAAATAAGCAAAATACAAGTTCCTCTTTCTTTTTCAAACAAATGGATCCCTACTACCCACTGTCAGCAAATTGATAATATAATTCTAGAAATAGTCACAATAAGAACTGTTATTAGTCAAAAAAATCCAGACCGTTTGGAAAATGATGGCTATTTATTTTTAGAACTTTTAAAGCAAAAACTGCATGTTCCAGGATCCTGTATTTATTTATTTTATTTCTATTTATTTCGGTTGCTTCTACCCCGCCCTTCTCACCCTGGGGGGGACTCAGGGCGGCTTACAAAAGTGAGGCACAATTCGATGCCCGCATCACATACAGCAAAAGATAATAACATCATTTAACAACAACAATTCTATACAACAATTCAAATCAAATTCTGTAGCATTTGATTTCTTGCATAAGTAAGAAATCAAATTAGATTCTATTTGAGATACTTTCAAATTCTGCCTCCCCCCTTTTGTGAATTGCAGTGCTCAGTTATTTGTTGCCCATTCCGCAATTACCCCATGATTCCTGCACATCATGAATTACACTAGTCCATGTTTCACACAATTGTCTCTTCTATGGAGGTGTTGTATAGATTTACCCACAGATTTTGTTGTAGGCAGCAATCTTCCTTCAAGGTAACATATGGTTGTCATCTAGTAAGATAAAAAGTATTTGGGGAAAGTAGCCTTCTGCAGTATTTCTCCTGAAATGTGAGGTGAAGTGTCACATACTTGGACATATACTAATCAGATTTCTCTCTCTCCATGTTTATTTCAACAAAGACTGCATACACATATTTCTACTGAATATGAATTTCTACTGAATCACTAGAACAAAGGTGGGATGTTGTTGGATATTGTTGAACAGAGGTGGGATAGTGTTCCATTGGCTGTGTTAGTTCATGCTGCTAGAATTTGCAGGCTTGGAGGGCTGCATGAATCTTGAACTATAAGGAAGACTAAGGAAGTCTAAGCTTTAGAGTTCATGTTACAAAAAGCAATTTGAACAACAAGGATCCTTTGTTATTGCCAGTATTACATTATTAATCTAAAGCAGCCAGGCTTCTTTGCAAGATAAAGGTACTCTCCAGGATGAGTGCCAGGCTGTGCTGTTGTGAGAAATGCTCCACAGCTTTTGAATAGGTTCTTGATTTCTTCAGTTGTACCCTTTTGTTGGGCAGAACATTCTTCCTGAGTGAATCAGATCATTTGATTCTTTTAGGCTTTCACTGGCAATCAATTATTTATAAGTTGGTCAATTACATCATCTTTGTTGACTGTGCTAAGACTGGATGAGATAGATTTCTGACTGCATCCTTTTTCCTGCATTGAATTGTCCCCAGAGTTTTCCTTTCAGTTATCCTGGCTTGCCTCATATCAAGCTGTCATTGTCATTCTGCTGTTCATTATAGCCATAGAGAAACTGGAGAATTAGAACCTCTACTTTGTGTCTCCATAAAGGCTAACCACTCCAATGGCCTGCCTATTTTCTCCCATTACTAGTGTTGTGATTTTCAATAACAGTCACTTGGTAGTACCCATCAAATGAAGCAGCGGGAGAGAGTGTTGACCATTCCATCATCTCTGCTAAATGCTCACTCCGCTTTTTGGCCCCCTTTTTTTCCCTACCACATCAGAAAATGTGCATTGACATCCTATAGACCAGGAGTCCTCGAACTTTTTAAACAGAGGGCCAGGTCATAGTTCCTCAAACTGTTGGAGGGCCGGATTATAATTCAGAAAAAAAATGAATGAAAATGAATGAAAAACTATATGCACACTGCACATATCGTATTTATAGTGCAAAAAACACTTAAAATCAATACAATAATTAAAATGAAGAACAATTTTAATAAATATAAACTTATTAGTATTTCAATGGGAAGTGTGGGCCTGCTTTTGACTGATGAGATAGGTTTTTGTTGTTGATGTTGTTGTTGTTGTTGTTGTTGTGTGCTTTCAAGTCATTTCAGGCTTAGGTTGACCCTGAGTAAGGGCCGGGTAAATGACTTTAGAGGGCTGCATCCGGCCCCCGGGCCTTAGTTTGAGGACCCCTGCTATAGACTTCTCATGTAAACAAAATAATATTTAATATTATTTTTAATGTTTTAAGTGATGTATATATGTATGTTGTGGCATCTAATTGTTGCCAGTTTGTATGCTGTCCTGAGTCACCTTCGGGCTGAAAAGAGTGGAATAAAAATGCTGTAAATAATAAATAGATAAAATGCTTCAAAATATGCTTCATCACAAACACACACAAAGCAGAAAGAGAATAAAGGCAGCACTTCAGTGTACATGAAAACATATTTAATATTTATGTATGTATGTATGTATTTATTTATTTATTTAAAACATTTATATTCCGCCCTTCTCACCCCAAAGGGCAAACATTCAATGCCGGGACACAAATTCACATACAATACATAAACATTAAAAACATTTATCTCAATATTAAAATACACCATTTAAAACTATCCTAGTCATTGGCATCAAATCTAATTGGCCTGGTCATCTTTCCTATTGCCACTTTATTGCCCTGTCCTGAAAGCTTGGTCCCACAGCCAAGTTTTTACCATCCTTCTAAATGACAGGAGGGAGAGAGCCGACCTGATCTCACCAGGAAGGGAGTTCCATAGCCGGGGAGTAATCACCGAGAAGGCCCTGTCTCTCATCCCCACCAATCGTGCCTGTGACAATGACGGGATGGAAAGCAGGGCCTCCCTGGAGGATTTTAATCTCCACGATGGTTCATAAGAGATATAGCTAGCCACATATATACTTATGGTTATTCTTGAATATGTTCCTCACATACACTACTGTGTTTTCCTACTAAAGATTATAAACTACAGCTAAAGTGGCAAGTTTCCAAAAGGAAATAATTGGTGGTTGGGGAAAATATTTGTGGTATATTTCTGAAAATTTCCAGCTCTTGTTCATTGATAAAACTGTGAAACTAAAATGCAGGCTACAGGGGGGAAATACTAGGCTTACACAGACATAAATGCAATGAGAAATCTATTTAGCATGTTCTTCCTATTTCTCTCTCTCACTCACATACACAAGAAATGATGGTGAATTAGGTTGACAAATCATTGAGTGGGAATTGCTCCCCTACCTGTTAATTGCTTCAGCATGTACCTGTGAATCATTGCAGTATGAGGCTCAGCTATTTCAAATCTCATTGTTCAATTGTACTACAATGTCAAAGTTTTTCAGCCTTAGAACTATTAAGTTGGAAGGATCAACATAAGCATGATTGACACCTTAAGTTAACCTTCCACACCAGTTAATTCAAGTAGGAGAAGAGAGAAAATATAGAGATAGCACTGTGTCCATCTAGGGCTGAGTCTGGAAAGTTATTATTTTATTCTGGTATAGTACCAAGCTGCTCCAAGGCTTATTTTGGTGTCAGTCAGTGACACATATATATTGTTAAAGCATAGTGATGCAGTAGATCGTACACAGCAGAGAAAAATGCCAGTCCTTTTGCTGATCAGACCTATCATACTTACAGCCAATAATAGAACTGAACCCCCAAACAAATCCTACCCTCATTATTCCTGATCGGTGATCAAATTCCCTGTTGCTGGAATATGTGGGGTGTTTTAAGGAGCGCACCTTCTTAAGGCAAAGCACATAGATTTCCAATCCTTATACAGAGCAGAAGCAATGGTAGAAAATCAAAATGCACAGACATAATTCATCTCCACCCTTCAGCAGGTTAACAACAGAGAACATTTCACTCACCCAGTCTGTTCCCAGCCTTCATCTCTTTTCATCTCAAACTGCAAAGCTTATGCAAAAATATTCAACAAAATCACTAATACATGTTGTATCTGTCACTCTTTACTGTTAATATTTAGCCATGATGTGAACAAGAACTCCAAAACCTATCTGCCTGGCAACATGGGCCTAACTCATTACAATTGTGCTTTGAACTACATGTCCCAGAGTTTCTCCTGGGGAGAGGAGTAGGTGTTGAACAGTAAGCAACATTTTGGTGCCTGTCCAAGGAATTGAGAATACAATGAGGGATTTTGATACTTTACTTTCTTCTGTCTTATTTTTACGCTTATATTTTGTTTTGTTAATCTTATTGTTATGTTGTTTTTTTACTTTGGGTGTTTTGTGATGTTACCTGGGAGTCCCCTCGGGGAGATGGAGTGGTATATAAATAAAGTTTTATTATTATTATTATTATTATTATTATTATTATTATCTGGACATTTTAGGAAAAGTCTGGGAGAGGGGGCAATAGTCAGTAACTGAACATTCATTATGATGTTCCAGGTTCATGGTTGCAGTTATTAACCACCTTCTTAATGACTAAAGCTGTTTTTAGCCAATATCATTTATAAAGATTAATTAAGCAGAAAGGAACAAAATATGGAAGATCCATTTTACCCAACACCACACTTCTATGGTCAAGTCAAATACTTCTGAGAAAATTTTCTGCAGGATATGAATGCAATAACCTGCTACATTGTCCAGCATGTATTGGTTGATATAATTGCTATATGAGACCTTTGAACTTGAAGGTCTCATATAGCAATTATACCGCCCATTAATGACTGACAGCTTTTTAAAGACCTCTGAGCTAGTGACCATTACAGCATCAGGAAGCACCCAATTCTGTTCATTGTGGGAAGACATACATTCTATCTGTTTAAAATTTCCCATGAGTCAAGTTTGCTTCATATGATGGAGAGAATGGAGGAGAAAAGTATCTCCATTCAGTTTCTCACACTACAGGTTATTTTAGAAATCACTGTAGTATATCTATTGTGACTGGTTGCTTCAGGTTGGTGGGATGCTGACTTTACCCTGGATTTTGGCTGGAACTTAAAAAGAACTATCCAAGGTGCTGAAATATAAGCTCTACCTGCATCTTGGTCACCTCTCCAGTAGTCCTAAACTGTAGTTCTAAAACAGATAACTATGCTGGGTCCAGTTTTCACTACCATGACCTCCCAGTAATAGTGATGTTGTATTATTTCCAGCAATCCTTTTAGCACTTTGTTTCCCCCTTCATTTTCAGGGATTAAGTGGAGTTAAGGTTATTTGTTAGGATGGGAGACTTTAAATATCCCCATCTGCAGGCGGTTTGTGGTCCTTATAGCCATTTTTCAGGCCAAAAAAATCATCCCAAAGTCAGTCCAATATTTTAAAAAATAAGGGTTTAGAAGGCATTGAAAGTTCTTGCAAGGCTTTCAGGGTTGCAAAAGTGAAGGTTGAGTTCCATGGATGCCCTTTTTCCAACCCTGTTTTGACCATGGGAGTTTTCTCCTAATGAATATGTTAATCTCAAGGTTCTGTTGTTGTTTTCCTTACTAAACTGAAAATGGATTCCCTAAAATACAAAGACATGAGACAACTTCAAACAGTAGTACATCAATCACAGTAGTAATAGTTTTTTACAACTTATATGCTATAATAATGGACATATACAGTGAACATAAAACTGTTGTACACACAGAGTCTTATTACAATTATTCCCTTCTGGGGAGCAGTTTAAGATCATTCAATAAGAGTCCCAAGTTAGTAACCATATGTACATTGTTATGAGACTCTGTGTGTATGTAACAGTTTTATATTCACTGTTTATGTCCATTATTATAGCATGTAAGTTGTAAAAAAAAACTATTACTACTGTGATTGATGTACTACTGTTTGTAGTGGTCTCATGTCTTTGTTGTTTTCCTTACAGCAGACTGCCATGAAAAGATCAATCTTCATTGTTTCTAGCAGTGATTTCCCTTTTTTCTATACGAATACCATAGCACATGTTGCTTATTGTGATGGCAAGGAAAACAAACTGGTTTGTGTATTTCAGACTCAAATTCAAGACTTCAAGATGGGAGCATATGATACTAGTGGTATACCTGTCCTTTGGTTTCCACAGGCTCTCTAGGAACACAGTTGCTGTTGTGTTTGGCCAAGACATTTATCATTCAGCTGGGCCAGAAAAACACACGAAAATGCAGAGTATGTGTGCTTTGGCTGTCAACCAAACAAAATATGTCATAATAATGTATTCATACACAATTTAGCATGAAGCCTCTTATTTGTGATGAACTTATTTGAGGACAAAGTTGAACCAATGTCCAAATCAAAAATCAAGAGGAAATAGACTTCAGACAGGTGTTCACAGCATGAAATTTGTGGATTTCAATTTTTTTGTCCTATGCCTACAGGCAGCAAGACAGTATGCTTATAGCTACAGTAAATCATTTAATTCCTAGTTCTGCATAGGTAATCTGTGAAGACCGTAGAAGGTGAAAAGGGCAAAGTCTTAGTAGGTCAAGACATTCTTGCCAGTAGTTCAGGCAACAGAAGAAGTTTTAAAATATGGCTAGTCCAGAGATCAAGAATCCCAATATGTAAGTGGAGCATGGATGCCAGATAAATATGTGGGGAGAAAGAGGAGTGCACTCTTATAGTTATCTATATTTTGTTTGAGAGAGGCTTGATTTTTAAAATGTTTGTTTGTGTCTCTTTAATACGTGTAATCCAATACCATACACTGTATCCAGAGGCGGCCCTAGGTAATTTTCAACGGCAAGCAAACAGTATTTTGGTGTGCCCCCCCCCCCCAACCAATCACTGATATATGTTTTCTGTTCGTCATGGGAGTTCTGTGTGCCATATTTGGTTCAATTCAATCATTGGTGGAGTTCAGAATGCTCTTTGATTGTATGTGAACTATACATCCCAGTAACTACAACTCACATATGTCAAGGTCTATTTTCCCCCAAGAGCACCTCAAGAGTGCCCCTGGGCAAAATCAACTATACTGCAAATGCTTACTTTGCGTAATGGGTTGAGCCACCCCTGACTGTATCCAGCTCCAATATGATCTTCAGCTGTCTTCCTGTAGAATATCTTCACAAGTTTTTATTGTAAAAATTGAACAAAGAAATTTTTATTTATGAATTCTCATGCACATAAGGCTTAATGGTTACATAGTATTTTTCTTCACAGTACTTCCTGGATATTGTTACAGTAGACTTTTATTATTATGAACACATGAAGCTGTTACTATATAACATTCAGAATGGCTTATCTTATGCCAACTTTGTTTAGTAACTTCTTTCACATTGAAATGTAATTCTTTTTCAAAGAACATCTTTCTCCTCAGTCCCACGGACTGATAACTTATATTAAGATTATCCTTTTATTACTTCAGTTCTGCCACTGAAGACACAATATAATACTGAGAATTCTTTCCCCTAGCTCACAGGTTAAATTCTACTTCAGAAATGGTTCCTTTAACACTTTAAAATCAAGGTGAAAGACTTTACTTACAATAGGAACCTCCTCACTCCAGCTCTCACATAGCCAAAGACATCTTCCCTTTAGCAACCCCGGCTAAAGACTGGCTCATGTTTTAAAATGTCCACTCTTCCATTGTCAGTTAGCTCCACCCCTTTTTCCTCCTGGCTCTTCTGAAATGGATACATTTCTACTGCAGGCTTCACTACTATGGCAACGCACCAACCAATCAGCTATAACTAACTCTGACCTGCACTTGCCATATAACAACATTAATAAACACGTTAAAAATTTACATTATAAGTAGATATTTCGTTACAGTAAGCACTAGGAGAATTTCTAGCTGAAGAGGCTTTTTGAGCAATAGGGATTCCCAACAGCTGCTGGGAGATTTATAGGAAGCAGATGCCAGATGCTAGATTAGTCAGTTTTTCCTATTTGACAGATATTTAGGACCACAAAAATTCTGCTTTACTCCCCTGCACTTCAAAGGACAGAGGGAACTTTTAAGTGTCTATCAAATCCTGCTGAAGAGGGAGCCGCTCAGCTTCTTTAGCCAACAGCTTCTCAGATTCAGGGAGGGAGCCATCATCTGGAATTAGTACCACCTCCCACTCTGTCTTCTATGTCAGATTCCAAAGACTGACATTTTTAGCTTAATGAGCTACTTATGGTACACTCCTACAAAGGTCTAGTCATATAAACGGATCTACAGAAATGTCATGAATAATGTCCGCTCTCCCAGATTCTTCTCCTTGTACATTTATCTCGAAATTCCATGACTTCATCAAATTCAGAAGAATTTTCTGATGTTTCTATTCATTTTGAACATTTTTGAGACATTTTCCAGTCCACTGGCAAAGAATAAAGGCTTTTTGTAGTCAAACTATTGCTGCTCTTAATGCTAACAAGCCAACTTCAACTTATGATGATCCTATGATGATCCTATGATGATCCTATGATGATCCTATGATGATCCTATGATGATCTATGATGATCCTATGATGATCTCCAAGTCATGCTATCACCAGCAGCCTTGCTCAGGTCCTGCAGACACAGGCTTTCCTGAATGAGTCTATTCATCTATATGGTCTCCCCCTTTTCCAACTGCCTTCCGCCTTTCCAAGCATTACTGGCTTTTCTATAAGTTATGTCTTCTGACAATATGCCCAAAGTATGACAGTTTCTGTTTAATATCTTGGCTTCCAGGGAGAGTTCAGACTTGATTTGCTCTAAGGCCTATTTATTTGTCCTTTTGCAGTGCATTCCATTTTTCCATATTCTAGCAGTAACCTTTTTTTTCTGAGTACATCAAGACAATGCTCATCCTTTCTTGAACACATCTGGCATTTGTCAAGCCATATAAGGTAAAATTCTTTATTCCAGAATTTTGAACATTGCATTGCTTGAATGGGAAATTAATGCAATGGTCTCTGGTGTCTCCTTTCTTGCGTATTGGAATGTATATTGAGTTTTTCCAGTCTGTGGACCATTCTTTTGCTTTCCAGATTTGTTGAATAGGTTCTGTCTCTTTAATTTGAAACAGCAACATTGGTATGCCATCTGACCCTGAAGATTTACAGTTTTTACTTCACTTTCTAAAACTGTGTGTTCATCTTTCAGTGGTTCTTCCTTGAATGAATCTATTATCCTTTCATTTCATTGAGTTGCTTTCAACTATTTCATCTTCTGGCAGTATCTCTTGTTCCATCTTGTCTCTTCATAGGGTTTCCATGAATTAAAAAAAGTTCCAAATGGGTTTACTGTGCCTTCTTCTGCACAGTGCTAACAACAATTAACTATGGTGCTACTTCCACCTGTACCATACACACTGCTACTGTCCAGTAGCTGTTTGGCACATCTGACATGGAAGATCCAGTACTGTTGTCATAGAATCATAGAGTTGGAAGAGATCTCATGGGACATCCAGTCCAGCCTGCTGCCAAGAAGCAGGAAAATCACATTCAAAGCACCCCTGACATGACCATCCAGTGTCTGCTTAAAAGCCCCCAAAGAAGGAACCTCCACCACACCCTGGGGCAGAGAGTTCCACTGCTGAACAGCTCTCACAGTCAGGAAAGTCTTCCTAATGTTCAGGTTAAATCTCCTTTCCTATAGTTTGAAGCCATTGTTCCGTGTCCTAGTCTCCAGGGCAGCAGAAAACAAGCTTGTTCCCTCTTCCCTATGACTTCCCCTTACATAATTATACATGGCCACCATGTATCCTCTCAGCCTTCTTTTCTGAAGGCTAAACATGCTCAGCTCTTTAAGCTGCTCCTCATAGGGCTTGTTCTCAAAACCCTTGATCATTTTAGTCACCCTCTTCTGGACACATTCCAGCTTGTCAACATCTCCCTTCAATTGCAGTGCCCAGAACTGGACACAGTATTCCAGGTGTGGTCTGACCAAGGCAGAATAGAGGGGTAGCACAACTTCCCTGGATCTAGACCAGGCACCCTCAAACTGCAGTCCTCCAGCTATTTGGGCCTCCAACTCCCAGAAGCTCTAACAAGCTTGTTCAATTGTCAGGAATTCTGGGAGTTGAAGGCCCAAATAGCTGGAGGGCCGCAGTTTAGGATGCCTGATCTAGACACTATACTCCTATTTATGCAGGCCAAAATCCCATTGGATTTTTTTGCCACCACATGACATTGTTGGCTCATGTTTAACTTGTTGTCCACGAGGATTCCAAGATCTTTTTTGCACGTACTGCTGTCGAGCCAGGCATCACCATCATAGTTCCTTGTCTCATAGGAACATGCATTCCAACCACCATAGAAAGGTGGGGTCAATCCTTGCTATGTGCAAATTTGCCTTTGAATTTGATTATTTTTCCTTTGGGAATAGAAACTTTTGAATTATATGGAACTAGACTGAGTTAACTATTATTTCTGCTGGCAAAGAGAAATAACATAATTTGTAAAGGGTGGCTTATTTTTTACTTATTTCAAAGTCTTCAAAGTATATTTATTAACAATAACCTTACTATTTCTAATCCATTTGAAGACACCTTTAGTCTAAAATAAATTCATAGGAAATAAAGTGAGAAGAGTTTATCACTGCTGAAAAATGTTACTTTAACCTCCCACCAGTGCTGTTTCCATGGGGATATCCCATGCTTTAAATGCTGTCTCATGCTAGACCTCATGCTAGATCATGCTGTCTCGTGGGTGTCAAAGTAACAACGAGGAGGAAAATGTTTCTTGTACTAAAGCATTGGTTCTCAACCTGTGGGTCCCCAGGTATTTTGGCCTACAAATCCCAGAAATCCCAGCCAGTTTATTAGTTGTTAGGATTCCTGGGAGTAGAAGAGTAAAACATTTGGGGACCCACAGATTGAGAACCACTGTACTAAAGGATCACCTGATCACCATTTGTAGCATGCTGATTCTATTTAAGTTGCTAAAAATAACCATTTAGTTACCTTTTACACATAGGAAAGTAAGACATTAAAATTATAATGTAAGAATAACTGGATACCTTTTAGGCCATGTCATTTCAGCTGCAGCTAAGTACACATAAAAATGAACTTTCCAAGCTCTGGACAGGCCATGGCAATCTCTGCACTTTCCCACTTCCCCTCTTTCCCTTTCATTTTCTGGCACAGCCCCAAGGTTTGCTCTCCATTTCCAAATTAGCCAAAGCTTCACATGGCATCCAAATGTTTGGTCTAAATCCAGTTTAGAGGAGACAGTGTAAATCCCCACTAGTAATTTGGTGCTGCATCAGTCCTTGTGCCAGTGATTGTGTAAAACAGTTTAAAGGGACGTTTTAAAACTGGCTGTGAATGGGTAACCCTAGCACAACCCTAGATGTTGGCAACATCTGGATGCACAATTTTTAATGTAAAGGCTTACACATCCTCTACAATCATTTGCACAATAAAAACAATATTCAGTACAAGCTTTGTGTTAACTGTGATTGCTATCATAATGTGCCATGCAACACTGAGTATAGCCCTGATCTGTAGTTAATTTTAAGTGTGGTTTATTGAAACAATTCATTTTTAAACAATGGTTAGAAGTTGGCTTTATCTCAATAAAATTGTTAGGATTAACTACAGTTTTTCCAGCAGAAGCTAAACATCCTATGATGTTTTCAGAAGCACCTCAGAGAAAGAAGGGAAGGTATGCTATAGTTTAGTTGTAACACAAAACAATAGCAGGTCCAAACTAGCTATCCATGCAAAGATAGGTGCCTATCAATTTGCTTCTGACATGATAAATAAATACATCTATCTGTCTGTCTGTGACTATCTCCGTTCGCTTGCAAAATCATTTTTAAAATTTGTAAATTTATCAGGTTCTTTGATGTTCCCAAAATTGGAGAATACCTTTCAACTGTCAGTTCTGAAATGTCTGGTGCTGGACGGGTGTCTGTTCTGTGTACGCACTCCCACCCACGCTTGGAATTCAATTTTTGTCTTTCAATAAAAAGAGTGTCACACTAGTGGGAGGGCTGTCCACATGACAGCATATTGAGATAATATTGATTGCCTACAGTAATGGGATTAGGATGAACTGCATTTAATAGCCAAAAAGTATTATAGTTAAGCAATTAAGTCATTTGCTCTACTTAATCTGTCTCAGTTACACTGCCCATGCTGCATCTGGAAAACACAGAACAAGAAGAGCAAAAAACCAGTCATGCTCTGTTAATAACAAAATTCAGAAATTTTCCAAATCCTATAACCTCTTCTGATAATGTAATCTGCCCTGAGTCCCTTTGGGGAGATAGAGCAGAATATAAATAAAGTTTTATATAATTTCAACGAGCACATTGTAGCTTAATTGTCATAGTAGTTGAATTTATTGATGACGAAAACAACTAAAAAGTGAAATATACTAGCTCAGAAAGTGGTGATCTCTCTTTTATTGTAGATTTGGAAACAGTAGTTGAATTGCTACCTTTCAAAGATACTTTAGCTGTGAATTTTGGCACTTGGAGGTGGGGAGAGAACGACAAATCTCAGCTGTTGAGGTCCCATAAAACTCTGTGTGAGGGCAGTCCAGTTCAAGACCAAATTAGAAGACAAAGAACTTTAAGAAGAGATCCTGGTGCTCTTGAAACTCCTGATCAATAGTTTGCAGTTGAAAATTATAATTATTATTTCTAAATTTGCATATACGTGTCATTTCTTTCTCCCTGTTCTGATGATGGGTTAACAACTACATAAGACATACCACTAGAGGTTACTATATTAGTGGATATAAGGAAGCATTCCAGAAATGATTAACCACTGCTACTACACTACGGTTTCCTATCTGTTAAACAGTGTTGTACTTGTGACCTGTGACAAGGAATGAATAGATCCACTTCCATTTAGTGCCTCTAGATCCATGAGGAGCTTGAACCCTGCAAAAGAGACTTGACTTGACTTCATGATTTGGAATTTATTCAATACTGAAGTTGTTTACTCATTTCCTGCACAGGTTCCAGGCAGAGATGGTTGGTGACTGTTGGTGTTGTAATCAATGTGGGTGTTAAGACCAACTGTCCCAAATCAATACCAGGTGTTATTCATCTCCTGTTTGTCTTTTTCTAAGGGGAGAGGAGTGTTATTCTTTAAAGAAATAGCACAGTTCATTTTAAGAAGCTGGAGTAATGAGATGATTAAATGGCAGGAGAGGAACAACAATTTAAAAATGAGAAAATTAGTAAACTTTAATTTTCAATGGCATAAAAAAGATTTTCACCAATAAGTATTAACTTATTTTACACTTCTCATAATAATGAATAGTATCCTAAAATGGCTCAGTTCAAATGGAAGACACTTATTTTTGCACCTAATTTCTGGGCTCCTGTAGACATGCCTTTTGTTGGGTGCACAAGTGAGATTTATGAGAACCAGTGGAAACATTTCAGGAAGAAAACTGGGATGAGATCTGAGAATTTGAAACACAACAAAAAATAACTGCAGAGAGGAACAGAGGACAAGGAAAATAGAAGCATTCAAGGATAATAGTAGGGAAACAACAAATTTTTCAAATATCAGAGAAACTGTACACAAGTTCATGACCTGATAGTCATTTGAGCCTGGAATTCTCAGTTGTTTAAATGCACACTGAACCATGATTTAGCCCACAGAGTCAATCTAACTGATTGTAGTTATAAGTAGAAGTCCAAGCCATCATTTTCTTGCAGTGCCATTACATTAATTCTCTTTTGTTATATGAATCCTTCTGGAGGGCCAACCATGTCCCAATAGCAGGGAGACACAAGTAGCTCCAGAGCATACCTTGTGTTGAGCTGAATCTACAAGAATTAATGCATGTTGACAACACTATAGCTGCCAGTTTGCTGACTAATAATCTTCGACAGAGAAGGCTAAAGGCCCTTTAAAACTACAACTCCATGATTTTGTAGTATTCAATCATGGCTATTAAAGTTACCTCAAACTGCATTAATTCTGCAATGTAGATATACCCTCAGCAGTCCAGCAAAACTGTGCTGGTCCTTGTAAGGTGCCCGTCCTTGCAAGGATATATGACTGCCATCCAGCACCAGTCTAAAATAAATTTCACTTTGAAGCAAAAGTACCACAAGGAATCATCAATGTAACATATCCAGAAGTTGGCCAACCTGATTGATCTGGGAATGTGTCAGTGTTTTCCACTGTATCTATAAGGAACTTGCGCCCGTACCTTGGGAAGTCTGACTTGGCCACGGTAGTCCACGCTCTGGTTACATCCCGTCTAGACTACTGCAACGCTCTCTACGTGGGGTTGCCTTTGAAGACGGCTCGGAAGCTCCAGCTAGTCCAACGCTCGGCAGCCATGATACTAACAGGAGCGGAGCGCAGGGAGCATACAACTCCTCTGCTGCACCAGCTCCACTGGCTGCCGATTTGCTACTGGGCTCAATTCAAAGTGCTGGCGTTGGCCTATAAAGCCCTAAACGGTTCTGGCCCAAGTTACCTATCCGAACGTATCTCTGTCTATCAGCCCGCCAGGACCCTAAGATCTTCTGGGGAGGCCCTGCTCTCTATCCCGCCTGCTTCACAGGTGCGGCTGGCGGGGACGAGAGACAGGGCCTTTTCTGTGGTGGCCCCCCGGCTGTGGAGCGCCCTTCCTATGGAGGTAAGATCAGCCCCCTCGCTAATGGTGTTCCGAAGAAGATTAAAAACTTGGATGTTTGAACGGGCATTCGGTTAAACAGTGCAATGAATGTGATGATTACAGGAATGGAAATTTGGGCAACGGATTGGATCACGACTCTAGTTATGAGATGCGTTGTGTTGTCTATTGTTGTGTCAATATTGTATATTATGCTTTTATGGTTTTAAATTGTATATCGTTGATTGATTCTTATCCTTGTTGTAAACCGCGTTGAGTCGCCTGTTGGGCTGAGAAACTACGGTATACAAGTAAAGTAAATAAATAAATAAATAAGTTTGGGGGAAAGGAAAGGCATATTAACACATACACTTCTGTTTTTTTATCCCCTTGCTACTTGCTTCATCCCCTTCAGGATCTACCACTTATCATTGTCGCCTAACTCTACCCCAGATGTGGGGTGCAAGCATCATGATATATGTACTCATTCACTCATGCACTATGTTTGCACTTACACCACCATGGCAAAATGCCATGGACACCTAGGATTTGAGGTTTAGGAAGGGGAATATAGAGTTCTCAGCCAGGAAGCTCTTTTTGTACATCTCCAAATTCCAAACCACGGGATGCAGCCATGGCAGTTAAAGTGGGATCATAGTGCTATAATTGTATAGTGATATAAGTGTCAGTGTTGAAGCTATCTGTATCTAAGCGATAGTAGGATAATGCTCTAGATCCCAGAGTATTATCCTACTACTGCTCACTTATGGAGGACTTCAACAGATCATTATAGGTATTCTCTTAAAAATAATATTCCATTCTTGTTTGATTATTAATTAGTTGCTAGGATTTTCAATCTATATACTCCCTGAACCCAGAGAGACTGGCTCTTGGTATACAGATTATTGCTTTCACGCTGTAACTCTAACTGACCATTGTAAAGATCCAAAAGACATGTTATTACCTTGACCAGGAGTTTGAAAAGTTAGGGCAAGAAACGTGATTTACATCTTTCTGGACCCTTTTATATTATATCCTACAGCTGTATTTCCACTCCCACAACTGTGTAAATGTGCTTTAGAACTGAAACCTTAATACCATTTAGTATGGCATCTGAAATAAAGCCCAACTGCTCATTGGAAGGAAGGATATTAGAGGCAAAGATGAAGTACTTTGACCACATAATGAGAAGACACGAAAGCTTAGAGAAGGCAATGATGCTGGGAAGATTGAAGGAAAAAGGAAGAGGGGCCGACCAAGGGCAAGATGGATGGATGGTATCCTTGAAGTGACTGACTTGACTCTGAAGAAGCTGGGGGTGGTGACGGCCGACAGGGAGCTCTGGTGTGGGCTGGTCCATGAAGTCACAAAGAGTCAGAAGCGACTGAACAAATAAACAACAAATTGCATCCAAATAAGTGGGGTTATTTCCACCAAAACATATGCCAGAATAAAAACCAAGGCACTGTCGGGGTTTTTCTCCTAATCCTTTCTTCCTTTTTATGCTAGTAGCAAGATATCTTCGGTGGCTAGAGTTGAAAGAAAGTAAAGGAAGAAGGCAGCTTATGCAAAGGGGTCATGAAAACATTACTTTTTGGAACAGATAAAGAGATAGAAGAGATTTGCAGGAGTGAGGGGAAATGAGCCTTTAGAATTGATCTGAACTAAGCTTTTTGTATAATATGATAATAAAATTCTAAAGGAAGTTAATCCAATCATTTGTGTTTACCACATTAATGAAAATGTGGCAAAAGCAATTAGGAACACAATAGGAGGAATACACAGAAATGCACAGCAGATTCTTCCAATGTCTTTTCTCTGAATTTTGCAAAATTTCCAAGCATACTTGGACAATGTCCCCATTTCTAATGACCTACTTTCTGCACCAAGCATGCACAGTGAAGAGTAAGCATGTGATTTGGGCATGCAATGGCAGCCAACAGTGAGATTTTTCTCTTCCCTAAAACTGCTGAAGAATCAAGTAGTATTTCTAGATTTAGGTGACAGACTGGAAGCCAAACTACAAAAACTATACAACAGATTTAGTCAAGGCTATTTAAAACTCTTAGCCAAATTATTCCCTGAGCAAAGAACTCTGCTGTGGTGACAATTCAGAATCTTACATACAATAATTGTGTTATGTAATTTCAGTTTTGCTAAAACAGTGGGTTCAGGGCCTGGAGTGCTAAGCTGCCAGAGGACTAAATAAGACACAGATGGGTTGAAGGCAAAGTCAGAGGCATTTATTCTCAATCGCCCAAGAGGATGTCAGTGGAGTATCACTCCAAAGAATGACATACCCCAATGCAAACATACAGAAATATTCATAAGGCTTTAACAGCCATTTGAAACAAAGGACTTCTGTTTCCCTGAGAGTCAATTGGTCCAGATCTGAGCAGGCTAGGGTCTGCAGATTGGTTGTCTGGGATATGCTATCTATCGTTGTTACTAGTTGGTCCCCAGGTTTAGAGGGAAATTAAATAAACTGTCATTAGTATATTTGGAGGCTAGTGTCTGTTTATTAATCCATCCAGGAGGAGGTTACAAGCAGAAAGAGATGCATGATGGCAAGAGATAATGAGTTGGAATGGGTTTTGATGGCTCTGTTTTGGTCAATACAATAGGTGCCATCCAGGTTGTTCAGGATGCTGCCATAGACAATGGATACCTCACGGAAGGAGGTTTGGCACAAGACTGTAGATGGAAAAATATTCCCAGCATAAAATCAGATAATATTGTGACAATCTTTTTGGCTCTTCTGAGAGATCCATTATGTATTCCCTGTAACTTTTTTAGGGTATTGTAAAGGTACTGAGCTAAATGTGTGACTATCCCAAAGTCCAGGATGTGGGGAACATTTCAGGGAGAAATTCATTGGGGTTAGTTTAGAATTAAGGGAGTGGTCAACATGGGCTCACTGCCTGTCCCAATGGACCCACAGACTCTGGAATTCATATTTTTGGGGTCTGGAGTTCAATAACAATTGAATTTTCAAATGCTCCCTGTGTTAGAAAGCATTTTTATAATTATCACCAAACAAACTCAACATACAGTTGTGAGCATGAGATCAAGACATGAATATGAATATGCCACCAGAAAATCTATAGCCTTCCATCCTCTTATGTGCATCCATTCTAGGAATATATATCACATGAAAACACTTGAAATACACTATCAAATTGTGGATGTACTAAAAATTCAAAGTGGATTTCAAGATCATACCACTATGTGTGGCCACAAGATAAAGAGTTCTGCTGGCAGGTTATATATATCTGTGGAAAGTCCAAGGTGGGAGAACAAACTCTTGTCTGTTGGAACTAGGTGTGAATGTTTCAAGGTAGCCAACCTCTGGGGATGCCTACCATAGATGCAGGTGAAACATCAGGAGAGAATGCTTCTAGAACATGGCGATACAACCCAAAAAACCTACAACAACCCAGTGATTCTTGCCATGAAAGCCTTCGACAAGATGCCATATTTTGTTTCAGGTTCCAGCTCTGCATTGGCTATACAGTAATAAACTGCAGCTGATTTATGAGTTATTCTGGAGTTTCTTGCTTTTTAAAGATATTGTTTATGGCTGGATACATGTTACAGCATGCATTGGAGGATTATGTTTTGTAGACACTCTCACCTTAAGACAGGTTCAACCCGTATTTTATTTCCTGTGTGGAACCACTTGGTACCTCCTCCTTTTGGGTTTTCCTATTGTAGCTAAAATGCATTATTATCAAGTTCAGGAAAAATATCTAGGGGTAGATGTGTTAGCCATAAAACAGTAACATCCCACCCTATAGTAAGTACTCTTTGTTTCATGGGAAAGAGAAGCTGTTAATTCTTGGTTTGTTGTTGACAGGGGCAGCTCGTCCATTACGCGAAGTAAGCGATCGCAGAACACTTTTCTTTTTGCCAGGGGTGCAGAGGCGCCTCTGCTAATGCCCCTCAGCCGCCACTTGAGGAGCGCCCCCTCAGCTCACAACAGCCCTAGCAGTCTGGGGGGAGCCTCGGCTTTCTTGCCTCACTGCCGGGCGATCCTCTTCCCAAAGGGGCCGGGCCCTTGAGCCTCACCTAGCCCCTCTCGTTCCTGCTCCACCCAGCCACTGGGTGCGCGAGCAGAGCCGGCACTCAATCGTTCTCCGCGTTTGATCCCTTCCCCATGACCGGCTCCTTTTCCTGATCCCCCGGCGCTCCACTCGCCTCCTCTCCTCTCCCCAATCGGGTGGGCCAAGGGGCGGAGCCGCCGTGCCTGGCCTGCTTCGGGTCCGGAGGCGTGTCTGAAGACCCCAGCATGCGCACCAAAAGTCGCCTCTTCTCCTGACTTTCTCTTCAGCCATTGGGACCGAGAGAGAGAGAGAGTGCCTCCGGGTGGAGGTATCTCCCACCTTCGCTCCCTCCTTTGTTTTTGCGCCTACCTTCAGGAAAGGTGGGCATCTCCACCTCTCTTTCTCTCTCTCTCTCTCTCTCTTGGTCCCAATGGCTAAGGAGAAAGTCAGGAGAAGAGGTGACTTTTGGTGCACACGCCGGGGTCTTCAGGAATGCCTCCGGACCCAAGGGGGGCCAGGCAAGGGAGCAAGTGCGGCAAGTGTAGTTACTGGGATGTATAGTTCACCTACAATCAAAGAGCATTCTGAACTCCACCAATGATGGAATTGAACAAATATGGAACACAGAACCATGACAAACAGAAAATATATATCAATGATTGGTTGGGGGTGGGGTGCCAAAATACTGTTTGCTTACCATTGAAAATTACCTAGGGCCGCCTCTGGTTGTTGATAATGGTCATCATCATACAACTGTCAGCCAGCCTGCCCTACAGACACGCAGAATTGTCTGGATTGTGACAGAAATGTGAGAAAGTTTTAAGTTTACATTAAATAGATGGGCGTTCTTGCTGTTTACACCCATTCTTAATTTCTTCAGCAGCTGTTTGAGTTTATCTACTATATACAACCACATATAAGTTGACATCATATATATGTTGAAAGCAGATATGAGGAAGCACCATTTATCCACTCAGACATTCAAAAAGGCCAGAAGCAGTGCCACAATGGAGAGAGAAGGAGGGATCGGTGCTTCTTTTAGATTATTCAAGGATGGACTCCACTCCACCTATTCACTATGCTACCCAGAGAAGGGGATGTTTCCTTTTTTGATACGAGGTAAGATACAGTAGTCACATTGACCTATAGATAGGTCAACTCAGGGTTATTTGAGTTGAATTTTGAATAAAATTTGTTGTGGATAATTGTCATCATCATACAACTGCCAGCCAGCTTGCCCTACAAAAACACAGAAGCTTAACAGCCACATCTAAAACTAGACTGAGAAGCATACATTAAGCAACATATACAAAGATGAAATACAGTACTGAAATACAGTACAAAATACAGTACTGAAAATATCCAGCAAAGTATGCGAGTGGCAAATCTGAGAGCAAAACGTAACAAGTTATTTGTTTGGTATAGCAGTATATGGAGATTGCAGAAACAGTAAACTGTATTTCTCCATTGATCAAAATAATCTTTGACTACTGAAGTTTTACTAGTTTTTTGGTGTTTGTTTTAATTTCTTTTTGGTTCACGTTTATCTTAAATGCATAAAAAATCTAAAATTCTAGCTTTTGAAGTTGAACACAGCATGCTTCAGAAATGTACAGAAACTGATACTTTTTTCATATACCCGACTGAAGTAATTCTCCAGTTAACCTTCTTTCTTTCTTTCTTTCTCTCTTTCCCTCTCTCTTCAGGTAATAACATTATTACTGAAATAGAGCCTTCTGTATTTATAGCTCCACTGAAAGTTTCCTAAACTTTACTCATTGTTGCGTGACTGCAGACACACCCCTCTTCTCAAAGCTAAAAATAACTCCCTGTAGTTTGCTGAATCCAGAATCGCTTAATGACGTAGAGCAACTGATATTGTGGAGTGAAAGAAAAGTCATTCTGAGTTTCTTCTGCTGCGATTTATTTAATCATTAGCCACTGTCTCAGTATTTCTTGGAATGGTTGTTCCTAGTTTTTTGCTTAACCGGTTTGCTTGAATTTAGCTAGATTTTGAGTAATTCATTGCTTCTGATTTTTCACTGAATCACCCTAGAGGTCTGCACAAAAAATAATAGTCATTTTGGTGTCACCCTTCTCATACTGTCACCTGGTGTGGTTCATACCACCCACACCTCTACAAATGTCATTGATGACAATTAAGATGGTTTCCAACTACTGTAAATCCATAGTGCTATCAACTTCTATTACAACAACAACAAAACTTTATTTATATACCGGTCTATCTCCCCAAGAGGACTCAGAGTGGTTTCCAAGTAACATAATACATACAAAGAAAACAGCATAAACATAAAATTAATAAGACAATATAAGCATTAAAAACCACAAAAGCACATATATTTAAAATAATCCTGCCTGCTCAAGGCAGTTTAAAAGGCGGGGCCAGGCTAGTGCAATTTTAAGGGCCCAGGAAATTAGGTAGAGTCTATGGCTGTACATTTCCAGGGCCTAATAGAAGAAAGTGACCTGGGTAATTGGTAGAAAAAGTATGGCCAGTTTCAACAGTATCTGGAGCAGAGCTAGAACTAGTCATTCTCAAAGGTTTGTTTAAACCACTAGGTTTTCAGGCTCTTACGAAAGGAGGGGAAGGATGAGGCCTGTCTTATTTCTCCAGGAAGGGCGTTCCAGAGGCAAGGACCACCACCGAGAAGGCCCTCTCTCTTGTTCACACCAGCTGTGCTTGTGAGGGTGGTGGGAGCAAAAGGAGGGCCTTCCCAGAAGATCTTAAAGTTCATGGCGGTTCATCTCTATGAGAAGCGATCGTGAAGATAGGCAGGGCCCGAACTATTTAGTGCTTTATAGGTCATAACCTGCACCTTGAATTTGGCTTGGCAACTTATCGGCAGCCAGTGAAGCTGTTTTAAAAGGGGCGTTGTATGTTCCCTATAGTTTGCTCCAGTAAGGAGCCTGGCTGCCGCCCGTTGTACCAGTTGGAGCTTCCGGGCCGTCTTCAAAGGCAGCCCCATGTAGAGCACATTGCAATAGTCCGATCTGGATTTAACCAAGGCGTGGACCACATTGGCCAAGTCAGACTTCATGAGCTGTGGCTGCAGCTGGCACATGAGTTTAAGTTGTGCAAAGGCCCTCCCGGCCACCGCCGACACCTGAGCATCAAGTAACAGCGTTGAGTCCAGGAGGACCCCCAAGTTACGGAGCTGTGCCCTCAGGAGGAGTGTAACCCCGTTGAGCAAAGGTTGCCACCCAATACCCCGATCGGCCCCACGACTAACCAGGAGGACCTCTGTCTTGTCTGGATTAAGCTTCAACCTGTTAGCCCTCATCCAGTCCATCACAGCAGTCAGACACTGGTTCAGGGTCTGGGAGGCTTCCTTGGAGTTTGGTGGAAATGAGTAGTAGAGTTGGGTGTCATCTGCATACAGATGGCACCCAACTCGAAAACACCGGATGACTTCACCCAGTGGTTTCATGTAGATATTAAAAAGCATGGGGGATAGAATGGAACCTTGCGGGACCCCACAGGTCAAAGACCATGGGTCTGAGCAGGTATCCCCCAGGTTCGCCAACTGGGAGCAGAGCAATGCCCCCAAGACCCATTCCGGAGAGCCACCCCAGAAGGATACCATGGTCGATGGAATTGGAAAGCTGCTGAGATATCCAGGAGAACCAACAGGGACACACTTCCCCTGTTAATTCTCTTCGGAGATCATCCACCAAGGCGACCAAAGCTGTCTCAGTGCCATGGCTAGGTCTAAAACCTGACTGTGATGGATCTAGATAATCAGTGTTGTCCAAGAATCCCTGGAGTTGAGAGGCAACCACCCGCTCTAGAATCCTGACAAGAAAGGGGAGGTGAGAGTTAGGCCGGTAGTTGTTCAGGACTGAGGAATCAAGAGACGCCTTTTTAAGCAACAGTGTCACAATTTCACTTTTCAGGCTCAATGGAATATGACCCTGTTCCAATGAGGCATTTATGATTGTCAAGATCCACTCAGCCAATCCACCACTGGCGAGTTTGACTAGCCAGGAAGGGCAAGGGTCCAGGGCACAGGTGGTTGCTCTCACCGCTCCAAGAATATTAGCTATCATGCCATATTTTCCTGCCACTTCTTTTGTCTTAGCAAAAAGAATGTGCAAGCCTATGTGAAAGAGAGAGAGAGAGAGAGAGAGAAGGAAAACAATATATTTTTATGGTCATACTAAGGGACTGCAGTTTGCAAATACAGTGAGAGAGAAAAGTATTTCTAGAAATGTTATTGTTGTTGTTGTTATTGCCAGTTTCTCAGATAAAAGGGCAAAAAGCAGGAAACCACAAGGTGTGTCTGTTTCAAGGCTGTGGTAGGACAGAATTGGCACAAATACCTTTTGAATATAGACAAGAACAATCTTAGGGTCAAGTTGTCAGCAGCAACAAGCATAATAGGGGTGACGGGAGGGGGGACTCAATATTAATCTTCATCAATAGCCCTTACTTTTTTGTAATGATGATCACCATCTGAGTATTACAGCCACAGAAATTGGAGACAACACAAAAATAGTCATGTAACTGCAAATTTGCCTGTATGTTGAGGAGGCCACATATGTCTTAAAATAAGAGTTGTATTCTATTTGCAGCGAGCTTCCTGATGTTGCTGAAAATCTGGGTAAGATTTCAGCTGAGAAACACTTGGGCAGATCCCAGTTTTAGCACTTAAATTATAAGCTATAAGTGGTTTCTTTGACACAGTTCCAGTAAACAAGTGGCAGGCTGAATTCATGCACAAAGAACACTTATCCTGAGACTAGTACACTCACCAAGTTCCAGGGATAAATCAGGATGGGTGTTGAGGTTGCGGCAGAAGTTGTAGGAGATACATCTTTACATCTACACATACTTTGATTTACAGCAAGCATATAGTCAAACCAATTTGGCTCTGTGTTTCAGTGCTGTGTTTCCTTTTGGCATTATTCCACAGCATCTAAAAATGAAGTCAAAGGAAAAATGCTGTATCTAAGTTCAGAGAGGCTGCTAGTATAGTGTAGTCCTAGAAAGCTTTCTTTCCCCTTTCACACACAAACTATGAACAAAATGAAAGGTTATACAAAGGGAGCAAAAAGCTTTCTGTACTAGTCTCAGGACTTATCTATCATTTCTCTGTCATTTATCTCTGTTTATCTACCATATGTCTACTATCTAGCTGTTTGAAATCCCAACTTTCTCCCTGCAAGAGATTCAATTATGTATGGCCATGAACTTCAACATACCCATCTCTATGCTTAGGGTTGCTCTAAACTGAACTAAAGCAGGGCTCCTTATACTTTTTTCACTTGTAACCCATATTCATCAGAGAATTTGTTATGTGGCTGTGGGTATATAGGTGCATACAACATTTACTGATAATAAATCATAAAGATCATATACTTACATGCAATCCATATCCTCCCCTCCCCCCTCCCAAAAAAAAGGATGGGGGCCACAGTGGTGCAGCAGGTTAAACTGCTAAGCTCCAGAACTTGCTGACCAGAAGTTTGACAGTTCAAATCTGTGGGATGGAGTGAGCTCCCTCTGTTAGCTCCATCTTCTGCCAACCTTGCAGTTCGAAAACATGCAAATATGAGTAGATCAATAGGCACTGCTTCAGTGGGAAGGTAACAGCGCTCCATGCATTCATGCCGGCCACATGACCTTGGCGGCATCTCCAAACAACACCAGCTCTTAGGCTTAGAAATGGAGATGAGCACCACCCCCCAGAGTTGGACATGACCAAACTTATTGTCAGAGGGAAACCTTTACCTTTTACCTTCCTGCAAAGTTTGCAGACAAATTCTTCCTAAACTTTTAATGGCAGATGACTGACATTTTTTATTTCAGTTATGGTTTATGAACCCAGCTTAGTTTTTTCCAATAAAAAATTGAAGGGGAGCATTTGCAAAGCTTGCTAAACAAGGCAGGCTGGTTTTTCTTTTTTATGAAGTACAGCTGAAGCATTTGCTGCACGTTGTTGCTAACAGATGTCTAAACCAGGCACTAGGTGGCAAGCTACAAAAACATTTTGTAACTCCCCCCCCCCCCATCCAGTTAGGGGACCCCAAATGGAATCATGACCCACAGTTTAAGAACCTTTGATCTTAGAAGTATGATTTCTAGGCACATACCTTCTTGGGTTTTTCCAGTTGTTGTTGTTGCCTTAATCCATGCTTTGAAGTGTTGTTTATAGCCATTTCTTAGATCTCCACTAGCATTCTTTGAAGTCTTGGGGTATGATTTTTATGAGCTGCT
This sequence comes from Anolis sagrei, assembly GCF_037176765.1. Classification (NCBI taxonomy): domain Eukaryota; kingdom Metazoa; phylum Chordata; class Lepidosauria; order Squamata; family Anolidae; genus Anolis; species Anolis sagrei. The sequence goes on along the minus strand of NC_090022.1, from coordinate 67,367,755 downwards.
CCTGTGATTTAAAAGGGAAATTTTCTCTCTGGGTTTTTACTGAAGAAACGTAAAGCAAAATTGACTTTTCACATAATATCTCCAAATTCGTAACCAACTGAGGGCAGAAATAAAATGTTGCATCATTTGGATTTGCCAGAACAATAGTGCAGAATAACAGAAACATAATTTGGGTTTAAAACAAACAAAAACAAGGAATTATAGGAACAAAAACAGCAGCATTCCCAATGTATGTGCCTCAGCCAAAGGAGACAATTATATATAACAAGGACTTATAAAGCAAACATTAACTTCAGTGGAAAATATATTTTTTCCTCCCAATTTGTTTTTGTCACCTTCAAGTCATTTCTAACCTATAGTGACCCCAAGAGAAACCTATCATAAGGTTTTCTTGAACCTTTGAGGCCAAGAGATTGTGACTTACCTAAGGTCACCTAGTAAGTTTCCATGGCTGAGCAGAGATTAAAACTCTGATCTCCAGCGTTATATTTATTTTATTTATTTACCCTATTTATACCCCAAAGGGGACTCAAGGCATCTTACATTTAGGCAATCATTCAGTGAAAGACATAAAATTCCCATAATATTAAAATTAAATTTAAATTAATACATATTAAGCATTTAAAAACATTACATTCCATATTAAAATCACATAATCCATAATCGTAGTCCAAGCCATTCCATAATCATTGCACATATTCCACATTTGTTATTGCACTGCACTATTCTCTGGAAGTCTGATTCTCAAGCCAAGTTTTTACTTTTCTTCTGAAGGCTAGGAGTGAGGGGGCTGATTTAATGTTGCTGGGGAGGCAGTTCCATAGCTGAGGGGCCACCACTGAGAAGGCCCTGTCTTTCGTCCCCACCAATCATGCTTGCAAAGAAGGCGAGACCAAGAGCAGGGTGAGAGCATAGTCCAATGTTCAAACCATTACACATATGTATTTCCTCCCATAGCTTTTAGATTTCTCTCATTCTAAAGTTCCTGATAATAGTCCATAAAGGACACGGGAGGGGGGGGGGGACATGTCTGCTATTCATTGTTGCTGTTGTTAAAATGTTTTTACCCTATCCCATAGCCAAAGGTATTGGGGAAAAATTACAATAAAATCAATTGGATCTGTTTAAGACACTGAAATTCTAGTCTCTTTTCAGATACTTGAAACAATACTTGGCTTCTTACTTGTAAAGCAATCTGAGGCCAAAATCCACAGCTGAGGCTGAGAACATTGTTCATTGCATGTTTCAAGATACAAGTAACTGATTGCTGCACGGAACCTGCTTGTTTTCCTGTTGTTCTGTGCTACCGATACCAATTGCTGACATTGCATACTCTAATCAGCAACACTGATCAAACCTACACATGAAATAAGAAAGTAAAACTATCAAGGACAAAGAAAATAAAAGTGAGCAAACAGAGAAACAAAAGTTGAAAGCTGAGTGAGCAGGTTTGCCTGCTGATTCATTGCCTTCACAAACAAGGAAATTCTAGACAAACCAGTTTGGAATAATAAAAAAGACAGGAATTTCCTCATGTTACCAAGAACAAGGCTACCCAAAGACAGGTAAACATAATAATCTGTGGCAAACCAGGAAAAGGAAAAAAAAAGTATGGTACTTCTGTCAACATTAAGAAGTTTGCGGTGGCATACACTCTCGTGGAATAGGGCTCATTGCTACAAGAACATGAAGTGTTGTCCTGAGAGTAAAATGAGTAACATTGAACAAGCATAAAATGACAGCACATAAACTGAATAGGTGGAGGCCACCCCAAAATATGCACAGATGCCTAGACCACAAATTGCCCATTCCTCCTCTCCCTCTCTTCAGAAGCAACTGGGATTGGGGGGGGGGGGGGGCAGGGTGTGTTTGGACTAGATGTCCTTCGACTCTCCCAATTTGAGACATTCCCAATTTGGTAGGGACAGCCCCAATTTGGAAAGGACAGTTTCAATTAATAGTAATATATAATACTAATATTGTGCTGTGCTAATATTATAATATAGTGTATACACATATAATATTGATAATATAATAATAATAATAATACAATATAATAATTATATATTTTATATTACATGTAATATTACTAATAATATTACAGTATAGTAGTTTATTTATTTATTTATCATATTTATATACCGCCTTTCTCAGCCCGGAGGCGACTCAGGGCGGTTTACAATTGGCAAAATTCAATGCCCCCAACAACATAAAATATAATTAAAACATTAACATATAATATAAACCATATAAAAACAATAGAGACAATAAAAACAATATAGTACTAAATATTGTGCTGTGCTAATAATATAATATATTGTATACACATATAATATTGGTAATATTATAATGTAATACAATATAATACTAATAAAAATACAATATAATAATTTTATATTTCATATTATATGTAATATTACCAATAATATTACAGTATAGTGGCACAGTACAATATAATAATATATAATATTAACATTGTGCTATGCTAATAATATAATATATATTATATATATTAACTTATCACTTGTAAGCCACTCTGAGTCCCCTTCAGGGTGAGAAGGCTGGCATATAAATGTCATTAATTAATTAATTAATTAATTAATCCTTTGCTGTCCTATTGTATTTCTCCTCTTTCCATTTATCACTTTTAGTTTACTTCAGTTCTTGCAAACTGAGTTCAAGTTGCAAAAGTAGGTTGCATTCCATTAACTCAGCAAAAGAAGTGTGCAGACTCTTGCCTTTTCCTGGAGATGCAGGCAAAAAGCAACTGCTACAGCCTCTCCTAGTTTTATTTTTTCATTAATATCTTGTACCATCTTGAACACAACCTGCTGTTGCTTGTTCATATGTGTCTCAGTTTTTATCAGTGAAATGTTAGAGGGCATGGGGTTCAGCTTATGACATGTTAGCTTCCCTTCCATATCAGTTTCCTAGTGCAAACATCATCATATACTCCTGTATCAAACATTGTTCTGCCAAAATAGCTACTAAGAGAAATAAATGGATACAAGTAAAACTAAGCTGTTTCTAAGGCATGAGTTACAAGTAGTAATATTTTGGAGACAACTATTATCACAGTATATGTACAAACAAGTTGGCACAGTAATATTAAGTATTACTATTATCATCAGCCTTTCATGTGTACTGATGTTAAGCATGCAGAATGTCCATGAAATTGGAAAAAATGTGAATAAAACAACAGTGGGGTGTTTTTTTACCTGAAAGACCACCTCTCTAGGAATTTCTTGGTTCTCTACTGCAGGAGTTCTTAAACTTTTTTCACCCATGACTCCTTTCCACTCAATAAATGTGTGTGTGTGTGTGTGTGTGTAGTTATATAAAATAGATATTAAAATCAATTTATTTTACTGATAATATATCATCATGAATTTCCTTTTACTGGAATATAGCTGAAGCATTTTCTGCAGAATCCACTGTAAACATTGCATGTTGTTGCTAACAGATTTATATGCAGTAAATGGGTGGCATTCAGAAACATTTTACTTTTGCCAAATTTTTGTGACCTCCAACACAGAGCTAAGGGCCCCCCATTTGGGGTTGGGACCCACAGTTTAAAAAGCAGTGCTCTAGTGCAACTCTATAATCAACGCCCACTGGATATTGACCTCAGGGTGATGATGGAGAATCTAGAGATTTCTAGAGAGGTGGTTTTTCTAGGAATCTCATGGTCCTTCAGCATGATTTCATTGTCAATTTTTGGCAGCACTGGATGCCTAAAGATTCATAGAGTGACTATATTAATCAAATCTGTGAATAATCATGTCCACAAATGTTAATGTTTTCACCTAAATAAGACTAGGTTTTCTCGTCATCAATGTATTGTGTGTAATAGTGTAGGAGATAGTGCAGAAAATCCAACTCTCCCCACTCTCAAATGTGCATTGTGCTTGCATGGTGTGTTCTCATTGAGTTGTTATACAAGGTCTATTCCCTGGTCTCAGGTTTCGCCTGATATAGGGACTAAGATGGTGTTGGGTTTTGAATGTGTCAGTTTCCATTGACTGACACACATGGCTTGCAGATAGGTGGCAATCTACAAGCAAAGACAGGTCTACCGAGGTCTATAGGTCTGAAATATGCCTAGGGGCTGAGTAGTAGTCCATCTAAGAGTGGAGTAGATCATGGGCTGTTACTAGAAACTAAAGTGTAGGAGAAATTTTAATGTGTTTTCTTTAAAGTCAGATGTGTTACATTTCAATATTCAACAATTTGTTGAGGGCAACTGGGCATAGCGCTGTTTCCCTTGCCCAGTATTGTCAAAAATGGGTTGTAGAAGTGATGCATTCAACCTGTTTCAGCTGGGAACTATAAATGAAATCCAATCATATTCTTTCATTCTCTTGTCTTAGGGGATTTTCTTGTATTAGTGAGTTCTTAGATTGACCTCATCAATCCGTTTCTATACTTCTTTGATTATTTATTTTATCTTTCAAATATCTGATGTCCGTTCTTCTGAGATTATTTAAGTTCATGTCACTGGAACTGGGTCAAATATAGTAGGGCTTGGATGGAGACAAAGAACCATGTTGTTAAGTGTGGGTTGTAGCTGTAGTTTCACCATATGCTGTACATGCAAAAGAATGAATAAGGAGCTGAATGTACTCAGTTTCATGATGGGTTTAGTATGAACAATGCACTCATTGTTGAAGATTTACTGTTCTCTTTTCTTCTACATTATTCACTCTTGCCTATTTTTTTCTTAAATTGCCAGTTTTATAACATTAACTATATGTATCAATGAAAGGGTTTGCAATGAGCATTTATAATTTACTCTGCAAATGAAATTAGTAAAAAAAACATGCAAAATGAAAGGCCTATGCTTAGCATAAATGTAAAATTTATTTTATATATATATATAAAAGCTAAGTGATTAATTTCAACACTATAGTTTGAAAATTAGCATGTTTTCTGATCATGGCCCTTAAAATTGCAACATTGGGGGGGGGGGGGATGAAATAAAGGAAATTAGAACTACCAATACTGTAAACAATTTATATCCAACCATTCTGCTGACACCGCAATTTTAATTGTTAAACAAAAAACTCATCAGAAAAAAGAATGACTCAAGTGGAAAATAAATAAAAGATAGAAAATATTACTGCTAAATTAAAAACAATCTGCATGACTGTTCTTTGCATAATGTTTACACAGTAAGCCATTCTACTGGTTACTGTAAAACTATTTATCTAAATCATAGGCAGGTGAGTGAAAGTCATTTTTTTCAGGCACGTATTGCCAGAGGATGGGAAAGCACTGTGATCCATTTCAATTAGCCTTTGCAACAGCACAGCACCACAGAGGGAACATCCTGACCATATAGACCAGTGGTTCTCCACCTTCCTAATGCCACAATCCCTTAATACAGTTCCTCATGTTGTGGTGACCCCCAACCATAACATTATTTTCGTTGCTACTTCATAACTGTAATTTTGCTACTGTTATTAATCTTAATGTAAATATCTGAAATGCAGGATGTATTTTCATTAACTGGACCAAATTTGGCACAAATACCCGATACGCCCAGATTTGAATACTGGTGGGGTTGGGGGGGGGGGGTGATTTTGTCATTTGTAGTTGCTGGTATTTATAGTTAACCTACAACCAGAGAGCATTCTGAACTCCACTAACAATGATAGTAGAGTAGGCTCTCTGCTTTCATAGTTTTAGACCTCATCACATTAGGAAATAACCTCTTTCTATCAGTATTCATCCTGTAAGTTTTTTTCTGACTAAATGCATACTAAATGCAGATGGGATGCATACTGACCCCATTACACCCAAATACTATGATTCTTACCTTCAGAAAATGCTGTGCTTTGTCCCATTACACCACTGGCTGGCTCTCTCAATCCCATACGTCACTCCATGAACTTTTCTTTTTTTAAAAATAATAATAATAATCTAAATTTGTGTGGTAATGTTGCTTTGTGAGATTTGAAAACATACTCATGCCTGTGTAGTAAATGTACCCACCTGATCAACACCTTTGGCACAAAATATAGAGCTCTATAATACAAAGTTCTGAGAAATTTCTAAATGATAGATTATTGATTCATTAGATATGGGTCCTTTGCTGCATCTACTGATGATGATGATGCAGTTACTACTCTAGTTCTATAAGGCTGAACTTGAGGTGATGTAGAGACAATAGCAGCTTCTGACAACACAACACAATACAACAGAGGAGGAAATGACGCAGATTTTGGTTTATAAATTACAAAAATATATAATGAGGTAAAGTGGCAATTTCCAATTTCTGCATCTTGGAGATCTTTCTCCTTCACTGTCCCAAACAGAAATGGCAGCCACTTCCATCATAAACAGTTCAGAGTCACGAGACTCCGCTTGCAGGCACGCCCCTGATGACAAGTTGCATTGTTGCTGACAGGATGCATACCGATTTCCCAATCACAAACAAAAACTGTGCTTTAGCAATGGAAAACCCTGTAGTATTTCAAATACTACAATTTGAATATTGTCTAGAAATACTCAATTTCTGCAGTGTTTTGTAGACAGATTTTGACAGATTACTGATGGGATAGGGTAAATTTGAAGTGATGGGATCCATTGGAAATTGTCCTTAATCAGTCTCAGACACTGAGTATTTCCAAATGTGATGAAGTCCTTCAGCCAAACTGGAGCTTGCGAAAGTGGTGGATGTAATGTAGAGGGTAGAATTCAGCACCTTTTTGATAGCCCCTTTAAAGGTCAAACTATAAATTCAATGCAGATTTATTGACATCAGAGCCATTTTTTTCCTTTCACTTGCATCCTGGTGTGATGTGGCTGCTGAAAGGTGACACTTGATGCCTGATGGAGCAGTTTCCTCTGGTATGTGTCCCCGAACCTTTGCCACCCTCAGCTTCAGCCATTAGATTACTTTTATGGCAGGCTACACTATAAACCTCCCTTATGTAGATAACATTTCCTACAGAACTTGATAGGACAAAAAAAATCTCACTGAAAGCGCCAGTTTTGTTTGTATTTGAAACACAAAAATTGATAACCTCATTTCAGTACATGGGCAAGTTATGCCTGTAATTAAATATGCATGATCTACCTGCCCACATATTCAGAGCACAGGTTTCTTAGATTATTACAATATCATTCATACACACACACACACACACACACATTTTGACCTGGTCATTTTGGATGGCAGAATCTTGGTCATGTCATCCAAAATGTAAATTCCTCAAAAGCTGAACTATTAGTGTTTCCCAGATTCCTACATTTCAGTATTCATTCTCACTATTCTTAAGAGTGCTGCTGTTATCTTCATATTACAGATGGAGCAATACTAAACGTGTTTTGCCACAATGATTTCACACTATATTTAAGATTTCATTATTTTCACCTCCCTAATTTTGTTTGTAAACTCTTAGTGTCCCTTGGAAACCACCAGCATCCATAGCAAAATTACAGCTACATCTTCTCTAATCTCCAACTCTTTGGGAAGCAAAAAAGACTATCTGCACAGGTTTAATGCTGCAGGAAGATGTTCTAATGGCACGCAAAATGAGTTCACCATCTGGTTTCACATCAAGAAAAAACAGTTTCTATTGTTTCCTTTGACTGGATTATGTAAAATATATTTCTTTGTACAAACAGCAAACTCAGCAGTGACCTGAATGTTGCTTTTGCATAAGAATCAGTCTTGTTACTTTGAAAATCCTGACTGCTTGCATTTGAAAAAACAAAACAGAATTTATTATGATGGTATGCCTGCACATTAGTTATATCAGTTTGATACATTTTTAACTGGCGTGGCTCCACCCTGCAGAATCCTAAGATACATACTGTACTTTGGAAAGTTATTTAGACTTTTCCACTGCAGTTGAGACAAGAGTAGCCGAGAAGATATATTCTGGACATTTTAACAACCCTGAGGAATTCTGAAGAACTGCAAATATATTTTAGATGTTAATCTTGTGGGCAGTTTTTAAAGAAATAATAGACCCAATAAAAGAAATAAAAGGAGGAGGTATGAAAGAAAGGCAGCTATTTTTTTGAAGAAAAATTCAAAACAATGTCTGTTCTATGGAAACATTTAGGATATTTTTAACAAGTAAAGGTTTAGCTGTTGAGAATATAGGGAACATGAAGACACTGTAGTTTGATGTGGGAGGCCAGGGTTCAAATCCTTGCTTGGCCTTGGAAATCCTCTGGGGAACCTTGGGCAAAGCACATTTTCTCGGCCTCAGAGGAAACTGATAGCAAACGCTGTCTGAAAGATTATTCCTAGGATTTGTTACGATCATATTAGTCTTGGCATTAGTTGGAAATGACTTAAGGGCACATTGTAAAAAGTGTTAATGTGGTTGCTTGTATTTTCTCTTTCTTTCAGGAAGCCAAATTTCTCTTCTTCTACAAGTAATGCAAGATGCCTCTTTTCAACAGTTTTCATGATAAGTATCTCTGATGATGGCAGTTGTGGTCCACATTAACCTAAGTTGTTCGACAAAAAAATTAAAGTCTGATTTGTTTTACACTTTGGCAGGAACAAGAACCATTTATGTGTCCTTATATGAAGCTAAATATATTGTGTGGAGTACAAGCATTTGGCAGCAAAACCGATTATGAAACCATTACACAAAGTGTGTGTCTTATGATGATAACGTAATATTGTTAAAACTCAGAAATTACTCCAGAGTCTGCAGAACATACATTAATTTACTTTTTAGTTATTTTGCCATGGCAGTCGTTTAATTTTTAATACAAAGAACAAGTCATTTCTTGTCTCAGGCTGTTTCAGGTCTCGTCAGGAGCTGGCTGGTTGAGATTCTTGGCCTGGAATTATTATCTTCATCTCTCTTCAGTTGGTCTTTCTAGGGCCCCTTCCACACAGCTGAATAAAATCCCACATTATCTGCTTTGAACTGGAATATATGGCAGTGTGGACTCAGATAACCTAGTTCAAAGCAGATATTGTGGGATTTTCTGCCTTGATATTCTGGGTTGTATGGCTGTGTGGAAGCACCTTAAGGCACTTGGGAAAAGTTAAGGAAGAAACTCAATTGACCTCGAGATTATTATTACTACTACTAGTACTACTACTACTTCTGCTTCCTCTTTTGTATACATACCAGTAATCAACATTTTCATCTTGCAATAATGGACTGTTCCTGAAATGAACAGGGCTGACCCAATAATTTGTGGCACTTGAAACAGTTGCCTCTAGCGGCTAATCCTAAGATGTGGGAAGTGTTTCAGGTGTTGGAAGTGAGAACACTCTTAAACCGCTGCCTTCGGGTGAAGGATGCCATCCCATTGCTTACCAGAAGAAAACATGATCTGCGAGTCCAGCTGGTTTTTGTACATGGAAGAGCACCTCAAGCGGCATCCCATCTTAGGTCATCCTTAAGCACTAAGTCAGGATGCCATTAACAATGAGTGCTACAATATACAGTATACTGTAAAATCATGTGCTAAAATGCTGCACAAATCCTCTGTGTTGGCCTGATTGACAATTTTTATTTAAAAAATTTCATGTAAAATAGCCCCTTTGTTAATATTTTCACAAAAATACAGAATAAATATTTTATCTGACTGGAACAATAATGTTCAATTAAAATCAAAAAGCTCATAATGCTATATAGTGTTACTGCCCACAAACATGATGGGAACCTCTCAGTTATTAATTTCAGAGTATGCCTTGGAGGATAGCATGGCAATAATATCCTGTCATACCCACTAGAATCTGACATTCACCCAGGCCCAGGGCATTAATTTTGTGAATAGGTGTGAATAGCTAGAGCTAAAAACAGTAGCATTAAATCCCAGGCAGATGAATCCACCAAGGCCTAAGGATCTGATGCTGGAAAGAAAAAGGGGGAGGCAGGCAAATGAATCATAGAATTGGAAGAGATCTCGTGGACCATCCAGTCCAACCCCCTGCCAAGAAGCAGAAAAATTGCATTCAAAGCACCCCTGACAGATGACCATCCAGCCTCTGCTTAAAAGCCCCCAAAGAAGGAGCCTCCCCCACACTCCAGGGCAGAGAGTTTCACTGCTGAACATCTCTCGCAGTCAGGAAGTTCTTCCTAATGTTCAGGTGGAATCTCCTTTCATGTAGTTTGAAGTCATTCCTCCGTGTCCTAGTCTCCAGGGCAGCAGAAAACAAGCTTTCTCCCTCTTCCCTATGACTTCCTCAAATATTTATGCATGTCTCCTCTCAGTCTTCTCTTCTGCAGGCTAAACATGCCCAACTATTTAAGCCGCTCCTCATAGGGCTTGTTCTCCTTGATCATTTTAGTCACCCTCCTCTGGACACAATCCAGCTTGTCAACATCCCTCTTTAATTGCTTGCCCAGAATTGGACACAGTATTCCAGGTGTGGACTGTCCAAGGCAGAATGACTTCCTGGGATCTAGGCACCATACTCTTATTGATACAGGCTAAAATCCCATTGGCTTATTTTGCCGCCATTACATTGTTGGCTCATGTTTAACTTGTTGTCCACAAAGACTCCAAGATCTTTTTCACATGTACTTCTGTCTAGCCAGGTGCCCTCCATTCTGTATCTTTGTATTTCATTTTTTCTACCTAAGTGGAGTATCTTGCATTTGTCGCTTCATTTTGTTAGTTTTGGCCCATCTCTCTAATCTGTTAAGATCGTTTTGAATTCTGCTCCTGTCCTCTGGACTATTGGCTATCCATCTCAATTTGGTGTTGTCTACAAACTTGATAATAATGCCTTCTAACCTTTCATCTAAGTCATTGATAAAGATGTTGAACAGGAACAGGCCAAGGACTAAACCTTGCTTGTGGTATTCCCAGGGCCGTGGCCAGAAAAATGTTTTGGGAGGGGTTGAAATTTCCGGGGGGGGGGGTTGGAAATTTCACGGGGGGTGGGTTGAAACCTGCCTCCTAGCTCACGCTGAAGCAAAGAGCACAGCAGAGGGCAGAGCAGCCCTCCATAGCCTGCAGCTCCGCCCCTGTCAACCACCTCCACCAAGTCTGGCCTCCTTAATGAGAGCATGCAACACACACACCCCCAACTTGGTTGCTTCACTACATCGGCTATTGTTCCAAGTAATGACAGTGTGAATAAATTCTCAGTATTTTCCTGAGATAGTGCTTGCAGTTCTGGAGGGACTCTTAATTTTTTGCATCTCATAGACTTAGCATGGGGATTTGGTTAACCAGTTAAAATTCATGAGTAAACCAGGTTTTTTTAAAAATCTGAAACATTTCGGGGGGTTGAACCCCTAACACACACCCCCCTCTCTACAGGCCTGGGTACTCCACTCATCATTTCTTTCCAGGATGAAGAGGAAGCATTGGCAAGCACCTTCTGGGTTCATTCACTTAAACATTTACAGAACCACCTAACGGTAGTTTTGCCTAGCCCACATTTGACTAGTTTGCTTGCCAAAAGGTCATAGGGGACCTTGTCAAAGGCCTTACTGAAATTCAGATATTCTACGTCCACGGCATTCCCCGCATCTACCCAGCTTGTAACTCTATTAAAAAAAGAGATCAGATTAGTCTGGCATGACTTGTTTTTGATAAATCTGATGTGATGACCACATTCATCTCTAAGTGTTTGCAGACCACTTGCACAAAAATACCCAATAACTCTTCTTCTACCCTGTGCTCATGATTATTTACTGTTCTGCATCTTTTCATCGGAATATACAATGTAAGTGAATCTCATCTGGAGAAAGATCTGGTGCTCCTCCAGCCACACGCCACTTTGAGAGCAATGCAGGTTCAGCATCCACCTTCCTGTGCCTCTCATTCTGTACAAAAAGTACCCTTGTTCTCCTCCCGCCCAGTTTGTCCCCAGCATTTGAACTCACTGCTATTCATACCCTTAGTAATTTAAACCTGCAGTGGACTCCTGCTTTTTCCAAAACAAGTATGGACAAGACAGTTGGGATTCTAGTATGAAAGAGTTTCCAAACATTTGAGCACAAAAGCAATCCAGGATATAGTCTCTGAAAAAGCACACTTCTAGGTAATAGAATTTTAATGTTTTATTAGGGCATAAATGTTTCATTGCAGAGAGCTGGAAAACACAATGTGAGGTACTGAAGAGGAACATATTATACAATTCTGGACCAGGCTTATCTTTCCATCTCTTTTGTTTCTTCAAATTTAAAAAAACTGCCAAGGATTGAAAAAGATGAAATTGTTTTTACAATCCCAATGAAAGACGTCTTTCAGGGCATCTATATTGTTTGTCCCATGCACACAGATTTAGTTTACTTTGCTGGGTAGCAGCTGGACCAAATACATATCTAATCCCTTCTGTTAGTACATCGGAAGGCAGCAGAACAAAATATATACTTACTATTAACTTTTAGGGAATGACCTCTGAATGAGAAGTAATCCTTGAACAAATTATCCAGCTCAAGGAACTGAAAGGAAGACAGGGAACTCCCTTCCCTTAATCTTGATAGGAAACCTCACTATTATGGTTTCTCAGCCAAAGAACAGGTTTGCAGAGCAGTGCTATATTATGGGTGATTATACCAGCAGTAGTTTGAGCTGTAGAACTGATACATGCTGCTAGGATGGTCCAAAAGCAATGGCTGGCACTTTAACCCAGTTACCCATTAAAATCAAGTATGGAACCAACCAACACATTCAGAAATATCATAAGGCAGATTATAACCACAGATTGTCACTGCTGTTTGACCAATAACACAAGCCAACAAAATCAAACTGTTTATAATAATCAGAAATGAGAATAGCACAGTTTAAATTAATGTCTCGGCTGATTTTAAATATGTCTTTATTTTTTTCCATCACATCAACTTTTAAAAATACGACAAATGGTACATTATAGCGGACTACTGTAAAGTCTGCACATTTCACATCATATTCATGTAAAACAAGCCAACAAGTATTTTCCATCAGATATAATTTTAAGTCATAGTCTTTTGCGCTGAATTCAGACCTGGGTTTTTTCCCCTCTATCACGTGTAGTTTGTGCAATGAGGCTAATCAAATAAACAATGCATTTATATACTGATACCAAGGGAATCTAATTAATCACAAGCAAACAAGCATTTTTCATCAGATATAATTTTAGGTCATTCTTAGAGTTTATCTTTTCTCCATCATCTGTAGTTTTTTGCAATGAGGCTATCAATTAAATTTTGATCTGAATTCAGTGCAAAAGACTTCTGTAAGAATGACCTAAAAATGATGAAAAAATGCTTATTGGCTTGTGTAATTTGTCCTCTTACTGTCTGTACTATAGTACTGTTAGTTCACTGGCACTTGGAGGAAATCCATTAGGAACTGATTTTTTCGAAACACTTAGAATCATAGAATCATAGAGTTGGAAGAGACCTTGTGAGCCATCCAGTCCAATCCCCTGCCAAAAAGCAGGAAAAATGGCATTCTAAATACCTCTGACAGATGGCCATCCAACCTCTGTTTAAAAGCTCCCAAAGAAGGAGCCTCCACCTCGCTCCGGGGCAGAGAGTTCCACTGCTGAGCAGCTCTCACAGTCAGAAAGTTCTTCCTAATGTTCAGGTGGAATCTCTCTTTTCCTGTAGTTTGAAGCCATTGTTCTGTGTCTTAGTCTCCAGAGCAGCAGAAAACAACCTTGCTCCCTCCTCCCTATGACTTCCCCTCACATATTTATACATGGCTATCATGTCTCCTCTCAGGCTTCTCTTCTGAAGGCTAAACATGCACAGCTCTTTAAACCGCTCCTCATAGGGCTTGCTCTCCAGACCCTTAATCATTTTAGGTGCCCTTTGGGCATTAGGAATAGTCTCATTTCTGGGTTGTTGTGGGTTTTTGTCAAAGGCTTTCATGGCCAGAATTACTGGGTTGTTGTTGTAGGTTTTTTCGGGATATATGGCCATGTTCTAGAGGCATTCTCTCCTGACGTTTCGCCTGCATCTATGGCAAGTATCCTCAGTCTCATTTTTAATCTTGTAGCAATCCTGTACAATGAGTTTGGACAAGAAGCAGCATCTACTAGGTTGCTTGCTATTCCACAGATAATTGAGAATAATAATCTAGGTATTTCTAACCAAATACAACATTCGCTATTGTATGTCAGGTAGACAACTGTGGTCAGAGCTACATACAGCAGATCCCAATATTTTTGGCTGAAATGCAATCTGAAAATGACCATAGATCACTTGTACTTTGCAGATATTGTTTTGACTAATTTGAGATTTTTGTTTTGTTTTGCACATTTGGAGGCAACTTTGTGATGTCTGAGGACACTGTAGTCTGTTTTTTTAACACATGCCTCCTCTTACAGATCACACACACACATGCACACATATATATTACACACACATATTCAACTATAGTTAAGCCCAATGCTCACACTTTCCATATCCCGGCACTAATTTATGATAATATTATTTATTTATGGTATTTCTACCCCGTCTCTACCCCCTAAGGGGGACTCAGGATGGCTTACAATAGGCACCGATACAATGCCACTCCATAACAATTACAATAATAAAACCACAATTGAACATAAATCATAATTAAAACAATACATCAGCAGTCATTAAAACAGCAAAACATTTCTAACCTCCTTTTAATATCCCAAGGAATTACCAGCTGAAAGAAACCCTTTCAAAAACAGGAAATATAAAAATGCACTCTTTAGATTTGCATGCAGTTGCATATGTCCAAGGTAAGGGGGAAATTAAACTACTCGCTAAGTGTGAAATGGCAAGAAGATAAAACTCTGCTTCAACCTTATGCTTGTAATCATAACAATTACATAGAAAGAGAGAGCTCAAAAGGGCAAAGTACCAAAGATTTATTTTTGTTTTCTGCAGGAAAAGGTTTTTGCATGAGGAGTTTTCTCAGTAGGTGTGAAGTAAACCCAGTGTTACTTTTAAAGTATCTCTGCACTTTCTCTAGCTGTTAATACTGTTAACACTACTTTGAGCCCCTCTTACACTGAACAGGTGTGCCGGTATCAACCACAATTTTTAAAAAATGCTTTAAAGACAGACAGCTGTGGTCTTAAAATCAAGCCCACAAAATGAATTTTAACAGCCATTCTAGATGACTGTTCGTGTTAAGATATGGAACAGTTTGTGTGCCATTAAAAAAAAATCTTATATTTCTATAGCTTTTTATAAGCAAATCTCCAGCCTAAATCAGAAACAACTAGTGATCTAGAGTGACATGGTATATTATGAGTGAAAACAGACAATTTTAAACATCCTGCATTCTGTTTTGTATATCTAAACATGTGCATTCATCCTGCTTAGGAAGCAGATCCAGAACTAAGGGTCTCCCTGTGTTGTTTTGATCTAATCAGAAACACTAGATTATTTCTCAGAATGCAACCATGTTATTTGAACAGTGAATCCCTCTTCAAGGAAAAGAGATTGAATGATAGAGATGTGCCTCCAATTAGGGGGAGAGGGGGAAGCACAGGGCCCTGCAAACTGAAATAAACAAAGCATTTGGAAGTTTTTCATTATAAATATACAATAGTTCAGCCACTGTGCTGGAAAAAAGAAAATTTAAATTTTGAATCATTTTAATTTGAAACACTTTAATGAAATGAATTTAGATGGCTGGCCTAAGACATTTTGCAGCCACCATCTTAGGCAGGGACCCCAAAATGGTTATTTTACTAAGGATGCAGAAAACCCCCATGCATCTCTCCCCATCTCTAACAGTAAAAATACAACAACATGCTAATTATCTAACAAGTCGCTGCCCTTTCAGAATACGCTCTCCGGGTGAACTGCCTCACTTTACTTTGCAGCAGCACACTCTTAGATACTTTTCCAACTTAGTTTTGTTTCTATTTTCTTCTTCAGATTTTCAGAAAATACAATGTAGGCTGCAATCCTATATGCACTAAGTAAAAGTAAAGGTTTCCCCTCCACATTAAGTCTAGTCATTAAGTCTGAGGGGTAATGCTCATTGGCAGCATTGTCCATAGACGCCTCCAAGGCTATCTCAGAACATAGGGAAAGATGGTCAGGAACAAAGGAAGATTGTTCCCCCCACTTTCCCCCTGCCTGTCTGATGAGGTCCCTAGTGGAACAGCATACTTAGATATATCTGTAGTTATATCTGTACAAATAAAATTAAGTTATTAGTAGGCATGTGCGACCCATGTTTCTAAATGGTCCTTACAAAACTAGAGGGTGTTGGTGCTTTGCTTCTAAAGTGTTGCTAAAGTTCTGGTGATGAAAATTTCAGAACTCTAACAAAACTTTCAAAATTTAATTATTATTTCATTATTGGCAATTTTTGTAACAGAACCAATTAGAAACTGTTATTTGTAACAAAATTTTGAAAGTTTTGTTAGAGTTTTGAATTTTTCACCACCAGAACTTTAGCAACACTTTAGAAGCAACGCACCACTGTCCCCTAAATGGTACTTTAGAACCATTTAAAACCATGGATTGCCCATGCCTAGTTATTACATGCCACCACAGGGCCCAAAAAAGACTGAATGGACTTCACCAAAATTGGAAAATATGTTTGGGATCATGTTACTTCATGTATAAAATATACAGCATTCACTTTGGCGTAGGGACGCCCAACTTATATTTTCATTCATACATAGGAGGGTGGCATATCATTCAAAAGATTTCAGTTGTTAATTTCAAAACACGATATATTGTTTCATGTTTTGCCATAGCTATACGAAGTTCATCCTCTGCATTCGTGAATTCTGTATCCACAGAGTCAACTGCCTGCAATTGAATTTTTAAAAATCCAAAAGCAAATCTTGATTTTGCCATTTTATATAAGGGATGCCATTTTATTTATTTATTTATTTATTGGCAATATTTCTATCCCACCTTTCTCGAACCCGAAGGTGACTCAAGGCAGTTTACAACCAGGCAGCAATTTGATGCCTAACAATATACAATTAACAGAATTAAAAATACATCCAATAAAACATATAAAACCAGTGCCTTCATTGTCCATATATGTCATTGTATGTAATGGGACTTGATTTGGTATCTGGGGGCAGGGAGAGTCTTGGAAGCAAACCCCAGTAGATATCAAGGGGCTGCTGTAAATTAATGTTTCTCTCTATTACCACATAATGTGTCTATGTGCCATGCTGAGCATCCTTTTGTAGAGCCCTAACTAGGGCCCCTAACTATCTTTTTTTACATAGGGGTTGTGTGTTTGTTGGCTGATCCGGAGGAGCATGTTCTTCACAGGCAATTGAGTCTGATGAGCAACGTGAGAGACAGTCTTCTGTCAGAGCAGCTGAAATGAAATAATTGCACAATGAGAATTCAATATATGTCTGAATCTTTCTACATTAAATATGATTCAAATGAATTCTTCTGAAACCATATCTCTACTCCTTAGTTTGAAAATAATTTTAATTGATGAGAGGCATCTAATGATGTTGAAAGGATAAGGAAGAATTTCAGGTTTAGAAATAAAAATTCTGTAGAGTTTAGGGCTTAATATTCAATATGTAGCTTAAAAAAACAGAATTCAAAGCTATGCCAATAAATCAATCCTGCTAAAATTTAACAGAATTTATAAAACTTTTTCCAGAGTAGCATGCATGGGAATACAACTTCACATACGGTATGTATGTTTGAAAAAGCAATGTTTCAATTAGAATTTTTAAAGTGCATTTTATAATGACTCAATGAACTATTCTGTTCTGGTGACTTTTTTAGACAATCTTAGATAGGCCTTCCCCAGTCAGACATCCTATAGAGGGCTACAGATAATGGGAACTGCAGTCCAACATCTATGGAGATCATCTAGAGATGAATGTACTAAGGACCTCATCAGCCATAGTCTCCTCCCTGTTTAAACACACTTCTAATCCAATTCCACAGAATCCATCAGATGATGTTTCTTGACTTCTGGATGTCATCCATAGCATTTCTTCCTCAAAATGGGTTTGAAGTGTTGTGAAACAGGGGAGAAGAGGAGATGGGGAGAAATCATCTTCTGAGCCCCGATGCACTCAAAAATGGGAGAAAGTACTTTAAAACATGTGGGCTGGGATCTGTCAGATTCACCATTTTGTTTCAGTGATATGGAGCAAAGGGCATTGTAAAAATAATATCTAAAATTCTGGTCAAACTCAAACCTTTGTCAAAGTGTGGTCTTCTGGCGAGCATGGATGTTTCAATTCTTGTCCCAAGTCCTTATGTTTGAGCCTAGTTCTTTTTTTTTATTTTTAATGTCACTGACAGAAATTGCACAATGGAAAGATATCATCACTGTGATATAGCTGTATTTTCTCCCTCTGCAATATGCTGTGCTTTCACAATACTGCTATTTTAAACTTTTTTTTTACCCAATCTTGTCACTTCAAAGTTCAACAGTCATTACTCATAACCCTATATATCTTCCCTACATTTAATCATAGGAGTGCTCTTTTTGCCTAGGTACTTTAAAGCATTATTTGAAAACACATAGTTACATGTTTTCATGTATTAGAAATTTTGAAGTTTTTTAACTGGGAAAGTTTTATTGAAAAGGAATACGGAGTGGGCAGGGATAGAATTTGCCCGTGTGATTGTTCCGAATGTGGATACAACAGGGGCAAGACTGGGGAACATATGCATGTGATGGGAAGTCTTAACATGAAACGATCCATTTTGAAATAATAATAATAATAATAATAATAATAATACACTATTTATATTCCGCTGTATCTCCCTGAGGGAACTCAGAGTGGATTACGGTATATACATATATAGACAAACGTTCAATGCCTTTTATACAGTGAACAATGACATACAATATACAAAGGCAAAGATTTCCCTTTCCATCTCCGGCGTCTGTAGGTGATGCTCAACTCTGGCCATGGGTAGGTGCTCTTGTTCTATTTTCCATGCCAAGGAACCTGTTGTCTGTAGACCTCTCTGGTAGTATTTTGCTGGCATGGCTACAGGGCACCACTACAAGTTTTCAAACTGCTAGGTAGGCAGAAGCTAGGGCTGTCAGCGGGAGCTTACCCCAACCCATGGCTTCAAACTGCCAACCTTCCAGTCAGCAAGTTTGTCTGCAACTAGCAATTTAATCTGCTGAGCTACCACGTCCCCGTTGGTAGTAAGAATAGAACATTAGAATACAATTTGCTGTGCTAAGAAGATGATTCCCCCCACTTCTCACAGCTTATGTGATGAGGTCCTAGGTCAGAGTTTGGAAAAGCACAGACTTGCTAGCTGTGGGATTCTGGGAGCTTTAGAACAGAATCCCTGCCTTCGTTGCTATGAAGGACTTATTGACATTTCATTCAATCCACTCTAACATACCTTTAAAATTCACCTGCAGTACTAATACTTCCCTGTGCCTTCTCCCATGATGAGAAAAATGCAGCTAACTTACTTTCCTCCCCCTGCCCTTTCTATTTTTCTTGTTTTCACCAGTCACAGTCCAAAGCCATTCTTTTCAAGCTGTGGGAAGAGGATATGCATACTGCTGCTACCAAAATAATGCAACAGAGATTGCTTTGTCTACATTTAGGGCAACTGCAGAGACTGGAACACAACTGTCACACAGGGCTAGCCCCTCATTCAGTTACTGCTCCTATCAGTAAAAACCATTTGTATAACAGGGCTAGTCTCTATTTTTATTTTGTAGCCTCCCCAGAAGAAAAAGATTTAACATGCAGCAGAAAATTACACAGTAGCTGAAAATTAGTTTTACAGAGAACTCATTCTTTTTAGCACAGAGGTGGGCAATTTCTGAAAGGACAAGTTGACCTCCCAGGAAGCCCCATCCTGTTGTGTGCCCCCACCCCCACCCCCTCAATAACACCGCAGGAGCCATAGAAAGGTATCTGCAATGTTTGTGAATCTCTTTGGAATATTTAAGGCAAAGGAGAGGCCTTTCTTCAACTAGGAAGTAAATCAAAAAGTCACTTCTGTTGTGAGAAAATTGGCCGTCTGCAACGACGTTGCCCAGGGGGTGCCTGGATGTTTTACCATCCTGTGGAAGGCTTCCCTCATGTCCCTGCATGGAAAGCTGGAGCTGACAGACTGGAGCTCACCCTGCTCCCCAGATTTGAACTGCCAAAAGTTCAGCTGGTACAAAGGCTTAACCCATTGCTTAAACCCTTTTTCCTAGTTCCAACAGACCTCACTACCTCTGAGGATGCTTGCCATAGATGCAGGTGAAACGTCAGGAGAAAATGCCTCTAGACCATGGCCATACAGCCCGAAAAAACCTACAACAACCCACTGGGTGAATTGACATCAAATTTGGAAACAATACACCTATCAGACCAACAAGTAAGCATCACTCATAAAAACACTGAAAAACACAGTGGAAGAGACTTAAAAAGCCAAAAAATAAAATAAAATAAATGCATTACAATGCATATGCAAAAACCACATACACACACGTATACACAAAACACATATACACATACTGGCCCACAGCAACGCATTGCAGGGGATGGCTAGCATTAAATAAAACTTTTTACATTAATTTCAAAATTATTTTAAAGCATTAAAAAAACTTATCTAGAATGTACATCTCAAAATTCATCACATCCCACTGAAAACTCTTCTGCACAACCAATTAAAAGCCAAAAGCCTGTTGAAATGAAAAAGTCTCCTGGGGGGAAAAAGAGATTTTTCCTTTGTTATGGAACTGATGCAGCAAGCATATTTCCAGTGACACACACGCAGCACATCTGCAGGGGAGAAAAGATAATTGGTTTCTTAAAAAAAACAAGGGCAAGTACAGTCACAGGTCCTGCATTTAAGCTCCCTAGCTCTGTGTAGCTTGAGAGGATTTAATGAAGACGAAAGACTGTCATTGGCAACACTTTAGAGAGAAGGAAAGCAGAAAAAGCAGAAGGCGCATTGGGCCCACTGTGTTTGCCAGCCCTTCTGCTTACTTGGTTTGAGAAATATCTACTGCTTTTGGACTAGACACATATTCTTCTCTCTCACTTCTCTGTCAGGAAAGAGGAAGTGAAACTTTACATGACACAACTATCAGCATTTTAGTCTATTAGCACAACCCTTGGCCACCGTTCACTTTGAAATGACGTCCACCTGTCTTAAATAGAGCTTTCCCTATTTGCACAAAAAGCTAACCTAGAAGAAGTAACGCTAAGGGTGCGTCTACACTGCAGAATTCATGCAGGTTCACACCTTAAAGCAGGCCATGGGCAAACTCCAGCTCTCCAAGTGTTATGCACTTCAACTTCCCACCATTCCTAACAGCCTCGGGCCTCCCCCCCCCCCCCCCCGCCACTTAAGCGTAGAAGGCACCTATTTTGGTCAACTGCTGAAGAAAGAAGGCACACAGAAGAAGCTGCAAGTGGGAGATCTGAAGGATGAAAGGAAAGTGGAAGCAGTGGGAAAAGAAACTCCAAAAAAGGCCCAGGCGCCTCTTCTGGGAATAGTGCAACCCAGGAAATGCCCTACTCCAGAGAAAGAAAAGAGGGGGGGGGGGTGGAGGGAGAAAGAAGAGGGAGAGGAATGGCGGAAGAGGAAGGGAGGAAGGGAAAGAAAGAAAGGGAGAGATGAAGGAAGGAACAAATGGAGGGAGAGTGCTGGGGGAGAGAGAGAAAGAAAAAAGAGGAAGGAAGGAAGGCTGGAAGGGAGAAAGTTGGGGAGCAAGAGAAAGAGGAAGGAGGGACGGAGAAAAAAGAGATGGAGGGGGAGAAAGTTGGAGTGAGAAAGAAGAGGGAGAGGAAGAGAGAGAGAAAGACAAAGAAAAAGAGATGAAGGAAACAAGAAAGGGAAAAAGTTGAAGAGAGTGAGAAAAGGAAGACGAAGGGAGGAAGGGAGAGTGAAAGTGAGGAAAAAAGATGAAGGATGGGAGAAAGTTGGAGAGGGAGGGAGAAAGAAAAAAGAGAATAAGGGAGAAAGTTGGAGAGAGCGAGGATGAAGAGGGGAAGGAAGTGAAAGAAAGAAAAAGAGAGATGAAAGAAGTCAGAGAGAGAGAGAGGGAGAGAAAAAAGAAAAAAGATGAAGAAAGAAAGAGAGAAAGCTGGAGGGGGGAGGGAGAGAAAGAAAAAGGAGGAAGGAAGGGAGAAAGTTGGAGAGAGAAAGAAGAGGGAAAGGAAAGAAGAAAGAGAGAGAAAATAGATGAAGGAAGGATGGAATGAAGAGAGAGAAAGCTGGAGAGGGAGAGAAAGAAAAAGGAGGGAGGCAGGGAGAAAGTTGGAGAGAGAAAGAAGAGGGAGAGGAAGAAAAGAGGAAAAAAGAAAAGGAAAGAAGGGAGAAAGTTGGAGAGGGAGGGAGAGAGAGAAAGAAAGAAAAAGGAGGAAGGAAGGGAGAAAGTCGGAGAGAGAAAGAAGAGGGAGAGGAAGGAAGAAAAAGAGAGAGAAAAGAGATTAAGGAAGGAAGGAAGGAATGAAGAGAAAGAGAAAGTTGGAGAGGGAGGGAAAGAAAAAGGAGAAAGGGAGAACGCTGGAGAGAGAAAGAAGAGAGAGAGGAAGGAATAGAGAGAGAAAAGAAAAGAAGAAAGGAATGAAGAGAGAAAATTGGAGAGGGGGAGAGAGAGAAAAGGAGGGAGGCAGGGAGAAAGTTGGAGAGAGAGAAAAGAGGGAGAGGAAGGAAAGAGGAAAAAAGAAAAGGAAGGAGGGGAGAAAGCTGGAAAGGGAGGGAGAGAGAGAAAGAAAAAGGAGGAAGGAAGGGAGAAAGTCGGAGAGAGAAAGAAGAGGGAGAGGAAGGAAGAAAAAGAGAGAAAAAAGAGATGAAGGAAGGAAGGAAGGAAGGAAGGGAGAGAGAGAGAAAGTTGGAGAGGGAGGGAGGATGTTGGAGAGAGAAAGAAGAGGGAGAGGAAGGAAGGAAGAGAGAGAGAAAAGAGAAGGAAGGACGGAAGGAATGAAGAGAGAAAATTGGAGCGGGAGGGAGAGAAAGAAAAAGGAGGGAGGCGGGGAGAAAGTTGGAGAGAGAAAGAAGAGGGAGAGGAAGGAAAGAGGAAAAGAGAAAAGGAAGGAAGAGAGGAAAAGTTGGAGAGGGAGAGAAAAAGGAAGGCAGGGAGAAAGTTGGAGAGAGAAAGAAGAGGGAGAGGAAGAAAGAGAGAGAAAAGGGAAGGAAAGAATAAAGAGAGGGAGGGACAAAGAACGAAAGGGGAAAGAGACAGAGAAAACAGGAGAGGGGAAAAGAGAGGGAGAGGAAGGAAGGGAGAGAGAAAATTGGAGAGAGAGGAGGGGAGGAGGGGGAAAGAGAGGAAGAAAGAGAGAGGGGGGAGGGAGGAGAAAGCAAGAGAGAGAGAAAGGAAGAAAGAAAGGCCCTTCCGCCTCCTTCCTCCCGGAGACCGAAGATTGGGAGCCGCCTCCGCAGGTGAGGGCGGGGCGAGGGGTGGGGCAAGGGCTGTGGGCGTGGCCCGAAGAGAGGGAGAGAGGGAGGGAGCCTTTCCTTCTCTCCCTTCCCTCGACGGCACTCACTTCGGCGGAACGGCGCTTTCGGCCTCGGAGCGCCCAGCGAGCGCCTCCTACTCCTTGGCAGCCCAAAGGTAAGCGGATTGGGCCCCTTACCTGCCGGGAGGAGGGCTGGGTTTGGAGAGAAAGATAGAAAGAGAGAGAGAGAGAGAGAGAGAGAGGCGGAGACTTTGCTGGGGAAGAAGGAGACGCTGCCCGCCAAGTCCCTCTTCCTGCTCGGCGGAGTTTCCCCGGCCTTGCACAACTCCGCTGCGTGCCTCTGGGTGCCTCTGGGTCCCATCTGTGCAGCCAGGACTTCCTCCTTTGAAGAGCCTCCTCCTCCTCCTCCTCCATGTTGTCTCTCGAGTCTGCCTTCTTTGGGGCTCCCCCCCCCCTCCTCCTCCTCCCCTCCCTCCTCCCGGGTGCAAAGAAGTCTGTGGGAGCTCGTGGTTCCTCCTTCCCCCCTCCAGCACTCTCCTTCAGGGAGGAACCCAACTGGTTTGCTCAAAGTTCCTTTGGGTGCACTTCGCCTGTCGAAGGAATGCAGGGTGACACAACTGGGACTGCTTTTTACTCAATGCAGTCGAACCCTGGGAGTTATAGTTTTAGTGAGGCAGAGAAGGCTACAGACCTTGCAAATTACCACTCCCATGAATCCCTATCATTGAACCATGGGGTCAAATTGCATTCCTTCTATAGCAGCCATAGGCCAACTTGGGCCCTCCAGGTGTTTTGGACTTCCACTCCCAGCATTCCTAACAGCCTCAGGCCCTTTCCTTTTCACCCTCAGCCGCTAAGCTAAGCGGCTGAGGGTGAAAAGGAAAGGGCCTGAGGCTGTTAGGAATGCTGGGAGTGGAAGTCCAAAACACCTGGAGGGCCCAAGTTGGCCCATGCCCTATTCCACAAGGTAAACACACCCTTTGCCGTAGGCTCTGGGTTGGAAATGTCACCATGCCAAAGCTTGTCTTGCTTTTGCCGCCAAACCTGCAAAGCCCATTCTTCCTATCCATATTTTGCAGGAAGTCTGGTGGAAGAAAGGCCGCATACTTTCAACCGCCAGATGTCAAAAAATGAAAGGCCGCACCTGTCAGTGTAGGAAACACTCAGCCTCTTGTCTGTCTGTTTGCTTGCCCTGTAAACCTGGTTTTCCAGAAAGTTATTGGCCTGGTTAGAATTGTCGAAGGCTTTCATGAGTGGTTGTGTGTTTTCCAGGCTGTATGGCCATGTTCCAGAAGCATTCTCTCCTGATGTTTCACCCACATCTATGGCAGGCATCCTCAGAGGTTGTGTAGACCTCATAACCTCTGAGGATGCCTGTCACAGATGCGGGCGAAACGTCAGGAGATAATGCTGCTGGAACATGGCCATACAGCCTGGAAAACACACAACAATCCACTAGCTAGGATTATTATTATTATTATTATTATTTGCAAAGGCTTTCATGGCTGGAATCACTGCGTTGTTGTAGGTTTTTTCAGGCTATATGGCCATGGTCTAGAGGCATTCTCTCCTGACGTTTCACCTGCATCTATGGCAAGCATCCTCAGAGGTAGTGAGGTCTGTTGGCACTGTCAGGCCATTATATGCTAATCAAGGTGGTCAGTTGAAACATTCATACCTAACTCCAGCAGACAAGAGTCCTTTGGCCTACCCTGGTCATTCCACAGATATATAAACCCTTTTTCCTAGTTCCAGCAGACCGCACTACCTCTGAGGATGCTTGCCATAGATGCAGGTGAAACGTCAGGAGAGAATTCCTCTAGACCATGGCCATATAGCCTGAAAAAACCTACAACAACCCTATTATTATTATTGTTGTTGTTGTTGTTGTTATGTTTGTTTATCCTGCTTTATTATTATTATTTGTTTGTTTATCCCCTGCTCTCTCGCTCTACAAAAGACTTGGAGCTGTTGGAGTGAGTTTGTGAAATATACCATGGGATTTCTCTCTGGGACCTGCCTCCCTATGGTTCCCACCCATCTCATCTTAAAGTGTAGTTTACTCTCTAGTATTAGGTGTGGTTTTTTTCTTTCTCCCTAGGCCACCTTGTCTAGTATTCATAGGCATTTGTTTTAGTTTAGGGTGGATACGTGTTTGCTTTGTCATGCTAATGTATGGCTCGGTTTGTTTGTATGCGTCATACCTCCAGTTTTTTTATAAGTTAGGAATGTTTCGGTTGAGCACTTGCTCTCGTTTGTGACAGCTTGGTGGCAAAAGTATGATAGCTGGGATCCAATGCTGGTTGCGCGACACAGGTCAGAATTAGAGAAGCAAAGACGTTACGTATTTGAGTGTTCGCATACGATATCTGGATAGCCTTAAGCACTATGCTTTGCTGTTTGTTGTTCCCCTTTCTGTCCCCTCTCCCCACTTTTCTGGCGAACTATCTTGCCACGACTCTGTCGCACTTGCGTCTCTCATTCACTGCTCTGTCTCGGCTATCATACTTTTGCCCAGCTTGGTTTTCACTGATGACACTGGTGGGTGGGACAATATAATCTATTCATCATTTTGGAGTCTTAAGGTTTAAACAGGGAATTATATTAGGCCCTATGTCCCAGGATCTGATCCCAGATTTTCTTCTTTAAACTGGATTATGTGAGTCCACACTGCCAGAGAATCTGGGATAAACAGAAAACCTGGTATATAGGGCCTGTCTGGAAGGGCCCTTAGATGTCTTTTTGGTTTTGCTTGGGAAAATGCGTTGTGGTTTTGCAAGCACATCAAACCGTGGTGGCCAGACATTTTGACACAGATGCCGGTTGTCAACTTCAGAGTGTGTAGTAACACCATTGCAGTGTATGCAGAGTACCGTAACTACGTTGCCTGACACAGAGGACTTCCTCTTCCTATACAAACCTCAAAAGTATGCAAAGAAATCTTGTAACACTAATCGGAAGAGGTTGGTACTATAAGCATTTGTGTAGACTGAAGTAGGTTTCGTAGACGGAAGCTTACAAAAGCTCAAGCTGCCAACTTCTTTCAGGGTGCATTGACCCTGTATCATTCATTCAGTTTGGCACCGCTTTAACAGCCATGACTCAATGCTATGCAGTCCTGCTACTTGTAGTTTGATGAATAACCTACACTCTTTGGCAGAGAACTTTAAAGACCCTGTAAAACTATAGCTTCCATGATGTCATAGCATAGAGCTAGGACAGTTACAGTGGGGTTGTTTTTTTATCATGTTAGGAGTGACTTGAGAAACTGCAAGTCACTTCTGGTGTGAGATAATTGGCCATCTGCAAGGATGTTGCCCAAGGGACATCCAGATGTTTTACCATCCTGTGGAAGGCTTCTCTCATATCCCCGCATTGGAAGCTGGAGCTGACAGATGGGAGCTCACCCCGCTCCCTGAATTCGAACCGCTGACCTCTTGGTTAGCAGTCCTGTCTACGCAAGGGTTTAACCCATTGCGCCACTGGGGGCTCCTAGTTGCAGATACTACCAGCTGTTAGGAATTGTGTGAGTTGAAGTCCAAAACACCTGGAGGGCCAAAGTTTGCCCATGCCTGCTATAGATGCACCTTTTCTTTAAAATGTTACAAGATCTCTCTGCATCCTGATCCAAGCATAAGACACTTATGCGGCCATAGGTGTCTTATGTATTACAAGGTCTTTAGCTTTCTCTGACAAAGAGGACTGGTGTTTCACCAAACTACAATTCCCAAGATTCCCTGGCATATTGAGCCACAGCAGTTAAAGGTGTCAGAGTGAATCTCTTCTACAGTGTGGATGCATCTTATGTTTTGGAAGCCTCAAAAGCAACAGTCATACTGCAGGTTGCACCCCACAGTATATTGCTGCCTTCTTTCGGGATGGAATTGCTGCCTTTGAAAAGCATATGGGTGAATTGAGTAATATGTGGCCTCTTTCTGTTACAGTAGCAGTTGTGTTTCTAAATGCAATGGTGAGATATCCAAATGACTGCCTCTCTATGCAGGGGCCATAAAATAATTAGTTCCAGGAATCCTAGCAAGCTGTGCCTTGGAGAACAAATAGGGAGGAGTTTATTGTGGCGCTCCTAAAGATGTGGGAATGCTATGGGTTGATGCAATTTGCTTATCCTTAAATCAGATTGTGAAAACTGTGGAGCCTGTTAATAGGAGAGTGAAGCAAGTCAACTCATTTGCACTTTGGCTGGAATCCTGCACATGTATTGCTAAAAGCAGCTTGGTTTTTATCCCGTAGGACTTACAGCTCATGAAATACAGAGGTTTTTCTATTTCTATATTCAAGTTTGGTGTGATAAGCACATTTTCAGTCATGCTAGCCTTAAATGATGAGACATATCTGAAAATGCATGTTGCTGAGTGTACAGTACATTTTCCTGAGATTAAGTTTCCAAGACAGAATATATGTGCAGTACATGAAAGTCAACGCTTTCAAATTCATGGAGCCATACTTACTTTTTAAAGGATTTGTAATCCATGTATATTTCTGTCTGGTGATACAGCAGTTTTGTTACACGTTTGAAAATGCAGTATAAAGAGAAATATTACCCAGCGTGAATAATGTTAACCTTCAAAAGCAGTTAAATTCTCTTTAATGGAACTAACGTTACTCACCAAGGAGATAGTAAAATAATGATGTTGCTCATCAAACACCAACATGCCCTTTTTTCAGTGATACTCAGACAGGTGGTCCACAGACCAATGCCAATTTGTGGGCGATTGGCTATTGATCTGCAGCAGGCTTTAGGAGCCTGTGCAAATGGGATGATAATCTGGTACAAAGGTTAAAGGAAAAGGTTGTCCCCTGACATTAAGTCAAGTCGTATCTGACTCCAGGGGTTGGTGCTCATCTCCATTTCTAAGCCAAAGAGCCGGCGTTGTCCATAGACACCTCCAAGATCATGTGACCAGCATGACTGCATAGAGTGCTGTTGCCATTCCACCGGAGCAGTACTTAGACTTGCATGTTTTCAAACTGCTAGGTTGGCAAAAGCTGGGACTAACAGTGGGAGCTCACCCCACCCCCCAGGTTCAAACCACCAACCTTCCAATCAGCAAGTTCAGCAGCTTAGCGGTTTAACCCACTGCACCACCATGGCCCCACAATATGGTACAACTTTGGTAAAATTGGAAAAAATTGAATTGCCAAACAACCACGTCAAAGCGTTTGATCAACTTGCTTCCTTTCATAAGCCCCTTTATCTCATAATCTCAGCATTTAAGTGAGCCTAAGTAAGGCAGCTAAAAGGAGTATATGTTGTACCTGTTGAGTATAGAGTTGCCATTATTACAAATAGGGGTATGTTCCTGGCTGTTGGGCTTGAGATTGCATGTAAGTGTAAGAAACCAGTGCCAATATGTAAGGGATTTCATTCATTTACTGAAAACATGTGTGACTCTTTAATCTGCTCTGTAGGATACATTTTTATCATGTTGGAAGCAACTTCAAGTCTCTTCTGGTGTGAGAGAATGGCTGTCTACACAGACGTTGCCCAGGGGATGTCCGGATGTTGGAGGCTTCTCTCATGTCCCTGCATGGGAAGCTGGGGCAGACAGATAGGAGCTGACCCAGTCTCACAGATTTGAACTGCCGACTTTAAGGTCAGCAGTTCAGTGGGCACAAGGGTTTAGGTAGGGTATTCCATAACTATGGTGGCCATGCCAAAAAAAACCTTCGAATGTATTGGAGAATGATTTACAAAGACTTCACCATAAGATTGTAGAACATTGCTAGATTATTTGAAGAAGATTTTAATTCATTTACAGCTTTAAAAATAAGGAGAAGCTTGAATTGGACCCGGCAGTGAACAGGCAGCCCTTCAAAATATTATAGGGGAGCAAAGGTAAATGTATGTGTAAAGTACATAGTTAAGAGCAATTATAGTTGATTAAACTGTCTTTAATTGGCTACTAGCCCTTTGAGCCCCCGGTGGTGCAATAGGTTAAACCCTTGTGCTAGCAGGACTGAAGACCGACAGGTTGGAGGTTTTAATCCGGGGAGAGTGTGGATGAACTCTCTCTGTCAGTTCCAGCTCCCCATGCGAGGACATGAGAGAAGCCTCCCACAAAGATGATAAAACATCAAAACACCGAGGCGTCCCCAGGGCAACGTCTTTGCAGACGGCCAATTCTCTCACCAGAAGTGACTTGCAGTTTCTCAAGTCGTTCCTGACATGAAAAAAACCTATGAGTTTATGGTTCATTTTCCTAATTATTTTATATTTACAGTTGACATACTAGGCTAAAATGCGAATAGCAATATGTTCTTTATTGGGAAATCCCTGTAGAGGAGTGTTGAGACACATAGTGTTGCCAGAAAGGAGGGCAAAATCCCATTGGGCCGGCTGAGTCCTACTGCAGTCATTTTTTATTTACTGAAAAATTGGCACACTTACACAAACTGTTAATCTTCTAAATTTGTTTATTATCAGAATGCCAGTAAAGCTTCTTTAAAATGCTATTAGTATACTATCATATAACCCAAAATGGAATAGTTAACCTGAGCCACCAGGGTGACAATGATTGCAAGACCTCAGTATTCTTATTTTTTTGTTTATGATATTCAAACTTAAAGCTCAGGACATATGTCCTTTCTTACATAATACTGTTACTAGTTCTGACATCTGTTGTTCAATGAACTTTGAAGGCAGCATGTGGGGAAAGGAGAATTGTGCATGTTTTGTCTAAAGAATGTTGATACCCTTTTAAGTTATATATTTAACCTAAACATATCTCTGCTTGTGAACCTTTACTTAACCCTCATTGAAATGGATTTTAACAGTACCTTTCATAAAGTGGCTTACACTGTATTCTTGACAGAATAAAAATACATTTTCCTATAAAGAAACTTTGAATTTTTTTATCATGTCAGAAGCGGCTTGGGAATATACTGCAAGTCGCTTCTATTGTGACAGAATTGGATGTTTGCAAGGATGTTGTCCATTTGATGCCAGGATGTGTTACCATCCTGTGGGAGGCTTCTCTCATATCCCTGCATGGGAAGCTGGGGCTGACAGATGGGAGCTCACCCTGCCTTGTGGATTCAAACTGCTAACCATCAGATCTTCAGGTCAGCAGTTCAGCCATCACAAGGGTTTAACCCATTGGTTTTGAATTTGATTTTGCGTGATTTGAATTTGCGTGATTTTAAATTAATGTTTTAATAATTTAATACTTTAATTACTGTTTTAACTGCAGTTGTTATTTATGAATCTGTATGATGGCATCAAAGGGTTTCTTGTTGTAAGCCACCCTGTGTCCCCCCTCAGGGGTGAGAAGGATGGGATACAAATATGCTAAATAATAATAATAATAATAATGAAATGATGATGATGATGATGATGATGCCATCGTGGCTCCTAAGAAACTTTGCTAGGACATGGGATGTGACACAGAGTGATAGATTGAATATCCCATGCCTAGAATTGTCCAAATTGATAACTGAGATAGTAACACCTTTATTTCTCATGGTTCAATGTACACAAACTTTGTTTCATGCATATTATTAAAATATTGTATAAAATTCCCTTCCGGCTATGTGTCATAAGGAGTATATGAAATGTAAATGAAATTTGTGTTTAGATGTGGGTCTCGTGTCCTTTATGTACATGACATATAAAAGAGGGGTAATCCAAAAAGGGGGGGGGTCCAAAACACTTCTGATCCTGAGCATTTTGGATAAGGGATACTCAACCAGTTTTAGCTTGTAATTCCTTTTGATCTGTAGAAAAGAACTGAAATGGATACATTTTAGCCTTCATCTATCAGTAATTCTCAACCTGTGTGTCCCCAGGTGTTTTGACCTTCAACTCCCAGAAATCCTAACAGCTGGTAAACTGGTTGGGATTTCTGGGAGTTGTAGGCTAAAACACCTGGAGACCCACAGGCTGAGAACCAATGATGTATAGGAATAAAACAACTCCTTTTCTGTCAATTTGGGGTGCTTTCTGATCACAGCATATTTTAGGAAATAAAAAATCCCTCATGATCATACACGTATACCCAAACACAGAAACCAATATGCTCTTGAATTACAGTATTTATTTAGGGTAACTGACCAACATCCTTTGCTGAAAAACAATACTATCACTGTTATTTCCAACAACATAAAAGAGGGTGAGAACATTCATTGTTGTGAAGTGGAAAGACTCTGAAGTAAGAAGGTCTTATGAGATTGCTGAGCGAGAGAGGTTGGAAGAAGAAAGAATAACTCAACTGCAGTGCAATACATACAGACACACGTACTTTGTAGCAGTTAAGTTTTGGGCTGTATGTTGGCAAAACGGTCCAGCACTCACATGAGTTGTAGGGCAGCATGCATTTTCATTTGAAAGTGGGTTCTGGTTGTGTTCTGTTGAGCTTTTTCCAGTGAGCTTCGACTGATAACCAGAAATGACCAGTTCAGTTTATTCAGTAGTGAGTCATAAAAACACTGCTTTGCCAGTGAGATATGAGAGCAATATATAAATGGGCAAGTTAATACATGTAATGATTGACCTGGAAAAGAGTGCTAAGATGTAAATGCATAAACAATAGAAAAGTAAAGTCTAAGACAGAAAGCAGCAGTTTACACAAAAAGAATGAATGTTTTTTCTTCCATTCTTTTTGTGTAAACTGGTGCTCTTTGTCTCAGCCCATACTTTTCTATTGTTTATGCATGTATATTCCTCCTTAATATATGTACATTCTTCCTAAAACATCAACCCGTTCAGACTAGTTAAAATGTACTAGTCTCCCTTAAGTTCAAGGAAGAAAGAAGAGGAAAATTGCAAATGCCTATCTCAAACAGAGGTGCACACAGGTTCAGAGGAAAACCAGGAAAAGCTGCAGAAGAAAGAGACTGGGGAATGCTTAAATGAAAAGCAGTGAAGGTCTGAGAAATACAAACAAATATACCAGTAATTACAAAGCAAAAGCTGAGTCTATTCAGAATTGTTAATGATCCAAGGATCTAGAGCAGGCATGGACAAACTTCGACCCTCCAAGTGTTTTGGACTTCAACTCCCACAGTTCCTAACAGCCTACTAGCTATTAGGAATGGTGGAAGTTGAAGTCCAAAACACATGGGCAGCCGAAGTTTGCCCATGCCTGATCTAGAGTCAGCTTTCACATTTGCAGGTGTTAAGGATGCATATCCTCAATTGAAGTGAAAAACCTGGAAGTTGACTACAGCATCACATTGGAGGACCTGGAGATTCTTAGAGAGGTGTTCCCTCTAGACCTCTCTAGGACCTCCAACATGACTGTAGGAAGCTGACCATAGACAGATCCTGGAGATCCCTAGAGATTTCTACAGAGAACATATTTCATCAAATCCACCAAAGTCAAAACTGCAAATGTAGAAGAATGACTGTAGTTGCCTCACTAAAAATAATTTTAGGGCAGAATAATCCAGAGTTCTCCTGCATGTTTTTTTTTTTTTTGCCATATTCGGATTTATTTTGCAAAACAGTCATTTATGGTGGGCCAGAAGGCAGAAGTGGTTTGAGTATTGGACTAACATTCTGGGAGACCAGAATTTGAATCTCCTCTCAACCATGGAAACCCTCTGGGTGACCTTCGGCAAGTCACACTCAGAAGGAGAAACTGACAACCCCCTTGTCAACAGATCATGTCAAGAGAAGAGTCCCCATAGTTCAGAAATGACTTGAAGGTACACAGCAACAAGACAGAAAACTCCATCGTTTTACGTCCTGAACTTTAAGAGGCTGAGATAACACTAGCGTTGTTAGGGTTTTTAAAAATCAGAATGCAGTCTAGCACTTCATGTTGTGGGGCTATTACCTACAGAAGGTGTCATATGTTGAACCTGTTCTCACTTTGTACTGTGTCATGGCTCCTCCAGGCTCTGTCATCACATCAGTCAGCACATTCATATCCTGACCTCTGGCAGCAATTATTTTTCACCCTCAAGGAAGAACAAACTTAGTTGAAAAATGAAGTTTTCCTCCCATTCCATTGTCTCTTGTCAGTATCTGGATATCCAAAGTGAAATCTAAGTGACATCTTCAATTATATTAGCTAAAACAACTACACTTTAATCTACTAGAGCAAGATTAAAATTTTACTCTTTACATACAAAGTTTTGAACAACTTGGGGCCAGGGATCATTTTATCTCTGATTGCAATGCTGATTCAACAGAACTGATATTCACCTTATTTTGAATGCTAATAATAGAGTGTTTGGCATGGTAACTCCCAGTGTCTTAAGGCAATCCCAGTTCATAAGGATACAGAATGGGAGACGCCTGGCTCTATAAAAGTACGAGTGAAAAAGATGTTGGAGTCCTCGTGGACAACAAGTTAAACATGAGCCAACAATGTCATATGGCAGCAAAAAAAGCCAATAGGATTTTGGCCTGCATAAATAGAAGTATAGTCTCTAGATCCAGGAAAGTCATGCTACCCCTCTATTCTGCTTTGGTCAGACCACACCTAGAATACAGTGTCCAATTCTGAGCACCACAATTGAAGGGAGATGTCGATAAGATGGAATGTGTCTCAAGGAGGGTGACTAAAAGGATCTAGGATCTAGAGAACAAGCCCTATGAGGAGTGGCTTAAAGAGCTGGGCATGTTTAGCCTGCAGAAGAGAAGGCCAAGAGGAGACATGATGGCCATGTATAAATATGTGAGAGGAAATCATAGGGAGGAGCAAACTTGTTTTCTGCTGCCCTGGAGACTAGGTCGTGAAACAATGGCTTCAAACTACAGGACAGGAGATTCCACCTGAACATTAGGAAGAACTTCCTAATTGTGAGAGCTGTTCATCAGTAGAACTCTCTGCCCCGGAGTGTGGTGGAGGCTCCTTCTTTGGAGGCTTATAAACAGAGGCCTTCTGTCGGGGGGTTGGACTGAATGGCCTACAAGGTCTCTTCCTACTCTATGATTCCATGATTCTATGACACCTGAAAGGTGCCTACATCCCTGACTTTTATACATCTCCTTAATAACGGTCTCTTGACATAGGCTTTCCCTGGCTACCAATTTTTGTTTTTGCTCTTGCAGATTATCCAGTTGTTGTTATTTGTACCCCACAGTTTGTCAAGATTGAGACATCAAAGTAACTTTGTTGCTGATCAGAAGTGTCTCTTGTGTTTTTATGTCCCCATGCCTTGGCAATTGTTACATATTTATATACAATTAAAAACTAGATTTAATAGGAGGTTTCTTGTGGCAAATATTGGAGTGTTAGAATTTGCATTTGTCTGTCTGTCTATCTATTGGTCTTATATTTTGTCTTTCTCTCATAATGGGATTCATGTAGATTAGAATCTTCCATTAAGATGTTTTTATGAAGTAAATGGAAACTTTCAATTAAAGTGAATTTGCTTTTCTTGCAACACAATCTTATACTATAATTATCCAATGGTAACTTCTGTTGGTTTGTGGGGGGATTTCTGCTAGTCATAGGGTGGATTTTTTAACATACAGTTTTGTGAACTGAGGGGCAAACATACAATAGTCTTCATGCCAGAAAGTAAAGTCACATATCAGAATAGCTCCCAACCATGTTTGCATACCACTCTTTTCATGTGATTGTTTTTGGCAATGCACTACAAAGAATTTTCAGGCAGGTCAGCACAAATAAAAACTTGATTGTAAATATTTTGTCACTGTGAGCTTAAACTATTGTGCAGTTTTTATCCCACAATACTCAGTGATGTATTTTGAAACAGTTTATGACAGGGAATTTTCCTGGACGTATTTTGTTTACTTTTATGCAGTGCTTAGATTGTGATGTATTAATTATATTATATACTGTATTGTGTGTGCATAGATCTTCAGGTTGCCATGATGACCTCTATGATAGTGCTGCTAAAAATGAACATCAGTGGCAACATAAAACTGAAGCGTCTGCAGCATTGCATTTACTGTTGCCATTCAACTGTTCCTCAAATATTTACTGTAACTCATACTGCAATTCAAGTGTGGTGCTGCCTTCACAAATATCTGCAGAGCTATAAAAACACCAAATCATGTCAATAAGTTTATGGTAAGTATCAGTCAAAGAAGAGAGGGTAAATAATCTAATCTAGTTGAATTGCTGTATTTTTCTTCTGTATTCTGAGTCCTCATGCAAACAAAACTTTGTCCAGTCCCCTAACCATAGGCAGTTGGGGAAATGCAATTGGTTCATGTACTCCATCCTTCTCTTGTCTTATAGACAAAATCCACTTAAT
This sequence comes from Anolis sagrei, assembly GCF_037176765.1. Classification (NCBI taxonomy): domain Eukaryota; kingdom Metazoa; phylum Chordata; class Lepidosauria; order Squamata; family Anolidae; genus Anolis; species Anolis sagrei. The sequence continues at coordinate 67,332,312 of NC_090022.1, read as the reverse complement.
ATATTTACACAGCTGTCTTTTGGCCTTATATCTGCACTACAGGTTTTTGATTTTGCTAACATTTAACAGAATTGACATAACTGAAAGTTTCACACCATCATTAAAAGTGTCTTTGCAGACCAGTGATATATTAGTAAATGTGAAGTGTAGACCTTCATTATGATAGTCCATACTCCCCAAGAGGATGTCAAAAATACATCCAACTAGATCGATCTCTCCCTCCCCTGTTTAAATTCATCTCCAGCAGGAGTAGCTGTTTCATAAAGATTAAATTTTTGCCTCCTTGGAGAACAACAAGAATAGCTCGTAATAGTATATTGTTACTGGGAAAATTAGTTTCCCCTCAAACTCCATCAAGAACTGAAAATTAAATCCGAGAGATTAGGCCAATGGCAGATCATGGCTAACCAAATTTTCAGGGCCTTTTACCCTGGATCCACAGACACTAGTGATCTGACTAGGAGTACTCTATAGAATTAATACAATGGCACTACTGTAACTGATGGCTCATTGCCACGGAATCCTGAGAGTTGTAGTTTGACAAGGTCTTTAACCTTTTCTGCCAAAGAGTGCCAGAGTCTCAGCAAATGACAAATCCTCTGATCCCATAACATTGAGCAATGCAGTTAAAGTGCTGACAAACTGCATTAATTATTCACCCTATGACATGCAGCCATTGCTAATAAAAAGAAGAAGGAATTTAGATGCTTGTTTACTGTAAACTTCCATCTCGTTTGCCTTGACCCATGGCAACCACTGCTAATAAAAGGAAGACAGAATTAAGTGCCAGATGAAGCCTTTTGTTGTTAACTGAAATCAAGTTGACCTCAATCTTGCAGACTCAGGGCCATGGCTTCCTTGATTGAGTCCCCCTAGAATGCCGTCTTCCTCTTTTCTTACTACCTTCTACCTTACCAAGCATTGTTTTATTTTCTAGAAAGTCATGTCTTCTTCTGATATGAGCAAAATACGACAATATTGGGTGTTATTGTTTATATGTGATTTATATTAATTGTATTGTTTTTTGTTTATCACTTTTCTGTTTTATTGATGTGTTGTCAGGCTTGGCCTCATGCAAGCCGCTCTGAGTCTCTTGGGGAGATGGTGGCGGAGTATAAATAAAGTTTTATTGTTATTATCTCCGTTTTGTCATATTTGATTCTAGAAATTTGATTCATTTGCTCTAGAACTCATTTATTTGTCTTTTTAGCAGTCCACGATATCTATCAAACTCTTCTCTAGCACCACATATTAAATACATTGATTTTCTTCCTATCAGCTTTCTTCACTGTCAGACTTTCACAACATTGTCTAGAAATTAAAATACAATGGCATGGGCAACATTAATGTTGGTATTCAATGATACATCTGCACACTTGAGGATCTTGTCTAATTTTTTTCAAAAAAAATCATGTCCTCTTCTGATTTTTTTATTGTAGTCCCCATGTCAATTAATGAGTAAGCAAAGGTATAGGAAATCTCAATGTCTTCATTACCTACTTCAAAGTTCTATAAATCAACTGTGATTACTATTTTTATTTTATTAATGTTCAGCTGTAAAGCTGCCTTTGAAATTAACTTGTGTATTGTAGATTGAAACTAGTACAGTTTCTACTTCCTTGCCCTTCTTTGTGTAAGTTCAGATAAAGCATTATTTCTGTGAGAGTAGTCATTCCAAAAGTACAGATCAGCAAGCAGCTACAAGATGGTGACATGGGCATTGTCTTGAATATCTCCAATGGAAGTAAAAAAAAAGCCCTCTTCCCTCCCTCTCTTCATCTATATCAGAGCAGACTGTCCAAAGACCCTTTCAAACTTCCAGTGCTGTAATTCCACTTTAACTGCCATGGCTGCATCCCATGGAAACCTGTAATTTGTTAAGGCAGAAAATGAGTTGTCTGGTTCTAAATGCCTCTCCGTAGTCTGCAAATTCTCAGATTCCACAGGATGGGGCCACAGCTGTTAAAATGGTATTAAAGTGCAGTGATCAGGTGATTGGAAAGTTGATAAGGGGAAAAATCAATTCATTTAAATTGTGACGCTAAATAAGAGTTTTATGGACTGCTTATTTATTTTGTATCAAAAGCATTGCATAAATTGATATAAAACTCATAAAAATAGAAGGAGTGGAAGCAACTAAATATCTTTTGACCAAAAACGGGCAACAGCAATGGCATTGTCTGTAGCCTCCAACAATTCTTCCTCTGTACATGAGGCAGGACATAGTGGGCAAGCATACAGATGCGGAGTTTTCTGTTCTGCTCCACAGTCACACGACGTGTGGGATTCTTTTAGGTAGTGCCATTTTGCCAGGTTGTCTTTTGATCTGCCCACTCCACTTCTGAGTCTGTTCAGGGACTTCCAAGTTGCCCATTCTTGGTTTGCCCCTGGAGGAAGACCCTCGTGGGGGGCCATCCAGTTGGGATTTCCTGGTTTAGCTGCCCAGAGGGATACCCTTGCTGTTGTTGGGGGGATGCCAAGAGGAGTGGTAGTTCTCATAAAGCTTTTCCTTGATTGGAGTCTACTCGGAGGAGGCTGGTAGTCATGTAGTGGATGGCTTTCACAGTGTTCAACCTTATTTCTCTCACATTTAGCAGCAGCATCAGGGGGCAATGCCAGCTAGCTTGTGGACTGCTAAAAAGACAAATGAGTCCTAGAGCAAATGAGGCTGAACTTCTAGAATCAAAGATGACTAAAGGAACCTATAGTGCACCCATAGTTCAAGTACACTGAGGCCCTGTTGAGCAACATGGGGCAGGCCAGTTGCCAGAAAAAAGAATGGGCAGGGGGGTTTGAAAAATTTGAGGGGAAGGTTGAAACAAGCCCAGGGGGTGCAGGAAAAAGGGTGAGCGAGTAGGGGGCAAGTGGGTGGGTGGGTGAGAGGAGGGGTAAGTGTGTGAGAGGGCAAGCAGTGGGCGGGGAAAAAAATGGTGGGGGATTGAACCTGTAACACATACACACCCTTGACTACAGGCTTGCTCTTAGGTAAGCATGTATGAGACAGCATCCAAGATAGATAAAACTGTACACCCTGAAGCCAATGTAATGCTGCAAAAGATTCTGTTACAGTGTCAGCTCTCCCGAACATGAAGCCAGGAGCTTCCTGTCCAAGTTTGGCTAATATTTCAATTTGTGAGATATTTGGTGTTAAAACAATGGGAAAAGAAACACTAGCACTTATTGCAGAATCTTTAACCATAACTACCACAATGGTGTGTCTAAATACAGTACATAAAACTCTTGCTACAAAATCTAGTAAAATTAAGGCGGAGGAAAGGGGTGAAAGCCAGGGAAAGCATCCTTAAGAGTAGAGACCTGACGTAGCCCGGCAAGGTCCATCTCTGGAGATGGCCATCCATTCCACAATGTTTCCCGTCTTCTATCAAAAACTAGAGCTGATGTGATCTATCCAATGCAGATTGCTAAATCAGCACCCCAAATAACCAAACCGAATCTAAAGTTGACCAAAAACCGATTTTGGTACCAATGTTGGAGAGTGGTCCCTGGTCACGTGGTTCCTAGTCAATAAAAGGTTGGGAACCATTGATTTAGAGTTATCCTAGTTGAGGCTAACATGCAAATCCACTGAGTGGGTCACATACCCTCAACCCCAGAAAACCCTGTAGTAAGTTTATCTTATGGTCATTTAAAACCAGAAACAATTTGAACAGTAACAAATAGGTAAAGCTGGTATGGTGTAGTGGTTTGAATATCCAGCCATGAAGGGAAAACTTCTTGAAGGCATACAACATCAAAGATACTTAGGATTATACTGTATAAGCCACAATGACAAGAATGATGTAATTTTAAAAGGTTAGTGTGGCATATCTATGTTCATTTATTCCTGCTATGTGCATTGAGATTGATTTTGACTTATGAGAATTCCATCATAGGGCTTTTTGGGAAGATGCATTTATTCTAGAACTAGCATGGTGTAGTGGTTTGAGTATTGGACTATGACTCTGGAGACCAGGGCTTGATCCCTCATTTGACCATGGAAATTCACTGAGAAACCTTAGGCAAGTCACAAATTGTCAGCCCCAGAAAACCCCATGATAGGCTAATCATGCCACAGATTCTCAGCCTCAGAGGGACACAAAGGCAAGCCTCCTCTGAACAAATCTTTCCGGGAAAGAACACCATAAGTCAGAAACAACTCAAAGGAGCACAATATCAACAAAGGGAGATCGGTCCATGGTTTGTTTAAGACCATTACAAATGCCTGGCATCCAGAGCAAGAAAGGGAGCCATGAATGACTTCCAACTATTTTCATGACCAGATGACCCTTTGAAGTGGAAATCAATCAAGTTCTGTAATGCGTAGAAACCTAGAGTGGTTCCTATCAACATTCCCATTGTAAAATAACCAAAAGATTGTGGATCTTTCTCACAATATTGTTCGCAGTACTCAAATTAGCGATGGATTAGTAATAAGTACCCTTTCATTCATAAGTCTCTAGAAATGTGAAAAAGAGAGCACGTATATGCTCTTCCTTTCTTTCTGCCCCACTTTGCTAAAAATGTTGATTTTGCAGAGTGGATTTTACTTTCCTACAGTAGTAAATGTATCTTCTCACTGTTTAGCTTTTGAGAAGGAGAAGATTATTTGAGAGGTGACAAATTGTGAAAGCAGACATATTGACTCATCAGACTAGAGAATGAATCCACTTTAAATCTGGTTTTTGCCTCCTCCAGAATTTTGGAGTTTGTAGTTTAGGGAGGAGCCTTTAACAGCCTCACTAAACTACAAACCCCTGAATTCTGCAGGAGCCAGAAACCCGATTTAAAGTGAAACTAAGAAACTTGAAACATATTACATTCCTCACTCAATAATAAGATTCAATGCAGCCAACAGTATATTTGAAAACAATACAGATTAAAACCACACAAAAGTAAAAAAATATAAATAAAAGTTAAAAATGTAAAAAATGATAAAATAGAAAGCATCAAACATCCTAAAATTAATTAAAAAACAACATTCAGTCCTTAAAAAGATCACCCAAAGAAAAAAATAATTTAAACGACAACCTTTATATGTCTATCTTGAGGAGTGCTGTTTTGTATAATGCAGTACTATTAGAAGCAAATACATCGCTGCATATTTATCCATTACATTTTGAAAATCATGGGAAGGCACTAGAAAACATCTATACGTGGACAGACTTCGGTATTAAGGACCAAAAAAGACATGAGACTAATGCATGAATGCAATTGTTATTTAGACTTCCCTTTGCCTGATGTGTGTGTGTGTGTGTTTATTATTATTATTATTATTATTATTATAAGATTAAACAATCATTAATTTCCTTCAGGCTATGGGACTTAGCTTAATTTCTTAATAATAGAATATCACCCCTTTTTAAAAAAATCAGATCGTATGAAATAATAATTCATACGATAATAACAACAACAACTTTATTTATATCCTGCCACCATCTCCCATAAAAAACATTAGTGTGCCCATTTATAGATCTTAAATAATATATTTACACATTAGTCTGCCTCCATTATGTTACCCATTTATTGTAAGTGTTCTAAACAAGGACCATAATACAATAACACTATCCTAAAAGACAACTTAAATCATGTTAGATACAGAAATAGTGTATAGATCATAAATGCCATGCTTGAGTAAAAGTACTTCATGCTCTTTGATTTGATTTTATAGTTCTTTGCTGTACTGCTATAGGCAAAGGGAATTAATTTCATTCCAAAGCTTTGTACAAGTTTAGGCCACTTTTACAACTTTTTAAAAATCAGAAGTCCACATTAACATTATTTAACATGCTAGTACTTTATTCTTAACCAGCAATTAAATTATTATTATTATTATTATTATTATTACCCGCTTTTCCATCTTGCTCAAGATCGGAAATGTCTTACAACATTCAAAACAATACAATTGAAAACTCACAACATATAAATATTAAAGTACTTATGATATTAAAATAATTCAAACCTCAAGTTAAATGAATAGTTCAGCTAAAACAATACCTCCTAGCCCAGTGGTGGCGAAAATATGACACACATTCCAGAAGGGGCACACAGCGCCCTCTCTCCTGGCATGTGCTCCCTCGCCTCCCCCCCCCCCCCACTTGCTATCCCATCCTACACCCATTTGCTTGCCTGTCCCCCACTCATCCTACCACTTGCTCACATTCCCCAGAGTGCTACCCCCTATTTGGGCACTTGATCTCTAAAAGGTTCACCATCACTGTCTTAGCCAGGGGCGGCTCAACCCATTACGCAAAGTAAGCATTTGCAGTATAGTTGATTTTGCCCAGGGGCACTCTTGGGGGAAAATAGACTTTGACATATGCGAGTTGTAGTTACTGGGATGTATAGTTCACCTACAATCAAAGAGCATTCTGAACTCCACCAATGATGGAATTGAACCAAACATGGCACACACAACTCCCATGACGAACAGAAAATATATATCAGTGATTGGTTGGGGGGGGGGGGGGCAAAATTCCTTTTTGCTTACCGTTGAAAATTACCTAGGGCCACCTCTGGTCTTAGCCCATTATTTTTGTTTTAAAATACTGCCTGAATAGAAAGATTTTATCCTGCCATCAGAAGGACAGCAGAAAAGAAGCTGTTCTGGCTTCCCTGGACAAGGAGCTCCAAAGTCAAATGGCAGCCACTGAGAAAGAAGGCCCTCTCTCGAGCTTACAATTTTGAGGGGAATGAGAGAAGGGCCTTTCCTGAGGATCTCACAACCTGGGCAGGTTCGTACAAAGAGATGTTTTCTGCCAAAAAGCCCGGACCTGAGTCATATAGGGCCCAGAAACAAACTGACAGCCAGTGGAGCAGTTTCAATAGTGCCATGATGTCACCTCTGATATAGCTAATGATAAATTTAAAAAAATACATACTGTACTTATTGATTGAGTTTATATAGTTCTTAAAGAAGCTATAAGGCTAATACAATGGGCTTTGGGGAATCTTGATGTTCAATATGACGAGAGAGGGATTTATACACTTGCACTGTACACAAAGTGAATAATAATTCTCCAAAGAGCTATTTTATTGTTTTTGAATTCCTTATTCTCTGCATATGAGTAAAATTCTCTTTTCCTATAATGGGGAAAACCCAGCCCAAGACTATTTCTACATTTTTCTTCTAGCCTTTGAAACATTAGATAAACCACAGTCTAATAATTTCAGTGTTCAAGGGAGCTTCTAACTCCACACAGGATTGGTTATCTACAGAAACATCCCAGTCTCATTTTTGCACAGCAGCATGGCAGCTCAGAGAGCCTCAGTCTGCCGTTTTTTGAGGAGAAGGGAAGAAAAGAGCAAAATAGCACTAGTGACATAGAAAGAGAAGGGAGAAATGAAAAATGAAATATGCATTGGTGTGTTTCTATTGCCGTATCATTTTGTTTGCCTTTCTTCGCAATTTCTTTACAGTGTAAAATGGGTCAACACTCCTTTCCAGTCCTCTATTTTGAACACATTATCTAATTGGCCGTGTCTGCTCTAGTCTTTTGGTTGATTTCACTTCCATTTCCCATTGGCAGCCTGTCCACTGGGCACAAACTGCTACTGATTGTTTAACAGGTACCTTTCTGTCATAAAGGTTGAGGAAAGAGCATTACGTTGCTATTTGTTGACCTGTTTTATTAACATCTAATCTCTTGAGTATTCTTTAAACCATGTTAAATATGCACGTTGGAGACATTTGCTTTCCAAAGAAAAACAGCACCTCAATAGAATTACTGTTGACCCTCCATATTTGCAGGTCTCACTTGCGCAGATTCGATTATTTGTGGATTTTGTTAATAGGTTTATTCTAGGAATGTCTAGCATAACTCTATAATCAACTTCCAGAGTTGCAGTGCAGGATCTGGAGATTCATAGGGAAAACACAACATTTTAAATCCATGGTTTTTCCACTTTTGGAAGAGGATCCTAGATCCCTGAAGTCAGCAGATGTGGAGGGGTAGCTGTGCTCTGTTCTCATGACTGCTGCCACCACAATTTTCAAGCTGAAAAATCAACCTTCTATTATTTCTTTTCCTACCACCTAAAGGTGTCATTTCTAGAAAGTAACATATTTGGGTCAAACAACCCTCCAGGGCTGATTTTCAGTAAATCGAACTATGAGACTGAGTAGAAATTGGAGCCGCCAGCTGTTTTGCGAAAATGGCAGTCATTCTATATGACTGTTGGTTGTATGCTTGGTTATATGATTCTATGCCTGTGGGTATGCAGGAGAAATGTAAGCACTTTGGACTACAGATATATTAAAAGTGTATATTTATATAGCTTTATACATAACTTCCTGATGCATCACTATATTCTAATACAGTATCGGCTTTCTTCAAAAGTATCAGCACAAGTTGCCTGCCTTTTCTCACTAATGGATTGAGCTTTATTTTAGTCATTCACACTCACTAGATGGTCTTTTTTTGGTTCTCCTTTTGGAGGCTTTCTTGATAATTACTTACATTTTGCAGAATAAAATCCCTGACTATTTTTTTAAACTCCAAAATGTTTGTAAACGGCAAGGAAAGGAACAACAATTACACACACACAGCAGAATAGGAACATATACATTTAGTATTCAGAAACAATGTCAAAAGCAAACAATGTTATTTAAGACATGTGAAGGAGATAGAAGAGATGTTCAATGTGTTGTCAAAGGCTTTCATGGCCAGAATCACTGTGTTGCTGTGAATTATTCGGGCTGTATGGCTATGTTCCAGAAGCATTAGCTCCTGAAGTTTCACTGATATCTATGGCAGGCATCCTCAGAGGTTATGAAGTCACAACCTCTGCAGATGGCTGCCATAAATGTGGGTGAAACATTAGGAGAGGATGCTTTTGGAACAAGGCCATACAGCCTGGAAAACTCACAGCAACTCATGGAATAGATGGGTGACCATTGGCTGAGATGCAGAACAAGCAAATAACACTTAAGCTGAAAAGAATAATTCCCATAACTCTCTTCTGAATGTGCCTCTGGAAACTTCTTGAAATGTTAGGAGTGGGTTTTTCAGTGTGCTCAGGGGCTGCAATGAAGGGGATACGGAAGTAGGACTGCACTGTCACAAAGGGATACAAACTGCTGTGTTGAGAGTGTAGGCAACCCTGGTGCTGCGGGTCACATTTGCATGTGGGTTTTTTTTTCCACTAGAAAATAAGACAGGAGAACTTTACTGCATTATTAGAACAGGAGTTCTTCTGTGAATTCCAAGTATAATGTGTTTTTCTTTATGGAACTAAAAACTGTGAACTTTCTAGATTTCTGAATGTATAACATTTCATGCTGCATTTAAAGATGTCATGCTTGAGTGGCGCCACTATTTTTTTCTTTTTGTTCTGAAACTCATATGGGTGCTCAGTCCCCCCACCTGCAGCTTTACATGGAAATGCAAACGACAAATATAAAGGTTTTTAAGTTCCCTGTGCAAAGGATCTGGCTTAATTTCATTATTCACTGGGCTTTGCCTTGACAAACCAGGCTGAGAACAAACAGGAAAGCAAAACAACTGCCTCACAAACAATTTCTGCATGTTTTGAGTCCACATTTGTTCTTCACCTTGGGTAGGAGTCAGTAAAACAACTCGAGAAACTGGTCCTTCTGCTTAGTTGTGCTGATTGGAGGCAATGCATTTGTTAACCATTCAATATTGGGTGTTACTTGAATTCCTTGCACATCTAGCTGCATTTGATCTTTCAAGAGTCTTCACTTATATGCATGTCCGTTCCTCCAAAGCATAGCATCTTGAGAAAAAGATTGTGTTGCCACTGTTGAATACAGAGTGGAAATAGAATTTTATCTATACGCAAATAGACAAAACACAACATTTCTTTTGACAGCAATTTTGGAGGTGGCAGTTGTCAAAGGCTGGCAAACAATACAGTTACCAAGGGAAAATTCTTTCAAAATCGTTTCCTTGCCCTTCAGAATGAAAAACAATAATTGTCATTGTTGGTTGCCTGCTGGTCAAAACAATTTCTAAAGTTATTAACATTCCAGCTTGCCACAGTGACCTAATTGCAATTAGCTGAAATGGTATGGCAGAAATGTTATTACTCAGTGCAGAAGACATCTAGTAAAGTGCTTGAAAATGCTTTTTCTTAACGGTATCATAAAAAACGGAATCTCTACAGCTTCACTTTCAGGTGGCGTGTGCAGGTGTTAGCTAACAACATTTTATTCCTCATTCCTTTTACTTCTCTGGGAAAGTGTGTTAGAGATGAGAAAAGTCATATTCCAGGACATTGCATTGGATATAAAGTCAACCAGTGGTAGTTTGACCAGGGATGCAATGATTTTGATGTGAAATGTAGCTATACTCCCCTGGTTCCCTCCTTCGCACCCATCCATCAGATCACAGTTCACCATCAAGTAGCCTATCTACTTCATCTTTTGTGTTTAGGCAATGGCAAATCAAGTGCTCATTGAAGCCCACAGCAAGATGGGAGTGGAATACCGCATGAATGCACATGTGTCCTAGTAACAGTTATTTGCCAGAGATATTCACCCAAAATGAAGCAAGAGGATTTTCATTCTAACACAGTTTGATCGTTCTCAGGCTGTGTCATGTATGCAACCAGACACACATAATATGACCTGATACCCAATAACCCAATCTCCTCAAGGAAAAGATCTGCAGCAAATGTAGAAAAAAATCACATTATTTGTTAGGGAACTGCTAAATTCCTTGTGTCAATCCTGGTGGTAGTGCCCAGAGTCCGCAAAAGCTTATTTCAAATAAACCTGTTAGTTGTTTAAAATGCCAGAAGACTGCATTTTGTCACATTTTTGTTAAAAGATCCACTGCTCAACATTTGCATTAAGAACTCACAAGAAGTATCTGACCTTGTGGTCATTCATCAGTAAAGGCTGGAACAAGAGTGAACAGCATTAAATATGGACCTACTGGTTGTTGTTATTATCAGTTTGTTTATTTATATACAGCTTTTTTTTCTCTAAAAGGAAAAAAAATCTCCATTATGATCATCCAGGATTTTGAGCCCCTGGTATGATTCCCTGCCCTAAATTATGTTCCTGAAATAAAACTAGATAGAGTTCAGTATACACTGAACTCTATCTAGTTCTGGAACATAAAGCATGTATCCGGAGCCTTAATTCCTTAATGCTAAGTGGTTTTGTCCCCAGCTTCAGTCTGGTAAATCTTGGATATACTGAAAAGCAGGGCATCATCCAGTCTCCCTGATCTCCTAGTATAGCATTTCATCTCTTGCCACTGCTGTTTGTGTCAGTTTTCCAAACGTCCTGAAAATGTCACGGATGCCTTCCTCCCTCATGTCTCGTGGAGACAAGTTGCAGAAAGGCATGGGAATTCTTTCAGTCTTCTTACCCTCTTTTATCCCGATACTGCTTGTCAGTGTGGCCAGTGAATTATGTGCTTTGGAGTACTTTTCCTGACCTGCAATATGCATTCTAGCCGGGCTTCTATGATTGTAATTTTGAGTAACTTTCAGGTATTGAGAAATTTGACTCTGCTGCCTTTTCAACTTCCTTTTTAAACAGTCTCAACAATTTTTAGAAATTTCCTCTTTTGAAGTCAAATGTAACTGTATTGGACTTCTTTGACAATGTTCTATTTACATGTAAATTAAGTATGATATCTTGTATCTCTTTGGAGCTCCCAGCAGGATTCAGGATTACCTTCAGATTTATTGTTGCTAAGCACAGCTGTTTCAGGTTTCGAGAAAGCTGATACTCACACTTTTTGCTGCTTTTCTCTTGTCTTTTTAGTTTCCTCTATGAATCTGTTTCTTGACTTGAGAGTTACTGCCACATTTTACTGTAATATAATAATAATAATAATAATAATAATAATAAATATTATTATTATTAATAAGGCTCTGTCATAAACCAGTAGAGGTGGTCCCAGTGGTCATTGGTGCACTGGGTGCCATGCCAAAAGATCTCAGCCAGCATTTGGAAACAATAAACATCGACAAAATCACGATCTGTCAACTGCAGAAGGTCACCTTACTTGGATCTGCACGCATCATTCGAAAATACATCACACAGTCCTAGACGCTTGGGAAGTATTCGACTTGTGATTTTGTGATATGAAATCCAGCATATAGATCCCGTTTGCTGTGACATACTGTGCTTTTGTGTCAATAATAATAATAATAATAATAATAATAATAATAGCTATATTTATATACCGCCCTTTCACCCCCAAGGGGACTCAGGGCGGTTTCCAACATATAAGGCAAAACATTAAACTGCCAAAAAGGAAAACTATATAGACAAATAAAATTAAAGTAATAATAAAATATAAAATCCTACTAAAACACATGCAAATTTAAAAAACAATTTCATTATAGTGCCATAAGACAGGTTCAAAATACCAATGGCCAGAATTACAAAGTGGGCATAAGCAAGTATAAAAGGGCAGGGCAAGGGATAGTGCAACAGTATATTATAGGGTCAGAAAAGTGGTTAAAGTGATGACATCCAGGTTTTCAGGTCCCTACGAAAGGAGGACAGTGTGAGGGCTTGCCTAATCTCCCTGGGGAGGGAGTTCCAAAGTCAGAGGGTCACCACCGAGAAGGCCCTTTCCCTCGTCCCCACCAACCATGCTTGTGACAGTGGCAGAAGTGAGAGGAGAGAAGTAAACAATAAGTAATTTCCACATTTTTTTCCTTCCATGATGATATCTTTAAAAACTGTGCCATTATTAAAGATTTTTCACAATTTGGGATTTATTCTGTACAAAATTCACCTATGGAGGGGTTTGTTTTTTTTTTTTGGTCTCTTTGCATCTTGTGCATTGAAGTGCTTTTTCTAACAATTTTGCACCTAGAGATATTTCATGATGTACAATAATCCTGAAATTTGGAAAAATATGGAACACGTTTTCCCCCAAGCATTTTGGATAAAGGGTACTCAACCTGTACAGGCATTTTAGTTCATTATAATTCAGGGGGTTTTTTTGAGTGTGGAGAAGAGCAAACCACAGACCACCTATTGCAATGCAGTTTGAGCCCTGCCACATGCACAATGGAGGACCTTCTTATAGCAGCACCAGAGGAACTCCAAGTGGCCAGCTATTGGTCAAAGGACATTTACTATAATGCTAAGTTTTTAAACTTTGTGGGGGTTTTTTAAAAAAAATACATTACAACTGTACCCTTGGTTCACTCCTGACGTGATAAATAAATAAATAGGGGGTGTGGGGGTTGCTGTTTACATTGTATTTGTACTGTGATGGTTTGTTCCACATTGCCTTGAAATCTAAAAAAAGTAAAATAAAATTGAAGGGCAATATTCTTAAAAGTTGTTTTTAAAAATGTTTGTCATTTTCTAGCTTATCAGTACACTTAAAGAATAACATAAGCATTTTTATCTACAGAGAAAGGAACATTTCTCCTTCTAGTAAAGCATTATGTTATCGGCTGTTCTGTTTCCTGGAGTATTCTGAGAGCTGCTATCGAGACTTCTGGTCCTGCTCTGAAATGTGTTCGGAGGGGGAGGAGGTGCCTCCTCCAAGTCTGTTAGGCTTGCTTTGAAACAAACCAACAAAGAAATGCCAAAATACTAAAAAAAAAAAAAAAAAAAAAAAGGGGGGGGGGGAGATGTGAAAATTGAATTATGTTCTTTTTCTAAACAATCCATTATGTTTTGAAATGTATTATTTATTTGCTATATCATCTCCCACTTCTCAGTCAAAAAGGGGCTCAGAGTGGTGTACTGTACCTTTTTAAAAAGAAAATCAATCCTTGGCTTACAAAGATAGAAAACAGGAAAATGGCTGGTAGGGAGTGAAGGTTTCCTAATACCTTAAAGGCACCAAATCCCTAAGCAACATCAAAGGCCTACTATGTTGCACTTCTGAAGCACATTAGAAATAACTTGTTGCATTATAAGGTGTTACTGATATGCCCGAGCCCCTGGTGGCACAATAGATTAAACCTTGAGCCGGCAGGACTGTTGACCAAAAGGTAGGCAGTTCAAATCCAGGGAGCAAGGTGAGCTCCCATCTATCAGCTCCAGCTTCTCATGCAGAAGCTTCCCACAGGCTGGTAAAACATCCGGGTATCCCCTGGGTAACATTTGGTGTGAGAACAATTCACTTCTGGTATGAGAGCCAGTTCTCTCACACCCAGAAGCAAATTGCTGTTTCTCAAGTCACCCCGACACTGGGGGAAAAAAACTGATATGCCTTCCTGATGTAATTTAGAAAGATTTGGTAAGGCATAGGGCAATATTTTTGACTCATATATAATAGCAAGATAATGTTTGTGTGCCCCCTTGGCATCTATAACTCATTGAAACACTCCTGTAGACACCTCTAAATTTGATAGTGCTTTTGGCTGTACTCATTAGAAGCAAATAGAGGGAGCCATTCATAACTGTTTGGGAAAAGGTGATCTATGCCACAGAATTCAACAGGTGGCCTTCCACTTTTCAGTGTGAAACATACTTTCACACTGAAAAGTTGAAACTACAAATGGGAGCTTCCTAGAAATCAGGCCCGTAGCCAGGATTTTGTTTCGGGGGGAGCTGAGTTTGATGGGGGGGGGCTGAGTCTGAGTGAAAGAAGGTCTACCCTAGCAAACCTTTTGTATCGTTACCCCAATACCCCCATGCATATGAGATATATTGAGCATGGTGATCAGATCATGATATGAATAAACATAACAGTCTAAATAATGTACCAGTAAGGCCTTCTCACGGACCACCATGAGAATTTCAGGGGGAGGAGCTGAAGCCCCCCAAGCTCCCCCCCCCCCCCCCCCCCCGGCTACATGCATGCTAGAAATGAAAAGGTTTCTTCATCATTGACCAGGAACCATTTTAGAGGATGAGAAAAAAGTAGAGAGCTCTCTAAACCACCAATCCCATTGCTAAGATTTATGGAACTAAAAAAGGGTAAAAAAAACTATCTTGTAATATTTCTGAGGTAAGAAAGAGGAAAAGGGAGAAGTGAGGGTCTCATAAATTTTGTTGTATTGGAAACAGACATGGACAACAATGGATTCACATCAGTTTATTTAATAATAATTACAACGTCTTTAATGGTGTTTTAGAGGGAGAGATTAAACCTAATATGCTTGACAATTATTGTGAAATGTTGAGTTGTGCTTTTGCGAAGTGGCATTTTGGATTGCTTTCAAAGATGTCAGTCATTGCAAACAGTTAATATATGAACAAATTTCACAAGGTTATTAAAATTATTTTTACAGGGAAAATGTTAAGCTGTTTTCTATAGATATTACAGTTTGTACTCCACTGTGGAAATTGTAAAGCTAAGAAGCAGCATGTGTTTTACATAATATGTCCTACATGGTTCCCAGCTAGCTTTGATTTGGGCTTTGGGAATATGCAGACTGTGAAAGTCCTTCTGCCTCATGCTTTAATTACGCTTCTGTTTCCAGACCACAGTTTTGTCTTCTGCATGTGTTTTAAAAATGCAGGCTGTTAACTATCCCTAGGATTTTTTAAAAATATTCTGGTTTTTTTCCCTGATCTCTTTCCATTGCTTTTTAGAGTAGAGATTTTCTTCCAAAACACATTGCTTTTGATCTTGGTGTAGATGGAAGTTAGTGTTTTTAAATATCTGCCAAGTTGGCTAATACTTTGGAAACAGGATCAAGAAAGTACAACTTTATTTATGCTCTGTGGATATATTTTTGGAGAACATAAAGGAGAATGTTTAATCCACACCTGTAGCAAGATAATGTTTATTTAAGGTGACATTTTAAAAATGGTCTCTGGGTCCCTGCCCATCCCAGTTCACCTGTATTTTTGGTATCAAAGTGAATTCATAGGTGGGCTTAAAGAAATGCATCACAGAGTTACACAATATCCTCTTTATCACTTAGTGGTGAAGAATATTTTCTTCCATCAAGCTATTCATATAATCTATCATTGGAGGCACTTATCTTATTCTATAGCACTGCATAGCCAGTCTCATCATCCTGGGTTATACATTTATTTCATGCATAAATAGCTATATGTGTTACATACATTTTACGTGACACGGGGAAAAAAACATTTGTGAAAGACTGCTTAGTCATATGCCCTTGTTTCTGGTTTTTTTGTAGTATGTTGAAAACTTGAAATGTGCTTTCTGATACTAGTAAAAATGATAATGAAAAGCATTCTTCTGGATTGTTTTAAACCATATCTGGACACTGTATGCATTCCTTTATCACAATTTTTTCAACTGCGTATCATTAGGGCACACTGACATTGTAAAAATGTTGTAGTTTGACACCACTTGAACTTCTGTAGCTCAATGCTATGTAAACCTGGGAGTTGTAGTTTTACAAGGTCTTCAGCCTCCTCTCCCCAAGAGTCCTGGTGCTTAACCAAACTATAATTCCCTGGATTCCATAGCAATGAGCCATGGCAGTTCAAGTGGTATCAAACTGCATTCATTCTACAGTGTAGACGTACCCTTAAATCCTGAAAAACACACACACTACATTTTCTTGCAAGCCGGAATAAATGAAAATGACTAGGTTCCCCATCAAGTGGTTCCTAAATCAAGTTGCAAATGGAAGCCATACATGTACCTTTGACAAGTAGTAGAAAAACCATCTCATGTAGAACAATATGAATTGTCAGATGAATCATGAAATCACATTGGATAGGTTTTGCATAGATTTGCAGTCAGGAGACGGGAAGACATGTCTCGCATTATACGATGCTCTGGTAAAGCAATACAGAAAAATGATAAACCTTGGAAACTTGGGGAAAGGGTCAGAGAAAGTCATAAGGGTAAGACAGGAAATTTAGAAAGACTACCAAAAGTCATGGTGGGAAAAATGAAGAAATAATAAATTTAGAACCACAGGTTTATTATGGGTTGTAGGGGGCAAAGAACTGAATGAATGATTGGGATACATTGTTTGCCCTTTCCCCAAGACATAGTAGCAACCTCCTTACAAATTAAATTTATCTGACTATTTTATTGTATATAAAAATCCTCAGCTCTACAACACATGAAGAAGTAGAGAAATTAGAACAAATAGGGGATAGAAAGTGCATTGAAGAATATACATAATGAAAGTGTACTGTTTTTCAGCAATAACATGCTTTTAAAAGATACTGATGTGCAAAACATATATTTTAATAGGTAAGAGTGAACTGTAGAGGACTACAGTTTCTGCCTTATTAATTCATGATTCACCCTAGACTTTATAAGAGGAAAATCACTGACTCTTTTGCTATCATCATGAATGCCCCAATCAACTTGCACTTCTGTTAAAATGCATATTCTTGTAATAAGCAAAGGGGCATATGGTGCTGTAAATTTACAATGGAATAAATGTATATGTATTTGAAATGACATGTTTCTTTCCAATGTTTCACTATCAGTGTTTTTGGTTGCGTTAAAGGTCATGAAATTCAATGGAACGTCTCAACAATATGCAAGCACATTGCAGTTCATGGCAAAATGCACAACACTTAATGTGGCTTAAGGTCAAGACAACACTTGGCAAGGAATGATGTAGTGATTGGGCCTGAGACTATGATCATGACAGAATCAGAAACTTTGTAGATGTTTAAAGGCAAATAAAAGGCTCTCTCTCTCTCTCTCTCTCTCTCTATATATATATATATATATTACTGATTCATTGGGAAGAGTGCCACCTGCTGACAGTGGCTCACAACAATTTATCTTTTCCCCCTGCAGGTTTCCAACAAGGATATTGAAATATGTAGAATCAAATGTCCCCATAAGATTGCCTTACTTAATAGAGTTGTGCTTGATGAGAAGCTATGTTTGTGTAACTGCTAAAGCAGCTACACAAATGAAGGTTGCAGATATTTACGTTGTAGGTGTAGGAAAATCTAAATGAAAGTTGTTTCAGTGTGTGATAAAGGTTGCGCTTCTGCATTAATTATTGTGTAATATTAACAAAACCACAGTAAGAGTGCATAACATAACCACAACCAATGACAGATCTTCACTTCTTCATAATCTCCTTATCAGTTATCTCAATGTATGTAATGGAGAAAGTAAGGATGGGCAGAAGTGTATGAAGAAAAGATAATTCAGATCAGTAAGTCATGCCATGTGCTGGAGGGGGTGAAAAAAAGGAGGAAAAGAAAATAGGTCAAGGATCAAAAATCCTGACATGGCATGTTTTGATGAAGAGGCCTTCTTATTTTATGTTAATATGTGTCTGTTTTAAAAACAGTGTGAAAGCTGCTAAGTTATTGAAGGAAATACTGGGTCCAGATGTGTCCCTGCAAAATAATACATATTAGGAAATTATTTAACTTTTATAGACTGTGCTTATTTATGTGAAAGGGTTCCTATGAAGATGAATGAGTCAATCAAACTAAAGTATTGTCTCAAATTCCCAGCACTTAACATTGGCTGAAATACTGTAGTTTGTATTCCTGTGAGCAGAGTGCCATGACACTTGGTTAAATTTCCATTTAACATTTAATTTCTATTTGTAATCATTTTAAAAACCAGTTTTAAAACTAGCCCCCTCTATCTTTCTTGTCATATTAAACCATAATCATGACAGATATTTAAGGGAAGTTCAGATTCATTTCTTTCTAGATCTGAAGTATGTTTAAATTGCTGTAGCTAGCAATGTCTAAATTACTTTAGATAACCAAAAAGCTTTTTTATTTAAATTAGAAGCATTTTACCACATCCTTTTCATATTCTTAAGTCTGCTTATTTCCTTGTAATTTTGTATTGCATCCATTGCATGTTGTGTTTTATCTAAAATGGCTTGAATTCTCTTTTGGAAAAAATGGCATATAATTATTTTAAAGATTTCACAACATCATTGGTATATAACATATTTGTCAGATGGGAAACTAAGCTGCTTTCTTAATGCTCAGGGGCCACATTTGAGTTAATTTTCTGCTCATGGGGTGTGATGTAGTATAAAAGTGATAGTCTCAAGAGTCTTATCTAGATGGACAATGTGTCAGAATAGAAGGAAGTGCTTAGAAAAAGTACTATGCACTGTGTGGGTGCGTATTTCCTACCTCAAGATATCGTCAGAGTCATTGACTTAGATATCTTTCAAGAAGTTGGAAAATTGATGACAAGGCTGGCTAATAGTCATGATAACAATATGTTCCATGCATTTTTATAAATAGTGTGTTTCTAAATATCAGTTGCTGTGAGATGTGGGCAGGAGACTTACAGTGACCCAAAGGTGACCTTATTATGGAGATTTCCTGGAAAGATTTGTTCAGGGGAGTTTGCCTTTGCCTTCCCAGACCATAAAACCTAGGATTAGCTAGGTTTTATGGTCTGATCCAGCAAAATTATTTCACATTTTTAAAAGATTCAGTAGCAGAATAATGTTGAACATGATGATACAACCGGATTGTAACTGCATTCCTGAAATGGTTATTTTGGTGGTAGCTGTAAAATTTATATGCAAGACATAATGGTTTTGATCTGACAATGACTATATGATATTTATCATTTTGCACCGTCATACATCTGCGGCTACCATGCTGTATCTTGTATCATTCTTGGAGATCCCCATTATGATTCAACATCATCCTTTCCTGCATCTTTCCAGAATGAGCGGTGGAGGAAATCTGCATTCCATGAACTTATTCCCTAACATTTTAGGCAGTATGTCAAAAATAACACATGTAGCTGGAGACATTAATTTTCTTTCCACTCAACTCAACCTCCTAGTGAATGAAACAAGTAGCTGTTCAACAAAGATCAATTAGGATTTTTGATCCTAATATTCATAAATTCATTCAAATTAGTGGATAAGCTAGAGCTGGTGATAGTTTTAACTTCCAATTAACTCTCAGATTCTCTTTCTTGCTCTTTCATTTACAGGTTCCCTTTTGTGCTATAAGCTATGGCTCCCTTTTTACGAATATCATTCAACTCTTTTGAGTTGGGACCAGTGCAGAATCAAGCAGAGCAACTGCAGCCCTTCTGTGCAATAAAAATGAAAGAGGCCTTGACTACAGGTAAAACCACTGATTTTATTTGCATTATTGGTATTCCTTCTTTTCATTATTATTCTCTCTCCTCAGGTTTACATATCTGTTCAACATACAAGAGCAACAAATAGAATGCTAAAATGTAACTTTGCCCAAACCCCTTACCAATTGGAAACCATTTTGTCTCTCTATATTGTGTTCAAATTGTAGTGCCTTGTCAACGTTTCATTTTCCTGATGTACAACCTGTATTCAGGAGAATGAAATGTTGTGACACATCCATTTCTTTAAGAGTGACCCATAGTTTAAAATAAATTACACAATCCAAGGCATCCCTGTTCTTGGTTTATATTTTTCCCTTTGATTTCTCAGATCTTGTGAAAGATCTGTTCTTCTTCTGTCTCTGTCTCTGTTTCCCTCCCCCTCTCTCCCTCTCCCCCTCTCTCTCCCTCTCTCTCTCTTGTCATCTTCTGTTTCTTTGTCCCTGTAGCCAAATTATTGAACAGTTGCATCCAGGGTTCTGACCACATATTTTGGAGACATTTGCTTCTCATTTGCCATTAAATGTCTCAAGGGTTTCCTCTGTCATCCATTGAGACTTTTATTTCTGTTTGGCTATTAATACCTTCTTTTTGTATTTCTCCCTAACTGCGTCCCTCACACCAAGGATTACAATGTTTAAATGTTCAATTTCTTGTTTTACTATGTCTAGTTTTCCTCAATTCGTGTTTCGCACACCCCCTGTTCTTACACTATATGTTGTACAGATTCAGATTTCCCTTTCATTTCTGAGCATGCCAATCACTCAATATATTTACAGTTTTCTTACACAAGGAATACTCAGAGGTGGTTTTTCTAGTTCCTTCCTCTGAACTAGAAAAGCTGCAGCACCTGGTATTCATTGACGGTTTCCTATCCAAGTACTGGTACTTGGGTATTTAGGGCTCTCTGAAATCTGCTTAATATGGCTTCCATAACGATGACCCCACGATCAATGTACTTACATAAATATTGTGATGCCTACAGCACCCATGTCATTTTCCAAGGCAGACCCATGTATTACCATAATTCAAAAGATGGTTGCCAATACAATTGTTTCTGTCCAGCAATGGTTGAAAGACCTACTTATTGAGGATTGTGTATTAGAATTTATATTACTCTCTAGATTAAATAGAATTACAGGGGAGGAAAGAGGACTGGAATGTACTTTTTATTAATGGAAACATCCAAACTAAGCAGCTAAAAGTACAAAGGGCCTCTCTGTATCCAGGTAAAAGCTTTTTGACAGAAGTAGAGGAGATAAAACAGAGCCCTGCAGAATATCTTCAGGTGGCTATTTGTGAACATTTGAGGAATTCGTTTGGCAAACTGACATTAGCCTGCTTGTCAAATATCTAATTTACAATGTTGGTTTTGGCAGGCCTTACCTAATAAAGACAAAATGAGGTACTGCTCTTTACTACTGTTTGGACACTTCATGCTGAGAGCTGTGCACCAAACAAAACCACATTAATCTGAAGTTTAACTGTGAACTGAAATCTCATGTCAGAAATGTCACTGAATATTAAGGGATTAGTTACCAACTCCATTAGATATTGATGGTGCTACTTTTTGGTCTGGCAATGGGAAGATTTTTAACTGAACTAGACCTATACTTTTTTCCAAGAAGAAGCAGTCTTAGCTAAGATTGTGTCTTTCCAAAGAGTATTAACCAAGCATGGGCAAACTTCATCCCTCCAAGTGTTTTGGACTTCAACTCCCACAATTCCTTATAGCAGTAGTTCTCAACCTGTGGGTCCCCAGGTGTTTTGGCCTTCAACTTCCAGAAATCCCAGCCAGTTTACCAGCTGTTAGGACTTCTGAGAGTTGAAGGCCAAAACATCTGAGGACCCACAGGTTGGGAACCACTGCCTTACAGCCTACTGGCTGTTAGGAATTGTGGGAGTTGACGTCCAGAACAGTATAGTATAAACCATTATTACATTGGACAGTTGTTTCTAAAAATAAATATGTTTGTGTAATCACTACTCTGAGTTTTGCTATTCTTTCAACATTGGTGGGTTACTATTCCTTGGCTTTACTTTAATTAAGTGAAGGTAGTCCCTTGGTTGGTAGTCTCAGGTGAAACGTCAGGAGAGAATGCCTCTAGAACATGGCCATATAGCCCGAAAAAAGCTACAAAAATCTAGTTCCTTGGTTATTATAATTCTCTCTATAGTGCATATCAGTCATAGTAATTTCGCAATCATATCTTTCTGTGGTGTTTCCAGAGAGAGGCAAAACACTCATTCAGAAGAAACCTACCATGTACCCAGACTGGAAATCATCTTTTGATGCCCACATCTATGAAGGGCGTGTGATTCAGATTGTTTTAATGAAAGCAGCAGAAGAGCCATTATCCGAGGTGACTGTAGGTGTCTCTGTTTTGGCTGAAAGGTGTAAAAAAGGCAATGGGAAAGCAGAATTCTGGGTGAGTATAATGCCAGGAAATTAATTATTATTTTGCCTAGCCCCATATCACTTAGAACCAGGATATCTAAATAAACTTACAAACCCGCTCAATGCTCAGAATTGTCTTTAAGAATTATTTCTTGTGTTTAATTATTACAATGTTTAATTATTACAATATTACAATATTTTGGGGGAGGCTTTGTTATTCATGTTATGTTTATGGACTTACGCAAAAACACATGAGCGTGGCTGGTTGGAAAACAGTATGTGCCAGTGTGTAATTTGGGTACGTTTGGGGCAACATAATGAAATGCTGTTATTCTTCAAGTTGGATTTGCAGAATATATATCTATTGCAAAATAAATGAATGGTGTTTGTAATTTAAAAAAAGAATTATTTCTTAATATTTAGGAATGGCCAGGAATGGGGCTTTTCTCTGCTGTTGCCCTGATTACAGATTTTACTCGCTAGAGATACCTCTCAGAATCCTGTATTGTTAAACCGCGGACTCCAGAGTTTATAGATATATACCTATATAGCCAAGATTTTCAATGCGCATTGATGGTAGTTTAATGCATTTTTGTACACTGTGTTCCTTTTTACATATGATAATTTTAGTTTGGGATTGAATTGATTAGTTACTTTCTGTATATGTTCCTGGGAACTGAAAAAACAAAACATAGTAAAGATAAAGATTTCCCCTGACATTAAGTCTAGTCGTGTCTGACTGGGGGATGGTGCTATCTCCATTTCTAAGCCAAAGAGCTGGTGTTGTCTGTAGACACCTTTGAGGTAATGTGGCCAGAATGACTGCATGGAGCACTGTTACCTTCCAACCAAAGCAGTACCTATTTATCTACTCACATTTACACGTTTTTGAACTGCTAGGTTGGCAGAAGCTGGGCCTAACAGCGGGAGCTCACCCCGCTCCCCCGATTCGAACTGTCAACCCTTCGGTCAGCAGGTTCAGCAACTCAGCAGTTTAGCCAGGTCATATAAATGTTTTTTGATAAATCCATTAAAATGGAATGAAATCCTGTCATTTACATTTATTAAACTTTCAGGAATAAAGTCCTGCCCTTTACGCTAATGTTTTATAACTTTTAATCATACAACCTTGCCTTTAAGGTGGATACTGTGATCTAAGCCTGCGTTTTTTCAAATCACAAGGCATTGAGATTTATTAAATGTTGTACAGAAAGTAAAATAGCTTTTAAATAGCATAGTCCTGAGGTTGGTTTTCTAAATATTGTTAGAAACAACCTGTTTACTTGTTATTTTACACGTAATTGTTTTTCTCAGCTCTGATGGGTAGTTCAACGTAACTTGGCTTATGAGTGGTACAATTCATGAAATGTAGTGTAACTGTTGATCTGAAATGGATAAACCTTGAGTTTTATAAGCTTCAAACTGTCAGCATTTACTGTAAGGGCAGTTGTGTAAAATATATGGCAGTGTTCATGGGTCAGTGGATTAGACTGTGAATTTTGCCAACTGTGAGCTTCATTTCTAATTTATCACAGAAATTTTAGAGGCGTTTCGAATCATGTTTGGGTAATTTGAAGAAGCTCCCTGTGGCAAAGAATGGGAATCAATTACATTTGGATTTGTACAAAAGCTATATAAATCTCTGTAACTATATAGTTTTTGAAGATCTTACGTCTTCTTAGAAACCAAATGATGTATAAATTGCCATGTCAGTTCTTCTTAGGAAACCCAAAGTATCATCAATGTTTTCTCTGTGAGATAGTTTGAAGGAGGGAGCAGTTTAGCTGCAACTTTGAGTTTTGTGACATGTTTAATTCTGTGTTTAGAGCACAAGAAAGCTGATAGTAGTGGTTTAGCATAATCGGCATGTAATCTATGTCTTTCTTTCTTAGCTTGATTTACAACCTCAAGGGAAAGTATTGATGGCTGTACAATATTTTCTTGAAGATGGAGGTAAGGAGAGGTATTTTTTCATTAATATAAAAAATATTATTGTAAAAAGATTACTCATACTCTTCCCTCCTTTGAACTTTATTTATATTCCACTTTGATTCATGCACAAAATTATTAGAAATATTGTATTGAAATTTCCTTTAGATTATGTGTATGAAACCTATGAGAAATATAATTGAATTTTGTGTTTAGATCCAAGATAGTTAATATGTGTTTATATGTAACAAGGTAGTCCAAAAATATCCAAAACACCTCTAGTCCCAAGCACTTTGGATGAGGAATACTGAACATGTACTTTGTCACCCTGGGAAATATAGACATTCCATGACTTGCATCTCCCTGTCATGCATTAAGCCAGAACTTTTAAAGTAAATGCTTATGTAAGTACAAAAGATGGATTCTGGCTAATCACATAACCCTCCATGTATTGTTGGACCATAAGTCACGGTACCCAAGACAGTGTAACCAATGGTAATGAATGCTAAGACTTGCCATTTAACTTGCCCTAAAGGGCCACATGATTGTCACCCCACACTTAGGACTATGAATTATGCTGTATACTCATTTATTAAGTCTAGAAATGTTAGTTGAAAAATCAGCCAAAAAACTTGGGTCGACTTATTCATGGGTCGATGTGAGTATTGTACCTTAACTGTGTTTTTTAAAGGAACTGTCCTCTGCAGCAGTGGTTCTCAACCTTGTGGGTCCCCAAGTGTTTTGGCCTACAACTCCCAGAAATCCCAGCCAGTTTACCAACTGTTAGGATATCAGGGAGTCTGAGGCCAAAACATCTGGGGACACACAAGTTAAGAACCCTGCTCTACAATGAATAGAGTGACACAGAAGTACTGACCATGGTGCTGCTTCTGGCCATTTTGAATGTCTGGACAGGGACATTCAAAATAGCCCCTTGAGGCAGCATTGATACCTTCCCCTCATTGTAGAATGCCCTCAACTTATCCATGGGTCATATCAAAAACCCTATTTTGTGTCCCAATTACACATTAAATTGACTTAGACCTGAGTATATATGATACTTACTTAATTTGTACAAGTACAAGTTAATTTGAAAAGTGTGGCTCCAGTTGCCTGCATCTGCCTTTTTCTATAACAAAGCATTAACTGTTAATCTCATTCTGAATTTTCACTCCAATGGTTCATTGAATCCGAAATAGGATCCATGCATATAATGGGGGGAAATAAGCAGAGCAGAACTGGATTTGGAGATGATTGTGAAGAAACCATTTTAAGTTTTTCAGTGCTGGAAGAATTTGAATATGAGCCCTTGAGAGTAATTTTCTATGGGAATGTTTCAAGAATGACAATGTGCAGTTCTGTCCTTGCTTTCCCATTGCTTCATAAGCATAATGGATCCCATCTCCAAAGGTATCAAGGATTCATTCTCCTCCACACCATACAATTTCCCAGTGCATTAGCAAAATGTTTTTTATTATCAACAAGTTGCAAGACAGGCACTCTTTTTCAGCAAGGGCAGTACCTTTGACACACAATCATGTTCTCTCTTTCCCCCAGATATTACACAGGGTTTGGATCTTTTTGCTGCTGCCCTTTCTTTCACATAATACTTGGGCTGTACTAGATCTTGATGAATCACTTAAACTTGCATGTCTGGATCAACATTAGCAAAATAATAATAATAATTCATTTATTTCGTATCAAAAGCATTGCATAAATTAGTATATATATATATATATCTTTTGACCAAAAATGGGCAACAGCAATGGCATTGTCTGTAGCCTCCAAAAATTCATCCTCTGTACATGAGGCAGGACATAGTGGACAAGCATACAGATATGGAGTTGTCTGTTCTGCTCCACAGACACATAAGGTGTGGGGTTCTTTTAGGTAGTGCCATTTTGCCAGGTTGTCTTTTGTAATACATATGACTCTTTTATCCATACTGCAATCCAATATTCTCAATTTCCATGGTTTCACTTATCCACACTCCAAAACACATTTCTCCCTGGAAATGTATAGGCTTCTCTATTGTGGAAGAGACCACAATAGCCACCCAGTCCAACCACCTGCAACAAAATACAATCAAAGCACCCTGGACAGATGGCTATCCATTATCTAGTTTAAAAAGCTCAAGAGAAGGAGGCTCTGAGGCAGCAGCATATTCCACAACCAAAGAGCTTTTGCAGTCAGAAAGTTTCTTCCTAATGTTTAGATGGAATATCTTTTCCTGCAATTTGAATACAATCCTCCGTGTCCTAGTTTTCAGAGCAGAAGAAAACAAGCTTGCCCTCTCGGTTATGGGGATCATACTGAATTCAAATACTGTATGCCAAACTCACCAAATCGATTTTCTTCTAACTCATAAAAAGAAGAGGGATATTTCACAATTGAATAACCTTTTATAGTTTGGTAACATTACCATTCCATTCATTAGCAATTATAATTGATTAAATGCTTTAACCAAAAAGAGAGGCTAAGAAGGAAAATATAGCTAGAAGAATAAAAAAATATTTTTCTACAAACCTAGGAATAGCCAGAAAAATAAGAAGATACTGCACGTATATAACGTTCTTAATTTAGTTTGCCATACACCTCAAGTTTAGGACTCTGGTCTTTTTCTCCATTCCTAGCTCCAGGTATATGCAACCTTTGGAAAAGAAGGAGCCTATTCTGTCTCAGAGAACTATTTACTGCAAAAATTTCATAATATACTATGGGCTAATATTTTTCTCTGTTGTGCATGGAAGTAGCCATCCAATTTGAAGTTTCTCTAAAATAAATATGTGAGGGAATGAAACTGAGACCCTATGGTGAGCACATACAGCTTCTCTGTACTGTCTTGTTATTACATATATTTTTATCACTTCATGGTTATGAGTTAAAATAACTGAAGGTAATAGGTATGTGGTTCTGTATACAAGTATTATTAAGTGTTGTGATTTTAAAAATCAGCAACGTATTGATGGGTGCATTTTCATTGTAAAAATGTCATAGTTTAGAGAGAAGAATGACAGAATTAAATATTTGCTTTGCCAGAGGCATTTAATGTGATTGCTCTGTTTTGTTTTTACTGCTTGAGGCTTACAAGAGGCATCTAAATTATTAATGTGTTTTATGAAAAAGCAGAGGTTTTCTACAGTGTTTTTCTGCCCATGTCTGTCAAATTTTGAAGAGACATGACGGTTATGAGTCACTATCATTTATGTAAATATGAGTTCCTGTGTTTAGAGTAAAATAATCCTGGCAGTTTGCATAAAATGACAAAGCTAGTTTATCATAATGTACAATGAAATAAGGAAAATAGTGTTGACGTTTAGATCCCTGAAAAAAAGTTTGGGGTTAAAAGGCGTAGGATACAGAGTGTTCTATGTAATCAAATTATGAAACGTAATAGTGAGATACAACATGTCATTCCAGGCTAGCATCTTAATGTTATCTTCTCAAGGCCTAACTTATACTCCATCAAAAATACTCTGTGCAGAAACTGGATAAAGCTCTGTTGATTGCTTTGCTTATTGAACTTTGGGTTGTGGTAACTTCTGCTAGAACCAAGGCCTTCAAGATGGTCTGCAATAACACACTCATTTATCTTCGCCCTTATTATTATTATTATTGCTTTTTGTAGAAAGGCAGTGGCATGCAAGGGTTGCGATCCCCATGAATGGAACTTCAATTTTTCTATGCTGTATGAACAATGCTTATAAGAAGCATTATACAGATCTAGTTGCCAATGCCTTTTGTTTATTTGAATCACAATATTTACCTTATGCAGTCACAGACCTTAGCACCTAGTACATGGTTTATTTTAGCACTGAGAGCCTCCCTCTCTGAGTGTCTTCAGCCACTTTGGAGGCAGCTGAACTAGTTTTCTTGTTCTGAAATTACCATGCCGCTGACTTCAGCTTCAAAAAGAAGGGGTTAGTCAATCACTTTCTCTGTAAAATGTATGCTTTTTGGTATTTTAAAATTGTCCCATTCAATTTAATATTTAACAAGCAATTTATTAGCAAGTGGGGAAGATTATATACATAGTCAGGCACCTGTTATCTGAATGTGATTGTTATTTTATTTTGTGAAAACTGTTTAGCCAAAAATTATTTTGATATCTGTAGAGTCTTGAGGACGTCTATCGAGCTGGCTTGTTTTATTCTATGTTAAGGAGTGTTTGATGTTTGCTGTTGCCTCTCCTCTGAGGCCGAGAGAGTGTGATTTGCCAAAGATCATAGACTGGATTTCCGTGGCTAGGCAGAAATTTGAACCCTGGTTTCCTGGATTCAAATCCCCTATTCCACACTGGCTCTTAGCTAAATTAATAAAAAACATTATAGTTTATGAGCATGGAGATAGTAATTATTTCCATTATCAGCTGCTAGCAGTGTTGTCTGTTAGCCTCTGATGAAGATAAATGTGAATGGTAATATTCCTACACAGCTCATTTACGGCATTTATTCATTCCAGTGGGAGCAGTTCAAAATTGCGGCGCTTGTTTTTAAAGACGATGGTTGCGTGTGTTAATAGTTCTATTCTTGGTGAGTTGTGGTTAGTTTTTCCATGCTGTTCATTGTGCTTTTCTCTGGAAATGCTGTGAATGACAGAATTTGCAAAATAGTGTATAATAGTTGTGAACCTGAATGCAAACACACACACTCACCACCAATGATTGTGTAATGTAGACCTTTCTAATTTTTTGCTGGGTAGGAAAAAGCAACTGTATATAACATATTCAAATAGACATTCCTTTGAAAACAATGCAGTGAAGAGACTATCTCTGGAATTAGATGCACATTTGGAGAAATATCTGTTACCTACTGTTCCAGCAATAATTCATATGCAAATGTCTAATTCTGTGTATGGGTTTCCTTTCTTGCCTCACTCTATGGGGACAGATACTGTATTTTCCTTGATTTTAAAGACCTGTTCGCAGCTAAAGTAAAATGCAGCCTTTGTTCTCATGGAGCATATTTCAGATGTTATACGAATAAACTGTACTCCCAACAGCAATTACCAGTTAACACTAAAAATTATCACTTCCTGCAGACAAGTTGGGAACCAAAAATGTTAATGTTTGTAGATTTGTAGACTTTAAATTGTATTGAAATAATGGAATCATAGAGTTGGAAGAGACTTCGTGAGCCATCCAGTCCAACCCCTGCCAAAAAGCAGGAAAATCGCATTCAAAGCACTCCCGACAGATGGCCATCCAGTCTCTGTTTAAAAGCCTCCAAAGAAGGAGCCTCCACAACACTCCGGGGCAGAGAGTTCCACTGCTGAACAGCTCTCACAGTCAGGAAGTTCTTCCTCATGTTCTGGTGGAATCTCCTTTCCTGTAGTTTGAAGCCATTGTTCCGCGTCTTAGTCTCCATTCCATTTAATGCAAGCCACTTTGCATTTGAGTCTCCTTGTGGAGAGAAAAAGTGAGGTATTAATATACATAATATATAGAGAGATATAAACAACAACAAAACTTTATTACAGTCCATGGACCCACAGCTGTTAAATAAATAATAAACATACAGTTTGCAGATCCCTCTATAAATATACATAATATATAAAGAGATAGGAGCCCCCGGTGGCTCAGTGAGTTAAAGCACTGAGCTGCTGAGCTTGTTGATCGAAAGGTCGCAGATTTGATTCCGGGGAGCGGCGTGAGCTTCCGCTGTCAGCCCTAGCTTCTGCCAACCTAGCAGTTCGAAAACATGCAAATGTGAGTAGATCAATAGGTACTGCTCCGGCGGGAAGGTAACGACGCTCCATGCAGTCATGCCGGCCACATGACCTTGGAGGTGTCTACAGACAACGCTGGCTCTTTGGCTTAGAAATGGAGATGAGCACCACACCCCAGAGTCAGACATGACTGGACTTAAAGTCAGGGGACTACCTTTACCGTCCCTGCATGAGAAGCTGGAGCTTATAGAGGGAGCTTATCTGTGCTCTCCCGGATTCAAACCTCTGACCTGTCGGTCTTCAGTCCTACCAGCATAGGGGTTTAACCCACTGCACCACCGGGGGCTCTAATAATAATAATAATAATAATAATAATAATAATAAATCACACATTCCTAGACTCTTGGGAAGTGTTCAACTTGTGATTTTGTGATACAAAATCCAGCGTATATATCTCATTTGCTGTGACATATTGTGTTTTTGTGTCAGTAAAATAATAATAATAATAATAATAATAATAATAATAATAATAATAGTATTTCTTATCCCCCCTCTCCTCATGCTTCTAGGTGGGTCACAACATTGCTAGAAACACACAATCCTTTAAAACATTCAACAAAATGTACATATTAAAACATATCTACAAAATATATATTAAAATACACAGAACACAGATTAAATATAAGACGGAAGTTTAATGTTGCTTCCAGTTCTATTATTCTGCATTATTAAACAAACCATCAACCCCTACTTTCAACATGTGGAGGAGATTACCATAAGCATTCAGATTCTACCACCATCATCAGCCATTTGTGGCTGGAATTGTAAGAGTTAGATCAGCATTTATTTCTATGTCAGCCAAGGCTTATCTGCCTTTCTTTTACAATCAATCAGCAATTATTTCCCCTACAAGCCCACACAAGATTTCAAGTTCTTCATTGGAAAACCATGGTAAGATCAGAAATGGACCACAAGAGTATTGCACGAAGGTTAGCAGGAATTGTCTCAGTTATTGCAGTAAATCAAGCACATCCTCAAAGACCACAAACTAAGATTCTCTCCTAAACTGTTTCTGGAGGAGGAGGAGGAGGAGGAGGAGGAGGAGGAGGAGGAGGAGGTCTGGTGGTGGAGGTGGAGGTCTGGTGGTGGAGGTGGAGGTGGAGGTGGTGGTAGTTATGTCCTCAGGACCATAATATAAAACTTAACTGGCTTGACCCCGTGTCTAAATATATTAATTGACTACAGAGAAACATTTATTTTGTGGGATTCCAGCTTATGGAGAGATAAACATTCTTGGGGAAAGTAGAGAGTTAATTTTCCACTCCAAGATAGGACTGGTTAATATCCTGCCTAATTCCTCCAGGGCTAAAGGCTCAGCAAAAAGCAGATGTTTCATTCACTTATTAAAGTGAGCAATCACTAAAGATGAGTAATGCATAGGAAGAATTGTGTTGAAATATTGATATTTTGCAAACAGAAGATTTATCAAACATTGTTTCCAACTTTCCAGTTTGCATGAAGAATGAATAAGAGAAAGAGTGAAGGGAGTGCAGGATATGTGAATGGGAGTCAGAAAAGAACTAGTCCTTACAGTTGAAATTCATCTACAGTTTCAAGCAGTTTTTGTGTTGTTACTTAAAAGAACACATTCAGCATGGCAAAACCAGATTAATTAGGCATTGTAATTGTGGAACTACATGGTATAAGAATAAAAAGTTGAGGGCATGGGGTTCTCTTTTTCAGAGCTAAAGTACTACAATTCAATTGTAATAAAGCAGTTGTTGGTATTATTAAATATTGCCAAGTAAGCCATTGCAATTGTTTACATACAATAAAAGTTCAAAATATTTCTAATAGCAATTATCTCAGTTTGTAGACTAGGGATATTTAAAGTAAGAAGCAATCAATTGGTAAACATTTCAACTTTTTCACTTTTCAAAATAAAATAACCCTCACAGAAGGCAAAACCAAAGAACAGCTGTGTACTTTGTGGGTGTTTAGGTCCATCTCCTGTCTCTCCTTTAAGTTTTAACATGAAAACATTGCTTACAATAAAGCCACAAAGATACTTTTAAAAATATTTCCTACTCTGTTGTTCTTAGCTTACAGAGACATTCTCTAGCTTCAACCTGAACTAATATACTTGAAGTAGAGTGACCATGTTCATTGATGAAATACAATCTTCTTTTCATTTGGTGCCATGAGGCTGTTGCCCTCTCTAAATGTTTAGAATTCAAACTTTAATTATCTCACTAAGCTACAAACATATAAATGGCAACAGAAATTGTGCCCAAAACAGAGCTTCTAAGATGCTCTGTAGCTGACAGTAATCATGAAAATATTCTTGACCAGAAGCTTTATTTTACTTCAGTTTTAAAAGATTTGAATGTGTAGTCATCAAGACATCTGCTAGAGAAGGGATGTCCAATCTTGCGGAATTGGACATCCATATTGGAAAAAGGATTGTCTTGGGTCACACATAAAATTCACTAACACTGATGATAGCTGATGAATGATATTGTAAAATGCACCATGATATTTTTAAAAGAATTGTGTGTGCGTGTATATACATGTGTATGCTTTCAAGTTGCCTGTTGACTTCTGGTTTTCCTATATTGTGAATTTCTTACATTTCTGTCACAAGACATAAAATTTGGATGCTAATTCTGTTGTGAAGATTAGAATTTGGAACTTACACTCTTTCTCCAGAACTGGTGTTCAAATATTCTTTTTTCCCATCCTACCCTGTGCTATATCTATGCAAAACACATGGTACTTGGGTTTTGTTTGACAGATCTGGTTCTTTTAAAACTTAAAATGACTTCAGGAACAAATGAAGAGAAAAGAACTGTTACCCAATTATTTTAACACATTCTTAACATTTTGTTCCAAAGTTAAAAAAAAATAGCTGTTAAAATATAAATGTGTGTGGCAACACTTTCATTTCCATTTCATTTCTTTTAGATTCCAGCTCAATGCAGGAGGGAACAGTGACTATAAACAGAAGAGGCGCAATCAAACAGGCAAAGATCCACTACATCAAGAACCATGAATTTATTGCCACCTTCTTTGGGCAACCTACATTTTGCTCAGTCTGTAAAGAATTTGTTTGGTGAGGAGAATAGCTATGTTATAGCAATATGTTTACATACATGTTTGTTATATGTCTAGTGCTAAAGGATTTCAATATTTCTATTGTAAGCTTGAGTAAAAATACACTATCATAACCTTGATTTAGGAATGGAGAATTTTTTTTAATACAGCTGAGATTCTAAATGAAGGTGTCCATTTCATACCTCCTTAGACCTGTTGCAAAACAGATTTCATCTTGCTTTGGAAAAATAAAATATACACAAATTATATTATATTTGTAAAAATATAAACAATGGTACAGAAAGCACATGCAAAGATGCTTTTTGTCCATGGATGGGCAAAGTAAAGACCATAAGCCACATGCGCCCTTCCAGCCCCTACATCAGCCTACAGTCCTCCTGCCAAAAATGACCTCAAAATGATACTCCCCCCATTCCTGCCTATTCTTCCAATTCCAAACCTATTTTATTCTTGAAAGGCTGTTTTAGACTTAAAATTTGTATGAGAAGAGATAGCCTTTAAATGGCTTATCATGGCACCATTCACACATCTTAAGAATAAACAATTAGCTAAGTTTACACTAAAAAACATTTCTGGCTCAGGTATGTTTTCCAAGTTATGTAAAATAAGCAGATAGAGGGCACATCTACACTGACCACTTAACATTAATTGTAAGCCTCCCAAAAATGCGGTGTTCAAATGATGCACAATGCAAATGTGCATAGAAATATGCTTTAGAGCAGTGTTTCTCAAACTTCCTAATGCCGCAACCCCTTAATATAGTTCCTCATGTTGTGATGATCCCCAACCATAGCATTATTTTCTTTACTACTTCATAACTGTAATTTTGCTACTATTATGAATCGTGTAAATATCTGATATGCAAAATGTATTTCCATTCACTGGACCAAATTTGGCACAAATATCTGATATGCCCAAATTTGAATACTGGTGGGGTGGGGGAGGGGGTTTGATTTTTTTTTTTCATTTAAGAGTTGTAGTTGTTAGAATTTATAGTTAACCTACAATCAAAGACCGCTTTTCCCCCTGCCTCCCTCCAGCCTTGCGCACTCTCACTCATTTGCATATGGGCCGAACATGCTTGGAGTTTCAGAAACAGCCCTCACCTTGACTGAGAGGCTGGCCAATCACAGCAAGAGGAGGGCTTTTGGTGGGAGGATTCACAGTCTGTTTCCAAATAGGAAGAGAAGGACAGGTGGAGAGATCTTCACCTTCTCTGCCAAAGGGGTTCCTAAGACCATCAGAAATATGTGTTTTCTTGATGGTCTTTGGTGACCCCTCTGAAACCCCCTTGCGACCCCACCCCCAGGCATCCCGACCCCCAGGCTGAGAAATGCTGCTTTAGAGAAACTGTGATAAGCAAATTTGCGGGATACTCCAAAATAATCCCATGATGCACATCAGCGTGTGTTGGTGTAACCACATCACATGGTGAAACCAATGTCGTAGCTGAACTCCCAAGTGTATATAAGCACCATCCATGCATAACCTGTTCTTGCTCTGAATGTGTGATCAGCTACATGTTCACTCTCTTTTGCCACTTTCATCCTGCATTATTTTGTCATTGTAGATGTGCTTAAAGTCTGTGAATTAGTGAAAATATACAGTAGTAAACTCATCCCACCCTGTGTCAAGAGTGAAATATATCCATTTTTGCTTTTTTCAAGCAGGGGAAGGAATATGAAAAGTGCCTTTGCTAAGGAAAATGCATAATAATTACTGTGCAGGAAGGGAGGATAGGAATGCAGATGGGACTGACTTATTCAACCTGTCAGTTTTCCCTACAAGGACCCAGTACTGGAAGGCCACATTTATTTCTGGTGATATCTGCCCATGCCACCTGGCAAGCTTGCAGCCTGACACCCATCCAAATTTTGTTATTTTATTTCAGTTCATTTAGTGTTTTGTTGAGACAAAGGATTCCTAGCCTGTGCTCACCTCAGAGTTATTGCTGAGCTGGATAGTTGTCAAATCTCTCTCTTTCACATAAACAGTGTATCAAATGTGGATAGTTAAAAGTAGTGATTTCTTTTTATTGAATTCTTAAAATGGATGACATATATAGCAGGCCTTCAATAGCACAACATTAGATCCCTCATAGTACTGATATCTATTCGTTAATAGTTATTAGTGAACTGATGTCATTAAAACCCATACAATCTAAAATTATTGTTTCTATTCTTGGAATTCATTATATCTTGTTTTCTGTAAATTTGAACCATTTCACCATCCCACTATGAATGAAATTGAGGGGCTATTTTGGAATCATTAAGGAATGGATGGTAATATTCATCTGAATGTATAAAAGGCAAGGCTCCTCCCAACATCAACAGACATCTTTTCTTTCTTTCTTTCTTTCTTTCTTTCTTTCTTTTTGCTACAGAAGACCACTGCA
Source organism: Anolis sagrei (assembly GCF_037176765.1). Lineage (NCBI taxonomy): Eukaryota > Metazoa > Chordata > Lepidosauria > Squamata > Anolidae > Anolis > Anolis sagrei. The sequence goes on along the minus strand of NC_090022.1, from coordinate 67,296,866 downwards.
GAAGCATTTTCTTGACTCAAGTATTTTGATTACATCTTCTATTTCCTAAGACATTTGCTCCAGACTAGGACCACTGAGAATTGTAGAACTAGGGATTCATGTTACTTCAGTTAAAAACCGAATTGTGCCATCTGTAGTAAGGCATAGGTACAAATATGCCTTATTACAGAGGAGTTATGTAGAATCTCAGCTAATAAAGTGGTCTTTGTCTTTGAGGTCTGGGGACATTTGTTCTGTGCGGTGTGCTAATAACCTTCCCTGTTTCTTTTACAGGGGACTAAACAAGCAAGGATACAAATGTAGACGTAAGTAGGCTGTATCATCTTTTATTTTTTGGTTTCAGCAACCATTGAGCAACAGTTGATACATTTATTTAGTACAAACTGTTTTATTAGTAGTGCAACAGCTTATAAAATTCATCTAAGTCTAACATTTTTCAGGGTAATGTGTTGTTGTTTTTTTGTAACAACAAATAATGAAATATTTTGTAGCACCATCTTCATCACACTAGAGAAAATATCCACTTAAAATCCAATTTCTGCTTCCTGCAGAATTCTGGAGTTTGTAGTTTAGTGAGGCTGTTAAAGGCTCCTCCCTAAACTACAAACCCCAGAATTCTGCAGGAGGCAGAAACCGGATTTTAAGTGGATTTTTCTCTTTTGTGTTGAAGTAGAATAAATACTAACCAGTCTATTATGACTTAACACAACTTAAATTGTTGTTGTTGTTGTTGTTTTTGTTGTTATGTTTATTTATACCTCGTTTTTTCTCCCCACAAAGGGGACGCAAAACAGCTAGTAAAACTTTTCTAAATCTTCTTATCACTGAAATAAATCAAATTATAAATATAGAAATTGTAAATGAAAATGAAGGGAAAACTGCTTATTGTGTTTATTGAAATATATATGTTCATTTAAAGTAGGAATGGGTAATTTCTTGGTAAAGTACTTCATAGAGCTGCCACCTGTCCACCACAAACATTTAACTGTTTGTATCTTTCTGTTATCATTGCTCTTCTGAAGAATGTAATGCTGCTATTCACAAAAAATGCATTGATAAAATCATTGGGAGATGTACCGGTACTGCAGCAAACAGTAGAGATACAATGGTAAGTAATACAGTGTTACATAATCCTGTCCATGAGTTATTGGTTCTTCGTCAAAAAATGAAAGAAAGCCAAATGCTTTGTTTTTTTGCCGATTACTCAAATAAATACAATATTTGAATGTGCTAAATTTCAGCTGATTCATTTTAGAAATGTACCTCTCAATAATGTACCTGCCTCCACTCAGCAAATTTCCTGCTGCTAGTGTTTTAACCTGCTGAGCTACCATGGACCATTATTATTGAGAGGTATATTTCTAAAATAGAAAAGGTTAGCAGTTCGAAGCCACGAGTTGGGGTAAGCTCCCAGCTGTCAGCCCTAGCTTCTGCCTACCTAGCAGTTCGAAAACATGTAATGCGAGTAGATCAATAGGTACTATTTTGGCAGGGAGGTAAAAGGGCGCCCCATGTAGACATGCAGGCAACACAATCGGAGTCTGTGGATAACATAATCCTTGGCATGGAAAAATGGAACAAGAGCACCTCCCCATGGCTGGAGTTGAGCATCACCTCCAGACGCCAGAAGTAGAAAGGGGAACTCCTTTACCTTTGTCTGTGTACTGCATGTCATTATTACTGTGTAAAAAAGGCACCGAATGTTTGTCTGATATGTGTAAACTGTAATCTGCTCCAAGTCCCTCCAGGAATATAAATAAAGTGTGTTATTATTATTATTATTATTATTGTTATTATTAACATTTCAAGAGCAGTTAAATTCATATCAATTTAAAAAGCATCTGAAGTCAAATCAAACACAAAACATCAGAATTTAAACATATTGAATTGATTAAAAACCCCAGCAAAGAATTATTTTTAAAAAGTAGTAAATTAAATGGTCTTCATGTCTGCTAAAGAAAAAATCTAAAGTAGGCACCTGCAGATAGCAAGAGAAGAAATTGATAACCGGGATATAAACGTTAATTTGTACAAGACATAAGGAGATTTCAACATATTCTAACTTCTTTTCTGACACAAATATGCTTTCAGTTTCAGAAGGAGCGCTTCCACATTGATATGCCCCACAGATTCAAAGTTTACAATTACATGAGCCCTACCTTCTGCGATCATTGTGGGAGTCTTCTTTGGGGGCTAGTTAAACAAGGACTGAAGTGTGAAGGTATGGCCCATTTCATTTATGCATTTAAAGCTCAGAGCAAAAGAGCCACACTGGGCTATTTTAGGATGGAGTCTATTTCCTGTTTATGTTTTTTTTATATGCATTTCTTTTTTAAAAAGAAAAGAATCAATACACTTCTTCTTTTAAGGAAAGTCGTTGCTGATCTTCAGCCATATTCACAGCTGAAAAAGCAGCGAATGACTTCCAAACTAAATGCTTTTCTCCTTTTTTTCACTCGGTAATATTTTTCCTCTTTTAATATTGAAACATAAAAAGGGGAAATGTAAACTTTATGTTCCCGTTAAAGTGCTCAATGACCAAAGAGAGAATAATTGCACACCAAGAAAAAAAATAGTAGGTTAATTTATAATGCTCACAAATTACACTAGGAGCCCCCGGTGGCGCAGTGGGTTAAACCCTTGTGCTGGCAGGACTGAAGACCGACAGGTCGCAGGTTCGAATCCGGGGAGAGGCGGATGAGCTCCCTCTATCAACTCCAGCTCCTCATGCGGGGACATGAGAGAAGCCTCCCACAAGGATGATTAAAAAACATCAAATCATCTGGGCGTTCCCTGGGCAACGTCCTTGCATGTGGCCAATTCTCTCACACCAGAAGCAACTTGCAGTTTCTCAAGTCGCTCCTGACATGACAAAAAAAAATATTACACTAATTACACTATTTTCATTTATGTAGAATGTGGAATGAATGTTCATCACAAATGTCAAAAGAAAGTGGCAAATCTATGTGGGATCAATCAGAAACTATTGGCAGAAGCGCTAACTCAAGTTAGTCAGGTATGTCCGGTTAATATTTCTTTTGCGTATCATCTTTCCTCATTCATTTTTTTAATTGGAATTTCAGAGCATTTGCTACAGTAGTGCACATGCTATACTGCGTGAATAACATCTGCTAATCTTGACATCTATATTATCCTACCATTGCAATATTACTTTCCTTGTTTTGCTGAATGTCCATTGAAGTACAAATTGAGAGATACAGAGATATAATGTAAGTGGTGAGGTCCAATCAATACATAACTTCCATGATAGCAAAAAAGATTGCAATTTCTCTTGAGAAGAAGGTCAGTGGGAAGCAGCCCAAATCACACTCCTAAAAGCGTCCTGGAAGTATTATTTACTCCAATAAGTGTTGGCTTACTAAATTCAGCTGTGACCAGCAGTGCTGTGGAATTCGAAGAGACTCGAATAGAGGGCAAAGGGGAGAAATGTGCCAAGAGGAAGGCGCATCAAGCCAACCTGACCGGAACTGCCTTCCACCTGGAAACCAGTGTCTTCACTGTGAAAGGACATGAGGGTCAAGAATAGGGCTCCACAGCCACCTACGGACCCACCGCCAAGACACTACACTTGGAGCCATCATACTCGGACAATGAGAGATCACCTAAGTGAAGTGACGTGACATGACTAAATTCATATTGATTCAGTGGGCCTACACTGTTTGGGACTAGCAATATGATTTTAGGCTTCGGTTTCATGATTTTTAAAAGAAGGGGCATCCATTTTTATCCTTCATAACTGTGAAGAAGAGGATAATTATGGAGTATTTGGGAGAAGCTTGTAGACAACTTTGCATAGTGCTTTTTCTCAGCAGTTCTAATCTCACTGTAAAAAAAATAATGAAATATGTACATTTGTAGCATTGGTGTGTTTCACATGACATGATCATTTATCAGTTGCCTAGCCAGTTTATTAGTACAATCTAGAAAGCAGTTCTTCTGTCGAGAATGATACTAGATATTAAAATAACTCATTATTTATTTCCAAAAGCAAACATGTACATGTATTCCTCACATTATATAGCAAAATGTATTCCATCAGGCCAAAGAATATCCTAATACTAATTTTAAAGCATGAATATATTAGTATTTTACTGATTTTTGATAACTGAAATGCTGAATTAAAATTGGGATTTTTTTTTCTTTTTTTCAGAGATCTTCAAGAAAATCTGATTCTGGGTCAGTAGAAAGTGTTGGCATTTACCAGGATTTTGATAAGCAACCTAAAGCCTTAGGTGGGGATACAACAGGTGAAAAATAAGTTGAATTGTTCTTATTGTGGATTAGATTTAAACATGAACATATTCACTATCATAACACAAATAATTGCTTATAAGAATTAAAAAAAATTGGGTCGCTGTAGTGCAATGGGTTAAACCATAGAACTGTTGAATCTGCTGACTTAAAGGTTGGCAATTCGAAGCCACAGGTTGGGGTAGGCTCCCGCTGTTAACTCCAGATACTGCCAACCTAGCAGTTCAAAAACCTGCAAATGTGAGTAGATCAATAGGTACCACTTTGGTTAGAAAGTAGTAAAAGACACCCATGCAGCCATTCTGGCAACACGACCAGGAGGTGTCTACAGACAACAGGCTCCTCAGTTTGGAAATGGAGAAAGAGCACCTCCCCATGGCTGGAGTTGAGCACCGCCTCCAGAAGCGAGAGATGAAAGGGGAAGCCTTTACCTTTGTTCTGTATATTTGTGTGTCATTGTTAATTCACTATACTAATGGCATTGAATGTTTGCCTGTCTGTGCATGTTGTATTCTGCTCTGAGTTATTATTATTATTATTATTATTATTATTATTATTATTACTATGTTAATATGCAAGGACATATGCAGCAAAGCACAATAGTAAGAGATAGCACACTAGACCAATTCAACATGTATTTCAATTTTCAGTACATGAACCAAAATTGTAGGTATTGCTAGATCCACTGTGTTGATATTTTTAAGGCTTAAAGGCATTTTACAAGACATAATTTCAAATTAGAGTTTTCTTCTCTACACTATCATATTTGAGTCCATTGATGCATATTGTTTGTTGAACCTTTAGACTGTGCAAGGTTGTATACAAAGACATGACAATCAGAGTAAAGCAATAACAAAATCCTGAGGTTGTATCCCCTTGAACTATTGGTTTGGCTTGGTGGATTCTGTATTGTTGTTTACATTCTTGTTAGTGACATGAGCAGCTTCACAAAAATGTTCTTTGCACTTATAAATGGCAGTAGCAGGCCATATGGTGGGAGTTTTCTTGTCATAATTGCAGGGTTTTGTTTTTACAGATAATAGTGAGTATGATAAGCTCTGGGAAGGAAGATCACTGTCCCGGCCATCCAGGAGGAATTTCAACATAGACAGTTTTATCTTCCATAAAGTTCTTGGGAAAGGAAGCTTTGGAAAGGTAATTAACTTCTCTTTACATTTTAAATGAACCCTCCAGCTCCAAGTTAAAGCAGAAAGGAATAAAGGAAATGAAAGGCAGAAGTCTAGCGGATCAGAAGGTGTTAGTCAGAATGAACATGCAGATGCTTCAGAGAGAAAAGAATGAGCTGGAACATTATTGTCATCCCCATTTGGAACATATCACTCCACTAATTTTAAACAGTATGGAGACATCAAACAATGGACAAAATACTGATATTTTTTTAAAAATCAGAAACCAGTGAAAGTGCGTTAGGAACATGGACTTCTTTCCTTCAGTGAACGCTTGTTTGACCATGACATTTTAAGGAAAATATTATGATCTCTTTCAGCTTTTTCTTATCTGAGATACATTTGTACTTTGCTTATAAATGCTATAAAACTGTTCATGTTGTCAGAGTTCATTGCCTTGGATAGTGCTTCATGCATTTGATGATATCGATGATATTTGCATATCTTTTGTCTAAAAAGAAAAAGGAGTCAAGGTTGCTTACACATTACAGTTATAATATAGTTAAAACATTAATGTCAACATTAAAACTGCATTAAAAAGTGACATAAAATAATAAAAAATAGTTCAATACTATATTGCATCTATGAAAGTCCTCACCCTTAGCTTTGCATTATGGGGAAGTCCTTTTGCTGACCTCAGATGGAGAGAGGCCAGAATAAGCTGTGTATTGGCAGGATCCTTAGTTTAAAAAGCAGGGCTGATCCTAAGGCTTTCCACCCTGTATCTCCCCCTTTTTACACCTTGACAGTATAAGTTTGATGGTTGCTTTGGGGCTGGGCAGGAATATTTTCCTCTTCCTTAATGGGTTTTTCACTGGTACCCTACACTGTCACAGGGAACTTGCCACTACCTAAGGGTGATGCCTTAAATAGGTTTCACTGGCAGGTCTTGCAAGAAGATATGACAAGGTTGGTGAACACTCTCAGAGGATGGGAATCTGTGTCTGCCTCTGAGCATCATGCTATCAGATGTTGGGCAAATTTACTGCCGTTGAAGCTGGTCTCAGGGTTTTTGCCCATTTCAGGGAGCATGTAGCTTAAGGGATGATTCCCTTGAGCCATCTTTCCATCTTGACAGTTGGCCTGGGAGTATCCCAATTTTAAGTTGGGTTCTTCTTGAGTATTACAGTGTTCTCACCCAGGGGAAATTGAAGAAAAGGTCTAGGAGACACCTACTGCCTTAGTTGTTGCCACACCGGGTGGTTGCCCTTACTAGTTTTGGAATATCACTGAGAAACATTTGAATACATGACAGTTAATAAACCTGACCATATTTTAACCCATATTTTGCCTTATGGTCTCATTATTCCATTGGTTGGTTAGTTAGCAAAACCTACTGGAATATTTTAAAAAATCTTTTCCTGCTGACAGAAGGAGAACATGAGAGGTGTCATTCTAAATTACCTAGGGAAAGGGATTATGTCTGATATAAACCATAAAAGTTTGGGTTGTTTGTGATCTTCAAGACATAACAACACCCTTCAGTGTTTCATGTGAACTCCAATATGGCTACAGAGTGAATATTTGTATGCTTATCATCAGAAAATCAGACAGCATGTTGTAGCTGTTAGATCACAAAGGAGCAAATTCAATATTTTATCAGCTGGAAAAAATGTAATTCAATCTAATTATTTGTATCTCAAAGTTATATTCTCTTTTATAGGTACTACTTGCTGAACTGAAAGGGAAGAATGAATTTTTTGCAGTAAAGGCTTTGAAAAAGGATGTGGTGCTAATTGATGATGACGTGGAATGTACCATGGTGGAAAAGCGGGTCTTAGCCCTTGCATGGGAAAATCCATTTCTTACCCATTTATACTGCACTTTTCAAACAAAGGTACAATGTAGTCCTTTATTTTACTTCCAGTGCAACTAGCCAAACAAAAATACTTCTGAGCTTTTTTGAGAAGTACACCAACAGCAGAGAACCTGAGGCAGGAAAGAGGAAATGATCATAAGATACTCTCAAATGAGCAACGATACCACTCAGCAGATTCAAACCAAAGTGAGCTATTTAAGAAGGCAGTGTCTGAAGATCATGTTTAAAAGTGGCTCACTTCTCCGGGGCAGTACTTGCTCTGTATGCAGGAAGGGTGCATTGTATCTTTCATATAACAAACTCACGGTGACCGTATTGGCGATGTAGAAAAATACAACAAGCCCCAAAACCCACAAAGTAGCAATAGCTTTATTGCAACAACTCCAAAATGTAAAATATAATAATAATAATAATAATAATAATAATAATACTTTATTTATAACCCACCCTCTCTCCCTGGAGGAACCCGTGCAAGCTTCCAAAGTGTTCCAGGCTTCTTCATCAAGCAAATTTTGTTTACCACATCTTTGTAGGAAAATAGTATCTTTATGCTTACAGACTAATCCATTGCTGTAGTTAACACTCAAAATTACAGGAAAAGTGAATTGATCACTAGTAATTGTCCTAGTTCGCAGTTACATTGTTCTAACAGTGACATGAGTAGCCACAAAATATGGAAATAAAACTTCCCCTGATAAAATATACTCAGTGCAACTGTCCTACAAAAAAAAAAAACTAAAATGGTAATTACCATGTTATGTGGTTTTTGCTCACACTACCAAGAGACAGGTAGTTTGCCTTGGACAAACTGTGTTTCATATTCCATTACAACATGTAAAAATATCCCCACATTTCTTTCCTTGGGAAATCAAAATCTGCTGTTTTGCAGGTGATGACGGAGCTGACTGCTTATGCCCATCCATACTTCCATTTGCCTTGCCCTTTATCAGCTTGCCAGGGGCCCTTTCACACTACGCAGTTATAACCCTTAAGTGCTTTTTCCCCTAAGTGAAAAACAGATATTTTCCATGGTAGTGTCCAAATGGTGGAATACCTTACCCTGTAAAATCCTTTTCACTGTCTCCTTTTGTTTTTCACTGAGTGGTTAAACTTTCCTATTCTGGCAAGCATTTATCTTCCTGTGGTGAACCCTCACTTTAGATTATTTTTATTTGTTCATGCTATTTCCATTTCTTCACTTTTATTTATATTGTCTATAGAATTGTTTCATTTCTAATTTCTAAGGAATCCCAAGTGATGTGGGTGGCGTGTTTGTAGTTGAAAGAAGTAAATATGCGTAAAGTAATAAATAAAAGTAAACAAATAAATGCCTGACAACATTTGTCAAATTTTCCATTTAGAGGGTGAAATTTTGCAGCTGGACTCACTCAAAGCACATGTTAATGCTCTAAACAGTTACATCAGTTGGTGAATGTTGTGTTCTCTCCTGTTTGTAAATAGGACCATCTGTTCTTTGTTATGGAGTTCCTTAATGGCGGAGACCTAATGTTCCATATACAGGATAAAGGCCGTTTTGATCTGTACAGAGCTACGTAAGTGTCAGCAATGTTCTGAGTTGGAGGTAATCCTTTTCAAATCCAAAAATTTGTTTAAAGTGTTTTGCAAAGGAAGTACTGTGTACTGTACTTCTGCAATATGGCAGAAGGCATTGTCATACAACAAACAACTACAACTCCATATTTGACCATTATGGTGCTGTTCACTTTTGCATTGGGATTAAAGGGAACAATCAAACTTTCAGGTCATGTTTGAGAGTTGAAAACTATTTCTCAAAACCCATTACATTAATTTCTTTGGAAACAAAGAACTCAAGCTTTGATATCTGATGGAGTGCCTCACCCGGTACATGTCGATCTTGTTTGAAGACAACATAACACCTAGAACTTACAAATGGTTTGAGAAAGTTTTTGCTCTTTGATAAAATGAAATTGGATTTGAATAGCAGAGAAAATATTTGCGTTTCCATCTCGACAATGCAAAGGAGCTAGGAAAGGATGGGCTTGGGATGAGTGAAAGTAGGGAAGTGTATAGGATGAAGGGAATGGTTTCCAGGAACTAAAATGTGTAAGGACTTACTGCCTATTTTTAAAAGGACAGAGGGATTTGGAAGGAAACTTTTTTTTTCATGTAAGGAGCGACTTGAGAAGCTGCAAATCGCTTCTGGTGTGAGAGGATTTGTCATGTGCAAGGATGTTGCCCAGGGGACACCCAGGTGTTTAGTTGTTTTACCATCCTTGTGAGCAGCTTATCTCATGTCCCCGCATGGGGAGCTGGAGCTGACAGAGGGAGCTCATCCTCACTCTCCCCAGATTCAAACCTCCAACCTGTCAGTCTTCAATCCTGCTGGCGCAAGGGTTAAATCCATTGTGCCACTGGGAGGAAGGAAACTGACTGATCATAAGTGCTTTCTAACTCAGTTTATATCTTGTACACCTCCTATTTCTAACTGCTGCTAAAGATGTATATGAAAAGAGAAAGATTTCTGAAAGCAATTTGAGGTCAAAGAGGTCAGCTACTATAATAGCATTGGGCTTGCTACTTTTAAGTTTTCATTTCTATTTTAAAGTGCTTTTACTCTATTCCAGGTTTTATGGAGCCGAAATAGTGTGTGGCTTACAGTTTCTTCATAGCAAAGGCATTATTTATAGGTGAGTGTTGATTGACCTTGGTAAGAGTCTTGTAAAACATTGCATCAGTTGTGTCAGGGTGATGAATTGGTGGGTCCTGTGAATAACCTACAAGCAGAGGATTTTAAAAGAACCGGCTGCCTATTACATTTTGATTTTACTCCAGAGGTGTTGAAAAGAGGCAATTCAGCAAGTACTTGGGACGAATCCCTAATGGTTTTCTTTTCTCCCTGGCAACAAGAAGAAAGAGATATTATTTACATTACACAAAAGGATCTTTGTTTCACGTTGCTCATTGCCAAGCATTTGGCTTCAAAACTGAGACATGTCTGTCTTCATTCTAGTGGCAAAGCAGATTGATAGTATTTGGGCCAGTATTTCATTGGGCCGATCTCTTAGTAAAAAATACTAAACAATGTGCTTGCTTTCAATAACAAGTAATGGAAGGGTTCAAAGTTAAAAGGAATACATCTTGCATTGTAATAAAATGGGTTCTGTGCTGTGGGCCAGATTTGCTCTGGGGAAACTCAGTTGATTGGTAGATTTAGAGGCATATTGACTTTCAGGTTTCTTTTCCCATTGAGCAAGCTTTTGGCTTTAAATTCAGAAACACAATTATGTAGCAACGAGAGTGGTGTCCTAGCTAAGGCAACCAGCTTTTTCCATTGTCCTCTGTCATCTTCGCCTGGCAAGCCTCAATTGTAATAGATGTCATACTCTTTTGAATGCTCAAGCATTTAATGTACCACTGATTGATAATTCATGAATAACCTGGTGGTGCAGCAGGTTAAACTGCTGAGCTGCTGAACTTGCTGACCAAAAGGTTGGTGGTTCAAATCCGGGGAGTGGGCTGAGCTCCCACTGTTAGCCCCAGCTTCTGCCAACGTAGCAGTTCGAAAACATGCAAATGTGAGTAGATCAATGTGCGGGAAGATAACAACGCTCCATGCAGTCATGCTGGCCACATGATCTTCGAGGTGTCTACAGACAACACCGGCTCTTTGGCTTAGAAATGGAAATGAGCACCACCACCCCCAGAATCGAACACAACTAGACTTAATGTCGGGGAAAACTTTTACTTTTACCTTACCCTGATCTACATGATAATCTAATTTTGCTTGATCATTTAAGGAAGGGGCCTCAGGCCTTCCTAGCATAAGAATCTGCCTACTTTTCCAGCCCATGAACTTGCACTTATGTAGTTTTGTGTTTATAATAGAAGTGTCCTGTGAGGCCGAAAAGGAGGTTTCAGTGGATACAGTTAGTACTACTGCAGTACTACTGCAGCATGGGGCTTGTATGTACTCACTTCTGCTTTAAGTGATCTTTTTATGTATTTCTTAATTCTTTACACAGAGACCTCAAACTAGACAATGTGATGCTTGATAAAGAAGGCCACATCAAAATAGCTGACTTTGGGATGTGCAAAGAGAATGTATTTGGAGAGCACAAGGCAACAACCTTCTGTGGTACCCCAGATTACTTAGCACCTGAAGTAAGAAATTTGCATAGCATAAGCATACAACTAAATAAAATAAAACAAATGGATCTATATTTCTAAGGCAGCCTTGCCCAACCTAGTGCCTCCTGGTGTGCTGCACTACAATTCCCTGCCCTTTCTATGGAAAAAATAATCCAAATCCTGGAATCCAAATCCTGGAATCATTTCTTCCAATAGTGCTTGGAAAGTCATGTTGTGTACCAGAGGTTTAAAAAAGTAAAATACATGTTGGATTCAGGTCAAGAGGTTTCTGGTACAAGTAAGTTTGTTATTAAGCAAATTAGATGTTGCACTCTACCAGAATAATGTGCACAAAAACATTTTTCAACCCAAAGCTGAGTTTTTTTCTTGGAATTCTACCAAAAAAGAAATTTTAAATGTTATATGGAGGTGTAATGATATCAACAGCATTCTTTAAAGTGCCATGCATTCATTAAAATCTAGGTGGTTCATAAGTTTCATTCATAAAATGTGGTGTGAGTCATAAACTGTGGAAAAACTGTTCAGTTTTCAATATAATAATTGTACAAAGGTAATTTCACGCATTACTGGAGAAGTGGGTGTTTAAAGAATGAATATACAGTGTATCTAATTCTAAGCTACAATCCATACCTTTTCCCCCTTTTAGTCACATGCACTTCACATCCACCTATTTCTAACATAGTGTGCCATATAGTTACCAATTCAGATGACAAGTCTTTTCCTAGTGGGAATGAGAATGAAGATGACTTCACAGATAATTACAGTTGTCTCTATGTTTTTAATATGATGTATTTTAGCTATGTATTTTATTGTATGTGTTCTATGTTCTTATGTTTTGACTTTGTTGTACCCTGCCTCGAGCCACCAGAGGAGTTGGGTAATAAATAAAATGGATTATGATGATGTATCCATGGGTTCTGCATCCATGGTCTGAACTAGTGGTTCCCAACCTGTGGTCCGTGGACCACCAGTGGTCCGCAAAAACAAAGATATGGTCTGCAACCTCACCATTACTACACCATCGCCTTGAAACCATGCAGCAACTAGAGTGAAGCCCTCTTACAGTACCAAGGCAACAAGGATGTTAGGAGGAGAGAGGCTGACTATCCATGAAAGATTTCTACCATTTCAACTCTAGATTACTAAATATGGTTTTCTGTGGGTGAGCAGATGGTGACTATTGGTTGGCATATATTCTTATCAAAAACTAGAGTTGATGTGGTCTGCCCAGTGCAATTTTCTGAATCAGCACCCCAAATAACCAAAACTGATTTGTAACCCCTTTGGTACTAACGTTGGAGAGTGGTCCCTGGTCAAAGTGATCCTGGTTTAAAAAAAAGGTTTGGAACCACTGGTCTGAACATATCATAGCTTGAAAATACTTTGGGGGGGGGGGGGGAATCCCAAGAACAAACATGAATTTTGGCACACTTCACTTCACTAAAGCAGCCTCCCACCATTTCACAAATCCTCAGGCTCTCTCCAGCACTTCTTTGATTACTGTTTTATATAAGGGATACCATTTTATTATGCTGTTGTATCTAATGGAAATTGAACCCCTGTGGATTTTGGGCCTGGAACCAAACCCCAGCTGATACTGATGGCCCATTGTAATCTGTATATATATTACCCTTATATCTACAATACAGTATTTATCTGGCATCTTAACATCACAGTTTAATTACTATAAATCATATATAAATTCTGCTTAATGTCAGCTGCTTTGAAACACCTATTTTTGACACAGTCATACATTTATTCTTACCTAAATGAGCTGCAGAAAGCTTTAGTCCCTTATCTCCTCCCTTCCAGTGCAGCTGCAAGATTGGAACTTTTGGCTCTGCTGCAGTTCAGCAGAATAATGCTAGCTCAGCATAAAGTGCAAAGCCAGCGGATCATAACCTTTGCTCATTAATGTATTAAATTCATATCTTGCTTTTCTCTCAAAGTAAGATCCAAGTGATGTTTTGAAAAATGTCAACTACCAGAAAACCAAATTAAGGAGTAGGTTGAGTTCAGATATAGTTCTCAGCTGCAATTCATTTTAAGTTAAAGCAAAAGGTTCCTGCTTCCAAATAGCTGTACAACTTGTTCCCATAACAATTAAATGATGATGAAGATGATGAAGAAACTTTATTTATACCCTGCCAAAATCTCCTCAAGGGGACTCAGGGCAGCTATCATGAGGCCAAGCCCAACAATTACAATAAAGCAAAATAAAATACATACAACAGATAATAGCATCAAACAAAATGTAAACAAAACAGATAATACAATAAGGTAAAACAAGATATGAAATAATATAAATGGGCTGGCCAATAGCAAAGGATAAAATAGTAAAACCATGGGTGAGATGGATGAATAGGATAGTATATCTGGTGGGTGATTTAGATGAGACAAGCAATGGGGTTTAATTTCACTAAAGGATGAGATAAAGTGCATCAAAGGACATTTTTGTACTGAGCTGGTCGAGGTGTGGGGATTTGTTGTTCATTCCTCAAAGGCACACCTGAGCAGCCAGGTTTTTAGGCTTTTCCTAAAGGCTGCTAGAATGGGCGCTTGCCTAATCTCTCCGGGTAGCGAGTTCCAAAGTCGAGGGGCCACCAAAGAGAAGGCCTTCTCCCTCGTTCCCACAAGTCGCGCTTGCAACAGAAGTGGGAGAGAGAGGAGAGCCCCCCCCCCCCCCAGAAGATTAAAGAGATCGTGCAGGTTCCTAGAAGGAAATCACAAACTACAGTTCATTGCTGTCTCAGTGCAGCCAGTGAAACCAAGGGGACAAAGTATCATCACATAAACTTTGAAAAACTTTTATACTTCCTGAAGATAAGTAATTAGTAGGAAAGCTTCCCGTTTCTATTTACTTCTTTTCTCTTGTTGGCAACAGATCCTGCAAGGACTGAAATACACATTTTCTGTGGACTGGTGGTCGTTTGGGGTCTTGTTGTATGAGATGCTTATTGGACAGTCGCCTTATCATGGTGATGATGAAGACGAGTTGTTTGAGTCAATCCGGGTAGACACTCCTCATTACCCACGCTGGATTACCAAGGAATCAAAGGATATTCTCGAGAAGGTACATACCAGCCAAGACTGCATCATATTTTTTTTTTGTTTTATTGATAAGGAAATGGTAAGGTATCATTTCACTCTTCTGATGTATTATGCTAAAGCTATTGTTAGTGTGCCTCTTAGGAGGAGATTGCATATCATCTTTCCTAGGCAAATATTTCTGTAAAGTACAGCCTAGTAAAATAGAGTATTCAAAGAAATGAAGGATACATCTACACTGTAGAATTAATGCAGTTTGACATTGCTTTAACTGCCATGGCTCAATGCTATGAAATCCTGGGAGCTTGTAGTTTGGTGGGCACCCACATTCCTGGGCAGAAAAAACCAAATAATTTGTAAAACTGCAACTCCCGCGATTCCATAGCATTGAACCATGTCAATTAAATTGATGCCAGACTACATTAATTCTAAAGTGTCAATCAGAGGTGTCAAACTCATTTTTACTGAGGGCCATATCAGCCTTATGGTTGCCTTCAAGGGGTTGTTTGTAGTTGTAAGACTGTACAAATGTTGCCCTGGCATTGAAAGCTTCGCAGGCCACATAAAATAGCATGGTGGGCCAAATTTGGCCCATGGGTCTTGTGTTTGACACGTGTGGTGTAGATGCATCCTATGTCTCCCTCCTCAGTAAAATTGAGATTATTATTGACCTGTCTAATATCTATTGCTATTATAGAGCCATATGTTGCCTTGGGACAGTGGGATATATCTGACATTGCTTTCTCCCCAGCCGAAGCAGTACTCTAAACTCAAAATGTTGAACCCAAACCCTCTGTACTCCCAAATAGCAGCCACAGGGATTCCTCCAAAGGAAGAGGATAGTAGTGGGAAACTGTACATGGAATCTTGTTGCTTCTCAAGCTTTGTGGTTCCACTTTTTCCAAGATTTTGTAGTATGAAAGGGGAGGCACATACACAGCCTATTTCTCCAGTGCCTTGCTTCCTTACAGCCACAGTGATAGTGGGCTTTTTAAATTCCTGCCAGCACAGAGCACAAAGCACTTACAGGAGAAGCCAAGATGACTAAAGTTCTATCGATTCCACTGCATAAATCAATTCCACCCTCTTATCACCCTGGACAGCTCCAAGTCATGCTGTTATTTAAATATGCTATTTTGTTATCTTTTGTAGTTGTTTGAAAGGGAACCAACAAAGCGACTGGGTGTTATTGGAAGCATCAAGGACCACAATTTCTTCAAAGCCATAAATTGGACAGCACTAGAGAAGAGAGAGATGGATCCTCCTTTCAAACCTAAAGTGGTACGTAGCCCATGAGCCTGCCTGCATTTCTCCATAGATAACATTTTTATTCCAGTGTTGTATCTAGGAACTATGAGTAGCATATGTGGGATCACCTATGTCTGTTTTATATATACACCTTCAGTGTAATTCTGTCATAACAACAACAACAACAACAACAACAACAATAATAATAATAATAATAATAATAATACTTTATTTATAGGCCGCCCTGTTTCCTTGAGGAGACTCAGGGCAGCTTCCAGGCAAAAAAGACAAACAATCAATGCCTCGGTGATAAACACTGTTTAAGAACAGTGCAAGGTAAACTTGTAAACTCGTAAACTACTAAACAAAAAATAAAGTTAATAATTAAATCACTTAATTATATAAATAAACATAAGCTCCATGAAAACAAATACTATTAAAATGCAAAAAAATAGATAAAATAATTTAAGAGGATTTATAGCAAGCATAGGGCTCCCTATTGCTGCAATGGGTTAAACTGCTGAGCTGCTGAATTTGCTGACCAAAAAGTTGGTGGTTCGAATCCACAGAGCAAGGTGAGCTCCCGCTGTTAGCCCCAGCTTCTGCCAACCTAGCAGTTTGAAAACATGCAAATGTGAGATCAGTAGGTACCGCTTCTGGGAAGGTAACAATGCTCCATGCAGTCATACTGGCCACATGACCTTGGAAGCGTCTATGGACAATGTTGGCTCTTTGGCTTAGAAATGGAAATGAGCACCACCCACCAAAGCCAGACATGACTAACAATGTAATGGGAGAAGCTTTACTTTTTATAGCTTGCATGGCAGACATGCACTTCAAAAAGACAGACAGAAAGAAAAAACACACTTAGTTGGACATTCAAATTTGAAAATACACATAGCTTAAGCCATTATCTCTTAAAATATCTCAAGCCACAAGTTGAGCTGAGCTCCCACCATCAGCCATAACTTCTGCTTACCTAGCAGTTCAAAAACAGCAATGTGAATAAATAAATAGGTACCGCTTTGGCAGGGAGGTAAAAGGCGCCCTGAAGGCAGGCCGGCAATTTGATCAGGAAGGCGTCCAAAGACAATAGGCTCCTTGGTGTGGAAAAATGGAGCAACAGCACCACAGGGTGGCCGAGTACAGCACAGCCTCCAGATGCCTGAGATGGAAAAGAGGGAAGCCTTGCCTCTGTCTATGTACAGTCTCCCTTTCTCGTTGATTGTATAACTGGATTGAATATTTGCCATATGTGTATTCTGTAATCCTCTCTGAATCCCCTCAGGGAGATAGAGCAGTATACAATAACGTATATTATTATTAAAATATGCATTTTAAAATAGAGTTGACCCTCCACATTTGCAGGTTTACATTTTTGCAGATTGTATTATTTGTGGATTTGATTAATAGGTTCTCTCTAGAATTATCTCACTTCTCAAAATCATGAACCTTGAACGCATATTTATTCATGTTTTTTCCGCTTTCACAGGAGCCTTGTGTTCATGCAAAAGCAGAGGGGGTTAGTGTACTGTGAGACATTCTTTGAACAAAGGACTGCAACACTTACGTTCTGAACCTCATATTAATTGGGAAGCTGAAAGTGGCGCTCTATCAGTTTGCACCTCTCGTTCCTTTCATTTTAAAATCTATTAATACCATCATGTGAAATAAATAAAACTTGTGACCACTCCATAAACACAAAGACTGGATAGGGATTTGCTGGAGGAAAATTGCTGGTTGTTGTTATACATTTGTTTTCCTGAAGTTATTTTCCAACATTTCTATACTCATCGTTTGGATGCTTTTTGACTGCTTTTAATATGACTCAGCCTAAAAACACAATTTCCTGCAGAGTTTTGATTATTTAAGTTTCTTATATTAAACTCTTTCTTTTCACACCTTTGGGGGGCCTGAAATAAATCAGGAATTGCACCAAATGGTGTGCGAAGTAGCCTCTGTTCTGCCTATGACCAATGATTGCCTAAGTTTGGAATGGTAGCAACCTTAGCTAGAAAATGGTATCCTGTGTGGAGCAATGTCTCCCTCCCCCCCCCCCTCCCAATGAGGGATTGTTCTGTTAACTAGATTTAAAAAGCCAAGCATTGTGACATCTAAAAGATTAATGGAATTATTGCAGCATGATATTTCATGAACTTGAGGCCCCATCATCCAAGTATCGCTAGGATGAAGGCACCAGATCTGCTGGTCTACAGATATGATGGGATTACAACTCCCTACCCAGTATAGTTATATCATGCGTGCTATAGATTATGGCAAGCCAACACAACTGGAGCTTACCTGTTCAGGGAAGACTTGAACAGACCCCAGCATTACATGTTGCCATGCTAGTTTAAGTAGAATTGTAATAGTGTAATGGCCAATAGTATAGATTTAGGGTGGGCAGATAGGGAAGACTAGAGGGCTGTGTCGTCATCCCCCCCGCCGCCCAAACACACACACAACCCTTGGAAGGCCACATTCGTCCATTGCAATTGCTCCCACACACAAGCAAGCGAACAAGTCTCCAAATGCACTCTAGGTGGCATGTGAGACATTTTCACATGTTTTGTCCTTTCTTCTGTAGTTTTATACCCAGAAGGGGCCTTTTTTCATAAGAATGAACTCACTTCCTTTTCAGTTCTTTTTCCCAAGGAATTGATTTCCATTTTTTAAGCAGCAGCTTGATGGCCATCTGTTGGGGGTGCTTTGAATGCAATTTTCCTGCTTCTTGGCAGAGGGTTGGACTGGATGTCCATGAGGTCTCTTCCAATTCAATGATTCATCTCCTTGAGCACAAAGTGTGGTGGAAATGCAACCCATGCCCCATAGAGGACGTTTTGTGGCAAAATATTTTTTTAATAGCAAACATTTTTTTTACTCCTAGGAGTTCCTGGCCTATGAATTACATTTCCTCGATTCGTGGTCTATATTGATTAATCTGCTTTAACTATTACTGTTGTCTTTCTGCTTTGCAGAAGTCAGCAAGCGACTACAGCAACTTTGACCGGGAATTTTTGAGTGAGAAGCCTCGATTATCGTACAGCGACAAAAACTTAATAGACTCTATGGACCAGTCTGCATTTGCTGGGTTCTCCTTTGTCAACCCTAAGTTTGAAAGGCTCCTGGAGAAATAGTTCTCCCAAACAGCAGAACTCTTTGAGGTACAGTTGTGAATGAAAACGTTCCAGCTCTCCATGTGAAAAGCAAGGATATTGAAGGATACGGGCATCTCTTCGACTTCATTCTGGGAAACACAGAAGAGTAACCAATCGTTACACTGTTAATTCTTTAGAAATTGGCGGTATCCTTCGCCTTGCATGATTAAGTGTCCTTGTGAATCATGTGTACATGGCTTTCTCATCAGTGGGGAAAATGTAAATTGTGTGTGGGGGGCAGAGGGTGTATTTGAGTGTAGCTAAGCATCAGAAGGAAATATATATGTATATGCTGTATATTTTGCTCATGAGGCAAGAGATAGGTTTCTTTTAAATAAAACAAAATGACTAGCCAGTTCTTTTACATCAAATGAAATAACTTGAATTTTTATTCAGTTGATTTTGGGTTTCAAACATTGCTGTTTTTATTTCCTAAGTGCCATCGATTGCTGCAGTGCTGTGCAGGGCCTTATTCTAACAAGTTTACAATCTTTTCAGTAGTTCTTGTTTTTCATCAGTGTTTGTGAAAGAATGCACATTAAAAATCATAAAAAGTATTGCAATTCTTAAAACGTGTCCCATTTCCTTGTTGGACTGCCATGGTCACACAACCCAAACTTGATCCATAGCCTAAAGAACACATAGTGTGATTCAGGTCTGAAGCACATTTAGGCTGAGATCCAGTAAACTGACAAGAGCATAAATCTCCTGCATCTCTGTCCTCCTGACTATTGACAATCTGTATGGTTTACTCTAGTTACCATAATGCACCTGGAAAAAGCAGAGCAGCTCCCATCCTAAGGGCACATGAGGGCTGTTACAATGCACCCTACAGCCAATCTCTGGCCAAAGCAGTGTAGCTGCACCTAGTAGCCTTCCCCACAAAGAGGTACTGGATACCTCCTCCTGCAAGATCTCACAGTGTACATGCAGCTGTGTAACTTACCTATGCCACCAACAGGATTCTAGACATAGGGAGATACAAATTCCATCACTTTGTGGGGCTCCTTCTTAGTAAGCATCAATAGAGAACTGATTGTACTTTCATTGCAACCAGTGGTATGTACCTAAGGACATTTTTAGCTATGTACAACCTCTGTATCCACAGACAATATGCTCCTGAACTTACAATGGATTTGGAAAACTCTGGATAATATCTATTTAAATGAACAACTTCCACCAGAAGTTATCATAAAAATATAAAATACCTAGAGATATCCTTTTTAGGTCCCCGGTGGCACACTGGGTTAAACAGCCAAGCTGCTAAGTTTGTTGACTGAAATGTCGCAGGTTTGAATCCAGGGAGCAATGTGAGTTTCTGCCCTAGCTTCTGGCAACCTAGCATTTTGAAAACATGCAAATGTGAGTACATCAATAGGTACCGATCCAGCGGGAAAGTAACAGCGCTCCATGCAGTCATGCCTGCCACATAACCTTGGAGGTGTCTATGGATACACCGGCTCTTTGGCTTAGAAATTGAGATGAGCACCAACCCCCAGAGTCAGACACGACTAGATTTAATAGGGGAAAACCTTTACCTGTCCTTTCTAGAAATCTGCTAGGTCCTCCAGACAACTATGGTAACTTCTGGCAGAAGCATAGAATAGAATCATCTGGACTTGATAGCAGGCATAAAAACCAGCACAATACAAAGATGTGAAATCATTGCTGGACCTGGCACAGTGTAGTGCTTTGAACGTTGAACTGTGACTCTTAAAACTTGGGTTCAAATCTCTAATAAGCTGTGGAAACCCACTGGGTGGCCTTGGGCAGGTCACATACTGAGTCTCAGCCTCTGAGGAAGGCAAAGGCAAACCTCCTCTGAATAAATCTTAAGAAACCCAGTGATATGTCCGCTTCACGGTTGCCATAACTCTGAAACAATTTAAAGGCACATAACAAGATCATGTGTATGACTTTTCTGTTTAAGATCACTGAATGTACTATTCCATTCATTTTAGTAAAGTCACCTTCTGAGCCAATTGCACATTTTAGTATGGTAAAACGGGCTCTGAGCCACATCTGATATTTTAAGAAGTATTTAATGATGTTTCAAACCATCTGAAGAACTAAGTGGTTTCAGCATTTTCCTTGGCTAGATGGTTCCATAAGTATGGCTCCTACAATGTATATCATGTTTAATTCTGAGCATCCTTGAGTACTGAAGCTGATTGAAATGTCCAGGCTCTCACTTAAGCT
This sequence comes from Anolis sagrei, assembly GCF_037176765.1. NCBI lineage: Eukaryota > Metazoa > Chordata > Lepidosauria > Squamata > Anolidae > Anolis > Anolis sagrei. The sequence goes on along the minus strand of NC_090022.1, from coordinate 67,275,804 downwards.
CTATCTGCCGTGGCTGAAACACAGCCACGTGGTTTTTCACATAGTTAAGTCACAGCTCACTGGAAAACATATCCTTTCCATGTGCCAGGTTTCATAGGTTACTAAAAATATTTATTCTCTAGCCATCGAGAGCAGACACCTTGGCTGGGAAAGCAGGCAACACAATACTTCCTAGGAGTTATGCTTTTGTAGGCTGCAGTGTAATTTTCCATTTCTACACATATGATGTATTTGTAAACTTTTTAGAAAGAGGAAACATAATATAGTAAGAATTTAACAGGCTGTGCTAGATGATGCATATCTTGTTTAACAAAACTTTTATGAGATGATTGGCTACACAAATACTTCACCCAATTGGGAAGTTAATGGGAGTCTAGAAACAACTCTGATCCTCACAGCTGGCCTGATGTAAAACAGAAGCTTTCCAGGGAATTGTTTCTAGGAAAGAGCTATATGTGAATTTTCCAGTTCACAAAATACCAGTTGGCATTAGGCAACGTCAAGCATTACACATCATCATCTAATGCATCCCATGTTGCAATGTAAGCTTTATTGCAGTCTATCCCATTTTTCTAATTTAAGACCCTAAAATGGTATTGCAGAAAATTGTTCATCCTTCTCTGTGGCCTCTATCCAGATGAATAAAAGTTTGGGCTCTTTATTTCATCTGTATGACCAGTTTATTGTTTAAATGAGGCCTCCTTGCAAATATTTAGGGAGCATTATATTAAAGCCTAGGACAAATTTCATGAGCAACTGAACAATGTTGAGTACTAAAGCAAATAGTAACACTTCTGCATAATAGTAAGGTTACAAAAAGCATGCAGTGTTTACAGTGGATTCTGCAGAAAATGTTTCAGCTCTACTTCGTAAAATGGAAAATCAGCCTGTTTAGCAAGAAAAAAAATGATCAAGCACAAAGGGGTCATGAGTGGAAAAGTTGTAGGAAGCCCTGTCCCAGACCAACACTCAAACCACTATTTACAAAAGTTTTACTGTATAAACTCATAGATAATTTAATCAAAAAATGGACCCAAAAAACCCAGGTCAACTTAGCCACGGGTAAATACAAGTTCTGAGTAGAGTGGTGAAAGGCAAGAGCTAAGCCTATCCCAGGAAAACCTAAAAGAAGTGCCAACACCCTCTTCCTTTCTCTGGCACAGTGCATTTTCAGGCCTTGTTATATGCCTGGGTGGGAAAAGGGCAGGGTTGGCTTTATGGTGCTTCCCCTCAAAGGAGTGCCAAGGGAGTAGAGAAAGTCATTGCTTCCTTTTTGTTAGGATGTAGTACTATACCTTAACTTCTATTTTTAGAAAGACAATCTCCTTGCCTAAATAGGGTATCAAACAATCTTTTTGAATGCCTGGACAAGAAAATGGCATCAGCTGAAGTATCTGGCTCATGTGATGGATTGATGCTATCCCCTTTCCACCAAAATAACCCTCAACTTATTCACAGGTCATATCAAAATCCGGAATTTTGACTTCAAAACTATCATTGAGTTACACAGCACGTAGACATATAAATAAGTAAATATGATATTTCAACTTAGGGACCTGTTCCGAAACATTTGAATATTCCTAATAGTGTCAAAATCAATTAACGATTAAGTGCACTTATTTAATTAATTCACTTGTGTAAAAAAAAGAGCAAACCACAGACCACCTACTGCAATGCAGCCTGAGCCCTGCCACATGCACAATGGAGGACTTCCTTATAGCAACATCAAAATGAGTTAATTGCACATGTGATACATGCTAGCGAAGCCTTGCTGGATCAAATCAGATACTTATGACATTGAACATCCTGTTCATGCAATGGCCAAGCCGGCACCAGCTGGAAGGGCACTAACAACCAAAACATTGGTCATATTTAGAACTCACTGGTTTCTTTTTTTTTTGCTAGAACTGAGGTTTATGCACTGCAAACCTAAGTCAGAAAGGAGACCAAAATGGGGAAAGAAGTTAAATACACACATTAGAATTTAAAATTTAGTATTTATTATTTAGGAGTTTAGGCTACATAAAATTAACATCTCCTTTAAAATACTAACTTGAAGGCCCAAAAACAGCAAAAGATTGCATCAGAACTAGCACATAAATTTAACAGTTGCATCTGAACTAAAAGGTCATTCAAAATCATTTGGGTCCACCATACAGAAGTTATAACATGTACTTTTCATAACACCTTGGACTTCATAGTACTCCCTAAAGGCTGTTTCACATATTATACAGTTGCAGATACAGATTTTTCCTCAAGCATACACTTAACAGGAAACTGCTACTAACCAAGCCTTACATTTATCCTTTGCATTTAAGGATTTCTTGCATTTACCCTTTCCTTTAATATTTCCAGCAGTCCTGTTGAAATATAGATCTTCTAAAGATAGCCTCTGGAACTGAAGGAAAACATAAAAAATAGAACAGTCCAATCTTAAGCTCATTTACTTGGAAGCAACTCCAATTATTAGATTCAAAGAGGGACTGACATCTAAGTTCTGCATTTAAAATCACAGCTTAATTAAAAAAAAACCAGTCAGAGCTTCCTAAGTCTTTTCATTTTCAAGTATTGACATAAAATTATAATTGCATACAACAGATGGGATATCTTATACATCCATAGAAGAACACACTGTAATCATAGTCTGTATTATAAAAATATCTACTATACATTAAATATTTAGCCATGTAATCTTAGAGCACAACAAGAAACATAGAAGCAAATGAACAAGGAAAATAAACACTTATTTTGGGTTATGAAAACTTTAAAAGAAAATGTTTTGCCCACCACTGAAGACAAGCCCATTGTGTCATCTAAATAAAGGAGCGTTGTTTTGTCAGTGCAGCATTTACTACACAAAGTTGTACCTTCCCACTACATTGCAAAAAATCGTTCATATCCCTTAGCTTGCATTTGGGAAAATTGTTGAACAGCACTCAGTTCTATAGCTTATGCCACATGTTTCTGTGGGTCAAGAGCTCTACGTTCTGGTCCTCATCTACTCCAGTTACAAGGGATCCACAATTCCAACACTATTACCTGATAAGATGAAATACAGTTAAAGCACTTACAGTTTAACACAATCATTCCATTTTCTGAAATGAGATTGCTTTTATGGCTTATTTGCTGAAAACGAAATATTGCTGAAGTCAGAAACTCAACACAGCGGCAAGCTGTTATTATAGCACCCAGCTATGGTTGTAAACTTATGGTGCATTGTGCGTAGGTCTAGTGCTAACAGCATGGCAAGAATCAGTTAAGTGACTGACATAGAAAGTGAATAAAAATGTTCCAACTCCAGAGGACACAACTTTCCTCTTTTCAAGAACGAACACATATGGAAGCTTTCACCTACCCAATTTAGAGTGCTATCACTCCACACCGATTGCACTGGCAACATCCTAAGGAATTGTGGGGTTCGCAATTCAGGGAGGCGCATTGAGTATTTTCAGTCAGAGTTCTAGCGCCTCCTCAAATAACAAATTTCACAATTCCATAGGATGCAACATTACGGTTAAAGTGGAATAATAACACTAGAATTGGGTACTGGGTAGTGGAAAGGGTCCCCACGCGGAGCTATGCATGCAAGTACTGGAAAACCTGCACCACTTCATGTTCCAGTGTGTTTCCTTTCTCTTCTGTAATGATGATGTATGGAAGCAGAGGTTTCGAGAGAGAAAGTACTCAACGGTCCGCCCTTCTTGAGAAGTGGAGATATTTTTATAGGACTTCTACATGCCTTGTGCTTTTCAGAGAGGAAAAACTTCATATATCAGTAAAACAGACACATCTAAACAATCCCTTTCAGTTCATCTTGCCAATATAATTTGGCTGACAAAAGAACCGTACAAGTCATATTATTATTAATAACAATCCCACAATTAAAAAACGCGAAGCAGTATTTTATATGCGACTTTGGTTTAAGAAACAAAACATGTTCCCATAATGTTAATAACGCTACTGCTTCGGAGTCATTTTGTTTCATGGTTTGCCTTGAACCTTGCCTTAACAGTGCTGTTTATTGCGTTCTTTTTCATTCCATGTAAGGTGGTGTTATTTTTAAGCCTTTCTTTTCATAAGCTCAACTGGTACCTGTTTGTAGTTTGCTTTTGTGCTTAGCCAAAGTTCAAAGACAAAAACAAGTATAATGACCTTTGTTAAATAAAAAGTGCTTACAATATGGTGTTATCTTGTGGAATATATTCATGTTCTCTATAAAAAAATATTTTAAAATATTAATGGAGATGGTTTAAAATAACTGAAAAAGATAGGAGTGCACTTTAAAGTAAATTTTGGTTATAGAAGATATGAAATATCAAGTGGTGCCTTTAATTTAATTTTTAAAGAAATTCAATATTCCAATTTGTGGAGTGTAAACAGCCAAAAAATGGCAATTTAATAGTCTATTGTATAGCACTGAAATAATTAAAAAGTGTTGCTAAAACTGATATATTAACAGGATTAACACATTTACAAAACAGAAGTTGGAATGGATTCTCGAAGGAATTGATATACTTTCTTGCACAATACAATAAATATTATATATGCCCTCTGTTATTTAAAAATATCCTCTGTTTGGGGCTATTTTATAATATTTGAATAAAATAATCAAAGTACTGATACAGAAAGACTAGATGGTCTTCTACAGCAATAGCTTAAGAAAAGATTTTGGAAGCTTGATGAAGTCAAACCCTTACATTGAGTAACAACACAATTTCATAACCTTTAACATCCACGGGCAAGGGACAACATAAGACAACATAGATTAAAAGCATTTTCATTGTATATCCCATAAATACTTGGTATGCTTCAGCCTTTGATGCCAAGTCCTTGGTAGTTAAAACACAGTCTAAAAGAGGAGGAGTGCGTGCCTTTGAGTGTTACTTGGCTGTCTTCATTCTCAGGTCCCTGAGTGGTTCCTTTTGAGCTGCTTCAGCAGTTTGGGACGGTGTTGGCACCAAGTCAGGAGAGTTACAAGTGATTAGGTACAGTCCTCAAAGCTTCGTCCCGAGAGCGGTTAACACATACATTCTGAAAAGAACACGAAGACAACATGTCAGACATCTTCAGGGCTTTCACTCTCAAGGACAAAGTTTTGCCTTATTTGTGAAACTTCCTATTAATCATGGCTACTAGACTGTGCTGACTTACCTGAGAGGAAGTCTCACTCACTTCAGTGAGACTTACTTCCAAGTCCAAAAGTCAAACCATTGACTTCTATAATTGGAATATTTCATCCTAACTACATCCATACACTGATGGTTCTATATAGCATTACTTTGTTACAAGTTCTTTCACCCCAGAATAAACTTTTCAATATGGACAGGGCTTCAGTTGCACTGCACCATGCAGTCCACAGCAGTTTAACTGGACAATCAAAGAGACCACAACCTGTTGGATTTGCATCTACTTGTTTTCAGCCCCAAATCCCACATACTATGCTTTGTTAGCTTAAAGACAGAAGTTCATTTTTCAGCATACATTGGAAACTACCACCATGGGCCATGGCCAACATATGCTGGAAGTTCTGTAAACATCCAAAAGGGAGCACATCTTCACCTTCAGCATTAAAGTCCATGCACACAAGAACAAGAGAAAAAGCATCACAGATTTGAGCCACCAATAAACCTCAAATAATCCAAGAGCTTTTCACCAGACCACAAGACACTATGACTTCATTTTGCCAATACATCACATTGTGTGAGAACAAGTATTGCCACTCACTGTTAAAAAATCTAAGCAAGAGTGTTCTCTGGTTGAAGAAAGGTGGAAAAAGTTTCCATCAGGTGCAATATATTTGGATTCTAAGGTGTGTACATTATCTGGTTTTTATTCTGGCATCCACGAGATGAAGAGCCAACCGTAAGAAATGGGGCCACAAAGTGGAGTCCACAACTTGTGAATATGGAGAAGAGCAAACCACAGGCCACCTAGTACAATGCAGCCTGAGCCCTGCCACATGCACAATGGAGGACCTCCTTATAGCAACACCAGAGGTACTCCAAGTGGTTAGCTACTGGTCAAAGTACATTTAATACTTGTATAATGCCAAGTTTTAAACTTTGTGTTTTGTCAAATACAACTCAACTGTACCCTTGGTTCGCTCATGACACGATAAATAAATAAATTCTGGCAATACCAGACTACAACCTGCTGCGTGTTGCAGGTTTGCTGCCATTTGTAAGTAGTAGTTAGGAAAGCACATGCTGCTTAATTCCTACTCCTGAATTAAAGCCAACCCTCCGTCTGTCAGCAAGAACAATTATAAACAGGGCAGACTGTTTTTGAAAGTATTCAGACAAAACTACATAAAAATCATGGTGGGACTTAAGTGGAATTAAATCAGATTTCTAAAGCCAAGTAGTAGGAATGACTGTTGGCAGACAGCCACGTGTGAGCCTGATGCCTCAAAAAACCAGTTTGGTATTTGTTTTCTTCAAGGCCACATAGAGGAGGAGGAGGAGTACAGAGTAAGTTCGGCCTTCATCAGTGAGCTAATGAAAGTCTATAGGATGCAACTATTTTCCCCTTCATGTTTTCTCTTTGACTCAGGACTCTCAAGTATGGGGGACGCTCATGTCAAAGCACCCCACAATTCAAAAAAAGGAGAATAAAAGCACACAAATTGAAGCTTAATCCAGGTAGGACAGAGTTACTGCTGGTGAAATGAAAGGAACACCAAGGGATTAGATCCCCTTGAAGATTCAGACTCACAGTGAAGGCATCCTCTTGGATTTACCTACAAAGGTGGAATCCAAGGTTTTGGTGATGGTGGCCAGACTTTAACAGCACAGCTTAGAAACAGTGTCCATTTCTAAAGTTGTGGTATCCAGCCATGCTGAGATGTATCTTTAAGATTTGTACTGGTTGGACAACTGAAAAATACCTCACATGGGGTTTCCTTTGGAAACCATTCAAAAAATTCAGCAAGTCCAGAATGATGCAGACGTATGGCTGATTCAGTTACAGGGAACATGTAGTAGGCTACTTCTGGACATAATTCAAGGTTTGGGTTCTGGCCCATCAAGCCTTCCACGATTCAGAATATTTAAAACTCCATATTCATAATACAGGGCTATGTGGGGATTAAGGTCCTAGTTCCACTACCACCACTGTAATCCACTTAGTGAGAATGAGAGTGAAAATATTCCCAGTGGGTCACTCCTAAACTCTTGAAATCCTTGCCCAGGGAAGCTTTGTTGGTCCCTCTCAATGGTGCTTCTGTTGGCAATATGAACATTCATTATAGCTGGTGCTGAAAACATTTTAACTGATTGAGAGCGGTTTCTATCTTTCCTTTTAATTCTGTTCCTAATTTGTTTCTTTTATTTAAAGCTACAGATATAGATTCTGTTTTAGTCAGACTGTGTCCAGTTCTGGGCACCACAATTCAAGAAAAATACTGACAAACTAGAATGTGGATAACTAAACTGTTAAAAGGTCTTAAAGCCAAGCCATATGAGGAGTGCCTTGAGGAGCTGAGTATGTTTAGCCTGGAGAAGGCAGGATTAAGAGAGGACATGTTTACATATATAGTAAAGATGTGTTAGTGAAAATGTAACAAGTGTGCTTTTTTATGCTCCAGATACTAAGGCATGGTGCAATGATTCAAACTACAGGAACAGAGGCTCCACCTAAACATTAGGAAGAACTTCCTGATGGTAAGAGATGTGTTACAGTGGGATATCCTGCCTCAACATGTAGTAGAATCTCCTTCTTTGAAGGTTTTTAAACGGAAGCTGGATAGCCATCTTTCAGGAGTACTTTGATTGTTGATTCCTGCATGGAAGTATCTCCAAAGTCTATGATGCTATGATTCCATATAATTCATAAATATGCAGATGGTCAATTCAAGAAGCACTGTAGAATCACTTGAACAGGAAGCCACTTGCCACCCGATCTTATAATCTGTATGACAAGCAAGTGGGTGAGTCATTCCCACATCCACTTGTTCATTATGACCCTAGCAATCTTACTTCCATCTCACTTCACATGGATTTTACAAGCATTTAAAAAAGCCGTAATTGAGACCTTCACATTTTCCCACTTCAATTCAGCCACAGAGTTAAGTCTACAAACTGACTACTTAACACTAAAACAAAAATCAACATAATAAAGATGTGTACAACACATAGAAGAAACATTTTATGAAGCCTTCAAACTAATGTAGCAAAGAGAAGTTTAGGTGAAGAATCTTGGGAAATGCTTTTCTACATCCAGCTAAATTCAACTTTAAGTCACTCAGACGCCTCTAGCAACATCACAGGTAAGTCAATGCTGCTAGTTATTGTTTGTCCACTACAGTCTCTTCCAATTACTAAATTAATTACATTTTACCTTTTTATCCCCCGAGACTCTGCTCCAATGGGTTTTGTACGAATATGGATTTTCCTAAAACTTCCTTCTAAAAGTATCCCCTTATGCCCCCTTGAAGTACTGCAAAATGACCCCAAACCCAAAAACCACAGTATGATGGGAGTATTATACATCTGGTTTACAAGATTGCTGACAGCAAAATCTAAGTGAAACGAAGTCTCTCCCACAGGTAGCCACAGCTGGCCCTGAACAACTATATGGAATTCTCAAAGATTAATTAGTTGGTTAATAGGTTAACTTGTGTGCTAGTAAAATACAGAGCAAGCCATACTTTGTTTTCACACATAATATGTATGTTTTGTGGCAGGTATTCTCTATGATGACAGAAAATGTCTACTGAGATGTTGTTGATAAGTACCATAAAATCATCCTGAGCTTTTGTAACCGTCTTTTTTTTAAGCTGCTTGATTAATCACAAGCATATATTCTGTTAGACAAGCTTTTAAAAATTGAGCAGTCAGATCCATCAAATCACAAAAACTATTTCCCACCAAGATAGGAGTAAGCACCTCATGATCTGAGAAAATATCAGTGTTAAACAGTTTGCTAGTCTTCTTGCCTACTTCATTCATGCACTAGTTAGCTAGGCTAACTAGTAATTACATTATGCTCTTCTATTTAAAACAATCCAATCACTAAAGAAAAAAAAGCCCCACTAAATTAGCAAGAACTTGCAGTTTTATCCTCCAAAACAGAATTCAAAGGACTGAACTTTAAAAGGATATAAAACATCAGCAGTAAAATTAGCAATATTCAATTAAGTGATATCATAAAAGCAAGTAATTAAATGGCCCAACCAATTAAATGTAATTTGGCAGAACAGGACCATCAATTAACGGTCCAATAGGAGCTGAGTGTGTATTGATTTCCAAATGCCATGTATGACACAAAAACTAATATTATTAAGAGTCGATTCCAAAGTGATTGGAATGATTGAAAGAAATTCAATGTAAAATGTTGAAAACAGCACCAAATGTTTCATTGCTGATCAGGAAACGGGATTCACTGGTGAGCAGGGACAGTTACAAGGGCTTCCTCGGGATCTCTTGAAATGTCTACATTCTGCGTGTGAATAAAAATACAGAGGAGAATGTTTATCAAACAACACTGACAGTCAGCTTTCCTTGTAAGCACTCAGCTGAATTGGTGAAATCAACAAATATTAGGCACATATTTTAAAAGTCTAAAATAGTAGAATCTTTTAAAAACATACTAACAAATACAGTTTGCAGTATTATGTGTGCTTCTGCAGATAAGATTCATTATTTTCAGTGGGATCTGCTCCCAACCTTATAGAGGAGACACTGTGTGTACAGTAGCTTGTGCACTTATTGTACACAAGCCACACAGTTAAACCTACTACTAAGACCTTTACAGCACTCAGTACTCACTAACTTTCACTTTCCCCTCTCATTAGGAATTTATACAAATCCACCCAAGTTCAGATCTATTAAAATTAGTTTCATCCATACTACATGCACCTCAAAAATCAGGCCAAAGAAATATGGGAAATAGTAAACACGAATAGATAGAACCCAGCTGGGTTTAATAGTCAAAGAACCTAAAACACTGGAAAAGCCTCTGAAATCTGATAAGAGGCATGTGAGACCCCCCCCCCCCCCCCCGATTTCAATTGGTTATTCACCACATAGGATCATTTTGACACATAGCTACTATGGTCAAGAAGATGACCCTAAGTTCTTAGAAATCTCTCTCTGGACTTGGATATTGCTGAGTGAAGGTAGAAGTACAATTAAGTTCTAATTGTAAGGCACAGCTTTACGGTTACATAATAAACAGCGTATTGACTATCATAAATGTGACCCGAGAGTGGCACCAAGACCACGCCAACAGGACTCATGTGCCCACCTGGCAGTATCCAATCCTGACTCTCAAAATATATTATCTTATTGTTCAGATGTACATTTTTACCCCTGCAATTTCAACTTATTAGGCATTAGAAAGCTAGATCACAGTAAGAACGTAAAGGTTTCCCCTGACATTAAGTCTTTGCATGTCTGACTCTGGGGGTGGTGCTCATCTCCATTTCTAAGCCAAAGAGCCAGCGTTGTCCATAGACACCTCCAAGGTCATAACTGCATGGAGCACCATTACCTTCCCACCAAGGCAGTACCTATTGATCTACTCACATTTACATGTTTTCAAACTGCTAGGTTGGCAGAAGCTGAGCCTAATAGCGGGAGCTGACCCTGCTCCCCGGATTCGAACCGCCAACCTTTCGGTCAGCAAGTTCAGCAGCTCAGCGGTTTAACCTGCTGCACCACCAGGCCAAGATCACACTAAATGCTGTCAATTATGCTGTCAATCATCTCAACCTTACACATGGACTTGCATGCTTGTATATCTTATAGAAGAATGTTCCCAAACTGCAACTGATTTATAAAGGCTCCTTATTTTTTTATCATATTCACAATGTTTAAGAAAGTAATTAATAGCTACATGCCAACCAAATGGTAGATGATGTCTCGCTTTCATCAAGGCAAAGGATATCACAACGCTGTTATGGTTGTTATAGAAACACAGCAGTCAGATTCAACAAAGCAACTTATCATACTGTTTAGTTAGCTAAACATTTTGGAGACATCACAAAAACAACACTTCCCCAAACTGTGACAGCTTTCAGAGTGTTCACAAAACAGCTTATTATCAATTGTTCATCTATGTTAAATAGAACAGCACCCAAAGAGACACATGCAAATCGTCATGACTGTGGGAAAGGAAAGCTTTTTGTTTACAAGAACGCTCAAAAATAACACCACTGGAAGCAATGTATTGCTTCTCACAATCTGTTCCCCTCCTCAAAAGAGACCCAATCAGTTGCCAAATCCACAAGGCACACTATATCATCAGTGTCAAACTGACAAAAATAAAATAGAAAGACAAACACTGAAGACAGACAGATGGCACACTATCATAAAATTAAGTAACTCCATTTTGCAAAATATCCTTCTCTGGTTCTCAGAGGCTAATCATAAGCAAGGCCCCCAGCTGACTATTGTGAGGTCTGTCCCAGGCAGTCAAATCAATGGCAATGCATCATCATGCATTTAGTAGTGTTTCCCAAAACACTTCTAAATTTACAATTGATTCTGTATCTTGTTAATTAATATAATTTTGAATATATTGCATACAAGTGTTTGGTTTTTGTCTAAAAATGCACTTTTAAGTAGCCACGGATTAAGTGGCGTCATAGCACAAGTGAGAAAAGATCAGAGCACAGTATTTTTGCTGTTGTTTGGACATAATCTTCCACTTTCCTATTATTATTTGTGTTATTTATGCCTTTTTTAAAAATCCCACTGAATCCAGTATAATACGACACTTGTTTTTTTTATATTTCTAGAGGACACCAAACTGTACCACAGACAAGCAATACAGGACACCAGTTTCACAGAAGTGCATCAGGAAGAGCACAGGTAGAACATGCCCACAGAGCTGGTGCCACCATGACAGCTCTAGTCAGGTACAATGAATCAGACATACCAGCCTGACTGCATGTAAAACAAGGCTCTCCATGCAAAGTCAAGCATGTTAATGAGCCCAGCCCACCACTCAGACATACTGTCCTCTTCCCTGTTGGCATTTAATGCTGAAATGGACTGACCACATAGGCCCCTTCTTATAAAGTTAGCAACTAGTGTTAACTGTGGATCACACTAAGTTTAAGGACACCAAAATCAACTATGACTGGGTTGCTGTGAGTTTTCTGGGCTGTGTGGCCATGTTCCAGAAGCATTCTCTTCTGACATTTCACTCACATCTATGGCAGGTATCCTCAGAGGTTGTGAGGTTTGTTGGAAACAAGGCTTATATATCTGTGAAACATCCAAGGTGGGAGAAAGTTCTGGAACATGGCCATACAGCCCAGAAAACTCACCAGTGCTTCTGGCCATGAAAGCCCTGGACAACAAATTAAGTATGAGCTTTGGCTACAAAAAAGAGACAGGGAGTAGATTCAAAGTCCAACAGAACAAAAAAAAATTAACCGTCCAAACTCCTGATTTCACAATCCCATCAATATCATTTGGGTATTTGGCATTTTATGTCTGAAGTGGACTGAAAAGTAATGAGAAGATCAAGTTAACAATTGTGTGGGAAGATTGCCTGCAAAGTCCATGCAATGTCCCTGCAAAAAAAGGAAAGGTTAAAATACCTGTAGGGAAATGTCAGAAAATATGATTGTGTGAATAAGGATAAAGAAAAATGTAAAACAATTTCTTCTTTTCATTAAAAAATGTAGAATGAATTCTTCTGAATGTTGCCTGACAAAGAAAGTGAGAAAACTGAAGATTCTGTTTGTGAAGGTCATCAAAATCGACAAGAACCCTAGAATATCAGGTTTCTTGGTAATATGAAGAGGATCCTGTCATAGCAGCTCTTCACATCTCCAGGCAACACAATGAGGAAAGGGGGTGAGGCAAGACTCTTTCTATGTTGACCTGAACCACTAGACGGGGCCTAAACAAGACTTTGTTATTTCTGAATTCTCACTCAAATAAGAGGCAAGCTAGATCCTGTACATAGTAATTTACAATGTTCATCTATTCTCATATTTTCCCTAAAGAAATGAGGGAAGCAGTGGGAGGAAGGTGAGTGCTGCTCCCTCCTTTTTAGAATTCCGAGTTTACCTTTGCAATAGTAAATCTATCCTACCTGTGGTTTGTCTCTGTGCGTATTGACAGCTTCAACATTCAGGAATATGGATTCTACCTTGCAACCTGTAGACAAATATCAACGTTTAGATGTTTTGCTACTTTATGTCAACAAGGACAATCAGAATAAAATCAAAAGAGCTCCTTGTACAATCACTATTGTTCAAAATGTTAATTCCTCATCACAAACTGGGATACAATGGCAGACCCCAATTAATGCACACCGGTGAAACAAAGCTCTATGTGTGAACTATTCCCCTGTAATATCACTGACAGTTAATGCAAGTATAGCCTTCCCATGACCATCCAGAAATACTATGAAAGCCTATCCAAAATACAAGTTGAGTATTCCTTATCCAAAATGCTTGGGACAAGAAGAGTTTTGTATTTTTATTTTCAATAGCTATACTTGCACATGCTCCTAATAAGATATCTTGGAGATAGGACCCAACTCTAAACACGAAATTCATTTATGTTTCATATACACCTTATATACACAGCCCGGAGATAATTTTATACAATCTTTCTAATAATGTTATGTATGAAGCAGTTTCATCAGATCCACCAGAAAGCAAATGTGTCTCCATCTGGACAATTTTGGAGGATTGTAGAAATCCCGATCAGGGATGCTCGATCTCTACCACCCCTTTCAGGGTAATTCTAACCTTTTGACATGTTGTCAAAAGTGAAGCTTTCTTTATAATTGAAAGGGTATGTATTGCAATGACTCCCACGCCAAAAAGGTGTGCCCACAATATTGCTTCATAGGCAACCTTTGGAATTAGTGGCCTTGCTTTAAGTACTGCTGTAATGCAAGTGTCTTCTAATACAATCTCTTTCAATCCAAGGGACAACACCTGGTAGATTTGAATGACTGTCTCTTGTATCTTAGCTAAAATAATCTTAGTGCAAAGTTGAAAAGCTTTGTCTGATCCAAGAAAATTGAAGCTTTACATGATTATCTTTCTAGACCATTTAATCCTTGGTTGCCTGAACACATGACTGACTGCATATTTCCCTGTTAGCTGGGTCACCCTGTTCCGTAATTCTGTTAAGTGTTTGATTACCTTGAACCGCAACATTGAACTGATACCAGTAATGCTCTCATTTAAGAAGAAACCTCTCTATAATCAATAATGGATATTGGACACTAGATGTCACTAGAGTCCTATCTTTATCCTCTTTTTATTTTTTGTAATGAGCCTGAACAGACTCAGAAGTGGAGTGGGCAGCTGAAAAGACAACCTAGCAAAATGACACTGCCTAGAAGAATCCTCCACCTTGTGTGTCTGAAGAAGAACAAACAACTCTGCATCTGTATGCTTGCTCATAATGCCCTACCTCATGCACAGAGGAAAACTGCTTAAAGCTACAGACAGTGCAGTCGCTGTTGCCTATTTTTGGTCTGGGGTGGTTTAGCCGCTTGTGCTACCTCTATTTTATCAGTTTTATATCTGTTTTATCTGTGCAATGTTGCTTTTGACACAAAATAAATAAATAAATTGTTGTTGCATGCATTCAATTCATGTCTCACTTAATCTAACCCTGAGGTGGACAGGTTTTCTTGGCCAGATTTGTGCCTCCCTCTGAGGCTGAAAGAATGTGATGCACCCAAGGTCACTCAATGGATTTCCATGGCTGAGCAGAAATTCAAACTCTGGTCTCCAGAGTCAGAATCCAACACTTACTAAATAATGGTGCATTTTGTTTTGTTTTAAAATCTATTTTTGTTTAATAAAAACTCCAAATTTTCAGTATACATGATATTCTGGCATAGACAAAACAAGAACGCTCTTTGTCTGAATCTGTCTACATCCAAAATTCAAACATTTGTTACACAAAACCTTCTCCTCTTCAGGCTATAGGTCAAAAAAGGGAGAAGGGAGACAGGGAAGTAGCTATGCTGGTGGGCTGAACTGCGCAAAGAGTAGGTTGGGGAACTTTTGGTCATTGTGTTTTGGAAAATACTTCCAACTTATAAGGACAATTGCAAAATTGAATTAGGCATGTGTCAGCTCATAATACATGAATAGGATGCAATCGTAAACATGCAATGTTTTTCATAATTAATGCAGCTAAATGCAATATAAATACCCTTATAGGAAGAAAATGGAAAAACTTACCATAAGCCACTGGGGTTAATTTTAAGACAGTATGCAGTGGGCACTTGAGATAAGGCAGTTTTTCTAAAATGGAAAACATACATAAAAATTAAATTAATAGTAAATAACAGAAACAACCATTTCCCAAAGCATTACCACATAAAATAGACAAAGGAATACTTTTTGCTAGGTAATTTTAAATTATTTTATGTATTTCTGAAGACCGACATCATGCTTTTAAAAGTGTAAGAGCAATACCTCAATAGCAGAGAACCAGCTAAAATGTTAAACTCAATATAAAAATACAAAACATAAAAAGGCTGCATAAATAAAAGCTTGTTCACCAGGCCAAAGTATCTAGGAAGAGAAATACTTAGAAATAATTTTTATCTGATCTCATCTGCAAAAGCAGTTCTCATAATCCGGTTAACTTTAACGTTCCCAACATTTATGTTCTGCACCAGTCTATCACTAGTAACTCTACCTGATAGAGTTGATAGGAACTATAGACCCACAACATATGGATGATCACAACTGTCCTACATGAATTTTAGAACTTGGAAAGTTCTTCTTGTTAGCACAACAAGAATCACTCAAAAATATTACTCTTTCAAAGTCTACCTGAGTTACAAAACAACTTTCCATGAACCATGTGAAACTACTTTTGAATAGACCATGAAAAGCACAGATTCAAAGGGACCACATATTCTAAGAATATACTGCTCTTGTGAGACAAGATAGTAAGTGGAGAAATTCACATGGAAATGGCTACTGATAGACAACAGTGGAAAACCTCCATGATATGACTGCACTGTATTTGTGGCACCTACCTGCAGGCTTGTCCAGAAAGTAAGCAAGCAGACAGCGCATAACAGCTTGGTGACAGATTACAAGCACATTTTCCTGCCTTTCCAATTCCATAATTACTGGCTCCAATCTTTGAACAAGATCTTCATAGGACTGGAAATAGAGGGAGGGGGAATTAGAAATATATATACATCATTTGAACACTGTCAAATCAGCCATGACAAGACATAATCATAGAGGGAAGAAAATAATGGCTATAATCCTGTTGCTACATGCAGCTTCAGTAGCACCAATGGAAGTACATCAGCATGGTCTTAAATGTATTATGGACATAACAGGAAGAATGGAGTGTGTGTATGTGTGTGCGTGTGCGTGCATGTATGCACATTGGGTAGTATATGGAAGGGTGAACACCCCTGCAGTGTTTGTTTTACTGTTTGTTCACTTCACTTTCTATCCATGTGATAAATGGACTTTGAAAAAATTGGCTTGTTGTGGAAACAAGGATTGGTGAAAAAGCTTCAATGGAGACCCCTTTTCTCCATGATAACTTTTCCAGGAGCGGATTTCTCTTCTTAGGGACAGATTTCTCTCATTTCCTGTTGTCTCTCCCCTGTTCTTAACTATGAGTCATTTGTAAGTCAGATATTTGTAACTTGGGGACTACCTGTACTGTGAACATTAATAGCAAGTGTAATCAAGAAACCAGGAAATGTAAACCTATTATTTTACTGTGAAAGTTGAGTTCAAGCTGACTATTACTCATATTTGGCATAGGCAAATAAGATTTTCATAGGGTTGAAGTGCACTGCCTCAACAATAAATATCAAATTTTATGTATGCTTCCTTCAGATATGGTTATATTTTAAATTTATACAGCAGTATGTGATTCCATAAGCAGGATAAGCAGAGAACTGCAATATTGCAGGTGAAACAAATGTGATAAGATTTTCTGCACATGTAGTGAAAATTGAGTGTAAATGAGAAATTCTGGATGTAATCTTAATTGTTTTAATATTACTGATGTTTAATACTGTTTTAATATTTGTATATTTTAAATTGTATTGTAATGCTTTTAATGTTAGCCGCTTTGAGTCGTCTTATGGAGAGAAAAAGTGGGATATAAATGCATAAATATAATAATAATAATAATAATAATAATAATAATAATAATAAAAGATGTTAGGAACAGCTTTACTTTGCATCCTAAAACTGAAATAATAATGACACCAGAGTTTTGTTATGAAACCTTAAAGCAGGATGCATATTCTCCCTTGTCTCTACCTTTTTTTTTGTTTGCTCCTCCTCTCTTTGTCATTCCATTTCATTTATATTTACAACATTTTCCAGTCAGTCTCTCCATATTCCACCAGGGAAGTCATGTTATGAAATTCGGGGCTCTCTCACACATAGCTGGCACTGGCCTATCTAGCCAAAAACAATTATTTCAGTGGCTTGGGTCTACAGATACCATGTACCACCAGGAAAGCCCTTCTGCTTGCACAAAACAGTCCTGCCCATCCTGCTCTACCGTACCCCATCAGACCCTGGCCCTCAGGAGTTACTTTTGGCAGAACCTCAATAGTACACGAGGAAACTTTCTGTACAGACTGAGATCCAACCATATATAATGGCTTTTAAACCTTTGATTATTCTGCATACTAATGGATTGTTGAATTTATAAGAAACAATACACGTAGTTATAGTATGTGGTTGCTGCAGAGAGTTCCCATTTATTGGTGCCTACTACATTGTTTTGTCACTTCTACATCCTTTTACCTATTCTTGTGTGCACAGACCTATGAACAAAAGGACTCAGAGTTTGTGCCAGTATAGAAGGTAACAGGTGGATTCTCTCAAAGCCTTTCATAATAGTGCAATGTTGGTGCTCATCTACTATTCAGAATCCCATTCTGAAGAGTTATAAATTATGCAGACCAACAAAAAAATTATCTTGATTTTTAAGCCTGTTCCTGGAATTATTTGGAGAGCTGATTTAGAAAATTGAATTGGATAGACTGGATCAGCTCTAGTTTCTTAGATATGGCTATCATGTCTTAGATATGGCTATCATATATCAGAATATATGACATATATGTATGACATATATTCTGTATCTCAAAAACTACAGCTGATAGGGGGAAACTAGTCAGATTTTTGGAATAAGTAGATCAGACATACCCAGAAATGGGTATATCTGACCCTCTTATTCCAAAATGTGTGTTGACCAGTGTAACCTGACAAATTGCATACCTACTTCTCTTTGTGGACTCATTTAAGAATTAAAAAGAAGTTGGCCATGTTTTTAGCGAACGTGGAATGCTTCTGTACAATTTAATCTCCCTAGAAGCAATTTAATCTAATCAGAAGTTCTGAGCTCCATCACATTTGGGGAAGCAGTACTAATTCCTCCTGCTAACAGGAACATGTGAACACTGCATGAGTGGCGCAACCCCAGTGTGAGCCATTAAGAGAGGAAGTGCACCTATGTAGAGAGAAGCAAACACACACCCATTCTCTCTCCCTGAAAGGTTAGCAAACAACTCCAGAAAACTTTCCATCTTACTAAACAGCTGTTATGACATGGCTTCTGATTGTACAACAAACAAAAGCCATCTGTATCTCAGTATTGTTCTAGGCATTATGATCACACATCTAACTCATGATAGCAGGAATGAATTACCCAACACTACCACAGTTTGCACATTTCACAAATACGAAAGCAGCTGTTTGAAATCAATGCTTTTCATTAATGCTTCACTTCTAATATCACTATGTAAAAGGCCAAGGATGTAGCACACCCTCATTCTCATGGCTTTTTTCCTTCAAAAATCAGCTGAAAAACATGGAGATAGAGGACATGGGGAGAGACTACGTGGGTCCCATCAACATGCACAGATTTGCCCTTCAAACATGCTACTCAATGAATGAAGGTCCACACTGGAAGCAGTGGTAATAAGGCCAGGGGGTCAGGACATGCATTCACAGCTCCTCTCCCTCGCCACATGTTCAAATGTGTGGCGGAGGCTTTTCTCTCTCCTTCCAAATCTGCTAAAATCAGCCTTTTAGTTCCATTTAGAATCTAAATGTTAGAGTAGATAATGAAATGGGATTACCACTTCTATGAAATATCACTCTACAAATGAGAATCTGAGAGGCGTTTGAAATAATTTGTGAGGAATAGTATTTTATGCCCTTTTAACTCACAGGAACTTTTTTTTTTACTTTTATGTCCTGATAGCCTCACCTAACAAGAGTTTGTAAACGCTTACCTTAGGAGAAGAAAAATTATTGGAGACAAAAAATGTATCATACCTCTCCTTTTGGATATCTGTATCTGTATTTGTCCTGGTCTCTCAATGCAAATTCTAATGGGTAATTTTCCTGAATTTCTTCATATGTCATTTCTTCACAGACTCCCTAGAGAAGCAGAGGAAACATGAAAACATCAGTGTACCTTAACAGACAGAAGACCAGGAAGTACACTGCTATTCCCCGAGATCTCATCTCTGTCATGATTCTATGCCATTTCCCACAGCCCTAAAATGTACTATCCAAATGCCCATCATTATCAATATAATAATCTAATCCTGTAAGTTTACTAGATCCGAACATCACCTGCCAAAGCTTTTCCCATCCTGGACACACTGACTCACCAAATTTCTTGAATGATATTACAATGGAACTCGGACTCATCTGCTTGGACTACCATGTGATTCACTGACATGCAGTCGAGAAAATATTGTTTCCCAAAGAAGACTGCTTCAACTACTAGCATTGTCAGATCAGCCCAGCTAGCTACACACAATATCCTTCTCATAAACACTTTAAAAAACATAGTTTTGCCTTTATTTATTACTACTTCTATTTTAAACTTTTGAGAAGGTGATCTACCAATTCCTTATTTTCTATTTGTGTGTGTGTGTGAGCAACTTGAGAATCCTTCATGTAGGTAAAGGTAAAGGCTTCCCCTTGACATTAAGTCTAGACATGGTCCAACTCTGGAGGGTGGTTCTAAGCCAAAGAGCTGGTGTTGTCCATAGACACCTCCAATGTCACGTAGCCAGAATGACGGCATGGCATGCCATTACCTTCCCGCAGAAGCGGTACCTATTGATCTTCTCACATTTGCATGTTTTCGAACTGCTAGGTTGGCAGAAGATGGGGTTAAAAGTGGGAACTCACTCTGCTCCCCAGGTTTGAACCGCCAAACTTTCGGTCAGCAAGTTAAGTAGCTCAGTGGTTTAACCCGTTGCATCACCAGGGAGCCCAATGCTGGCATATAATGCTATTTATTTACACATCTTCTTAGCAAGGTGCTGTACAACTCAAAATGTTTTTCAGCCCTTCAAGGCTTAATCTCCAAAAGGTACAAAGCTCTCAGGACTTCTAGTATTGTGCCATGAAAATAATTTCTCTTTCCATGATTAAAAAACTACACTTTGTATGTATTTAACCAAGAGTATCTTACCGCATCGATTTCATTCAAAACTTTCCACTGCTCATAAGGCACTCCCAAGGCCTCTGCAGTCTGAATGGTCCTTTTCATCTGGCTTGTCCATACTTTCAAATCTTTGATGTTTTGCTCATTAATGAAATATGCCAGGCCCTTGGCAAACTGCAAAGCATATGGAGAAGGAAAAAGAGTTACACGAGGAAACTACAGCTAAATATTTCAAGTCAGATAACTACACCCTAGTCCTCTAAAGCAGGCATGGACAAACTCTGGCCCTCCAGGTGGTTGGACTTCAAATCCTATAATTCTTAACAGTCGGTAGGCTGTTAGGACTTGTGGGAGTTTAATTCCAAAACACCTGGAGGGCAAAAGTTTGCCCATGCCTCCTCTAAAGTATGAGATGATAATGCCTTTCCAAAAGGGTCTGTGTAACCAAAACGAGTCACAAAAGGAATATGACTTTAATAAAGGGAGGCTATTCTTGGGCTCAGATCCAACAGAACAAATCTACTCATGGACTAAAGGCCCTCAAACTAGGTGAAATTCTCACTGTGCATCCCTGATGTATCACATTTTGAGCAATTCTTGGTGATTCCCTGACCAATACAAGTTTGTACCCTGTGCAAAGAGCATAACAAAACTCCATTATTTAAGGTTTGTCTGGTCACATACCCCTGCCTTGATCTTCAATCTTGGGAGATATGCAAAAGCAAACAAGTTTTGGAATTTACTTTCTGAATTAAATCTAGTTGTACAGTGGTTAAATATGAGAGAGAGAGAGTGAATAAAAGGATATTAGACAAATAAGCCATACCTCTTTTCCTCTAGGAGACAACCCTGTATCTCCTCCTATTCTTCCCTTTAGATTTAGTTCACTTTCACCATGTCGGCAGAGGTAGATGGAGCGAGGAGTGACGTGGATATTCATGAGGTAGTAAACAATCCGGCTCTGGATATGGTCGATTACTCGGTTCACAAGGTAACTCCTTCCAACATCCATTATTTTAATGTAAGAAAGATCCCTGTTATGGTAAGAGACAAAACTGTTTATAAGAGTGACAGTATTTATTCTAGCACTTCACATATACCTACAGAGATCAGGAATGAGTTTTCCTAAACACACAACAGAGTTTGTTTTAAGAGGAGCAAAATATGATGCTTTAGTAGTAACAATATGATTGTCAACAAGGACAAGTGTTGCAATTTTGGGAGATTCTTGCTAAGTTTCTACAGTTGGGCAAAGGTGCTGCCTTCATCCCATACCACTACAGCCAATTTCATTATCCTATTTCCTTCTCAGAAGAGTATCTGCAGTTCTGCCTATCAAACTAGTCAGTTCTCTGTGAGATGAATTTCATCTTTTAGTTATTTCTATACATTTGCAAACTTCTTAGGATGTACAAAACTATGTGCCTAAACCAGCTAATAGGAGATAGATATAGTGCATGTTCGTTGTGACAAGACCTCATCTCCGAAAACAGACACACTGGGCTGTTTTCTCCCTTTTGCTGAATCATTCTTTATGGTCCCATTTGCTACAACATTACTTTCAGTATTGATACTTCTTTTCAGGTACTTTTCCATACCAGAAGAACTGCCTACAGAAACTTGAATGAGGAAAATGTTGCAAAGTAGAAGAAAACTGGAATATTATTGTGTTCTTACCTACTTATTTTCTGACTAAAATTTTACAAAACAGCTCATCAAGGGACATATGGAAGAGCAATTTAGTAAACATCTTTTTACCCATTTGCATGTTTGGTGTCACAATGGAAAAGCAAGAGTTAGGTTGCTAGGAAAGGTAAAAGTTTGTAAAAACAAAATAATGAAGAACTCATCAAAGCCAACATTCCTTATTCTCTAATAATGCTGGTAGGTAAATGTAAAGATTTTCCCTTGACATTAAGTTTAGTCATGTCTGTCTCTGGGGGGTGGTGCTCATCCCAATTTCTAATCTGAAGAGCCAGCATTGTCCATAGATGCCTCCAAGGTCATGTGACCAGCATGACTGCATGGATCACTGTTACCTTCCAGCAGAAGCAATACCTATTGATCTACTCACATTTGCATGTTTTCAAACTGCTAGCTTGGCAGAAGCTGGGGCTAACAGTGGGAGCTCACCACACTCCCCAGATTTGAACCGCCAACCTTCAGTCAGCAAGTCCAGCAGCTCAGCGGTTTAACCCGTTGTGCCACCAGGGAGCCCATGTCAGGTTGCTACTGAGGTGGAAAACTGCCAAGTCCAAGAACACACGAAGGCTTCTGTGTGTAATTCTACAACAGGGGAAGGGGGGGGGGGGTGAGAGATATCTATCTTTTCACATTCACAGGATCATTGCATATGGAAGAGAATTCAGTTAAGCAAACCCCCATAAACAGTTTGAAATCCTAAGTAGGCACAAGCTCAGCACCCCTGTGACAAGTCATTTCAGAGGCTGTTTAAGATTCTGAAGCTAAATGACATGCATAATGTTAATATTCATATTTTACAGATCACATACTTATCCGAATTTTCATCTAGTGTCTCATATGAATTCTTGTAACATTCAATCCTTTTCATGAAGTCTTCTGTAGCTTCATCACTCCCACAGTCAACATAATCAGGACTGCCTAGCTTCACTTGCTAATTGAGGCAGGAAAGGAAAACACAGAAATATTTCTCAGAAATCTGAAGGGATGCAACACATGAGCAAAAAGTCTAATCATTAATGTCAAATTTAAGAAAGATTCATGCTTTCAACTGAACCAGAACTTCTTCATATAAACATGCAGAGACTCTAACTTCAAAATGTTTAAACAATTTGAAACTTCAATCTAAGCTGGGAGGATAATATGGCTCTTGAACTGTTATCCCCAGAAAATCCTTCCTTTTGTTTCACTGGCCATAGTGCTCTCGTCCTTTGACGGGATGTCCTGGGCTCAGGCCAATATTCTTGTCACGTTTTACTTCCTTTCATTCATGTCCCTGGGCGACCCCAAAACAATCACCAAGAATGTTTTCTGAAACTGTAACACTAGTCTATTTTTCCCAGGAAAATGGGGAGAAACAACTACAGATAATTGGCAGAGTAGACCAATTATAGTAAAGGAGGTTCAACTTGAACATTAGGAAGAACTTCCTGACCATAAGACCTATTCACCATGGAACTCTTTGCCTTGGAGAGTGGTGGAAGCTCCTTCTTTGGAGGCATTTAAACAGAGGCTGGATGACCATCTGTTGGGAGTGATTTGATTGTGCATTCCCTGCATGGCAGGGGGTTTGACAGAATGACCCTTGTGGTGTCTTCTGATTATAGATAGTTGATATACATAATCTCTAACATCTTCAGAAAAAGATATGTGTGGTTCCAGTTTGAAAACTCACTCCCAGTATATGTTCTGACTTGGTAAAGAGCAGTTTCTTATATCTGTGATCATTGAGTTGCATGTACTATGAATGCAAATACCCCAGGTCTCCTTTTAATGTTTGTTGTTGTTGTTTTTATAAAAGGACTTTCCAACAGAATTATGAAATCAAGATTTTAGTTTGCAAAAGTTATATAAAGTCAAGTACAAACGCCTGTCAACTTGTTATACATTTCATGGGGCTTTCTTATGCACAGAATATCATGTGATGCTTTGCTATTTTCTCTTTCAGAAATACAGCCTACAGTTGGTTGCCTTTAGGCAGTTTATTAAAAAAAATTAAGAGTTCATTGAATAGTAAGTATTTTTCAAAAAATGAAAACAATCAATTACTCAATTTATTTCTAATCTGTTTTAATTTGGGTGGCTACAAAATTAAAACAGCTTGTATGATCAATTATGCACCAGATACTAAGTATAATTTCTTCTATCATTTCATAGTGCTTTGCTTCAAAATGTATATGAATACCAGGAAGATTTAGATGAATCAAGTTTTTCTCTCCTCCTCCTACTCCATGTGGAGGGGAACAGAAGCCCAAGTTTAGCAGTACATACAATACAGAAGTAGTTCTCTGCCACTTATATTGGTTCAACATTTTGAGGAGTTTTTAACATCCCAAGTAAAAAAAACAACAACACATAATTGCAATAGGGGAATGTACTTCCTTATGTAAATATCTGCAGCTAATGGGATTAAAAGCAAGTGACATAAAATCCACAATGCTGAAATAGAATACGGAGGTAGGTAAGATTGCAAGGGAGGGAGGGCAGTCAAGGGAAACAACAGTATTACATGAGTGGCTTTGGCATGCATACAGAAAATATATAACTTTCCGTTCTTATGAATTAAAAATATATTTATTACTCACCACAATATTTGCAGCAATGACCTCTGGATCAACACATACAGATTCCACAAAAAACGTCTTGCATCCAAATGGAAATTGACATTTATGGAAGACAAGAGAAAAAAAACTGATCAATAACACAAAATAAATACCTTTATTTTCATACTTATTTTGCCAGATTTATTTTGCTTTGAAATAGTCCTCCTATAAGGTCTTAAATACCACCACACCATCATTCTTTCAGACATAAAACTTATTGTATTTCCCAGTTACTCTGGGACGCTTTCTGGCAGCAGTTTTTTAATGACTCAGTTGCAAATGAAGGCAGCAGCTCATTTTGGGGAACCAGAGGGCATATTGACTTGGAGCCTTCAAAGTCGTAAAGAAAGCTCCTTCCACCGTGACCACATTCCTGATCAGATCTTAGGAAATAGTCTTCCTTTGGATTACAATTTCCAGTTTTCCCTGGTTATTTCTGGCCAGCAGTCATGTTGCCTGGGGGTTCTTGGATCTAAAAGAATAATTTTTCCGAGCTGTGCTCCTAATCAAAACACACAACTGATATCCACAACGACAGCAAAAAGTTGAAAATGGTACATTGCCACCCTGCTTCTTTGCAACAAAATCTGCTGTGATGAAACTATAACACACACAGAGACTCTGGGAGAAAGAGGAGACATCAACTGACTACAACTTTTTGTAAATAAGGTATTGACAATTGCTGCACTACAAAACAGTTCACCAGAAGTTTTTAAGTTAAGTATCTTTTTAAGGATGTATGAAGAAACTAGGAGGGAGTGTAATATATTGGTTTGAGTGCTGGATCAGTACTGTGGAATATTTTAGGATGCAAATCCCCACTCAGTCATGAAAACCCACTGGGCAAGCCACACTCTCTAAGCCTTAGAGGAAGGCCAAGGCAAGCCTCCTCACAATAAAGATTTCCAAGAAAACCCTAGGATACAGTAATCATTAAGTTGGAGACAAGAAAATGTTCCCCTCCTTTCAACATTTCCCTCCCTCTCCAGCTTTGATTTACAGAGAAGCTGTGTGAACAACGTGATTAAATTTAATAAGGCATCTATGACATGCTGTATGAAAAGATGATTTGTTAAAAGATGCTATTAGAGATTTCAAATAGGGAGTACTTATTGCCACTAAAGACTCTTCCGATAGACCTGATGAGTTATTGCTAATGGTTACTACCAGTATAATGGAGCTGCTCATTAGCAGCATGAGTACATATTAGTACAATTCAATGGAGAAAAAGCTATTGGTAAACATCACGTGAAGCCACATATGACATGAATTTACCGTCAACAAAAACATTTGTTAACTAACCTTATATCCATTTTCCTCACCAAACTTATAGATGGTTTCCCTACGTTCTCTTGTAGTGTTTGTGGCATCAAAAACCTACAAAAGGAAAATAAGGAAGAAATAAGGGAAATGTAGCTAAACATTGAAAAACATGCACCAGCAATCAAATGAAATAGCTTTGCAATGCATATTTTTGACAGAAATTTTCCATACACATCTAACCAAATAATGTGAAAGTTTGAGACCTGAACTATGATCACGGAGATCAGGGTTCAAATCTCTATTTGGCTATGGAAAATCAATGGGCAATTCACATTCTCTGACCTTCAGGGGAAGGCAAAACCCCTTTGAACATACTGGCCTTAGTAAAGTAAGCCAAAGAGCTGGCATTGTCCATAGACTCCTCTCCATGGTCATGTGGCTGGCATGACTGAATGGAGCGCCATTACTTTCCTGCAGAAGCGATGCCTATTGATCTACTCACATTTGCATGTTTTCAAACTGCTAGGTTGGCAGAAGCTGGGGCTAACAGCGGGAGCTCATCCCGCTCCCCAGATTCGAACCGTCAACCTTTTGGTCAGCAAGTTCAGCAGCTCAGCGGTTTAACCCACTACGCCACCAAGAGGCCCTTCATGTTGGCCCTCGATATGATTAATTACTCGGTTTAGAAGTAGTATCGTACCACAAAGATAGATCACAGGAATCATTGTACCACTACAAAAGATGAATGCTCAACGCCAAACAAGGAGGAGTACACAAAATATTTTCTACATTGTAGTAATTTTGTTGCAAATCAAAACTAGTTCATGATTGCTTCACAATTTAAAAATAAGATACTTAGTTCTAATGAACTTCCATAACATAAGCAAAACTTCACCACAAGATATATAGACAGAAGAACAAAAACATAGTCAAAAGTGTTAGCTCATTACACCCAGAAAGCCTGTGATATTAAAACATCAAAGCTCAAACTGAATTTTAAAAAATTGAAGATCATCATAATATGAACCTTCTTTATATTTCAGTTTTTTTAAAGGTACAGAAAGTAGAGAAAAATTATCAAGATAAGAACAATCTTTTGGAACAGCAAAGGGAAAGGAATATAGGGTTGAATCTTAACAATTCTAATACAGGAGCACTGATACCAGAGTCCTACAAACTTAGTAACTAGCACACTTATCCTAGAGGAGCCAGTTGAGGGATCACAGATACGAGACTAGAGAGTAAATCCCACAGAAATCCAGGCTTGGTTCATAGTGTGTGAAGAGAGGGTTCAAGCTTCACAAAGTGCTATGGTGTAGGTGGATTTGAATCAGTCATTTCTGAACAAGCAATGTTATATATAAAGTGTGGGAAGATTTTCTGATTTCTTGGCAAGGCAGGGCCCTCCACAC
This sequence comes from Anolis sagrei, assembly GCF_037176765.1. Lineage (NCBI taxonomy): Eukaryota > Metazoa > Chordata > Lepidosauria > Squamata > Anolidae > Anolis > Anolis sagrei. The sequence continues at coordinate 67,248,423 of NC_090022.1, read as the reverse complement.
ATTCCAGACCCATTTCTGCCCTTTTGGAACAAGAAGCAGAACAGCACATTTTCTAAATGCTCGCTCTCTCTCCAAAATCCAGCCCACAATCATTTGAAAGGACAGAAAACAGAAGGTCTGAATTAAAAGTTTTAAATACTGAAAACAGCAAGTGGCAAACCATAAAATAAATTACTGAATTGGAAAAAAAAGCTACATGAAAAATGCTCAAGGACAATTCCTTTCTTATAATTTCCATTTCTTTATTCACATTATATAGAGAGAAACTGCACAGAGTTATGTTTTCTTCACTTTAAAGGAAGAAGGTGATCAAGAAATCAATGAAAACATTCTGGTGACGTATGAATAAACAAGTATTTCAAACAAGGAATACTTCCAAATGCATAAGTAGCATAATATATGAGAATGGTGTCCGTGGCCTAACTAAATCAATCATCCTAACCTACATCCAGAGCTCTATGCAAGGAGAAAGCAAAAGGAATGTTTCCATGTAGAGCAGTGTTTCTCAACCTTCCTAATGCTGCAACCCCTTAATACAGTTCCTAATGTTTGGTGATCACCAACCATAAAATTATTTTCATTGCTACTTCGTAACTGTAATTTTGCTACTGTTATGAACTGTAATGTAAATATCTGATACACAAGATATATTTTCATTCACTGAACCGAATTTGGCACAAATACCTGATACACTTAAATCTGAATACTGGTGGGGTTTGGGGGTCAATTTTGTCATTTGGGAGTTGTAGTTGCTGGGATTTATAGTTCTCCTGCAATCAAAGAGCATTCTGAACTCCAACAATGGAATTGAACCAAACTTGGCACACAGAACTCCCATGACCATCAGAAAATACTGGAAGGGTTTGGTGGGCACTGACCTTGAGTTTGGGAGTTGTAGGTCACCTATGATGGATCTGGGCCTAACTTGACACACATACACAATATGCCCAAATATGAACACTGGTGGAGTTTGGGGAAAATAGACCTTGACATTTGGGAGTTGTAGTTGCTGGGATTTATAGTTCACCTACCATCAAAGAGCATTCTGAACCCCACAAATGATAGATTTGGGCCAAACTTCTCACAAAGAACCACCATGGCCAACAGAAAATACTGTGTTTTCTGATGGTCTTTGGCAACCTCTGCTACACTCCCTCGCAACCACTCCCCCAGGTGTCCCAGCCCTCTGATTGAGAAACAATGATGTAGAGAAAAGATGGAAATATTGCTCTCTCTGCTCCTATGAACCAAGAAAGGCATCTCAGATTGCAATAGGAGCCAATGCTTTGTAGTGAGTTGGTTATAAATCTGGCTGTTTGCAGGCAATTCATTTTCCTTAAGCTTAGAACATTTTTTCTTAAACAAAGAACACTTACTGCCACATGTCCATTTTCTTCACCAAGATATCGCCGAACATCATTCAGTGCTGCTAAGGCACACTGTCTTAAAAGAGAAGCGACAATATAACAATTAGACTTGTGAAAGCAATGAATCTTTAAACAAAGAAATGTGACAGTTCAAGCTTAAGCTATGATACAATGGGTTGCTGTGAGTTTTCCAGGCTATATTGCCATGTTCCAGGAACATTTTCTCCTGATGTTTCGCACACATCTATGGCAGCCATCCTCAGAGGTTGTAAGGTTTGTTGAAAACTAGGCAAGTGAGGTTTATATATCTGTGGAATGTCCAGGGTGGAAGAAACAACACTTGTCTGCTTGAGGCAAGTGTGAATGATGCAATTGACCACCTTTATTAGCATTTAATGGTTTTGTAGCTTCAAAGCCTGGCTGATTGCTGCCTGGGGGATCCTTTTTTGTGAGATGTTAGCTGGCCGTGATTTATTATTGTCTGGCATTCCCCTGTTTTTTTAGTGTTCCTCTTTATTTACTGTCCTGATTTAAGGTTTTTAAATACTGACGGCCAGTTTTCATTCATTTTCATGGTTTCCTCCTTTCTGTTGAAATTGTCCACATGCTTGTGGATTTCAATGGCTTCTCTGTGTAGTCTGACATGGTAGTTGTTAGAGTGGTCCAGCATTTCTGTGTTCTCAAATAATATGCTGTGTCCATGTTGGTTCATCAGGTGCTCTGCTATGGCTGACTTCTCTGGCTGAAGCAGTCTACAGTTCCTTTCATGTTCCTTGGTTCGTGTTTGGGCACTGTTGCATTTGGTGGTCCCTATATAGATTTGTCCACGGCAGAGATCTGCAAGCCCCAGTGGATACCAAGGGTCCAAAGTAAACCCTCATCTCAGCCACTTATATGCTTTATTTTTATCCCACCTTTCTCCCAATATAGGGACTTACGGCTACCAATATAACACAATACAATGTTCAGAAATTAATTTCACTCACCAAGTCATACTTTACAAACACAGAACAAACTAAGTATCTTGCTGTACAGCCCACACCCAATGCAGCTACCCTAAGGTACTAATCTGTTTTATTTCTCCTGTCTCAGGAGGCACAGGAAGGCAGTTCTTAATGCCAGCCGTGCAGTTTCGCTGTGAATTAAGACATCTGACTTTCCTTTTTCTTTGATCGAAATGATAACTAGCTGGTTACTGCTGCATCCAATGCAGAGAACATAGAGATGTGTAGATCAAAACAACACCACAATGGGAAAAGAACAAGGCAAGTTACAAACTTACTTTCGGATTTTTAGGCCTTCTTCATTGTCAGGCAGGAAGAACTCAAAGGACTTGTACGTTTTTACCAAATCCCGACGATACTGACCAACGTTGAATTCTGTGTGGAACATCAAGAAAAAACATCAATCTATGCTGAACCACTTGACATCAAGCATTTTCTCCAGCATTTCATTCATATGCTAAAAAATGGCCAATTAAATGCAGAGCCCCGGTCTTGGTGTTCTGGAGTCAAGGGCCTGGTTCACAGTGTCATGGCTTCCAAAAGCTTATGGTTGTGATACAGAGGAATGACTTAGCAACATGTGGAATGGACATTCCCCAGGACAATCAAGTGACTCCCAATATTGAGATGTTTCTGCCATTAGCTTATGTTCTCCTTATTTGCCCAAAAATTGTAATTTAACCCTAGTTTTTAAGCAAAACAATATTAATTGATGTCATTGTTTAATTATCTCTCTCCAAACTTGTTTTATTGCATCTGTTTTTATTGTAAGCCATTTCCGAGTTTAAAAAATGAAAAGCAGCATACAGGTTATGTATCTGTGAATTCAACCATCCATGGCTTGAAAGTATTTGTTCAAAAATCCATGAAACAAATTTGATTTTTGACATGTTTTATTATTGCTTATATTTGAGATTTAAAAAATATTGCTGTTGTATGGCCTTTAAGTCATTTCTGACTTATGGTGACTTCAAGGTAACTCTAGTCTTGTTTTGAAGGGAGTAGGGATGGAAGAGAGATTTATTCAGAATCCTTTGCCTTCCTCTAAGACTGAGACAATATGACTTGCTCAAAGCCACCTAGTAAGTTTCCATGGCGGATATTCAAAGCTCAGCTTCCAGAGTCATAGATCAACACTCAAGCCACTACACCACACAAATTTGTAATGAGAATTACAACCCTGCAAATCCAATTTGAAATAGGGTTGTTATTATTGATTACAGTTCTACTGCTTTGAACAAAACAAGCAACAGTTAATTTAACAAGTCATAGAATCATAGAGCTGGAAGAGACCTCATGGGCTATCCAGTCCAACCCCCTGCCAAGAAGCAGGAAAACTGCATTCAAAGAACCCCCCAACAGATGGCCACCCAGCCTCTGTTTACAAGCCTCTGTTTAAAAGCCTCCAAAGAAGGAAGTGCAGCAAGAAGTGCAGCAATCACTTCTAAAACCTGACACTGTGGAGTGGGAATGCAAGCCAAAAGTTTGGTACAGGTCATTTACATCATGATCTATCAAGGATTGACATCCAAACCAGTTTATTATAGAATCACCCCTGGAAGTACTATCACTTAAGCGCCTGAATAATTCCATCTCCTTTACTTCCTTCAAAGTCAAGCTCATTTAAGGATTCTGTGGTTCAGGTTCTTAGTTCTAACACCCTATTGCAAGTAAGCCTCAGGCAAAGCCCAGACACAAGGAAGTGAAGCAACTTCCCTATAATCATGTATTTACCCTTTCTTTGTTGTTTTGCTTAACCCAGAATGCTGAGGCAGAGAACCACCTTCTGTTCTTTGTAAAACCCTATGCACATTTCTGGAATGGTATTAAGTTGCTGCTGTTAATTATTTTTCAGCACCATCACCCCCGCCCCCCCCCCCCCCCCAGATCTGTTTATGCTGAGAGAGAGAAACTTTTCACCTTTTGTAGGCACGCCAATCCAGTTCAAGTACCGAGTCAATTTCTTTGAGATGTAAGTCTTTCCTCTTGCTGGGAGGCCAACCATGACAATCAGTGTAGGGCAGTTGGTCATACATACTGCAAAAAAAAGTTGAAGAATGGTTTGCATTTGTGTCAAACAAAAATTCAGGATATAATTAGTAATGTCTACACGGTTTGTTTGAAAAACATACAAGACATGAACATGCTGTTTTTCTCACTGCAGTTTTGTCGACACTGCTTTGATATTTTTCCAGCAAAAGCCTTGTTCAACTGGGTGATTTGAATTTTGCAAGATTTAATTTTTAGTCAACGTTTCTAAAATCAACTCATTAATGTTTTGACATAGATTTATAAATCTAATAAATATATAAACCTTGACATTGATTTTTTTTCAAAATATCACAGATTTGCTATTTGATTTCTTCCCTTTACTACAAAATCAAAAAACAAATCCCAAGAACTGAGAATAAATACACAAGGGGATGAATTAACATGTAAGGGAAATAGAACGGAATCGTTTCACCATGTCCATATTCACATAACAGCCCTCATGATGCTACAACATACAAATGTTTGTTGCACAATGCTAGTCAGTGAAATATGGCTGAGAGAGAGTGGTCACCCAAGGTTGCCATGGCTGAGAAGGGATTCAAATCCTTGTCTCTCCAAGTCTTAATCCAATACTCCAAGCATTGCACCAGGCTAGCTCTCTACACCACATATATTGCATCAATAAGTAACACTGTCAGGAAGGGGAGTATTATTTCTACATTTGGCTAAAAAGTGGTGCAAATATAAAGGTGTCAGTAGCTCATGTTGAAAGACAGTGGCTTTCTGTGTTGTCCAGAGAAGAACAAACAACTGAATCAGACACTGAAGACTATATTCAGAGCCAGAGCAACTCCAATATTCTAGTTTGCAGGTGCAACCCAATAAAGATTCCTCTGTTCTGCCTAAATTATATCCTGCAACTGACAAAAGAACTCTAGCACTTCTTACATAGAGGCTTGAAACAGCTTCATTAAGATATAAATTAAAACTAATTAAGCTCGCACGCTTGACATAATTGCCTGAAATGTCACAAAATATGTATTAATCAACACCAACTCCAGCATCACAATGGAAACATTGTATTAAATAATAAGACCCTCAAAAAGAATCAAGTTCTAAATTACATACAGTGACCCTCACTAGCTTGGAATTCATTTGTACAAATGATCTAGTTTCCAACAGCTCATTAATCAGTTTTTATTTCCAACTACTCTGTCATTTAATCTATTAATCAGTTGTGAATATTGCTTTTTAAAGTTTTCAGTGACAACACTTCAACAGGAAAAGATTGTGGACTTATAACTGAAGCTGTTCTGCATATTCTCTCTTCACACTCGTTATTTTACTTAATGAATTAGATGCCAGATATAGTGGATGTATACCCTCAAGAAAACATTTTGAAAATCTACAAAGCTAATTCACAGAATTTCATAATCTACTGAAATGGTTTCTAGGCCGAGGGAATCAGGGGGGAAACAAGAGAAAAATAGGATGTGTTACTGCTATCCCCCTTTTTCAGAAAAGACAGGCTTCACTTGTTCACTTTTAACAATTCTTACTTTAAAACATTAAATCCATTACTTTATTGCAGAAAACACGTCATTGGAACAATATGTGCAATACATTTTAAAACAAAGCAAACAAGCTGGTAATATGGAGTTTCTGTGGGATCTTGGATAATCTGTTTTTACGAATACCCTTAGTAGCTGGAAGTTAGGGAATTTTAGTGGTATATGTTGTAAGTTATTAATTTATTGTTTATGGTTTAGATAACTGGGTATCTACGTTAGTTGTGACAATAGTTCTTCCTTCACTTTTTGATTTTGATTTATAGCTGAAGCTCTCAACACATCAGGCATAATGGCACATCTGGCTTTACTGTAAACCAAACTCAAGAAAATTTCTGGCTTCTTGAGGATAAACTAGGTCACGAGGGGGTGTCAGAGGGGTCACCAAAGACCATCAGAAAACACAGTATCTTCTGTTGGTCATGGGGATTCTGTGTGGGAAGTGGCCCAATTCTTTCATTGGTGAGGTTCAGAATGCTGTTTGATATAGTAGGTAAACTATAAATCCCACCAACTACAATTTGCAAGCATCAAGGTCTATTTTCCACAAACTCCACCAGTGTTCACATTTGCGCATATTGCGTATCAGTGCCAAGTTTGGTCCAGATCCATCATTGTGTGAGTCTACAGTGCCACAATGTTGGTGAACTACAACTCCCAAACTCAAGGTCAATACCCACCAGACCCTGCCAGTGTTTTCTGTAGGTAATGGGAATTCCGTGTGCCAAGTTTGGTTCAATTCCATCATTGTTTGCGTTCAGAATGCTTTCTGATTGTAGGTGAACAATAAATCCCAGCAACTACAGCTCCAAATGACAAAGTCAATCCCCCTCCCAACCCCACCAGTATTCAAATTTGGGCGTATCATGTATTTGTGCCAAATTTGGTCAAGTGAATTAAAATACATCCGGTATCTCAGATATGTACACCTCAGTAAGCGAGGGTCCAAAAGTGGCAGGCTCAAACCCAGAACCTCAATCAATGGCTGATACCAAATGAGAGACTCCCTCCTGGGCACACAGAAGACTGGGAGAGTTGGAAGGCACTGAACAGACTGTACTCTGGCACCATGAGATGCAGAGCCAACCTCAAGAAATGGGGTTACAAAGTGGAATCCATGACATGTGAGTGTGGAGAAGAGCAAACTACAGACCACCTGCTGCAATGCAACCTGAGCCTCACCACATGCACAATGGAGGACCTCCTTGCAGCAACACCAGAGGCACTCCAAGTGGCCAGCTACTGGTCAAAGGACATTTAATCAACTACCAAGCTTGCAAACTCTGTTTTGTCTGTTTGTTAAAAAAATTGTTTAGAATGTAATACAATTGACTGGTTGATACTGACATGATAAATAAATAGTAGCAAAGTTATAGTTATGAAGTAGCAATGAAAATAATATTATGGTTGAGGGTCACCACCACATGAGAAACTGTATTAAGGAGTCACTGCATTGGGAAGGTCGAAAACCACTGAACTTGGATATTGGTCCATTCTGACTGGGGCAAGTGAGCTATGTTTACCAAGACAATAATAATAAATTATCCTCCTGCACCTGTAGTTTCAGATAGGATACATCAGGGTACTGTGTGAACACTGACTTTGTATGGATGAGCATTGTGTTTTATTGTTGTGATATTTATGGTATATTGCATTATTCTGTGGTATTTCTATGTTCAGCAGCATATAAATGAGTATAACAATTTTTTAAAGTTAAAGCTTAACTTGAAATAAAAGCCACTGATTTAGTATAACTAACCAGAACCAACCCCTAAAAGCAAGGCTTGAATTTTTAATCATCCAAGCAAACTCTTGGCAAAAACAAAATCATTAGAGGCAGTCTTACTTTAGTTGACGTGTCATAATGACAAATTACAAAACAAACTTCTATTTCAGTCTCAAGCATACCATTAGAAAAGTGCCTGAATGTTGTGCAACTCGGCTGTTTTGTGTAATATTATTATGTGATAACAGGCGCATATGTTGAAGAAAAAAACAAAGAGCAAAAACATGCAATACACATCATGTTCTTAGATAAGTTCAGAGTCACTGATGTTAATCTTATTTTACTCTCACTCTGCTCATTTATTCAGAGGTAAGTGCCAGAAAGTTGACTGAAGTACAACTCACTCTTGGGTAAATGCACATAGAAAATGCAGCTTAGGTAAATCTGCGGTATAATCAACCCATAATCATATTTCTTTACCAAATATCCAGTCTTATATCTCTATTCAAATTAACTGAGGTGAAAAGGCATCTAAAAGAAGTTCTCAGTTAATATTACAAGACCATAAATTCAGGATCAGTACATTACTAGTAACAAAAAATAAATAATCTAGCACAAGGAATTTCCCCATGGATCTCCAGTTCACCATTGCTGATGCATGAAAAACTAATTTTCAATGGCTCTTTGGTTCAACCCAGCAAGGGAATGTTTCAGTTCCAACAAACCTTGCACATCATTGCCATTAAAGATTGATACACCTGTGTCATCTGAAACATGCAACTTGATCTAGTTTTTAAAGCTGAACTTTAATCGCCTTCTGGATTCTGTGAATTCAATCAACCTTTGACAGCATCATCTTTATCCATGTTAACTGATAGGCAAGAAAGTACTTTGACCTTGTTTCAATGAAAGTTTCATCAAAAAGAAAGTTAGTCAAACCAGAGAGCAAGTGCCGGCAAGGGTCACCCTACTGGCATAGTTTTCAGCCATAAAAATTATCTCTATTAATAAAATGCTGCTTGAGTGATTCTCAACAGATTTCAACCCAGCACTACGAAAAAAAATCAGGAAAGGTATCTCTTAGATTGCTATCTAATATTTGGCTCAACTAAAACTACTATCCAATCAAGCCGTATGCAGGGCACAAGCAGGAACTTGATAAGCAAGTTGGGCTGGCTCTCTCTTTGATGTGTTTTGTGAGAAAGTGAAAACATTTTTACTCTGGCAGACATTAACTTTAAAAAAATTGATTGTTTTACAAAGGGGCTTTAAAAATTTTGTACTGCTTTTCTTTCTTTTAATGGCGTTTTAAATGGTTTTAATTCTCTTGATAACTTAAGATACTTTTTGTATGTGTTTAGACAAATGCATATTTATTTGCAATTTCTCTATTCTGTAAGCTGCCTTGAATCCAAGTTAGGGAAAAACACAAAGGATAAAGTGAAAGATAGATGGACATACAGATATTTTCTCACTGTGAGCAAGCCACTGTTCATTTCTAAGACTTACTTTCACGTGTGACTATTGAATACCAGATACTTCAGAATATAAAAGTACTCGATTTTTTTCACAATTTGTTTTTGTAACAGGAAAAGATATGGTTCCATCCTAAAAATTTGGGGATGAAATCAAATTAGGTCCCTGGTCTCATATTTAATCTTTTACTCCAAAATTACCCATCATGCTTTCTATACAATAAATCAGTGGTTCTTAACCTGTGGGCCACAGACCACCAGTAGGCCACAAGGATAAAAATCTGGTCTGCAAGCCTCCTTCTTCTTTATTTATTTTATTTTATTTATTTTATTTCTGCTGCTTTCTTGCCGCCTTCCACTCCTTCCCTGTCGCTGACCATGGCATATGTTCTGTATCAGAAACTAGAGCTGATGTGGTCTATCCAATGCCATTTTCTGAATCAGCACCCAAAACCCAATCTAAAGTTGACAAAAAACTGATTCTTAACCCTCTTCTTAACCCTTTTGGTACTAACGTTGGAGAGTCGTCCCTGGTCAAAGTGGTCCCTGGTTTAAAAAAAGCTTGGGAACCACTGCTCTAAATTATATGCTTGATCTCAGCTAGAATAGACCCAGTGAGCTAATGTGAATTACTTAACTGTTGGTTTACCATTCAGCAATTAATTCTGCTCTCTGTTCTACCTCATTTTTCTTCTAAAGTACCTGTAGAAACAGATAATTTTGGAATAACTAGATTAATCCAGTGGTGAATGCTAAAACAGTCGCATTTTTAGACAGTGAAATTAACATTTAATTGAAAGTTGAAGAAATTGTCTATTTTTAAGCTATGTAGACTGCTATTAATTTAGCTTTCACCACTGGATGAATACATGGCATTCAGTAATATTTTTGGTCTGTAATATAACAGATTGTCTGTGAAGAAACACTGAACCAATAAAACTATTTGTTGGATAGGAGATGTTGATTCCTCTCTGACTGAACAAGTTCAGCAAGCTGCCAGGCTGCTTTTAATAATCAACTCAGGCATGATTGATTCATTCACAGCATTTACTGATCAGCACTTGAACCAACCAGGGATGGTGCACAACCAATAAAAGGTTACATGCACCCATCCATCCAACTCATTCAATGCACAATTGAGAAAACAAACCAAGAAAAAGCAAATATTTCATTTGTGATACATGTAAGGAGATATATTCCTCCTTAATTTTTGAAAGGTGAGCACAGTGGTACATCTTGTTCCTTGAGCTATTTCATAACAGAACTAAATACATACAGCAGCAATGTTCTGAAAGCAAGCAAGGTAATGGCTACTATGTTTGATAGAGTTGCTGTATCTCATAAATACAAACTTGGTCCCTTTTTGTACCAACTGCCTCCCTTTACCGTCACACATTTCATTACTTATGACAGAACCACAGTACAAGGAACCTTTAACCAGTCCTTTTACAACTATTAAGAAGTTGTGCTCCAGAAAAATAGTTCAGAATCCACTGAATTCTAGTATGCTAGAAAGGGAGGGCTGCAGAGAGAGAAAGGATAGAAGTCATGCTAGTGGCAACAAAACACAGTAGTTTATAACTTCCTGCATTAAAATGCTTCATCAGCTTCTTAGGAATTGAAAGTCACTTTTGGCCCCTGCCATTGAACTGTTTAACTGCACAGTCAGGTCCTTGTTCACATCAGAGTAAACACTTGCCAAAGGAGTTAGAGAAGTGAACTTCCTGTCCCTTCTTTTTCCAGGGAGTGCTTCTTTGAAAGCCAGGAATGAGAAGATAGCAGCCCAAACAACATTAAAACAGAACGACATCATTAGCTCTATGAAGTTAGCCTTCAGTAGTGTATTTTCAAGCGGGAAAGCTCTAAATGGGAAAACACAAAATGACATAATATTGTGTAATGGTTTAAGCACTGGACTATGACTCTGAGGACCAGGGTTTGATCCCCACACAGCCCTAGAAAACACTCTGGGAGGTTTGTTTTAAGATCACCATAAATGAGAAATGAAGGCAAACAACAAAGTGCTCAAGGCACTCATGGTATTATCTCAGTAAGTTGGTATAATTATCCTAATACTGCAGATTGTAGTAGGCAGATTAGCTGATGTGAGAATACCTGGCCCACGACATTTGTTTCAAAAGATCATAGGTCACAATTTACACTATTTCCCAAAAGAAATTCATCCTTGTGTTCAATTCAACTCCATAAAAACTTAATGGTATATTTCTATGTGGTTCTCTAATTACTAAGCAGCCTTCTGTAAATAATTGAAATGGAGGTGATGTACCTTTGTTCAGTCCTTATCTTGTTTTGGCCAAGCACTGAATGTACTAGGCATTGTGCTGATTACAAACTCTGGAAAATCATTTATGGACCAATTTTAATTAGTTTTTAATTAGTGTTTTATTTAGTTATCTTGCAATATGTTGTAGGCACAGCAACTGTATTTTGTTCCCATCTCAAATCAAGGCTGAACATCTACGGACTTGTCCATTTAGGCAGATAAAGAGTAAAATATCAATGTGCCCAGCTTTAGTTCTAAAAATACTAAGAAGTTCAAAAAGCTCTCTCAACAGTATTATCTGCACAGATTATTCAGAATAATACCAAACTGAGATCTAATTGAAATACAAGTTTGTGTTTTCCACTTTATATTCAGGCACAGAGATCACTTAAAGCTGTACAGATCTTGAAACAACTTGGAAGATCAAACACAAAAATAGCTTTAGGCTCAGCCTGTTAGAGACTTGCCAAACTGCACTCTGCGTTTTATCTTAGTACAAAATATCTCCAGATGGGATTATGGCAATAGTGACCTGATAGATAAGACAGGTATCACATTTTCATCTACAGAAATGGTTCATTATCTCTCCAACTAGTCACAAATAGATTTCATTCCAGTTAGTCATGCCAATGTCAGTCTTCAAAATCTCTCCCAGTTTTAGCATTATTTCTTCAGCCTTCAGTTTTTAATCCCTGTTTAAGCTGTTTGGTACAAAACATGAATGTTCAAATAGCTCCAGGAAACCTAAGATTTTTACAACAAACAAGATACTAGAGAAGAAAAAGTAAGAATACTAAAATGGTAACTATTTACTCAAATTAGAGTTCTCAAAAATGGAGAGATATTCCAAATTCTTTAACAGAATCATTTAAATGCGGTTACTTTGAATTTTATGACACTGCTTTGCTATCCTAATTTCATACCTAAGAATATGCAGTTATTCCATCCTCTAAAACCCGCTTAAGAGTTTGGTTGGTGGTATTTTAAATTGTAAAATAAACTAATCTTGTTATCTCATTGTAACAGTGCTAAAACATAAATAACCACTAGCTCTTCCAGGCTTGTGAGTTCTTCCTTAGAAAAAAGAAGTGTAGGCTCTTGCATATAGCTCCTTGCATTTTGCTGGCTGTTGTCAACTCCATATTCCACTGTTTTGATGGAGAAAACATTGAAGCAAATGAAGAAGCTTCCAGGGGGGCCCTTTAAACTGAACTGCATTGTTGTCAGCTTCACTATTTGATGTGACTTCCTGGTCTACAGAAATAGTTCTCAACGCGTGGGTCCCCAGATGTTTTGGCCCTCAACTCCCAGAAATCCTAGTAGCTGGTAAACCGACTGGGATTTCTGGGAGTTTTAGGTCAAAACACCTGGGGACCCACAGGTTTACAGATTGCCTTCCCCTTTCCACTGGCATGGTTTGAAGGAGTTGATTGGAAACGTTTCCTTGTTGAAGGTTATGGTCACAATCTAGTTTTATTAATCTTATTTGATTTGTTTGATATTTGCTAGCTTCATAATCCACAGGCCAAAGTTCAAGCCAATCATAGTTAGACTAATGCACAAATTTTCAGATGTGGAGAAAACAGTGAGCTTACTATTAGCTGAAAATAGAAGTGGAAGCTTTCAAATACCTCCTTATGGCTACACTAGGGAGACAAGGGAGAAGTGTACACAATGCTAAAGCCTGCTGCCCTGGTTTATTCTCATAATACTGAGCTACAGTTGAGTACAGGCAGTCCCAGAGTTACAAACATGCAATTTATAAATGACTCATAGTTAAGAATGAGGGGAAGACGAAGTGAAAGAAATCTACCTGAAAGAGTTATCATTGGAAAAGGGTCTCCACTAAAACTTTCTCACGATTCTTATTTCCACAACAAGCCAAATATTTCAAAATCCAATTATCACACAGACAGAAAGTTAAGAGAAATCTTCTGAACAGGGGCATAGACAGCAAAACAAACACCACAGGGATGTTAACCCTTCTTGTGCTATCCAAACATAGATAGATAGACAAACAGACAGACTGATTTGGCTGGAGCTACAATTAAAATGTACCTGTTCCAACTTACATACAAATTCAACTTAACAACAAGAATGTATCTTGTTCGTAACTTGAGGTTTGCCTGTATTGAGTCCAAACTGAGACAATATACAAGTATGTCTACTGCAACCACTGGTGTTACCTATCAGTGTTTCTACAGGAAACTTTTAAAATATAAATGACAGGCAGTACCAGAGTCTATATACTGATCACACACACACACACACTTTTAAAAATGATAATTCCTACATACATGATATTCAGTTTTTCATGTTTCCTATGCGAAATTTTAGTATGTAAAATATGGCAGCATCCCAAATTCTTACACATGCAAACACTACAGTTTAGCAATTCTACATTCCAATCAGATGAACCTGTAATCTGAAACAACTTAACATTTTTGGTATGCAAGGCATTTGTTGGAAGGCAAAAGGGGCTCTCTAAAGTGTTTACTTTCTCACCTCTCTGGCCTTCGTTCAGCATCTCTTACCAACATCTCTTTCTTACTGGCTGCTTTGGCTCAATTTATTCATTGGTTGTTTGGGCAAAAGCGGTGAAAGGATGCAGAAATTGTTGCAGCAATTCTCAAAACATTTTGTAAATTCTCGCAACAACATGTCTGGTATCCTTAGCTATTTCCTGGCAATTTCTGACAGTAAGTGTAACATTTTATTTTCAACTTGAAATAGTTTTCAGTTATGAGACATAGTTTAAAAATATGTTTCCTTTTCTTCTCTTAAAGCAAATAAAAACTGAAATCACTGTAGTGTATCACTGCAATTGCACTTTCGCACTATGTTGCTAAAAGAAATTCAGAGAGGAGAAAATTATCCTTCAAATGATGGGACCACCTCAGTAAACCGCCTCCCCCCTCCTTTTTTAAAATCCTGTGTGGAAGAATTATGTTTGTTGCGGAGCCTCAGAATATGTCCAAAGAGCAGGACACGCTCTTACACATCTTCCCACCATCCTATAACACAGAGAGAGGTCCATGTTGGGGGTGCTCCACTGTTTAAAACATAGGCTCATAGGGCAGATTTTATTGCTGATTTTACTGTCAGATGTCCGACCTGCATAATAACCACAAAAGTGAAATCCATTTATAAACAGGATGCTAGCCTTTGTTTTACGCTGAGCTAGGAAGTATCTTATGCTGAGCTAGCAATTGTTTCTTATATACAGGAGGCCTGTTTATTAAGTGAGATTGTTGAACACAGTCTAATTTATACACAAAGAGATCTGAATATCATAGAATCACTCTGGAGAAGCTAGAGATGTCTAGAGAAGTATTCTCTCTGGGCCTCAGGTGCCATTTAAGGTCAACTTCTATTGGAAGTTCCACTGGATTTGACCATAGAATCACACTGGAGGCCTAGAAAGAACACTTCTGTAGGCATTTTCTAGATATTTCAGAGTAATTGTAGTGAGTGCTCTGCTTGGAAGCCTGAGACATTGCTCATTTCAGGTCAGAAATCTAAAAGACCTGTATTAAGAGGTCCATTTGCCACTTTCAAACCACTCTTACAGTCAAGAAATTGTTCCTAATGTTTGAGTTGGATCTCTCTTCTGTAATTCATACCCACTGGTTCATGTTCTACTCTCTGGAGCAGCTAAAATGAGCTTGCTCCCTTTTCCACATAACATCCCCTCAAATATTTTTAAATGGCTGTTATGTCACCTCTGAGTATTCCTCAAGATAAACATACCCAGCTCCCTAAGGTATTCCTCGTAGGGCTTGGTTTCCAAAAACATTTTATCATCTTGGTCACTTTTCTGAAGACATAATCCAAAACTGGACACCAAAAAGTAGCTTTTCCAAGTGGCTGCTCTTCAAAAATTTAGGTCATGATATACATCTTCCTGGATCCTATTACACTGCATTCCACACCCATAACTCTTTCTATGTGTTTTCTACCTGAGGCTTTAATATCATTCTGTATTAGAAGCAGGTTTATCTTCACAAAAACTCATGCTAAAAGAATATCCAGTTAGTCTAAAACAGGCATTGGGCCAACTTCAGCCCTCCAGGTATTTTTGATGTCAATTCCCACAATTCCTAACAGCCTACTGGTTGTGGAAGTTAAAGTCCAAAACACCTGGAGGGTCAAAGTTTACTGATGCCTGGTCTAAAAGGTACTGCCACATTGCTTATTTTCTCCCCCTCCCTTCCTCCTTTTTACGATGGAAAGGCAACTTCTTTGAAAACTTTTACTTTCAAAGAAGAACCAAACCTAGGTAAAATTTAGTCTACTGCTTTATAAGTTGTTTTGAGACTCTAGCTGTTTGAGCATTAGACTGGGACTCTAGGAGATAATTGTTCAAACACCCAACTAGCAACCTCGGTCAACTCACACACCTTCAGACTAAGAAAGCAATGCCAGATTGCCTCCAAATAAATCTTACACGGAAAAGTAAGAGTAAATTCCAATGTATATAAGAAAAACAAACAAGTTGTAAAACCACTGCCATGCAAATTAAATTATGCTATTATCTTGACATGTTATTGCCACTGTTTGAAATGCAAATGACTACTTGCTCGCTGAGTTCGAATATGCAAAAATCCAATTCCCATTTTAAACACAGCAGAAACTCACAGAGCACAGCCCTGTTCATAAGTGAAACATCTGAACAGTACTATACTGAAACTATTTTCAATTGCCACAGCAAACATGGGAGAGGATGCAGTTGCTATAATCTTTCAGTAAATTTCTGGCAAAAAAGAATTACTAGAATGAACACAATTATGTATGCAATGGTGCATTCTTAAGGGGAGAGCTCAGTATAGTAGCCATCTGAAACCACACATTCAATTAATGTGAATGCTACACATTGAATTAAGTTGAAACATTCTATATTACACATTCAGTGGTTGAATTTATCATACCCTGCCCAACATTGGTCCCCTCCTGCCCACACAAACAAGGGGCATCCCTATTAGACAAGAAATGAGTCTTGCTACTACAAGACAAGGATTCTGGAGACAAGATCCCCATTCATCTCTATGTCTCCAGTTGCTTGGCTCAATATCAGTCCAAAAGGAGGTGTACAGATCCATCTCTTTGTTTACAGTTCAATTCAAAAAGAGGTGTCCAAGTATGCCCTTAAATGCATATGTTGGAGATCCCCAGTCCTGAGAATACTAAGGTCCCTTTCCATACAGCTGAATAAAATCTCATATGTTCTGTTTTGAACTGGAATATATGGCAATGCAAACTGAGATATATGGCACTGGAATATATGGCAATGCAAACCCAGTACAAAGCAGATATTGTGGGATTTTTTTGCCTTGATATTCTAGGTAATATGGCTGTGTGCAAGGGCCATAAGACTAAGACCTCACTCTACACCAGTGGTTCTCAACCTGTGGATCCCCAGGTGTTTTGGCCTACAACTCCTAGAAATCCCAGCCAGTTTACCAGCTGTTAGGATTTCTGGGAGTTGAAGGCCAAAACAGCTGGGGACCCACAGGTTGAGAACCACTGCTCTACACTAAAAGGCATGGCAACTGACACTCTCCTTTGGCCTCATAATATAGTGATAATGTCACCTTTCAAGCAGCCTCCCTTCGGTTCAGCCAATTCAGATCTCAGTGATAATGCTACTGGAAGTCAGGTGCCAAGGAGCAAGGTCTAATCCTTTTCCAGAATGGAAGGAAATGCCAGTCATACCAATAGCCCCTACCTGACTGGTCAACACAGCGTGTTTCTGCATCTCCAATATCTCCTGTTTGTTTATGTACAGTTCACTTACCCAAGCTCCAAAAAATATCTCCCCCATAAGTGTTTTCGGGCCTCTCTATGTCCTCCATAGACGTTGGAGGCCACATGACCTTGGAGGTGTCTACAGACAACATCAGCTCTTCGACTTAGAAACGGAGGTGAGCACCACCCCCCAGAGTCAGATTTGACAATGTCAGGGAAAAACCTTGCCAATGTGATCTTATGGTATGCGTCTACGTGAAGTATAGTCAGAATATAGAGTTCACTATTATCCACACTTTCTAGCATCCATAGGTAGGTGTCTTGGAACTCTTCGACCATGGATACAGGGATTGTGGTGTTTAGTAAGGCAGATGGAAACATCATGTAAGACCTTATCTTTGTGGTCCAGGGAGTTTCATTCCAGGCTACTGTATCTATTCCTCGAGAATTATTCTCTTCCCAATGGGCAATTTCCTTCGCACTGCACTACAGATTATGCTACAAAAAGTCATGTATCATTCATGATTACCTCTGCACTTTTTCCAACATACACTAAAGTGCCTTTTATTATCTAAGTAGCATTTAAATGATGCCATTATTAGATAATTGTTTTATGCATGCCTACTCACAATTATGGAGTCATAGAAGTTATAGTTTTACAAGATCTTCAGCATTCTCTGCCAAACAGTCCAAAGGCCTCACCCAACTACAGATCCCAGGATTCCACGGCATTGAGCCAGGACAGTGAAAGTGGTTTCAAACTGCATTAATTATACTGTGTAAACAAGGCATGGGTAAACTTTGATCCTCCGGGTGTTTTGGACTCCAACTCCCACAATTCCTAACAGCCTACCGGCTGTTAGGAATTGTGGGAGTTGAAGTCCAAAACACCCGGAGGACTAAATTTTGCCCATGCCTGGTGTAGAGGCTCACTACAAAGAGAATGTGAAAACCAGCAAGGGTTTGGTGGGGCGACTAAATGTCCAAAGAAAAAGTTGAGTGTCTTGGCACTTCTGTCAGAAGGATTGACAATAAATAAAGCTGAGGCATCCATCTGCATTGGCTCGCAAATTCTCTGCAATGCTTTCCCTCAGAGATGATGATGTCAGGGAAGGCAGCCCTTGCCAAACTCTTTAGGACATCAACTTCCAGAAGCCTCAGCTGCATTTGGCCTGATGAGCCTCATCACACTAAAGAAAAAATCCACTTAAAATCCAGTTTCTGCCTTCTGCAGAATTCTGGAGTTTGTAGTTTAGGGAGGAGCCTTTAACAGTCTCCCTAAACTACAAACCCCAAAATTCTGCAGGAGGCTGAAACTGAATTTTAAGTGGATTTTTTCTCTAGTGTGATGAACAGGAAGCTGAAGACTAAAACATTTGGGAGACTAGAGAGTTTGAGAAACACTGAAAGAAGTCTGAGAGCGGACACGATAGAGATATGTTTTCACGATCTGAAAGGATGTCACATTGAGGAGGGAAGAGTTTGTTTTCTGTGTGTTGTTGAAGGCTTTTATGGCTGGAATCACTGGGTTGCTGTGAGTTTTCCAGGCTGTGAGACCAGTTTCCAACAGACCTCACAACCTCTGAGGATGCCTGACATAGATGTGGGTGAAACATCAGGAGAGAATGCTTCTGGAGCATGGCCATACAGCCTGGAAAACTCACAGCAACCCAGGTTGTTTTCTCCTACTCTCTGCAGACCAGGACATGGAGCAATTGAAAGAAAATTAAAGAAAATCAAAGCTTAAACATGAGGCTGTTAGGAATTGTGGGAGCTGAAGTCCAAAACACTTGGAGGAGGGGCGAAGTTGGCCCATGCCTGCTGTAGGACCATCGATTGGGAGTGCTTCGATGTGGAAGAATGGGGTTAGACTGGATAGCCTTTGGGGTATCCTCCAACTCTAGGGTTCTATGAAGGCAACAGCACAATGCAGGAGTCAAACCCAGGCATGGGCAAACTTCAGCCCTCCAGGTATTTTGGACTTCAACTCCTCCAATTCCTAACAACCTAAGCACCAGGACTGTGGCACAGCTGGCTGGGAGTCAGCTGCATCAAGATCACTACTGACTGAAAGGTCATGAGTTCGAAGCCAGCTCCGGTCGGAGTGAGCTTCAGACCATTTGTGTAGCTTGCTGTCAACCTTTGCAGCCCGAAAGACAGTTGGATCTGTCAAGTAGGAAAATTAGGCACCGTTTATGCAGGGAGGCTAATTTAACTCATTTACGATGCCATAAAATCTCCAGCAAGCGTGCAAAGAATGAGGAAGTACTCCATCAATGTCACAAATGGACGTTGAAGGGACAGCTCTGCTCATGAAGCTGGAATGTTAAATAGCTTCTGTGTGTCTGTCTATATATGTTGTGTGTCTATGGCATTGAATGTTTGCCATGTATATGTACATTGTAATCCGCCCTGAGTCCCCTGTGGGGCGAGAAGGGAGGAATACAAATACTGTAAGTAAGTAAACCTTACTCTATTCCACCCAAGGGTCACTAATGGCCAATCCCTTGTGCACCCAGACTGCAGAACTAATGTAGCCTGACTCAATTTGAACTACATTGCCTCAATGCTGTGGAATCCTGGAGTTTCGCAAGGTGTTGTTGCCTCTCCGAACCACACCTCCCAGGGTTCCATAGCCGTGAAAGTGGTGCCAAACTGCGTTAACCCCCCAGTGTAGACGTCCTCCCCATCGCTTCTTCCCCGGAGGCCTGGGCTCCCTCGTTCTCCTCCAAAGGGGGTGCTCCAGTCCCTCCCACCCACCCACTCCCTGACTCACCCCCACGCTGGGCGCTGTGCTTGGCCGGCAGCCCATTGTTGTAAGGCACCCAGATCTTCTGCAACGGGTTCTGCGTGAGCTCCCGGGACGCCACTGCCGGAGGAGAAGTCATCCTCGCTGCCTTGGCCTCCTTCGCCTTCTCTTCCTCCTCCTCCTCCTCCTTCGCCGGCTTGTGCCCAGAGGAGGGAGGGAGGGAGAGAAGGGGGCGTGGCCTTGGGGAAGCCCCGCCCCCTCAGGCCAGCGCAAGGAACAAGTTGGCGCGGCCGGAGACGGAGAGGACACGCCTCTTTCCGAAAGCGGCTAGGCCCCGCCCCTCCCTCGCAAGGCCAAGCAGACAAAGGGAGGGGAGTGAAAGAAGGAAGAGGGTTCCCTTTGTCACACTCCTCTTTGCACATCACCAGCGCAATTCCCCGCCTCTATGCACTTAGTGCGTCCACGCTGGAAACTTATGACAGAATCAGAGTTGGAAGAGACCTCGTGGACCATCCAATCCAACTCCATTCTGCCAAGAAGCAGGAAAATGGCATTCAAAGCACCCCCGACAGATGGCAATCCAGCCTCTGTTTAAAAGCCTTCAAAGGAGGAGCCTCCACCACACTCCGGGGCAGAGAGTTCCACTGCTAAACAGCTCTCACAGTCAGGAAGTTCTTCCTAAGAGCACCTGATGAACCAACCTGGACACAGCATATTATTTGAGAACACAGAAGTGCTGCACCACTCTCACAACCACAACTACACAGAGAAGCCATTGAAATCCACAAGCATGTGGACAATTTCAACAGAAAGGAAGAAACCATGAAAATGAACAAAATCTGGCTACCAGTATTAAAAAACTCAAAAATTACAACAGCAAAACAACAGAGGGGAAACAAAAAGGCACATAAAATCACTCTCAACAAAAGACCTCCCCCCCCCCCCCCACACTTCCAAGCCATTGAATGCTAATCAAGGTGATCAGCTGAAACATTCACAGCTAGCCCCAACAGACAAAAGTCCTTTGTCTCACCCTGGTCATTCCACAGATATATAAACCCATTTTTCCTACTTCCAACAGACCTCACTACCTCTGAGGATGCTTGCCATAGATGCAGGTGAAACATCAGGAGAAAAATTGCCTCCAGAACATGGCCATATAGCCCGGAAAAACCTACAACAACCCAGTTCTTCCTAATGTTCAGGTGGAATCTCTTTTCCTGTAGTTTGAAGCCATTGTTCCGCGTCCTAGTCTGCAGGGCAGCAGAAAACAAGCTTGCTCCCTCCTCCCCATGACTTCCCCTCATATATTTATACATGTCTCCTCTCTTCTCTTCTGCAGTATACACATGCCCAGCTCTTTAAGCCGCTCCTCATTGGGCTTGTTCTCCAGACACTTGATCGTTTCAGTCGCCCTCCTCTGGACACATTCCAGCTTGTCAACATCTCCCTTCAGTGCAGTTTGGCACCACTTGAACTGCCAAGGCAGGTTTAGGATCTGAAGTTCAGTGAAGCGCCAGAACTCTTTGGCAGGGAAGGATGGAGACCTTGTGAAGCTGCAACTCTGCCAT
Organism: Anolis sagrei; assembly: GCF_037176765.1. Classification (NCBI taxonomy): domain Eukaryota; kingdom Metazoa; phylum Chordata; class Lepidosauria; order Squamata; family Anolidae; genus Anolis; species Anolis sagrei. The sequence continues at coordinate 67,226,942 of NC_090022.1, read as the reverse complement.
GGCAGTTAAAGGGGCGCCAAACGGCATTAATTCTGCAAAGTATAAATGCAACCTTATTCTCTGCAGTGCAGTGTTCCTCAACCTTCCTAATGCCATGACCCCTTATTACAGTCCCTCATGTTGTCATGACCCCCAACCATATTATTTTCATTGCTACTTCACAAGTGTAATTTTGCTACTGTTATGAATCATAGTGTAAATATCTGATATGAAGGGTGCATTTTCATCCATTGCACCAAATTTGGCACAAATACCCAATACGTCCAAATTTGGATACTGGTGAGGTTGGTGGGGATATTGTCATTTGGAAGTTGTAGTTGCTGGGATTTATAGTTAACCTACAAACAAAGAACATTCTGAACTCCACCAACAATGGGATTGTGCCAGACTTGGCACACAGACCTCCCATAACCAACAGAAAATACTGGATTTGGTGGGCAATGACCTTGAGTTTGGGAGTTGTAGTTCACCTACATCCAGAGAGCAATGTGGACTCAAAACAATAATGGATCTGGACCAAACTTGGCACGAATACTCAATATGCCCAATTGTGAACACTGGTGGAGTTTGGGGAAAATAGAATTTGACATTTGGGATTTGTCATTGCTAGGATTTATAGTTCGCCTACAATCAAAGAGGATTCTGAACCCCACCAACAATAGAATTGGGCCAAACTTCCCACACAGAACCCCCATGACCAACAGAAAATACTGTGTTTTCTGATGGTCTTTGGCGACCCTTTTGACACCGCCTTGTGACCCCCCCAGGCTGAGAAACGCTTCTCTGGTTGAAGCACAAAAGCAGTGTCGTGCAGGTAGCCACCTTAGGAGTTGAATCGATTTCTTCAAACAGGCCTTCTCCAAGAGTTATTGCTTTTGCTGCATGAAAGAACCTGTCTGGACACTATGGAACTGCCATTGCTTTAAATCTAAACTAAGGATTCCAGTCAGACTGATGTATAGAAGGCCTGGGCCAACTTGGGTCCTCCAGGTGTATTGGACTTCAACTCCCACCATTCCTAACCGCCTCGGGCCCTTTCCTTTTCCCCCTCAGCCACTTAAGCCCAAGGCCCAAGTTTGCTCATGCTTGGGTTAGTATAACTACTGTACCTTAACTCGAAAAGAGAACCATATCCTTCTCTGAATAGTGAAAAGCTTAGTCCAACTGGAATCGATAGCAGAATAACTGTAATATGAGAGGCCTCCAAGGAACTAGATGACACAGAAGTGGGACCCTTGGTTGCTCTAGCAGTGAAAAGGCCTATAGTTTAAATAGAAAACTATTCTGGTATCCCAAGTCAAAGGCAGCTGGAATTGTTTCAAGCCTTCCTGGTTTTACTCCCAGCATTGGCTACCTTGTGACTCAGTGCCACCTAGTGACTCAATTTGGCATTGCATGCTACAATCCTTTTTAAATTAATCAAAAGTTAATGCTTTGTGAAGAACAATGAGATACTGGGTTGCTGTGAGTTTTCTGGGCTGTATGGTCATGTTCCAGAAGCATTCTCTTCTGACGTTTCACACACATCTGTGGTAGGCATCCTCAGAGGTTGTGAACTCTGTTGGAAAGTGGGGTTTATATATCTGTGGAATGTCCCCAGTGGGAGAAAGAACTCTTGACTGCTTGAGGCAAGTGTGAATGTTGCAATTGGCCACCTCAATTAGCATTGAATGGCTTTGCAGCTTCAAAGCCTGGGGGAACAGGGGAATTCCAGGCAGGAAACAATCAGGGCCAGTTAACACCTCCCAACAAAGGATCTTCCATACAGGAATCAGCCAGGCTTTGAAGCTGCAAGGCCATTCAATACTAATCAAGGTGGCCAATTGCAACACTCACACTTGCCTCAAACAGAAAAGTGTTATTTATTTACTTACTTACTTCATTTCTACCCCGCCTTTATTGACCTCAGAGGGGATGCAAGGCAGCCTACAAATTCAGCAAAAATGTAATGCCGCACAGATAAAACACATCTCATCAAAATACAAAACAATCTAAACATATAAGCAATTAAAATACTTTTCTTTCTTTCTTCCCTCCCTGGACAGCCACAGATATCTAAACTACACTTGCCTACTTCCCAATAGAACTCACAACCCCTTAGGATGCCTGCTATGGATATGGGCGAAATGTCAAGAGGGAATGCTTCCGGAACATGGCCATACAGCCCAGAAAACTCACAGCAACCCAGTGATTCCAGCCATGAAAGTCTTCAATAACAAATAAAAATTAATGCTTCATGAAGAATATTGAGATACTTTTGGAGTCCTCTTAATTTGTACACTGTTTGGAAAGGTCTAGATTTTATCATTATGGAGCTATGATGCAAAGAAATGCACACATGTCAGTAAGCATTTTTAAAATGTATGACAAATCTTTATAGATTGGAAAGCAAAACAGCCCGTTTGGCTCAAGGGAGATAATCTGGTTTTGAGGGGGGGGGGGGGGGGGAAATCAGCAGAGAGTCCCTGATATGGCGCTGCCATGACCAAATCCAGCCAACGGATTAGGGAAGGTTAAAGAGAGAAAACCCTATGGCCATTTACTGTGGATCAAACCAGTGGAACAGCTTGTATACCCTGATTCTTATCTGTCCTGAGCTGTCCAGAATGAGATCCTGGAAACAAGCTGGAAGGATGCAGGCATTTAAGCAGAATTGTGCAATAGGCAAATAAAAGTTAACAAATATTTCTGGTAGGCAGAAAACAAGAGGAGAGATTTGGGGAGGGGGGGTTGATGGATAGGCATAAAAAGGTTTTGTAAAAAGGAGCTCCTCTGTCAGAGGCTTTGTTAACAGAGTCAGGCCTGTATGTAAAATACAGTCCACCGGGTAACTGATTTGCCATTGTAAATTAACACATGCTCAGTCATACAGATGCCCTCTGTTTGTTAAATAATTAAATAATTAGGTTTTTGGCACAAATTGAAGCCATGTGCTGTAATATTGAGTGTGTGTGATGAATTATTTTCATTCTCAAAGGGCCAGGTACACAAGGGAGACGTGAACCAAATCAGGGACCGAAGTATGATTTCCCATTTCTTTCAGGTTGCATCAAGGTCTCTTCAGGAACTATAAAACAGACTTATTAACACATAGAAACAAAAACAGCAAGGCTCCGGACAGATTTATTGTGGGCACGTTAGCCTAGTATGGAATGAACTACAAATATGTTAGAATATTAAAAAAAAATTAAGATAAGGTCTTTATTTGATTGATTAATTTCCTGGCATGGGACACAATATGTAATTAACAAAATGTAATCAGTAGAAGAAAGCAAAGTATGGATAAAGACTGAGTGTTTCTCCATCTGGCAATAAGGACAATTTCCACTGATCATTAAGAGCAGAATTCCCTGGTATCTGCTTTTCAGCATGAAATGAGAAAGACTTCCTTAGCAGATGGCTTTTTTCCTAGGTCACTTACAACTACACCCCAAGAATGTACGTAAGCTAAATTTATCCCAAAATTAGAGCCCCTGGTGGCACAATAGGTTAAGCCCTTGTGCCAGCAGGACTGTTGACTGACAGGTCAGCGATTCAAATCCAGGGAAACTGGGTTGAGCTCTGCCTGTCAGCTCAAGCTCCCCATGCGGGGACATGAGAGAAACCTCCCACAAAGATGGTAAAACATCAAAGATGCAGGTGTCCCCTGGGCAACGTCCTTGCAGACAACCAATTCTTTCACACCGTAAGTGACTTGCAGTTTCTCAAGTCACATCTCACATTTTTTTAAAAATCCAAAATCTCAGGAGTCAAATGGGAGAATATGGAAATGCAATTCTTTCAAAAACCCATCACTGCAGTAAAAGTTTTCAATGATATTGATCATTTGCCACTGTGAAACAACAAATTGTATTCCTCAAAATGCATTATCCTCCTCCCTAACAGTGTGACTGGGAGGTCTTGAGGTTGTGGTGACAAGGTTCATGGACTGGGGGCAATGGAATATAAGGAGACGGGGTTCCCTGAAAACCTGATGAGAAATCTGCCAGTGACTAACTTTACTGCTGAATATTACAGCAAACAACTATAAGCAACCGAAGCCTGCCAAATTTGAGATACAAGTGCAGGGCATTGGGTCCTACAGGCCTTAAAGTGTGCACATTTGTTTGAAAGGAAAGTAGTATATCTGTTTTGTTTTGCAGAATTGAGTGATGCATGAGAGCACAGTTGTCCCTTCAATGTTAATTCTGCCAGATTTCAAAGATGAAGAAGTGATTTCACATCTCCGTTGTATTGTCTCCTGACTGCATGAAGGATTGTCACTACAACTCCGTTCATGAATCTCCTTTACAAATATATAGATTTTGATTTTTATCTCATCCTGAGTTTTTTCATTGTTTCTTGCACATGTGGCCAGCTCACTGTGATTGTGTTTGATTTTCTATTGTATTACTTTGTATTGTTTGTTATATTTTATGCTTGTTTTATTTTGTTTTATTATGATGTTGCCTTATGTTTTTTATGTTACTGTATTGTAATGCATTTCTGGGCTTGGCCTCACGTAAGCCGCCCCGAGTCCCCTTTGGGGAGATGGTGGTGGGATATAAATAAAATTATTATTATTATTATTATTATTATTATTGAAGCAAGGATTAGATTCTGTGGGCAAGATGCAGCCTGTGGCAAATTCACCTGCTCTCCCCAATTCACCTGCTTTCCTATTCTTTCAAATACATTAATGGGATGAAGGCTATTTAAAGCCCAGAAATCTGTTGTGCAGCTCTGTTTTGCAGCCAGGGTAGTTGTACTGCTGCGTGGAATTAAGCTCTTCTGTTTTGGCATATGCCAATTTAGGCATGTATAGAGAGCTGCACTATGTATGTATGAATGTATGTATGCATATGATGGGAAATACATAAATTCTAAGAACTTTATCTAGTTCTGTCCACTTTGTTTCACTGCCACACTGTGCCATTGGCCAGCTGTACTTCTGAGATTTCAGAGCACCAAAGCTTCTACATATCCTAAAACAACTTTTAAAATTGTTAAATTTGCAGGCATTTCTCACACCAATCCTTCCAAAGGGCTCAAAACAACTGCAAAATGGAACTCCTCCAAGAAGTTCCATCTGCCATTAAAACCTGCCAGATCACCACCAAATTGCCCCCAAATCAGGCAACACTGAAACAGTGTCAATTATGGATTTGATTTCAACTGTTCTATCGGGTTTTACAGTGTGAAGGGGAAGCAAAACTGCACCATTTTGAAGCAGCTTAGAGCCTTTGAGGGAGGGACATCATCAGGATTTTTAAAAAATGGAATGTCTGGGGAATTTAATAAGCTTGAAATGTCACACTTTGCAGTCCTAAGGAGAATACACAGACTGCACTTAACCCCCTCCTGTTTAGAGCAAAGGGCTTTTCACCATCAGATATTATCATCAAAGAAAAAAGAAAAAAAATCCTACTCACATAAAATACCAGTCCTTTTTGTTGAAATCTTTCTTTTGCAGAATAATAACTATTGTCTGCAGTTTTATAGTAATTCTCTATTAACAACTTCTAAATTGTTTGTATTCACTGTTCATTTGGATGGAATGAATTTATATACTGCATTGCGGAGGTCTTACATGAGAAATACTAAATCTATTTGTAGTTATTTCCCAACCCCATCTTGCTGGAACTGGAATCTTTATATTACTCAGAATCAATATTCTGCATTCTTCATAGACCTGACTGATTCAGATTTAAATCCTGGTTCAGCCCCAATTTGTTTCTTACTGGGATTCCCATCTGTGAAATGGAAATTGCAGCCTCTTTCACAAGGTCATTGTGAACATAAACATTATTAAGAAGGCAACGTCACGTAAACAGTAACTAGATTTACCAAGCAGAGTTGAGGTTTACAGAAAAGATTTCACCACTATTATTAACTCCATCAAGAAGAAATTGATGTTTTCAATCAAAGGTCTAACACACACAAATCCTACTTGCTGTAAAAGGAGTACATGCAAAATAATTCTAGTTTTGTAAAAATTACCTTCATTCCTCCTTTCTTAACACCAGCACAAATCCCAATGAGTACCTTTTGATAGGACTTAAATCATGGACAAAAAAAAAGGTATTTGCAAGACTAGTGAGTCACATTATGATCATGTTGAAGCAAAAATTGCAAACTTTCTTAAATACAGCTTATTAAGGAACTGAAGAAGCATGGTTTTAAAGTTCTCTGTGTAAATGGATTTTTATAATATTGTTCTAAATGTTTTTAATTGTATTTTATGGCTACTATGGCATCGAATCGGTGCCAATTTGTAAGCTGCCTTGGGTCACCTTCAGGCTGAGAAAGGTGGGATAGAAATATCATAAATAATTTTTGTATGTGTGTGTGTGTGTGTGTGTGTATTTAAAAACCCAGAGACGTAAATTGGCTAACACATGATGACAGGAGGATTTTCAAATTTATCTTTCTTCAGAATCCTACAAAAAGTTGGTTATACATTATGAGATGCCCTCTACTGAAAACTGAAGTGTGCAATAGATTGCAATATCATCCTATATTAGGAATTAGCTATTAGTAATTGAATATTTCACTGAGGATTTAAAATATTCAGCAAATAAACTGAAAACTATCATTGCCAGCAGGTGGCACCCTTCTACACTTTCTCATAACAAAAGCTGTGTGTGAAAGATACTGTAATCAGACACAAAGCTACATGGGAGAAAATAATTTAGGTTTTAGTGAACTCCATGTTTCCACATCTCCAACAGGAACTAGCTTTGTTTTTCCTTTGAAGTCTATTTTTGGTTGGGGACAGAACCACATCCACCTTACCAAGCAGGACACTAACTGGCTGGCAGAATGGAGCTATCCACAAAATTTAGTAAATTTTGTATTCTGATTCCCACATTTTTCTCCAGATAGCAAAAGTTGAAAATGAACCAACACTAGCTAAAATCTATAAGATGTAATAGGAGAACTAAGATTTTGATCTAAGTAAACCTGGATAAAATATTGTACACAATCAAAGATTTCAGTGCAATACTTGGTAATCTTGGCTGAAATGAATAAGAAACTAAGTAGCTAAACAAGGAAACATTGGTCTCAACTCTCCAGCAAAGCTTTTCCAAGACTCTGGCAACCATAAAGGGAAGAACAGAGACAAGAAAAGTAAAACCATAATTGTCTTCCTAGATAGTCAAGGTCATTTCGGCCATGTAGCAGAAAGAAGTAGAGAATGCCATAAACTTTCTTCTACCTCTGGAGAAAATAAGGGAACACCATGTGGGTCAACCAAATGTTTCTTGGCCCAGCACTGCTTTAGGTGAGTTGTTGTCATTGCTAACTCTATTTGTTGTTGTTGTTGTGTACCTTCAAACCATTTCATAGACTCGGGACTATGTCTGTTCTTGTTTTATTGTATTTTAAAGTTAATTGTATTGTTTTAATCTACTGCTGTAAACCACTCTGAGCCAAATTGGGAGTAGTGGTATACAAGTCAAATAAATAAATAAATAAATAAATAAATAAATTCAAGCTTATGGTGAACCTATTGCGGGGTTTCTTGTCAAGATATTTTCAGAGGAGGGTTGCCCCTGTCTGGCAACCAATCAAGCTGTTGGGACAGGGGGGTTGAATTATCCCTGTTATCAGCTCTGGTAGACACAGCACTTTGTACCAACAACATTCATCTGTGTATCCAAACAGTTTTTATGTTTCGGTCTTTCTAGTCACTTCCCATCACAAAATCTTCAATACGTAAGTTTAAAGAGATAGTTAGTCATCGTGGTTGCTATCACTGTTATTATTATGCCTCTAGCCAATATTGATGAGAAACTACAGAGAACCAGGCTGAAGGATTTAAGGGGCCATGGCAAAACATAAACAATGGTCAGAACCGCTATTATAAGGCTATTTGAAGACTGAATGGAGCTGAATGTGGGAGACCAGTTCAAGTCCTTCTTCCATTATAAAGTTCACTGGACAATTTTGACAAGTCACTACATACAAAAATGTTTCATAGGTGCAGCTGTAAGGTTAAAAATATTGATGTAAGAAAGCCCCAGCATTGAGCAATTAAACAATGTTACTGAGACAGGTACAAAGGAGTCTGTAGCCATTCTGGATTGAATCCCTTTATGGATTTCATTTGATTCATTAATACTGTCAAGGTTCTAACTCATCGCTGAAAAAAATTCCATATCAAACTACATGGTTTTACTGAAAATAATGCTTTAAAATTATGTGTCAAGAGGTGACTGAACGTTGTTATCACTTACAGTTGAGAACTAATGTCATGAGATTCAGCAAAAGGCATGGCAAGGCATTATGTTGTTCTGACCAATTTGATGTAAGCTCCGCCACAAGGTCAAACAACGGGTAAATCCCTGCAGTGTCAACCAGACTCTGCTCAAGTTTAAAATGAGGTCAGTAGGCCTGCTGGCTTTATTTTTTCAGCCCTAGGCTGATGAGATGGAGTATGGCAACAAGAATTAGGAATGCATTTACACTCATTTACACACTTACACACTCAACCACACCACCAAATAAGAGCCAGACAATTCTATATGATGACAAAAAAGGATCATAAAACTGTTCAATTGTAGATGCGTTTCCCATTACCTGTTGCAATCAAGTAAGTGAAAATAATTCTTCAACTTGTGGAAACTATAAAATTAATATGATATTTATTTTTGAAATACCACGTGTATTATAAAAGGGGAATAGTGTAGATTTGTGTGAGTAGAGAGAAAGAGAGAGATTACAGTTCCAGTGTTAAGACCTATTTTACAATAAGGGGCTTTGCATGATGTTTGGAAAGAAAGGATGTTATCAGCTTCGGAAAGCGTAGTTGAGAAATTTAAGGTAAACCCCAGAAATGCAAAAGGGGGAAACTGTAAAAATGACTCAATAGGTGATGTTATCCTTCACATTCAGGAAATACTATTTTGTAACCACAAACCAGTCTGCTAGCTGGACTAGCATAGAATAGAAAAGAAGATACTCCAACCCAGTGGTTTCCAACCTACGGGTCTCCAACTCCCAGAAATCCTAGCCAGTTTACCAGCTGTTAGGATTTCTGGGAATTGAAGGCCAAAACATCTGGCAGCCCACAGGTCGAGAACCACTGCTCTAACCAGCCAAGAGACCAACGTTCCTCATAATTTGCATCTACAGCCCTCCAAGAAACACCTAATGACACAAGGAACCACCACTTTAAGCCAGTGTGGTAAAGTGGTTTAAGTGCTGGACTGGGATTCCCAACACTTAAAACACTTGCTCAGCCACAGAAACCCAATAGGTGACTTTGAAAAGGCCACACTCAGCAATGACACCCCCCAAACATGAAACTCTCATGATAGGGTTACCATAAGATGGAAATGACTTAAAGGCACAAAACATGCATGTCTAGGCTGGCTGCAAAAAGAGCAGTGGCAGATACCTTGTCTCCTCCACCCCTTGCAACAAAAACACTTGACATTTACCTTTCAAACTATCTTCTGCATGTTCTAGGGTCCAGGGGGCTTCTGTTATTGTGTGCCTTCAAGTCACTTCTGACTCACAGCAATCCTAAGGCAAACCTTGGGGTTTTCTGTGGCTGAGAACGTACAACTCCCTCAAGGTTCCCCACTGGGTTTTCATGCCTGAGTGAGGAACTGAACCCTGGTCTCCAATCTACTACACCACACATGCAACAAAACACCACTTTCAATTCCTACAGAGCTGTAATGGTCCAGAGCACATTGTTATAGCTGCAATTTTGGGCATCTAGAAGTGACAATGCATCATTTCCAGTCACCTTGTGAACTTGGTGAGGATTCATGATGATCCTCTAACAGAGTATTTTAAGATCCTCTGAAGATGCCAGTCACAAATGCAGGCAAAATGTTAGGAGAAAATGCTGCTAGAATATGGCCATACAGCCAGACCCCAGTGATCTCGGCTATGAAAACCTATGACAATACATTTTAAGGTATTTTAAAACTATTTACGGTTCAGGGGAGGTTCTGTCCAAAAAACAGGGATAGAAAATTACTGTAGTGATTACTATTTGGCTACATATATTGGAGCCCCCATTTGCACAGTGGGTTAAACTGCCGAGCTGCTGAACTTGCTAACTGAAAGGTCACAGGTTCAAGTCCGGGGAGCGGTGTGAGCTCCCTCTATTAGCCCCAGCTTCTGCAAACCTAGCAGTTTGAAAACATGCAAATGTGAGTAGATCAATAGGTGCCGCTTCTGCGGGAAGGTAATGGCACTCCATACAGTCATGACAGCCGCATGACCTTGGAGGGGTCTACGGACAACACCGGCTCTTCCGCTTAGAAATGGAGATGAACACCAACCCCCAGAGTCAGACACGACTGGACTTAATGTCAGGGGAAAACCTTTACTACATATATTGAACAGGAAATCTCCTGTTCAGTTGTGGTTTAGCCTGTGATTAAACTCAAGCATATACAAAATCTGAAGTTTAGGCATGCCAGATTCTTATTTGTTGTTTTTTTTTCCCAGACTGGAGACTTGCTCTCTTGCATTTTTGCCCGAGAAATATGCATTCTGACAATGCTAACATAGACACATAAATAGATAACATGATCGAAATTTTCTTCTATACCGTGTTTTGTACTACATAAAATCACTGAGTTGGAAGAGACCTCATGGGCCATCCAGTCCAACCCCCTGCCAAGAAGCAGGAAAATTCAAAGCACCCCTGACATATAACACAAAATGCAGAAGTGAAGATAAAAGTAAATCTACATTCTTGGGAAACTGGGCACAAAGGAAAGAATGTAAGATGAATACACAAATCTACATAGAGATGAGCCCAAAGGCACATGAATGCAATTCACTCATGCAACAGTGCTTTCCTGGCTCCTTCCCAATGCAAACATCCCTGCATGTGTCCTGCAAAAGTAATATGAGCGAGAGACATCTTAATTACTGAAGGGAAAACATTTGAAAGGCTACAGCACCACAGGAGAATCACCAGTATTTATGGACGACATTTGCACAAGTAGAAAAGCCTTCATACCGGAGCAAGTCACAGCAAAATCCAAGCCATAAAGAGCAGAAGTGAAAAACTGAAGAATTATTGTTTCCATCTTTCTCTTCAAATGCTCTAAATTTTTAGAAGTGTTCGAAGTTTTGACTTGAAACAATAAATTTTGCTGAAGTGTCTGACAACTGAAAACACAATGGGTCAAGTTGTACTTTTAAGAATGTGTCTTAAAGGGTTGCGGACACACCCACAGCCCAAGCAGACATTGTGCAAGGCAGTACGTGCAGTTTCTGTAGCAACGCCAATGATTACTCCTAGAGCAAGGCACAGAGAGAGGAAGAGAGGGAGATCTCAAAATCCTTAACGTCCTGTAAGGAAAGAATGGATATTTCCAGTGACACTGGTGCTTGTGTGTGTGTGTGTGCGTGTGTGTGTAAACATCAATTCATCTAAGCACTTGGGATACCTCCCTTACTAAATGGTATCAATGGTAATTTTAAAAGCTCTCACTTTTTTTTCTTCTATCTTGTTTATGCAAGATGAGGTTTTATATATCCAGTTTAAATGCATAGGAATCTAGTTTCAACCTTCAGGCAGCAGGAAATTAAGGGCTAAGGGCCTGGGGGAAAAGACAAACATATCAAACATTTGCATAGACAGATCTTATATCATCTCAATAGTCTTTGCAGCACTAAAAACATTTAAGGACTATAACCATTTAATATATTTGCCTTTTGAAATACATAGTGCTTTTGATATTTTAGTACTTTGCGTTGTTGTAGCACCAATTGACTGATTCTTGTTACAGTAGACAGCTTACGGCAAACAGGGATTTAAAGCATGGGGTGTTCCAGTTAATACATCCATCTACTCATGCAAGCGAATTATTATGTTTGTTGTAAAGCCAAGCACACAAGTTATCCATAGGGAAGACGCAATGACCACTGTGCAGCAAATGCCAATCAAATTGCTCATGGGAAAGCCAGCCGAAGCTAAGTAAGATCAGATCAAGAGTCCCCTCCTTCCAATCAAGCAAAACTGGGAAATCAAGAGGGTCCTTGGTTTGTTTGTGATATATGGACACCTGATCTTTCACATTTTCTCCTCCCCTCCATACAAAAACTAGTTTTTTTTCCTAAGTATGAGAAACAATAATTTAAAACCCACAGAATATTCAACAGCCAAAAATATCACATGGAAGAATTGAAGACAGCAAATCAACTAGTACATATCACACAACAGAAGAGAGTTTTCACTGGATGCCCACTCAAATTGAAGATGAAGCCAACACAAGGTGCAATGAGCACAATTATAGTGAAGTGAGGTGTGTATTCTAGATTTAGAGTTTAGAGTTGTACACTCAATCACATGGGACTCAAGCATGTGTCCCCTCTCAAGTTCACCTTTTTTGCGCATAAAAGTGCCCTTCAAACTCCAGGGAGTGCGATTATGGCAGTAATTTCTTCCCATTTCCATCCTCCTCTCTACTGATTTGGCCTCTGAATGAAGTAAAATAGTTAACCATACATATACACCCTTAGGCTTGGGAGGCAAACATAGGACCTCCAGGTGTTTTGGACTTCAACTCCCATAATTCCTAACAGCCTTGTAGCCACGGTGGCACAATGGGTTAAATCCAGCTGAACTGCTGACCTGAAGGCCAGCGGTTTGAATCTGTGAGACAGGGTGAGCTCCAGCTTCCCATGTGGGGGGGGGGGGGGACATGAGAGAAGCCTCCCACATCCAGGCATCCCCTGGGCAACGTCTCTGCAGACAGCCAATTCTCTCACACCAGAAGCGGCTTGCAGTTTCTCAAGTTGCTTCTGACACAATAAAAAAGTCCAAAAATTCAATTTGTTATTGGTTGCTGTTTTGATGCCTATTTTATATATTGTTATAATGTTGTTAGTTTTATTTTGTTTCACACTGTTGTTAGCTTTTTAATGTATGTTTAAGTGTGTGATTGGGTTTGGCCTCATGTACACCACCCTGAGTCCCTTTTGGGGAGGTAAAAAAATTATTATTTGCCCTAGCCTGCTTTATACGAATGCCTGGGATCAAATTGACATCTAATTTAGTATGTTGTATTAGTGAAGAAGATTGCCTTTAAAACATATTCTATATGAAGTTTATGTGCTACAGATATCACTCAATGTTCATAAGTAGTTGAACTGAAATATCTGATCAGAACAAAATTCATACATCACGTTCATTCCATAAATATAATTTATATCTGAAATTAATTGCAATTTTGCCATTGCCAACGTAACTTGTATTACATAAGTATATTATGCTTCTAATTACCGTATATACTCGAGTATAAGCCGACCCGAATATAAACCGAGTCACTTAATTTTACCACAAAAACTGGGAAAACCGTTTGACTCAAGTATAAGCCAAGGGTGAGAAATTCAGAAACTACTGATATATTTCAAAATGAAAATAGATACCAATAAAATTACATTAATTGAGGCATCAGTAGGTTAAATGTTTTTGAATATTTATATAAAATTGTAATTTAAGATATGACTGCCCTAATCTTCTTCAATGTAAGTGTGCTTACGTAGCCTTCCAATAATAATAAAGACAGTAAAATAATAAATGGAATAATAATAATAGAGTGAAATAATAAATGGAATAATAACAATCATAGAGTAAAATAATAAATTTAATAACACTTATATAAAATAAAATAATAAATGGAATAATAATAAAGTAAAATGATAACTATAATAATAACAAATAGAGTAAAATAATAAACGCAATAATAATAATAATAATAATAATAATAACAGAGTAACAACAGAGTAAAATAATAAATAACCTTGACTCGAGTATAAGTCAAGGGGGACTTTTTCAGCCTAAAACAAGGGTTGAAAAACTAGGCTTATACTTGAGTATATACAGTAATTCATTTTTTCTTTAAAATAAATATCCAATCTACATCTTTGTAGAGGGCTGCAAACAGACTGAGGTTACCAACAGACCAGCAATAAATGTATAAATAAATAATAAATGTATACCTGCAAGTATATTGGTAAAAATTAAAAAATACAAAGTCCCCAGATTTTCCAGGATCTTATCTCCCACTGTTCTGGAGGAGTCTATTCATTCAAACAGATTTGATTAAAGGAAAGGGCATCAGGAAACACAGTTTCACTTCTACGCTCTACAACATTTTCATTATACCAATTGTTGATCAAAGCTGCTCTTTGTTCTGCAGATAACATCAAGAGGACAAACCTAAACTTCATGGTAGAGGAAGTCTTAAAATAGTGCTTCAAACTATCCAATGTGGTGAACTGGCCAAAGAACCAGTACCATATTTAAATCATTCTAGTATTGTATTTTCATAGCTTGCTGGAAGCACAGTACAGGCTTGCGGCCAAGCACCAATTCCACAAACCTCCAAGTAAAGAAAGAAACTATCTGGATGTCTGTAGGAAGTTCTATGTAACAAAATTTGAAAATAAATTCTGTTCCTGGTTTGAAAGTGTTATTATCTGTTTAATTGTGTGGTACTTAATTTGAAAGTAGTTGTTATACTCCAAAAACTTTATTTTTGTGGTGCCACAAGATATGTTTAGTTGGTTGAAACTCTACAAAATATCCATTGAAAAAGTATAGCAAAATGTGCTGCAGGATGTTCCACAAAAACAACATTTTGCAATTTAATGAATGGTTTCCAAGATTTTATGACAGAACCAATTAGAAAATGACATTTATAATCCAGGAAAATGGTGTTACATAGTATAATCTATTTTAGATTATTTTTTAAAGGCAACAACCTTTTTCTAATGTAACTGAAGTAGTTCCATGGAATTTCTACCACTAAATTTAGTGTGAAGTAATAGAATCTCTTTTCACAGTTGTTCTGGAGGCTATTCTTTTTCACCAAGTAGTATCTATAAGAAGTTCTTCGCTTTTCCATCATCCTTTCTTAACAGTTGTCAATTACTTTATTATAATACTTTGAAGTCTTAGAATTTTCTCCCTCAAAGCAACACTTTTTTTTATTATTCCATCTATATTGAACTTTTCTCTCATAATGGGACTCAAGGCATCTTACTGTATAAGTAAAACAAAGTCTGAAATGATATGAAGGCACACAACAAAATAAGTAAATAGTAAGAAACCAAATTATTGCTGATTAAATGTATAAAGTGCTGTAGAATCTAGAACATCTAGAATGTACAGAGCAGAAATAAGTTTTTGAATAAATATAAAATGGAAGAGAAATAAATTAAAACCAAGAAAAAACGTTTGCATATATATATTTAGCCAAAGTCATACCATGCATTTGCAGCACTTCAAATACTGTATCTCAAGGAACTGAATTAAGGTAATGTGAACAGAATCACATTTTCAATTGCTAATTAGAGAAAAAGCAGCCTACACTACCAAATCAGGACCTAAACAGAAAAAAACACATTCCTTATAAGACAACATCTAAAAACCGAAGAGTTACGGTAAAAGGAAAACAAAATCAATGCAGATTAAACACAGAACTTGCATAACGTATGCTGAGTTAGACGATTTCACACACAAATATTTGTTCATTTGGCAGATACAATATAGGCATCTTGATACGCACAGTGGTATTGAAAGAGGAGTAATCATTTTAGGCTGCAAACGTGTACACACTTAATTTGGCATAAGCCCCACTGAACACAATGGGATATACTTCTGATTGCAGTGTTAATGGCTCAAAAGGCTCTTGCAGAAAGCTATATTACAGCTCAATGAGACAGCAGTCCTATTTACTGACTGGGTCTGACTACAAGATCTTTTGTATTGTGTAAGACTAATCTAATAAACTTTTCTATTAGCTAACCAATATATTAAACCACAATTGTGAAAATATAACCGAATTTTTCCTTCAGAAATAAATAAATAAACTTCAGCTCACTGATTCATATAGATAACCACCTTGGCTTTTGATCTCCTATCTTTCTACAACTTGGTAACATGTGATGCATATATACTATGCTGTTTTCAACCTTAATTTTTATATAGTCTAATACACAATAGGAATTCTCCTTAGAAGACTAGCATTTTCTGGTAAATATGAATTATTGTATTCCAGCTTGTAAATAGTTTCAATAAAACATAGTGATGTTTGCTTGCACTTTCCCTTAGTTACAGGAATGCTAAAATATACTATTGTCCTCAACTAAGAGATCATGAGTTCAGTCCAGATTTTGTACTTAGAGCAGAGCACTGGCATATGTGAGATTTTAGTAATGCATGGAGACCCTCTGGATTTGGTTGTGGATCTACACCAGGGGTCCTCAAACAATGACCCACGGGCCAAACCTGGCCCCTCGAAGACATTTATCCGGCCTACAGGGTGTGGAGAAGGGTGAGTCCCTCTTTGGGGCCGATGGCAGGAGAAGGTGACGGAGGCAGCAGGCAAAGCAGCTTTGGGGCTGCACCGCCTGCCATTTCCCTGCGCCCAGCCTGGCCTTCTCCTGCCATCAGGATGGGGCCTCGTCTCGCCCCAATGGCAGGAGAAGGCAAGGGAGGCGGCAGGTGAAGCAGCCGCTTCGCCCACCGCTTCCCTGGGCTCCTGGCTCCCCTCTTCGAATGATAATTAATCATTCTCATTGGCATCCTTTCAGTTTCATTCGGCATTTCTGTAGGGTCCATTTGTTTGAGGTGGCCGCTTCCCCAGAGTTACAAGCCACACTCTTTCAACCTCCACAATAATGATTTAATCAGAGTTGGACAGTCTTACCTTAAATTACAGTTCTATGCAAATATTCAGAAACATTTAACCTACTGCTACCTATTGTTACTTCAACTGATGTAATTTTATTGGCATCCACTTTTATTTTTATTTTTGAAACAAGCTTGGCTACCTAACATTACCCAGGTTATTTGAAAAAGTCAAATTTTTAATTGTGCAAAATGCATAAGGTTGTGGGTGAACTACAACTCATATCATGCCAAGTTAACCTCAAAAAACTGCATCAGAACTTAAAATTTGTTATGTTGGGCAAGTTTGCTCAAGATACATCTTTGGTGAGATTCAGTCCAGCCCTCCCAACAGTCTGAGGGACAGTGAACTGGCCCCCCTGTTTAAAAAGTTTGAGGATCCCTGGTCTATACCTAGTACAATCAAGTCTAGTCTGACCACACATAAATGAAGCTGTACACACTGTATTTACAGACTGTGTTTAAGCAAAGAAAATCTGTACTTGCTGAAGTTTTTGCGGTCCATGGGTTTTAGAAAATTTCAGAAACATTAAAAGAACACCACTGTATCTTCCTCCTATAGAGTGAACCATTGGTATATACTCCACTGAGCTTTGTTTCCAGCACCCCACCATGGATATAAAAATTTGTGCATACTCAAGTTCTGTTATATACAATGGCATAGTATATAACAGTATACAGAGGGCGTCCCTTCTATAAAACAGCAAAATTTGCTGGTTTATAGTTTGCTTTTTGATTATTACCTTTTTTTTTGCATGGGGTGGAGGGGATATTTTCAAGCCCAGAATGGTTGAATCCATGTATACAGAGTCCATGGATACAGAGGACATGCTGTATGCATGTTATACACTTAGGCCACTTAAATTTTACAGGTTCAAACTTCCAAAAAGCATTCATGATTAAAAACAGCTTTTCACAACAATGTCAAACCAGATGTTTCAAACAGTCAGAATAGAGACACCAAATTCCAGTTTTATAGTTCACTCAATTTCCAAATAAACAAATGAGTACTTGTGATTTAAAAATACATTAGCAAATAAACATTGATTTACAAACCTTTGGTGTGTTTGGGTTCATGCAGGTCAGTTTTGAGCTCCCCAGTACTGGACAGGGGCACAGTGACCATTGTGATCCGTGGGTAGCAGACTGGACTTCTAGATCAGTATGGTAATGCTCTGCCTGGGTTACTGGGATGACTATCACAGCAGGAGTTTCCTCTAAAAAGGGGTTGGAAGCAGCAGCCAGGCTGTTCTGCAGAAGCCAGAACTCAGAATAGCTCTGCTCATTCAGATGCCATCTCAATAGTCTAAGAATAAACCCACTGTCTGACTGTATACTTTTAAACTCTATTCAAAATTTTGTTTACTTTAAACCTCTTTGTGACTTAGGAACTATCCACTAGTATGTGAACAAGCACCTCCACCCATATTAAGTTGCCCACGCAATAAAGTCGCCAGCTCCATCAGAAGTCACCTTTGCTACAACAACAGTGTGGAGATTTTCAATTGAAGCAGCCCAGCTATGGAACGCCCTTCCCAGGGAGATTATCTCTTGCTTCAACTTGCTAGGCAAATACTTTTTCAAAAAAAAATACTTCAGTATTTTAACTCCCCTTTTTTACCATCTTGAATATTTTTAACTGCCTCTACTTTTTTTCTAGTGGGGTTACATATTGGTTTAATTTTTGCAAACCACTTTAAGTTACTTGAGGGGGAGGGGGGACCATAGAATTTGCTTGACATAAGTAAATAAAAATATCATGAAAGCAAAATTGTCTCAAAGAAACAAGTACAACAAGACAGACAGCTGGGCAGATCCAGTTTTCTGGTATAGAAGCCATTTCACATGGCCTTCAAAACAACATTTTATCTTCCATAATTATGCAAGCAAGGATGGAGAAAGCATGGCACTTGCAAGCCACCTTGAGCCCCACTACCAAGAACGAGGAAGGATGTTGATGATGACAATTTCCTAACACATTGTGAGGGGGTGGGTGGGTGAGCCTTCAAGTCTCTTGTCAAAGTATAGTGACCCCATGACTTTTTATAGGCTTTTCTTAGGCAAGAAATTACCAACACCACATTAAACAATTATGAATGTTTATGTTGCTTATTTTGTTCATTACTATTTAGTTAAATTTGACTTATTGTAAATATATGAATGAGAGTTCTAAATTACCCAGACATAAACATTTAATGACAACTACCAATCCTGTGAATTGTGTGCAAACTACATCTCTAGTTCAGATAATGATCATGATTTCCCATTTGTGTTTCTCCTCTTGTTTCTTCCATTTAGGTGTCAACAGTATCAATCACCAAATGCACATTGTGTTGAATGAGAGCTAGGATAGTATAGCGCAGAGCTTTCCAAACATTTCACGTTGGTGGCACACTTTTTAGACATGAATCATTTTGCGACATAGTAATTCAGTTTGACTAGCAAAGTGGAGGTTAAACAACACCTTATAAGAGATACAGATACATATCTAAATTGTAAAGCAAAAAGTATAGGGATACAACATTTCATAAAAATCTAAGATTTTTGCCATTTATGAGTATGTTGGAAAGCTCTGGAATAGAGTTATAGTGTCACATTAATGCTCTGGGAGACCAGAGTTTGAATCCACACTCAACCAACGAATACAATTGGGTGATTTTGAGTAGGTCACACTCTCAGCCTTAGAGAAAGGCAATGGCAAACCCTATCTGAAAAAATCTTACCAAGAAAACCCTAGGCTAGGGTCAAAATAAGTTGAATTCCTTTTGGACATGCTATCTTGTTATGCAAAAACATCTCACATTTTAGGAAGCTTCTGAAATTGTACACTTCAAAAACACATTTATCAAGCAAACCAAAGGAATATCCACACTACAGTTAATGCAGTTTGATGCCACTTTAACTGTTATGGCTCAATACTATGGAATCATGAAAGTTATAGTTTTACAATGTGTTTAGCCTTCTCTGCATAAAAATAGTGATGTTGCACAAAACTACAAATTGCGGACTTCCACAGCTCTGAACCACAGTGGTTAAAGTGGTTTTAAACTGCATTAATTTCACAGTGTAGATGCACCCTAGGTATAAGGATACATCTACACAAGAGAATTAATGCAGTTTGACATGACTTTAACTGCCATGGCTCAATGTTATACTAGAACTTGTGGCTGCATGGGGCACTAAAGCTCTCTGGTATAGAATTCTAAATATTTGATATTCTAAATATCAAAATGACAGTTTCAACTAGTTCCCCCCCCCCCCCCCGAAAGCATACTTCAGAGAGATATGTAAATATGAAAACATCAAGTATAATTTCTTAATCCTAGAGACAATGCCTTGGCCAATTGTTGTAAAGTAGTAACAGATGTTAAGTGAAAACAACTGTAAGTGCAATGGAAACTACTTTATTCAGAAAAAGAGATATTTGGTAAGATATATTACCACAAAAGCTTAACGTCACTTCCAAGGAACTCCAGGATTGCAATTTAAAAGCTCATGACCCTTTCAAAGTCTTAGCAAGAAGAGCACCCACATTGGCAATGAAACTACACAACAATTTTTACTGACTCAATTTCTGTGAAGCATGAAGTTAAAGTAAACATTTCAAAGGGGTATATGTGCAATTTACAAAACAAACCTTCTTATTCTTCCATGAAGTTGTCTGATGGACTGTGGTGTTTACTTGCTAAGTGATCTGAGCATTTTATTTTGAACCTTGTTCTTCAGGAAATACTATCATTAATATTATTAAATCAAGCTACTTAAAAGCTCAAGATAATCAACAATCTATATTTTTACCTGTATCCTCCCTAGCAAGCCATAGCAATGTATTCCTAGCTACTGAATGAAATGTCACATCATGGAGAGTTCAAAGGTTATACAGAGGACAACTCAAACCAATTTATTTTCAGTGGTTTGGGCATCTGAGGCTGATTTTAACCATTGTTTTAACACTAAGATATGTCTGTAGGTAGCCCAAGGGTCATACTTCTCCCACTACATCAATGCAGTTACAATCAAATTGTTTGTTGACATCTTTCTTGACAAGGCTACTACAAAAAGGCAAGTTATATATTTATATCATTTTTGTTTAACATTTCCAATGACTTACTAGTGCCTGCTTTATAAGGAAATACAAATAATTTAGTCTTCTTGAAAATCATCCAGTATCACACAGACTGGAGTAAGGATAATGCATGCAAACTAAACACAATAAAACAATTTAACTATGAAGCAAAATACAAAGCACCTTCCAATAAAGGTACCGTGATCTGATCTTTCAGATTTCAGGACATTTAAAAATACCTTGAGAGTAGCAAAATATAGCCATGTTGACCACACAGCAAGGTAAAATAAAATCCACAATCCTCAAAATAGTGACAGCTTTATTGGCCAACCAAGATGCACAAAACTTATCATGCATCTTCACCAGACAAAGGAGAAGAAAAGTGATGGTGCTAGAGTCTCGGGGAGCCACCAGGACCATCAGCAATTCAGTATCAAGAATATTCCTACTCAAAGTATGCTTCACTTCAGTATGTTACTTATTATTTGCTCGGTGCATTGGTTACTAAACAATTTCTGCGATGGAAATATGCAATAAAAGTCTTCAATGGACACCACAAAAAAGAGTACCATCAGAACAGCTTGCGCTTGGCTGAAGACTTCTTGCTAATTCACAATGGAAAACATCTTAATGTAACCCATCATCATGACAAAGGAAATAAGAAAACAGAAAGAAACTTCTGTCATTTGTGAATACTACTGTCCTTGGCCAACAAGAACTGGCTTTAAGAGGGAGCAAAGATTCAGAACCTATTACCTGTGAAGAATCTTTGCACAATGATGGTAATTTCAGGGCCTTATTGAGATCTCATGCCAGATTGAGAGAAACTGACCTGAAAAGCCATCTCAAAACTGAAGCTATGAATACCTAGTATACTAGTCCTCAAATAGAGAATGAGCTAATAGACATTTGTGGTGACAAAATAGTCCAAAAATTATTGAAATGTGCAATTTTGTCAGATGAAACTTTGGATGGCACAGCAAGATCAATGGCGCAGTCTATGGGTGGAGAAGTTGGATTCCTCACATCTGTTCAAAGCAGACCTGTAAATGCAGCATCCAGACAACTTCACCAACACCAATGGAATATTATAGGCTAAATGTGTACATCCCATTTCTATTTTTATCAATTTTATACTACTTTCCTACTTCCAACAGACCTCACTACCTCTGAGGATGCTTGCCATAGATGCAGGCGAAACGTCAGGAGAAAATGCCTCTAGAACATGGCCATATAGCCCGGAAAACCTACAACAACCCAGTTTTATACTAATTTATGCAATGTTTTTGATACAAATAGTAACAGAAAGCCAAGGAAATAAAGAGAATCCACTTTAACACGGTTCAATCACTACACACAGAGAGAGATGTTGAAAGTGTACCACTTGGCAAGTACATACTTCTCCATTTTTGCCTATTTTCATCTTAAAAGTAGGAGGAGGATTCTTACGATATTACAATGATGCAAAAACCCAAGGTCAAGACTGTGACAAAAATGACAACTGAGTGACAAATATGTGCCTGAATGTTGTTTCCAGAGGATGCATGAAAGGAATATAAAGCAGCCTTAAGGAAACATTTTGTAAGCTTCTTTTAGAGAGTAAAAAATTACACTCATTCTCATATTGCAGAGTCCTAATGTAGTGTAGTTGTATCAATTCCAGTCTTCTAAGCTACAAAACAAACATGTCTACAAAGATTCAAAGTAAGCTCGAAAGCAGGGGTCCTCAAACTTTTTAAACAGACGGGCAGGTCACAGTCCCTCAAACTGTTGGAAGGCTGGATTATAATTTGAAAAAAAAATGAATGAATTCCTATGCACACTGCACATAGCTTATTTGTAGTGCAAAAACACTTTGAAACAATACAGTAATTAAAATGAAGAACAATTTTAACAAATATAAGCTTATTAGTATTTCAGTGGGAAGTGTGGTCCTGCTTTTGGCTGGTGAGATAGGATTGTTTTTGTTGTTGTGTGCTTTCAAGTCATTTCAGACTGAGACTGAACCTTAGCGAGGGCCGGGTAAATGACCTTGGAGGGCCGTATCTGGCCCTTGGGCCATAGTTTGAGGACCCCTGCTCTAAAGCATTATGCATTAGTATGTGTTAGGAAAAAGAGAAGAGACCTATCTTTAATCAAGCATCAGAAAGCATGGTTACTGAACATGGTTCCTCTCGAGCTAGATATCACAACAGTAGGGACCACATATTATTTTCACACTAAACTGGTATTCAATGAAGCTGAGTGACCCATTTTCATTCCCATTCCCTGTATTGCCTTTCTATTACCCCAACTCTGCCTACCACTGAAAGCAGCAATTTAAAATTAGTTCTTGGGGGTGGAAATAGGAACATTTCCACTTTTTTATTACATCCGCAGAGCTAGTATAAACATAAAAAGGGGCTTAATTGTGACTTCAAGATCAAGACACTAGAGAATGAGATCGAAAGAACCCATATCTTCCCTTCTCAATCTGTCCTCTCAACCAAACCTAAGAGAGATAGATGGGTACAAAGAATGACTAAGATTAAAAATAACTAAATTATTTGCTTATATAAAGATTCTTAACCAGCTACAAACTCCAGTTGGGAATCCATTAGCCTTAAAATACAATTGCTGTCAATGGCAACACATCCCCAAACTACAGTTGAAGCAGCAGAAAGTAGGGAGCAAAAGAGCACAAGACCCCCATAGCCCAGGTCTCTTAAACATAATTTAGTATTTTACTATATCTACACTGGCTGTTAAATTGCCATCAGGGATGGCCCAAATCTCATCCATTGTGGGCAGGGGATTCAGGGTTGGCTTCTCAACACTTCCAGGTAGGGCTAAAAAAGGTGTTTTGCCTGAAACCTTGAATTGTTAATGTTAGTCCAATGTGACAACACTGAACTTGATTGGGGAGGTCCCCCCAGCTCCAAACGCACACAAAGCTGCCTTATATTGAGTAAGGACCATTGGTCATTCACAGAACATAACTTTTAAGTATGCACATGGCCACCTTAAAAATACATTTGGTATCCCTGAGACATCCATGAACATGCTGACTCAAACTCAGACTTTTCCAGAGAAAAACACTGCCCTTATTAAAGACAATGAGCAAGGCATTTACATAACTTTCAACTACCTCTCCATAATTCCTGCAAGTAGAAGTTACTGTCAATATATAGTAAGACCTGAACTATCCACGAGTGACTAGCCTTGTCATTGGGTAAGGTGCAGGCCAGGTCTGGGAAAACTTCGGCCCTCCAGCTGTTCAGGCCTTCAATTCCCACAATTCCTAACAGACTACCAGTTGTTAGGAGTTGTGGGCGTTGAAGTCCAAAACAACAGGAAGACCAAAGTTTGCCTGTGCCTGGTGTAGGCTATCGTCAACAGCAGAAAGTAGCCATAGAGTAGGGGAGCAGTTATTCAATAATATTACTAGCCCTGTGTTTTGTTCTCCAAATCTTCAATGCTCAGATGCCAAAACAAGGTGGAAATTACCAACATGAAAACAGATCCAAGATTTAGATAATATAAATCTAAATGGATGTGAAAAACATGGAAAATTGTATTTTGATCCAATCTGGCATGAATAACTTGGCATCAAGAACATATTGGGTAATGAATATTCATTTAGCTGGAGCTCTGCCTTATGCTATTATGAGTTTCATTACAAAATTCACTTGGCCAATTTCCTGCACTTAAATCGCTTCTTTACAAATAATGGATAAGATCAGAGGAACAGAGTCCTTGCTGAATCAGACCAAAGACCCATCTAATGTAACCTACAATGAGGAGGATCATCCATGAGACAGGACATATACGTACCTATTATTTGCATTCTGCTTTATCTCTCTAAAAAAACAGACCATGGCAGCTAACCGTAAAAGCAATACAATACATAACTTAAAACCAAAAAAATATACAAACATTAAAATAGAAAATCAAACTGTTAAGAATACATACCCGCTATTAAAACCAATAAAACAATTTAACAACTCTATTTAAATACATAAAGCACATGGACTCAAGGGCTTGAATTCTATCAGTAAAGCAGATCCACTAAATGTAATGGTGAATCAGCACTTATGGGTTTACATAAGTGCTGATTCACATTAAACAATTGACTGAATGGGTGTGGTCCCACTTGGCCTATCAATAGCATTCAAGCAGTTGCTATACATAAAGATCCTGCCTCCAATACTTCAGGTCACTGTGGCTAAATAGCAACTTACAACCTTATTCCATGCAGAGAGACCACAGAATGCATTCTGGGTTTCTGAACTGGTGCTACAGAATTAATTCTTTTTGAATGTTTAAAAAAGGTTAATAAATATTAACCATTACTGTGTAAAATCCTCTTTTAAATCTTTTGCTATCATTACAACTTGTAAAAACCATCTCTAATTAAACACCACCACCAAGTGATAAAAGTAATTTTGTCTTTATCTATTATACTTCAGTATGTGTGTATGTTTGGCTGCATGCTCTTAATGAGACATGCTGCACTATCACAGGATGTCCACGCCCCCCATCACTGGAAAAATTATACTGTTTAGTATAATTTATTTTACTAAATTATACTGTTTAGCCAGTATTGCACCACCTGATATCCGTCGGAAAGTAGCAGACAATAATGAAAGGACCAAGGTAGTGACATCGCCAGCTCATCCCGTTTGGATATCTGTCATCACACCAACACCTTAAATCAAGAATAGTTTACTAAAATCTACATAGATACTCGCAAGAACACCTCAGCAAGTGAGAGTCCAAAAGCGGAGGGCTACAACCCATAACCTCAATCTATGGCTGATACCAAATGAGAGACATCCCCCTGGGTACACAGAAGACTGGGTGACTTGGAAGGCGCTGAACAGACAACACTCTGACAACATGAGATGCAGAGCCAACCTTAAGAAATGGGGACACAAAGTGGAGTCTGTGACATGTGAGTGTGGAGGAGAGCAAACCACAGACCACTTTCTACAATGCAACCTGAGCCCTACTACATGCACAATGGAGGATCTTCTCATAGCGACACCAGAGGCACTCCAAATGGCCAGCTTCTGGTCAAGAGACATTTAGTATAATGCCAAGTTTTTAACTTTGTTTGTTTTTAAATACATTACAATTGTACCTTCAATTTGCTGCTGCCACAATAAATAAATAAAATGTGTGTATGTGCTTTCAAATCGCCTATTCACTTATGGCAATCCCATGAATTGCCTAGGGTTTTCTTAGGAGAGAAACACTCGAGACATGTTTTTTCCAGTTTATCCCCCTACAGCACCTGTTATTCATTGGAATCATAGAATCCTAGATCAGAGAAAGACAGGGATGATCCCCATCCTGCCATGCAGGATCTCTCCCAACTGATAGCCATCCTGCCTTTGTTTTAAAATCTCCAAAGAAGGGGACTCCACCGCACTCTAAGGCAGGCATCCTCAAACTGCGGCCCTCCAGTTGTTTGGCCCTCCATCTCCCAGAAGGCCTAGTCAGCTTGTTCAATGGTCAGAAATTCTGGGAGTTGGAGGCCCAAACAGCTGGAGGGCTGCAGTTTGTGAATGCATGCTCTAAGGTAGCACATTACACTACCAAACAGCTCTTACTATCAGGAAGGTCTTCCTAACATTTAGATGGAATGCTTTTTCCTATAGTTTGAATCAATTGCTTTGTGTAGTACATTATGGAGCAGCAAAAAACATGCTTCCTTCAACTTCAAAAAGACATTTCAAATGTTAAACATGGCTATCATGTTCCCTCTTCTGGACAATGCATTCCAGGTGAGGTCTACAGTGGGACTATGACTTCCCTTGGTATAGGTACTACTGTACTCCTATTGATGCAGCCTAGAACCAAATTGACTTTTTCAGCTGATGCATCACACTGTCGAATCATGTTCAACTTGTGGTCTACTAAGACTCCAATATCTCTTTCACATGGACTGACCTAAAGCAAGGGGAGTTGTCATCCGAAATTTAATCGTTGTTGCTCAATGCTATATTATCTTGGTATTTGTAGTTTGGTAAGGCATCTGCACTCTTTGGCAGAGAAGGCTCAAGTCCTTGTGAAAATACAGCCCCCATGATTCCACAGCACTGAACCAAGTTGGTTAAAGTGGAGTCATTCTACAGCATAGTTGCATCCCAAGGTTTTCTTTTCCATTGCTGAAAGCTTTGTTTTTAAAGAAGAATTTCTAAGCAGGCGGCAACTGTAATGGTCATAACCCAAAGTGTGTACCTTTTGCTGCTGCACATGACATTTAACAGCAAATACTTTTTTATGTTTCAGGGTTTTTGGAATTGAGGAGCACATTACATTTGATGGTGCATTAAACTCGAGTAAATATGGTACAGTACTTTAAAAGTAAGTACCACACAATTAATCAGGAAATAATACGTTTAAACCAGGAACAGAAAATATTTCAAATTTTGTTACTAGTGTAATCCAAGTCATGGATTCATTATTGAATAGCACTTGGCCCAGAACGATATACTGGTGCACTACACTGGTCACTTCTCTCCAGGATGAGGAGGAGCCATTGGTCAGCACCCTTTAGGTTCAGCCAGTCAACCAGTTACAAATCCACCTGACTGTAATATTGGTTAGCCCATATTTTGTTACATTACTTGAAAGAATATCACGAGAAACCTTTTCAACAGTATTACTAAAATCAAGATATGCTATATCCACAGCATTCCAAAATACTCAAAAATACACTGAAACAGTGTATTTTTATTATATATTTTATATTACATGTAATATTACTAATAATATTACAGTATAATGGAATAGTACAATATAGTAATATATAATAAGAAGAGAAGGCTGAGAGGAGATATGATAACCATGTATAAATATGTGAGAGGAAGCCACAGGGAGGAGGGAGCAAGCTTGTTTTCTGCTTCCTTGGAGACTAGGACGCGGAACAATGGCTTCAAACTACAAGAGAGGAGATTCCATCTGAACATTAGGAAGAACTTCCTGACTGTGAGAGCCATTCAGCAGTGGAACTCTCTGCCCCGGAGTGTGGTGGAGGCTCCTTCTTTGGAAGCTTTTAAGCAGAGGCTGGATGGCCATTTGTCAGGGGTGATTTGAATGCAATATTCCTGCTTCTTGGCAGGGGGTTGGACTGGATGGCCCATGAGGTCTCTTCCAACTCTTTGATTCTATGATTCTCTATGATTCTAATACTAATACTGTGCTATGTTGCAATATAATATATTGTATTTAGATATTACTTGTAAGCCACTTTGGGTCCCCTTCGGAGTGAGAAGGGCAGCACATAAATATCTTAAATAAATAAATAGAGTGATACTTTTGCTTTTTGATAGCTCAGTGTACACAAACTTTGATACTAAGTAAATGCTACCAAAAGCAATTTACAATAGCCTGTTCACTTTCACAGGGTGCAAGTCAATCACAAAAGTGGAAAAACAGAAAATACAAAACACTTCTAATCTGATAGGATGCCTCTCTAGGTCTGCCACTAAAAGTTGATGACTGAATAATGCTAGGGACCTAAACATTCCCAGGGAACACATATTAATCAATTCCACAAACATTCAAATTCAAAAATATTAAATCTGCAAATAGGAGCCAACTGCACATGCCTACAGCAGGAACACACTACAACACATGAGATGGAATCACACTGCTTTCTACACTAAGTTACAATGCAGAGTGGAGCATGTTAAACCACTCCCAGTATATAAAAAAGCTCATTAAGAAACATCTGCCTGACAGCTACTACTGCTTCCAGTTTGGCACTTAATTTCTAAATGAGAAATATACACAGGTTCATGAATGGGCCAGGCCGTTGACTTTGTGCAGAACAAGCTTTTGGCAATAGGCAACCAGGTGAAAATGTTGCTGCTGTAGTCAAGTTATCCTTAGATTGCTATAAACCCTGCCTGAGAAGCAAACTATGGTCTTACCTTTTAATAGTAAATACTCAAGTGCTGTTCACTTCCTAGAAGACCCTGGATCCAACCATTGACTGTTGCACAGTGCTGATAAATTGACTTACTTATTAAAAGGTAACGGTTTTCCCTGACATTAAGTCTAGTTGTGTCCTACTCTGGGGGTTGGTGCTCATCTCCATTTCCAAGTCAAAGAGCCGGTGTTGTCCATAGACACCTCCAAGGTCATGTGGCCGGCATGACTGCATGGAGTGCCGTTACCTTCCCGCAGAAGCAGTACCTATTCATCTATTCACATGTGCGTGTTTTTGAACAGCTAAGTTGGCAGAAGCTGTGGCTAACAGTGGAAGCTCACCCCGGTCTCCAGATTCAAACTGCCAACAAGTTCAGCAGCTCACTGGTTTAACCTGCTGTGCCATCAGGGGGCCCTGACTTACTTATTACACCAGTGCTATTCAATGTACTGGTCCCTGAGCTATTGGTTACCCATTCCTGGCAGGTTTGGGGGAGAAATAATAGTAGCCAACACATATAGATAAATATGTTGGTATGAATTTGCCTTCAGGTCACCTGTCAATTTATGCTGATCCTCATGAATTAGGCAACACATCCTCAAAGATGGTTGTGCCAGCTCCTTCCTTTGAAATATAACCTACAGCACCTGGTGTTCATTGACAGTTTCCCATCCAAGAACTAACCAGAGCTGACACTACTTAGCTTCCAAGATCAGATGGAACCTGGTGCCTCTAGGATTTTTAGGCTGGCTCTCCATCTCAGTTTGCTTGCCACTGTCTTGGGCTCAATCATGGCACTTTTGGTTAATAACTCACAATATGGAGAGGGCAAAGTTTCCTGTGAAGGTGGAATTTCTGCCTCGCCAACTAAGGGGCCTGAAACAGCAGCCACTCAAACTAGGGCTGGGGAATGTGAACCATTTCCAGAAGCCCTCACAGCTGAGGAATTCCTTCCCTGAAGCAGTGGATGCCTGGATTTCCTCCAGTGAATCTCACACACTCTGGTTAAGGAGGATTCAGGTCTAAAATCTGCCTTTTGAGTCATGAAACCTTTCCAAGTACATAAACTAACACATTTTTATTCAGCAAACAATAGTTGCTTTTCTGCTTCAAAACAGTGTTGCTTGGGTCAACGTGCTATTCCTAAAAACAGATAAGACCTCTGAGTGAGAGATGTGGAGAGAGATATTGCTTTTCCAACATAAGAGGGACCATACCATACAGTGGGCATGGGCCAACTTGGGCCCTCCAGGTGTTTTGGACTTCCACTCCCAGCATTCCTAACAGACTCAGGCCCCTTCCTTTTCCCCCTCTGCCGCTTAAGCAGCTGGGGGGGGGGGGGAAGGAAAGGGCCTGTGGCTGTTAGGAATGCTGGGAGTGGAAGTCCAAAACACCTGGAGGGCCCAAGTTTGTTTTCATGGTTTTTTCCTTTCTGTTGAAATTGTCCACATGGTTGTGGATTTCAATGGCTTCTCTGTGTAGTGTCTGTGTCGAACAGCTGGTAGGCTGTTAGAAATTGTGTGAGTTGAAGTCCAAAATACCTGGAGGGCCCAAGTTTGCCCATGCCTGGTTATGAAGTTCCTCGGTGTGGTAGT
Organism: Anolis sagrei; assembly: GCF_037176765.1. Classification (NCBI taxonomy): domain Eukaryota; kingdom Metazoa; phylum Chordata; class Lepidosauria; order Squamata; family Anolidae; genus Anolis; species Anolis sagrei. The sequence goes on along the minus strand of NC_090022.1, from coordinate 67,196,703 downwards.
CCCTGGACTGTTTTGGGTCCACAAAAACACGGTGAATTCCCAGGGAAGAAGGAAAGATTTGTAGTCAGGGGGCACTAATGCAGCCTCAAAGTGTGATAAATTAGATTCCCTTTTTCTGGAGATTTTTAAGTAGAGGCTGGATGGAAGTGTTTTGATTGTGTGCACCTACATGGCAAGACTGGCCTTGGGGTCTCTTCCAGATCTGTGACACTATGGTGGGTATGGGCAAACCTGGGCCCTCCAGGTGTTTTGGAATTCTTAACAGCCTATCGGCTGTTACATGCAAAAACTACATAGAGAAGCCATTGAAATCCACAAGCATGTGGACAATTTCAACAGAAAGGAAAAAACCATGAGAATGAACAAAATCTGGCTACCAGTATTAAAAATTCTAAAATCATAACAGTAAATAAAGAACATCACTCAAAAACAGGGGAATTCCAGACAAGAAACCATCAGGGTCAGCTAATCACCTCCCAACAAAGGATTCCGCCTGGCAGCAACCTGCCAGGCTTTGAAGCTGCAAGGCCATTCAATGCTAATTAAGGTGGCCAATTGCAACATTCAGACTTGCCTCAAGCAGACAAGAGTTCTTTCTCCCACTCTGGACACTGTACAGATATATAAACCCAATTTTCCTAGTTTCCGACAGACCTCAAAACCTCTGAGGATGGCTGCCATAGATGCAGGTGAAACGTCAAGAGAGAATACTTCTGGAAAGGGACATACAGCCCAAAAAACTTACAACAACCCAATCAGGGCCACCTTATCACCTCCCAACAAAGGATCCCCAGTAGGAAGCAGCCAGTCTTTGAAGCTGTAAGGCTATTAAATGCTAATCAAGCTGGCCAATTGGAACATTCACAACTACCTCCAACAGACAAGAGTTCTTTCTCCCACCCTGGACCTTCCACAGATATATAAACCCCATTTTCCTAGTTTCCAACTGACTTCACAACCTCTCAGGATGCCTGCCAGAGATGCAGGTGAAACGTCAGGAGGGAATGTTTCTGGAACATGGCCATACAGCCCAGAAAACTCACAGCAACCCAATAATCTAATCTACCCCACTCCAAGGCAGCATTAGTCCCCTCTGGCTACAAATCTTTCCTTCTCCCACTCTGTGGAACATCACAACACACAAAACAGGGGGTCCACCCCAACATGGGTGAAGGCCACTCCGCCGCTTGGGTCCCATAAAGCGGCTGAGATGAGAAGCAATGGCTTGAAAGGTCTAGTGTCCGTCCACGGTGGTCACTCTGCCTCCTTAACAGCTTGAAAGGCAGGTCAAGAACAGGGCGCCCCAGAGGCAGAGGCTAGCCTGGCTCCTTCTCCTCCTCCCCGGAAGCGTATGTAAACACAGGGACCGACAGAAATAGAAACGCGGGTGGCGGGGGCTTGGAAGGAAAGGCAAGGCAGCAAGACTGGCCCACGGACAAGGAAGAGCTTGGCCCTTTCAAGCGGAAGGAAGGGGAAGCCAACCCCCCGCGGGCCCTGTCTCTCCCCACGCACGCCCCACTCACCTCGCCAGTGTCGCCCTTGCCCTGTTCGCTCCGGGCTCGCCCTCTCCTTCTCCTCGTCCTCCTTGCAGCACCCAGAGAGCGACATCCCTGCCTTGCCTCGCCGTGTCTCTTCCTCGGGAAGGAAGGAAGGAAGGAAGGGAAGGGGTCCAGCCCAAAAGCTCGCTCTTTCTCTCTCCTCTCTGCGCGGTCAGTCAGGAAGGCATGGCGGGTCTCCCACGGGAAGGAAAGAGAGAGGGGGCTTCTTCTCCGGCCTGGCTCGGCGAGGAGGGCGGGGGGAGAAGCCGGGCGCCGTCCGAAGAAGAACGATGGGGCTGACAGCAGCCCTTCCAAGCCAGGCGGGGCCTTTTTATACCCGCGCCCCGTGCCGCCACACGTGAAGGCGCTTGCACACGTGACGCCTCCCCTCCGAGCCCCCTCCCTCCCCTCCCAACATCCAGCCCAAAGCCAAGGAAGCCAGGTTGGGGTTTTAAAGGCGCAGGTGGGCGCGTGTTTCCCCCTCTCCCGCCTTGAATGGACGTCCACTGGATTCCCTTCAGAGAGTGCTGCACGTCTAGACGCGCCACTTCCGAGTGGGCTTGCTGGCGGGGAGGGGGTGTGACGTCACTGCATCCACGCACTGGGTCACGTGGACTTGTTTGGGTCGTCCAAGGAGGCAGGGGCACTCCTCCTCCTCCTCCTCCTCCCCAGAAAGAGAGGGGAAGGCGCTGCCCGGGGAATGCCTGTCTTTGGGCAGCACTCTTACTGCTGTGATTCAATGCAGTGGAATCAAGGGAGTTGTAGTTTTAGAAAGGCTTGGACCTCCTTCCCTACCAAGCCGCAGCTCCCCAGGATTCCATAGCATTGAGCCCTGGCACTGGAAGTTGGGTCAGATTGCATTCATTCTGTAGTGTAGATGCAAACTAAGTCACCCAGCAACTAGTGTGGGGGCAGAGGAGGCCTGCCAGGGGAGAGGCATGTCTGTGTGCACCAAACCTGACGACCACAGCGTCTTAAAAAGGACACTGTTTGATATAAGATTGCATATGATCATATATGACTAAAGTAAAGATTTCCCTCCCCTTGACATTAAGTCTAGTTGTGTCCAATTCGGGGGGGGGGGGGGCTCATATACCATTTCCAAGCTGAAGAGCCGGCGTTGTCTATAGACGCCTCCAAGGTCATGTGGCCGGCATGACTGCATGGAGCACTGATACCTTCCTACCAAAGCAGTACCTATTGATCTACTCACTTTTGCATGTTTTCAAACTACTAGGTTGGCAGAAGCTGGGGCTGACAGTGGAAGCTCACCCCGTGCCCCAGATTTGAACTGCTGACCTTTTGGTGAGCAAATTCAGCAGCTCAGCAGTTTAACCCACTGCACCACCGGGGCTCCTTGAATCATAGAGTTGGAAGAGACCTCATGGGCCATCCAGTTCAACCCCCTGCCAAGAAGCAGGAAAATTGCATTCAAAGCACTCCCAACAGATGGCCATCCGGCCTCTGTTTAAAAGCTTCCAAAGAAGGAGCCTCTACCACATTCCGGGGTAGAGAGTTCCACTGCTGAACAGCTCTCACAGTCAGGAAATTCTTCCCAATGTTCAGGTGGATTCTCCTTTCTTGTAGTTTAAAGCCATTGTTCCATGTCCTAGTCTCCAAGTCAGCAGAAAACAAGTTTGCTCCCTCCTCCCTATTACTTCCTTTCACATATTTATACATGGCTATCATGTCTCCTCTCAGCCTTCTCTTCTGCAGGCTAAACATGCCCAGCTCTTTAAGCCACTCCTCATAGGACTTGTTCTCCAGACCCTTGATCGTTTTAGTCACCCTCCTCTGGACACATTCCAGCTTGTCAATATCTCTCTTCAATTGTGGTGCCCAGAATTAGACACAATATTCCAGGTGTATGATAATAGAGTTTTGCTTATCCAACCTTCGCTCATCCAGCGTTCTGTATTATCCAACGCTCTCTGCCTCCCACCCAGATCCACAGCTGTTTCAATACATTGTGATGTTTTGGTGCTAAATTCGGAAATTCAAAAATTACTACACTGCGTTACTGAGTATTGAACTGCTTTTTCTGTCAATTTGTTGTAAAGCATGATGTTTTGGTACTTAATTTTTAAAATCATAACATAATTTGATATCCAATAAGCTTTTCTTTAATCCCTTCTTATTATTCAACATTTTTGCTTATCCTGTGTTCTGCCAGCCCATTCATGTTGGACAAGTGAGACTCTACTGTATATACATTGTAATATTATTGTTATATGCCTTCATGTTGACCCTGGCTTTGTAGCAATTGGACAGGACAAACCCATCATGGGATTTTCCTGGCAAATTTTTCTCTGAGGCTGAGAGAGTGTCACACAGTGGATTTCTATGGCTGAGTGAGGATTTAAACCCTGGTATCCCACAATCCTAATCCAGTGCTCAAACCACTACATCACACTTTCTCCTTGTTTCTGCATACATCCTTTAAAAAGAATTGATAATTGTATCAATTATGAAGATGATTCATAATTGTTTTGTCATGTCCAATTTCCTTAAAGCCAGAGTCAACATGAGGGCATATAACAATAATATCACAATGTATATATTATCATATGCAATCTTATACCTTTTCCTTTTTTGTAGAAAGGCTTTGTCTCCTTATGTGTTGCCATAATAATGCAAGCACTGGGCAAACCTCCATATGGAAAGTGCCCTGAAAAGAAGGCACCACAACTAAGAATCCTGTCTACGCTGTTGCCATGCATCATATTTCAGATATTTGAGGAATTTGGAGGAAGCATCAAGCAGGGATGGGTAAAAATCACCCAAATGGTATATTGAACCACAGCATATTGAGCATTTGGTTAGCAATACCCTGATGTGGAAAATGTTATTATCCATAAGCCATGGATAAGGTTCATTGCTGTAAACATGCATTTTATTAGACATGCTCAAAAATACACTGGGAATTATCTTTGCACCACTGATATACTTTATCTCCCTGTTCTCTGTTTCCACTCTTAGAACATGGCTCTATGGCTATTCTTAGACAGAGGAATGCACAGCTCTGAGAGGAGTATATGAAAAACCTCTGCCAAACCAAGAATGCATCCAAATGCTCTGTCTGCAAGGCTACATTATGGTTCTCCGGCCATTGTGACACAGTGTCCACTGCTGGAATTGCATCTTACTCTTGTAAACATTATTTTACACTTTTCACCAAGAGTGGAAAATATGTGGCCGTCCTGATTTTATTGGACACCCATCCCATCAGCTCCAGCAAAGGAGGCCAATGGTGTGAGTTGATCAGCTCCAGCAAAGAAGACTAATGGCCAGGAATGGTGTGAGTTGAAGCCCAGCAAGATCCGGAGGCACACAGGTCCAATTGACCTGATTTATATAACCTACATTGCTACTGGTGTCATATCATTTGCTTCCCAAAATAAGTTTAACCGGCTATCAAACATGACTGTATATTTACAATAGCTATGCTGGAACATAGCAATTGTAAAGTTGTAATAGCTGGATCCTCTGAAGGCACCCATATAAGGCAGTTAGGCTTCATAAAACTTCAGCACACACCCCCAAAAGCAAGATACAATGTGATGAATGTAGAACTGCTTTTACTGCAGGACTTTGATAATGTTTAATATAGCAGTCAGACTACTATCTTTAGTCAGGGAAGGCTAAATTGATTGTTTGGATCTTTTAATTAATTACTATTGCCATATTTTATTGATTTTATTGCTCTTGGTTGCTGCGCATTTTTCGGGCTATATGGCCATGTTCCAGAAGCAGTCTTTCCTGATGTTTCACCCACATTTATGGCAGGCATCCTAAGAGGTTGTGTGGTCTGTTGAAAACTAGGCAAGTGAGGTTTATATATCTGTGGAACGTCCAGGGTGGGAGAAAGAACTCTTGTCTGCTTGAGACAAGTGTGAATATTGCAACTGGCCACCTTGATTAGCATTGAATAGCCTTGCAGCTTCAAAGTCTGGCTGGTGGCTGTCTGGGGATCCTTTGTTGGGAGGTGTTAGCTGGCCCAGATTGATTCTTGTCTGGAATTCTTCTGTTTTTTGAGTGTTGCTCTTTATTTACTGTCTTGATTTTAGAGTTTTTAAAATACTGGTAGCCAGATTTTGCTCATTTTCATGGTTTCCTCCTTTCTGTTGAAATTGCCCACATGCTTGTGGTTTTCAGTGGCTTCTCTGTGTAGCTTGACATGGTAGTTGTTAAAGTGGTCCAGCATTTCTGTGTTCTCAAATAATATGCTGTGTGCAGGTTGGTTCACCGGATGCTTTGCTCTTGTTAGCTTTATATGTCTGGCTTTAAATGTATTGTTGGTTTTGATGTTGATATATTGTATTTTGTGTTGTGTGGAACCATTGTGAGCTTTGTGAGCCACCCTGAGTCCCTATGGGAGATGGTGGTGCAGTATAAATAAAGATGATGATGATTATTAGACCTACAGTTGTAGGCAAGAAAAGCTTGACATTTATGTACTGGATATAATAAAAACTGAAAACACAGGCGAAATATAAATAAGGACAAGATTATTTGTGTATACATGCATGTTCACCGTATGATTAATAATAAAACGTAGTACTATATACACTGGGTCCTTAGTATCCACTGGGGTTTGGTTCCAGGACATCCCATAGATATCAAAATCCATGGATCTGTCTATATACACACACACAAACAGCAAATCAAAAGGAAGAGAGTGGAGATAAAAACAGCAAAACTAATACCTCAAAAGAAAGTTTTTGCAAATCTTAAAAACATACAAAAATTAGGACTTAAAAAAATAAAATTAGGAATGTACCCCTATATCCGATTTGAAGGAAATTATAGTTGGGGCAGAAGTAATCTGTATGGTCTATGAGGAAGACATTATGAGAGCACTTTGTATACATTTCCTTGTACTTTCTACAAGGTGTATGTATGTATTATTTTTGCTTGCCTTAAGAAGCAATTAAGAGTCAGATAGCACAGGATGTTCTGTTCCAAAGCTAAGAGGGAGAGGGGGAGAGAGAAAGCATGGCACTTTAAAAACAGCTGAGAAAGTGAGATGATAGAGGATTAACTCAAGGCATTCCTGCCAAACTGAGACAGCTGGGGAATATGCTTTTCAGGCTTGCCTTATTTAACGCTGAATTTATTTCAATCTAAATAAATGCCTCTTACAATGTCTTACACCCATCATAACAAGGGAATGAGGCAGGAGAGCCTGATAGTGAGTCTACAACATTTGAGCCAAAAAAGAAGTCACTTAATACCTTTCAGGTCAATTTAAAGACATACAAACTGTTTTACTCTGATCAGAAGGAGCCTCTGGTGGTGCAATTGGTTAAACCCTTCTGCTAGCAGGACTAAAGACCAATAGGTCGGAGGTTCGAATCCAAGGAGAGTGTGAATGAGCTCCCTCTGTTAGCTCCAGCTCCCCATGCAGGGATGTGAGAGAAGCCTCCCACAAGGATGGTAAAACATCAAAACATCCGGGCATCCCCTGGGCAAGGTCCTTGCAGACAGCCAATTCTCTCACACCAGAAGTGACTTGCAGTTTCTCAAGTTGCTCCTGACACAAAAAAAAGTATAGAAAGGAAATTTGGAGCATCTTTTGAGACTAATTGAGAAAAAGAAATTGGTAGCATAAGCCTCCATAAACTTAAACCTACTTCATCAGATGTACGGAGTGATGCCCTTACCACAGAAAATAAGAATAGAGCAAGAGGGATCAAATGTAGTTATGGAGGAGACTAAAATATTAGATAACCTCATTTCAAGAACTCTCATCCAGAGAAACCTGTGATTCAGTTTAAAATAGGGGTTTGTCATTATTTCCAGCCAGCACTCACTGCTAGTTTTCTTTTCTTTTCTAAGCAACTGTTGGAAAAAACAGACTGATGTCCAGGGAGAGCTCACCAGGGATATACTCAGCTATTGAGGAATAATTCATCTGCTCCCAGAAATAACACCAAATTCTTACCACCACAAGGCTACAATCCCTTTTCTGTTCAGAAAAAAACTAAAGGGTTAATTGGGGTCTTTCAGCTTCTTTCCATCCCCTTTGCCTAAGCTTCTTTTGTAGCCATCTGCCCGAGCTGTAGTATCAGCCTAATATAATAGAAAGGCATGAATATATGTCAATGAGATGTGAGCCCTTAGGGGGAAGGACTATTAACATTTAGAAGGAAACTGCTATCAGCCACTCTGTGCCTGTGGATTAAAGCAAACTATAAATCAAATGAAACAAAATGCATTACACATGAGGTGACAAAGGCCCTTTAAACACACTGTTCTTTTTCCTGAGATCCAGTGTACATTCTTTTATGTACCATGAGACCTAACTCATTTATTTACATTTGTCATAGGATATCTAAATCTTATTACTATTCACTTGTATCTAGAGTTTTGGACTTCCACTCCCGCCATTCCTAACAACCTCAGGCCTCGGCCGCTTAAGCGGCTGAGGGGGGGAAAGGTAGGGGCCTCAGGTTGTTAGGAATGGTGGGAGTGGAAGTCCAAAACACTTGGAGGGCTCAAGTTGGCCCATGCCTGATCTATCATCTCTAGGATTTCAATGTCCACAATTAGTATGGTTCTACTCCTGGAATGCAGTAGGAGCCATTGTTCTTGAGCTTGCATCTGTAGGGGAATCCATGCCAGATACATATTTACTTACTTCACTTGTACACCACTTTTCTCACCCCTGGGGGGTGGGGCTCAAAGTGGTAACCAACATATTTATGGCAAAATTTAATACCTCACATATATATAAAATCTAATGTTGAATAACCATAACATATATCAACTAGATCATAAAAATGTAACATTAGGCAATTAAAACATGGAATTAAAAACATTAATATACACATTAAGAATCACATAATCCAGAAATCATGGTCCAAGGCCATTCCAAATGTCAAATATCAATTGCACATAATCCCTGATCATTCCTTGTATTGCTTACTGCCCAAAGGCTTGGTCCCATAGCCAAGTTTTTACTTTTTTTCTGAAGGCCAGTAAGGGGAGGGGGGCACTAATCTAATTTTGTTGGGGAGGGAGTTTCGTAGCCGAGGAGCCATCACTGAGAAGGCCCTGTCACAAATCACACCTGCGAGGTAGATGGGACCAAGAGCAGGGCCTCTCCAGAAGTTCTTAATCTCTGAGATGGTTCATAGAGGGAGATACGTTCAGACAGGAAACTTGGGCTGGAATTGTTTAGGTCGGGCTTTATAGGCTAAAGGCAGCACTTTGAATTGTGCTCAGAAGCAGACTGGTAACCAGTCGAGCTTAATTGCAAATGCTTCCTTTAAAAAAAAAAGTACTACGCAAATTGTGTTAAACAATAATCAGTATTCCCATTAGTTCTTGGAAAAGTTTATTTTGTTTCCATGACTTGTGGCCACACTAGTTAAATTGTTCAGGATCTCCCAGTGTGTGAATGGTTCGAGACACAAAAAACCTAGTGGGTCTACCACTATAAATGTTGTCTGCCCATCTGCTTTAAGTTTCCTGGAGGTCAATTTCTCTTTTGCTGCAAAGGGACATGCATGCAGATGCACACTCCATCCACTTCCATGGCCTTTGTTTCCAGAGAAAGTGTGTACAGACTGGCCCTTTGGATTCCTCAATTTAGAGATCTGCTCTTGCTCTTGGTATGAGGCCATTATGCACTAACTTCTTTCCCTCTCTGTGCCTTCCTTTGTGTTGGGGGCGGGGGTGATTAACTATCCTATTCTGCTTTCATAGTAACCAATTGGAGACTCCATTTCCATCTCCAAAGGAATCACTTTCTCACAAAGAAATGGAAGATACACAGAAGCAGTGGTTCCCAAACTTTGCTCCTCCGGGTACATTGAACTTGAACCCCCAGAAATCCTAGTCAGTTTGGCCAATAGGAATTCCGAACCTTGATTTCAAAGATTGGGAACTGCTGGGTTCAAGCAACACATCACTTTTTATATTTATATTGTTAATATATACTGTACACCAAAGAAGACAATCTGTAGTAAAGAAGTAATGCATACAAATGAAGCAGTAATTTATAATCTAAAATTTATTAATTAAAATTAGCAGTCATTATTATCTCTATGTCTTGAACCACATCAGAAGCCATTCACATTTTAAATGTTCCTCGTGTAAAACTGTTTCCTATTCTCCAAGTCTTCTAGTTAATCTTTATTAGCATTTTGTATTAAAAGAGCAAGTGGCAGTTAACATTCTTAATCTCGTCTCCTGGTGATGCAAAATGTTTTAATCTTCCCATTCTTCCTCATTGTCTAAGTCAGACTCTTCAGTATCTGTAAGGAAAAACAAAACATGTGAATAGTAGTATTAAATGGAAGCAAGTACTGTAATTATTCTCTCTAAAATCATGTATTACTTGGAACTGTTGACAACATGTGCTATGAAGTGAACACCACTAGCCATGCATGTCTGAAAATATACTCCGTTATTTTTAAAGAAGCCTACACGTCTGAGTACAAATTTGCCTGGATGGGCTGCAAAGAGGCAAAAGTGGGTGATTCATATATGAACTGCATTTTAATGGTGAGCAAATTAAAAAAACCACACATTGCAATCAGTGACATTTGTATTTTCCTAGAGTGTTTTGGATTTTACTTTATAGTAAGTAAAATTTACACCACATTGTCCCATCTACACTGAACATTTAATGCAGTTTCCAATTGGTATTGAAGAACATAGGTTTGCTGTGCAGATTTTTGTTTTGTGTCAGGAACAACTTGAGAAACTGCAAGTCATTTCTGGTGTAAGAGAATTGGCTCTCTGCAAGGAGATGCCTGGTGATGCCTGGATGTTTTACCATCCTGTGGGAGGCTTCTCTCATGTCCCTGCATGAGAAGCTGGAGCTGACATATGGGAGCTCACCCCACTCCCCAGATTCAAATCGCTGATGTTTCAGTCAGCAGTCCTGCTGGCACAAGTGTTTAGCCCATTGCACCACTGGGGCTCCACTGTGCAGATGATCACATAGGAAATCCTGGAACCAGTTTGAGGCCTGGATGGCAATTACATAAACCACAAAACACTAATGTGCATTAAGAGCTTTCTTCTGCATGTTCTCCTGAGTGTTTGTTATCTTGCCACTACAGTATGAAGCTATATTCAAACTACATTAAATGATCAGTGTAGGTGGGGCCTTGTATGCAATCTCCTAAACAAAATGCTCCTGTGCACATGCCAGCCAGACACAATCTACACCAGAGCACTATAAAGCACTGCTTTTTTTAAAGCATTGGGAAACTAAGCAGAAGAAACAGTTGATTCTAGAACTACAGCAAGTGGCTAGCTTGTGTAGCTTGGAGGCATTATAAAATAAGGTAAGATAGCAACAAATGAAATTAAGGAATAGAAAATCAGATCAAAAACATTTTAAGAAATAAAAAAGTTCTAAGTTCACTAGGGAAGAAATCGATAAACACCAGCTGTTACTTGCATTGGTTCTAATTAACAAGAATCAAGAGTAATAAATAGAATGAAATTAAAATACGTTACCATAGAGATAATTTTTTTGTTGCCTGTTATTAGCATGTAAATTGTGTTTAAATGGAACAGGTGTAAATGAAATATTTCTAGGTTTTTATTTTAATCCTGGCCAAATAAATATGAGACTAGACACAGCTTCAGAGACGCAAGTGGTTCAACATGACTCTTTGAAATAATTTAAGGGTTTAGTTGAAGACCACCAATCTTTCCTTTTCTGCCCTACTCAAGAGACCCCGAAGGAAACAAAATCTGACACTTCCAGCCTTTACAATAAGCCTTAGAATCCAAATAAACTTTTTAGAAATTTACGATACCAAACCATGGTTCCCTTTAACAGTGAGTTCTCCAAGATTTCAAATATTATTTATTTCTATAGCATTTAAAAGTAAATCAAGTTAAACATATTTCTTGCTAGCTTTATACAGTTGGCCAATAAAGGGATACCCAAAGATTCATAGGGCCCTTCCGAACAGGCTCTATATCCCGGGATCTGATCCCTGGTTTTCTGCTTTAAACTGGATTATATGAGTCTGCACTGCCAGATAATCTGGAATAAACAGAAAACCTGGAATCAGATCCTGGGATATAGGGCCTGTCTGGAAGGGCCCAAAGAAAAGTGAAACACTAGCTGATCTCTCCGCTCTTGCCAAATAAGTTACTTTGTCCAATAAATGTTATTAAATTAAATAGTGTATCTTAATATTGAGACAAATGTTTTTAATGTTGATGTATCCGTATAATGAATTCTTGTCCCAGCATTTAATGTTTGCCATATATATGCTGTGCTCCGCCCTGAGTCCGCCTTGGGGTGAGAAGAGAGGAATATAAATGGTTTAAATAATAAATAAATAAATAAGTAAGACACTTTCTGAAAAGAATTCGAAACCAAGCCTGTTTTGTTCACTGGAAAGCAAGAACGGGGAGTTTGGAGTCACTTACCTGAGCCATGTATTGCCTTGTTCCTCTTCTCAATGATATCCTGAAGTTCTGCTACTATTCCTTCACCACTTAGGGGTATTGGATTCTGAGTCACCTATTTTCAGACACACAAAATTGAACAGTGATGTAGTTCTTAGGAAGTCTGTAGTCTACTGTGGAACTAACTGTAAGTAAAGTAAGCACCGGGTTCTTTTTAAAAGTTATGTTAGGTCAGCATCAAATGACTTGCTGACTGCTTGTCCTTACCTTCAGAACCCTCCATAACTTTGCCCTATCCCATTGCTTTGCTCTTGTACCCAAAAAGGGTTGGGGACCATTGGAATAGAGCAACAAATATCACAACCACCTGACATATATAGCTCTCTCTAGATGGGTTTTATGATAATGTAATATTTGGCAGGTTAGATGAGCTGATAAAAGTTGTAGATTAAGACATCTAGAGGACCAAAGGTTCCTTAGCCTTACTGGATGCTTTTGAGAGATAGGAAATTGTTCTCGCATTATTGAAAAATCTCATGCACATGGGCAAATACACAGAATTTGATCAAATATACATCTGCAGCAGATTTCATCAAGTAGTGATCAGCAGCTGTTATCCTTACATATTGTATCCTCAAAACCACCAAATAATGAGAACATCAAAATTATCTCACAACTTCTGTCATTGTCTCACGCTAAATCACACTTTTGTAAAAAAGAAAAAAGAAAAAAAAAGAATTATCCATCTATATGATATGGATGCAAAAGACTTAGAACATTAGAAACATTCCCTTTGTTTGCTTTTTTTAAATGGATAATTGAGAGATGCCAGATTTTAGAAAAAGCAATACAACTGATTTTTTTAAAAAGAAAACATAATTCAAACATAATTCAAACAATTTGTAAGATAAACTGGAGGGCTTTTATTTTCAGAGTCTGACAGCTGTAACTTTAGACTTTAAAACAAACCATTTCTGATCATGCTAATATCCTCCCACATGTCTGAAATAAATGATAAAAATAACAATCAACAGCTGAAGGATGGCAAGTTAGGAAACAAAGATTTCCACCTCCACGGGAGCCCCAGGCACTCTGTTGTGCAAGATACTTCAACTCAATCAGCTTTCTTCTTGCTTTTACGAAAAGAGATTGAAGTAATTAGCCTGTCACTGGGATTTAGGTCTGATTTTTATTTTATTTTTAAACATAAGAGATTAGAGTAAGCCTCTAGTGACTGAGACAGTTTTGCTTGTGCAACTGAAGCTTGTGCAACTATGGTGTTGGTGTTACACAGTCGGCTTCCTCTCAGCCTCCCCACACCCCCAACTCTGTTCTTACGAAACTTACAACAGCTTCCTGTAGTGAGAATGTAATGCCACCTTTTACTGCAATCAACATCACTTTTGGAAGTTGGGGGAATTTCTTGTTCCACCTTACATGTACTTAGAAGAGCTAGTGAGTAGTGGCAGGTGCAAAATCAAGGAATTTAGACAATCCAAGGTCTTCTTCTGTGTAAAAGTCAAGGTTTTAAAAAATCACTGAGAAGGTGTTATTGTTATGTGCCTTCAAGTTAACTCAGACCTATAGCAACCCTCTTCTGGGGTTTGCTCAATAAGATTTCTCCAGAGGAGGCTGAGAGAGTGATTCGCCCAAGATCAACCAATGTATTTCTATGACCAAATGGTGATTCAAGCTCTGGTCTCCTCCAGTCCTAGTCCAATACTTAAACCTCCACCCCATGTTGACTGAGATCACTGTAACAAGGGCAATTTTCCTGACTAAAACCTACCTGATAAGTAGACAGACCAATAAGTGTTAAAACACAAGATGGGTTATTCATCTCAAGATCCTATCTCATTATATGGATGAACGTCTTATCAGACTACCTCGGCATACATGATTATATGTATCTCTATCTTTCCTGTAATTTTAACATGTGAATAATAGCCCTTGCTTGGACAAGCAAGATAAATATGGAGTTACATACTTTCAAAATACTTAGGAATATGGAGCTGTGACTAAGAATGTTGGACTCCAACCCAAAATCATCCACTGATCTTGGAAAATTATTTTTGCAGAAGAATGGATAAGATGTTATGCTGAAACCATCCATAAATGAGCAGCAAGTAGTAGGATGCTACAATGCTCAGAGCATCAATTTTTCCCCCTCTGTGTTTAGGGATAGATTCAGTATTCACTATATTTATCCTCCTTAAAACTAACTTTCTAAACTCTGGTCAGTTTTGGTTAGGAGTCTTAATAAAAGTCTAGTTATTATAGTTCAATTATATAAGAAAAAAGAGAAGATAATTATGATACTGAAAGATTCTTAAAAAGTGTGTTATTTTATTTTTATATGTGTTGATAGTGGTTGTTTTATCATTTATGTGATATTGTTTTATTCTCATTTTTGTTATGCTGCACTTGGAGTGTCTTGTAAGTCCCTTAAGAAAACTGAAATCTCTCTCATCATGGCTCAAACTTCCAAGCAATGCTCAAAGTCTGTATTAACCTAAAATGTGTGACCAATACATACTATGTTTATCAATAACTTTGGCTCATATTTTACATTAGTTGCCTGGTGGGCTTTATACAACATTAATGCCAAAAATATATATCTGAATTTTAAGAAATGTTGCTTCAATAGATGACTCAAAAACAACAGTCCTTAAAATTCTGTCAGGTCAAAATGATTCAAGAATATAGACACTAGAATAAAAATACTTGCCGTTTTCAGTTGTGCTTCTTTTCTGATCTGAGAGAGTAGTACATCTTGGCCGAAAGGAGTTAATGGCATGTCACTTTTTGCCCTTTTCATTTGCACTTCCTTTAAATCTCGGATCAAATTCTGTGGAGATGACCTTTGGAGAGAAGGTGTGGAAGGTGCCGGAGGTGTGACAACTGAGTAGGGATTATCATAATCTGTTTTTAATATTGAGGAAGACACTGCTGGGATGTCACCATTAAACTCAACCATCCTTGGAGTTTGGTATTCTAGTTCATTTTCAGTACTAGAAGCTGTGTCTGACCCACTGGGCATTACAGAATAAAGCAAAGGATGATCAATGGATTTGGTCAGTAAACCTGAGGAAAGATGGATATGTTGTATAAATAAGCTATTGAAATTTGTGTGATCAGTTATAATTTTGGACTATTTCACCCAGAATGTTAACAAGCCAGATACACAGACAAAACCAACACTTGGCCATATCTGCACTGCTCAGTTATATCACTTTGATAGTACTTTTCTACTCATTATATCCCATGCAGTAGTAGAATTGGTAGTTTAGTGAGGTACATAGGATTCTCTGGTAGAGAGCTCACTGTCTTTGAATGAGGAAATTCTAAGTGCCTTGCCAAACTATAAACCCCAGGATTCCATAGGATAAAGGCATGAAAGTTAAAGTGGTACCAAATTGGTATCATTATATAAAAACAGATTTCACCTGTGAATATTAACTGTGTCCACTGATACAACACACTAAGCTATTCTATCAGGCATGCATCTATGTAATGTACTGACATTTCAAATCTGATACTGCTTGGACTGTAAACATTATTGTTGTGCACTTGCTTCCAAGCTGGCTGAGTAGTTGGAATGAGATTTAAAATAGCAGAAACTGAAAAAAAATCTGAAGCCACACATATGACTCACGTCTGCACACTGTACAGTGCACTTTATTATCCGAGGCAAGTAGCACACTGGTAGCTAGGTGGCATCTAGATGTAAGTATACACTAGCTAGACCATCAATTTAAACTTATTTCAATGTTTGTGGTTAAGACAGTATCCATCACCGCATCTGAGTGTACAGATTGGTTTTTGGAACCCAGGACAGGTTGCATTTGTCTTACGCAAACAGCTGGAGGTTGTCATAGCTGTCTCCCAACTTTTCTGGCACAAGTGCTCTTACTTAGCCTAATAGTTGGACCAACCCTTGCATTTTGTGCCAGCATCAATATCGTTACACACGCCATATATTTTCCCATCTCCAATATTGATTTGCTTTTCTCAATCTCCCCCCAAAATTCCAAAGCTTCATAGTATCCTCTGAAGAAGGAACACAGCTAGCTTCTCTGTGGAATTAGTTTGTTTACAGACTAGGAACAAGATGATTTCTCCAAAACTCAGTTTCATACACGGTCAGTGCAAGATCCAACTTTCTTAAAGTCACAATGAGCATTTTCTAAAACTTCTGGCTATATTCCACTTAAGTCATAACTGAGTGAGAAAGGGAAAGGGAAAGGATGTCAAAATACATGTGTATATTGGGGGGGGGGGGTGTCCCAGTGTCCCATATTTTGGGACAACTGCCCAAAATATGGGCAATTGTCCCATGAGCACTTCTATGTATTAATTGATCATTGGTATCTGCCTTCTTATGGCTGCTAACATGATGGCTTAGTCCCTCATCCCAGGATAGTTTTTTATGTAGTGTCACAGTTTTACAGTTACACAATCTAGAAATATCCAAACACTAGTATGAAAATTATGACCTTGGGATTTATAGACTTGCTGTAGATAGCCAAAGTGGTTCTCTTACGAGGATATGCATGCTCAACGCAGCACAGCATAAGCAGTGTTGCTGCTAATCCAAAATAGACAAGAGAAGTGACACATGTTGTGTGTGTGTTTTAAAGAGACACATTCCAAATGTATACAATCCCTGCTTTCCTCCCCCTCCCTCATTTTCCATAAAGAACAGACTATAAACCCATAAAACAGATCTTTTACTTCCACAGTCCTTATCACTGGCCATGAGACTCCCAGGAGCTGAAGTCCAGAACATTTGGAGGACCTATACTTCCTTACCTCTCTTTATATGATATTTTAAATAGAGTACAGAGAAAGGGAAGAAGTAACACCATTAATTGGCACATTGTTATCCAATTGGTGCCTGCCAGCAGTCCTTGAAAAATCACATTCCATACTATGTGTACTTAGAGCAATTCATCTCATCAAGATGCCAAAAACTTTCAGTCCTTGAATATCTGTTTTCATTGCATGAATCCAGAAATATTTGTTTTCATTATATACACAGGTGTATTGGGTATTATACCTTTTGTCCTTGCTTCTTCCAGTACAGCTTCTATGCCTCCTCGTTTTTCTATTGTTTCAAAAATCTTTTTTGAAGTTCTTTTGTTCTGCAGATGAGCCTGTGTTATACCAGCTTGGGCAAAGATCATCTTTAGTTCAGGATCTAAGTTGGTCTATGAAACAACACAAAACAAACCCAAAAAAGGTGAAAACTGGTTCTTTTACTACTTTTGCCATAAAACTTTAAAACAAAGTTATAAATCCCACCATGATCAATAAAAGTTGAAGGGCAGATGGGACCTGTCACTCATTAATCCTACATACACATTAATCCCTCTTCCTAATTTTACAGAACTCTACGTTTATCTTCTTTTTGGTGTATCCTTTGAGTCACTTCTGACTTAGGGCAACCTAAAGGCAAAGGTAAAGGTTTCTCCTTGACATAAAGTCTAGTAGTGTCTGACTCTGGAGGGTGGTGCTCATCTCCATTTCTAAGCAGAACAGCCGGCATTGTCCATAGATGCCTCCAAGATCATGTGGCCGACATGACTACATGAAACACTGTCACCCTCCCACCAAAGCAGTACCTATTGATCTACTCACATTTTCAAACTGCTAGGTTGGCAGAAGCCAGGCCTAACAGCGGGAGCTCACCCCATTCCCTGGATTCGAACTGCCAACCTTTCAGTCAGCGAGTTAAGCAGCTCAGTACTTTAACCCACTGTGCCACTGAGGGCAACCCTAAGGTACACTTATCATGGTGTTCTCTGGGGCTGAGAGTATGTGACTCACCCAAGGTTACCCAGTGGATTTGTATGGACAAGCAGATAATTGAACCCTGGTTTCCAGAGTCACAGTCTAATGCTCAAACCACTACTCCATGCTAGCTCTCTCTCAAGCAAAAGTTACTTCCAACCCTGGCTTTCTTGGCATGTTTTGTTCAGAAGATGTTATGCTTTTCCCTTCCTCTAAGTCTGAGACTGTGGTGTAACCCAAGTCACACTGAGCTTCTATGGCTGAGCAGAGATTAGAGTTGTACTCTTCAGCGCCATAGTCCAACAGTCTAGCTCTAAGCTTTTTTTTAAAAAAACTGAAACTGGCTTTTTTTAGAAATTCAGACATTACTGAAGATTAGTATAGAGGTGTTCAACTCAGCTCAGAGAGGAAAATGGAAGCAGCAAGCCTTGGAAAAATACATGCAGTGCACATTTTCTCAGCCATATACACGTTTGCTAATTTCTAATGCCACTGTACTAAGTGGAAAATTATAAGTGCTTTCTTAATAAAGCAGATGAGTGCAGCATAAGGCTCAGACAAACTGGAGAGCATTTTTCAGATACCTAAAGTGTATTGAAGTTTATCAGGAAATAAAGTTACTATTTGCTTTAAGTGGCAAGTGTGTTAAATAACGATACATTATAAAAGCAATCGTGACTGAATAAACTTTAGTCCACAGGAACCACTTACATCAAAACCAGTGTTGGGACTCCATTCAATGTGACACAGGTGTCTGAAAGATATATTGTTATTTTTAGCATACAGAGTTAAGATCTGGAAGTCTAAAATACACACAACACTAACAACAGTTTAAATGGGTTGTCGAAGGCTTTCATCCTCAGAGATTGTGAGGTCTGTTGGAAACTAAGCACGTGGGGTTTATATGTCTGTGGAAGAAGCAGCCATTGAAACCCCCAAGCATGTGAACAATTTCAACAGAAAGGAGGAAACCATGAAAATAAACAAAATCTGGCTACCAGTATTTAAGAAGTCTAAAATCAGGACAGTAAATAAAGACCAACACTCAAAAAAAGAGAGGGGAATTCCAGACAAGAATCAGTCAGGGCTAGCTAACACCTCCCAACAAAATATTCCCCCAGGCAGGAACCAGCCAGTCTTTGGAGCTGCAAGGCTATTCAATGCTAATCAAGCCAGCCATTTGCAACATTCACACTTGCCTCAAGCAGACAAGAGTTCTTTCTCCCACCCTAGACATCCCACAATTATATAAACCACACTTGTCTAGTTTCCAACAGAACTCACAACCTCTGAGGATGCCTGCCATAGATGTGGGCAAAATGTCAGGAGAGAATGCTTCTGGAACGTGGCCATACAGCCCAGAAAACTCACAGCAACCCAATAGTATAAATCATCATTTATTTTTTAACATTTATCTCTATTTGTTCCAAGATAAATAGAGTAATGTTCTAAGAACAGGCTCTTCGACACGAAAAATAAAAAGCATAAAAGTCTATTACAGATTGTAGCATCATGGGTGTTTAGAACATTTAATTAAAAATTTTATAATATTTATAATTGTGGACAATCTCTCTTAAGCCTGTAGTACAATCAATTGGGATAAGACCCTGAAGTACCTTCTTGATCCACAACATAGTTAAACCAAAATATTTGAAGCAGAAGGCAAAATGACCCCTTTGTGCAATGTTCCTGGATCTTTCATAAGCTTAAAAAATGAGGAATTTCAGAAAGTAGAGCTTTACCTTGACACCCATCAAAAACTGATAAACTCAGCTAAACTAAAATCCATTTATGCACCTTGTTATTACATTCACATGGGAATCAGGGAGACAGATAAACAAGCCCAAGTAAATGTAGCCAGGGAGACAGATCTAACAAACACAATATGGATTAGATCCAACTGGTCCAAAATAGCCAGAGCTACTTCCTAGGAATTATCTGTATTTTTATCTATCTGCAAGTCTCCATTTGACAGCATAGAGTCACCTTTATCCATTACTTATATTTGGAGATCAAGGGTTCTTCCACACAGCCAAATAACCCAGAATATCAAGGCAGAAAATCCCACAATGTCTGCTTTGAACTGAGTTATCTGAGTCCAAACTGCTATATATTCCAGTTCAAAGCAGAACATGTGGGATTTTATTTAGCTGTGCGGAAGGGGCCCAAGTTAAAATGTTGGCAACTACAATGAGACTCAGTTGGTTTAGAAGTATTTGGAATCCAAATCACGGTATTGGTGGCCACCCAGAGCACCAAACAATACAAGGAGACTTCTGCTCCAGGGTAGATTCAATCGAGCAGTGATTGGCAAGCAGTCTACATTGTAAGCCATGTAATGTAACACTCTGGATATTTTTGTCTTTGATCCAACCTTTCTTTTATTTCAGAGATGTCATTGTGTTTACATTGTTAAAAATTGTTCTCCTGCATCTCCAAACTTCGGGCAAGAATTTCAAGTTGGGAAAGGGTGGGTCATAAATTCAACAAAAATACATTTAAAAAAACATTTAAACAAAGGACTATCCTCTTTAAAATGGAAAACATGAAACTGAAAATAAATTGTTCACACTTACTTGAAATTAAGGGGCTGCCCAATAAAATCTTTGCTGAGTTTATTTCTTCTGGGTTTTTGTTTCTGCCATTTGTGCAAAGTTTGAGAAAAACAGTATGAAGAGGGGGATGCTCTGCAGTCTGGAAAACTTGAATTTGGATGAGACTTGGTCAACGAACAGGATACTTTAGATTCTGGAGCTGAAAGACAAAAATACTCTTAAATGAACAACAGCTTGGGAATTGTTGGAAATTCTTGAATCCTAGAATCTGACTTTTCATTTTGTTCTAATAAACAGACACAATTGAGTCATTCCAGGGCACAAGAGTGCCAGTATCACTAATAATAGCCAGAGCTATTGGCATGATGAAAGACACTTCAGTAAAATGCGTACCATCCAAGAGATTAACATTTGGAAGAACAGAAGGTTTCAGTCTTTGCCATTCCCCTTTAAACTGAACTTGATGGAGCATGTTCAAGTTATATAATAAAGTATTATTGTAAGTACTATTGACTGAGACTACTTCACTGGCAAACATTAGAATAAATAAAATAAGTTCCATAAATATGAATGCGCTGTGCTTCTAAATAATAAACATAAGATTGCACAAGGGGAGAATATACCCTATATCATATTTACATATTCAAAACTAAATACTGTACAAAGAAATAATGCAGCCCCTAAAGCTCCTCTGTCTTAAATTTTCAAAATAGAAAACAACTGATCTTGGAATTACAAGTGGAATTACCAAGTGCAAGGACACTTCTGAGCAATGCCATGGTATCACAGCTCTAACTTCACTCCTGCCTTCCGCTCTTAGCAATAGCTGTCAGTCAGGGCAGTTTAAAACAGATTAAATAAGAAAATGAGAACAGATACAGCTGTGAATTCACTGGCATGTTAACCTTATTTTCCAATGAAGGTTGATTCTTTTTTAATAGCAAATACTTACTCAATAGCACAACTCAAGTTACATAGCTTAATGAGGACTTAGAGATTTAAAGACCTGAAGTCGTGGGTCCTACAGCTGGTTGTGTGATCCTGCAGGCAGATAGTGAAATATTGCAGGGATTCTTACAGATGTGACTGATAGCATTTGGGTTCGTTTTGGAACATTAGAGAAGCTATGAAGTCCCCATTACTATGCCCCAATAGATCCATTTCATATTTATTTCTTTGACCTATACTTTGCCTTTTAGCCAAGATGAGAACTTATGGTAACTCAGAACAAAATTAATAACAGATAAAACAGACAAAATGCTAAAACCTGTGAAACAAACTATGCTATTAAAATGGTATTTGATTATTACATGGCAGGCTTAGAAGTTGAAGACATCCAGTCCAACACTCTGCCATGCAGGAACAAACAATTAAAGTACTCCTAACAGATGGTCATTTAGCCTCTGTTTAAAAACCTCCAGGGAGCATTCTCCACCATACTCTTAGGAACCATATTTCACTGTTAAGCAGCTCATACTACCACGAAGTTTTCCTAATGTTTTGGTGGAATCTCTTTTCCTGCAATTCGAATCTATTGCTCCATTACCTGGTTTCTACGGCAGCAGAAAACAGGCTCGCCCCCTCCCCACTGACATCCTTTCCAATACTTAAACATGGCTATTGTATCCCTGCTCAGACTTATTTTCTCCAAATGTAAACCTACCCTGCTCCCTAAGCTGTTCCCCACAAGTCTTGGCTTCCAGACTTTCTATCATTTTGCTCTCTTCTCTGAACACATTCCAGCTTGTCATGGGAGGCTGTGATGGTCCTGAGATAGCATGGAGAAACTTTTGAATATCTAACTTATTAGAGACCATCACATTAATTAGACATTTACTATATCTGCTTATAGCTTGGTTTCGATTCAAAATTTTCTGATTTATTGAAGTATGCAGGTGTTTTGTATAAACTTAATGGAATAACATTTTTTACAAAATTTTAAACTTCTTAAATATTGTCACCATAAATCCCCCCCCCCCCCCCGCCCCCAGCTCTTCTACTTTATCTTGGAGCTTAGCTTCAGGTCTGGATTGTTTGCTCCATCAGATTTCTGAAGTGCTCTATATAAGGCTCGGACTTAGTGGGAAACGTGATAAGAAAAATACCTCCACTCCACCAACTCCTCCACCTTCCCTTGCAAAGAACCCAAAGAGTGGACATTTACTAGATGTTTACAATACAACAAGGTACGGCTGCTTAACCTAATGAGCTGCTACCACCTATGCTATCTATGCAGGCTTTGCTTGTTTCTGCTAAAGAGCTGAAGCCTGAATTTCTCAACTAGTCTCTTACCCAGCTCTTGAAAGCTGATGATCAACTAGTTGAATTATTGAATGAATTATTTTGTGACTAATAGGCTTTGTTTTTTGAATTTCAACTAGAAATCAGGGGAGCTTCTCAAATTTCCAGTGCTAAATGGCTATTAGGTCCACTTTACTTGTTCAGTTTCTCCATATAGCTACTATTAGAAATTCTATACTTCAAACTGATTTGCAGTGAAGAGAGCTATAGCTGAGATTTGTTTATTGTACCAGAAGCGAATTGAGAATACAGTTATAGAAAAACCACAAAGTTAAACTTTGTTCCGTTGAGATAAAACAATGTGATGATTTTTCCTAATGATACGTAAGATCAGGAGAAATTTAATGGGGTAATGGGAAGGTAACAAAGGTGCAGTGCTGGTAATGCTCAGAATGTTAGGTGGATTTTAACAATACCTGAGGATGCCTGCCATAGATGCAGGCGAAGTGTCAGGAGAGAATACTTGGCCATACAACCCAAAAAACCTACAAGAACCTAATATGCATGTTGCTTTGATTCACCATTTTGTGAATTTTAAGGCTCCCAATCCTATCTGTTTTGGAAGCTAAGCAGTCAGCCCTGTTTAATTTGATGGGAGAGTACCAAGAACTACCAGGTGTTATGGGCTGTATTTCAGTATAAGAAACTGGCAAGTCACCTCAGAGGATTCCTTGTCCAAAAAACCCTGGGAAATTCATGGGGGATAAATCAATAAGTGATGTGAAGGAACGTGATCACTTTTATGTGTGATCATCATTACTGCTTGTGACTTGTGTACATTGACCTCTAGTGGTGAACATGTGCACAACAAACAAAAAACAAAAATGCTATTTTGTGGATTGTCCATGTAGCCTTCTAAATGCAATACATGTGGTATGGAAAATGCAAGGAGCTGAAATACTATTAAGGCACCAGATCCTGTCTGATCCTGAAGCTAAAGAGGTTTAACTCTGGTTAGTACTGAGATGGGACACCACCCATACAGCTTATACTTAAGCACATTACGAGATGCCTCATTCTTGTTCACATTTCTTTTTTTAGTGCAATTCATTTCAGTGAAGGTCCTCCAAAATCATAATGTAGGACTCATTCTTATTTGTCATGGTTTTCTAGATCATTTCCAGTGTGAACAATATGTATGCAGGGTCTACTCTAGTTAGTATTTGAACGAGAGATCACCAATGAATACATGGTGCTGTAGGGTACTTTCCAAATGAAGAAACTGGAAAAATCATATCTGAGTATTCCTAGTAATACTCTATTAAATGCATGGAATCACCACAAGTAGACAGGCGACTTGAATGAACATACTGATATGCACTGTTAAATGCATAATTTAAGTTACAATGTATTTCTTTCTGCTTCTTTATTTATTACATCTCCCAACCCACTAGGGCTACAAGGCAATGCTTCAGTATGGGTAAATCCATATCATCATGAAAAAAATAAGAATGGGAGAAGAGAGACATTTTTATTGTACTGGTTGCTATTGTTAATCTTTTTAGAGCAGAGCCCTCTGAATGAAAATGTTGTATGTATTGATTCATTCACTAGCCATCAATATTTGCAATAATTTTATTGTAGTTAGGATTAACAGTATTCAGTCCAGAATTCAGACCAGAACTCAAAACAGAGTAAGACTAAATATTTCTGATTATACTTGCCCTCATAAATGGTGAACTATCAGCTAAATACTCTTAACCATTAAACAATTCAAAATTATTTTTGATATTCTTTATATTTGATATTTTTTTTTAGTTCTTATTTGAATAACCAATAACCAAAAAGCAAGCTGAGTTAATTTTATGGTAGAACTAATAAGTTTGGAGAACAAAAGAGCAGCATTGTTGTTACTATCCTTGGCCAGGTGGCATAGACACAGTAGGCAAGTACTGAAATAATGCACATTGTGCAAATGTTGGATTGCAGCACCCAACATCTACCATCATTTGCTCTGCTGGGTAGTGTTGATGGGGGTGAATGGGTGAGAAGTCACTTTTCCTGGAGAGGAAGAGGGATTCCGTGTCCTTTTCTCTTGCCCTTCCTTCTCCATGTTTTCTTTCTTTATCTGCTCCTTCCCCATGATTGTTGCATCTGACTTGTCCCAGGTCTTCAGTGGAAATGGATCTAATAAGTCAGGGATCTAATGAGTGAGGGAGAAAATGCCAATAATTAGGGCTGGTATTAATTGCTGCTGAGAGAACAAAGGTGGTGCCAATCTTAATTTGGGCAGTGGAAATCAATACATGATATGTCTCACTGAAATTGTACTGATGTCACAGATTTCCATTGCCCAAATTAAGATTGGCACCAGTCGCTTAAGTGGCTGAGGGGGGAAAGGAAGGGGCCTGAGGCCCTTCAGCACACCTTGAAGAACCAAGTTTGCCCATGCCCGGGATAGAAGTAGCCATTCATGTGACACTTCTCCCTACGTCTCTCATTGCTTGGACTCAGTCTCCCACCTTCTCCGTGGCACAGCCGCCTTACTCTGCCTCTCAGTACATTCAGTCCTGGACAAAAGAAAAGATATGTGGTAAATTCCTTTTCATCAGTTTTCTATTCACCTTAGACAAGGTTTTTTACACTGTAATTTTATACCATTGATCACCTGAATTATTCATTTGTTCTCCTGCTTTAGAATTCAAGCATCCATTCAGTTCAGTTTCTATTCCAGATTCAGAAGGGAGAAACCATTATAGGAAATCCAAAACCCTCCAAAATCTGAAATTTTCTACAGAGTGACATCTTTGCTTTCTAATGGTTCAGTGTACACAAACTTTGCTTCATGTACAATATTAAAAATATTTTGTATAAAGTTATTTCAAACTATATGTGTATAAAGTGCATATGAAATTCAAGCAATTTTTGGTTTAGACTTGAGTCCCAAGACTAAACATGATTTATATATATGCAAATACAAGTATTCCAAATTTTTTTAAAAAAATCAAAATTCAAAACACTTCTAGTCCCAAACATTTTGAATAAGGGATGATCAACATGAACATAAATCTATTAAAAAGATTTTTGTGTGAACAGAGACCTAGAGTTGACCTCTGGAAAATAATAATATTTATTTATTTATTTATTTACTGTACTTATACCCCACCCTTTACACCCCGCAGGGGCACTCAGGATGGCTTACAAACTATGGAAATAATTCAATTCCAGATTCAGATAATAACAGTATAACTAGAACACAATATTATAAAACTTTTAAAAATACATGCATATCAATTAAAATAGTCTTTCAAATGAGTAAAACGTATTAAAACATTTCAAACATATCAAACTTACATTGCATTGAAGTACAATTACAGGTCAATTTTATTTATATCCTGCCACCATCTCCCAAAAGGGATAAAACATTGCGGATATGCATTAATTAGCATATCATTACCTAATGGCTGATCTGATATGGGGAAACCCATCTTTCCCCTGCTTACATCTGCATCCCTGAGACTGAGCAGGAAACATGTTAACCATGTTCACTCAACCATGATCAGGAACCTAGTAGTACTAAAATTTGCATTACTACACACATGGGACTGATCTTTCCCTTTCATTCTCAATCCTTTACGCATCTCTGATTTCTTGGCCTGGGTCCTACTCTCCAATTCTTAGGGCAAGGGAGAGAAATCTCAGTCAGTTAGTAGTATAACATCAGCCTTATAATATTATTAGTAGCCTATTTCTTTGATTCTGACACACTTTTCCCCCATACAAATACCTCTAAAAATAGGGTGTGTCTTTTCTTATGTATATTTTTTTTTCCTGATCATAAAATTATAGAATCCTAGAATTGGAAGAGACCTCATGGGCCATCCAGTCCAACCTCCTACCAAGAAGCAAGAAAATCGCATTCAAAGCACCCCTGACAGATGGCCATCCAGCCTCTGTTTAAAAGCAGTACTGAAATTATTAAAAGCATTACTGAAATTATTTAAATGATTTGTACTAGGATGATTGTGCATTTCACAATTGATGGTGCCTTAGAATTAATAAAATGTGGTATCTGCCATCACAAGGTGTTGCTCTGACCCTGACATCTCAAGGCCTGAGATAATGCTTCCCTGATAAACTTACTATAGCACTGGAAAACTATGGTCCTCTAGATAGATAGATATTATTTCAGTCTCTCACAATCCCTTACTTATATAAAAAAGTAATAAATGGGTGTTCTTGGGCACATTTTAAAAATAATCTGCTGTTAGCCACCTTCAGTCCCTGTATCGGGAGAAAGGCAGGATAAAAATAAAGCAAATAAATAAAAAGAAATAAATTAATAAAAAGTAAAGAAGTAGGTCTTGTAAATTTGCCCAGTAATTGTAGCCATTGAGAATTCTCATTTCATGTGCAGAGTAATAGCTTCTCCTCCGTTCACTGATCATATACAATGAGCCATCTGGATCCATGATTTTAACTGACCATGGATTGTCACACTCCTGTTTTATTAAATGGCAGTGAAGTGTGCATGTTCACCTTGCCACCCTTTTAGTAAATAGAGCATGATCATGTTTTTTCACATCTGTGCAGGGTGTTGAAATCAAACCCTTATGGTTTAGATGGGCACACTGTGTACCTTGAATGTGGAATAAAGGACAAGATCACATTTTAATCCCAATAGCAGAGGAGGAATCGCTGTTTTGTTTTGGGTTTTGTTTTTTGTTTTTTGTAAACAAAAGGACACAAACAGTCATAAGAACTGCATTAGGAAACAGATTACAAATCACATCTAACTTCTTGGTAGTCTTGAAACTGTATCCTACTCCCTTAACACATTTAGGCCAGAAGTCTTCAAACTTTTACCAGGAAAGAGCAAACATTGTATTATCCTGCTTCATTCTTTAGTCAAATGTTGAATGACTCACATTATGTAAATTATTACTCAAAGATGTGGGTTATAAAATGAATCACTAAGCTGTAGTGTTATCAAGCCATGGTAACACCCCCCAAAAATATATTATTTTTCCTTTAAAAAATACAATTTCTAGACTTGCGCAAGATCAAGGCATCTGAAGATCGAGATTGAACCATCAGCAGCTGTAAACCCCGAAACTCTATCGTATCTAATCCTTAAATAAATTCCATCTACTTTATGATTTTGTGTAACTTGCATCTTTCAGCTGTGTACTGTATCTATTTTTAATATACGTAATGTATATATAAACAGCTTCCTAGAAATGTATCAAAATGTAATTTAGGAATAGCCACCCCTTGGTGACCCTGTTCAGATAATTTTCTGGAAATGGAAAAGGTTGAGCAAATCCTTCTGGCTATTTCCCAGGACAGATAATCATCAGATTCATTGTGTGTATGCAAAGACAGGTGACTTCCTTTTCCAGTCAGATAAGCGCCAAATGTTTGTACAAGTCACATAAAGCTGAGAGTCTGCCGCTCCTTCACGGAAATAGAAACTTAGAGTATGTGCATTCATTAACTCTTTTATTGACTGCCAAGCCCTTGAGTACCCAAGATCAGCATCTTTATCCTGTGAGTCTTGCACCTTTGTTTCCTGAGGCCCCTTCTACACTGTCCTTATATTCCAGGATCCGATCCCAGGTTATCTGCTTTGAACTGGGCTATATGAGTCTACATTGCAAGATAATATGAAATAAGTAGATAATCTGGGATCAGATTTTGAGATACAAGGCAGTGTAGAAGGGGCCTAAGATCCTAAATGGTTCTGGCCCAGCTTACCTGTTTGAATGCATCTCCCCCTATAAACCATCTTGGGCACTAAGATCTTATGGGGGGGGGGCTCTGCTCTCGGTCCCACCTTCACAGGTGCAGCTGACAGGGGCAAGGGAAAGGGCCAACTCAGTGGTGGCTCCTCAGTTGTGGAATTCCCTTCCCAGTGAAATTAGATCAGCCCCCCCTACCTTCTTTAGAAAACAAGTTAAAACCTGGCTATGGAACCAAGTGTTTGGAGAGTAGCACAGGGTTCTATACAGCTACAAAGTAAATGCCAATGTGATTGGAACGGCTTCTGGGTTATGATTTTAGTCTATGTGTAATCTTTTAACATCTTATTTATGTATTTATACATTAGTTTCTTATGATCTTCATGATTTAATGCACAATATGTATTGTATTTTGTTTGTCTTATGTCAATGTGGCATTGAATTATTGCCAATTTGGAAGCCACTCTGAGTCCCCTTTGGGGTTAAGATAGAACGGGGTAAAAATACAGTAAATAAATAAATAAATAAATAAACAAGACCCATATCTTTGTTTGGCATGGAACTGGACATTTGAGCTCATCAAAAGCTCATGCGCCTATCTTTACCATTTGCTTTCCCCAGACTGTACCCTCCCAAGAATGTCTCTGCAGCTGATTGGTCCTTCATTCTGGCCAGTCCTCGTTGCCATTCTCCCTCTCAGCCAATCCCGACATAGATTCTGGTCAGCCTCTTTTCTGGCCAATCAGGGGAAGGAGTGGGAAATCTGAATGGCTGTCAGAACTGTATGTCTTGTATTTCTCTGTATGTTTATGCTTGTACAATTCAAAGCAAATTGCTATATTTGTATCCTTTGTGGCCCAATCGTAATAAACCTCTGTGCATTGTCTTCAACCTGGTAAGTTGGTTTCTCTGCCCTGACTTATCAGGTTTAGGATATGCTCGCCAGGCACAGACTTGCCAATTGTAGTCTTAGCTAAATCACTAAAGTAGTATAAAGGGAAATAATTAATTTAACGCTTGCTTCCATTAATCTCTTGGGGATTTACTCCCAAGTCAACAGACATGTTGTCATTATTTTTAAAATAAAAACATAAAACATAGGAAATCAATTGTATTTAATTTGGCATACTTCAGATTGGAGAAGAAACTGGAAAAACAGTTCCCTAAAGTCCAGTTTTGTCTGAAGCACAGACATTTCAACAGAAATGTATAACCTTCTGTATTTACATAAAACATTCGGGATTGGCTGTGAAAACAGCATTATCTCATATAGAACCAAACTGTACTGCGCATATTCATAAGAAAAATTCCCAGATAGAAAAAATTAACATAAAATTAAGTGTGAATATGTCTATGTAAGTGAAGTCCTTTCAACAAGAAATATTGTACCCTCCCCCCTTCCACAAACTTTTGGGCACATCTGTGTTTTGAGATACCAGTAGATTGTGCTGGTTTGGAAAGCAAATGAACATCTAAAAAGTATACTTTCTGCAAGCCTCTTTGTCCTTTGGCCTTGGTTCACTTTCTAGAAATATGCTTCTCTCTGTGTATGTACTGTATTTTCTGGCGTATAAGACGACTTTTTAACCCAGGAAAATCTTCTCAAAAGTCGGGGGTTGTTTTATACTCCGGATGTCATCTTATAGGGCAGGTGCTGAAACTTCCAAGCTGGACTGAAGAATCTGCAGTTGCCACATATGGTGGGGGAGAGCTCCAAAACGGATGTGGCCGCATCCCCACCGTATGCGGCAACTATATGAAAGCAGCAAGGGTGGCAATGTACAAGCACAGTAGAAGAAAATCCACTCACCAGGATTCATAGAAAGAAGTGACTTAACGTGGTTCTGATGATGAGGTGAGGGTGCTCCTCACCGGGAAGGTGTAAGTGAAGGGTGGAGCAAGCTGCAGGCCTCTGGGACACCCAGGTATGGGGGAAAAAAGATAGAGCACCACTGTGCCCAGAAAAATACACCTCTTTCATCCATCTGACCCAGCCTTGTATCCTATTACTGTACCTCCTTCTCTGCTTCTCAGATGTTGCTACTGAGGACTGCAGTGAAACAGTGCAGGTGTGCATGTGCAAGATCTGAGAGGCAGAGAAGGAGATACGGTAATAGGAAAATTACCATATTGAAATCAAATCTGATTTTTAAAAATAAATATTTGGTGCGTGTTGGAAGAGGGGGTAGTCTTACACGGCGAGTACATCCCAAACTCTATATTTCAACTGGAAAAGTTGGGGGGCGTATTATACACCCAGTCATCTTATATGCAGGAAAATACAGTACATATGCTTTCTATTCTCTGCAGTGGTTCTCAACCGTTGGTCTTCCAGGTGTTTTGTGGTGTAACTTCCAGAAGTCCCAGACAGTTTACCAGCTGTTAGGAAATGTGAGGGCCCTTCCACATAGCCCGATATCCCAGAATATCAAGACAGAAAATCTCATGTTATCTGAGTGTGGACTCAGATAACCCAGTTCAAAGCAGATATTGTGGGATTTTCTGCCTTGATATTCTGGGATATAAGGCTGTGTGGAAGGGCCCTGAAAGGTCAAGTCCAAAAAAACCCTGAAGGACCAAAGGTTGTGAACCATAGCTCTAAAGTGTTCCCAAGGCGGACCCCACATATAAATTAAATAATAGGGGAGAAATCTAATTTTTGCGCCTATAGGCATTGGTTGATATTTATCACTTTGGCATATTAAGTACTTAAAAATGAACTGCATAATAAGAAAGTGAAAATATGTGAAGCAATTAACTTCTTTGTGAAGTAAGTTGTTTCTTGAATGACTTCTTCCCATAGCAAGAGAAAGCTTTAAGATGTTTGAGGAGCAAAGTAGACTCACACAGGAAATGCAGCCACTCTATTCCTTAAATAAAGCTTGTACGTGGATTATTATAAACTCTCGGTCTGGTGTCGTAAAGGGCATTTCCTCCCATTCTTTTGCAATGAGACATTGCGGGAATGGACATTATATTCTGAAGTAAAAAGTAGGGCAAGCACTATTCAAAAAGTGATACTGTAACACAAACATTGTTTTTCAATCACAGCAGAAAAATTTCTACTGAGACGGTTGTGACAAACAGGAAACAACAATTTGCTCTTTTAGACAAACAAAATTTTAAAGACTCTACATATCCAAGCACAATGAAGCTCAGGGTACTTAAAGGAAACATAGTCTTTTTGCTTTGTCTGTACATTTTTATTTAGTGCTACTATTTCCCACAAACTAAAATATGTATAAAAAGAAGGAAAATGTAAGTAAAAGGTTAATGATATTATATTCAAGAACCACATCAAATTGATGTATATAAATATTGTAGAATTAATGGAGTCTGGAGCCAGTTTAATTGCTATGACTCAATGCTGGTGAATCCTGGGAGCTGTAGTTTGGCGAGGTACTAACACTACGACTCCTATGATCAGCCACTTTTAATGTAATATCTCATAATATGTTTTTAGGATCTACATTGTAATGTTTATTTATGTTTTAGTTTTTATGTCTTAATGGATTGTTCTTGATTTTATTTTGTTACTTAATTCCTTTGTTGTAAGTTTTCTGTGCTACTCTCCATTATTTTGTATTATTTTGATGTGTCTGTACCTATTTTGAGGCATTGAATGTTTGCCTTTTTATGTGTAAACCACCCTGAGTCCTTCCAAAGAGAGAGGGCAGTCTAGAAATATATTATTATTATTATTATTATTATTATTATTATTATTATTATTATTATTTCTTACTCACTTCTTCTAGTGTCTCAAATGGGTTACAACATTGCTAAAAACACATAAACATCTAAAACAGCGTTTTTCAACCTGGGGGGTCATGAGCCCTGTGGGTGTCATGAGGGAGTGTCAGAGGGGTGGCCCTTTACAACTCTGCAACTACAACTCTCAAATCTCAAGGTCTATTTTCCCCAAACTAAACATTTGTGTTCACATTTGGGCATACTGAGTATTTGGGCCAAGTTTGGTCCAGATTCATCATCGTTTGAATCCACAGTGCTCTCTGGATGTAGGGTTCAGAGTGCTCTTTGTCGGTGAACTATAAATCCCAGCAACTACAACTCCAAAATGACAAAATCAACACCCACCCCCACCTCCACCCCATCAGTATTCAAATTTGGGCGTATCGGGTATTTGTGCCAAATTTGGTCC
The DNA here is from genome assembly GCF_037176765.1 of Anolis sagrei. Lineage (NCBI taxonomy): Eukaryota > Metazoa > Chordata > Lepidosauria > Squamata > Anolidae > Anolis > Anolis sagrei. The sequence goes on along the minus strand of NC_090022.1, from coordinate 67,164,290 downwards.
AGTAAATGAAAATATATCCTGCATATCAGATATTTATATTACAATTCATAACAGTAGCAAAGTTACAGTTATTAAGTAGCAACAAAAATAATTTTATGGTTGGGGGTCACCACCACATGAGGACCTATATTAAGAGGTCACGGCATTTGGAAGGTTGAGAAACACTGATCTAAAATATTATATAAAATACATCTATTAAAACATATTTCTACAAAATACATATTAAAATACACAGAACAAAGATTAAACAAGTTTAAAATCTGTGATTAAAACTGGCTGGGTGTCAGACTGCATTCTATAGTGTAGGTTTACTCACAGTGGATGGATCAAATCAGTTTTATATACTTCCCTGATTTCAGCTTTCATCCTATTTAACATCTTAAAATGTGTCCCTGATATTGTAAAATTAATGCAGTGCGACACCACTTGAAGTGCCATGGCTTGATGCTATGGGATCCTGGGATTTGGATTTTTTTTTTCGACTAGCAACACATTTAGTTTCATTTTGACTAACTTGTAATGATATTAAACACAGAAGACTATAAAGTGGTATTCCCACCTTATAATAGGGTAAAAACATGAGAGGAAATGTTCAATTTGAAGGAGAGCCCATAGTCCAATGTCAGACGGTGTGCTTCAGTTCCAACCATCTCTTGACTAAATATTCTCCTTAAAGCTTTGAGAAAGGCCTCTACCTGAAACACAGGGTGGTGGTGACAACAGAGGTCATGATGACTCCAACATGTCTAGATCCAGGGAAGTCATGCTACCACTCTGTTCTGCCTTGGTCAGACCACACCTGGAATACTGTGTCCAATTCTGGGCACCACAATTGAAGAGAGATATGGACAAGCTGGAATGTGTCCAGAGGAGGGAGACTAAAATGATCAAGGGTCTGGAGAACAAGCCCTATGAGGAGCGGCTTAAAGAGCTGGACATGTTTAGCCTGCGGAAGAGAAGGCTGAGAGGAGACATGATGAGGGCCATGTATAAATATGTGAGAGGAAGTCAAAGGGAAGAGGGAGCAAGCTTGTTTTCTGCAGAACAATGGCTTCAAACTACAGGAAAGGAGATTCCACCTGAACATGAGTGGAACTCTCTGCGCTGGAGTGTGGTGGAGGCTCCTTCTATGGAGGCTTTAAAACAGAGGCTGGATGGCCATCTGTTGGGGTGCTTTGAGTGCGATTTCCCTCCTTCTTGGCAGGGGGTTGGACTGGATGGTCGACAAGGTCTCTTCCAACTCTATGATTCTATGATTCTATAAACCAATTGGCTGCTTTTGCATAAGATCATTTTATATGTTAATTCTATTCAGGGTGTGACTCTTAGACCAGATCTATTTGAATAATGTGGAACATGAATAGTGATTTTATTCATTTTAATTGGGAGTACTCTACATTTGACCCAATCCTATATTTCTAGCTACAAAAAAAAGTTTTATCTGTTTAAATTTTATCTATTTAATGTCATATCGCTTTGTGGAAAACTCAATGATAAAAGCTGAAGGTTTAACAGTCAATGTCCCACAGCAGATTATTGGACCGGAAACCCTGAGGCCTTGTGTGGTTGCTTCCAGTTAATGCTTAGTTAGACAGACAAACTGTCTCTAGCTCTTTATCATTCTAATTTGGATTGCATAATTTGGATTGCATTTAGTTTAAGCGCAACTGGAATTAATTTTGTTTCCATTGACGAAACATGGCTAAACACATACTGAGAGGTCAAGCCATACTCACTCTATACACAATACAATACTGAGATCGATAGGTCTGATTTGGTATGAACCAGTTTCCTAAATTCATGCAAGCCCCAAAAACTTTAAGCTCAAATCCCAATCTTTGGACTGCTAGACAGTCAAATTAATCTCATGGAAGACAACAGAGTTGGGTTGCTGTGAGTTTTCCAGGCTGTATGGCCATGTTTCAGAAGCATTCTCTCCTGACATTTTGCCCACATCTATGGAATACATCCTCAGAGGTTGTGAGGTCTGTTGGAAACTAAGCAAGTGAGGTTTATATATCTGTGGAAAGTCCAGGGTGGAAGAAAGAACAAATTTGTTGGAGGCAAATGTGAATGTTGCAATTGGCCACCTTGATTAGCATAGAATGGCCTTGCAGCTTCAAAGCCTGGCCGTGTTGGGTCTGTGTGCCTGTTGAGTTGCTGATCAATTCCCCCAGGCAGGAAGCCTGGCTGCTTCCTGTCTGGGGGAATCCTTTGTTGGGAGGTGTTTGCTGGCCCTGAGCAGTAAATAAAGAACAATACTCAGAAAACAGGGCATCTCAGACAGGAAACAATCAGGGCCAGCTAACACTTCCCAACAAAGGGATTCCTTCAGGCCGGAAGCAGCCAGGCTTCCTGCCTGGGGCAGTTGATCGGCAACTGAACAAACCCAACATGGCCAACTGTAAATACTGACAGGATTTGGGGGCGATTGCTCTTGGCATATGGGAGTTAGTAGTTTACCATTATCCAGAGAGCACTGAACCCAGCTGACGACGGATCTGAACCAAATTTGGCACATGCACACCCAACATGGCCTAGTTTGGGGAAGACTGACCCATGATCCTGGGAATTGTAGTTCACCTATATTATTAAGTATTTTCTAATAAGCGCATTCATAAAAAATGAAATCAAAGACTGGCTTTTTCATAATAAATAGTGTAATTAACTTAATGCTATTGCCTAACACCCCAAAGCAAAGAAATAACCCAGGCACAGTCACGGACCCAAGCAAGTATATATGTGTATGTGTTTGTGTGATATATATACATTCAATTGGCCTTCTATATCCAAGGATTCAATCTTGTACAGTTTGAAACTATTACATAAAGGGAAGCCACTGTATATAGGTGTATCTACAGCAAGCATGGGTGAACTTGGGCCCTCCAGGTGTTTTGGACTTCAAGTCCCAGCATTCCTAACAGCCTCCGGCCCTTTCCTTTTCCCCCTCAGCCGCTTAAGCAGCTGAGGGGGGAAAGGAAGGGGCCTGAGGCTGTTAGGAATGCTGGGAGTTGAAGTCCAAAACGCCTGGAGGGCCCAAGTTCACCCATGCCTGATCTACACTATAGAATGAATGTAGTTTGACATCACTCAAACTCAATACTGTGGAACCCAGGGGACAAAACATGCACCAAAAGCATACTCTGTGCATGCTCAGAGGCTAGGCCAGTGGTTCTCAACCTGGGGTCCCCAGATGTCTTTGGCCTTCAACTCCCAGAAATCCTAATAGCTGGGTACTGGCTGGGATTTCAGGGAGTTGTAGGCCCAAAACATCTGGGGACCCCAGGTTGAAAACCACTGGGCTAGGGAAAAATGCCCTGCTGTCCTTCCTGGTCCCTTGGAAGTCTGGGCTGGGAGGATGCTGCTCTAGGCTCCTCTCTTCCTCTGCGGCGCTTGGAAGAGCCATTGGAGAAAGAGAAAGAGGAGGAGGAGGAGGAGGGAGACGCAGGAGGCGGGACTGCCCCAGCCCTTTCCTTTGCAGGCAAAAAAACAGCCTGGGTCGGAGAGCGTCCAAGAGAGGAGGGAGCCTTGCTGCGGCTTCATCCGCCCCCTTCTTTCTTCTTTCTTCTTCTTCTTCTTTGGCTTCCGAGGGGAAGAGGACGAGCATGGCCTTCGCCCCCAGCCCTCCTCTCCTGAGCCTCTGCGCCTTGCTCTTTGGGCTGCTGCCCACCGGCGGTGAGTAAGGGGGCTCCAGGGATTGTTGGGGGGCGGGCAGGTCTCTCAACTCGGCCCCCCTTTTCCCCAAACTCAAGTCAGGGAAAGAAGAGGAGGAGGAGGAAGAGGAGGAGACTGGCAGGGCCCCAGGGAGATCCTTTCTTGGGGAGGTTGACTCATCCCGAAGTCAGCCAGACTCAGGGTTTCAGGGATGAATCAAGAGCACCCTCCCCTTGGGTTTCGAGGGAAGCCGCCCGCCTTGAGGGTCAAAGGCCTGAGGGTGCCTCGAACACCAGGGCCCTCCAGGGGTTTTGGACTTCAACTCCCACTATTCCTAACAGTTCGCGGGCGTCATAAAATCATAGAGGACCCAGCTATCATACTATCACCTCATAGAGTTGGAAGAGAACTCATGGGCCATCCAGTCCAACCCCCTGCCAAGAAGCAGGAAAACTGCATTCAAAGCACCCCCGACAGATGGCCATCCAGCCTCTGCTTAAAAGCCTCCAAAGAAGGTGCCTCTCACCACACAGAGAGTTCCATTGCTGAACAGCTCTCACAGTCAAGACCTTCTTCCTCATGTTCAGGTGGAATCTCCTTTCTTGTAGTTTGAAGCCATTGTTCTGCGTCCTAGTCTCCAGGGCAGCAGAAAACAAGCTTGCTCCCTCCTCCCTGTGACTTCTTCTCACATATTTATACATGGCTATCAGGTCTCCTCTCAGCCTTCTCTTCTTCAGGCTAAATATGCCCAGCTCTTTAAGCCGCTCCTCATAGGGCTTGTTCTCCAGACCCTTGATCACTTGAACTGCTATGGAATCCTGGGGTTGCTAGTTGACAATATCTGTGTCTGTCCCTGCCAGGGAGGGCTGGTGCCTTGTATTGAACCTTGGTGGTTAAATGGGTCTCAAGCTGCATTCATTCTATAGCAGATCTGGGAAAATTTCAGCCCTCCAAGTGTTTTGGACTTCAACTCCCACCATTCCTAACAGCCTCAGGCCTCTTCCTTTTCCCTTCTCTTTTCTGCTTAAAAGGCTGAAGGGAAAAAGGAAGGGGCCTGAGGCTGTGAGGAACTGTGGGAGTTGAGGTCCAAAACACCTGGAAGGAGGACCCAAGTTGGTCCAGGCCTGTTCTACAGTGTAGAGAGGCCTCCTAAGCAAGCCAGGACCTGTTTGCTGCTATAGGCTTTCAGCGACAAATGGTCACTGGATGGGCAACCAGTGTGCGTTGGCAGTGTGCGAGAAAGGTCTTAGGGTGCCTCTTCATCTGAACTTTCCCAACATTTCACCTTGGTGACACACTTGGTGATTCTTTTTGTAAATCAGCATCATTTCACAGCACAGTGATTCAGTATTACTAACAAATTGGAAGTTAAACCAATCCCTTATGAGAGACACAGACATGTGCATAAATTGTAATAGCAAATATGTATGGGACACACAGGACATATCTCACAAAAAGGTACTGTTCCATTATCCAGGTGGAGGCCACCAGGGGGTGCTATGGAGAGAAGGATAGACTATTTTATTGGGGTGGAGGAGGGCTGCAGCTAAAGTGGGGGGGGGGTGGCTTAGAGGTTCAAACCCTCCTCCCCCATTTTTCAGATTAAAGAAACCTGGTTTACTCATGAATTTTAACTGGTTAACCAAATACCCATACAAAGTCTATAAGAAGCAAAAAAATAAACAAGTCCCCCCAGAACTGGGTTGTTGTAGGTTTTTCAGGCTGTATGGCCATGGTCTAGAAACATTATCTCCTGACGTTTCGCCTGCATCTGTGGCAAGCATCCTCAGAGGTTGTGAGGTTTGTTGGAAACAGCTTGGAACAGCTTCTCCCTGTCAAGATGTTCAATGTATTGTTGAAGGCTTTCATGGCCAGAATCACTGGGTTGTTGTATGTTTTTTTGGGTTGTATGGCCTCTCTAGCCCTACATATGTCCTCTGCCCAGATAATGAAAAAATACCCATGAAAATTTTCTGCCAAATGGCTCTGGGGCCTCACCAAACTCCAAATCCCAGGATTCCACAGTATAGAGCCATGGCAATTAAAGTGGCATCAAACTGCATTAATTACACAGTATAGTAGAGCCAACCTTAGTCTGTGTGCTGAGGTGCCTCCCCTTGAGGTTCCTCGTCCTCAGATCCAGGGTGGAAACATCTCCTAAATATTTTCCCTCTTCCAATGCTGCTATTTTGAACTCTTCTTGCTATTCTTAGCCTCACTCAAACCAACTTCTCTGAGATTTGTGGGTAGGGGCTATGGAGGGAGAACTGTGGGCAAAACACACTGTGCCAAACCACATCCATGTTATTTCAAAGTGCCAACCTGTCTGCATCCCTAGTCTCAGAAACTGGTTTTGCTGAAGCCGGGGAAAGTGACCTGACTCATAGATCTGCTTATAAATACGTTCCCGTACTTATCTTTCTATTTACTCTTCCTGTCGTTAACACTGTTTCCTGATGATATTTCAATTCCATTAGTGGAAGTAAAAAACACAGATAACTGAATTGACAATGTTAAAATGTTATGCCAATACCTCATTAAGGATATTTTTTACAACACTGTTTAGGGATGGGATCTAAGAATATGACACTTGCATTTTCATAGCATAGTATAACTACAAGTTGGGGAGATTTCTCATCTCAAAGAAAGGCAGTTCAGATTTAAGCTGTTGATCCTCACTTAAAACCACAATTAGACATCAAAAAGATCAACTAACATCCCCAGGTTGTAAATAAATTGTGACACATGTAAATAATCCAGGAAGAAGATGGGAGAGCAGGATGTCTTCATTTTTATTATTGTGCCCTAGCCTCTATAATAGAGGTGGCAGTTCTAACAAATATTGGAAACAAGGAGGTGCTATGCTGTCCTCCCTTCACATTTATGGGTTTTTTTTACTTCCCCAGATTAAATTACTTATGGATTTGATAAAAAAAAATGTTATCCATAGAAATTTCTAGGTCCTCTATATGTCTCTATAGTCAACATCTGCTATAAGTTGACCATGGAATCATACTGGAGGAGCTAGAGGTATCCTCTCAATTAAAAAATAGCAATTTCTTTATTTGTGATTTTTCACTTTTATGGGGGTCCTGTGTCCTTATCACAGGGAAGTTGGAAGGCTGTCTCTATTCTATGGAATCTGCAACCCAAAGCTGCCTACATCTTTCTTTTTGTTGTGAGCCCAGGTATGTAGCCCGGGGGGGGGGGGGGGGGCTTGAGGGACTTCAGCCCCCCCCCCCCCGAAATTCTCATGGTGGTTCGCGAAAAGGCCTTACTGGTGCATTATTTAAACTGTTATGTTTATTCATATCATGATCTGATCACCATACTCAATATATCCCAAATGCATGGGGGTATTGGGGTAATGATACAAAAGGTTTGCTAGGGTAGACCCTCTTTCACTCAGACTCAGCCCCCCCCCCCGAAACTCAGCCCCCCAACCCCCCCTGAAAAAAACTCAGCCCCCCCCCCCCAAAAAAAAATCCTGGCTACGGGCCTGTGTGAGCCACTTATCTCTATTCTCGTAACTTCAACTCATATAAAAGCAAGCAATTCCTTTTTATAAAGTCTTTTTATGGTCATAAAGTTCTATTTTTTCCTCCTCACCCCCAGTTTAAGAGAGTAAAGAGTTGGAGAAACATAGGATACATCCAAACTGTAGAATTACTGCAGTTTGACACCACTTTAATTGCCATGGCTCAATGCTCTGGAATCATGGCATTTGCAATTTTATAGGATTTTGAGGCTTTGCTACCAAAGAGGGCTAGTGCCTCACCAAACTACAAATCACAGGATTTCATAGCATTGAAGCATAGTAATTAAAATGGTATCATACTGCATTAATTCTACAGTGTACTATAGATACACTCATAGCCTTTCACATTGGATTGCAGCAGCATCTCTGCAGTAAACCATGCAATGAAGCTTGAGATGAGATCCAATGGGACCTGCCAATGGGACCTGCCTGCAACAGGCAAAGCAAACAGCAGCTGTGCCAAGAATGCCTCGCTGAGCTCACATGAGCAGCAAGAAGGGGGAAAAAGGGAGATGAGATAATCCTGTCTTACCAGCTAGCCCCAACATGTTAAAAAGTGTGGCTCTGTAAGTTTGGCTGCCAAAACGGAAACTATAAGAAAAATGGAGGTGAATGAAAGGGGGGGGGAAAATCATCCCAGGATGCATTTTGGAAAACAAGTTTTGAAGGTTCAAAATGTTTCAATCAGTTTATATAAGGTTTACTAGACTTCAGTCTTTCGTTTCACACATGCATACCTTAGTTTTGGATAAAACCTTTGTAGAAACATGTTGAATTGCTCTTTCACTTCTGGCATGGAAACTTATCTCTATTCTTTCTGCCTCCAATACCAAAGTTTGTATTAAAGAAGCAACGCCCAGGAACACATCTACCTCCTTAACATAGGGCCCTTCTACACAGCCCAGGCCCGTAGCCAGGATTTTGATTCGGGCGGGGGGGGGGGGGGGGAGGCTGAGTTTGATTTGATTTTTGAGTCTGAGTGAAAGAGGGCCCTAGCAAACCTTTTGTGTTGTTACCCCAATACCCTCATGCATATGGGATATATTGAGTATGGTGATCAGATCATTATATGAATAAACATAACAGTTTAAATAATGCACCAGTAAGGCCTTCTCGCGGACCATCATGAGAATTTCGGGGGGGGGGGGCTGAAGCCCCTCAAGCCCCCCCCCCTCCGCTACATGCCTGACACAGCCCTATATACCAGAATATCAAGGAAGAAAACCCCACAATATTTGCTTTGAATTGAGTTATCTGAGTCCACACTGCCATATATTCCAATCCAAAGCAGAAAATGTGGGATTTTATTCAGCTGTGTGAAAGGGGCCTGAGTTATACCTGTACAGCTGTTCCTGAAGAGGTCAGAAACAACAGTAATAGTTAATTTTTCTTTTTAAAGTACTGGTAATATAAATTGAATTTGTGTATTAATAAGCTTATATTATTTTGTCATAATTAGTCCCTTCTGGGAGAAAGTCAGGACATAAATATGGACATAAACAGCATTCTAAGCACTTTAGAGAAGCAAAGTACTTCACAGACCTCAGATGCTCTCTGGCACTAATTTTAAATTAAAAAATTCTATTTTATTACCCCATAATGGGCCTGGAGCATCTACAGATTTTGATATCCACAAAGGATCCTGGAACCAAACTCCACCAGATACTGGGACTGAATCTACTTGGCACTTAGCTACTTGATCTATATTGAGTAATGTTGAGCAGGACTATCTGCTAATGAAAATGGAAAGAAAAACACGATAAAGTGTCCCTTGAAATGTAGAGCGAACATTCAATATAAAGCTAAACTAAATTTAAATCTGCTTAGTAACTAAAGTATGTTTCTCTATAGTTATTGCCGTAACCAGGAACAGACGGATAGCTTGTTATTGGAAACTAAATGCTTGTTTGTTCCCATGACATGTTCATTATAGTAATTTCTCATTACCCTGATGGGAGGTAGAAGTGTACAAATAGTGGAAACTGTGAATGCAACACATGTGTTTATATCCTCTGTATACTCTGTATCTGTTCTGCATCTGATAAGATTCTACACTGTGTGGATAAGAAATACTATTTATTTTATATTGTCTTTCTTTACATAGTCAGATGTTCCTGGGCCTCCGTGGGATTAGTATTGTTTGTGGAAAGCAGAGGCAGAGCTACATGTATCTCACAAAATGGCTTGTATCTCTAAATAACTTCTCCCAAAGATTTCACATAAATATTAAATAATATGGGGGTGGGGGGGAATAGCCATGTTACTGTTCCCACAAGCCAAATGTGGTGAGTCAAAGTAGCAGTTTCCGCCACACCATCCTCTGACACTGAACCTCTAGATAGGATCAGAAGTATTATAGTATCTATCTATGTATTGTCAAAGGTTTTCATGGCCGGAATCACCCGGTTGCTGTGAGTTTTTTACACAAAAATTGTAAGATATGTTATTGATTATTAAAATCAGGATTTTCCGCGCCATAGTATTTCAAATGTCTGGGCATGGTAGCATAAGCTGGACAGTGAAAAAACTGACACTAAGCAAATAAATTAATTTGAAATGTGCTGGAGAAGAGGTTTTGGACCATTAGAAAGAAAAGCAGATGGGTCCTACAAGACATCAAGCCTGAACTCTCCCAAGAAGACAAATGTCCTAAACCGAGGCTGTCATACTTCAGCAATATAATGACATGATACAACTTGTTAGGAATTATTGTAATGGTTGATTAAGTGGGGGGCTGCAGGAAAAGAGGGAGATCACATATATTCCATTAGATTAACTTCATAACTCCTAAACTTTACACTTGAACTCATCACGTTATCGGTTTTGAGCCTGAAAAAACCAATAACTGTATGACAGTCATGCTATAATAGGATTTGTGTGTTAATCTCATGATCTAACATAGATGTTTAAGAGATGGGTACTGTAGTGCCTTAGGGCATCAGTTGCAGTCCAGTAATTGCCTATATACTGGTATTCTAGCTTTGTGTAAATCATATCTGTTTGATTGCCTTATTCAGGCCTGCACAACCCGTGGCCCTCCAGGTAACAGGGACTCCAACTCCCAGAAGCCCTAATCAGCTTGTCCAGTGGTCAGACATTCTGGGAGCAGAGACACAAAACACCTGGAGGACCACAGTTTGTACAGGCCTGGCAGAGGGTAGGATGAAAAACTTTGGATGCTTTATTTTTTGTGCAGAATTTTCCTAATGGCATAAGTGTGCGTGTATCCATTGTTGTCATGAATGTTGTACTGCAATTTATCAGATGGGCTGTGTACATGATATGGACCTCTGTATATTACTCTTATGAATATAGCATCATGGAATCATAGAGTTGGAAGAGACCTCATGGGCCATCCAGTCCAACCCCCTGCCAAGAAGCAGGAAAAACACATTCAAATCACCCCCAATAGATGGCCATGCAGTCTCTTCTTAAAAGCCTCCAAAGAAAGAGCCTTCACCACACTCCAGGGCAGAGAGTTCCACTGCTAAACTGTTCTCACAGGCAAGCATAGACAAACGCTACTTCTAAGAGGAATGGACTAACAAATAAACATATTACCTTCCTTGTTTCTGTTTCACACAATCCCTTGCTTCTTAGTCACACCTACAGTCAAGAAAAATGTGCTCACAAATTCACATCCATCTTTTACTGCAATAAATATTCAACTATTAACATTCAGAGTTTTTGAACTTGAAATAGTTCAAAACAGCGCAGAGAGTGAATGAGATGAAGGTACAACAGTTAAACCACAAAAAAGTAAGGCTACCCTGAGTCCCCTTGTGGGGAGAAGGGCGGGATAGAAATGTAATAAAGAAATAAAGAACATTAAACTCTTGATATAAGATACATCTGTCCTTTTTAGGTAAATGAGAAAACTTTGTTGTTGTTCATTCGTTCAGTCGTCTCCGACTCTTCGTGACCTCATGGACCAGCCTACGCCAGAGCTCCCTGTCGGCCGTTACCACCCCCAGCTCCCTCAAGGTCAGTCCAGTCACTTCAAGGATGCCATCCATCCATCTTGCCTTTGGTCGGCCCCTCTTCCTTTTGCCTTCCGCTTTCCCCAGCATAATTGTCTTCTCTAGGCTTTCCTGTCTCCTCATGATGTGGCCAAAATACTTCAACTTTGTCTCTAGTATCTTTCCCTCCAGTGAGCAGTCGGGTTTTATTTCCTGGAGGATGGACTGGTTGGATCTTCTCGCAGTCCAAGGCACTCTCAGCACTTTCCTCCAGCACCACAGCTCAAAAGCATCGATCTTCCTTCGCTCAGCCTTCCCTAAGGTCCAGCTCTCACCTCCGTAGGTTACTACAGGGAATACCATGGCTTTGACTAGGCGGACCTTTGTTGCCAGTCTGATGTCTCTACTCTTCACTATTTTATCGAGACTGGACATTGCTCTCCTCCCAAGAAGTAAGCGTCTTCTGATTTCCTGGCTACAGTCTGCATCTGCAGTAATCTTTGCACCTAGAAATACAAAGTCTGTCACGGCCTCCACGGTTTCTCCCTCTATTTTCCAGTTGTCAATCATTCTTGTTGCCATAATCTTGGTTGTTTTGACGTTTAGCTGCAACCCGGCTTTTGCGCTTTCTTCTTTCACCTTGATTAAAAGGCTCCTCAGCTCCTCCTCGCTTTCGGCCATCAGAGTGGTGTCATCTGCATATCTGAGGTTGTTAATGTTTCTTCCAGCAATTTTCACCCCAGCTTTGCATTCATCCAGCTCCGCACATCGCATGATGTGTTCTGCATACAAGTTAAAAAGGTTGGGTGAGAGGATGCAGCCTTGCCGTACGCCTTTCCCAATCTTGAACCAGTCTGTTGTTCCGTGGTCAGTTCTGACTGTTGCTACTTGGTCCTTGTACAGATTCCTCAGGAGAGAGACAAGGTGGCTTGGTATGCCCATCCCACCAAGAACTTGCCACAATTTATTATGATCCACATAGTCAAAGGCTTTAGAATAGTCAATGAAGCAGAAGTAGATGTTTTTCTGAAACTCCCTGCCTTTCTCCATTATCCAGCGGATATTGGCAATCTGGTCTCTCGTTCCTCTGCCTTTTCTAAACCCAGCTTGAACATCTGGCAACTCTCGCTCCATGTATTGCTGGAGTCTTCCTTGCAGGATCTTGAGCATTACCTTACTGGCATGAGAAATAAGGGCCACTGTACGGAAGTTGGAGCAGTCTTTCACATTTCCCTTTTTTGGTATGGGGATATAAGTTGATTTTTTCCAGTCTGATGGCCATTCTTGTGTTTTCCATATTTGCTGGCAAATGGCATGCATCACCTTGACAGCATCATCTTTTAAGATTATAAACAGTTCAGCTGGGATCCCGTCGTCTCCTGCTGCCTTGTTGTTAGCAATGCTTCTTAAGGCCCATTCAACCTCACTCCTCAGGATGTCTGGTTCTAATTCATTCACCACACCGTCATAACTATCCTCAATATTATTATCCTTCCTATACAGATCTTCTGTATAATCTCGCCACCTTCTCTTGATCTCTTCAGCTTCTGTTAGGTCCCTGCCATCTTTGTTTCTTATCATACCAATTTTTGCCTGAAATTTACCTCCAATGTTCCTAATTTTCTGGAAGAGGTTTCTTGTCCTTCCTATTCTGTTGTCTTCTTCCAGTTCCATGCATTGCTTATTTAAAAATAGTTCCTTATCTCTTCTGGCTAACCTCTGGAATTGCGCATTTAACTGGGCATATCTCCCCTTATCACCGTTTCCTTTTGCTTTCCTTCTTTCTTGGGCTACTTCCAGTGTCTCAGCAGACAACCATTTTGCCTTCTTGGTTTTCTTTTTCTTTGGAACGTACTTTGTTGCCGCCTCCTGAACAATGTCGCAGACTTCTGTCCATAGTTCTTCTGGGACTCTGTTTACTAAATCTAGTCCTTCAAATCTGTTCTTCACTTCCACTGTATATTCGCTAGGAATGTTAGTGAGATCATATCTAACTGGTCTGTGTATTTTCCCTGATCTCTTTAGTTTCATTCTAAATTGGGCAATAAGAAGTTCATGATCTGAGCTACAGTCAGCCCCAGGTCTTGTTTTCACCGACTGGATGGATGTCCGCCACCTTTGGCTGCAAAGGATGTAGTCAATCTGATTTCGGTGTTGACCATCTAGTGAGGTCCATGTATAAAGCCGTCTTTTAGGTTGTTGGAAGAGAGTATTCGTTATACACAGCGAGTTTTCCTGGCAAAATTCTATCAGTCTGCGTCCCGCTTCATTTTGTTCTCCCAGACCATGCTTGCCTGTGATCCCAGTTGTCATTTGACTTCCCACCTTGGCATTCCAGTCTCCTGTAATGAAAATAATGTCTCTTTTTGGTGTATTATCCAGTAGGTCCTGCAGATCCTCATAGAACTGATCTACTTCTGCTTCTTCAGCAGCTGTGGTTGGGGCGTATATTTGGATCACTGTAATGTTGAAAGGCTTTCCTTGCACTCGAATTGAGATCATTCTGTCATTTTTTGGGTTGTATCCAAGCACCACTTTAGCGAATTTCTTATTAATTATGAAGGCTACTCCATTTCTTCGATGTTCCTCTTGTCCGCAGTAGTAGATCTGGTGGTCATCTGATGTGAAGTGGCCCATTCCAGTCCATTTCAGTTCGCTGACCCCCAGAATGTCTATCTTTAGTCTTGACATCTCACCAATAACAACATCCAATTTGCCCTGGCTCATAGATCTTACATTCCAGGTTCCTATGGTGTGTTGATCTTTAGAGCATCGGATTCGTCGTTCGCCTCCAGTACCGTCGGCCGCTAGCCTTCCTTTCGGCTTTGAGCTAGCTGCGTCATCACATCTGGGGCTAGTTGAACTTATCCTCTGCTCCTCCCCAGTAGCATTTTGGCCATCTTCCGACCTGGGAGTCCCATCTTCCAATGGCATACCGACATATCTCTGGTTGTACTGGTCCATTTAGTTTTTTAAGAAACTGTCATTTAAAGTAAAGTTGTTGTTTTTTAAATAAAATATAAAATAAGTATATGGCATTATTTACATTATGACAAATATTCCAATAATTTTCTCATAAATCTTTCTGTTTAACATTTAAATTTAAATCAGATTACATTATTTAGAGCTTTTCCAGATTTTTTTAAAAAGAAATCTTATATCTTTTTATTTTTTAGGCTTTGTTCAGGCTTCATCCTTTATGAAATCTTGCCCGGAAAACCCTACGTACTTTTGCCTTAGGGTCACCATAAATTGGAAATTACTTGAAGACATAATAATCCTCCCTGTTGTGCTCAACCAGGAGCCCCTTTTCAGCTCAGCCCAAATCTGTCAGGCCAGAGGCAATTACCCATACCTCTCTAGCTGGTGTACTATCTATCACCCATTGAAAGACCCTTTCTATTGTATAGATCTGCTACTGAACAGCTGGGGAGCCAAACTCCCTTTTTCTCAACAGGGCCCAAACCTATTTTTGAACCAGAATCTCCATTATGTAAAAACCTGAAAATTCTCGTTGTTTTTAATTGCTAGCAAGTCATCTTCCGTGTCTAGTGACCCCATGAATGAGAGACTTCCAAGCCCTGCAGTTTAATTAACAAACTAAGATAATAAGACGGCACCTAATTTTCAAGAACAGTTAGAGTCAATAGGATGTTACATGTTATCTTCTGTACTTTGTACAATTTTTAAAAAAAACTGTAGATACTTTGTGTTGTCAAAGGCTTTTGCGACCAGAATCACTGGGTTGCTGTGAGTTTTCCAGGCTGTATGGTCATGTTCCAGAAGCATTCTCTCCTGACATTTCGCCCACATCTAGGGCAGGCATCATCAGAGGTTGTGAGGTTTGTTGGAAACTAGGCAGGTGAAGTTTATATATCTGTGAAACGTCCAAAGTGGGAGAAAGAACTCTTGTCTTCCTGAGGCAAGTGTGAATGTTGCAATTGGCTTGATTAGCATTAAATAGCCTTGCAGCTTCAAGGCCTGGATGCTTCCTGCCTGGGGGCATCCTTTGTTGGGAGGTGTTAGCAAGTCCTGATTGATTCTTGCCTGGAATTCCCCTGCTGTTTGAGTGTTGCTCTTTATTTACTGTTCTGATTTTAGAGTTTTTTTAAAATACTGGTAGCCAGATTTTGTTCATTTTCATGGTTTCCTCCTTTCTGTTGAAATGCTTCTGAAACATGGCCATAAAGCCTGAAAAATTCACAGCCAACCTGCAGATACTTCATGTCTAACCTGACCTTTATGAATATAATTTAGTATCTCAAACTGTGCAGACAGTTGGGATTCAAGAGATGCCATGAAACACACTAGATGACTTTGGGTAAACAGTCAAGTCAGGCTGATGCTCCTCACAGAGTTGTAAGGATATAGTGGGCTGAAGGAGTCCGTGTTATCACCGGCCTGTTGGAATAAAAATGGCATATAAGCGTAACTAACACATCAAAGAATAAATGTTGACTTTGCTCTTAGGTGTGAGCACATCTGAAACAACATGGGAAGTGATTTATGGGGCTTCAGAGGGACTATTTCTTACTCCCCCATTCCTGCAAGAGCCTCAAGGCTCCATGGGATGAAAGAGTCCTTCTGTTTGTGGAAGAGTAATTCTGGCTACAAGCCAAAATCATTACATATCATATCCTGTTTATCTATCCTCCATCTTCAGTAGCAGTCGGGAAAAGATCTGATCTGATTTGAAGTCTCATGCAGTTGTTTCCAAAAGTTTGTTTGTTTATAAAGTTGCGATCTTTTATCACAACTCATCTGTGGAATCACATTAGTGTTGTCCCCAGTCTGAGACAACATACTGGGGAATACATTGTGGAGGAATAGATTAGCAGAGAAAAATAGATGCTGTGTCTTCGGCACGTATTCTTTAGAGAAGAGTAGAAAATATAGCTGGGGTTTTGCTGCTCTACCCTATTAATCAATGGCAGGAGAGGAGAACGGGGTGAACAATACAAGCAAGAAAAATAATTAGTAGGAGCACTACAGTATAACCTCCAGAACTGTGGGGTCATTATCTGCAGGTTTGCTTATCCACATCCAAAATAGCATCTCTCTGAGCACTTTCCAGATTGTCCAGCACAATTCTATGTTTCTGCCAGAAGTTGACCTTAGAGTTGTCATGGAGGCCCTTGCAATACCTAGAGAGGTGTGATCTTTAGGCATTTTCTAGGTCCTCTAGCACAGTTCTATGATGTGCTTCAACTGGGAGTTTTCCATTTCAATAAGGTATGCTACTAGAATGTATTTATTTATTTAAAACATTTATATTCTGCCCTTCTCACCATGCAGGGGACTCAGGGTGGAACACAACATATATATGGCAAACATTCAGTGCCGGGAAATAAAACCATTAAAATCACTTATATCCACTTCAAAATTAGTTGCTTAAAAACCATCTCAGGACACCATTCTATTATTGTCTCCTTGCATTGCCCCAAAGGCTTGGTCCCACAGCCAGGTCTTCACCATCCTTCTGAAGGACAGGAGGGAGGGGGCTGATCTGATATTTCCAGGAAGGGAGTTCCATGACTGGGGGGCATTCACTGAGAAGGCCCTGTCTCTCATCCCCACCAAACATGCCTGTGACAGTAGTGGGAGGGCCTCCCCAGAAGATCTTAGTCTTTGCAGTGGTTCATAAAGGGAGATGTGTTTGGACAGGTAAACTGGGCTGGGGCTGTTTAGGGCTTTATCGGCTAAAGCCAGCACTTTGAATTATGCCCAGTAGGAAACATGCAGCCAGTGGAGCTGATGTAACATGGGAGTTGTGTGCTCCCTGTATGCTGCCCCAGTTATTAACCTAGCTGCCTCTCATTAGACTATTTAAAGCTTCCAAACCATCTTCAAAGGCAATCCCATGTAGAGTGCATTGCAGTAGTCTATAATGAGAATGTGGACCACAGTAGCCAAGTCTGACTTCCCAAGGTACGGGCGCAGTTGGCACACAAGTTTTAATTGTGCAAAAGCCTCCCTAGCCGCTGCTGCAACCTGAGGTTCCAGGTTCAACGGTGAGTCCAGGAGGGCTCCCAGGCTGAGAACCTGTGCCTTCAAGGGGAGTGTAACCCCATCCAGTGCAGGCTATAACCCTATACCCTGTTTGGCCTTGTGACAGACTAGGTGGACCTCTGTCTTGTCAGGATTCAGCTTTGGTTTGTATCCTAGGCATGAGCAAACTTGAGCCCTCCGGGTGTTTTGGACTTCAGCTCCCACAATTCCTAACAGCCTACTGGTGTATCTCCTTTGGATATGGGGATTGTATTCTACTGCTATTTCTATTCAAACAATTAAGCTATCTTTGTGTATAAAAAAGAGAAAGCGTCATTGTTTCAAATATTTAACTGTTATGAAGGCAGTTTCTTAACTGATGACTGATTTCTTACAATAAGATAGGCTCTGCAGCTCTACTTCAGTGGAGAAAATGGAAATTAAGCCCACTAAAGACTGAATAGCTGTGTAAAAAAGGACACCTAACACACTTACCCTCTTTCTGTCTTTTCATGGTTTTCAGTATATCACTCTTAACAAAATTATTTCCTTCTGAAAAAGGACATCTTCTCCTTCTGTACTATTTATGGAATGACACAAGTATTCAGAGATCAAGAGATCCTATTTGTCAGTAAGCAAGATGTTTTTTCCCCAAGATGCAAATAGAGTAGTTACAGTGATTTGTAGTGAATTATTTTATTTGTGTCTTCATTTTTTTTAGTGTGAGTTACATAGTTCAATGATTGATTGTCTTTATTTATTTTCAGGTTTCTGTGAGAGATGTGAATCATACAAAAATTCTTATGGACTTTTATATTTGGGAACAAGTTGTACAGATTTTTGCTGTGGAAGCTGCCTCAAACGATATTGCTGCTCGGACCCGTCACAAAAATTGGATAAATATGACCAGCTTCTGTGTAATTTGCAGCTGTCGGAAAGGTATGATTGGAAAGGAACTGGCTTGCTAGTGTTTTGCTGGACACTTTCTAGATAAAATTGCACACATCTACTTTATATTGTGTGCCACAGTTGAAACCGAATTCAGCAATATATCCATGAATTCAAAGGCTGTTGAATTGACAAAACAGAGTAGCTTTTGCTAGGATGGGTTGTTTTTTCTGCTATGGGATTTCAGTCTTCTCTTGATAAGTACCCTTCCCTCAAAAGCTGTGGCTTGTCTCAGAGGCCCATCAACACAGTTGTATAAAATTCCACATTAGCTGCTTTGAACTGGGTTATTTGGCCTCAGATAACCCAGTTCAAAGCAGATTTTGTGGATTATCTTCCCTGATATTCTGGATTGTATGGCTGTGTGGAAGGGCCCAAAGACGTCTTTCTAAACATAGTCTGGCTGATAAATGCTGTGACTGGGATGGGCAGTTGCTTGGCCCATTTTAGACTTGATGCAACTCACCTAATTTCTCTATAGGTCAAATCCCTACCACAAATTCACTGTGAGCAGTCTACGTCTAGATATTAATCAGTCACAGGAAAAACTGCAGATTACCCCCAAGATCTTCTGGAATGATTCCTGGTAGTTTTGCCATGCAGACAACTGGTTTTGGGTAGATCCAGGACAATTCAGTGTCCACACATAAAAAAAGATTCCCCCATGTTCCTTCCTAGCAATGTCACTTGCTGGTGATCACGTGGCTGGGTGTCTTGTTGTGACCTCACCAGAAGTGATCTCACCAGCTAGGCTCTGCCAGGAAGCTGCTTCCTGTTGGCAAAACAGCAGGGGCAGCCCCCAGGAGGATAAGGTAGTGATATTGTTGTGCTGTCGGTCTGACTGGCCACTTGAATGACAAAGTAGCTCCCATTTTGGTACATGTGGTGTGTTCTGGGCACTTCCAGAACATTTTGTCTGGTGTAGAATGAGCCTTACTTCTATTCCTGAAGATGTTGGATGTAGCCACAATAACAAATGTCTTGGTTATGTTGATATTGATCTATGCAACTATCCAGATGAGAGAAGCATGATGGAGTGAGCATGGGACTAGGACTCTGGAGACCAAGGTTCAAAACCCCACTCAGCCATGGAACCTCCCTGGGTGGCCTTGGGTCTCAGAGGAAGGCAGTGGGAAACCCCTTCTGAATCCATCTTGTCAAGAAAGCCCTGTGATAAATTTAGGGTCACCATAAGTTAGAAATGACTCAAAGGTACACGTCAGCAACTATTAAATGCAATGCATGTGAAGAGTCCTTGAAGAAACTGCAGCTGGCCCAGAATATAGCTGCTCAAGTGTTCTACAAACATAGTCATGTTAGCATACTGTGTCCATTTTAGAGCATGGGCACTAGTTATTGGTAGATTTGCAAACAATATTTTGGCTATCACCTTTAAATGGCTTGGGGCACCAAAAGCATCCCATCTTCCTGCCCATTCCCTCATCTGACCAATCGTTCTTCTCTGTGTCCCAATGTGCAGGAATGCTAAGCTGGTTAGGACATATAAGAACGCCTTTTCTGTTGCTTGTATTGTTTATCTATTGGGAGTAGAATTTATGGGTGTTACTTGGTTGCTTTACAATCCTTCATATGTTTGTTTTTCAGCAGCACATCTCCACCAGCCTTCGGAGCGCCAATGAAATATGAAGCAGAATTCAGACAATTCCCCGGGTAAATAAATGGTTTGCATGTACTACGGATTCACAGTATGTATGATACATGGCAACTGTACTGTACACAAAAATCCTTTGATTTTTACCATATGATAATGAGAATGGCAGTACTTATTCTGTTTAGCTATCCAGTTTACATATAAATATGTCTCTAATGCCTTTTAATCTAAGACATTATTAACAAGAGTTATCATTAAATAGCAACTCAAATTTAGAAATTTGAGCTTCAAGGAGCAACAGCATCATACTTTGCCAAATACTTGACAGAACAAGCAGATCTATATTTGTCTTCTATAACTCAGCAAACATAAAAAACTGGCAAAACTACCTCTGAGTATTCCTTGCATAAGAAAACCTTTTGAAATGTATGGAGTTTCCATATGTTGACAGATGACACAAGCCTTGCCATCAGACTTGAATGGTAATTCAGCCTTATATTCTTCTTGAGGCAGCCACCAAAGGTTCTTCTGGGAAGCAGGGAAAACCTTGCTTCTTTTCAGTATGTAAAATTTAATTATACGTTTGTACATGACCTTGGAGATGTCTATGGAAAAGGCCAGCTCTTCAGTTTAGAAATGGAGATGAGCACCACCCCTCAGAGTCGGATATGACTGGGCTTAATGTCAAGGGGAAAGTTTTACCTATATAACAATTGGATGACACATCCTGAAGATTGCAATAGGAAACATCATATGATTTTTGTTTTGTTTTGGTCAAAGCAAGTTCATGTGTCTTGCTTTATGGAGGAATAATATTTCTGGGAGTGTGGTTTTCCTTGATTTAGTTAAAAAAATTAATGAATGGTCCCGGGAAGGGATTTCTGGGAGCGGCAAGTAACATGTAGGGCACATATTTCTTCTACACCAAAGAATCCCCAGTGGTGCAATAGGTTGTACCCTTGGGCCGGCAGGACTGAGGACCGATGGATTGGAGGTTCGAATCTGGGGAGAGCGCAGATGAGCTCCCTCCGTCGGCTCCAGCTCCTCATGCAGGAACATGAAAGAAGCCTCCCATAAGGATGGTAAAACATCAAAACATCTGGGTATCCCCTGGGCAATGTCCTTGCAGATGGCCAATTCTCTCACACCAGAAACCACTTGCAGTTTCTCAAACCTCTCCTGACACAAAAAAAAACCCAAAGGTATGCATGACACTACACTAGTGTAAATGGAGTTGCACTAGTGATGCTACTCTATTGGAAGTCTTGTAAATTCAATTTCACATCCAGCTGATTTCCCAGATTTCATATGATCATAAAGAATCTAATGTATCTTCTCCTCCTGACTGTTCATCATTTGACTGCTGTTGTAGATCCGGAGAGTAAACAGGGCGAGAGAATGATCTCTTATGAGAAAGAGAGAGTTTCAGCAGGATGAGAGAGATCCAAAATTGACAAAGCATCTTTATGAACAGCCAAAAGGCACAAAACACATGATGCAGACTTTTGAAACTCAGCTGGCTCCTTCATCAGGCTTAAGTGTTAAAAATAAGAAAGTAGAAATTGTTGCAATCCCAAGCCTGCATTTTGTCTTAGATGTTGTTAGATGTGGCCACTCTCAACTTTTTGGCCATCAGGGGACAGAGACATGGCCCAAAAGATGGGAGTGTCTTTCTCTTGCGGGAATCTCTCAACTGAGCAACTGAATTTGGGGTTTTTTTTGTTTTGTCTTGCTGTGTGGCCAACAGGGCTACCCCAAAGAGTAGGTGTTATACTCCAGAAACTTCATTTTTGTGACTGCCACAAAATATGTTGAATTTGTGGGGGGGGGGGGGGGGGGGTTGGGGGGGGTCGTGTCAGGAGTGACTTGAGAAACTACAAGTCACATCTTGTTGAATTGGTTGAGACTCTATGTGATATTTATTGAAAAACTAGAACAAAATGTGCTGCAGGATGTCCCACAAAAACCAAAGTGTTTGCAGTTTAATAAACTTTTTCCATGTTCTTATGATAGAACCAATTAGTAAATGACACTTATAGCCCAGGAACAAAAATCATGTTACCGTATTGTGTTACTGTAAAAATAAGAAGTATCAATATATTGTATATGTACAAAGTGCCTTTACTAGACCCCACATAAAATATTATATTTATCGCTAGAGGGCCAGATTAGTTTAATGATATCAGCATTAGATTCTGAAGACCAAAATTTGAATCCTCACTCAGGGCCCTTCCTCACAGCCATATAACCCAGAATATCAAGGCAAAAAAATTACCACAATAACTGCTTTGAACTGAGGGCCCTTCCACACAGCTCTATATCTCAGAATATTAAGGCAGAAAACCCCCCATTATCTGAGTGTGGAATCAGATAACCCAGTTCAAAGCAGATATTGTGGGATTTTCTGCCTTGATAGTTTGGGATATAGAGCTGTGTGGAAGGACCCTGGGTTGCTGTGAATTTTCCGGGCTGTATGGCATGTTCCAGAAACATTGTCTCCTGATGTTTCGCCCACATCTATGGCAGGCATCCTCACAGGTTGTGATGTGTCTTGGAAACTAGGCAAGTGAGATTTATATATCTGTGGAATGTTGAAGGTAGGAGAAAGAACTCTTGTCTGCTTGGCAATTGGCCACCTTGATTAGCATTGAATGGCCTTGCAGCTTCAAAGCCTGGCTACTTCCTACCTGGGGGAATCCTTTGTTGAGAGGTCCTGATTGTTTCCTGCCTGAAATTCCCTGGATTTTTTTAGTGTTGTTCTTTATTTACTGTCCTGATTTTAGAATTTTAGATTTTTTTAAAATACTGGTAGCCAGATTTTGTTCATTTTCATTGTTTCCTCCTTTTTGTTGAAATTGTCCACATGCTTGTGGATTTCAGTGGCTTCCCTTTGTCTGACATGGTGGTTGCTAGAATGGTCCAGCATTTCTGTGTTCTCAAATAATATGCTGTGTCCAGGTTGGTTCCTCACCCAAGAATAGTTCATTCTTCTTAACACATTGCAAAGACATGCCTGTATGCAGAAACCATTCTATTTATTGAATTGGGTTTTCCACCTTTTTTCAGGCTTCCCTAAATTCATTACATCAATTCTAAGATTTGACTCCCTAAAGTAGTAGTTTTGTGTGGTTTTTCCTGATTACAGTAGAGTCTCGCTTATCCAACTTTCACCCATCCAGCATTCTGTATTATCCTGCCTGGATCCACAGCTGTTTCAATAATAATATAATAATAAACTTTATTTCTACCCCGCCACCATCTCCCTGACGGGGACTCGGAGCGGCTTACATGGGGCCAAGCCCGGACAACATAATACAGCAATAAAATCAAAACATAATACAGAAATAAAATCAAAACATATACAACAACAACAACAACATCAAAATGACAATTAAAAAGGAAAAAATAATCATAAAATAAACATTCCAGTAAACACAATCACGGTAATGAAGACAATGGGCGGGCCACATATTCAGGATGAAAAACAGTTTACAAACTACAATAAGATAAAATAGGAGCAGGACGTTTATATGGAACTTATAAAAACACACAGAGTTGTGAGCCTGAACATCCTATTTGGAGGGCACAAACCCCATTGGCAGAAAACATTGAGGGGTGCAAAATATCATGCTGTGCACTTATTCACCAAAGGCACAGCGGAAAATCCAGGTTTTGAGGTTCTTTTTAAACGTTTCTAGTGAAGGGGCTTTCTTGAGTTCCAAAGTCAGGGGGCCATAGAAGAGAAAGCTCTCTCTCTCTTGTGCCCACAAGATGAGCTTGTGAGATTGGTAGAGGCGAAAGGAGGACCTCCCCCAAGGAACGGAGGGCCCGGGTTGGAACGTGGAGAGAGATAAGGTCACGAAGGTAGGCGGGTCCCAAACCGTTTAGGGCTTTATTGGTGATAACCTGTACCTTGAATTGGGACTGGAAAATAAATGGCAGCCAGTGGAGCTCCTTAAACAGGGGAGTTGACCGCTCCCTGTAGGATGCCCCAGTTATTAATCTGGCTGCCGAACGTTGGACAGTATGTAGTTTCCGGGCTGTCTTCAAGGGTAGCCCCACGTAGAGAGCATTACAGTAGTCCAGTCTAGAGGTAACTAAGGCATGGACCACCATGGTCAAATCAGACTTCGTGAGGTTTGATCGCAGCTGGCGCACAAGTTTTAATTGTGCAAAGGCCCTCCTGGCAAATTTGTAAATACAGCAATTACTACATAACTTTATCATGAATTGAACTACTTTTTCTGTTGATTTGTTGTAAAACATGATGTTTTGGTGCTTAATTTGTAAAATCCTAACATAATTTGACATTTAATAGGCTTTTCCTTAATTCCTCATTATTATCCAACATTTTCGCTTATTCAACATTCTGCCGGCCCATTTATGTTGGATAAGCGAGACTCTACTGAATAACTTTGACCAACTTTATGCTCAGTTGTTGTTCAGCCATACTTGTGCCTATCTGTGGTGTCCCCATCTGCTGAAGCTGGAGGATATGGGACTCTTTTTCCTTCTTTGCTTTTGTATGATTTGTGTACAGCTCCTTCACAGTATTTTGTAGCAGTGATGTTGCATTGGACAGCTGTATTTGAAATGGTTCTATTTCAATGTACTATATAAATCTGAGAATATTTGACAGTTCTTTTTCTCTGCCATCTGGCAGGGCTCTGTGCCTTTAAGGAGGCTTTTTCTCTGGGTTGAAAGAGGAGTGCCCAAGGAGGCTTTCTGTGTTTTCCTGTTGATGTCACCACAAACTGAGCAGCAGTGGAGACTTGAGCACACCCCCAGAAATGCAATGAGTTTCGTTTCTTGATAGAAAAGGGAGGTTTTTAGAGAGAAAGAAAGACTGAAGAGCCGGGATTTAGAGTTTTTCCGGGAATTGAAAATGGGGTAAGCTTTCCTTGTCTTGTTTGCTGCCATCTTTTCACTCCCATTATAAACTACTGTATGAAGCTGGGGATTTACTACAGAGCTTTAGGTTGCTTAATTGTAAAGCGTGGCACTATAGATGTATTTTCTAGTTCATTGTTTTGACATAAAGTTCCGCCAAATACTGACATAAAACCAAACAATGGCCTTATGTATGCATGATAGTTTTTAAAAGAGGAACACCATTCAGTCTGTAAAATCTTTAATCTACTTCATTGGACAGGTAAAGGAAACATACTAACTCAACGAACAAAAACAATGAATCATTGCTTAATAACTAATCCCACTAAATCCATCTGAAAGTAATTATTTTTGGAGCTCTCTATTGAAATCAACTTCACTAGAAATGTAAAGGATCTAAGGTTGGAAAAAAGGAGATTCTGTAATCTTTAAATAAGAAATTGTTAAAATAGCTTTATGACAAATTATAACCTTTCAGCTGCTTTCGGGTTGTGCTTGTTTTAAGCAAAAATTAGCAAAGTATAAACTGTTTTGTTGAAATAAGTGTTTTCTAATGGGAATATTTATATCAAATGTATTTTTCTTGTTAAATGCTTATTCTTAATGAAACAGATCAATGGCAATGCGCAGCAGATTCCTAAACTAATCAATCTAATAGGAATAGCTCTTGGTGACAATAAGTGTTAGGACTTCGAAGAGCTGTTGTGAATCCCTAAACCAGTGTTTCCCAACCTTCCTAATGCCATGACCCCTTAATACAGTTCCTCATGTTGTGTTGACCCCCCAACCATAAAATTATTTTCGTTGCTACTTCATAACTGTAATTTTGCTACTCTCATGAATTGTAATGTAAATATCTGATATGCAAGATGTATTTTCATTCACTGGACCAAATTTGGCACAAATACCTGATACACCCAAATTTGAATACTGGTGTGATTGGGAGGGGTGGAATTGATTTTGTTATTTGGTAGTTGTAGTTGCTGGGATTTATAGTTCACTACAATCAAAGAACATTCTGAACTCCACCAATGATGGAATTGAACCAATCTTTGCACACAGAACTCCCATGACCATCGAAAAATACTGGAAGGGTTTGGTGGGCATTGACCTTGAGTTTTGGAGTTGTAGTTCACCTACATCCAGAGAGCACTGTGGACTGAAACAATGATGGATCTGGACCAGACTTCGCATGAATTCTCAATATGCCCAAATATGAACACTGGTGGAGTGGGAAAATAGACCTTGGCATTTGGGAGTTGTAGTTGCTGGGATTTATAGCTCACCTAAAATTAAAGAGCATTCTGAACTCCACCAACGATAGAATTGAACCAAACATCCGACACAGAACCCCCACAGAACCTCACACGCTCTCCCTCGCCTGTGCATGTGCACCATGCTGCTATGCACTGAGCACACCTGCTCTCCCCCCCTCCACTTGGAGTCTCAGAAACAGCCCTTCCTTTGTGTGAGAGGCTGGCCAATCACAGCAGAAGAGGGCTTTTGTTGGGGGGATTCACTGTCTGTTTCCAAAAAGGAAAAGAAGGATAGGCTGAGAGATCTTCAGCCTTCTCTGCCAAATGGATTCCTAAGACCATCAGAAATATGTGTTTTCTGATGGTCTTTGGTGACCTCTCTGAAACCTCCTCGCACCCCCCCCCCCCCGGATCCCAACACCCCAGGTTGAGAAACTCTGCCCTAAACCTTTGCCTTGTTGTTTTTAATAAAAAGTGTATATCATGCTTAAGTAGCAAGTGTGTATTTATCAGTTATATTTTCTCAGGTCTTGCTTTTAGATTCTATTGATACTATAAACAGAGCCAAAACAAACAAAAAGGCAAACTAAAGTAAAGCAAATAAGCAGGTAGGGAGAGGACAGTGAAGCATTTGCAGTTTGTGGGGATGTCATTAATAAATTACCTTTACATGCAGTTAGGTGTAGCATGGTATAAGGGGAACACATGTAATCCTCCACTGGCACTCCTATCAATGGCTGAGCTGGCTGGGTCAAATGGAAAGTACAGTCCAGCAACCCGTGGAAGGCCCTGAGCTCTGCCCTGTGGGATAGAATTGTGATCTGAGGGATGCAGTTAAATGCTAGCAAGGATATGCCATTGGGGGAGTATCTTCTACATTAACATTTATGGTAACCAAATGAATGCATCTAAGGCCAAACCTCCACATTTGTAGGTTTAACTTTTGCAGTTCCTAAGAAATCCCTTCAGGGTGATTCTGTGGTCAACTTCTTCTGGATATTGAGCATAGAACCAAGCTAGAGGATGTAGTACTGTTTTGACGGTGAATGTTAGTTCTGCTTTCAGAAGCATGTTTATATTGACAGTGGCCTCTGTCCAGAATTGGCAAATAAACACACAGTCCTTTTTTGTATGTTTAGGCATCTTTTTGTAACATTGTATAACCTATTTCTGAAATTATCATTAAGAAGTAGGGATGGAAAAATAGTTGCATTACCCAAAGTGGTGTGAGTTTTACAAAGTTATCTAATTTGTCGTCTGGGAGACTATAAAAAGCATATACATAATATAATATTTCCTGCCATTGAGAGGAAACTGCAAGCATCACGTTCCTCCTATTTATGTCCAACTAAATGTGCATAACTAAAAATGTGCTATCTTTGGAAAATGTGCACTATATTTTTTCTTTAATGTGAAAATGCATAACAATATATTTAAAAGAGGTAACAAAATATGTACATTAAGAAAAGTGCCTACCAAAATATGCAGACATTTCTATTCAGGAACGAAAAAAAGTCTTCAAACCAGATATGAAATAGAAAGGAAGTAACTGACAGTGTGCTTTGAGAAATAAAATCAAGGAGAATTTTTACATCTCTATAAATGAGACCTGCAGACCCATGTAGAATTGGTTTCAATTTATTTTAATGATATTTTTATACCTTATTGCTTTAATTGTCTAATTAGCTTGTTATATGTATCGTCAAAGGCTTTCATGGCCAGAATCACTGGGTTGTTGTGGGCTTTTCGGGTTGTATGGCCATGTTCTAGAAGCATTCTCTCCTGACGTTTCGCCCGCATCTGTGTCAAGCATCCTTACAGGTTGTGAGGTTCACAACCTTTGAGGATGCTTGCCACAGATGCAGGAAAACGTCAGGAGAGAATGCTTCTAGAAAATGGCCATACAACCCGAAAAATCTACAACAACCCAGCTTGTAATATGTGTATCTGCGTTTTTAATTCTGTTTTTATTTGGTTAACTCTGTTATTATTGGGCCTGGTCCTGCTTGTAAGCGGCCCTGAGTCCCTTTGGGGAGATGGTGGTGGGATATAAAAATAAAGTTTTATGATGATGATAATGCAAGCAATAAAATAATAAATGTTTTGATAAGGAAAAGCAATTTGTATTCAGGAAACAATATAAGGAAGGGTGCCAAACCCTTTCTTGACCAGCCACCATTTATTCCCTGCAGTGTCCTTATCCTCAACTACTTTTTCCAAAAAAACATCTAGTGTTACTGTACACACTGAGGCCATAAATCTTGGAGGATGTAGATTTGAAAGAGTCAGAATGGGAAAGCTCTTCTCTGTAGCAGCTTACCTTCACATACATGTTTTGCAATGAAGAAGCATCTGGCAAGCTAGTGTTACTCAAGAGCTGCACTGAAAAATAGTAATATGTAGAATTTGAAAAACACTCAGGGTACATCCTAGCCTCTAGTCTCTGCAAGCTGATGGCAATCCAAGGATGCCAGTTTGGATGAAGAGATCTTATGGCAAGTGAAGAGAGTGTCTGTGGTGTCCTTCATACCCACTTACAAGCTAATATACTTGTTCAGCTCTGCCACAGCTGTATGGCCATGCGAGTGGAGCACCAAACAGGACATTAAAGTGCAACCCTGGCAAGCCCTTCCTCTTGTGTCCTCTCAAAGAAATGTAGTGTCCAGGCCAGCTCCTTACATATTTTGGGTCAACAGTGTGATGTAATAGGGCAGCTAAAAAAGCCAGTGTGATTCTAGGATGCATCAACACATTTGAGGGTAATAATAATACTATCACTATTTTGACTGTGTACACAGCAGCCTCAGGCGGGCAGAGCACCAGTGATTTCTCTTGCTAGCTGGCTAGTGAAACTAGCTGCTGTGTAGGCTTCAGGAAGTGGTTGGTTGTTCAGAGCACTAATCTCCCTCACCAACCTCCTCAACTGTCTCTCAAAGTTTCTTGCTCTGTAGTGCAGGAAGTGGTTGGTGGGGGTGAGGTATTGGTGTTGCTTCTCCCCTGCCCTGCCCCTTTGAAGCCCCATGTAGATGTCTTTGACTTCAGAACGGGCCGAGTACAAGCAATGGCTCTTGCCAACTGTTGTCCAAAATCCATGGGGCTGCATGTGAATGTGTATGGTGGGGGAGGGCACCGGTTGTGATCAATCACCCCCCTTCCTCCTGAAGCATGGGGCCACTATGTGAATGTTCTTCCAAAATGCATTCAAGGATGATTTTTTTTCTTTCACTATCCTCTACTTGTCTAATAATTTCTATTTTTTTGGTAGCCAAGCCTATAGGCTGGCAGGCCTATAAGTTTGGCTACTGTAGTATGCCCATATTATTAAAACTGGGCATAAAAAGGTGGCTAGTTTCATTTTAGAATATCACTTAATCCTGTTAAGAGAATCTTATGGCTAAACAATGTGGCAGACTTATAAAGCTTTGTTTTGGTCATCAGTTTTAGCTGAAAGCATAACTTACTCCCAGTCATTTATTCTCAGCCTGACAGCAGACAGACAAATAAATATTGTTATGACATGACCTTCTGTCTGCTGATGTAAATAGGTAGTAGTAGTGGTTACAACTATTGCTATTACCAACAGCAGCTATTCACACAAACAGATAAAAGATCTGATAATAGTGATCACTGAGAAGGTGAAGACTGTTTCCAATCAAAGTAGATAACACTTTATCCTTTCTTGTGTTGTTTTGGGCCATCACTCCACTTTCTCATACCATTGACAATGTTGAGTGGGGCTTTCAGATCAAAAACGTCTGGAAAGCATGCCAATCTGTAGCAGGCGCAGTTCCTGAGGAGTTGGCTTCTGCCTGAATAAGAAAAGGGAGTGCCTCTTTCAAGATTGTGCCTGCCCATGACAGTTTTTAAACAAATGCTTTCGGGTGTTGTTGTTTTTTTTTTTAAGTACATTATTAGCCTCATTACTTCTCATATGTCTTTTTAATTGTGACTGCAATCCTCTGCAGACTTCCCTGGGAGTAAACATTGTTGAACTCAGTAGTGCTTTTTAAAATAGATGTGCATAGGATCACCCTGGAAGCATATGCAACAAATTTACCTGGTTGATTTACAAGCTGAATAATGAGGATGCTTGCCATAGATGCTTTTAGATACTTTTAGAAAAATCTATGTGATCCCCAAGTCAGCTTGCAGCCTATTGTAGAATTATCTACAGAGCTATTAAGTTGTCTTCTGGGGACAGATAGAGACCTTCTGTTGTTTTCTGAAGTGTGGCTGCTACTGTCTGTAGGGAGGTCTCTTGTTCCACAGGAAGTGTGCTGCCGGATCCTTTCATGAAACATAAACGGAAATGAGCAAGCATATTTACTCATGGTTTGTGTAGATATGTAGAAAGAACAAGAGGTGTACTTTTTGCATTATTAAGTGCACAAGCCCACATATCTGGGGGCTGTGCTTGTAGGACAGAGTGGGGTCCTGGGTGATGTCATTTGAAAAATTCAATTTTTCAGCTGTGCATTGATACTGTCAAGCCCACCTCTATAATATCTTTGAGGGCCCTCTTTCCAGTCCTCATTATTTTGAGCCTTACCATATTTTTTGGTGCTAGTTGAGATAGATGTATTACTCAGTCAGCTTTCTTAAGCTTGAGCATTGGTCATGTTAGTTGTGAACATGGACACCAGGTAGGGAAATCCTATCTTAGCCTCTAGAACAGTGTTTCTCAACCTGGGGGTCGGGACCCCTGTGGGGGTCGTGAGGGGGTTTCAGAGGGGTCACCAAAGACCATCAGAAAACACATATTTTTGATGGTCTTAGGAACCCTTTTGGCAGAGAAGGCTGAAGATCTTTCCTTGTGTCGTCATCCTTTTTGGTGTTGGTGAATGACAACTCCCTGAATTAAAAAACAGCCTCCCAACCCCACCAGTAGTTAATGTTGGCCATGTCAGTAGTGTGCCAAGTTTGCTGCAGATCCATTTTGGGCTGGGTTCAGAGTGCTATTTGATTGTAGGTTAACTATAAATCCCAGCAACTACAACTACCAAATGTCAAGGTCTATTTTCCCCAAACTCCACCAGTGTTTGCATTTGGGCATATTGAATATTCATGTCAAGTTTGGTCCAGATCCATTATTGTATGAGTCCACAGTGCTCTCTGGATGGAGGTGAATTACAACTCCAAAACTCAAGATTAATGCCCAACAAACCCTTCCAGTACTTTCTGTTGGTCTTGGGAGTTCTCTGTGCCAAATTTGGCTCGGCTCTGTTGTTGGTGGAGTTCAGAATGCTCTTTGATTATAGGTTAATTATACATCAAATGACAAAATTATTCCCCCCCCCCCCACAACCCCACCAGTTTTCAAATTTGGGCATATTGGTTATTTGTGTCAAATGTGGTCCAGTGAATGAAAATACATCCTGCATATCAGGTATTTACATTATGATTCATAACAGTAGCAAAATTATAGTTACAAAGTACCAATAGAAATAATGTTATGGTTGGGGGTCACCAACACATGAGGAACTGTATTAAGGGGTCATGGCATTAGGAAGGTTGAGAACCACTGCTCTAGAACAAAGTTGGATGAAGTGTTGCCCTTCAGTTGCAGTTATAACTCCAAGCAGCACCATCACAAATTTTGAGGAGTGATGGGAGTTGCAGTTCAACATTGAAGAGCACCTTTTGTCCACTCTTGCTATAAAGCCAGCTCTAGTTTAAAACAGAATGTGAAAACATCCTGAAGGTTGCTCACACCACAAGTGAACTTGCAGTGGTGGTATTCAAGATTGGTACAGAATATGGCTAGCTTCAAAGTACCCCATTTGCCTTACTAACCAAATGAAGTACCTATTTGCCATATTTAAAGAAAAGAACGGCCAGTGAATTCAAGCAGTTTTTGAGTATTCCTCCTTCTCCCAAACCTTGGTAACAGCTTAAAGAATTACCCAGAACTGAAGTTATCAGTTGGCTCATGATAGTCGTAAAAGATTTACTAGATGCTTTATTCAGTGATTATTTTTTTCATTATTGGAGAGCTGAGCTTTAAGTTGCCTCACTCTAGTTTAAACACTGGAAAGTATCTACAAATTAACAGTCTGTTGCAACCAAAGAATTTCCACTGTAGAGTGAAGCAACTCTGTAGTGAAAATACCATGGTTGCAGCAGACTGTTAATTTGTAGTTTGCCTTCAGTGTATAAACTAAGCTGGATGTGGTCATTTGCTGAATGTCCTTGAGAACATATTCTTTTAACCATCAAACATTAAAGTTCAAGTGAAAAGCAGCTGAAAACCGATACCACTGTGGAGTCCTGAAAGGCTTCATTTTGGTTAACTGTTGCTATTTTATGCTTCTAGAGATTATAGAGATGTTTTGAAACTTCATGTTTTTCACACACAAAATAAGTTGAGAATGGAAGGTTCATCGTGTACGTTTTTTTGTAAAACGGATCAGTTGTATTAGCCTTCCCCAACCTGGTGCTGAACATCTATTTTGACTTCACTGTCCATGATCCCTCACCTTTGGTTAGGCTACTTTAATCTGAAGTGAGCTATTAGGGCTTTGTTCGATGGAAACAATATTCTGTGGTTGTTCAACGCCCATTATATGCAGTGGTGTAGAGAGGCAAATTCAAGCTTTTCCTTTTGGAATATTTTTAAATTATGGGTGCTTGAATTCGTCGATGGAGAATCCTTGGATATGGAGGGCCAACTGTAACTCCAAATAGCCAGAGGGCACCAGAATGAGAAAGGCTGAAATATAACAAGGTTTCTTAACTTTTGTGAGAGAGGGACCAGAGGTTTTCCAGCTATAGCAAAAGTGAAAGAAAGTATTTCAGTCACAAAGTAAAATTTAGTTTTGAAGACATTTGCATTCAAATGTTGGTTAGGGCAAGAAACAAAAGGATGTGGTTGAAAATGCTGGGTTGTTATAGCTTAAAGCTCCTGCTGCCAGAGAGGCATTTTACTCTTGCAAATAAACTACACCAGTAAAATCTTGGAAACCCCCAAATATTGGTCTTTTGGAGAAGGGGACATGGGCTTCTGAGAAACCCCGTGCACCAAAATAGAATAATAGAAGGTTGGGTCTTAGCCC
Source organism: Anolis sagrei (assembly GCF_037176765.1). NCBI lineage: Eukaryota > Metazoa > Chordata > Lepidosauria > Squamata > Anolidae > Anolis > Anolis sagrei. Next base: position 67,131,393 of record NC_090022.1, on the reverse strand, counting down.
TTAGCTTGCACACTCCTGTGCTATTCATAGGGCATTGAATTTGCAAATCTCGGGGTCTGCTCTTGTGCCTCTGGGCATATAGCTTTGATGTTAGCTGTATCTATGCTGTAGAATTAATACAGTTTGACCCCACTTCAACTGCCATGGCTCAATGCTATGGAATCATGGCAATTATAGTTTTGCAAAGCTTTGAGCTTTCTCTGCCAAAAAGTTCTAGTGCATCACCAAGCTACAAATCCCTTAATATATCATGCTTGATAATATGCCAGGGACTCCTTTTCTTATTGTCAATTGTACAACATCACCAACTTCTCACCTTGAGTGGCACAACTACAGATCAGTGTTAGGTTTTGACCCTGAAAACTAGCCTGGCTAGTCCTTACCTGCCAAAGCTAATAGGACAGTAAGTCTGCACCTGTCTGGGCAATGCCTTTTGAAATCTCATTTGCAACCAAATTTATTAGTAAATTCTTACCAAGTTTGAGGAAACCCTTTCATAGGAAATGAAACAAAAGTTTGAATTTATTTGGATTGTTTTTAATGTGCCTTCTGGCTTGCTTAGTTGGATTCTCAAGGAAAATCTCTTTAAGATAATTACACCACACAGATTAAATATGAGATACCCTGTCATTTGTCAGATTTATTCTACAGATACCCGTACCACATCCTGCCACATTTGAGCAAATACAGCAAATACAGAATGCTGAACCTTTGCTTTCTGATATAATCCTGTTGCTTTACCTGAGAGATGAAATACAATGGACTTAAAATTAATATTAGATTATATTAAGAAGCTATAAGCTTTTGTATCAGAACTCTGTAGAAACACACAAGCTATAATTAAAAAAAACAACAACAAAACAACAACAGCTATATTGCACTCTTGACAAAGCCAGTCTGGTTCACAAAATGTTTCTGAACCTCACTAACTTCTGTGGTTCCTGCCCTCTGATTTCTTGAATTTCGGAACAAAAAAGTTTTATAACATAATCCATTCCATTATTTATAAATATGGTGTTAATGATTGTAGATATTTTGCTTGAAGGAGACTTTAAACGAGCCATGTTCCATTTTAGGATAATAACAGTCATCTATTCTAACAATATAATCTCAAAAATCAAGAGTTATCTGAATCAGGCACCGATGGCTTGTAAAGAGACTTTGATTTAATATATTACATCATTATCTAAGTAGCAATTTGAGATCAACCTGTTTTTTTTAATTGATTGTATAATATAACACAATCCCTAACAAGCTTCCCAGAAAGGCAGCGATAAAGTTCCATTTTATATTAAAATATGCAGCCATAAGGTATAAATAAAAACTGCCAAAAGTGTTACTTCATGCACGCACGCGCGCGCACACACACACACATTATTTGAATATATTTGGATGTTAGTATTGTCATTTTTTTCTGTCCATTTTTAAAACATACTTTTTCTATTTTATAGGTTCATAAAACTATTAGGTGCCACACAGTATTATCTAGGATATGAGGTGCAAAAATAAAGCATGAGCAGGTTGGGATGTGAAAGGTCCTTTTGGAGTGATTTTGGTGTGAAAAGTGTCCCAAATTCACATAGGATTTTAAAAAATGAGCTCCAAGGGCTTTGGAGGTGTGGGGGCTACAAAGGTTTTGGTGCTATTTGCAACCTTCAAGTTTTACTTTCCCCATCCTTGTTCTCGGTCAACTGTGGGCAGCTGCAGAGACGGATGAAAGTCTGTTTTCATCACCACAACTCCGCTTGGTGGGCCACACCAAATCTTGCAGAGCTCCTACATACGTATAAGCGCGCACGCACACACGTGTATATGTATGTACACAGATGCATGCACATATGTATATATAGATAGATCACCCTCCATATGTGCCAAAACTGCTGCAAATTCAAAATCTGTGCTGCCAGCCCACCTACCTTAAAAAAAATCTAGCAATCCTCAAAAGCTGGTCAGATAAAAGACTGAAATTTAAACAAGAAGTAAATTGAAACTTCCATTTAAAAAACAACAACATGGATAGGTTGAGGGAGCTCTAGTTTCCCCCCTCTCTTATAATGCCCAATTACTATAGTTGTAACAGCACTGGCTTTTGAGCAATGCTCAGTGCACTGTTAATATTAAATCATTATTAACTAGTAATGGTCTCCTGGCCCAGTCCAGTGATTCCTGTGATCAAACTGGAAAAAGAGTAGATCTAAGGATTTGCTTTCAGAAATTCTTGGTACTTACTCCTAAAGTGTGATGGCCACAAGAATGAAGTGATCTATGCAGATGGGAGCCAAGGCTGTGTACAGTCATCTACCTTCCAGGATAGCCAACCCTTTTAGCATATATGAGATTGAAGCACACCTATTCATTTTTTTATACAGCTATATATTACGGTGCATTTTTCAGCAGTACTCTGTATTTTTTCTTTGCAATGTGTATTCCTATATTATGCCTTTTTATAAAGTGCCTCTGGGTCATCATTCTGAGATTTTAGCTCACCGGCCTGTCTTTTTAATTCAGCTTTGCTCATTCAGTGACATTGGTCATATTTAGTTAAGTGTTTTTTTTTTTACTAATGTATCAATTAGATCAAGTAATGGTAGGCCTTTGTGACATTTTTGTAAATTGACAATCATAAATGAAAATTAGCTCTTGTTAAAGATGGAATGGTAAACAGTGTGTTGCAATAGCATATCACTGGCCAACACACATTTTGGTGCCCCAAACGTTAGACCTGTTTTTGGGTATATTTAACCTACTGATTCCCAAAATAGCACGATTTCCCCATTATGAGTTCTAGTTTTTGAGATACAAAATATATGCCATCTACTAGTTGGCATGTGCTCACCCATTGAAAATCACAATAATCATATCTAAAAAAATAGAGCTGATGCGGTCTATCTAATGCTATTTTTTGACTCGGTGCCCCAAATAATTGCAGTAAAAATCCTAAAAACCAAGACACCAAGAAAACAATTTTTTTTTGGTCTGGCTGTGTTATTTTTATAATATGACATAATTAAATATTCATTCTTAAATGTGTCTTTTTTTTTCTCCCACAGTGTCACTTTTATAGTAATTGGAGTTACGGTTTTCATCCTGATTGTAACCCTGATTGTTGTCTGTTTCACGTGCTCATGTTGCTGCCTGTACAAAGCATGCCGAGGGCAACCACGGCGTAAGTATCATCTAAAATTGCATTTTGCATTGCCCTATCAGTACAGAGGTGGGAGTTATAGTATCTACCAGGTGAATGAGATGGGAAGCAGGGCTACTGACCAAAAGAAACACCAGCTAATCTAACTGTGAAGATCTTTAGCAGATATCTGCCTTTAAAACCCTGAACTATCTTGGAAGAGGTAGGATTTGGGTATCATCTGTTGTGATAATGCTTCTCAGGAACTATTTCAACTATTGCCAACTGTTTTTCTCTGCAATGCCTAATGAAGACTTTCTTAATAGGGAGGACTGACTTTGTCCCACTATCCTGAAGATATGGGAGATGGCTTTCTCAATGGCTCATCCTAAGCTATGGGATTTCCTTCTAAGGGAAGCTTGGTTGGCACTCTCTTATCTGTTCCCCAGCAGGCAAATGCCTTTTTATTTACATAGGCCAACCTGGGCAAGATCTAAGATTTGTTTTAATTGTTGGAAGGAGAGATATTTTATTTGTCGTATCAGAAGCAAACCGAGTTGTAATGTATTGAAAAACACAAAGTATAAAAACTTGGCATTATACTAAATGTCCTTTGATCAGTAGCTGGCCACTTGGAGTGCCTCGGGTGTTGCCATAAGAAAGTGCTCCATTGTGCATGTGGCAGGGCTCAGACTGCATTGCAGTAAATGGTCTCTGGTTTGCTCTTCTCCACACTCTCATGTCATGGACTCCACTTTGTGGCCCCATTTCTTAAGGTTGGCTCTGCATCTCGTGGTGCCAGAGTGCAGTCTGTTTAGCACCTTCCAGTCTTGTGTGCCCAGGGGGGAGTCTCTCATTTGGTATCAGCTATGTTCCGGGTTTTAGCCTGCCCCTTTTGGACTCTTACTTGCTGAGGTGTTCTGTAGATTTTAGAAAACTTAGAAGCCACCAGAAGCAACTTGGGTGGGGGGAGACTTATTTGTTTGTTTAATGGATTTTAGTTATATTTTGTATTATAAGTTTTTGTAGTCCCGATACTATTGAAGAGAAAATGCCACTGAATTCTACACTATACAAACTGAGTTATCTGTGTTGCACATGGGGATTTTGACTTTCTGAAGGGGTGCATAAAACTGCAAAGGTTTGTTACTTGGATGCCTCATAGACAGAGACTCAGTGTGTGTGTAGGTAGCATTTTGGATTTGATGCATGTCTGGAAAATGTGGGTTATATGCAGTTATGAGGCTGGCAAACAAATGTTTTTTTCTTATGCATTACTTAGCACTGTCTGGAGGGGAGGGATAAACTTCTTTGCCCAGGCATGTCAGTAAGGCTCTGAGTTTCTAAAACACAGTTTGCAGAACCTCAAGGGAGAAATATTTATGTGAAAGAGATTTTTTTGGGGGGAGAGGGTTAACCTTTCTTTGTCTACTGATACTTCCCTGGTTCTCTCTTCTTGTGTATTTCTAGCTGTTGTGACCACAACTACAGCCACTACTGTGGTGCAAGTGCCATACCCTCAGCAGCCTGGTATGGCAACAGGTTACCCCCCAGGTGTATACCAAGGATATAGTCCTATTCCTGTGCAGCCGCACCCTGGGATGCCCGCAGCTCCCTACCCAACCCAGTACCCTCCACCTTACGTCGCACAGCCTTCAGGACCACCAGCATATCATGAAACAGTGGCAGGTAAGAAGAGCCAACTGTCTTGAAGAAAATCACTCAAGCCATGAATTTACTTGCTCTCTATTAGTTGGAAACAAAGGAAAGAAATCACATGATGGATTTTTTAATAGTACAAGCTTCCTTTTTTTGGCACATTCAGTCAGCTTCCTCTTAGAAATAAATTAGAGAAAAATAAGTATGTTAAAGCTTGGTATCTTTAACTAGAGAGTTCTCGTCCTCATTAATGTACACAACATCTGTCTCTCAGCAAGATCAGCAAAGTCTGTCTCTTAATGGTGAATCCATGCCACCAAATTAAAACAGTTTGACATCTCTTTAACTACTGTGACTCAATGCTATGGAATACTTGGATTGGTAGTTTGCTGAGGGCCAGCACTCATTGACGGAGAAGGCTATCAGTCATATAAAACTACAATTCTCATGATTCCATAGCATTGAGCCATGGTAGTTAAGGTGGTATTGAAGTGCATTCTGTACTGTAGATGCGCCCAGATTGAGGAAAAGGTCTAATACCTTACTTACTTACTTACTTACTTATGCAATCCTTCATTGTCCGAGTATGATGGCCTTTGAAGTATAGTGTCTTGGTGTATATGTAGGTGACTGTGGAGCCCTATACTTGACCCGCATGTTCTCCTGCAGTGAGGGCATTGGTTTCCAGGTGGAAGGCAGTCCCGATCAAGTTTGGCTTGATGTGCCTTCCTCTTGGCACGTTTCTCCCTTTCTCCCTCCCTTTCACCCTCTTTGAATTTCACAGCACTGCTGGTCACAGCTGACCTCCAGTTAGGGTGCTCAAGGGCCAGGGCTTCCCAGCTCTCAGTGTCCATGTCACAGTTTTTAAGGTTAACTTTCAGCCCATCTTTAAATCTCTTTTCCTGTCCACCAACATTCCATTTTCCATTCTTGAGTTGAGAGTATAGAAGTGCATTCCATACTGTAGATGCACCCTAAGGCTATCCATGCCTCAAAACTTTTCTTGAAGATGTTAGCAGTCACCTCACTCTTCCCCCCAAAGACCTTGAGATTTCCCATTTGACCAGCACAACATAGAATGGGGCACAGGTGCCCAAGAGGAATTGCAGTTCCCAAGTAGGTGGTACATTGATCATAGTGTTTTACCATGTTAATCTTTGAATTAAATAATGACTGGACAGTACAAGCTTCTGTTGCGGGGGAAAATGAAACATAGCAAAACACTTTCAGCAGAACAGTGTCAGTAGCAACACTGCAGACTTTTCCACGATTCCTATATATTGGCTGAGAATACTTAAGTAAACAGAACAAGGAACTTGCAAGAGCATATTATAAAATTGATTCAGGTAAAAATGTGTATGTATGTTTTAAAATACTGTCCTCTTTTTGCAGCTGGTGCTGGAGCTCCTGCAAGTCAGCCACCTTATAACCCAGCATATATGGATCCCACAAAGTCATACTGAATGGATTTCCCCCCGTGTTGCACCTATGCAGAAAATGCTTCAAACTGAATGTGTCTTGTGGCATACTTTCTTAAACTACTACTCCAATAAGTGGGGAAGGAGAGCGATAATAATCCAGAAACAGTGATGTCTAAATATATATATTGTATACTACAAGAGGAAAAAATACCTTGATATGGATTCATTTTTCCACACTTCATGCAGCTGAAGTTGTTGAAAACTAAGGGGAGGGAACTAAAAAAGGTAATGGCTGAAGCAAAAATATCACAGTGGGAATCTTGTACGAAACTGTCTGTTAGAAGGGAATGGCAGTTATGAAGTGAGTAGCAACACCTACAACCATAATTTCCCCAAAGATTAATACTGACTAGAAAATGAGAGGTATATTTAACAAAACTGTGTAAAGTGGAATATGCTATTTCCAGGTAGTTGTTATGATGCGAAGTCTTTCATTTTCACAAGTGAAGTGCACAATCTTAAGTAGAATGTTATTGAGAAAGGAATAGTGATAGTTGTTAAATGACATCTCCATGTGTATTCATTGTGCAATAGTCCCAGAATCACTCACTTGATTGTAACATTTCCCAGTTTTCATTTCCACCATGCAGGTTTTATATATATTTCACAATATACCAAAAACAGAGTAGCTATACGTCTACTACATGAGAGCAGTTGAATTAGGTTATTAATCATCTTAAAAGGGGAGACCTGTGATGGGATGTTACAGTGTATTTGGAAGTTTTAGTAGAAGGGTGAAGTTTCAGTGGAGCATTAATCTTATATTATTTTCAGATCCTAATAGGAGTAGTTCTGTTCAGGCAGCAGTTAGCAAGCTCAGGGTTCCCTTCACCAATGTGATAAAGTAAAATTGGGTTAAGGGAACGGTTTCCTTCCCATCCTGGCCTCTGTTTTCAATTTTCCTTTTCCAGATTGAATCAACATTCCACGGGTACTGAGCATGCTCACTTGTTGTTTGGATATGTCTGTGTGGCCTTGCTCTCCTAGGATTTTTAACATTTTTGTATTTCTGCAGACCTCAAGATTCCCTTCACTAATGTGATTCCTCCCTCTTATTTTCTAAGTGGTGTTGCTTACATATCACTTGGTTGTGATGCGTAGTTTTACCTTTCAGCACAATAGCCGACTCTTTTTTCTATTCCTTTTTTAAAAAAAAAAGTATTAAAAAGTTACATTTCAATAGTTTCCTGACTATCTACTCAAATTTGAGGGAAATCACCATGAAAGATAGTTGGAATTCTGCCCTGGAAAATTAAAATTATGCTTCATGCATCTGGTGTTTTGTAATTTTTATACTAACCAGAAGCACATCAAGTGGGCAAGAGGGGGTGCAGCCTCATTACACGTAGTATTACTAACATCATACAAGAGAAAAGCCTCTGAAAAATAATATCAAACCTTAAAGTCAGCCCATGCGTCAATCCACAATATGTTATGTGTTCAAAACTGTGATTAGTAAATTTGGCTGATCACAGGAGAGGACAAAACTGCATTCTTGGAATTGAGAACATTCACGACTTCTCAGATAAAATAAATTTTTATTCTTCCATAGCATTTTGTGATCATAATAGCAGAAGTGGTTACTGAGGTACTTTCAACATCGAGGACTGTACATACCAAGAAAATTGTGGCTTTTATGTACACACTGGGAACTGAAGCAAGTTGAAATTATACATGCATGAAGAATGTCAGTGTCTTGAGAAATACTTTTAAGGCATGGCCTTCCTCTTGTTTTAAATGGTGCCAGAAGTATTCAGGTCTTAAACTCTGTTCTTGAATCTTTGTATACAATGCTGAGTAGCCAAACTCTTTCTTTTAAATGGCTTGATAGCACAGCCCTATACATGTCAGCTTAGTAGTAACTCAAATTGAATTAAATCAGGTTTACTTTCAGGTAAATGTTAATAAGATTACCCCTTAAGTAGATTAGACATTTGTTTCCAGCAACTGGGTCTGTAGTTCACTGCATTTGCCATCTTTTTCTATGTCGTAGTTGCGTCTTACTGAAACCTTAGCTCTCACGTTATAGCTTTAAAATGTCATTGAGCACATATCGTTATCCAAAGATTCTCTTTGTTCTCTCCCTATATTGTTTTAATAGGCATACTTTCCTATATTGCATATCCTGCTTTAAAAAAAAACAATTGTGAAATCAGGAATGCAGAATGAATAAGCTCAAAGGGAGCATGAAATAATACCTTGCATAAATAGTTCTATGAAATCTACCAATCTTAATTCTACTGCAAGGATTCAACACCATGGAACTATGATTTTGAAGAAGTGCACAATCTGCTTTCAGCTTGTGCACCTCATTCATTTAATATAAAAGGAAACAATGAAAACATAAGCAATCTTTATATAATCCCTGTTTTTTTATATATTTTAATAGTGGATTTTTTCTTTTGTTATAAGGGATTGTAATTCTTGTGTTTTCTCTGTTTGAGCAACCTTTTCTTTCAGAAGTGTTACTTGTCTTAAAAGCCTTGTGGTTTACATTCCCTTTTTCTACTATTTGCCTGTAAAATGACAGAAGCCTACAATACACACACACTTGGCAGTAAACACCCTTGCCTTACTTCTGAGCAGACTTGCATAGGATTCTACTGTGATGTAAGTGTGACCTCTTTTTTCCTTCCAAAGACGGCATATCTTATTTGTCCATATGGCCTACATTACCATCACGTAAAATGAAAAGTTTCTGGAAATCATTAATATGTAAATATTTTCTCCACATTTGCTACATCAAATGTGGGGGAAACATTCATACTGAATATGACATTTCTGAAGACATAGGAAACCAAAATATTTGTAGACCTCCATGTGTTTGACAATACTTTCATTTCTTGGTTACAAATGTCTTCCTGTCCCCTGCACCCACAAAATGCATCCAAGACAATTTATTGTTGAAGGCTTTAATGGCCAGAATCACTGGGTTGCTGTGAGTTTTCTGAGCTGTATGGCCATGTTCCAGAAGCATTCTCTCTTGATGTTTCACTTACATCTATGGCAGGCATCCTCAGACGTTTCCAACAGACCTCACAACCTCTGAGGATGCCTGCCATAGATGTGGGTGAAATGTCAGGAAAGAATGCTTCTGGAACATGGCCATACAGCCCGAAAAACTCACAGAAACCCAGCATCCAAGACAACTTATTTCACCTAGGTCAACTAGATATGTGCTAGCACAGCTGCATAAGGTGACTGCATTATAGTATGTAGTTTTCTTTGCCTTCATTACTATGCCTTTTCTATTGGACAATAATGTGGAATCCTCAAGATATGGATGAGGAATATGTGACCCTCCAGCTGCCGTTGGACTGCAACCCATATCATCCTTTATTGTTGACTAAAGAGCTTATCACACACACCAGGCAAATTGCAATTACAGCAGGACAAAAGTGTCTTCGGCTGGGACTTATCCCATGACGTTGCTCATCTCCCATTATTCTCCCAGTGGGAAACAGCCTGGAAAGTATCCATTAGTGATGGCCTTTTGCAAATACCTTCCAATGGTGCCCACATTGGAGTGCATTTTTAATGGGGGCACCCACAAGAGGAGCAACTCCCATGTGATAAATCCTGCTTTTATCCTGCTGCAATAGTGATCTACCTGTTTTGTGTGATCAACAGCATGAAGCTAATTAGTGTTATTGAGATCTGCAGTTGAACTTCATCTGGTGAGCCATGTGATTCTCACCTGTAATTTGAGGCTTGTTGTCTTGCTTTGCCTTTGCTCTTTGTTCTCAAAACTATGTGGACATTTGTTTGTTTTTGGTGACTGATCCTAGTAAGATTCATATACAACTTGACCCATGAAATTCAAACAGTCATCTGACTCCTGCAGAAATAGTGTTAATTGTACAATCAAGAAGAGAATGAGAAAGTATTTGTTTCTGTATAGAATGTCTTTCTCTATTGGCAATCCTGCTGTTACACATGAGCCTGGTTACAATCGATAATGCTTGCATGCAATATAGGAAGGGAGAGATTCTACGAGTATGATGTATGTGACAATTTAATTATTATGTTTGTACTGAGAATTTCGGTTTTAAACTACACATTTTCAGTTTTTACTTTGTATCATGACCCCTGAAAGTGCCTTTTCCAGAATCTTACTACATTGGTGGAGACAATGTACTGTGTTTCAATGTACTGTGTGTTTCATGTTTGACATTCTTGTTTTTTACAAAAACAAATTGCTCTGTATTAGTTGCTCATAGTAAACAAACTACATTCAAAAGGACTCCTATGTTTGAGACTCTTTGTAGCAAAACATTAAAATTCACACTTTTTTTACATCCTCAGTTGAAAGACCACTGTGTAACACAATTTCTGTTCCTGGGTTATAAATGTCATTTCCTAATTGGTTCTGGCATTTTAAAAAATGGAAAATGTTTGTTAAACTGCAAAAACTTTGTTTTTGCCAGACATCCTGCAGCACACTTGGCTGAAGTTTTTTAGTGACTATCTCATCGAGTCTCAACCAAGTCAACATAGTTTATGGCAACCACAAAAACAAAGTTTCTGGAGTGTAACAATTACTTTCAAAGTAAGTTGAATCATAGAATCAGAGAGTTGGAAGAGACCTCATGGGCCATCCAGTCCAACCCCCTGCCAAGTTGCAGGAAAATTGCATTCAAAGCACCTCTGACAGATGGCCATCCGGCCTCTGTTTAAAAGCCTTCAAAGAAGGAGTCTTCCCCACACTCTGGCACAGAGAGTTCCACTGCTGAACAGCTCTCACAGTGGGGAAGTTCTTCCTCATATTCAGGTGGAATCTCCTTTCTTGTAATTTGAAGCCATTGTTCTGTGTCCTGGCCTCCAGGGCAGCAGAAAACAAGCTTGCTCCCTCCTCCCTATGACTTCCCCTCAAATATTTATAACAGTAATAATAATAAAACTTTATTTATATACCGCTTCATCTCCTTGTGGGGACTCAGAGCAGTTCCCAGGTAACATCACAAAACATACAAAGTAAAAACAACATAACCATAAGATTAACAAAACAAAATATAAGCATAAAAATTGTTGCCATAACACACATATATTAAAAGTAATCCTGCTTGTTCAAGGCAATTTAAAAATGTAAAAGGCTGGGCCAAAATTCTAAGGCCCTCATTGTGTCTTCTCTCGGCCTTCTCTTCTTCAGGCTAAACATGCCCAACTCTTTAAGCCGCTCCTTATAGGGCTTGTTCTCCAGACCCTTGATCATTTTAGTCACCCTCTTCTGGATACGTTCCAGCTTGTCGACATCTCCTTTCAATTGCAGTATCCAGAATTTAACACAGTATTCCAGGTGTGGTCTGACCAAGGCAGAATAGAGGGCTAGCATGACTTCCCTGGATCTAGACATTATACTCCTATTTGTGCAGGCCATTGTGTACTTCACAATTAAACAGGAAATAACACTTTCAAATGACGAACAGATTTTTTCCCTCAAATTTTGTTACATAGTGTATTAAAAGATGGGTGCTCATTTGACATAAACTGAAGTCCTGACCAAATATTAGTCATACTTGATACATTTCACAGAATTCAGTGGCTCTTTTATCATGTCAGCTGCTCGTTGGCAATAAAGTCTGATACATTACGCAAAACTGGATGTGCTTTCCCTAGTTTCTGAGATTCCTAGGGAAGTGTGAAATGGCCGTGCCAACTGTCATAAAAATAGAAGAGTTGTGACAATTGTATATCCTTAAAATGGTCCCTAATACTACCAGCTTTAGCAGCAGCTGGTTATCCCAGTGCTGAGTCAGTGGTGTAGTTAATTTTATCTGGGTTTTAATCTAGAATGCCTAGGACTTTAAAAGATACTCATGGTGCTGAACCCTACACCCAAAATAGGATCCTTTCCACAGCAGCTTTTAACTTTAGAACCCCCCCCCCCCCCCACACACACACACACACACACCATGAAAATGTAACAATTCGCAGTTTGTGGATATATTAGAAATAGTGGCTTCTATAACCAACATAGTATAGTGACTTGAGCACTGGACTACAACTTGAGACCAGGGTTCAAATCTAGCCTTCGTCATGGACACCTACTTGGTATTCTTCATACTCAGCCTCAGAGGAACAAATCTGGCATTAAACCCCCATTATAGGTTCACCTTAGGAACCCCATAAATTGAAAATGAAGACACCACACAACAATAGTGCAATGAACCATTGTTATGTTATTTTTATACAAAATAATTGCATATTCAAGTTTTGTACAAAATTATTATTTTTACACGTTTAAAACTTTTTCCATTGCCATCAGTGTTATTTTGGACTTAATGCAGGTGTGAAAAAAATGTTAAATACGTTTGCAAATCCCTATCCTGTTAGTAGCCATTGTTTACAAAACAGAAGTAAGATTCAAAGATCCAGGTGTCCATATTTTTCTTAATCAGTGGTTCCCAACCTTTTTTGACCAGGGACCACTTGAACAGGGACTACTTTGGCTAAGGACCACTCTCCAACATTAGTACCGAATCAGTTTTTGGTCAACTTTAGATTCGGTTTGGTTATTTGGGGTGTGGATTCAGAAAATTGCATTGGATAGACCATATGCGCTCTAGTTTTTGATTCAGAACATATGCCATCCAGTAGTCACAATCTGCTTGCCAATAGAAAACCATATTTAATAATCTAGAACTGATGTGGTAGTAGTACATCTTTCGTGGGTAGTCAGTCTCTCCCTTCCCAATATCCCCATTGCCTAAGCACTATAAGAGGGTTTCTCAAGACCAATTGCTCCCATTTCTGTGTAGTTTTGAGGCAACGGTGGAGTAAAGGTGAGGCCACCGACCATATTTTTGTTCTTGCAGAACACTGGTGGTCCACAGACCACAGGTTGGGAACCACTGTTCTTAATCAAGACTAAGATCATAGTGGTTGATGCAGAATGCTGGCTATAATTTGCAAGATGTATAGTGAGGATGAATCTTGATGTAAAGTTGCTCCTAGACAAGTTACAAAGCACAAATCAAGAGGGCACATTTCTTGTGGAAGTGGAAACAAAATACTGCATTAAAAAACAGCTTCTTTGCTGGTTTATCTGTATATGAGGGGGGGGGGGGATATCCATGTTCAGGAATTCTAATGAAAATATCCAAGGAAGGATCAGAAATTATACAATAGTTGTTCTTGTCAAATCCTTCATTGACAATATTATCTACCTATGGATATTATATGAAATCCATATGTGACAGAAAACTAGTCTATCCTTATTGGCAGCAGGCCATAAGGACTTCGCAGGATACTGAAGAGTTACCAGAGGTTATATAATCCAGTGTTGGCATATGTTAGCATGTCAGCATCTGGCTGACACACACACACAAAAACCTGGTATTTTATGGCCAAAGGGTTGGAGCAATCATAAGGCACCTTTCCCGAAGCTAGCTTTCTACTTTTATAATATGTGAACAACCAAAATGGACATAATAAGAAACTATTATTTTGCAACTTTTGGTCAGGTACATCAAAATGATGTTGAAAGAAAATGAAAAGATAGATAATAACTTTCTTTTAGATCAGAATTGCCTACTTTGCTTGGTTTTTCATGTTTTACTGCTATTGTGACCACAACTGTAGCCACAGCCCTGGTGTACATGCCACATCCTGACAGTGTTTCAAGTAATGCTGCAGGAAAATATCAACGATACTGTTAATGCAACTGTAGCCCAAAATGCTGGTAGCACTGAACACTACAGAGTGAGAGAAGTAGACTCTCTTTGGTGTCATAAGGGTTTGGCTTTAGAGAAGTATCACATAAGTCCCAGTTTACTTTGAACCCTACCTCTCTTACAAGTTTTTGTTTTACTGCCCTAAACTCTACCTTTTTAAATTTGTTCGTGGAGTGTTGTATAAGAATGAGAACAAAAGTCAACAACTTAAAATAATAATCACAATAGCACTAAGAAGAACCAAATTAATTAGTAGCGATGTGTACAATTCAGATTTTTTTTCATGTCAGTAGCAACTTGAGAAACTGAAAGTCAGTTCTGGTGTGTTTTCTATTTTCAGCTGAAAACAGCATTTTACAGGTTGCATTCCAAAATCCAAAATACTCAGACACCCAAAATCATCCACATGTCTGGCTACGGTAGTTACACCTTTGCTTTCTGGTGGTTCAGTGTACACAATTTTTGGAGAAAATTATTTTTTAAAAATTCCTATAAAATTACCATCAGGTTATGTGCATAAGGTGTATATAGAATCATAGAGTTGGAAGAGACCTCGTGAGTCATCCAGTCCAATTCCCTGCCAAGAAGCAGCAAATATGAAAGATAATGTTTAGACTTGGCTCTAAACATTATTTCATTATGTGTGTATATAAAAATACAGGTATTCCAAAATTCAAAAATATTTGAAATCTAAAACATTTTGACCCAGGCATTTTGGATAAGGAAAACTCAAATCAAAGCACGAAATATGATCTTGCAACTTTTGACTTACAGAGTTCAAAAGACACTCATATTCCAGGAATTTCTGAATGCAATCCATGTGATTATTATTAACCCAAGAAACAGAAGCAACAGTTTCTTGATTTCATCAGGGGTGTCAGAAATCGTATGATGGAGTGGATCCCATTTGTTGGCCACTGGTTCAGTATCAGCTTGACTGAATGAGTATCGTTGTGTTCCCTGTTGCCGTGATCTTACCTGTGAACAATTGGGATATATTTGTTGAATCTTCTCATGTGTTTGGGGAAAGTCAGGTAGTCTCTCACTGTCCTGATACATGGCTCTAGTGGTATTAAAAGGCCTTGCATTTGAATCCATCCACAACATAAGATCTGTGGCTCTTTGTTGAAAGATATTGATTAGTGTGATGACATCTCCTTCTGCACTGTGACTGTTCAGAGGGTATGCTTTGTAGAATCTGAAATACAAGTCTTGAAGTCCGTATTTCATCTTCTTGCCACACTGCCTAGCTTCATATATAAACTGGTGAAGCTGGATGTCCTCTTTGTCCAGGGCTTTCATGGCTTTTAAAGTGTCCGCACAATAGATCCCATCAAGGCCCGAAAGACCCAGTGCAGACAGTTCAGCTTTCAGCAAGGGAAAATCATAGCTGCAGCCATTGTGGGCTACCAAACAGATTGGTGGGTGCTGGCGGCTGAAAAAAGTTGTCATCATGTGCAAAATGTCTAAGTTAAACCTTTGTTTTTTGTTCCATGAAAACATTTCATTAGTCAATCCTGTTATGGAACTTGCCATTGGGGTGAATGGCTTATCTGGATTAATACAGACACAGAGCTTATCTACTACCCGAGGGAAGAGAGGAATAGGTTTAGGATGAGAATTGCGGTACTGAAGGTTCTCCAAAGCATGTCTACTTACAGCAAACAAACACATTTCAGCAATTTTAGGTCGTGAGAGGGGTAAGCCTGTTGCTTCCAGGTCCATAAAGACAAAAGTTTCGATTGGTCTGGAGGGAGATTCAGACGCAGCAAACATTTTGAGGCCTGTAAGAAAAAGCATTGAAAAGATTTTTGAAAGATGGAAGGATTCGTGGAATACAGGTTTTGGATCTTGCCTATTAATTGTTATTCATTTGTGAACTGTCTTGGGGATATTATAAACTATAAATTTGGATCAAGCTGGATGTGCAGAGCTGTGTTTTGGACTTGAAAATGCGTTCTCCTGTCAGTCCCATTTTTCTATTCATGTATCGATTACTTTTTGCTGCTTTCAAAGCATAATCAATACATGAATGGAGATAGAAGCCATAACCCATTTTGGGGTGCTCTGCACAAATATATCTACTACCTGCTTGTGTGGGTGTTTTATTCATTGGCAGCTGGATGGCATCAAGGAGCAGCTCCATCCCCTACAATGGGTCATAGTGGCTTCCCATATTTCCAAAAAGACATCTTTCTTCAACTCTACCAGAAAATGTTCTTGGAACTTGGTCCATCTAAAGAAGGATCTATACATGTTTTCAAAATGCAAAATTATGTACTATATTATGGATATAGAGACATAGATGAACTTTGGCCCTCCAGGTGTTTTCGACTTCAGCTTCCAAAAATACCAGCTTACCGGCTGTTAGGAATTGTGGGAGTTGAAGTCCAAAACACCTGGAGGGCTGAAGTTTGCCCATGCCTTTCCCCATTCTTTAAAACAGCGTTTCTCAACATGGGGTTCGGACCTCTAGGTGGATCTTGAGGAATGTCAGAAAAGTAGCCAAAGACCATCAGAAAATACAGTATTTTCTGTTGGTTATGTTGGTTATGGGGGTTCTATGTGGGAAGTTTGGCCCAACTCTATTGTTGGTGAGAATGCTCTTTGATTATAAGTGAACTATAAATCCCAGCAACTGCGACTCCCAAATATCAAGGTCTATTTTCCCCAAACTCCACCGGTCTTCACATTTGGGCATATTGAGTATTTGTGCCAAGTTTGGTCCAGATCTCTCATTGTTTGAGTCCCCAGTGCTCTCTGGATGAAGGTGAACTACAGCTCCAAATCTCAAGGTCAATGCCCACCAAACCCTCCCAGTATTTTTTGTTGGTCATGAGAGTTCTGTGTGCCAAGTTTGATTCAATTCCATTGTTAGTGGAGTTCAGAATGCTCTTTTGTAGGTTAACTACAAAACCCAGCAACTACAAAATCAACCCCCCCCCCGCCCCGCAACGACACCAGTATTCAAATGTGGGTGTATCATGTATTTGTGCCAAATTTCATCCAGTGATTGAAAATACATCCTGCATATCAGATAAGGTATTTACATTTGGTTGCATTGAGTACGAATTTACATATGCACTCAATGCACCCAACTATCTGATGATATGTACACGTGAAAATAAATTCTAAAATCAGAACAGTAAAGAAAGAACAACACTAAAAACAGGAATTCCAGACAAGAAACAATCAGGGCCAGCTAATCACCACCCTATCAAGGATTCCCCCAGGCAGGAAGCAGCCAAGCCTTGAAGCTGCAAGGCTATTCAATGTTAATCAAGGTGATAAATTGGAGTATTCACACTTTCCTCAAACAGACAAGAGTTCTTTCTCCCACCCTGGACATTGTTGTAATTTATTCGTTCAGTCGTTTCTGACTCTTTGTGACCTTATGGACCAGCCCACACCAGAGCTCCCTGTCGGCCCTTGGCCACCCCAGCTCTTCCAAAGTCAAGCCAGTCACTTCAAGGATACCATCACTCCATCTTGCCCTTGGTCGGCCCCTCTTCCTTTTTCCTTTCATTTTCCCCATCATTGTCTTCTCCAAGCTTTCCTGTCTTCTCATTATGTGGCCAAAAGTACTTCATCTTTGCCTCTAATGTCCTTATTAATGAGCAGTCGGGCATCATTTCCTGGAGTATGGACTGGTTGTATCTTCTCACGGTCCAAGGCACTCTCAGAATTTTCCTCCAACACCACAATTCAAAAGCAACTATCTTCCTTCGCTCAGCCTTCCTTATGGTCCAGCTCTCACATCCATAGGTTACTATGGGGAATAACATTGCTTTCACTATCCAGATCTTCGTTGCCAGTATGATGTCTCTACACTTCACTATTTTATTGAGATTGGTCATTATTCCACAGATATATAAACCCTGCTTGCCTTCTTTCCAACTTCACAACCTCTGAGGATGCCTGCCATAGATGTGGACAAAACGTCAGGAGAAAATGCTTCTGGAACATGGCCATATGGTCTGGAAAACTCACAGCAACCCGATGGCACATCTCCCTATGAAAAGTGACACCAACCCTAATGACGCTGCTGCTGCTTCCAATACCTCTGTTCCCACTCAATCTTTTTGTCTACACACACTTTTTACACCATGCAAAGCAAAAGTAGAGACCAGGACCAAAATGTGGCCCTTTTATTCCAGGTATATAGACATGTTTTATCACCTTTGCCTTATGAAAAAGTCTATGAAGCATCAGACGCTAGTGTGATGTCTTTTACGCAATTTGGTTGATTCAGACAAAAGCACCACTATGGGCTGAATTTGGCATCTTTGTTTGTTCTGTCTTATAGTCAACGCATCTGCAACTTTTCTTTCCCATAAGCAAGCCTTACATTTTTCATACATCTACATTCTTTCATATGTAGACTGTATTGTCCGCCTATTCTGGGCTTCTCGTCCTCCTCCGCCTCTTTCCCAGAAACTGAAGCTCTTTGTCTGAATGCAGCGCAGAGGACAAGCCCCAGCAGGTCCCTCACTCTCCAAATCAAATAGGAGGCCAAGGGCACCTCAGTAGGAGAAGCATTGTACCTCCTGGCAACTAAACAATGGTTTAAAGTAAGAAAAAGACAAGTTGCTTCATGAGAAATCAGGCAGAGGGCATGCAAAGGGATCTTGTGGCACCTCTGAGACTTTCTTTCTCATCCACACTATAGAATGAAAGCAGCATTCACAGGCTGGGGGCTTCAGGGAGCTGTAGTAGGTTGTTAGGAATTGTGGGAGTTGAAGTCCAAAACATCTGGAGGGCCCAAGTTTGCCCATGCCTGGTGTAGATGCAACCCTAGTCTCAAAGGTGCCACAAAACCCCCTTTTCACCTACCAGTATGCAAGACCTACATTTCCCAAATTCTAGTCTTCCAGGTTTTTTGGTCTTCAGCTCGCAAAATCCCAGATCTTTGGCCACGAGGCTCCTGGGAGTTGGTCCAAAACATCTGGAAGACCAGAATTGTGGAAACAGGGCTCTGGATGCATCAACATTGTATAATGCAATTTGACATGACTTTAACTGCCATGGCCCGGTGTTGTGGATCCATGGGAGCTGTAATTTTACAAGGCCTTGAACGTTCTCCTCCAAAGAGTCCTGGTGCCTCACCAAACGAAGAGTTCACATCATTCAGCCGTAGTGGATGGAAATTGCTTCTCTTAAGTTGGCACACTGGCGGCTAGCCAAAATGTTAGCATATCTGGAGAGCATATTTTATTATGATTATAAATTATTATTATTATTATTATTAAGTTTTTTTGTGTCAGGAGCGAGTGGAGAAACTGCAAGTTGCTTCTGGTGTGAAAGAATTGGCTGTCTGTAAGGACGTTGCCTGGATGTGTTATCATCCTGTGGGAGGCTTCTTTCATGTCCCCACATGAGAAACTGGAGCTGACAGACAGGAGCTCACCCCACTCCTCGGATTCAAATCACTGACCTACCAGCACAAGGGTTTAGCCCATTGCACCACCGGGGGCTCTGCCATGGTAGTTAAAAGGTGGGGTTCAAACTGCATTAATTGCACAATCTCTGCCCTTGAAATGCTTTTCTACAGCTCAAAGCACTGCCTCCTCCTCCTGAGCTTTGTCATTCCTGGCCTCAGACAAACAGCATCTCCCTCCTTCCATTTTCTTGGCATATGTTCCTATATCTTTAGATACTTACCTAGAAAGCAATGGAGATGGTGAGAGCCTCAGAGTCTTTCAGGGTTTTATCTTGTTGTGTAGCACAAATCAATCCCAGCCGTTCACTTTCTCTTTTTTTGTCTGGGTGAACTGGTCATGAGGCCTGGGAAGAGCAACGCCCAGCTGCTCACGAAACCGAAAGCAGGACTCATTTTCTCTCACTCACAGAGGCGTGACTTGGAATGACAGCTGTCCATGACTGTATGCCTTTTAGGTAGAGAATTATGCCAGACATCATTGAGTGGGGGGAAATGTCAAGGACTCTTTAGCACACCCCTTGCTTTAATACCTATGTCTAAAATAGAATGAAATTCAGCTCAGCCCATGTAAAAATCTACTCTGCTCCTCAGTCATAACAGTTTAGAATTGCTGAGGGACAAACACTATTTTGGCTTTACATGGTTTTCTCTCATCTTGAACGATTGGGGTACAAACTTTTGAATTAAACAGGAATCAGCTACACAAGTTTGATACAGATGAAACTGTTTTTAGATGACAGTGTAAGGGAGAGAAGCATTTGTTAAAATAGATTTTCCCCAGTGGGTTGCTGTCAGTTTTCCGGGCTGTATGACCATGTTCCAGAAGCACACTCTCCTGACGTTTCACCCACATCTATGGCAGGCATCTTCAGAGGTTGTGAGGTCTGTTGGAAACCAGGCAAGCGAGGTTTATATATCTGTGGAATGTCCAAAAAAACCCTTGTCTGTTGGAGACAAGTGGGAATGTTGCCAATGGCCACCTTGATTAGCATTGAATAGCCTTGCAGCTTCAAAGTCTGGTTGCTTCCTGCCTGGGGGAATCCTTTGTTGGAAGGTGTTTCCCCCACCCTGGACATCCCACAGATATATAAACCCCACTTGCCTTGCTTCCAACAGACCTCACAACCTCAGTGGATGCCTATCATAGATGTGGGCGAAACGTCAGGAGATAATACTTCTGTAACATGGCCATAGAGCCCAGAAAACTCACAGCAACCCAGTGAGTGTGGCCATCATGAAAGCCTTTGACAACACAGATTGTTGGAAATACCTTTGTGATACAGACACCATCTGGCTAAGCTTTAGCCTGCTGATTTCAAGGTGCAGTAAGACATATATGTATGTGTGTGTCTGTGCGTGTGTATACACATATGTACACACACACACATATATGCAATGCAAGTTGTGTGTACGAACCTGAAGTATAAATAATTCTGTTTGTCATCCTCTTAGAGGTTTAGGGTTACTAGGAAAATCGGAAGTAATGCAGACATCATAATAGGCAAACAAGCACTTACAACCCACAAAGTTTTAACCTTGTAAAATGAATCTATTCATGTAATGTTTTCACAATGCAAGTAGACAAAACCAAAAGAACACAAAAACCACCTAGATGTCGCTTTCAGGCACGTATGCACTGTAATTAAAACACACATTTTAAGACTCTCTGTGATGTGAGCTCAGTATATTCCCAGAAAAACACAACCTAACCACTAAAAAGGTTTTTTATCTTGCTGGCTTGCTATTGATTCAAAATGATAAAGGTTCAGTCTTGAAATACAATGTAGTCTCATTCAGTGTGGATATGTAAAAAGCAGAAATATAAGAGCTAGTTCCTTAGGAGCAACAGATGAAAGGTTCTGCTTTGTTGATTTAAGGTTTAGATGAAAACAGCTCAGATATACCTTGTACCACGGAAGGTACTTTAACATCTCCTAAAGTATTTATTTATCGTATCAGGAGCGATACGATAAATAAATCGTATCAGGGGCGAACAAAACAGTTGTATTGTATTTTTTTAAAAAAAAAAGTTTGAAAACTTAGCATTCTATTAAATGTCCTTTGACCAGTAGCTGGCCACTTGGGAGGACCTCTGGTGTTGTTATAAGAAGGTCCTTCAGCGACCAGAAGCAACTTGCAGCATCTCCTTAAGTGAAACAACTACAGACTTAAATGTCTGAAAAGAACAGCAAATGATGGTGGCTGGGCCATAAAAGATCTCTGAGGTGGGGTGATGGATGACCAAGCAGCAGCTTCTTCTCTATAATTACATCCCTTCCCTTTCTGCTCAGCTAGTAATTTTAAAACCTCAGTGCATGTGTAATGGTGCACAGTGCAATGGGGAGGTATTCATGTTAAGACCCCAAAGCCTCCAACTGTGAACAGACTTCTGCTCTTACTTCCCTGGTAGGATTCTGCATAAGAAGATGGAAGAAGTGTTGAAAGACACACACCATTCAGACAGACAGAATATATACAGAAGCTTCTATGTGGAACAATCTTATTCCTGTGATATTGTGATACAAAGAAAACCCTGACCCAAAACAGAGGGAGACCTTCTCTATTTTGCAATCTTTCCTTAACGTAGAACAAGACAGTTGGAGGTCTCAAAGCCCTAAAGGTTCTAGTCCAGACTACCTGTCCGAGCGTATCTCCTGTTATGAACCATCTTGAAGTTTCAGATTTTCAGGAGAGGCCCTGCTCTCGATCCCACCATCATCGCAAATGCGGTTGGTGGGGATGAGAGACAGGGCCTTTTCGGCAGTGGCCCCCCAGTCTGTGGAACTCTCTCCCCAGGGACATCAGGTTGGCCACCTCCCTCCTGTGTTTTAGAAGACTTGGCTTTGGGACCAGGCATTCGATTAGTGGACAGCGGCAATTGGAAAGAAGACTTGCATACTGCGACACTAAATTAACTCGACTTGGATTTGGTTTTAACTGGTCTGACTAATCTATTGTTTTAATGAATTATTTTTAATGTTTTAATGTATTTGCTGACTATTTATCATACGATGCTTATGTGAGGCCGCCCTGAGACCCCCTTGGGGGGGGGGGGGGAGAAGGGCAGGGTAAAACTGTATGAAATAAATAAATAAATAAAGTTGGAGAAGGCCTTGCCAAATGATAAAAATTTGAGTTGCTGAGCTGTTTTCCTAGTGGTTGTTGTTGTATGTGCCTTCAAGTGATTGCCAATTTATGGCAACCCTAAGGAAATCCTATCACGGGGATTTCTTGGCAGGATTTGCTCAGAAGAGATTTATCTTCGAAAGAGAGACAGGGAGAGAGAGAGAGCGAGAGCCTTGCATAAAGTCACCCGATGGGTTTCCATGGCTAATTAAGGATATGAACCTTGGCTTGCACAGTCAGAGCCCAATACTAAAATCACTACATCATTCTGGTATGAGATACTGTATATCAGGCATGGGCAAATTTCGGCTCTTTCGGATTTCAATTCCTACCGGCTGTTAGGAATTATGGAAGTTGAAGTCCAAAACACCTGGAGGGCTGAAGTTTGTCCATGCCTGCTGTATATTATGTGATATACTCTCTCACTATGTCAGAATGGTTACCAACCAAGTTTGGACTTCATTACATGTTAGCGAACGGCTGCTCCATTTTCATTTATGAAAGAAAGTATTGAATCTTCCATATTACAAAAAATATCCGATCTCTTATGGATAAAATAGTTTATAAATGTAGAAACCTTTGAGGGATATATCTCCCTGGTGTACATCAATTAACAAAATAATTCAATACATGTCTGGTAAATTTCACTGACTTTAAAAGGATTCCTTCTGAATTAAATGAGGAAATGACTGCAGAGTTGTATTTTCCTAAAACGAAGATATTACACTCGTGCCCTTCTGTATTAAACAATAGAAGCAAGGTAAATATTTAAAGATGTCAAAGTACACAAGGTACAGCAATATTTTCGATATGTAATTTTTAATATCACATTCTTCAGATAGCAATGCTTTAATAGTTTACATTATGCTGGGAAATCAATTTAATAAAATAGTAAAAAAGAGTATTATTTCCACTGTGATATAGTTTCTTGTAACTGATCTTTGGCCAATTTTATATTTTAAACAATAAGTTTAAGAATATTGTATTCAGTTAGTTTTAGAGAGTCAGCATTTTCCAAAAATTAATCAATCTAATCATTAATTGCATTCCATTTCTTGATCTTCAACTTCTGGCTCCAAAGGATAAGCTTCATCCAATGCAAGTTCTGAAACAGAAGGGATACATTTAATGAGTGCAAAAAAATTAGAGAAAAAAAGGTTTAAGTATAATTCAGGGATGGGCATACTTCGGCACTTCAGGTGTTTTGGACTTCAACTTCCACAGTTGTGAGAGTCGAAGTCCAAAACACCTGGAGGGCCGAAGTTTGGTTATACCTGATAATAGATTATCCAAAGCAAGGATGCGCAAACTGCAACACCTCCAGATATTCTTGGACTACAACTTTCAACATTTATTTACCTTATTTACATCCTGCCTTTCTCTATCCCAAGGGGGACTCAAGGCAGCTTACAATCACACGTCCATGGTGCCTTAAAACATACCGCATCAGTTTACACACAAGGTAAACATTAAAACATAATAAACATAATAAAAATACATTTCAATGAATCATGTCATCTAAAGTCATAGTCTAAAGGCCAATCCATAGTCAAATTGCACATATTCCATACTAACATTCCTGCACTGCTCTATTTTTCAAAGGCCTGTTACCAGAGCTAGGATTTGACTCTGTTTGTAAACACTAAGAGGGAGGGGACTGTCCTAATATTGCTAGGGAGGGAGTTCCACAACTCAGGGGCCACCACTGAGAAGGCCTTGTCTCTCATCCCCACCAACCGTGGTTGCAAAGAAGGTGGGACCGGGAGCAGGGCCTCTCCAGACTATCTTAATCTCCGTGGTGGTTCATAGGGGGCAATACGTTCAGTCGGTTAGGCTGGGCTGGAACCGGTTAGGGCTTTATAGTCTAAAGCCAGTACTTTGAATTGTGCTCGGTAGCAGATTGGCAACCAGTGGAGCTGATGCAACAGAGGGATGGTATGCTCCCTGTATGCTGCTCTGGTGAGCAGCCTGGCTGTCGCCCGTTGGACCAATTGTAGCTTCTGAGCAGTCTTCAAAGGTAATCCCATGTATAGTGTGTGGTAGTAATCTATACAGGATGTAACCAGAGCGTGGACCACTGTGGCCAAGTCAGACTTCCCAAGATACAGGCGCAGCTGGCACACAAGTTTTAATTGTGCAAAAACTCCCCTGGCCACTGCTGACCTGGGGTTTCAGGCTCAGTGATGAGTCCAGGATCACTCCCAAACTGCGAACCTGCGTCTTCAGGGGGAGTGTAACCCCATCCAGCACAGGCTGTATCCCTATACTGGCTATGCCTCAATGTTGGATATGCTGTATGGCTACAGAATTCCCACCCATTTCTGGAAAACCTATTCATCTATGAAGGCCAATGACTGGTGTTTGGCGGCTAAATGGACCTTATCAAGTGTCAGTTTTATTTAACCCGTTTACTTACACATTTCAGCACTGGAAAGATTAAAATTCAATGGATAACACTGAAGTGAGAAAAATCTCAAGTATTTTCATAAAGAATACACCTATGGCTACCAGTCTGAGGAAGAACTGACAGAACTGATTAAAAGGTCTGCAGCTAAAAACAGAGTGCATGTTTTGTGTAGAAAACCCAAGTGCAACGGACTTATTTATATCCTTCACATTCTGTCTTTCTGGTATTTCAGAAATGGTAAATTTATTTCAGAAAAACCACAATATACTTTGTAGTTCTAATATACAGTAGTAGCACTGCATTAAAATATGTCATTAAGGGTTAAATCCAGAATTAATTAATTAATTAATAACTTTATTTATACTCCGCCCTATCTCCCTGAGGGGACTCTAATTAGTTCTATTTAAAGTAGATTCAGAGAAATTAATGAGATTTGTTGGCTATTGTTAATAGGTCCTGTTGACTTCCATGGCATCCTCAAACTGCGGCTCTCCAGCTGTTTGGGTCTCCAATTCCCAGAATCCCTGACTACTTAACAAGCTAGCTAGGCCTTTTGGGGGTTGGAGGCCGAAAAAGCTGGAGAGCTGCCTGGTCTATATTCTAGATGGATTTAGCTCAAAGATTCCCAATTTTCAGTAAGGGAGGCAAATCTCTTTTGAAGAAACGAAGTAGCATGATCGCAACTTGTACACTAAAGAAATGTCACTGAAAAGACTGAATAAGATAAAGCAGGATCCAGGCGGCAAGTCTATACAGACCTACATAGCATCAATTCCTATTTTGTTCAGTACTTGGCTGTACTCCTGAATAAACATGCACAGGGCCTGAGCATTTTAATATACACTAAATTGCAATTTTCATGCAAGCAACTTCACCTTCACAGGCTTTCAGCTTTCCAGCTTTTCGGAGGATTGCTCTGACACCAGGCATGACATGGTCGAACTGATGGAGCACTTCCAGGCAATGTTCATGGAAGAGTTTATCCTTTTGAGACAGGCTGTGCAAGAGCAAAACAGTGTCCCGTAAAAACTGAATCACTTGCTTTCCACGCACATCAAACAAGTTTCCTTCCACTTTTCTGACTGTCAGCCATTGCCTATGTAACATTACAATTAGAGCCTTCACTACCTGCAGGAGAAAACACAACATAGTTCTCAAACACATTTTGCAGGAGACATGGGTTACAAACTTGGATTAATGCGGTTTAGTAAGTCACAGTACTGCAACAAACCAAAAGCCTTTAATCAGAAATAGAATTATTAAAAGGGTATGTAGAATAGAATTGGAGAAGAACACAAGGGACATCCAGCCCAGCCCCATTCTGCCATGCAGGAATATACAATCAAAGCACTCTTGACAGATGGCCATTCAGCCTTTGTTTAAAATCCTCCAGAGAAGGGTACTCCACCAGCCTCTTAGGCAGGATATTCCACTGATGAACAATTCTGACTATCTGGGAGTTTTTTCTCAATGATTAAGTGAAATCACTTTTCCTTTCATCTTTTACAATAGAATAAGAATGGTTTTGATAGCAAGATGATTAAAATAATGCAACTAGACTGGGTTAATTTGCAGATTTTTAAATGACAATTTCCTATGCATAAGTAGGATATAATTAAAATGCCATGAGTCTTTTTATTTGGCTGGCTTACCTCAGAGCTGCACTGGCATTGTGTTCCAACAAGTAAAACAGACTGGCTGCGACACTGCACACACTTGGTCAGGAAGCGAATAGTCTACAGTTGATACAAAAACAAAACCCAGACACATAAGGCTGTATGTGAAAAGATAAAACAATGAAAGTAGACTCACTCCACCCCAAATGTTAAATCTGAAACTAGTCATACAATATTGTACAGACAACAGATCTTATTTCTGACTACTATATATACTCAAGTATAAGCCGAGTTTTTCAGCCCTTTTTTAAGGCTGAAAAAGCCCCCCTTGGCTTATACTCAAATCAAAGTTATTTATTTTACTTGGTTATTATTATTATTATTATTATTATTACATTTATTATTTTATTCTATTTACTATTATTAAATTTACATTATTTAACTTTATTATTATTTCTATTACATTTATTATTTTACTCTATTTACTATTATTAAATTTACATTATTTTACTTTATTATTATTTTTATTACATTTATTATTTTACTCTATTATTATTATTACATTTTATTTTACTTTATTATTGTTATCATTATATTTGTTATTTTACTGTATTATTTTACTGTATTACTACATTTATTATTTTACTCACTTTATTATTATTGGAAGGATACGTAAGCACATTTACCTTGAAGGAGGTTAGAACTTTTAATTTACTTTGAAGGAGGTTAGAACTTTTAATCAGAGTTGGACAGTTTTATCTTAAATTACAGTTTTATGTAAATATTCAAAAACATTTAACCTACTGATGCCTCAATTAATTTTATTGGCATCTATTTTTATTTTGAAATGTACCAGTAGATGCTGCATTTCCGACCCTTGGCTTATACTCAAGTAAATATGTTTTTCTAGTTTTTGTGGTAAAATTAGGAGCCTCGGTTTATATTTGAGTCAGCTTATACTTGAGTATATATGGTAAATGTGTATAGCATATAGTATGTATTTAAGCGAGAATATTTTGAGGATGTTTAAAAAGTCCTCTGGCATATGCTGTATTCCAACTAAATCTACAATCTGAGCTGCATATCTGGAGTCTTTCAAAGGCATCAAGCTCCCCACTCACTGCTCTAATCCCCCCATGAGTATAATTTCCACAGGGGGATATCAAAGGAAACTGCCCAATTCTGGCATTCTTTGTTAAGTTTGAAGGGAACTGACATTCCACACTCCTTGTTTTAGAGATAGACAGCAGATTCTCAGACTCTCTCTCTCTTTCTCTTACTCACTTTACCTCTTGTTCCAACTGCAGCCAAAGCATCTCAGATGCTGATTTATCTGGTCGTGATGTGATATACATGTAGAGTGCCAATAGGAGACAGGTTTCTGTAAAAGAAATGATACAAAACATTCAAATGTGATTAAGGTGATTTTGTATTTACTGAATATAGTGTTTACTAATTCCCTGGATATAGTACTGGTTCTCTGGATATATTTATATATTCACATACATATCTCTCTCTCTGCTGAGATGGTATTTCAAAACTATTTGAGATTTGTCCTCTAAAAGGAAAAGAGAAACCAGAAGGAAAAGGGAAGAAAACAACAGCAGTGTGTTGTTGAAGACTTTCATGGCTGGAATCACTAGGTTGTTGTGAATTTTCCGGGCTGTATGGCCATGTTCCAGGAGCATTCTCTCCTGAAGTTTCACCCACATCTATGGCAGGCATCCTCAGAGGTTGTGAGGTCAGTTGGAAACTAGGCAAGTGAGGTTTATATATCTGTGGAATGTCCAGGGTTGGAGAAAGCTTCAAAGTTACAAGGCCATTAAATGCTAATCATGGTGGCCAATTGCAACATTCACACTTGCCTCAAACAGACAAGAGTTCTTTCTCCCACCCTGGACATTTCACAGATATATAAACTTCACTTGCCTAGTTTCCAACAGACCTCACAACCTCTGAGGATGCCTGCCATAGATTTGGGCAAAATGTCAGGAGAGAATGCTTCTGGAACATGGCCATACATCATAGAAAACTCACAGCAACCCAAAAACAGCAGCAACTTTAGAATGCTGAAAAGGAGCCCCCTGAATAAACTTGAAACAGTAGTATTTGAGGTAAAGCTCCCACTTTAGTTACTTCACTTAGCCAACTTGTATGCCACTCTTCCTAAACTTAAATCATGGAAGACTGGGTTGTGTCAGTCTCTCTGCATGGCAGTAAATGGTAGGGAACAAAAATTGGCAGCTCGCATTGGTTTCCCCGTGTGGATACAACAGGGCTTCCAAATTCTGCCTATCTCCCGGGAAGTGTTCAGAAAAAGTGAAAAGGAAAAGGAAAAGTGTTCAGCCTCTCTCTTCCATGCTTAGTGGCCTGGCAACATAGTATGATGCTTCAGCCATTGGTAGCTACCACTAAGGGTGCATTATATTGTAGAACTAATGCAATTGGACGTTATTTTTAACTGTCATGGCTCAATGCTATGGAGTCATGGGAGTTGTAGTTTTACAACGTTTTTAGCTTTCTCTGCCAAAGACAAACTATTCCATAGTATTGAGCCAAGGCAACTAACATGGTACCAAGCTGCATTAATTCTACAGTATAGATATACCCTAGGTTTTGCTACATCACAAAGAGACTGAGGTCAGAGTGTCTTATCTCCCAAATGCACACAGATGTCTCGCAACTTGTTTAACCATGGGCTGGACCAGATTTGTATATATGTTTCTAAGGAAGTATTCATTTATTTTGGGGATTTACTTGATTTGGGGATTTACTAAGACATTTTGACTCAGATCTTAGAATGCTAACGGACACAAAGACATTTCAAAGTAAATTGAAGACTGCTGAAATCTTGGACACAGTACTGTCTGTATAGGTTTACTTTTGCAGTTTTAATTTCGCACGCCGCTTTGAATTCCACCCATGGGAGAAAAATGGAATCAAATAATAATAATAATAATAATAATAATAATAATAATGATTTTATGCACACATTATTCGCCAATACATCACACAGTCCTGGACACTTGGGAAGTGTCTGACATGTGATCCAATACAACAGCCAGCAGAGTGAACTTGTTTGCCATAGACTCATCTTGTTGTGTTTCAAATAAAAATAATAATTTTAAATTTAATCTGCTGTGTTTCTAATCTTTCTCACCTGAACTTGAACAAAACTGACGAGCAAGCTCCTGGTGGTCAGCGAGCAATGTTAACAGCTTAACCGTTAGATGGACGACAAACAAGGGGCTTTCAGGGGATATGCAGCGAAGCAGAGTCTGTGTTTGGCTATGCAACAAAGTTTGGAAACTTTTGAGAAAAAAAGAATAAATTAGAATTGACTGGAATTTTTTTGGATGTGTGTGATTTTTTCAAGCAGTTTACTGCCATAGCCCCCCCCCCCCCAAATTTATGTAGAACAAGCCAATGCATGTTAACACATAAATCCTACTTTGTTTAAATGGAGTTTATTTTACTCTAAGTGCATTTAGGATTGCAAGATGAATATCCTCACAAAGACAAATGTATTAGGAAACTGAATAGGGAAAAATCACTGTAGCCTGAATTTTTACCAGTACTCTCAATTGTTCAACACTGTAACTCTCACTGTAAATCTCACAGAATTACTCCAGTTGGAACTAAAAGCTGAAAATGGGCTAGTATGTTTAGATATCTAATTATTTTGCATACACATTTACAGATACAGCAAATGTTCAGAAGTTTGTACATGGGCCTGAAATAATTTCATTTCAGTGGAAGAGACTTTCAGACAAGAACTAGACAATTTAGGAGTGTATTCTACACAACTCCAGTGCAATTAATATGCAACAGCCCAGTTCCTTTTGTACATCATTCATTGACATTTAAATTATTTTGCCTTTGAAATTCCTATTTTTTCCACTAAGATAGTGCTTTTACCACAAGTGCCTTCTAGGTGTAAATTTAACACCTTTAATTTAGCTCTTCTATTCCAATGCGTGATCAAAATGTTTCCATTTACTGGGGTTAGGGGGTACATATTACTGTGAAAGTAGGAAAGCTGCAAATTAAAAAAATCACCTTTTTTTCCTAAGAGAAAACCTTCCTAGGAATCTCTAGGTCATTCAACATGACTTGCAATAAAATCATTCAGGACCTATAATTGCCTAGAAAAGTGTCTAAGGATTTCCAGGTCATCCAGCATGATTCTATTGTTAACTCCTATCTAAATCTGACCATAAGCCACATTGGAAAACCTTGAGATTCTTGGAAGGACTATTTCAATCAAACCCACAAAAATGAAACTTGCAAATATGGATGGGCAACTATACATTCCAGCTATTTTTTTACCTTAATAATAAGTCTGTTGTTGATCTTTCTGCCAACTTCACCAACACTCTCAGGCACTGATTCATGATGCCATGTCTCTGGCACCCCATTGATGTGGCACATGAAGCCATGAGCTGCAGCACCATTTTAAACAAAGGATGTTGGGACTGGTCAACATTTGAAACATCTAGTTCTGGATTGGGTTCCTGAGGGTTGGATCTGAGATGCTTACTGCAGGTGATAGTCTTGTCCTTCTCCACCATTTCTGTGCATCCCAAACCACAATCTGGTTTCACATTCGAGGAAAGTAGCTTGTAAATAACATCCCAGCTGTAAAATACCAAATAATAAAGAATGCCCAGAGACACAATTGCTAACTCTTCTAGAGCAGATAAGATATCATCTACACTTGATGTTCTACTTGAGGAGCTTCTGGAGGAAGACGTGGATTGGTTTCCAGAAGAATTACTTCCAGTTTTTGTCATTAACGAGAGGGCTTGGTGATAGGCACTAATGTGATGCTCCAAAAGGGGAAGAAGGTGTACTGCCCCAGCAATTTTACAGCGCTTTGGGTGAGAGATTTGTCTCCTGCTTTCTTCTGAGCTTTCTTCCAATGAACCTTCATCTACAGCAATTAAATTTAATCCTGTCAAGGCAAGATTTTGAGCAATTTTTAATGAAGACTCTTCTTCTTGAGAACTTTCAGTTCCATCACTGGAGCTCCTTGCAGAGCCTCTATGTAAACAAGAGAAGAGAAGAACATCAATCCAATTTGCTTAATATCATGCATGTCTGTTGAAACTCTGAAAACAGTGCAGCAAGTAAATGTTTTCCTTTTTTTTAACATGTTGCTCAGTACCACCACCTTCCCTAGTTGCCAAGGCTTGCAAATAGTAAAATCTCCGAAGCAAATTTAATATAAAGACAGCATAAATCAACTATGTCTTAAGGAGACTGTCTCATAGAGTATTCTTGCCAAGATTTATTCAGAGGAGGTATGCCCAACTGAGAGAATACGGTGTGTCACAGCAGGAGCAACTCTAAGCTGAATCCTGCATTCTAAAGTCATGCATGCCTTGTTCCCAGCCACTCTACCAGTGCACCAACAAAATGGGGCACATTAAACCACCTCCACTAAATTTGGCAGAGACTTGATAGATAGGTTAGGCAAGTAGTTTCATATTATATTACAAGTCATAAACTGTTTAAATTCAGCTGCTTGGAATCCTATACAAGAAAAATCTAAATTAAATAATGAAATAAGGGCTAGATTCAACTCCAAATCAAGATGTACAGATTTCAATGCTAACAGAGAGGCATTTAGTTGACCTGCCAAGTGTGTCCACTTCTGCAAATGTCTGATCCAGTCATTGTGACATATGTTTTAACAGACTAGCATAAGACATTCTCCAAGGAGCTGCTCTTACATTTTCATAACTTCGACAAGAGCAAAATGGGGTCAAACTAAAACTAGGGCCAGTTAAAAGGAGCATGTGAATTATTCTGACAGCTTTGTTGATTATTGGTCAGTTTTGGCATAGACCTATTAATATGTTCTGTTTCATCACTAGCTAGGACTTATGGGAGTTATAGTTAAATAATATCTGAAAGGCCACACATTTCTCATTCCAGCAGTACAAAGAAAGGGGTGGGAAAGGTGTAAAAACTATTATTATTAGTTAATCGTTAGTTAATAGTTAATAACACATTATTAATATATTATTAATTATGTGGACCATTTTATGTCTTGTTCATTTATGTTGGTTTATAATTTATTGAGCTGTTTTTGATTTGCTTATTGATTTGTTTACATATTACTGTCAGCATTGAATATTTGCCACTGTGTATTTTGTTGTGAGCTGCCCTGAGTCCCTTCGGGGAGATAGGATGAGTTATAAATAAAGTTTCATTTCATTTCATGCGTGTGGGCAATCCCATAATTGTAATATTCCTCAGTCAATGAATACTTTAGAGGGTTTTTTGCCAGTTCTTTCCTCTAAAATATAGTCTACAACACCTGATATTCCTTGGGTGAGACCTGTTGAGTACCCAAGTATTAAACAAGCCTATTTAGTTTCCAAGTTCAGACAGGATCTAGTGCCTTGAAGATGCTTAGTTCCTACCCTGAAACCCTCTACTATGCAACACTGTGTGGCAGATCTCGCTTGATTCTCAAGTTATTGTTTATTCTATGGAGGACAACTGTAGGATTTTAAAGAAGAATGATATTACAAGGGGACAGATTAGAAAAGGAAATAACTGTCTTTCCTGCTGACTCAGTTATAGTGTTTTAGTTATTATGATTAACTATAAATATTCTTAGCATGATCAGTACTTTAAAAATACGTACGTGTTGGAAGAATTAGGCAGAATGGCTGTACTAGGCTGAAACTCAAGATTATGACTAAGAAGATAGCAGAGTCCTAGTGATGATTCTGGAACAACATGCTGCTTCATCAGTGTGTTTATCAAAATGGAACCTGCAACAAGGTGTAAATCCAGTGTTCAAGATATATATCACTACAGGAAACAGATATTGGTACAATCCAAAAACCAACAATATTAACATTGGCTATATATTTCATCATTGGATACTAGGTTAATTAATCCTGACTATACTTTAAAACATAACCTAGTCAATCTGTTTTAGTGCACACCATGTACCATTTTGTCTAGCTATTTGCTTACAAAATGCCAGGCATAACACAGAACAGAGGACTCATTGCAGGTCCTCATTGCCATGCCTGCTGTAAGCACAATCAATCAAAAACTGAAAAACTGTGTTGTTTTTATAGCTATTTTGAGAATAATAATAATAATAATAATAATAATAATAATAATAATAATAATGTATTACCCTCCTCTCCCTGCATCTCAAGGCAGGATACAACACCATTAAAACAAGAGATAAAACACTATTAAAAGACATACAGCAAAATACACAGAATTAAAATACAAGTTAAAATCCACTGATAAAATGCAGATTAAAATTCACAACTAAAAGTTGAGTATTATTATTTGCATTATTTCTACCCCGCTCATATCAGCCTGAAGGCGACTCAGAGCGGCGTACACAATCGGCACAATTCGATGCCATAAAAATACATACATTGATAAACAAAAGAACATTATAGTGCAATTAGACAGAAAGACAATGCATAATAACAATTTTAAAACTAAAAACTATATCCTCTCATTCAAATCCTTATCCGTTGCAGGCACAGGTGAAGGGTCTACAATTGGACCTCCAGACTTGCTGGGGTTCGGGACACAGAACCCCCCATGAAAGTGGAAAAACCACCAATAAAAACACTTTTACCTGAGGGAACACCCTTCTAGGAATCCCTAAGCTGGAAGTGTTTGAGGACTAGAGATTCCTAGAGAGGTTTTTTTCTCTTAATATTTCCTAGGTTCTCCAGCATAACTCATCAGTCCACTTCTAATGGAGGTTAACCACAGATTCCCTCTGGAGAACATAGCAATTACAAGACAGACCATATTAATCAAATCTGTGAATAGTAAAATCTAAAAAAATTAAACCTGCAAATGCAGAGGGCTGGCTACAAGTTTCCAGCAATTAGAGGAAACCCAAATACAAGAGCAATTCAACGTAGCTGAAACACAGTTTTTTAAATTCATAATTTCAGTTCATCCACTGGAATAACAAAGGGTTGGTCAAGCAGTTATTTTTAAATCCATGCTTAAAGGTGATAACCGCAGTGTACCAAGTTCTGTATTTGGTAAATGACTGTAACAACTGCATGTGGAAGCTTAGCTAGGTTAGTTTCAAAACATGGTTTTAGCATAACCACTTACTAATTTCCATGGTACATGTAATGTGCTAGTTCAGAAATATTAAAACATTGCAATTGCTTTGATTGGTTCATTTTATGATTCCAGCAATTAGAAATGTGACTACTATTTGGGAAAGAGGGGCACATTCAGGGACCTGTCACAGAATCTCCACTTTCCGAATAATTACAGCTAGAAAACTCTAGAGCAGTGGTTCTCAACCTGTGGGTCCCCAGGTATTTCGGCCTACAACTCCCAGAAGCCCCAGCCAGTTTACCAGCCAAAACATCTGGGGACCCACAGGTTGAGAACCACCGCTCTAGAGCAAGGTGGGAAAGAAGATAGGTCAGCATCTCTGTGAAAATCTGAAGCACATTGAGAAGGATTTCATAATAGTAATACAGGTCACAGCCTAAACTAGCAGAAGAAGGAGATCAAGGCAGCAGTACACCTGGAACAACAAATTCTGAGTAAGCAAACCCAGCCATAAACATTTCATACAATAAGGATAACAGGTGCCTGCATGGCTCAAAAACAAAGAACCTGCATTAATGTATTAATCGTGCCAACACATATGTATACTTTGCCTTATAGGGAACAGAAACACACATTACGTGCTTTTTAATATTACTAGTTACTAAAAACTGAATTTGGGAGACTGCAAAAGCCAAGAACACACAGTTTTGAAGTTTGTGACCTATGCACGTGGCTGGTGATTATCTTGCAGAATCAACCCCCTCATTCTGGGATTTGACTTTTGTGGATTTGATTATTCATTGATCTGATTAAAATGTTGGTTTCTAGGAATCACCAGGAAGTTCTGCTCTTTTGTTTCCAAGGCAGAAGCAGGAGGCTGGCATGCTCCCCAGAGGCAGTGCATCTGCTGACCAGGGCTTGCCTCCACTGCTGTCCTATGCCATATTATAGCACTGATATTTCCAAGGACTCAAATTGTCTCCTTCACAAGACCTAAGAATGAGTGCCTGGTGACTGAGCCTTGCATGTGGCAAAGAGGCAGAAGCATGAGTAAATTGAGATAACTCAAAGAGTGCATACCTTGTGGCACACCTGCCCACCAGGGCTTGCAGCCACCTCTGTTGCTGCACCACGGCATTTCATTAATAGTGACTTCATCATGCACATGTGGGGGTCCTGAAAGTAACCCCCTACAGATATTGTACGTTGGTTGAGAAGATTTTTTTTTTCGTGTCAGGAATGACTTGAGAAACTCCAAATTGCTTCTGGTGTGAGAGAATTGGTCATCTACAAGGATGTTGCCCAGGGGACGCCCGGATGTTTTGATGCTTTACCATCCTTTTTGGGAGGTTTCCCTCATGTCCCCGCATGGGAGCTGGAGCTGACAGAGGGAGCTCATCTGCGCTCTCCCAGGATTCGAACCTGCGACCTGTTGGTCCTCAGTCCTGTCAGCACAAGGGTTTAACCCATTGCGCCACCAGGGGCTCTTGGTACAGAAGTGTAAATGCTGTTTATACTGTAGCCAAACACAGTACGGTCCAGCAACAATTTGTAGTTGTGGAAGACCTAACTTGACCCAGTGAACATTCAATTAAATAATTGACACAGGCTGACAGCCAGCTTCCAGAGAACTCTGTGCTAAGGCAGAATCTGCCACAAGCTGATTATTCCAAATCCATGGTTTCAGAACTCTTTCAATTAACATGTATATCACATTGTAGTTATTAGTGCATCATGGGGGGAACTCAAAGAAAAAGAGTAGTGCAGAGTGTCGAGGTCTAGGAGGATCAAGGGTCACAGAAATTGGCTAAGGACGTGTGTTCGCAGATGACCCCAAGGCTGCACTTTGTTTGCCCTGTTCCATGGGAATATATTGTATGCTTTCTCATACAGATTCCAAGCCTAACACTAATGAATGTAATTACAGGATTTCTCAGATGGAATTACCTTGCCTTTGAGCGCAAACATAACTCATTTCTTGCTTCACAGTCTCAGTTTCAAGGTCAGGCATCTTACTGTCTGAAAAGAAAGGTTTGCAGTAATCCAAGAAGGAAAATTAAATCTGTTTTTGGCTTTTAGTCCATCTAGACTGCTAATATTCTTCTTGATGACATTCATTTGCTGACATTCATTAGCAAACAGTGATTCTACCAGATTTAAAATGCACGGAGACAAAATGCAACCCAGGAGTACCCCAAAAGGCCAAAGACCATGAAATGGAAGTGGAGTCCTCCAAAGAATCCCTACAGACAGGACTGGAGCCACAGTAACAACATGCCAAATTCTTTTTGGAGTGACTGCATAGAAGGCCTGGCTCATCTTCCCCTTCTAAGCACATTCTAAGGTTTGTTAAAGTTTTATACTAAGAGATTTCAACAAACTGTCTGGATCTATGAACCTTCTGGAACAAACTGTTAATACCGATCCACTATCTCTGTAAAGGCTGTGCATAGCCAACAGGTAAAACCAGATCAGATGATGATTTTTCCAAGACAACAAAACTATTTCTACCTCTATTATCCACGGACTATTACCCACTAAATCAATACAGAAAAAGGCAAGTATAATTCAATGACATGCATAAGGTTAGATATTAACTCAGACATGGCCATGTGTCTTAGCAACCATGAAATCCAGAAACCTGCAGACAAGGTGACTCTAGCATGTATACTGTAGTCCTCCCCATACCATGACCGAAACCAAATATTTTAAAGATGTAAGTGACAGGTTTTCATGAGATATGTTGTGTTTTCATTTATTTTGTTATTACAATTTATATACGTGACTGTATCTCTTATAAGAGGTCAGTTTAACCTCCGGTTTGCTTGAAAAACCAAATTACTGTGTTGCAAAATGATGCATATCCAAAAAAAAGTGCTATCAACATGAAAGCTCTGTCCTGGTGCATTCTATTTCAGAAAAATAAAGATGGTGGATGTAACCAGAGTGGGGGAGCATTAGGAAGCAATGCCCCCCTGCAACTCTCACCACAGCAATAGGACCTCACACTTGTCTGGCTAAGTCAGACCTGGCTACCTATTTCCTATTCTTTCCTGTAACACCTGCACTTGAGCCCAATAATGTTGATTTCAACAACATTTGTGTTTCCCATAAGATTTGCAAATGCTACATATAAGGAAATGCTGACTTACCCTTATTAAACCAGGGAGTCTGGCCTTGCAATGGTATTCTAGAGCAAGCTACTTTAGGTGGTATCTCAGACCCAAAAGAATCCTTTGTGGGATAACCTTTCTTTTCAATCTGAGTACTTCCTTCAATTTTTAGGAGTTTTGGAGGAGTTTTCTTGGGACTAAACCAACAAATAAAATGTTTTTATTAGCCACATGGAAATTGTTCATTCCAAAGTATTCATCAAATTACATTACAAAAAATATTGCACATATTGTTTTGACAGTCTATACCATCAAAATAGTACACATAAATTACAACCTCAGAGGTTCAATGCAATACAGCAAGATAAATAATAATAATAATAATAATTATTATTATTATTATTATTATCATCATCATCATCATTATTTATGCCTCACCTTTTCTCCCTAAAGGGGACTCAAAGCTTCTTGACATAAAAGCATTAGTATACAAATTAAAATATACAAATACAGTATACAAAAATATCTGCTAGTCTGAATTATATCTTATTTTATTTGGTCTTCTAAGTAGGATACAAGCAAGTTGGGAAATTTAAACGGTATTTACTAAATGTTTGTTTAAAAAATAGAATAAATTCTTCCATGAACAACCGTACTCTTCACTGCACTACAATGTGCAAAGAGGAAACAATAGTGCCATTCAGTCTATTCAGTATTGAACCACAGGAGGCTGCATTCATGGCTGAATGAAGTTCCCGAAACATATGGTACCTGTATACTAAATAATTTACTTTTATTGGTTACCTGGTATATGAAACTGAAGGGGTAACAGGTTTAATTCTTTCACAGTTCAAAAGCTTTATTCTCAGTTCATTCATTTCAGCATCTCTGAACTGTAGCTCAGACTGCAGGGACTGTAACTGAAAGGGGAAAAAGGCTAGATAGAAAAAACTCAATTAAGGCAACACAAACCTTTTCAGTAAAAGCCAGCTGTATATTGGTTCATTTTACTGACTACATTATTATTCATATTTCCTACTATATTATATTCCTAGATAAGACTGGAAGAGGAAATCTGTATGCAGTATGACTTTAATATAAGGAGAATAATATAATGAATAAGGTACAGTATTTTTCCATTCAAAAGATACATTAAAACACCAAGGGTTTAATAGCAAGAATGCCATTCCTTTTTATGTTCCAGAAAACCAACAAGAGTTCAAAAACAGATACTAAAAAGTAAAATTATGACAATGGCAAGTTTAGCACATATACCTGTTATTAAATCCAAATAGAAAATATTATGTCAGTTCAGCAATCCAACTAAATTTTTTTATTTGTGTTTGTGAGATGGTGTGTTAAAAGCTTTGTGAATGAAAAATGGCATTGTGCTTGTTTTACATTAGTAAAGAGAGCCTTTGTTCCTAAAAGTGGTATAGAAATGTTTCAAATTCATTAAAATAAACCACAGGTAGGAATTTTTATTCTATTAAATAAGATTGTTCCGTCACTATTTATATATCACAAGCCAGGCTGAAGGTATTTTTTTCTTCTCCGAAACTAAGCTGCTTTTGTAGAAGCAAGTAGAAAAAGAAGAGAAAAAATAATGGCCCGCGTATGAACAATTCTCAGTTGATACCTAAGAATAATATATTTTCCTTTAAAAAAAAGAAGAAGTTAATCTTCTCAAATATAATGCCATTTTTTCAACACAAGGTTAAAGCTCACCAAAAGGGAGAGGGAGAGATGTTTGGATGCAAATTTTCATTTGTATTCATTAAATACCTTTTTAGAAAACTCTTTTTCTTTTTCACTTAAAATTTGAGCTTTCTCGTTTTCCAGCACCAAAAAAGATTTCCGCTGTTCTTCCACAACAGATTCCATCTGCTGCATTGAGTCCCGCAGAACCTTGATTTCTCCACTTTTAATGAGGATTTCATTCTGCATTTCCTTCAGCTGCAAAGTTACAGAAGTATTAAAACCACAATGATAAGGATTTTAGACATCCTCCAAATAATCCCATTATTTTTATTACTAATATTTTAAGGGTACAATCCTGTGCACTTACAGAATATACTCGAGTATAAGCTGACCCGAATATAAGCTGAAGCACTTAATTTTACCCCAAAAAACTGGGAAAACATATTGACTCGAGCGTAAGCCAAGGGTGGAAATGCAGCAGCTACTGGTAAATTTCAAAATAAAAATAGATACCAATAAAATTACATTAATTGCGACATCAGTAGGTTAAATGTTTTTGAATATTTATATAAAAGTTAACCCTGCACAAGAAAATCCCAAAGAACCATGAGAAAACTATCCAGCCCCCTCAAGAAGTCCGAACTCCATCAAAAAGGATCTGTCTGTGAGAGTGGAACTATTGAAAACTCCTCCACTCCAATGTCACCATCTTATCACATTATAGAACAGTAAACAAGATCCAGAGCTGCATGATTGAGGCCATGGGTCACATAAACCAAGTCTAAACAAGTTATTTTGGCACCCAAGGCTGCAAATCCTACAAGTACCTATCTTTCCCTCTGGCAGCAAAAGTGCAATAAATCCACTAACAATTTGCTTTCCTCTCATGCAACTCCCAAACTGCCTGAAGTAGCCACCTCATAATGACACCCTAAAATGGACAACTACGCCTTTGGTTTCAATTATAGAGGACGTGTGCTACGTTGACGCACATCACACAGCTCTTTGAACATCCCGTGCTCAACTTAGCCTCAACATGTCAGAAAATGCAGATCTTCAAAAAAAGAAGTGAGAACACTACTGTATCCACAACACCTACTCTATGTAAACATTGCATGTTTATTGCGTCCTTAACATATTTGCTGCTTTTGATATTTGTTAAATGATTTTATTTCAGTTTCCAAACTGAAGGACAAACTGAGGATGCACTGGGTTGTTGTAGGCTTTTTTCAGGCTATATGGCTATGTTCTAGAGGCATTCTCTCCTGACGTTTTGCCTGCATCTATGGCAAGCATCCTCAGAGGTTGTGAGGTCTGTTGGAACTAGGAAAATTAGGTTTATATATCTGTGGAATAGACCAGGGTGGAACAAAGAACTCTTGTTTTCTGGAGCTAAGTGTGAATGTTTCAACTGACCACCGTGATTAGTATTTGATTGCCTGGCTGTTGTTTGGTGTGACTTGTTAGTGCCTGGAGGAATCTTTTGTTGAGAGGATGCACTGTTGGACACACTTCGGAGAAGATCTCAACAGATTGGTAGTGCTTTCTTCCAAGTAAACAAGCATTATATTAGGCTGTATCTAAGTTTTTTATTCCAACTAAAGGGATGGAAATAAGGCCCCATATATACTGAACATTTCAAACCAGTATTGAAGAAAATGGTTTTGCTATGCAGATGATTACACAGGACATCCAGAAACCAGTTTCAGGCCTGGATGGTGATTACACAAACCAGAGAGTGCATATGCACATTTAGGGGGCTTTGTTTTGAGTGCTTTCATGGAAGTTTGTTATTTGGCTGTCACAGTTTGAAGCTAGTTTCTAATTGCATTAAATGGTCAGTGAAGATGAGGTCTTAGTACATACCACTTGGAAATATAGACTGCATCTAGACAATCCGTCCTACTCATATTTATCAACTCTCTGGATTTTCCAGGCAGATACTAATACTCATTGAATTATGGGCTTCGCAACAAGCACTCTTTATCAAACAACCTGGCCTGATAGGCTTGAATTCAGCACACTTTTATCTCATTACTACAGTCAACTACATATTGTTATTTCCCATCCCTAAGCAACAATCTCTGCAGCCAAGCAACACATATGCAGGATGTGTAAGAGTGAAACACCTCCATATCCATACCCAACACTTCTCCCTATTATATGGAAACTTCAATAAAGAATTATTTTAAAAAAAGAGTGGAACAGATTGCTGCCAGACTGAATTAGGAAGGGAGAAAATAAAGTAGTTGGAGAAGGGGGATACACAGTGAGTAAATCAGTTACAACAGGGAAGCAGGGAGTGACTCTTAGGAGGTAAAAAACAGGAGAGAAGCAAACACAGAAAGTAATAAATGAAACTAATAATAAAACTTTATATATATCCCGCCCTATCTCCCCAAGGGGACTCAGGGCAGTGTGTACCAAGAAAGTACTGTGTGTGCACCAAGCAAACACTTAAGCATTTCTCCATCTGCTTCTCCTTAGAAATATTCTCTCTCAAACCAAGGTTTCCAAACACATAAAGTGGCACAAAGCAAAGAAAAATTCAGAGGGAAAGATAAACGCTACCCTCTTGTCTATTGTTTCTCCAAATCTGCAATCTTTTGTAGCAGGCAAAAGGGCTCGCCTTCAGGCGGGGTATAAGAATAAAGTTGTTGTTGTTATTATTATTATTATTATTACTACTACTACTACTACTACTTGTTGTTCATTCGTTCAGTCGTCTCCGACTCTTCGTGACCTCTACTACTACTACTACTATTTCTGATATTCATTCATAAGCCACCTTTTCCCCAATGATGGAACTCATGGTTGGGTAGACATTATTAAAACTAATACACCTCAAAAACAAACAAAAATCATTAAACAACATTAAGTATTTTTTAAACTATTACTCTAGAGAAATAAAGTGTGTGTGTATGTATGAGGTTGCATACACACACAAAGCAACATAGCAATAGTACAGTGTCTACTGCCAATCATACAGTTTGTCCTCAAAACACAAAAAAATGAGCATTAAACTCACAACAAGTATGGGCACAGAAAAACAGAAAACAGTGGGAGTTCAAGGATGAATTAGGTATTGAGCATACAAATAAATAAACAGCTTATACGTAAGCACATTATTGGATGCCTCATTTCCGTTCACATCTGTTTTAGTGCAATTCGTTTCAATGAAGGTCTTCCAAAGTCATCATGTATGACTCAGTTTTCCTTTGTCATGGTTTTCTGTATCATTTCTATTGTGAATAATATGTGTGCAGGGTCAGCTCTAGTAAGGACCTGAATGAGAGATCGCCAACAGATACCTGGTGATGTAGGTTTATTTCTGAGGAAGAAACTGGCAAAACTACCTCTGATAATCCCTTGCCATAAGTCCACAGGGTACACAAGTGTTTATCACACCACTGGCACTCTAACTGGCCTTTCTGTTTTTTAGTATGAGGTTGACCCTCCAAAAGGCAAATTAATACAATGTTGTGAACAGCTTGCAGAAGAAGTTTTTAAAAGCATCACAAAGAGGAAGGAAACAGACTACCAGCTGTATTTACAGATTTCTCATAGTGGACACAAACAACACAGGTATTTTGAAACATTGGAAAACAGTCATTGCATTGTGTTGTTGAGGACTTTCACGGCCCGAATCACTGGGTTTCTGTGAGTTTTCCAGACTGTATGGCTATGTTCCAGAAGCATTCTCTCCTGACATTTCGCCCACATCTATGGCAGGCAACCTCAGAGGTTGTGAGGTCTGTTGGAAATGATGCAAGTGAAGTTTATATATTTGTGGAATGTCCAGGATGGGAGAAAACACTCTTGTCTGTTTTAGGCAAGTGTGAATGTTGGAATTGGCCACCTCGATTAGTATAGAACAGTCTTGCAGTTTCAAAGTCTGACTGCTTCCTGCCTGGGGGGAATCTTTGTTGGGAGTTTTTAGCTGGCCCTCATTGTTTCCTGTGTGGAATTTCCATTTTTTTAGTGTTGTTCTTTATTTACTGTCCTGATTATAGAGTTTTTTTTAATACTGGTAGGCAGATTTTGTTCGTTTTCATGCTTTCCTCCTTTCTGTTGAAACTGTCCACATGCTTCTGGATTTCAATGGCTTCTCTGTGTAGTCTGACACAATGGTTGTTAGAAACACAACCTACAAACTATCTACAGACCCACTAAGAAAATCCAACAAATGATACGTTCAGCAAAAGACAAGAGGGATCCTCTCACCTCTCCAGGAGTCTACCGTATACCATGCAGCTGTGGACAAGTCTACATAGGGACCACCAAATGCAGCATTGTCCAGACACTAATCAAGGAACATGAAAAGCACTGCAGACTAATTCAACCAGAGAAGTCAGCCATAACACCTGGTGAACGAACCTGGACACATATTA
Organism: Anolis sagrei; assembly: GCF_037176765.1. Classification (NCBI taxonomy): domain Eukaryota; kingdom Metazoa; phylum Chordata; class Lepidosauria; order Squamata; family Anolidae; genus Anolis; species Anolis sagrei. The sequence goes on along the minus strand of NC_090022.1, from coordinate 67,087,586 downwards.
TTTGAGAACACAGAAATGCCAGACCACTCTAACAACCACCATGTCAGACTATACAGGAAAGCCATTGAAATCCACTCACAGCAACCCAGTCAGATACATTTGTCCCCAAGAGATCCAAATATTGGGTCCAAAAAATCATCATGTCACATCCCAAGGCACCTGTCTATATTCAATTCAAACATCCTTTTTATTAAAAAAAAAAACCCAAAAGCTAACCTTTTTCTTAGCTTCCTCATATTGTTCTTGAAGTATTTCAAGCCGAAATTTGTCTGTAGTTTCTTCTGTACTACTTCCTGTTGACAGAAAGGGATTTGTGAATCACGTTCTTTGTATTTGAGAGAAGCAATTAATGTTTTTGTGAAATCTACACTTATTTCTACTGTCAGGCCTTTGCTTCATTTGGGGCAAAAAGGCAGAGCAGAAGTAATGTGCAGGCTTCCCATCCCTCTCCCACGTTGCTAATGGTACCTTAGCACAGAACCAATGTCCTGCAATGCATCCCGACTGAAGGGGAAAGCACCACACTTGGACCTCTTCCACACAGCTGAATAATATCTCACATTTTCTGCTTTGAACTGGAATATATGGCAGTGTGGACTCAGATATCCCAGTTCAAAGCAGATATTGTGGGATTTTCTGCCTTTATATTCTGGCTTATATGGCTGTGTGGAAGGGCACTAAAGCCAATTAAAGCATAAAAGTTGGCTACCTGTCTCTCAATTTTTAAAAGATATTGCCCATTTGGAAACAAAACATAATGAGCACTAGGAACCCTCCTGTCATTTAAAGAGTATACAGATCTTTATAACGAGCCATTTCAAATAAAAACCACCAGCTATGTTTTGTGGCTGCACACCCTCATCCTGCTGCAATGATATCGCCAAGACTTCATAGAATCATAAGATGAAAAAAAAAGGCTGAAATCTAACCTAAACCAACAACAAACAAAAGAGAGTCAGGGTTTGCTTGTCATGGTGTGCTTCTGCAACATCCCAAATGCAGGTGCAGTGCAGCTCCAGAAGAAATCAAATTTCCGCCCATACTCCTGAAGAAGAAAGAGGCTTATCCCAACTTCATGGGAACCATGCTACACTTCCAAGCTGACTCTTTAAGGCAGGGGTCCTCAAACTAAGGCCCAGGGGCTGAATACGGCCCTCCAAGGTCATTTACCCAGCCCTCACTCAGGATCAACCTAAGTCTGAAATGATTTGAAAGCACACAACCACAACAACCACAACAAAAACAACAGCAATCCTATCTCATCAGCCAAAAGCAGGCCCACACTTCCCATTGAAATATGAATAAGTTTATATTTGTTAAAATTGTTCTTCATTTTAATTATTGTATTATTTTAAATGTTTTTGCACTATAAATAAGATATGTGCAGTGTGCATAGGAATTCATTCATGTTTTTTTCAAAATTATAATCCGGCCCTCCAACAGTTTGAGGGTCTGTGACCTGGCCCTCTGTTTAAAAAGTTTGAGGACCCCCTGCTTTAAAGCATAGCAAAAGAGCAGGGTACAGAGACTGCTAGCCAGAAATGGGAATTTGGCCCTTGGTTGAAAAACCTGGTCTATGAAACTACCTAAGCAGCCAGGTTGGTGGATATGAGAAAGGGGACTTGGTCTGCAATAGACCCACATCTTTGGAATGCACTACCAACTGATCCATGCTGTTTAGCATCTACATCAATGGTTCCCAACCTGTGTCCCCCCAGGTGTTTTGGCCTACAACTCCCAGAAATTCCAGCCAGTTTACCAACTGTTAGGATTTCTGGGAGTTGAAGGCCAAAACATCTGGGGACCCACACATTGGGAATCACTGATCTACATGAAACCACTGAGAGAGATCATCTAGAGAGGCATTGGAAGGGTGCTATCACTATGCTGCTGACATACTTTTCTCTATGCGTTCAGTAATATAATAACTTATGTCTCTCCTCTGAATGAATGCCTTGGGGAGATAATAGGTTGAATGAGAAAAAACACGCTGAAACTGAATCCAGATAAGACACAAGTGCTAACCTGGGTTTGGAGGTGTGTCAGCCAGTTCTTGACAGGGCTTCAAGAGCCTGGATTCTTTCCTCCAAAGGGCAGTCTAGATAAATGTGACAGCCAGGAGTGCTTACTATCAGCTCCAGCTGTTCACCTTCCAAAAACTGGAGAACCTGAAAATGGTATGTGCTGGTGCGGTGAAGTCCAAGGGCTGGATTTCAGCTATGAGGAGCAGCCATATTTGTTGCTGTGTGCCTTCGAGTCGTTTACAACTCATGGCAACCCTAAGATAATCCTATCATAGGGTTTTCTTGGTAAGAGTTGTTCCAAGAGATTCTTTTGCCTTTACCTTCCTCTGAAGCTGAGAGAGGATGACATTCTCAAGATTTCCATGGCTGAGCAGGGACTCAAACCCTGGTCTTCAGAGTGGTAAACCAATGCTCAAACCACGACATCAGGCTGGATCTCACCAACATATGAAAATAATTCCACTGATTGCCAAAGTACAAAATGTTGCCTATTGCCTTTAAAACCCTGCATGGTTACATACAGGACTGCTTTCTCGCATATAAACAATCCCATATATTCAAGCCCACTGGGAAGACATCGATTTCAGTCAACTAAAAGTAGTTTGACTGTTACCCAGAGGACATTTTCTTCAGCTGCCACAAGACAGAGGAATGAACCGCCAGAAGAGCTTCTGCTGGAAAGACTGTATTTCGATCTGCAGCAATGATCAATCTCTTCCAGCAGGCCTATTAATATTATATTATAGTTTTAAAAGTATTTATTGATAGATTTTTAAACGTATTGATTTTGTATGTTCCTATAAACTCACATTTTGTGTTGTGATGTATTTGATTATTGTAACTATTTTATTTAAGTATTTTAATGGATTTTAATGGATTGGTTTGATTAATTCTATTTTAATATTATTTATATGCTGTGGTTTTTAAACTGCACTGTTTTCTGATGTTGTGAGGTGCTTTGTGTCTCATTTGAGATGAACATGGGATATAAATAAATAAAATAATAATTCCCAGGCTCAGTACACAGGTGAAATTTAAAAGTTCTTAGAGAGCCAGAGTGGGGTCTGTATATATGTACAGTAGAGTCTTGCTTATCCAACATAAACTGGCCGGCAGAACGCTGGAGAAGCAAAAATGTTGGATACTAAGGAAAGATTAAGGAAAATTATTATTTATTATTTCAGATATTTGTACCCCGCCCTTCTCAAACGCTTGGGGGGGGGGGGCACTCACCTATTAAAAACCTATTAAACATAATTAAATTTGTAAAATACATTAAATGTAATTTAATTTGTAAAATAATTAAATTACGTAATTATTCTACAAATTAAGCACCAAAACTTCATGTTTCACAACAAATGGACAGAAATAGCAGTTCAATACACAGTAACATTATGTAATGTATGTATGTAATGTATTTACAAATTTAGAACCAAAACATCGCAATGTATGGAAACAGCTGTGGATCTGGGCCTTGGAAAATACAGAATGTTGAGTCAGTGAAGGTTGGATAAGCAAAACTCTGCTGTATGTATGTATATGTATGATTAATGGCTTCAGTGCTCCTAAAAGAATCCCATACCTTGTGTTACTGTGGAGCAGAACAGACAACTCTGTATGCTTGTCCACAGCGCCCTGCCTCATGGACAGAGGAGGAATTGTTGGAGGCTACAGACAATGCCGTTACTGTTGCCCATTTTTGGTCAAAAGATATTTAGCCGCCTGGGCGCCTTCTATTTTTATCAGTTTTATACTAATTTATTTATTTATTTATTTATTTACTTTGCTTATATACCGCTGTATCTCAAGCCCAAAGGCGACTCACGGCGGTTCACAAACAGTAAAAACAGTAGAAACAGCAGTGGTTCCATACAACATATAACAATTGACTTAACACATTATCCATAAATTACCAATAAGCAATTACAATGCACAATTATTACAAAAAACAACCGTACCCAATCTTCTCATCATCCAAGCGTAGTCCAGGTTCGTCATCCATTGTTCCATTCCTATGTTCCATTACCAGATTGCACTAAATTACTCAAACGCCTGCACAAACATCCAGGTCTTCACCTTTTTGCGGAATACCATTAGAGATGGTGCTAGTCTAATGTCCGTAGGAAGGGCGTTCCACAGCCGAGGAGCCACCACCGAGAAGGCCCTATCTCTCGTCCCCACCGGCCGAGCTTGAGAAGCAGGCGGGATCGAGAGCAGGGTCTCCCCGGAAGATCTCAAACTCCTGGTGGGTTCATAGGCAGAGATGCGGTCAGATAGGTAGCTTGGGCTGGAACCGTTTAGGGCTTTAAAGGCCAACGCCAGCACTTTGAATTCAGCCCGGTAGCAGATCGGTAGCCAGTGGAGTTGGCGCAACAGGGGGGTTGTATGCTCCCTGCACTCCGCTCCTGTTAAAATCATGGCTGCCGAGCGTTGGACTAGTTGGAGCTTCCGAGCTGTCTTCAAAGGCAACCCCACGTAGAGAGCGTTGCAGTAGTCTAAACGGGATGTAACCAGAGCGTGGACTACCGTGGCCAAGTCAGACTTCCCAAGGTATGGGCGCAGCTGGCGCACAAGCTTTAGCTGTGCAAATGCTCCCCTGGTCACCGCCGAAACCTGGGGTTCCAGGCTCAGCGATGAGTCCAGGGTCACACCCAAGCTGCGAACCTGCATCTTCAGGGGGAGTGCGGCCCCATCCAACACAGGCTGTAACCCTATGCCCTGTTCGGCCTTGCGACTGACTAGGAGTACCTCTGTCTTGTCTGGATTCAATTTCAATTTGTTCGCCCTCATCCAGACCGTCACAGCGGCCAGGACCTGGACAGCCTCCTTAGTAGCAGGTGGAAAGGAGTGACAGAGTTGGACATCATCCGCGTACAGATGACACCGTACCCCGAAACTCCGGATGATCTCCCCCAGCTTTTGATATGAAATAAATAAAATAAAATAATAAAATAAATTTGGAATGCTTTTGATATGAAATAAATAGTGCTCCAATCCCCACTCTGCCATAGAAACCCAATGGATAATATTGGTGAAGTCGTATTCATTTCAGCCTAAGAGGAAGGCAATAGCAGACATACTCTGACAAAAACTTTGCCAAGAAAACCATATTATAGGGCCTCCTATAAGTTGGAAACCATTGGAAAACACCAAACAGCAAAACAACTAATGATGTTAAGCCCCATCACTCATGATCTCCAAGAAAATTCTCAGGAACCATTTGTATTCCTTGGCCTTATCTTGTTATGTGCTATTTCTTTTATAACAATTGTATTTCATTTTAGCATTTTGTCAGGTGTAATGTCTAATTTATGGTTGTCACGGGCTTTTATTAACCCTAGTGCTTTATTTTAGCATCCGCACTGCCTAAAGAGGGGTTTGTGCCCAAAAGGCAACCTCAACAGGTTTACTATCTTTTAAAGAAAAACAGTAATAACAGTGTAAATCATCAATCCTCATTGCTCCAGACTCCAGTCTCACTGAGAATACACATACCAAATACTTGCTTAGATTTTGTCTCAGTTGCAAAGTTGAAATTCCATTGCTTGATGTGATCTGCTGCATTGGTGGTACTTTTTGACAGTGAAGACAGTTCTCTATTTTGCTCTGCTCTTGATGCATTTGTGTTTACAGAAACGTTTTGTGTCATTGCCTGGGAAGCAATAATATCAATTTCCTCCAAGTCATCTGCAGTGAAATCATCACTGTCCTGAAATGGATCTTCCATTTCTTTATGCCCAGTTGTGGCAAGGGTTTTATAGCGCTTATTGGGTGGAAATCCATCTCCATGGTTTCCAGTGTTACTTGCAGTTCTCTGGAAGGATGAAGTCGAAGCAGTCACTCTGGCCTGATCCACACCGTATAATATAGAGCTGTTTCTCTTCTTATTCCCAAATAAATGGTTCACTGACATTCTGTGTCAGGAATTATCCTAGCAAAAAGAAACCACAAAACAAGGTTAAAGCTGCCTATTTAAAATCAGTTCTGGGACCTCTATTTCCTCAGTACTTTTCAATGTGTTATTAAAGCCAACAGTAATCACCTTTTCAAGGAAATGATCAGGCCTTGCTCACAAATGCTCATGAGTGGGACCTAAACAAACCTACTGGAAGGTCTAATGCAGCGTTTCTCAACCTAGGGGTTGGGAACACTGGAGGGTCACCAGGGGGTGTCAGAGGGGTCACCAAAGACCATAAGAAAACACAGTATTTTCTGTTCGTCATGGGAGTTCTCTGTGGGAAGTTTGGCCCAATTCTCTCGTTGGTGGGATTCAGAATCTCTTTCATTGTAGATGAGCTATAAAGCCCAGCAACTACAACTCCCAAATGTCAAGGTCTATTTTCCCCAAACTCCACCATTTGGGCATATTGAGTATTCGTCCCAAGACTGGTCCAGGTCCATCATTGTTTGAGTCCACAGTGCTCTCTGGATGCAGGTGAACTTGTTGTTCATTCGTTCAGTCGCTTCCGACTCATGCACCAGCCCACGCCAGAGCTCCCTGTCGGCCGTTACCACCCCCAGCTCCTTCAAGGTCAAGCCAGTCACTTCAAGGATGCCATCCATCCATCTTGCCCTTGGTCGGCCCCTCTTCCTTTTGCCTTCCATTTTCTCCAGCATCATTGTCTTCTCTAAGATTTCCTTTCTTCTCATGATGTGGCCAAAGTACTTCAACTTTGTCTCTAATATCCTTCCTTCCAATGAGCAGTCGGGCTTTGTTTCCTGAAATATGGACTGGTTGGATATTCTTGTGGTCCAAGGCACTCTCTGAATTTTCCTCCAGCGCCACAGTTCAAAAGCATCTATCTTCCTTTGCTCAGCCTTACCTATGGCCCAGCTCTCACATCCGTAGGTGACTACAGGGAATACCATTGTTTTAAGTATGTGGATCTTCATTGCCAGTGTGATGTCTCTACTCTTCACTATTTTATCAAGATTGGTCATTGCTCTCCTCCCAAGAAGTAAACGTCTTCTGATTTCTGCAGTAATCTTTGCACCTTGAAATACAAAGTCTGTCACAGCCTCCACGTTTTCTCCCTCTATTTGCCAGTTATCAATCTGTCTGGTTGCCATAATTCTGGTTGAATTTATGTTTAACTGCAATCCAGCTTTTGCACTTTTGAACTACAACTCCAAAACTCAAGGTCAATGCCCATCAAACCCTTCCAGTATTTTCTCTTGGTCGTGGGGGTTCTGTGTGGGAAGTTTGGCCCAATACTCTCGCTGGTGGAGTTCAGAATGCTCTCTGATTGTAGATTAACTATAAATCCCAGGAACTAAAATTCCCAAATGACAAAATCAATCCTGCCCCCTACCTCACCAGTATTCAAATTTGGCCATATTTGTGCCAAATTTGGTCCAGTGAATGAAAATACATCCTGAATATCAGATATGTACATTACGATTCAAAACACTAGCAAAATTACAGTTATGAAGTAGCAACAAAAATAATTTTGTGGTTGGGGGTCACCACAACATGAGGAATTGTATTAAGGGGTCGCGGCATTAGGAAGGTTGAGAACCACTGGTCTAATGATTTGGACAAGCCGCAGGAACAAGGAGAATATCATGCCTGTAAATCAAGATCTGACTTTAGTGATATTTAGTAACAATCTGGATAACCCACAAGAAGAATGACATTTCTGGAAGTTTAGCAGAAGTATCACCACTACAAACCTCTTTAAAACAGACTGATATCCAAATCGTCACAATGGATACACACTTTAGAATTAATCCAGTTTGGCACCACTTCTAACTGCTGTGTCTCCGTGCTATGGGATCATGGGAATTGTAGCTCCACAAGGTCTACAACTCCCATGATTCCATAGGTGTGAGTAATAGCAGCTCAAACGGTGCCAAGTCGCACTCATTCTAGGGTGCAGATGCTCCCCCACGACCTCCCTGCACTCTCTCTGGACTTACCTTGGTTTTCCCGCGTCAGGAGAGGAGGCTCTGCAAGAAGGGCAGCAGCATCTGCCCGGCATCGCTTCCCCGGTCTCTGTCAACCAATAGGAAGCCAGCTCTCTCCCAATGACGTCCCATCCGGTCTATTGGGGGAGGGACGTGCAAAGAAAAGGTGACGCGCGAAATGGAAGGAGCTCACCCATTGGACGGGAGGGATTTCTTTTCCCTGTCTTTAGGATTCGTGACTAAACGCCAAGGATCCTTGCAAGCACAAAGTGTGAGGGGGTAGGGGGGCAGGTGGATGTGTTTTTTAATCTCGCCTCTTCCCACCCACACTATAGAAATAATCTAGTTTGGCATAGACACTGAGAACTGGGAAGCCCTGGCCCTTGAGCGCTCCAGCTGGAGGTCAGCTGTGACCAGCAGTGCTGCAGAATTGGAGGAGGCACAAGTGGAGGGTGAAAGAGTGAAACGTGCCAGGAGGAAGGCGCGTCAAGCCAACCACGACTGGGACCATCTTCCACCTGGAAACCAATGCCTTCACTGTGGGAGAAGATGCGGGTCAAGAATAGGGCTCCACAGCCACCTACGAATCCACAAGGAAACCCATCATAGAAAATCATCTTACTCGTCCAACGAGGGATCGCCTAAGTCAAGTCAATCTAGTTTGGCAGCCACTTTAAATGCCTTGGTTCAATGTTATGAAATCATGGGAGTTGAGTCCAGAACCTCAATCCATGGCTGATGTCAAATGAGAGACTCCCCCCTGGGCACACAGTAGACTGGGCGATTTGGAAGGCGCTGAACAGACTGCGCTCTGGCACCATAGGATGCAGAGCCAACCTTAAGAAATGGGGCCACAAAGTGGAATCCATGGCATGCGGGTGTGAAGAGCAAACCACAGACCACCTACTGCAATGCAACCTAAGCCCTGCCACATGCACAATGGAGGACCTTCTGATAGCAACACCAGAGGCACTCCAAGTGATCAAAGGACATTTAATAGAATGCCAAGTTGGCAAACTTTGTGATTTTTTTAAAAAATCCAATACAACTGTTTGGTTTGCTCCTGACACAATACATAAATAAGATGGGAGTTGTATTTTTCACAAGTGGCTGAGGGGGAAAAGGAAAGGGCCTGAGGATGTTAGTAATGATGGGAGTTGAAGTCCAAAACACCCGGAGGGCCGAAGTTGGCCCATGCCTGGTGTAGATTAGTATCATAAGTATAATGTCATTCGTTTTTTCTGTATTAATATGTACTGAAAGACGTTTGTTTTGTTTTGTCTAAGTCACAGCCACAAATGCATAAGAACAAAATCAGTTATGTGGTCCCTTCTGGAAAACATCTGCTTTTGCATAAATGTGCATAACCTCCCAACCTTTTGTCCTACAGGTTTGTGGATTTCAGCTCCCAGAAACCCCAACCAGCTTGGCCAACTGAAATGCACAAAGAGTGTAATCTTCTGACCACTTCTTTAGGAATATTGAACACATTGGGACTTATTTCTGAACCATGTTCCAAGTACTGCAGAGTTACTTACTCTTCAACCACTCCAACATAGAGATTCTTAATATGTGTTTCACAATGTTTATCTGGAAATTACCCTTTGTGGTTTTACAAAGATAAGAGGATTGCAACTTTGGGTCAGAAGATACGGGGAGGCATGGCAGCGTATTCTTCTACTTGGTGTTGTAAGGTGCCTAACTTAATGACCAAACATGGAGCAGCAGTCAGTCTTGCCTCTTTAGATAAGTTATCTAGCTGAGTTGTGCATTATATTATTCCCTCTGGCTGTTATAAGATTGGGGTGGCAGTACAGGAGAACAAGGATAGGCCTGCTAGTTTTCGCTGGACTACATCATTCTTCATTTTTGGCAATGCAGGTCAATAACATCTAGAGGACCTTTTCTAATGGCTTCTTCAACAGAAATTGAGCTATGTGGTTCAAACATCTTTACACCTTATGTCGACAATATTTAGGACAGAGGTTGCAAAAGTATTACCATGCCCTCTGGTAGTTCTACATTTACAATTCCAGGATCTCTGAGGATACTGTATTCCATAAGCCAACAACACCTTGAGGTTCATTTATATGTGAAGCTATCCAAGCAGGACAAGTATTTTCTACCCCTGTGACCTTCTATGAGCCACATGGGCTGTCAAAGCCAAACTCCCCAATCATGGAAATTATCACAAATATATTTCTAGTTTTGAAAGCGCAACTGTATTGGGCTTCCTGCAATATACAGTATTTAAAAGGTAAACTCCAATTCCTTTTTAAGGATTAATGAATGAATTTTATTACAGACCAAGAGTGTAAAACTTTAAAACATTAAAAACAAGAAGTTTTTTTTAAAAAAAAAAACTGTTAACATTAAGACCCGAAGTTCACAACATTAAAAGAAGAATGTCCATGATATGGAGTCGATCGTGTGCTTGGCTTCATATATGACACTGAGTATCTATATAAATAAAAATGTAATGTTCGTTTGTGGGATTAACATAACTCAAAAACCACTTGACAAATTGACACCAAATTTGGACACAAGACACCTACTAACCCAAGGCGTGATCATCACTCAAAAATTTGAGTTTGTCATTCAGGAGTTGTAGTTGCTGGGATTTATAGTTCACCTACAATCAAAGAGCATTCTGAGCACCAAAGATGGAATTGGACCAACCTTGGCACACAGAACTCCCATGACCACCAGAAAATACTGGAAGGAGTTGTTGAGCATTGGCCTTGAGTTTTGGAGTTGTAGTTCACCTACATCCAGAGAGCACTGTGGACTCAAACAATGATGGTTCTGGACCAAACTTGGCATGAATATTCCATATGCCCCAATATGAACACAGATGGAGTTTGGGGGAAATAGATCTTGACATTTGGGAGTTGTATTTACTGAGATTTATAGTTCACCTACAATCAAAGAGCTTTCTGAACCCCACGAACGATAGAACTGGGGCAAATTTCCCACACAGAACCCCTATGACCAATAGAATATACTTAAGGCAATCCAGTCCAACTCCCTTCACCAGGGCAAGAAAACATAATCAAATACTGTTTACACACAAGCATAAAGAAATTACACATATTAGAAACCAACACTTTCTCATGACTTTATTTTTTAGATCACTAGACTGGGCCACAGCAAGGCATGGCAGGGGATGGCTAGTGGATAATAAAACGAGTAAGTTAAAACTTTACCTGCCAAAATCGTCCACAAACTGCTTCCTTATTTTTATAGCTGACACACAAAACATAGCCACTCTATAAATGATCAATGGATCACTATAAGAAGTTTTAGATAATATTTATTTTTTTTATTTCACATATTTGTATCTTGTCCTTCTCGTGCCCCCCCCCCGGGGGGGGGGGGAGGATTCAGTGCAACTTCCCAACAGGCATCTATTTGATGCCAACATACAAATGATAAATAATAATTACAAATAAAACAGTTCATTAAAACATTAATTATTAAGACATTCATTTAAAATCACACAAGTTCATTTCTGCCAGGGATCTTTTATACAATGGGAGTAATAAAAACAGATAAAGTATCCTAATAGATGTGACATTCTAAAAGGGCATGCCTGGTAGTTTCTACTCTCTCCATACCGCATGGGCATACATGCTTATGGTAGGGGATACCTGTAAACCTTTTTAATGTTTTAATTTAACTTTTAATGCACAACTGCATCGGGCTTCGTGCAATCTACAGTATTTAAAAGCTGAACTGCAATTCTTTTTCAAGGATGGTACAAGAAGTCTGGAGGGCTAAACAGCTAAAAAACAACCTTAAAAGGTGCATCCACTCTTATATCCACACTTACAAGCTGTATCCCAAGGTCATACTTCATCTAACCTGTTATAGACACCATTATGTAGATCTTGCCTTTCTCCTCTGTTATTGCTCATGCAATTTTAATCAAGATCTAAAAGACCTTATAGGTTTCTATGTATATATCTTCACTTTCTTGTCTTTCTCTTGCTGCCTGTTTTTTGTGCAGAAAACTGCTCCTGAGTAAAAATTAATCCTTTACATCAGAGAGTGGCAGATGGGGAGAGGGACAAATGGATGAAAATGAACCAATCAATTTCCTTGCCTGATTGATTGGACATTCCTTCCATTTATACACAGAGTAGTTTGGATCCAAGCTTCTTTATCTACAGCAAATATTCTAAACTATTTACTAGATTTCACAAATTCCCAGGATAATGATAATGCATTCCAATTCTTTCCCAAATCAGATACTTTAATCTAAAGTGCCAGTGACATCGCCCAAAGTACACAATGAATCTAGATACTGATTAATTTCTAAGGGTTGAATTTCTCTTTATACCATTAAGATGAATGAGCAGTATGGCCAATGATCTCATACTGGCCATAATTGTTAAAAGTGACTTTTGTGGGCTCAGAAATCATTTCATTCTTTCAAGAATTGTATGCACTTGCTTGCTGCTGAAAATACTAGCTCTGTCTCATCAGTTAAACTGACACAATGACCCAGTCTGTTTAGAACATCAATACTTTTTCTACTTCCAGTAATGCTATTTTTAGCCATCCCAAGCTGGAGATCCTCTGCAGGCTCCCTTTTTCCATTAGTAACTCAATATAACTGTCATGAGTACATTAATTCAGTTTCCTTTTTTCTGAAAAGAGCAGCAGATAGAAAGATCTGGGTCAAAATTGGCTTGCATTCTATCATACATCTCATAAATAAGTAAGAGAACCTTTAACAAGGAATCTTCCAGATTCTGAATTTCTATCACCCCTCACCACTTGCAACACTAACTAGAATTAACAGAAGTTGCAGTTCAACATCTGGAGGACGACATATTCCATAGCCCTGTCAACATGTAATAATTTAGTATTAATGTGTACACAAATTACAATAAGTTTCTGGCACCGATGCTTTGGGGATTATGTTTAATACAGTATATTGGGACACATTTCTATCAAAAACAATAGACCTTTCAATCATGTATGCTATGACACAACCTACATTTTATTTCTTTGGGAAATGTCTGTTGATACAGAAGATACAGAAGCCAATTGTCTCTCAGTACATACCAGCTCACGTTGTAGATTGGTTAGAAAATAAATACTGTAACATATGCTGACAATTGTCATGGGCTCCAGCAATCAGCAGCTGGAAATACATCAGCAGTCTGGTGATGTCACATAATCAGGCAATTTCAGGTTGATTTAGTACTAATTTTTAGTACTAATTTCTAAGCTGAAGAGCTGGTGTTGTCTGTAAATGCCTCCAAGGTAATGTGGCTGGCATGACTGGATGGAGTGCTGTTACCTTCCCGCAGAAGGAGTACCTATAGATCTATTCACATTTGCATGTTTTTGAACTGCTAGGTTGGCTGAAGCTGGGCCTAGCAGCAGGAGCTCACCCGCTCTCTGGATTTGAACTGCCGACCTTTCTGTCAGCAAGTTCAGCAGCTCAGCAATTTATCCCGCTGCACCACCAGGGGCTCCCCTTTAATTATGCAGTACTGCAAATGATGTCGTTCCAAATGCTGCCCTTAAAAAAAATTCTAGAAATAAGCACAGGGGAAACAGGCCCATCCCTGCATCTGGACTTCAGCAATTGAACAAGAAGGGGCTGAGGGATCTGGGTATGTATAGCTTGGAGAAAAGAAGGCTTCTTGCGCAAGTGCCATGCTACTATATGCTGCCGAAGCGAGAGAAATATGAGCAATAATAAAAATAGAGATTGATTTTACACCAAAATTAGCATTATTACTTATACATGATAATATAATTCCCTTACAAGAGGACAAAGAATTTGAACAGAGAGCAGAAAATGTTTTGGGCATTGCTAATGTCATCTTTGGCCACTGCACAACTCGTTTCCTCACAATAACAGGGATGTGTGAGGAAATGAATAGGGATGGTCATGTAAAATGTTCCAGCAGTTAGGACCCACAGATAATAATTGAGGGTGCATCTACATTATATAATTAATGCAGCTTGACCACTTTTAACTACTAAAGCACAATGCAATCACAGAATCACAGAGTTGAAAGAGACCTCATGGGCCATCCAGTCCAATCCCCTGCCAAGAAGCAGAAAGATTGCATTCAAAGCACCCTCTCGGGTGCTTTGAATGCAATGGAACTCTCTGCCCCAGAGTGTGGTGGAGGCTCCTTCTTTAGAAGCTTTTAAACAGAGGCTGGATGGCCATCTCTCGGGATGGCCATCCAGCCTCTGTTTAAAAGCTTCTAAAGAAGGAGCCTCCACCACACTCCGGGGCAGAGAGTTCCACTGCTGAACAGCTCTCACAGTCAGGAAGCTTTTCCTAATGTTTAGGTGGAATCTCCTTTCTTGTAGTTTGAAGCCATTGTTCCCTGTCCTAGTCTCCAGGGAAGCAGAAAACAAGCTTGCTCCATTCTCCCTATGACTTCCTCTCACATATTTATACATGGCTATCATGTCTTCTCTCAGCCTTCTCTTCTTCAGGCTGAACAAGCCGCTCCTCATAGGCCTTGTTCTCCAGACCCTTGATCATCTTAGTCGTCCTCCTCTGGACACATTCCAGCTTGTCAATATCTCTCTTCAATTGGACACAATATTCCAGATGTGGTCTGATCAAGGCACAAGGCCTGGATCTAGACACTATACTCCTCTTGATGCAGGCCAAAATCCCATTGGCTTTTTTTGCCGCCGCATCACATTGTTGGCTCATGTTTAACTTGTTGTCCACGAAGACTTGAAGATCTTTTTCACATGTACTGCTCTCGAGTTTATAGGCTGGGGGCTTCTGGGAACTGTAGTAGGCTATTAGGAATTGTGGGAGTTGGAAGTCCAAAACACCTGGAGGGTCGAAGAGTGCCCATATCTGGGGTAAAGGCACCGAATGCTAATATGAATCATAATAGAAAACAAGAGAGAGGCCCGTGTTGCCTGCAAGGCCTAAGATTAGATTTCTCCCCATTGTCTCCCTCCCTGGGGGCTGCAGCCCCGCCCGCGCGACGTCTACGTCACCGCCAGATAGTAAACATTTCCCTCGCAGGGCGACTAAGCCACGCCCCCTCCCCGAACTCCCATTGGCTCCTTCCCCTCTCCTAGGCAACCCCTCCCTCTCCCCCGCCAACCGCCGCAGCAACCAAATAAATAAACTGACTGACTGGCGCACTAGCCTTTCTTGCCCCACCCGTCTCCGAGTCCTTTCCTCTCATTGGTTAGCAAACCCAGAAGCCCCGCCCTCTCCCTAACTTTTCTTCAGCACTGTTAGAGGCAGGCAGGCAGGCAGGCGCGCGCGGGAGGGCTGGGGCGAGGAAGAGGCAGACTTTCCATCAACCGACATTTTCAACCTTCCTCCCCCTCCCCCCCTTCACATACACACTTCCTTCTAACCAATGAGAAAGGCGGGTGTCACTTCTGGCCCAATCGGGAGAGCCGTCCTGGCGTCCTCGAGACGGAACGCCTTGTTTCTATGATGCAGCGGCGGCAGGGCGCGGCGTCATTGGCTGGCGCTGGCCCCGCCCCGCCCCGCTGGCTGCTGCTGCTGCTGTGGTGGCGGTGGGCGGGGCGGGGGAACGGCCGCCTCTTGTCTGGTTCTGCCTGGATCTGTTTACTTGGTCTCGGCGGCGGGAGGAGGCGGAGCGGAGCCGAGGAGAAGGAACAGCGGCTCGGCCGGCCGCGGAAGGGACTCCCCAGCGCTCCAGCGGCTCTCCCCCCGCCGCCCACCCTCCGCCCCCGCGACACGGCCCCTCGCCGCCCTCTGCGCCTCCCGCTCTCCCGCTCTCGCTCTCTCTCTCCGGCGCGCTCGAGGCCCAGCCGCGGGGAGGAGGAAGAGCAGCAGCAGCAGCAGCCCTGGCCATGAAGACGGAGATCTCCACGGCGGCGGGCTTCATCACCCGCCTCCTCCGGACGCCCGGCGGCATCGACGACGAGGAGCTGCGCTGCTTCAGCGAGTCCCTCCAGGAGGCGCTGCGAGGTGAAGGGAGGGAGGGAAGGAAGGAAGGAAAGAAGGAAGGAAAGAAGGAAAATGAGGGGGGAAGGAAGGGAAAAGGAAGAAACGGGGGGGGGAGAAAAGGGGGAAGAAAGGAGACGGGAAGGGGGAAGGAAAAGAGGGAGGAAAAGGGAAGAAAGGGGGGAAAGGGAAAGGGGGGAAGAAAGGAAGGGAAAGGCTGAAGAAAGGAAGGGGAAGGAGGAAGGGAAAAGGAAGAAAGGGGAAAAGGAAGGAAGGGGGCGGAAAGGAGAGGGAAAGGAAGGAAGGAAAGGGGACGGGAAAGGGAGGAAAAGAGAAAAGAAAGGAGGGGGAAAGGAGTAAAGGAAGGAAGGAAAAGAGGGAGGAAAGAAGAAAGAAAAGGGGGAAAGGAGAAAGGAAGGAAAAGAGGGAGGAAAGAAGGAAGGAAGGTGGGGGAAAGGAAGGAAGGAAAAGAGGGAGGAAAGGGGGAAGAAAAGAGAAAGGAAAATGGAGAAGGAGGAACGAAAACGGGAAGAAAGAGAGGAAAAGACGGACGAAGAAAACTAGGAAAAGAAGGAAGGAAAGGAAAGCAGGCAGGGTGGAAAAAAGGATGAAAGGAAAAAATAAGGAAGGAAAGCAGGAGGAAAAGAGAAAGGAAGGCAAGGGGAGGGGAAAGCAAAGGAGAAGTAACAAAGAAGGAGTAAGGAAGAGAGGGAAAGAGAAAGGGAGGGGGAAAGTAAAAAGGGAAGAACAATGAATTAAGGAAAGGAGGGAGGAAGAGAGGAGGGAAAATGGGAGAAAGTAAGAAAGAAAAGGGGTGAGGGAGGAAGTAAGGGAGAGAAGTAAGGAGAAGGGGGAGGGAGGAAAAAAGAAGGAATAAAGGGGGAAGAAAAGTAACAAATGGAAGGAAATGAGGGAGGGAGGTAAGTGAGGGAGGACGAAAAATAGAAGGATGGGAGAAAAGGGAGGAAGAGGAGAAGGATGGGAAAGGAAGAAAAGGTGGGGGGAGGGTGAGAGGAAGGGAGCCCTCATGTCCCTTTGCTGCCTCAGGCACTCCCTGGAGGGGCACCTCCAAAGAAATTCCTTCCCAAGATCTTTCTGCCCCCTTGTTGTTTCTCTCCTAGACCCCTTTTCTGCCTCTGGTTTGCCTCTCAGCCCAGCTTGATGAAAGAGCCTTGAGGGGAATTAAAAGAACTCCCCATTATAGAGGGGAGGGTTTGGGGAGATCCTAAGGACTCCTTTATAGTTCTTGGTTTTCCACAGATTCTGTAACCACAGATCCTCCATGACTTGAAAGTATCCCTCACCCCCAATTCCAAAAGGCAGACTTTGATTTTGGCCACTTTACATCAGGGACACCATTTTACTATGAGATTGTGTATAATGGGACTCGAGCATCCATGGATTTTCTGCTCTCTCTCCCTCAACTTGCCTCAGTTTCTCTAATGTTTTCCTTAATCCTCCTCCTTTCCTTTGGTCAGTTGTGTGTTACAGAATTTGAGGATTTAAAGATGGTAATCCACATGATAAGCTCAAGGTGGGACTTCTGCAATGTGCTTTACATTGGGCACAAATGCACCAAGTTCAGAAACTCCAATTAGTTCAAAACATGGCAGCCAGATTGGGTATAGGAACACCTAGGAGTGAGCATATTTCACCCATATTCAAGTCACACACTGACTGCCAATTAATTTATGGGCAAAGCACAAAATGGTGGTTTTGATCTTTAAAGCCCTACGTGGTTTGCGTCCAGGTTACCAAGAAGATTGCCTTCACCTGCACGATCCGCCCCTTAGGCTACTTAGGTCCCCTGGTGCATGCTTACTCCCACCAACCAGAACCCAACTGGTGAGCTCTTATAGCTGAACAAGGTGTCGGAATTTAAAACACCATTGAAGTGTCATCCCTTCCACCAGGTCAACCCAGTCAATTTTCAATCATGAGTTTTGATTTATACTCCATTGCTACTATATGTCAATTCTGCATCTGCATTTGGTACAAGTTCTTTATAGTTTATGTTTTTATATATGTAATTTATGTACATATTTTATATTCATATGTTTTTGACTTTGTTGTACCTCTCCTCAAGTCATCAGAAGAGGCGGGTAATAATAATAATAATAATAATAATTATTATTATTATTATTATTATTTTGGAGTCGTGTTGGCGTAGCAGGTTAAACTGCTAACCTGCCAAACTTGCTGATCGGAAGATCGGCAGTTTAAATCCGTGGAACGGGGTGAACTGTTATTAGCCCCAACTTCTGCCAACCTAGCAGTTCGAAAACATGCAAATGTGAGATCAGTAGGTACTGCTTTGGCGGGAAGTTAACTGCCACTCCGGCCACATGACCAAAGAGGTGTCTACAGACAATGCCGGCTCTTCAACTTAGAAATGGAGATGAGCACCACCCCCTAGAGTTGGACTCAACTAGGCTTAATTTTCAAGGGGAAACCTTTACCTTTATTATTATTTAGAATCATAGGGTTCTGCAGCTGGAATAGACCTCAAGGGCCATCCAGTCAAACCCCAGTCTACCATGCATGAACACATAACCCACCCCCTCCCAATTGATGGCCACAGAAGGAGACTTCACCACTCTGAGACCACTGCTGAACAGGATACCATCAGGAATCCTTTCTGGTGTTTATGTGGAATTTCTTTTCCTGGAATTTCAACCAATTGTTCTATGTCATAGTCTCCAGAGCAGCAATGAACAAGCCTGCTCCATCTTCAAGTATTTAAATGTGGCTGTCATGGGCATGCCATAGTGTGTGTTCCATGCAGTCCGTAATGACTCCTTTCTCCCCCTCCCTCCCTTCCTTTTGTTCCCCTTTGCAGACCATTATAAGCACCACTGGTTTCCCCTGATGCCCTCCAAAGGCTCAGGGTACCGCTGCATCCGCATCAATCACAAGATGGACCCCTTGATAGGCAAAGCGGCGTGCATGATCGGACTCAGCCATGAGAGACTTTTCCAACTCCTGCCCAGTGAATTAACTCTTTGGGTCGACCCCTTTGAAGTGTCCTATCGCATCGGGGAGGATGGGTCCATCTGTGTCCTCTATGAAGGCCCACAGCAACAACCGGGAGCGAAGAACACTATAGCCCTGGAGAGCAGGAGCAGTTGTAAAGAAGAGTGGAGAATTGGGCGAGCCAGCCCTTCCAAGAGCTACAACATGATGACCGTGTCCAGTTAAAAAAAAAAACACAATTCACAGGCCCTGTACAATGATGTATGTATGTATCCCACTTTGATAATGAAGTTAGATGATGTAATTGATATGCCGATTTTCACCCCATAGTCATTAAAGTTGTAGTAGTACTGCCAAATCCTTTGTTTTGTGGCCAAGGGCTAGTGTATAAAAACAAAAGTTCTTTAACTGTGTACTTTTTTCTGGATTGTATACTGTAAATGAAATTGTACAGTCAAGACGATTGTTTTACAGATTTCTATTTTGGAAACAGAAACCTTGGCTATTTGTAATAAAAAAAGGAATTAACTTAAATCTTTTTATTTTAATAATGCCTTTTAGTTCACAGTAGCTTCCCCACCCCCAACACACATATTGAGCAATAATTTGCTGGTGGGTATAGAGAAGGAAGGCGAGTGGGTGGGAATTAGACACGCTGACCAACTGGAATTTTTAAACCTCTCCAGAGACTTGGCAGTACAGGCTGCTCCGGGGTCATAAACACAGCTGCATAGAACAAATATGATGTGTCCAATCTAAATATCCAGGCCAGGTTTCTTTCTTCCCAAACAGCTGTCAAGCATGGAAACAAATGTCTGGGAAGTAAAACTTAAAAAAAAAACCAACTGTTCATAGCTTATTCTTCTTGCTCCGAAAAAACAACAACCAACATTTTAATATGTTACATTGATCAATGCAGGATTAAAAAAATATACTGGTTGAAAGAAACATGTAATTGCTTATATAATTTGTCACTGGGAAAACTTCAGCTTTCAGAACATTTTATTAAAGCTGGAAAGTCCTGAGGCCAAACAACCTAATTGGGTATAATTATATTCCATTAATTTCACTGGGAATTATTTTCATGTGACATGGTTTCCTATTTTAAAAAATATTTGAAATAACAGATTCTACAAACTCCTTCTGTTTCTAATGCAAATGTTTGCTTTTCAACAGTAAATAGTTTTATTTATTTTTTGTTTCCAAACAATGTTTCATATCCACTAAGTGCTTTAGGATCAAACAACTGCCTTAGGTGTATTTCAGGCCTGATGATGCCAAGTGAAATTCTGTATTTAATGAAAGAGGACATTGTGGATTCTTTGTACATTTGGCAAGGAACCAACAAGCCTTGCTCTTTGTTACACTAATATGGTGAAAGGTAAGAGGGAAGGGGCAAGTCTGGGCAAATTCAAAGTGGCTGGAAAGGGGGTGGGAGGAAGTTTAGCATCTAACCATTTCAAAATATCATTGATGTAGTCTGCTTTTGAATGGTGCTCTTGATAACTTATTTTTAAAAGGTAAGTCTGATAAACATTCTGTTAGTTGACACAAACCACCACTTCGGATGTTTAAACCACATGAATTCAATGTAACTTCATCTGCAATAAATTTTTCGAGACTTGGCAACATAGCTATTTTAAATATATAAATTACTAACTTGAGACTTGTCAATAAATATTGGGTGAATGAGCTGTAACTTGGAAATCTTCCACTGATATTTTAGGATATACTATATTTGTAGTGTGAAACAAGCACCATGGTGAGCCCTGAAGTCAGCTTTCAAAAAAGAAATAGATTCTTACATATCAAATATTTTGGGAGGTTTAATATGAGAAAAGTTCTGATTATAGGAAACAATTTTCTTAAATTACTCCTACAGTAATATCTTTATACATAATCATTGATGTGAGTTAGAAAGCCAGATCTATGTTAAGAATATAATGAAATCTGGTGATACCTAAACTATTGCTTTTCTTTTATATTTATGTTATATTTGACTGGTAATGTGAGCAGAGAATATGAAAGACAAATGAAATCTAGATTCTAGCATTCCTTTTACAAAAGAAGTATTAATTGAATTGGTAGTCCCATACTAAAACCCCCACAATTCCCTGTCTGTTTGGACACCCAGATGAAATGAATTTTCAAAAAGAGAACTAAAACACTGTTCTTTTGTAGATAAAGCAGATGGTGGAGATTATTGTATCTTCTTTGCTTGTTAAAGAGAATATTCCTTCTTTTTGCAGAAAACATCTGTTTTTTAAACTTTGATTTTTAAAGAAGGATTATTTGCAGCTGAATCATTTCAGCTGTTCACAAACATTTTTGCAACAAATGGTTTTCAAATGTGTTTGGTTGTAATGCCAATAACATGCATGGAAAATAGAAGCAAACCTGAAGAGGCTACCTGCCTTCTAAGAGGCTAATAGCCTGCATTATAGAGGTGGAGGAAGGCAGTCTCCTCAAGCAAGTCCTTAGTTTCTCAGTGCACTAGATTTCACCATGTCCTACCAAATGGGCTGGTGCAAATGAAGTGACTGCTGCATCATTCTGCCGGCTTCGTTTCTGGGCTGTCTGTAGAAGAGCACTCGCCTCCTTGGAATTCCTTGTTACCAATGGCTAAAACAGCTTCTATGAATGTAGAAGTCTGATAAGAGAAAAAAAATATGCCAAATAGGACTTCCACTTCCTTGCTAATATCAAGTTCTGGGTAGCTCCATTTATTTTATGAGAAAATAAAACTTTAGATTCCATTAATTTCTAAAACAGAGTTTAGATAAAATAGCAAACCTTGATTCATATTGCCTTGGATATCCATGGTAATATTTGACCAGATAATAAAAGGTTTATGCTGATACAGTAATCTGGTTCTTCCAGATTACTGTATCAGCATAAACCTTTATTATCTGGTGAAATATTCTGAAGTTCTCTTCAGAATATTGCTTGTATCAGCCATCCATCATGCTTCAATACTATGCATAGGTATGCTTGAATAAGATGCGTGTGTGTCTTACTGAACAGTTATATTTATTTTTTAGTAAACATGGATTGGTTGCTATTTGTTTTGGGGTTTTTTTTGTTATGGAGAAACTACTAATTATTTCCATTTCCATGTAATAGAAAAAGCACACATTTTCAAGAAGCAAAGACATGGGTAATAATAGTTCAATAGGCCAACTCCATTTTGTTTAATATGTACAGAGATTATTCATTTTGAAGGTTTTGTGTATTTTTAAACCATGGCATTTAATCTGTTTTTCAGTAATAACTCAATAAGGAAGGTGTTAATTGTGATAAAGAAATGGGAAAACCAAACAGTTAGTCTCTACAATACAGTGTAAAGACTACATCCCAAATGAGAAGCAGCTTGTATTAAACTTTTTAAAATTAAAAAGTGGATAAAATAATAAAATACAAATGTGAGAAGTAGACCAGCCATTAATATTAGAAGAGGGGGGACACCCCTGGTTAGAAGCAAAACACTACCATTATTGAAAAATGAGTTGAAGAGTTACCTTTTGCACATAATGGAAAGTTATGGTTCTGCTGAGAAACGAATATAAAATCTTTTGCTTTCTAGTGTTGACCATTCTACTAATCACAGCAGCCTTTTGTATTTTTGCTGTGCCATGTTATTGGGGGGAAAGTATTTTGAATGCAAAGAAGCTCTTTAGCGTAGAGTCAACATTACCAAGGATTAATCAGTAAAGACGTGTGATCAATAAAGATTAAAAAAATATATAAAATACTCTTCCATTCTTATTAGATCACAGTACAGTTGCTGGAGCTCCATGTAAGGTCTGTCCAATAAGAGTCCTGTAACACAAAGCCACTTGAGAAATCAAATGATATATTAAGTTAGGGGGTGGATTTTTTAGTCATGGGGTAGGCTTTGTCCATGTGTTATTAGTTTTGCTCTTGTATTCCTAACACCTTCAAAAGCAGCTATAGAAATTGCTTGATGCTTCTGTTTGCTGAACTCAGCTTAAATCAAGTGCTGTGATTCTTTGTGTTGTTGTTTCAAGGCTCAGAGACTTTGGGATGTCTGTGTTGATGACTATTGCTGTCATTGCTACCTGCGCTTTAGCCATTTTGTATCTATATAACACCTCAGAAATAAATTTGGTCTCATTGGAACAAGATGTATGGGTTGTGGTGTTACAATGTGTGGACGGCACTGACTCTACTGGAGTGTTAGTGGGATCACCCTGCACTTCTTCAGACCTCATTTGGATCTAGCCGATGAATCTGTATTCCACAAAACATTAGGAATCATTGTTTCTGATGAAATGAACTCCATTTCCATGTAATAGAAATGGAGTTCCATGAAAACCACAAACACATTAAACCTGTTGGTCTTCAAGGTGCCACAGACTCTTATGGATGCACGTGTTTCTGTTCTCATTAATGTGATTTTATTACGGAAAATATATTGCACATTATTTTAATGTATTTTTTGCCCTGAATAAGGAATCTTTGGGCTGAAAACTATAACCAATTTGAAAATAAATTTAACAAGTAAGATGTATTGAAAGAATCATGAAATACACTGATGAAGTAGAAATGCCTTTCAGTTTCAAAGATGCTAGTCCCTTTGAATCAGACCAAAGACTTCTATAACACAGCATTTGGTTTTCTTTGATAGCCAACCAGTTTTTTGTGTTTTTTTTTTTTTTTTTTTGCAAAACCCACAAGCAAGATATCAGGACAATACTACATCCATGTTGTTATCCTCAAACTTTTTGAGCATAGGGCTGGTTCATGGTTTCTGAGACTGTTGGGGGGCTGGACTGTATTTTGAAAAAAAACATGAACAAATTCCTATAGAGACTGCACATATCATATTTCAAAGAACAATACAATATTTAAGATGAAGAACAATTTTAACCAACTTAAACTTACCAGTATTTCAATGGGAAGTGGGGGCCTGCTTTTGGCTGATGAGAATCAAGTTAATTAGGATTGTTGTTGTGTGCCTTTAAGTCATTTCAGAGTAAGGGCAACCTTAAGTCTCAAGTTTAGGGCGGGGATCGGGTAAATGACATTGAAAAGTGACATCCGCGGGCCTTAGTTTGGGGACCCTTGTTCTATAACAACTAATATACAGTAATTGCAATACTAGCAGTATCTACAAGTTTCCAAAGAAACAGCATGGTGTATTGGCTTCTGTGCTGAACTATGGGCCCAGGGCTTGAATCTGTACTCCCAACACGGAGGCTGATTTTGGGCAAGTCACACTCTCAACCTCAGGGGAAGCAATGCTAAACTTCTTCTTGCCAAGAAAACTATGATAGAGGCGCCATAAATCACAGTCAACAGCAACAGTATCAAACAATCAAACAGCATATATTTAATAATTAGAATACTGATTATGTACCTTTTCTACACATAAACGTTAATTTTTTGCTGCCTGGGAAGATCATGGGCTGTTTGTTTCTGTTTCCTTTTGTGTTTGATACACTTTGTTCCCCATTTGAACATCTCACCACAGACACCTTACTAAATCATTTCTAAACCAGTTCCGAACCTTTTTTCGAGGAAAAACCTCAGCGAGTCAAAAGGGCTTCCTGTTGGCCAGGTGTAAGAATTACTGTATTTTCTTGAATCTAATGCTGACCTTTTTTGGCTAAATTGCCTTGCCAGAATTGGGGTGCACATTAGATTAATGTTCTGTGGTAATCTTAGTGCTGAGCCAAAGCAAAACGGGAAGCTACTAAAGGAGCATCTGGATCTCCTATCTGAGGGTTGCCATCTAATTTAATGGCCAAGGCTCAATTCTAGGCAATACTGGTTGTAGTTTGGTGAGGAATCTGCATTCTTTGGCAGCCCCCTTATCCCAAACTACAGACCCCATGACCCCGTAGCATTGAGACAGGGCAGTTAAAGTGGATTCTTTCTACAGCATAGATGCACCCCAAGATTTCTTTTCCTTGGGATGGTGTTCTAACACTTTTGCTTTTCCAGAAGGAATTCTAAGCAGGCAGCATCTGTAAAGTACACATTTTTTTGGCCAAATTACAAAGAATTCACTTTTTGCTGCTACACATTACATATGCCAACAAATACTTTTTTGGGTGCAGAGTTTTGAAAACGGAGGTGTGCTTTAGATTTGCTTGCACATTAGACTTGAGTAAATATGATTATTAGGTAAGGATTACAGGCTTAGCCCATTCTAGAAAAAACTAAAGCATTTTGCCTTTTCAGACTTTTTTCTGGCACTCTACATGGATTATGTCACGGTGGGTATTCTATTACATGGGTGAAATTATGCCAATTCAGCATTCTATTTGCAGGGGAAAACAGAACCTGGAAGAACAAAAGACAACACTGAAATTGAATTAAATGCTGCAGTATGGCAGCATACAAACACACTGAATGGTTGTTTTTTAAAATAAATGTAATTATTGAAAATTGAAAAATCTTTCCTTCCTGCCTTCTTTCCTGCCCCTTCCCATCCAAAACTGGTGAAACAGTCGTGTGTTACAGGGAAGATACAGCTCTTGCTTTCCAAATTATCATCACCTAACACAATTTAAGTGATATATTTATGGCATGTGAAATGTAGTTCTGTATTATTAACTTACATATCTTTGTAACTGTAAACAACTCAACTTCCAATGCTGTCACGCTAAAACTGGCAAAAACATAAATAGGTCAGTCCTTAAATGACAGCCTTGTAGCATCTTAAAAACTAACAAATGTCTTACAGTATAAGCTTTCATAAATCACAATTTATTTCTTCAGATTTCCTAAGTTAGTGGTATTGGATACAAAGGGAGAATATTAACAGGGAGATCGGGGGATTTAAATGCAAAAACAATAGTGATTACCACAACACCTGCAATTCATATAACAATTGCTTTGGCATGTCATAATGCAAGAGTGAGTTGATTGTCCAATGCAGTTAAAACAAAAAGGAAAAAATATCTTTGTATCAGTTCTGGACTGATTATTCATGGTTTTGATTAAAATGTTTCCATTAGGAATCTTGGATCCCCCGGTGGTGCGATGGGATAAATTCTTGTGCCAGCAGTACTGAAGACCGTCAGGTCGGAGGTTTGAATCTGGGAGGAGTGCAGATGTGCTCCTTCTGCCAGCTCCAGCTCCCCATGCGGGGAAATGAGAGAAGACTCCCACAAGGATGGTAAAACATCAAAACATCCGGGCATCCCCTGTGCAATGTCTTTGCAGACGGCCAATTTTCTCACACCAGAAGTGACTTGCAGTTTCTCAAGTCACTCCTGATATGGAAAAAAAAATTAGGAATCTCTAGGTTCTCGAGCACAACTTTATGGTTCACTTCTGCTGGATATTAACCACAAAGTCACACTGGAGGATTTACAAATCCCTAAGGAGAACACCTTTTATGAACCTTTTGGTACTCCAATGCAATTCAATGGCCAACTTCCAGTTCGTAAAGAAGGCATCCGGCAAAATCTCTAGGGTTCTCATGCTGGAGATCCAGAGATTCCTACAAAGGTGTTTCCTCAGGTTAAAAAAAAAATTTAAATTTGTATTTTCCACTTATGTGGGGGTCTTGCACCCCTAGTTCCAGCAAATGTGGAATGCAGACTGTAAAACCTTTGAGATAAATATGTGCACTACAGCCAAGAACATAATTCTTGGTTTTGTTAAGGCTGGCATACTTTTCAGGGCAACATTTTTCATAACATTTATAACTGGCCTGAATTTATGAGTGTCGACAACACTACTACAATGTGTTCTAAGAAAAGAGCTGCCTTTTGTAACTCACAGAGTCTAATAGGTTGTGACTTTCCATTTTTCTTTTGATGCGCTTTCCTCTAATTCAATCGCATCTGTCCCTGGGCTGATGACACATTACTGAAACAGCAGTGAGCCCAATTCCTTTCTACAGACGCTGTGCTCAGTGATTGCTCTATTCCAGATAATCACACACACTTTGCCCATTACTAGACTAACTATATTGAACCCGTCTTTATTGAACTTCACTAGCCTGATGTCCTAAATAAAAGTTCTTATACAACTGACCCTCTTTTCAGTCTTTCAACTTCCCCTTGATTATTTTCAAAATTTGATTATGAAATGGGTGACTGCTCACATTGCACATGCAGTTTGCCGTTTGTATAATTGAATTTCCCTTCCTAGATCAGGGCCCCCCAAACTAGGCTGTGGGCCAGATGCGGCCCTCCAAGGTCGTTTACCCAGACCCCGCCCTAAACTTTAGGCTTACGGTCGCCCTACGTCTGAAATGACTTGAAGACACACAACAACAACAATCCTAACTAACTTGACTATCTCATCAGCCAAATGCAGGCTCACACTTCCCATTGAAATACTGATAAGTATATGTTGGTTAAAATTGTTATTCGTTTTAAGAACTATAAGCAATGGCCTGTTTTGTGCCCATATGTTCTTTCTTGCATATGTTAACTCACATTTTTCTTTTTAGAAATCAACTTATTCTTTTAACTTCTGCAGTTTCTTGTTAGAACTCAATAGGAACACATTTCAACAGAGGGAAGGGATAACTCATTTTCACAAATAACATGACCAAAACTTTATTCTGTATAGTTCAACTATCTTTGTTAGACTTGTATTCAATAAGCACTAAATATAATGGTTTTTGATATTTGAAAAATGCTGTACTATGAAAGAATTTAAGCTCAAGGAGATGAATCATAGAGTTGGAAGATACCTCATGGGCCATCCAGTCCAACCCACTGCCAAGAAGCAGGAAAATTGCATTCACAGCACCCCTGACAGATGGCCATCCAGCCTCTGCTTAAAAGCCTCCAAAGAAGGAGCATCCACCACACTCCGGGGCAGAGAGTTCCACTGCTGAACAGCTCTCACAGTCAGGAAGTTCTTCCTCATGTTCAGGTGGAATCTTCTTTCTTGTAGTGTGAAGCCATTGTTCCGTGTCCTAGTCTCCAGGGCAGCAGAAAACAAGCCTGCTCCCTCCTCCCTCCTCTCTATGACTTCTTCTCACATGGCCCTCATCATGTCTCCTCTCAGCCTTCTCTTCAGCAAGCTGAATATGCCCAGCTCTCCTCATAGGGCTTGTTCTCCAGACCCTTGATCATTTTAGTTGCCCTTCTCTGGACACATTCCAGCTTGACAACATCTCCTTTAAAATAAGGCACCCACTTAGGCACCCAGAATTGGACACAGTGTGATTCCAGGTGTTTTCTGACCAAGGCAGAATAGAGGAGTAGCATGATTTCCCTGGATTTAGAAACTATGCTGCCGTCGAGCCAGGCATCCTCCATTCTGTATCTTTGCATTTAATTTTTCTGCCTAAGTGGAGTATCTTGCATTTGTCGCTGTTGAACTTTTGTTGTTAGTTTTGGCCAATCATCTCTCTAATCTGTGAAGATCGTTTTGAATTCTGCTCCTATCTTCTGGTGTATTGGCTATCCCTCCCAATTTGGTGTCATCTGCAAACTTGATGCCTTCAAACCCTTCATTTAAGTCATCAATAAAGATGTTGAACAGGACCCAGCCCAGGATGGAGCCGAGCAGCACTCCACTCATCATTTCTTTCCAGGATGAAGAGGAAGCATGGTGAACTCCACCTGGAGTCATTCTCTTAACCAATTACAGATCCACCTAACCATGGTTTTGCCTAGCCCACATTTGACTAGTTTGTTTGACATACATATTCATGTGTAGCAAATGTGAAAATTGACATTTCCTATATTGTCCAAAATGGAGTGAGCAGAAATAAATTCATTTCAAAAACATATAAATCAACTCATAGAGTGTAACGAAGGATCTGGGGAACATGTCAGATATTTTTAATGTACTCAAACCTTTTTTTCACTAGACTGATTTGCTGATACAGTATATTCACTTGAATATAGTTGTGTAGGTTGCCACAGAACACACAGCTAGCCATCAAAAGAACAGTTGGCACATACAAGATATGACTGAACATTTAAAAAAAACAAGTTGAAATAAAATCTTGTCTTCAATTTAATCATAAAGATTTTATCAAAAGGTGGAAAAAGCTCAACAATAATAGCTGCTTTCTTGCTATTTCTATTCTGGGGATAATTCCTACCAAAGTATTTAAGATTTCATTCTAGGCAGCACACGAAAATTAAAGCATTTCAAAATCAGCATGAAGAGAAACACAATAATAAACAACGAAAGGTCAATGGGAATTATGTCACAGCAAGAGCTTGCAGCATTTAGCAATCACTGCTTTCCGAATCACTCTTGATTGCTGACACACAGGCATCTTTTTTCATCAATAGCATTTTAAAAGAAGGTGGTAAATCAAGGCGTTAGTTCTCGTCACCTGTTTTAACAAATGGAAAAGATAACATTTTGATTTTCTTGGAAGCTGATAGTGACTTCCATTGAAATTGCTCTCTATGAAGAGAGCAATTCTCTGATTCATCTGCGATGTGTCACTGGAATAAAATGAAGTACCTCATTCTGCCAAAAACCTCTTTCTTCTCTTAGGGGAGGCTCATAAAGCGAAGTATGTATTTGGACTATGTGTTCATTTGCATTAGTTTTAAAATATGAGATGCAAAAAAATTAACCATGAATATCCCATATAGCCATTATTATTATTATTTGTTTTCTGGAACAAGACTTTATTTTTGTCCACGCGATTTCCCTCCTATATACTCTTTAAACTGTTTAGACTGTTTTGCAGTCATGGCAAAAATATTAGTGATATCATATTTATAATTTTGTGGCAGACATTCAGGCTACAATGTGAAAAATCTGGGCAAGTATAAGTGTCTCAAATAATCTACATAAATTGATTCATTTGTCCATTTGGGGCTGTTGGGGGGTGTTGAATGCTCTCATTAAGGAGGCCAGACTTGATGGAGGTGGTTGACAGGGGCGGAGCTCTTCCCCCTGCTGTGCTCTTTGCTTCAGCGTGAGCTAGGAGACAGGTTTCAACCCCCCCCCCCCGTGAAATTTTCAACCCCCCCCCCCCAAATTTTCAACCCCTCCCCAAATTTCTTTCTGGCTACGGCCCTGGCTGCACCACATGGAATCATGGAACTTACAGTCTGGTGAGGCATTAGAGGAGCTCTCGGGATTTGAATTCTAAGGACCCATTCCTCATTAGATCCCCTAAGATAGAGCCAAAACAGCTAAAGCAGAATCCTATAGTTGTGAGGTGTCAAAGCATTCCTTGGGAACGGATTCTGATTTATACAGTGCCCCTGACCCTACTGAAATTAGTTATGCAATTCTAAAATGACCAAGGAAGACAGATGCTCTAGCCATACTGTCAAATAATGCAGTCTGAAACCATATTATATGGCCATTTAGATTCATATAATGTGGTTTAGCTGAACTGAACTGCCATACCTCTACACTGACTGCATTATATGACAGTGCCAGAGTCCCCGTAGCTGTGTTGATTTCTTCATGACACCATGTTATGTCCTGGCTCTGGGTGGTGCACAACACATTTAAAAGATATACAATGCCAAATAATAAAATAATGATTCTAATAGAGGGCTTCTTTTAAACATTTTCCACTCATGAACCCTTGAAAAATATTTATGTGACCCTGGGTATATAGGTATACAATATATAATAGGTATAACAATCAAACATTTATTGAAAATAAAGCAGTAATTATAAGACTTGCTTAAACAAACTGATCTTTGTGTACAGATGAAGCATTTTCTGCAGAGTCTACTGTAAACATTGCACTTTGTTGCTAACTGATTTGTGTAAATGCTTTCTGGTTGCCAATGTTTGGTGACCTCAACACTGAGCTAAGGGGACCCTATTTGGGGTCTGTACTCACAGTTTAAGAAGCAGTGATCTAAAGCCCAATATACAGTGCCATATAATAAATTTCTGAATCCAGATTACCGGCTTCAAGATGGATTATATGGCAGTGTAGATTCAGCCTAAGATGCCCCTGATGTATGTGTTTTGGAATATATCTCTTGGGGCCCTTCCACACAGCCATTTAATCCAGAATATTAAGGCAGATAATCCACAATATCTGCTTTGAACTGGAATATCCGAGTCCACACTGCCATATAATCCAGTTCAATGTGGATTTTATACAGCTGTGGAAAGAGCCGTAAGAGGAAATAATAAGAAAGCAAGATATCTATGTGTGTATCCAGCCTGAATTAAAAATTCCAGATTTTGTTCCTGGGCAAATGTAGATGCACCCAATGCCTGTAAATCTTTATAACGTTTTTCTAATGGGTGCTTGTTTGTTGGCAACAAGCTCTCTTTGTTGCTGATTGCATACTTTGTGTGGGAAATCTTGCCACTATTCTGAGAGTAAGGAAAAATTCTTTATTTTAACAAATGTTATGTGTAATATTACGTTACATCTTTGTTGTTGTTCCCTCATCCTAATCAATGAGGAGAGGCAGGTAGTAATAATAATACTGTTATGATGTAGTCAGTACATCCTTTCTAGAGCCAACAAAATACCTTTTCCTGCTTGAGTCAAAGGACACGCTAGTCCTTCCCCTCCTCACACATTCAAATTGTACAGCTAATGAGGTGCAACTCCCATCAGCCCAAGACCTTGTCAGGCTGGAATTCTCAACAGGTCCAGATCTGGCCAGCTGTAATTCTCATTCCCCCAGATCTGGTGGGTACAATTCCCATCTGCCCCAGATCTGTCTGCTCTTGAAGTCCCATCAGCCCTAGATCTGGGTGGTTGAAAGTCAAGGGTCTACTCTTTTTGTTGGGGTGCAACTCCCAACATTCCCAGGCTGTGTAGTAAAGAGGTAAGGATGTTGGGAGATGCAGACTTGGTAAAAAAAAAAGTGACCTGAATGATTGATTCAGAGGATACGAACCCCTTCAATTGTGGGTGGGATAACCCACTTTTTTGGACTGGATGGCCCTTGGGGTTTCTTTCGACTATGATTCTCTCACTCTCTGTATGTGTGTGTGGTGTGTGTGCCCAGCCTTCCTCCGTTGTAACGACAACCCCATTGCTAATGCAAATTCACTAGACACATGTAGTTTTCCTAGATACATTCATGTTTTCCCTTTCCATGGATGGGATCAAGACAACACACAACGCTGCCCTTTACTGAATTCTCAGAAAGACCTTGCAGGGAAGGCAACACAATAAAAGAGATTGATTTAAAGTTCTTGAGCTCAGTGGGGAACTGAAGATGTGTTTCACAAGTCCTAGTGGGGTACATGAGAGAAGTCTCACCTCAGGATAGTAACATATCTGTGTGTTTCCTGGGCAACGACTTTGTAGATGCTGGGAAGTAGCAGCCAGCAATGAAAGAACCAAGGCATTGACATCTCCGGCCCATCCTCTGTTCGGATATCAGCTAGCATGCCAATGACTTAAATCAAGAAACAGCTTCCTAAGAGGAAGAAAGATACTCACAGGAACACCTCAGCAAGCAAGAGTCCAAAAGTGGCAGGCTAAAACCCAGAACTTCAATCAGTGGCTGAAACTGGATGAGAGACTCCCTGCTGGGTACACAGAAGGAGGCTGAGCTACTTGGAAAGCACTGAATAGACTGGCACCATGAGATGTAGAACCAACCTTAAGAAATGGGGCTACAAAGTGGAATCCACAACATGCAAGTGTGGAGAAGAGCAAACCACAGACCACCTACTACAATGCGGTCTGAGCCCTGCCACATGCACAATGGAGGACCTTCTTGCAGCAACACCAGAGACACACCAAGTGGCCAGTTTCTGGTCAAAGAAAATTTAGTATAATGCCAAGTTTTTAACTTTGCTTGTGGTTTTTCTATATATTATAACTGCATTCCCAATTAGCTTCTGACATGATAAATAAATTTTTAAAAAAGTCCTAGTCTGATGTTCTCAGCTGTAGAATGGTCAAACAAGACACAGATATGAATATATCCTTGATAAAATATAAACTGTAGATACAATCACATTAACTATCAAAATGTTTTCCAATTAAGTGGGAACGTTGCTGTTCTTAATCTTTATTTATAACAATTAACAAATGCCTCCTCTGAAATTTGAAAACTCGAAGGATATATTGAATTACTGGAATTTTCAAAAATAAAACCATTAATCTTAAACACATGTTGTTGTTTTTTAAAGGCAAATGCCCATATATTCACTAGGAAAGGATTAACTTCCAAAGGATACGTAGAAACATCTTGGAATTTTTGCAAGTAGCAGGCCTTAGAAAAGAAAGTCTCAAAGCTATGGCTGAATACGGCTGAGTTTTCCTACAAGCTTTTCTAACTCTTAAAAATGTAAAACCCCAAAGACTTTTGGACAAAGCTTACCCGAAGATTTGCATAATTCTCCACTCCATGTAGCCAGCTACTGGTCAACAGACATTTAATATAATGCCAAGTTTTTAAAAATTTGTGTTTTTAAAATACATTACAAATTTACCCTCAGTTTGCTTCTGATATGATAAAGAAGCCACTAGGTGGAGCTGTTTTATATTAAATCTGTATCTTGGACAAGCCCTTTCGCAAGTATTTCCAGCCTTTTAGAGAATCGTTATTTCCACACGCTTTACATGACGTTCACAAGTTGGTACATGTGCTGTTATATTACTGGTACTTTGAATAAAACAAAACTTTTATAGCACTTACAATTAAATTTTACACGACATTCAATGTAAAAACAGACACTATGCAGAAATTAAAAAAATTTGCCCGTCAGACCCAAACGTGCCAAAAATGTTGATGCTGTCATCCAGAGTGTAAATATCAAGTCTGACCCAAACAGGATCATTCTCAAGCCAAAATGCAACAGTGTGACGCAGAGCCCAAAAAGACAAAGCAATTTTCAGGTGCTTGAATAGGAGCACGGTGTTCACATCGAGAGAACTAGTAATACCGCTCTATTCTGCTTTCGTCAGAACTTACCTGGAATAGGACTGTGTTGAGTTCTGGTCCACACAATTCAAAAAGGATATTGACAAACTAAAACTTATGAAGCCTTATGGAGAAAGACTTAGGGTGGTGATATCTTGAAATTTCTAATGATTAAATTAATGAAAAAGAATAATGCCAGGCTTATGAAGCAAGATTTTGAGAGAGAAATGACAATGCTCAGTAGGAGAGTGCCCATAGGAGCAGCCATTGCTCCATGTCACTGAAGTGATTCAAAACAGGCAAATCTGACAGATCCCATGTGTTTCCCCCAGCTTTCTCCAGTCCCCATGCATACTGGGAGCTCAAAAGACGCGTTCTAACCGACTCCAATTCTCCTCATTTCCCTACACTTCAGAGCCAGCTCACAGACAAAGCAGCACGGGTAAGAGGCGGAAGTCACCTCGCGTTGTATGATGGGATACTACTATTAAGGTAAAGGTAAAGGTTTTCCCCTGACATTAAGTCCAGTCATGTCCGACTCTGGGGGTTGGTGCTCATCTCAATTTCTAAGCCGAAGAGCCGGTGTTGTCCGTAGACACCTCCAAGGTCATGTGGCCGGCATGATTGCATGGAGCGCCATTACCTTCCCACCGGAGTGGTACCTATTGATCTACTCACATTTGCATGTTTTCAAACTGCTAGGTTGGCAGAAGCTAGGGCTAATAGTGGGAGCTCACGCCACTCCCCAAATTCGAACCTGTGACCTTTTGGTTAGCAAGTTCAGCAGCTCAGCGCATTAAACCACTGTGCCACCGGGGGCTCCACTACTAGTACTACTACTACTACTTTATTTATTTATACCCCGCCCCTTCTTGCCAAAGGGATTCTGGCAGCTTACAACAATTCACAGATACAGAAAATAATATAAACAATAAACAAACAACAACAGTAAACAACTATCCATGTTGCTTTGTCTATTAATTGTTTTAGAAGTAAGTGGAAACTGGGGGTGGGGGGGGGTTGTATGTGATGAAGTCCTTAGGGATTTGGGTATATTTCACCTGCAGAAGGGAACACTGAAAAGTGGCAAGATAGCCAATTTAAAATACCTGAAAGCATATCATATAGAAAAAGGTGCACACTAGTTTTCTGCTGCTCCACTCTTGACGGTGACATTCTACATGGGGAGCCTACTTTATGATTGTTCCGAGATAGACAAGAAGGTCAACGAGTGTAAACCAGGTGGGGAAAGGTGATGCAGCAGAGAAGCACTGAAACCAAACTGGGTAGTGAGAGGAGATGTGAGAGAACAACTCCTTGGACACATGTAGAAATAATGTAGTTTTATGACACTTTAACTGCCATGGCTCAATGCTATGTCATCCTGTGGTTTGATTTTGTAATGCACCAGCACTCTTTGGCAGAGAAGGCTAAAGACCTTGCCAAACTACAACTCCCATGATACCATAGTATTGAGACATGGCAGTTAAAGTAGTGTATAACTACATTAATTTTACAGTGTAGCTGCACCCCTAGACATAATGTCTAGACCAGTGGTTCTCAACTTGGGGGTCCCCAGATGTTTTGACCTTCAACGCCCAGAAATCCTAACAGCTGGTAAATTGGCTTGGATTTCTGGGAGTTGTAGGCCAAAACACCTGGGGACCCACAGGCTGAGAACCACTGGTCTAGATGGACAGAGTAGAGCAGAAAAGTGTCGAAATTGATATGATGTAATTATAACAGTCAAATGAATTTTGTTTAATGTTTTTACAATCTGAACTTGCTTTATGCAGGAAAATATATGTTAAAGGAAGCCAGTAAGGAAGTGAACAGAAGATATGAGAGATGACTATATTGTGGGCAAGAATAGAGCAAAGAAACTCAGTACAAAAGGTCACTCCAGCAGATTTTAGCACATGATATAATATGAGTCATCAACCATTTCAATGTGGGAGGATAAGGAAAGTGGACGTTAGAGAACAGCATCCAAGAAGAGTAAGAAATGAAGAATGTGAGAAAAAGGACAGATCTTTCATACCAACTAATTTCCATATGAGATGTCAGGATTTTAATACTATTTACACTTGCTATAGGTTTTATCACATGAAGCCAGTATTCCACTGTAGCCCTGTAGTCACCACTAGTGGCTAGATATCAGCATGAACACCCTTGATAATGCACTTCTCTCCACTCACACAAATGCACCAATTTGACAATTCATGATCTCATGCCTGTACTTCCACATACCCTTGTTACTGCACCTTCCCACACTTCCTTATAATTCTTATTTTAAGCAGTTTCATGTTCCAACACTTTTTAAAGCCAATGGCCTCATTGCACAAGGTAGGCATGTCTCCTTTGTGGAGGGGAAAAGCAGGGTATAAACAACAACAACAACAAAAGGTGAAGGAAATGTTGTAGCGTTGGCAACTATTAAGTTTTGCCCATCTATAGAGAGGAATGGTTTAATTGTGGGGAGCTCGGCAAACTGGGAGCTGGATGCAAATGGCATTCTATGTAAGTTTGAAGATAATTTTATACAGTATCTCAAATAATGTTGTGCATGAAACAAAGTTTCTGCGCACCAAACCATGGACAATTTTGGATTATTTCAAATTTTGAAATTCTGGGTAAGGGATGCTTAACCTGTCTAGCAAATAATTGGTTTGATAGCAAACTCACAGCTGTTAGTTTCCAGTACCTGTAACACAGCAATTTTATTTTTATTCCCCTATATTGTTCAAATCCATTTGTACTTTGAGGACTTTATTGAACAATGGAGGCAAATCGGCACTGAGGAAATGTTAATGGTAGAACTTGTACAGATGCAAGTATACATGTAACAGGATGATTCAGCTGGTTGAAAAATGCTTTGGAAGTGGCAAAATTAAACTCCAGTGTAGTGTACGAACGTCTACATGCTTTAATTAAGCTGTTGGGTGAGATCATCCAGAGTTTTAGAGTGGGTGCCATCTGTACATAGATGACATCCAACTCTACTATTCTTTTTCACCAGATGCTAAGGAGGCAGTCCAGGTCATGGACTAGTGCCTGGCCATGGTGATGGTATGGATGAGGGTGAACAAATTGAAGTTGAATCCAGACAAGACAGACGTACTCTTGGTCAGTTGCAAGGCTGAAAAGGGTATAGGGTTATAGCCTGTTACACTCCCCTTGAAGACGCAGGTTTGCAGCTTGGTTCGCAGTGGTGGCTGGGGGGGGCTTTCACCCAATTAAAACTTGTGTGCAAGTTGCGCCCATATCTTGGGAAACCAGGCCTGGCTATGGTGGTCCATGCTCTCATTATATCTAGGATAAACTACTGCAACATGCTCTATGTGGGATTGCCTTTGAAGACTGTTCAGAAGCTTCATATAGTCCAACGAGAGGCAGCCAGGTTAGTAACTGGGACGGCATACAGGGAGCATATAACTCCATTGCGGAGATTAAGATCTTCCGGGAGGCCCTGCTCTCGGTCCCGCCATTGTCAAAAGGGGGATTGGCGAGGGTGAGAGAGAGGGCCTTCTCAGTGTTGCCCCTTGGCTATGAAACTCCTTCCCTGGCGAAATTAGATCAGCTACCTCCCTCCTGTCCTTTGGAAAGATGGTAAAAACTTGGCTGTGGGACCAAGCCTTTTGGACAGTGCAATAAGACAACAATAGGGTGCAGTATGGCTGATCTGAGATGGTTTTAAACAAGTGTTTTTAAAATACAGATAATTGATTTTAGTGTTTATGTATATTTATAGTTTATTTTATGTTTCAGCATTGAATGTTTGCCGTACATATGTTGTGCTCCGCACTGAGTTTCCTTCAGGGTGAGAAGGGCGGAATATAAATGTTTTAAATAAATAACTAACTAAATTTAAGCAATCAAAAGGAGAATATTGTTTAACATCCTCAGATATACCATTTGATGATATTTCAAACTACATTTTCAATCCTTCTTTAAATTTGACTGCAGAAAACTTGGAAAGGTTACTCTTAACATTACAACTCCAAAAACCTCTCAGGCCACATAGCCAAAAGTAAGATTTCCAAACTCTGTTTGAAAATCTGGGTTTGGTGCAACCATGGGCTGTGAGAGTACTGTTTGGTGAGGCAAATATAAGCCAAAAAAATCACAATGGATAAGGTCGGCATAGTCGGTCATTTTCTTGTTCAGTGAGGTGTGCTGACTTTCTCTACGTATGAACTGAAAATGTCATACTGACTGATACAATGTCTCATTCTTTTATGGCAGGATGGAGAATCAAGGTTTTTTTTTATAGGTCACATGAAAAGGTTATAGGGATGAAAGACAAACATAAAAGTAATAGACTTCAGTTGATAAGCATTTTACCATCCTTTATTACAAAGACACTTAAGTTATAACTTGGGATTAGATAATCTTTAGTCATATAATATTATATAGATCATATGGAAACCACATTACACATTTTGTTGACTTGCACTCTGCAGCTCTTTTGTTGCAAATTAAGTGCTTATGCCATTTTTTTTTCAACAGTGGAGATTGAGTAATATTTTATTTTTATTTTTTGGTTTCTTGATTACCAGAACTGAAAATTCCTATTTCTCAAAAACTCATCTTTAAGGCTTAATGGTCTTCATGCCTATGAAGCTCAAGACCTTGGGTTGGATTCTGTTTACTCTCCTTGATGTAACCTATGGCACATTCTTCTTGCAAGAAACAATGTGGAATGATGACTTGGCTAAGTATGCTACAGAAACCATTTAGATAAAAGGATTTAGTACAAATAGTTTAATTTAATGTCAAGACATATAAAAGGTCACTGAGCTCAATACTAAAACAAGCCAGAGGGGGACTGGCAGAGTGGGTGACGGTGGTGGTTAGAACAAGGCAAAGCTCCAGCTTGCCTAAAGGAGGCAGTTGTGGGACCTATGTATATCTAAAAAGCCATCCCTGAACCCCTCTATAATGGGTAATTATCAGGCAGTGTCTATCCCCCTCTTACCCTTTCTGAGTAAGGTCTTGGAGCATGTGGTAGCCTCTCAACTCCAGGGATTTCTGGATGAGACAGATGATCTAGATCAATTTCAATCTAGTTTCAGGTCTGGCTTTAGAACAGAGACACCTTGGTTGCCTTGGTGGATGACCTCTGCAGAAAGCTAGACAGGGGAAGTGTGTTCCTGTTGGTTCTCCTGGACCTTTCAGTGGCTTTCAATACCATCGATCATGGTATCCTTCTGGGCCATCTTGCTGTGATGGGACTGGAAGGCACTGTTTTACAGAGGCTCATTTCCTTCCTGGAGGGCCGTATCCAGAAGGTGGTGCTGGGGGACTCCTGTTTGAACCCCTGGCCTTTGTCCTGTGAGGTTCCACAGGGTTCTGTTTTGTCCCCCAATCTGTTCGATATATACATGAAACTCCTGGGAGAGGTTATCTGAAGTTTTGGAGTTCAGTGCCACCTATATGCAGATGACACCCAACTCTACTACTCCTTTCCGCCTAATGCCAAGGAAGCTGTTCTGACCCTAGACCAGTGTATGTCATCAGTAATGGACTGGATGAGGGCAAACAAATTGAAACTTAATCCAGACAAGACAGAGGTGCTCCTGGTCGGTTTGAAGGCAGACCAGGGAATAGGGATCCAGCCTGTGCTGGATGGAGTCACACTCCCCATTAAGATCTAGGTCCGCAGTTTGGGGTTCCTCCTGGACTCAGTGCTGAACCTGGAGGCCTAGGTATCTGTGGTGGCCAGGAGGACCTTTGCACAATCTGGGTTACTGTAATGCGCTCTACGTGGGGCTGCCTCTGAAGAGTGCTCGGAAACTTCAGCTGGTGCAAAGAGCTGCAGTCAGGTTGCTCATTAGGGCTTTTCTGTTTCTGCTTTTGTTCCCTTTCCTTGTTATTTGGTGGACTGCTTATGTTAAGTACATATCTGCCATAAACATATAATATACTATTACCACCAGACCCAAAATTAATAAGAACATCAGCCCTGGCCTTGTTTTACTCAACTGCTGAGTATGCTGCCCTGTTTGATAGAAGTCTGTCCATGGGAAGCAGGTGAATATACCACTGAATGAAATATGCAGAATAATCATAGGATGTCTTAAATCTACATCTGTTGATAAACTCTACAAGCTAGCTGGCATTGCACCCCCTGATGTGTGATGGGAAGTTGGTGCTAGTTGTGAAAGAAATAAGGTTGAACACTATGAAAGCCATCCACTGCATGGCTATCAGTCTCCTCTCAGTAGACTCAAATCAAGGAAAGGTTTCATGAGAACAACCACTCCTCTTAATGCTCCTCCAGCAACAGCAAGGGTATCCTTCTGGCCAGCTAAACAAGGAAATTCCAACTGGATGGCCTCTCACGAGGGTCTTCCTCCAGGGGCAAAGCAAGAAGTCCCTGAACAGATTCAGAACTGGAGTTGGAAGATCCAAAGACAACCTGACAAAATTGTACTACCTAGAAGAATCCTCCACCTTGTGCGACTGTGGATCAGAGCAAACAACTCTGCATACGTATGCTTGTCCACAATGCCCTGCCTCATGTGGAGAGGAAGAATTGTTTAAAACTACAGACAATTTGGTCGCTGTTGCCCGTTTTTGGTCAAAATTTATTTAACCACTTGTGTTCCCTCTATTTTTATCAGTTTTATACTTATTTATGCAATACTTTTGACATGAAATAAATAAAACCACTGTACACATGCTAACAAAATGTTAATCAATAAAGATTAAAACCCCCATATGATGCTAAAATAATAAAATGGCTTATAACTTAAGAACCACTGACTTCTTTCAATTCTAGTCCCTCAAATGAAGACAAAATAATACACTGGATATTTATATGTCATCACAATAATCCTCTATTGAATTTTGTGGTTTCCTGGCTAATAGGAAAAATATATACTAAAATATTAAGCAGCATTTCCTGGCTGACATATAGGATTGCAGTCTTCAAATTCAGAGTTCCTGCTGAACATCTCATAATTTGTTGGTACAAATATTATTGTTGCAGAGCCTGTTAAATATATATATATATATATATATTAAAAAAATTGTATAAATCCAGTCAATCTGCAGTAACATAATCAACTATACAACTTCATAATGGAGAATTAAGGCAGCAAAAGAATTGTATTGATTCCACTTGACTGATGGTGCAATTCTATACATACAAAAAGTGAGTGAGTTTTGTTGGAATTTCTGCATGTCTTCACTGGACTGTAACCTGAAATGAGCATATATAGAGTCACTGAACTACAGCGTTAAAAAAAATCTTCACCTTTAAATGTAATAATATATATTTTCTTTAACAAAATGAACAGCTTAGTACACAATTTATGTCACACTATTCTTGCATCTCCATATAGATAATGTATTAAACAACTACCAAACTCAGACTACTTCAAGTCAAAAAAATTTGATGACACTCTGCTGTTTCTTATATAAGGAGAATGCTATTGCATATTTCCCAATCATCCCAGCTTTAAATGTGAATAACTAAACGAATAATGAACCTCCCAGAAATGTGTTTGTGTTTTATTGTTACATGCAAATGAAACAAGACCCGTTCCTTTGGGTTATCACTCATGACAAACCAGAGAAGAAAAAATAGTACAAACCATGGCTTGTTTGAGGGAGAGACAAGCCAGAGTACAAGGTCCTCCAGTAATCAACAAAATATGGATAAAACCTTCAATTTTGCTTGCTTGTAATCGGAAAAACCAACCAGTATGTGCCGGCCTTCACTGGCTGGTTTAGAAATGGTAAAATTCTCAAGAATTCAGATGCATTCATCTCTTAACTGTTTCAACATTATTTTCCCTCCAAGGAAGTGAGTCACAGCATGTGTGAATGTTTAGTTTTAAGAAAAGGATGAGAGTTGGGTAACATTTCACCTCAGAGTAAATAAAATACTTGAACTCATTTTCGCCCAAGGTCCAAGCTTGAACAAGTTTAGTTACTGAAGGATCTGGAAGGAAAATCGCTGTGTCAATAGTATTTGAGCTGAAGCCCAAGGATTTCAATTAAGTTTTTGGCTGGAAGGAATTCAGACTAATTCTTCCACATGAAGGACCTGTATCAAGACTGCATTCTTATCACTTAGTAGGCTCTGGGCCAGGATAATTTGTTTTCTCAGGTAGAGACCAGTGTAGCACCATTACACTCGCACAATTAAATTTAGCTGGAACTAATTAGGTGCCACTAATGTGAAGTAACTGAGCTCTCTTCCTCTTATGGCACTAGATCCCAGGGTTACCAAGTTAATCTTTGACATGAATACTGCATGGTTAAACTCTGGAATTTGGCATTTCAAGATAACATTTATGCTCAGATTATCTATACAACTCCATAATGGAGACTCTCAGGCTGTATCCAGCCCTCCTAGAGTCCCAACATGATTCCATAGATGGTTCCACAGCCCTTTCCCCATGAGGCCATTGCTTCATGCTTCCTGTTTTTTATATGGTGTTTTCCCCATTCTAAAACATCTTTGAAATATCTTAGCTAAGACTTAGTTACAATGAATAACAGCTTTATGATGAAATCTGATAGTATTTTGGTCCCACCCTTTTGTGTTTTCTCCCACTCCTTTTGGAACTTCACTGAAATTGTATTCAGCCTTCAAACTAAAAGTAGATTCTTATTCCCCATATGTATGTTTTCGAACATGGTACTGCAACTAACGGGATTCATCGTTTTCTCAAGGATGGACTACCAAGGTAAAATGGAGAGGAGACCTTCCCTTAAGATAAACATCCCCTCAAGCAGGGCCAAGCCAACAGCAGCCCAAACCCCTTCCAACAACTGCTCTCCGAAAGCTATAATTCCTTTTGGTTTGAGCCCTGACATGTGCATTGATTTGAACCAGCACATATCTCCAACCTCTCTGAAGCAATCAATTTACCGTTCCTCATCCCTTCATAACTAAGCATCCAGTTCTAGTGCAGAGGAAGGGATTCAGAGGGAAAAGACATAACCTCATATGTACTGTTCTGATGTGTTTTACTATTCCTGGATGTGAGCAGAACACCTATACAGGCTGTGGCCCCATCTATACTGCTATATAATCCATTTTCAGAATGCAGATTTAACTGCTTTGAACTAGATTATATGGAAGTGCAGACTATTATTTATTTATTTATTTGCAGTACTTATATTCCGTCCTTCTCATCCCAAAAGGGACTCGGGGCGGATCACAGAACACATGTATGGCAAACATTCAATGCTGATATACACTAACAAGACAGACTATTGTACACAGATAGAGATATATATAGGCTTTCCCATCTTCAGTATCTTGGAGACTTGTGCTCACTTCTAGCCATGGGGAGTGGGGTGCTGTCGCTTCATCTTCCCAGCTTTGTTTGTAAACTTCCTCTTTGATAGAATTGCCATCATTTTTCTGGTATTTCCTTATGGCTGCCTTAAATCCCTCCCCACTTTAAAGTTGTACCTATTTATCTACTCATATTTGCTTTTGAACTGCTAGGTAGGTAGAAGCTGGGCTAAAGGCCAGGTGCTCACCCTGACCCAGGCTTCCAACTGTCAACCTTTCAATTGGCAAGATTTACTGCCGTGCTAAAGCCCGGCCCCTAGTTTAAAGCAGTTAATCTACATTCAGAAACTGATCATAGTATATGGAATAGATCCTGCCTGAGTATTCCTTATCTGGAACATTTGGGACCAAATGTGTTTTGTATTTCAGATTTTGTTTTCCAGATTTTGATATATTTGTATAAAATAGTGAGAAATCTTGAAGAAGGGACTCAAGTCTGACCAGGAATTCACTGATGTCTCAGGCCCCTTCCACACAGCTGTATAAAATCCACATTGGGCTGGATTATATGGCAGTGTAGTCTCAGATAACTCAGTTCAAAGCAGATATTGTGAATTACCTGCCTTGATATTCTGAGTTATATGGCTGAAGGTCATTTTATGCACAATATTTTAAATATTTTTGTTTGTGAAAAAATGTTTCATTTTTATTTATATAGACTAGTTGTCCCCTGCCACACGTTGCTGTGGCTCAGTCTGTGTATATGTGTTTTGTGTGTACATATATGTGTGTATATGTGTGAGTATATGTTTGTGTATATTTTATTTATTTATTTATTTATTTATTTATTTACAGTTCTTATATTCCGCCCTTCTCACCCCGCAGGGGACTCAGGGCGGATTACAGTAAACACATATATGGCAAACATTCAATGCCAGTTTGACAAACAACATTTGACAGACAAAGGCTATTTAACTTTTTTTTTTCTGGCCGCCAGGGGAGCTGCTGCTTTTCATCGTCCATCAACGACACCGATGAAGTTCTTCCGCATTCCACATTCCCCGGAGTCTTCTTTCTTTATGGCCTCATAAATTAGTTAAATTTAGCCTCCCACACAAGGTGGTCCCTTATTTTCCTACTTGACAGATGCAACTGTCTTTCGGGTTGCAAAGGTCGACAACGGGCTACACAATGGCTGGACACCCACTCCAGCCCGGGCTGGCTTCGAACTCATGACCTTTTGGTCAGAGTGATCTTAATGCAGCTGACACTCAGCCAGCTGCGCCACAATCCCGGTGCGGTTGTGGTTTGGCACATGCATTGTAATGTATTTTTTTAATTTTTGGGCTTTTAAAGTCTCTTCTGTTGCGTTTTTCAGTGTTTTTATGAGTGATGGTCACTCGTTGGCCTGAGAGGTGTCTTGTGTCCAAATTTGGTGTCAATTCGTCCAGTGGTTTTTGAGTTATGTTAATCCCACAAACAAACATTACATTTTGATTTATATAGATTACTAGCCATCCCCTGCCATGCGTTGCTGTGGCCCACATGGGGGTTTGTGGGAGGTTTGGCCCAATTCTATCGTTGGTGGGGTTCAGAATGCTCTGTGATTATAGGTGAACTATAAATCCCAGCAACTACAACTCCTGAATGTCATGATTC
Organism: Anolis sagrei; assembly: GCF_037176765.1. Lineage (NCBI taxonomy): Eukaryota > Metazoa > Chordata > Lepidosauria > Squamata > Anolidae > Anolis > Anolis sagrei. The sequence continues at coordinate 67,043,054 of NC_090022.1, read as the reverse complement.
AATTTTCCCCGAACTCCACCAGTGTTCATATTTGGGCATATTGAGTATTCGTGTAGAGTTTTGGTCCAGATCCATCATTGTTTTAGTCCACAGTGATCTCTGGATGTAGGTGAACTACAACTCCAAAACCAAACCCTTCCAGTATTTTCTGTTGGTCATGGGAGATCTGTGTGCCAAATTTGGTTCAGTTCCATCGTTGGTGGGGTTCAGAATGCACTTTGATTGTAAGTGAACTATAAATCCCAGCAACAACTCTCAAATGACAAACTCAATTTTTTTGAGTGAAGGACATACATTGGGTTGTTAGGTGTCTTGTGTCAAAATTTGGTGTCCATTCGTCCAGTAGTTTTTGAGTTATGTTAATCCCACAAACGAACATTGCATTTTTATTTATATAGATAGAAGATAGGTGAGGCGTGGATACGTATAGATGGCCACGCGTGACGTTATTTCAGGGGAGGCAAGCGAAACCCACGCTTCCAGGTAACAACGCCGACTCACAAACCGGATTTGCTGCTCCTTTCCCTCATTGAGCTCAGCAGAAAGGCCACTTTCTCAAGCCACTTGCGCATGCTCAGTGAAGCCTTTCCGTCCTTCCGAGAACAGGCACGGTGTTTCCCACACCTTACGGTCATAAGGAAAGATGGCCGCCGACGCCTACCTGCCCGCACTAAAGATGGCTTATTGCGGAAGTCCCGTCCCGTCCCTTCGCGTCCCTTCGCCTCCCAGATTCTATCCTAGCGATGGGGCGAAAAAAAAATGGCTGCCGAAGCTACGGTACCCATACTAAAGATGGCTCATAACGGAAGTCCCGCCTCCTTGCGTCACGTATATTCCTTTGGCGGAAGGCGGAACTTCCTTTTTCTGCCCAGAGAGAAGGGAGGGAGTGTGTATATATGTGTATAAGATTCGGAAAAGTACCCAAACGTGGGAGCGGCGAGCGCGCGTGCTTGCCGGCCTCCGCCCGCGCGCCAAGTCCAGGCTGCGCGCGCACCCCATCCGAGAGAGGGAGGCGAAGAAGAGGAGAGAGGCGCGAGCCGTGCGGGCTGGCTCTGAGCGGAAGGAGAAGGAGAAGAAGGGCCTCGGGCTGGGGAATGGAAGCGGAGAAGATGGACGAGAATGAATGGCGCTACCACGGGGAGGGCAACAAGAGCCTCGTCGTCTCCCACAGACAGGTCAGGAACAAGGGTGGGCCGCGCCGAGGGGAAAAGGAGCCGCCATTCTGTCAGGGAAAGGCCGAGGGAGAAAGAAGTCGCCCCCCTTTTCCTCTTCTGGCTTTTCCTGTCTCCTTCAGGGAGGGAACATGGCCTATTTCAATGCCCCCCCCCCCTTTTGAGTTCTTGAATTACTCATAGTTTGGGACAACGTTAATTTTACAAAATGTTTGTGGGTGAACTACAACTTACATCATGCCAGGTTAACCCTCTGAAACTCCATTAGTAGTTAAGTTTGTCAAGTTTGCTCTAGATCAGGTATGGGCCAACTTGGGCCTTCCTCCAGGTGTTTTGGACTTCAACTCCCACCATTCCTAACAGCCTCGGGCCCTCAGGGCCCGAGGCTGTTAGGAATGGTGGGAGTTGAAGTCCAAAACACCTGGAGGAAGGCCCAAGTTGGCCAATATCTAATCTAGATGCATCATTGGTGGGGTTCAGTGTGATCTCTGGCTGCAGGATAAACTACAACGCCCACTGTGGTGCGTCAGTCCCCTCAAATCCTTCTCCAGTCGGTTCAGTTGGTCATGGGGGTCCTGTGTGACAAGTTTGGTCCAGATCCATCACCAGTGGTGGTCACAGTGTCTCTGGATGTCAGTGAACTATCTTCCATTAATGAAAGTCGGTTTCCCCCAAACTTCTCCAGTATTTTTTGTTGGTCATGGGGTTTCTGTGTGCCAAGTTAGGTCCATGGCCATGGTGGGGTCCAGAGTGCTTTTTGATTGTAGGTCAACTATAAATCCCAGTACCTACAACTTCTGTCAGTCAAGGTGAATTCCTCCCAAATCTCTCCAGTATTTTTTGTTGGTCTTGGGGGTTCTGTTTGCCAAGTTAGGTCCACACAGTACTCTGGTGGGGCCCAGAGTGCTTTTTGATTGTGAACTATAAATCCCAGTACCTACAACGTTTATCAGTCAAGGTTAGTTCCCCCCAAACCTCTCCAGTATTGTCGAAGGCTTTCATGGCTGGAATGACTGGGTGGTTGTGTGGTTTTTTGGGCTATATGGCCATGTTCTAGAGGCATTCTCTCCTGACGTTTTGCCTGCATCTATGGCAAGCATCCTCACTACCTCTGAGGATGCTTTCCATAAATGCAGACAAAACGTCAGGAGAGAATGCCTCTAGAACATGGCCATATAGCCCGAAAAAACCTACAACACCCTACTCTCCAGTATTTTTTGTTTGTCGTGTGGTTTCTCTGTGCCAAGTTAGGTCCAGGGCTATCCTGGTGGGGTCCAGAGTGCTTTTTGATTGTGAACTATAAATCCCAGTACCTACAATGGCTATCAATCAATTTATTTATTTTATTTACGGCGCTTATATGCCGCCCTTCTCACCCCGAAGGGGACTCAGAGCGGCTTACAATATACAATATATAATCAATATACAATATAAATCAAGGTGAATTCCTCCCAAACCTCTCCAATGTTTTTTGTTGGTCATGGGGGTTTTTGTGTGCCAAGTTAGGTCCAGGGTCATCCTGGTGGGGTCCTGAGTGCTTTTTGATTGTGGGTGAACTATGAATCCTAGAACCTACAATGTCTATATATCAAGGTGAAACCCCCCTCCCCCCCCCCCCCAAGACCTCTCCAGTATTTTTCTTTGGTTATGGGAGATTCAGTTTGCCAAATGTGGTCCAGGTCCATTGTCAGTGGGGGTCACAATATTATGACTTGGTGTAGGGTGAAGTAAGACTCCCATCATGTTGAGTAAATCCCCCAAACTCCTAAACGGTATGTTTAGTTCAGTGGTTCCCAACCTTTTTTTGACCAGGGCCCACTTGACTGGGGATCACTTTGACCAGTGACCAAGTTAGTCTCCAACATTAGTATCTAAAAGGGTGGGGCTGGTTTGCTCTGCGGAAAGGAGTAGAAATAAAATAAATGAATAAATGAAGAGGAAGAAGGTTGGTGGACCAGGTTTTCTTTCGTGTGGCCCACTGCTGGGTTGAGAACCACTGGTTTAGTTGCTGATTAGTTTGTTGTACAGGCAGAGTTGAAAAGAGTAGGAAAGGGTTAAGGGAGAGGCAGTGGATGGGATCATACAAATTCCACACCAATGGAGAGAGTAAGAAACACTGGGGTGTCTGTGGCGGTGGAAACACATAAAATCTAGGATGAAATTGTCCCTGAATGAAAGCATTCCTTGGGTGGTGGGCAGTATGGTGTTTGGGGAAGACATTGGCAGGGGTGGGCTACATGTTCATGGCACTCGCTAGAACCTGAAATGTCATTGGAAGGAGGACTTTTGGTGGTTCCTCAGCACTGTGGGTTATAGCTGTTTGTGGAAGTGGGAGACTGACTGTGGAAGTGGGCACCACATGCACACATACATATTTTCACTTTTATTTTTTCACTTTTATTATGTGTATAGATTGATTATTTATTTAATTTGAGTACGAATGGGGGCTTAAAACATTATATACCATAAAAATTAACATAATCCTTAAAACACAACATATCAATGATAAAAACTGTGATAGACATAATAAATAAACTACTAAGACACAGTTTAAACATCCAATAGTGTTAAACCCTATCAAATAGCCATTCCTTCAGGCCAGGCATGGGCAAACTTGGGCCCTCCAGGTGTTTTGGAGGCTGTTAGGAATTGTGGGAGTTGAAGTCCAAAACACCTGGAGGGCCCAAGTTTGCCCTTGCCTGTGTTAGGCTGTAGTTGCACATTGCACACATGAAACTGGTGTTTACAATACTAATTTTCTCCTTCAGTTCCAAAATTAAAGCAAGGAGGTAGCCATTCTAACCTCTTTAAGAAGAATTTCAGAGCCGCAGGACCACCACCGAGAGTAGGTCCTATCCTGATGACCTCAGAGCTCATGTGGGTTTGTAGAAGGAGATGCGGTCCCCTAAATAGGCTGGGCCCGAACCGTTTCGGGCAGTGGTTCTCCACCTGTGGGTCCCCCGATGTTTTGGCCTTCAACTCCCAGAAATCGTAACAGCTGGTAAACTGGCTGGGATTTCTGGGAGTTGTAGGCCAGAACACCTGGGGACCCACAGGCTGAGAACCACTGGTTTAAGACTTTTTAAACTAAAGCCAGCACCTTGAATTGTGCCCGGAAACAGACTGATAGCCAGTGCAGTTTTTTTAACGGGGGGTAGTTCATCCCTAAACCCAGCTTCTGTAAGCAGTCTAGCAGCTGATCTTTGAATCAGTTGAAGCTTCCAAATGCTCTTCTTGGGCAGCCCTACGTAGAGCGTATTACAGTATTCTAATCTATTTCCTTTATTTAGAACTTTATTTAGCATTGGAATAGACCCCAAGGGCCATCCAGTCCCACCCCATTCTGCCATGCAGAAGCACACAATCAAAGCACCCCCCAACAGATGTCCACCCAGTCTTCTGTTTTAAAGCTTCCTGAGTAGGAGACTCCACCACACTCTGAGGCAGAGAGTTCCATTGCCGAATCGTTCTTACAGACAGGAAGTTCTTCCTAATGTTCAAGTAGTGGACTCTCTTTTCCTGAAATTTATTTTTATTTCACTTTTCTCCCAATATAGGGACTTATGGCGGTGAATAACAGGCATGACACTATACCATCAAAATCCGAGTAAATGCTTTCAAGTGTGACTATGAAAAATAAAAAAGTTGTGCTGTGGAACAAAAAAACATTAAAATACATTTTAATGGCATGCCCCCCCCCCCATATCACACTCACAGCACCTCCAGCAGGTGTGTTTCAACCCTACTAGATTGACCACATTCTGTCCTGAATCATTATATGTGTTGTTTGTGTGCCTTCAAGGAGCGTAGATGACCCCAGCACAGGATTTCCTGAGGCTGGAAGATTGGTACTCACCCAAGGGCATACAGTAAATTTCCATGGGCATTTGCGGATTTGAACCATGGTCTCTATAAGCATATTCCAACGCTCAAACCACTACACCTTGCTGGCTCTTCATTCTTTGAGCACATTTTAAACTATGAATTTTAAAGTGGCCATTTATTATTTGATGAATAATATTAATTTTATTTTTAATAAATGCATTTTATTTGGATTTTTAAATGTTTTTATCTGTATATTTTAACTATTGTTATACCTCGCCTCAAGCCTTGAGGCAAGGTGGGTAAGAAATACAATTTATTATTATTATTATTGAATCAGTCAGATTTAATAAATCTTGCTCTCCATTCAACAATGAATTAATGGGAATTCTGTAGTCTATTCAGCAGGATGCTGGATACTTTATAGAATAACTATAAATAGGTTAGATTTTCTTATATCCCTCGCCATTCAACATTGAATTAATTGGAATATTGTAGTCGGAACTAAACAGCAGGATGCCAGATACTGACTTTTTCAAGTAACTATAAACAAACTGATTTCTATCAGAAAGATTTCTTTGACATCCAGTTTTGCATTTGAAGTGCAAAATGAGATTAATAAAGTATTATCAATGGGGAAGAAAATCTGAAATCTGGCAGGAGAGTAAACCTTTGAATTTTGAAAATGTTAAATTTCAAAAATACTTCCAATGCACAGAAAGGCGGAGTGAAACATGTTCTCTGTGTGAAATATAGATTACAATCGTATGTCTCTACTAAAATAAGTAGATAACTCCAATGACTTCATTTTGTCATTGGAAGTATCACTTTATTTTGGTCTCTGCCACTGCTGTCAAGGATAGTACTGGGTAACTTCCTTGGCTGCTGGAAAGAGTGGGTGCAGAGAAAGGGAGAGTGTTAAGAGCAAGTGGTTTTAAAGCAGATCACAAAAAGAGTTCAAGTCATGGTTTTAGGGCAGTTATGCTTGTTATGTCCTAGTCATAACACTATCATTGCATAGTGATAAGAAAAAATCAATTATAGTGCATGTCAGCTTTTTTCCCCAAGAATCCTGTTGTTATTCATAGTAATTTTGTCACTGTTTCAAAGAAATAAATTTTAATATCAAATTACAAATCTTCCAAAGAATATAAGATTTGATGTTGTGTAGGCACTAACAATGCTGTATTCTGACAAAAGAATATACATTGAATCTCTGTTCAGCTATAAAGTTTGCTGGGTGTGACTTTGACCAGCCCTTTTCACAACCTACCATGGATTATTTTACAAGATTATTGCGAAGGTAAAATGAAAAGAGCATGAATATCACCCTTAGCTTCTTAGTACCACCTGGAGCTTTTCAGGGAAGGAGAATGTGCAAATGTTATATAACATGGCACATTATTGCATATATGCCATAAAGCGATGTGGGTTTTGGGACAATTGTGAATTGAAGTGGTTTTGGAAATTTTTCTAATGCTCTAAAATCTAGGACCTAAATAGGCAATACAGGTTGTCCCTAAGTTACAAGCAAGATAGGTTCTGTAGGTTTGTTCTTAAGTTAACTTTGTTTGTAAGTCAGAGCAGGTAGGTAGGGTGTGTGTGTATATATATATAGACAGACAGACAGAGAGAGCGAGCGCTTTGGATAGCACATGAAAGAGTTAACAACCCCGTGGTGTTTGTTTTGCTATCTGTGCCCCTGTTCAGAAAATTTCACCTCACTTTATGTCCCTGTGTTAACTGGATTTTGAAAAATTGGACTTCTTGTGAAAACAAGGATTGGTGAGAAAGCTTCAGTGGAAACACCTTTTCCCCTTCTCAAGGGTAGATTTCTCTCATTTCCTGTTGTCTCAGCCTAGTTTGTAACTGTGAGTTGTTTGTAAGTCAGATGTTTGTAACTTGGGTACTGCCTGTAATCTGATTTATGTTTATTTGACTTCTAGTTACTTGGAGAGAATTTTTAAATATTCCAACAAATATTTGACTTTTGCAGGTTCTCCTACTGACCTGCCACTAAAAAAGTTGGCAGCTGAATAGGAGAATTGAATTCATTAACTGACATCCATCAGAAACCTTTTAAATGATGAGAGTTTACAAGGTCTTAGAATTCAGAAGTGCTCTGAACTCTCCTTTGCTTCATTGGATATAGTTTGCTAGACCATGCAGTTCCATGTCCATTTGCCTTGTAGCACTTTGATTGCATTTTTCCTGCATGGCAGGGGGTTGAATTGATGGCCCATGTGGTCTCTTCCAACTCTATTATTATATGATTCTATAAAAGGCTAATATCAATCAATGTGCTATGATTTCATATCAGATTAAATTCATAACTTAATATTAGATTGTGTTTTGTTCCTTCTCCTTTTTAGATTAAACATATGTGTATGTGCACATTCTTATTAGAGCCAGTCACCTGAAAGACATAACAATTACCTGTTATGCTAGCATTTATTCATTGTTGCTAATAAATTTTACAAAATAATTGTTTCCTAAAATAGAAAACATTAAGTATAGAAAATCTCCAGAAGTTTTGACATGTTAGACATTTGGACGTTCTTGCCTCCCACTCCACAGCCCTATGATAGAACTTAGCAGTTTTGGAGAAAGGGGTAATTTCCTAGATCAGTGATTCCCAAACTCTAGCTTTCCAGGTATTTTGGGCTTTAACGCTCAGAAGCCTCAACTACCTTGGCCAATGATATAGGATCCTGGGACCTGAAGTCCAAAACCAGACTTTGGGGAATACTGTTTATCAAAGGTCCTGTGCAAGGAATTACTTTTACCTTCAGGAACTTACAATTTCATCCATCAACACTCATATAATTAACTTCGTATATCTGTGACACAATCCAATTTTGGATTTTTTAACCTGTAATGCACAAATGTTTACTGGAAAGTGCAAGTTCTCTGTTAACTTGTGCTACATAAGTGTTTGCTGGAGTATTTATGTTTTGGAATCCTGGACAAATGTTGTGCATGCCTACAGCAAAGAGATATAAGCATCTTGTCTCTTAGATGTTCTGATACCCATCATTTCTTATTACACACAGTTTGAACCAAGTAAGCATCCTTTTAAAAATGCTAAAGTTTATGTTGAAAGCAAAAGCATGTGTGTCATCATTTGTAAAATGTAATAAAAAGTGTGTGTGTGTGTGTGTGTGTGTGTGTCAGTCCTTTTAAATGCATTGTGATTTCCCTATCCTTTAGCATCCCTAGTAAGTATAAAAATGATAGTAATGTTTGCATACCTTGAATAGCCATAATCATAAAATGTCCTTCATATGAAACAAGCCTCAGCTATTTTCTCCATTTCTACTCTTCCTTCTGCCTCTTTTGTCAGTTTCTATTTTGTGATGGGCAACTCAGGGAAAAAAGGAGGGAAAAGTTAAAGACATTCTTTAACCAAGCTGTGGAGTTGAACAAGCCATGCTTTTCATTATTAAAAGTTAACAACAAGCCATGATTTATTTGCAGGGAAGAATTCAGGTGATGGTTGGGTATCTTTAAGTTGATTACAACTTATGATGACTCTAAGGCCCATCGTAGGGTTTTTGTGGCAAGATTGGTTCAGAAGGGGTTTGCTTTTGCCTTCCCATAGGGCTTTCCCAAGATTACCCAGTGGCTGAGCAGGGATTTGATGTAGTTAGTTTGAGTGTTACATTCCAACACTCACCCTACACCATTCTGGCTCTCTGGATTCAGAAATGCACAATTTGACTTTCTGCTTCATGCAAACCTATCTTGTAGAAAGCCCTCCTAATTTGGCTTTCAGGTATTTTAACTTGTTTGCTTTTTCTGACACACAAAACAACACTAGGAGCCTTCAAATCAAGTATACAACCCATATTTTCTGAGCAGAATTATGATGCTGCAAAAGAGACAGGAATTGTGCTTTATATCTCAATATTACACCCTTGCATGGATTTAGATGGTTTTTAATTTGTGTTATCTTTCCAAGTCAGACACCACATTTAAATAGAACCTTCTGGGTAGAATACACAGATAAGGATCTGCTCTGTTGTAGGATATATGAGAAATGAAAGTTTAGGTCTTTGTCACTCATCACTTGACACAACCTTAATAACCTTAGCTGATATTGGATAATGCTGTTGTTGACTTGATATTGGGTATATTGGTCTACCTGTTAAAGAAGCAGGAGATTGACATTCATGTAACGTCTAGTCAGATGGTGGGATGGCAATGTGATGGGCACACTATTTTTAAGATGGGAAAATATTCCATTTATACTCTGTCTAGTTCAAAATAAGATGTAGATGAAAGTTTGGTATTGTTTAATCTTTTTCAGAATAAAAGGGAAACAAAGGGAGTGAGGAAAGAATCTAGGAACACCTATTAGACTGATTGAATTTTAGCCTGAGCTTTCAAGGATGTGTATTTCTTAATGAATGAAAGACTCTGTCTCCTATTCCAAGATGTCATTCTCCTAACAGGAATACAAGAATGCCTTTGCAAGACTAATCCCTTTGACTGGCAAATGAAAAACAAATTTGTTAGTTAACACATGAGCCACTTGTGTTTTATCCCGTTATTTAACTAGAAGTAAACACCAATTGTTCATTGTACCCATATTAATCATGCTGTTGAAATAGCCATTCTGTGACATTTTTGTGAAGACTTATGTGGTGCTTCCAAGTACTTTCTGTGAATGTTAACAAGACTTACCTAAAGGAAGATCAACAAATTGTAAGGGATTGCTGGTAAACTGAGCGTAGCTGCGACAGGGAGACTTTATGAGCCTGCTAGCATGCATCAATCAGCCATGTTTACATTCATCTTACTCCAAACAATACAGTCGAGGGTGGGGGATGAAGGTATTGCTCCCCATACCAAAATTTCTGCTTTCTGAATGAAAGTTTCCTTTACACCAGCAATTTCTAGCATTACAGAGCTATTGAAAATCATTAACATTTAGAACTCTTTATCTGTGCTACACTTGCATTTCCTTGGTCATTTTTGGTCCCCTTTTCTTTGGGTGTACAAATTGTATTTCTTAGGCCCCTTCTACACTGCCATATAATCCAGGTTATCAAAGTAGATAATCCACATTATCTACTTTGAACTGAATTATATGAGTCTGCATTCCAATTCAAATAAGATAATTATGGATTTTATATGGCAGTGTAGAAACAGAAAGGAAACTTTGTTTTCAGGGCAGATGTCTCTTCATTCCCCTCTTCCCTCACAGCTAGATCTTAGGACATAATGTATGCCACAACCTGAGACATGTTGCAGTTCAACTGATCTTGAAGGCATAGAGATTCATTCATGCTCCATTATGACTGAAGATGTACTAGGCTGACATAAAATGTCATATATTAATTAGCATATTCTCAACATGCTGGATAATTAGAAATAAGATTAATTTAAATTGAAAATCTAGTATTTGGCACCTACAGCATCAAGTTTCATATTTTAGCAACAGGTTTCACTTTACATCAATCAACACTGCAAACCAAGAGTTTAACAATGTCCCAGATGAGCGCCACAGATCATACACAAAAGGTTGGGTGGGAATTGCACTGTGTAGCTCAATAAACTGAGCAAACATAAAGCAGCTTAACCTGCTTTAAACTCTAGGGTGCCAATTTTCTAAATGTAAAGGTGGAGAACAGGATCTGGAAGGGCCATTCACAGGATGCCATGTAAAGACAGACTTCTCTCCATGTTTATTTGTTTTCACTATCCCTACCAGTCAAGATAAACGCAGTTCTAGCTAATTTCTCCCACATTCTTGCAAGAATATATTAAATAAATTTAATCCTAGTAAAGATATCAACATTACCATATGTATTCAAGTGTAAGTCCTGTATAAGCTGAAGGCATGTTTTGTGCTGAATTTTGTATTTTAGTGTAAATTCCATTCCACTGAGAGAGGAAAAGGCCGGTACCACTTTAAGATACAGTTGCCTCTGGCTGCTTCCACTTTCCCACCCAGGGATTCAAATAGGCCAGAAGTGGCATTGCACTGGAGAACGTAGAGGGAGTCACAGCTTCTTTGGGGTTCTTCCAGAATATATTGAGCTCTTGCTTTTTGCCACTCTATTCAGAGAAGAGGATGGTTTATTTTTTGGTGAGAGTTGAGGTAAACTACTTACATTGACCCATAGATAAGTTGACACAGATTTTTGGGGACAATTTTTAACTTAAGCGTTTGGACTTATACATGAGGGTGCACAGTAGTGTTGGCTAAGAATTTGTTTCCCAATTAGTTTAGATTATGTCAGGTATTAGGTGTGGTTTTGGTAAACCAATGTTTATGTAGATCATCTCATAAGCCTTCTTTCCTAAAATTTCAAGAAACTCTATATCTTCTTTAGCATATAATAATTTTGGAGGTTAGCTTTAATCACCTTGTTCCTTAAGAAAATATTTAAGGAGTAAGGGGAAAAAGTAAGTTGGTTGCGGGCAAAACTACAATTATAGCAAGATTGAGCAAAGACACAAACAATTATAGAAAAGCAGATAAGTATGAAATTGACATTTTGTTGGCTGGAGTTAGACCAGTAGTTCCAACCTTTGGGCTTCCAGATGTTTTGGACTTCAGCTCCCACAGTTCCTAACAGCTGGTAAGCTGGCTGGTATTTTGGCCTCCAAACATCTGGAGGCCCAAAGGTTGGGAACCACTGAGTTAGACACAGTATGCATTACTTTATATACTTGCGTATAAGCCTATATCAAACAGTGGCTTTGGATCAATTGATAGGTCCTGATAAACACTTTCAATAGTGCAGTTAATCTTGGATACATTATGACAATATTTGTAGCATCTTTTGGTGTCTGGATGTGGACAACCAATCATTTATCATTGAAACCACTAACTATATCTGCAGAGACAATGATACCAAGTGCAGATTATAAATGTGTGTTGGAGAACACTACTCATAATGTTAAGTTAGAATTTGAATGGAATATAATTTATTATATTAAATAAGGCATTGAGAAAGTGTCCTATCTTTAAAAACCCCTTTAGACTTAAAACTATATTTGGCACAAAAATATTTTTTGGAAATACTGCACACATTTCTAGTCTTTTAAAAACATTCAACATCCTCATTGATTTTATCCTGTATCAAGACTTTCTGATGAAATGGTTAATCATTGAACAAGTTATTTGAAGTATTTCAGAATGATGCTCCTACATTATAAGGGGAAAAAATTTCTGGCGATTCTTAGACAACTACCTTTACTCCTTTGCTGTTGTTCTGTTCTGATCTCAGTGCAGACAGAGGGCACCTCCTTTCTTGACCATGTATGGACTAAGGCATAGGTCAGTATAATTTAAACTCCATTAGCAGTAGTAAAGTAACTTCTTTAGGGATGTAGGCTATTTATGTCATTTGTGAAGCCACAGGCCCTAGCTGCGAACTTCTCTTTGTTCGCGCAACAAAAACAAGTTGGATAGAGGACTTCATTGCCTTATCACTCACTGCCTGAACCCCCCTTTTGTAAATTAAAGTACAATCTTTATTAGACAAGTATGTTTGTTTTTTTTTGTAAACCTCAGTGGGGAAAATTGTTTTTTCAGAGTTGTTCAGCAGTGATAAATATACAGAGCCTCAATCCAGTGTAGTACTAGCTAAATAAAAATCCTTTTTAGAGCATTTATGCTGGATTACATTGTTGCTTACACAACAAAACTACCATCATTGTGCTTACTCTAAAAGTATACAACTAATAGCATAATCGCCTTGTACTAGCAGGAGACATGTTTGGATACAGGCCCATATCTCTTCATCTACAGGAACACAATTAGCCCTATAATTCGTGAGAAAATAGTCATGCTTTGTATTGCACTCTCAGCATCAATTTCACCTGAAAAAAGCCAGTGAGTTCAAAAGCAGAACAAAATGGATAGACATGTTAGCCAGGATAAACCCAATCATGCAGTTTTTTAAAAAACAATACCTCTATAACAATACACACAGCTCTGAAAAATCTCTACTTGGATTTAAGTTTGGTTCTTGAAACATCCCATTTACTAAGAAAAATAAATTTAGTGTTACAAATTTATTTTTTTAAAATGTGGATTTGGCTTCTAACTTGGCATAATCAGTGCCACAATATGTATGTGTAACTATATTGCAAAAAAAAAAAAAAGTCAGGAAATGTTTGCTTCCTGTAGTTTTTGGGGAAGTGTTGCATATATACAGGCAAGGAACTCAAGATAAACCAGAAATGCACAATTTAAGAGGTAGGTAATCTTTCAAATTAATTTGAAGGTGCCAAGAGATGACTTTGTATTTATTAACTCTCCTTCAAGTGAAAACCTGCGTGTGCACCCATGGTTACCAGTCAGAAGCAATGATTGTCTGGGACCATATTTTGTGTACCTTGCAGTGGCATCAATCAGTGCTGACAGGTTTTTTCCCCCTCTTTCAGCAGGTAGTTGTGAGCAAAGGGCAGAGCTCATAGGCCATATCAGATTTTGCTGTTTGTACAGGTGGTTCCTGATACTCTCATGGCTCTTGGCAAATGGCAGGAATGATTCAACAGTGTTGCTTGGCCTGAACACTGTTCATTCATTCTCTGTCTCCAGTTAATGACTTCTTTTCTTGCTGGATTCCACCCAAATTTGCTACAACAATGGGTCTTTTTCCCTATTCGAAAAACATTATGAGCTTTGCTTAATGAGAGAATAAGATTTGGTTCACACTGAGAAGCAGATGTGACAGATACTTTCACCCAGGCTGAAGAAGATACTAGATGGACTTGGCTTGAAAGTGAGGGCTGTGGGAAAGTAGAATATATCAAAAGGCACAGGTATAGCTCTGTGAGATTCAGTCATTGAACTGTCACTAACAGGGTTGAAGGTGACACTACAGATTTTGAACCGATAGATACAAGATTTTGGATTTGAGGAAAAAACTCCTAAAGACCCTACCACTCGCCATATCGTTGTTCCCCCAATTATTCTCCTGCTGGATTGGATTGCTAGGCCTCAGGGTGATCCCTTAAATATGGATTTGTGGATGGGTTGTTGTATTGTTTCTTCAGTTTTGGTATGTGTGGCCTGACACCAGTTGAGGCTTGATAGAAAGCCAGAATCAGTTTTAAACATCAAGAAGAATAGATTTATCAAATACAGTAGAAACAATCTATAATATTCATTTTTATATCTGCACAAAACTATAGATAGTTCTCACTTCTTGAACTCCAAAATCAATTTCAGACCGTATCTGAATCTCATAGGATTTTGTTACATTCTGTTTCCCCACAGTCCCACATCATAGTCTCCCTATACCATGGTTGGCTGCCTTCAAGCCAAGTCTTCTTATTGCCCCCTTCCATTGAAAGAAGACTTGTGAAATGTGTGTTTGTGTATTTGCCTTCATGTTGCCTGCTGACATATCAATTAACTATCATTTATCTATTTATTCTTCAAAGTAGTAAGGCAACTAAAAGGGATAGGTTCTCACCCTAGGGGTGAGAAAGGTGGTATAGAAATACTGTAAATAAATGCAAATAAATAAAATGTATGTATATCTATATGTGTGTTTGTGAACAAAAGATTTTAAATTTTCAAAAAGAGAAAAAAGTTTTGTCAGGTTCATTTTTTTTTTTGCTAGCAGCCTAGGCGGATCAAATTGCAAACTACTAATAAGTGCACATTTTCTTGTATTTCAGCGTTGTGTGGTGCTACGCTTTTTGAAGTTTCTTCCAAACCGAAATAAGGTGAGACAAATAAACCTTGCTTGTTTCCTTTTTTTTTTTTATGTGGACAAAGATCCACAGTTATACTGCAATGAATGTGGCTTCTTAATAACCATGGGTGCTGTAAAGCATGCTAAATTAGGAGGTTGTAGTAATGAAGCACTTTCTCATAAAATTTTATTTTTCACCTTTGTGATCACAAATCCAGTGAGTACTTGCTGCATGTGATACTTTGGTGTCCTGTATTTTTGGTTGATCTGGAAGAACTGGTGCAGCACATTTTAGAACAACTTTCAGGAAAACAGATAAGAACAAATTATTGAAGTTATTTAGATAATCATGTAAGGTTAGTAATATAGTTATAAGTACTAAGATAGTTGAAGTGTAATTTGTGTTGTCTTTTTTGTTATAGTTTCAATGTGTTGATTACGGACATGAAATATTTTAACTTATTATTGAAATTTTATAACAACAACAGCAACAACAATAATTTACTTCTTACTCGCCTCTCCTCATAGCTCGAGACAGGTTGCAACATAGTTAAAACACATAATCATTGTAAAAATTCTTTAAATACACATCTTAAAATGTATTTTTATGAAAGATACATATTAAAACGTATTTCTCTAAAATTCATATTAAAATACACAGAACAAGGATTAAAACACAAGCCGTGAGTTTAAAATTCGTGATTAAAACTGATAGGTCTTGAGATAGATTTTTTTTCATGGAAGCATTGAACAAGCATTTACAGTAGAGTCTCATTTATCCAACATAAACAGGCCGGCAGAATGTTGGATAAGCGAAAATGTTGGGTAATAAGGAGGAATTAAGGGAAAGACTATTAAACGTCAGACTGCATTATGATTTTACAAATTAAGCACCAAAATATCATGTTTTACAACAAATTGACAGAAAAAGCAATTCAGTACACAGTAACAATTTAGTACCAAAACATCACAATGCATTGAAATAGCTGTGGATCCGGGCAGGAGGCAGACTGTGTTGGATAACACAGAACATTGGATGAGCAAAGGTTGGATAAGCGAGACTCTACTATGTGTATAGTTTGTATGGCAGCAGATTTTTCAAAAGCTACTGCTTTGTATATTTTACCCCTAATATTAACTGGAGAGGCATTTGGATTTCTGAGTCTATCTAAGTTGTTGAATTGTACTACTATTGGTCAAAGTTTGCAGTTCAATGGCCCAGAGGTATGATGATAACTTCAGATAAGGCTCATTAAACATTCTTATCTTAAGATATTTTACTGTGCCTTTCCCTAAAAGTATAGCCCATTCTAAATCCTTGCATATTTTAATATGCCTTTTGAAGAACACACAGTGAATAAATAGCATATTTAGTTTATAATCTTCTTTCATAGCCATTTGGTGATGTCATCAGTCAAAAGGGGCTAAACCTGCCAATAAATAGTTAATAAGTCTTTGCTAATGGTTGTAACAATGATTACTTGTTTCTAGACTCTTGTAAAAATATGGTGTGGATATTGGTAGCAAATTAGTTATGCCAATTTAAAGGCCCAGTACAAATACAAGTCATTTGCTGAGTTTATAGAATTTTGAATGTTCTTTGAATTGTTGGCTATCGCAGAAGAGTGTTACAATATGGAACCTATAGGTGAATAATACATGTTTATTTTGCTCAGAGATTTTTAGAGGGAAAGTGCAACATATAAATTGTAATTAGATCAATCACATCAGACTGAATGAAAGTATGATTTAATATAAAAATCTAGAACTAATTTAAATTGGTCTAAACTGCAATTTCTTGGTAGTTCCTTGCATTTTTATTTATTATAATTCACAGACAATTAAATTGTCACACTTCAAGATATGTCCAGTTGCCCTGAAAACTAAACATGAGCCTGTTGAGTTCTGGTGCTATTTTTCATTGTCCAAGTCACTATTATCTCAGCCTCAGTTCTGCTTCCACTGCCGACAGTAAGGGGATAATACTGGCATACATTCCAAGCTTGTGACTTAATAAAACAATGTATTAGAAGTACCAGAAAGATGCTTCAAACCTTTTAGACTATAGGCACATTTGGAAATTTGAGGGCCATCACTCTCCACCATCCCAAAATGGCTGCTAACGTATGGGCCCATTTCAAAGTACAAATTATCTTCTGGTAGGGCTGATTCCCCAGTAGGCAAAATCTTCCTTTCATTCCTTCACCTACCATTCCTACCTCTTTTTCTCTATCATCCCAGATCACCAACCACTGATGCAAAGACATTCTATTGTTTCCCTGAAGTGTGTGTGCATGCGTGCGTGCGTGTATGCATGCAGGAGTGCGTGCGTGTGTGTATGCATGCAGGAGTGCATATCTTCCTTAGGCCTCTTGGATCTTTTTGTCTTTGCTTCTTTGCTTCTGCTCTTTTTCTCTTTTTTTGCATATCCTTCTCAATTTACTAGGCAGGAGCAGTAGTTTTTTTCCTTTCCCCTTATTTTATGGCATGGTGTACTTCAAAGTATCACCCTGTTACTGCCCACCACCATTTCCTAAGAATATATTAGAATATAATATTCAGTCCATTAAGCATTCATGGGAAATGCAGGTGGCAGCTTCTCTGATGTTCTGGAAAGGATTCTCTTTCTATTAAAGAATAATGGAAGTGGGAAGGTTAACTTGCCCAAACAATCACCAAGAAAGCCATTTAGTGACTACTTAAACCAATAGGTTTAATAGTAAAATTTGTCAGAATTTGGTAAGTCAAATTCCAAATTGGATCAAATTGGAATCAACAATTGAATTTTGGGCTATGTACTTCAATTTATGAAGTGAGATATTTCTCTTTTGTTGTTGTTTTGCCTGCTTGTATTTCGGATACAGTCTGTGATCAGTAGAAAACAGACTGAGGTAAAAGCCAGTCTTTTACTTGTAACAATTAGCATATGTAGGTTATTTCCTTTGGTTTCTTCTAGTAGTTTCAAATAATGTTATCTTGGCCTTTCAGTTCAAGCTGTAGCTGTTTGTTTTCAATTTTCAATTTCCTAAGGCAAAATGATTTGCCATTACTTTCCTCTGAGACTGAGGAAAGTAACTTACCAAAGATCACTTAGTGGATCTTTGGTAAGTGTGACTTACCAAAGATCACTTAGTGGATTTACATGGCTGAAGGGCACTTCAGACCCTAATGACCTGGAATCCTAGTACAGTTCTTAAACATGTAGGCCACACTTGAAGTGTATCTACATACAAAGGACAGTGTGTGTAACGTCATGGAAAATTACCTTCAGACTGAGTTGCTTTACAAAATGAAGCATACAATTCTAGATTACAATTTAATACTACACATTAGCTATGCACCATATGTGGGCTGCTATTTAACTTTTCATCAGTCTTGTGACCAATTGAAATGATATGTTGGATTTTTAAATTACTGATCCCAGGCCCTAAAATGTTATGCTTAATATACAGCATGCCTATTTGAAATGATGATTTCTTGTTTTAATCAGACATGTTTGAGGGAATGTGAATTTAGCCTTCTGGCTAGTTAAGGCACCACTGGCACTGGGCTTGCAATCTAAAAAGCTACACTACAATCATAACTTTCTTTTGTTGACTGCATAAGTTGCCTCTGTATTAAAATCTGTATTTTCAGCTAGTTTTTTTTTTCCTTTTTGGTATATGGAGACTTATTTTTAAAAACATTTTGTGCTTGAATGTTTTGTGTTTGCTTTTTTGATAATGTTTTAATGTGTGTGTGTGGGGCCCATGGTCTTTTTTGTGTCCTCATGACCTATTAGAGGTCTAATTTTATTCTATTTTGCTTTAAAATGCTTCCAATTAACTTCTAAAGGTCTACAGATCATTTAAACCACACTATAAGCCATTTAGACCATGGGAAAGCTTTTTAAAAAACACAAAGTGAATTCTCGCTTTCTGTTGTTTCAATGAAGGCTTCTGTGGAGTCAAAAGCTATCTATGAGGAACAAAACATGGTGAAAATAGCCATGCCCTCTAATCCAAATCATTCTGCCATGTAACTTAAAGCAAAGATAGGCAACTGGGTGACTTTTGTAAATAAATATCAGAAAGGTTTTTGCTTCAAATAATCATTAAAGGGCATAAGGGCATTTTCATCATGTTTTGTGCCCTCATAGATAATTTTCAGCCCTTCTTTATCATCTTTTCGCAGAAGTGGGTAAAATGAGCAGTGCAGCCTCCTAAAGTCTCCTGTTTAGTTTATGTTGGTTAAAATTGTTCTTCATTTAAAATATCGTATCCCCCCCCCCCTTTTTGCATTACAAATGAGATATGTGCTGTTTGCATGTTTTTTTCCCCAGTTAGTTCACACAAACACTCTCAATTCATTTGCCACTGGCCCAGCTCATCTGTCGAATGTTAAATCACAATGCATCTAAAATTTTGCCCATGCCTGGTCTATATACATTATATATAATGTAATATATAAACATTTCTTGAAGTTCCACGATAAACTTTTGTCTCAAAAAGGGCTCCACAGCTGAAAAAGTTTGAGAACCTTTGCACTAAAGACATGAGTAGTAATGCAAATAGTCTCATTTGCTAATAGGTACTATTGTTTGGTTTTATGTTTTCCTTGAAGGTTTATTGAGGTGTTTGTGGACTTTGTGCATTTTAAGTAAACTTCTTTTGCAGTGGTTGACAACTCTGTGTTTGCAAAGCAGTTGGGTTTGACAGTTATCTGCTAGGGGCTGTAATAATAATAATAATAAAACTTTATATTCCGCCCTATCTCTGTTCTACAAACAATTTATAATTTTCTTTTCAGACACCTGAAGAAATCTTTCACCATCTTCAGAATATAGTTTACTTTGGCAAACACATAATGAAGCAGTTTTTTGGAGAAAAATACATCCATCATGGGGTAACTCTTTTGTTTTATTTTGGATATACATCACATTTTTGTAAAATTCTCTAGACCAGTGTTTCTAAAACTCAGCTCCTCCAGGTGTTTTGGACTTCAGCTCCAAAAAATCCCAGCCATCTTACCAGCTGTTAGGAATTGTGGGAGCTGAAGTCCAAAACATCTGGAGAAGCAGAGTTTGAGAAAAATTATAGACAAATGGGGTGATTTGGATTTCGGAGCAAGTGTTACCTAACTTGTCTTCAGGATAGACATATGGAGCAATTTCGGAACAAGCGTTACCTAACTTGTCTTCAGGATACACACATGTGGCGTGTGAAGTTTCCATTATAATCTGTGTTTGGATTTGCAGTACAGAGCTATAGAGTAGTAGCAGGAGAGTAAAAGTTTCCCTACCCTTAAACTGAATGTGGTGTTATTAGAAGTTGAAACAATGAATTTATTACAGATTATTCTTCAGTTGAGAGGAAAAGTGTAGAAGGAGATAGTAAACCATAAGCAGTTTATTAAAACACACTGTTCTTGTGTGGGTTTTAAAGTGTGTTGTTAACAGAATTGGGTGGGAGGTGAGGAAGAACCTATTAAGATGTAGGCACTGCTAACATGCAGTCAAAATTGAATACTTACGAAAACAAGTGTGTGAGAACATTATGGACCAGGAAGCACTGAATTCAAAAGAGAAACTAAAGGGACAGACTAACCTGATGTTATCTCTTATATAAAAGTAACTATTATGTGAAAGAGAATATTCTGGTTACTTCTCTGACTTGACATATGTACATACTGTACATGGATGGATGGAAGATGGATGCGAAGAACATGATTTGATAAATAGAAAAGATCTCAGATCATTTGTGTCTAATGTAGAAGGCAGGGTCTTTGGATTTAAATACCACAAAACTATTCTGGTTCTATTTTAGATATTTTACAGTTCATGTGTAAAGAAAATGAAAAAAATCATTTGAGCTCCTGAGATCTTTATCAGTTGTCATCATGTAAATCTAAACAGGAAAGAATTGCTGAAAGCTTGCACAAATGTTCAGCAATAATTCAAAATGTCTTAAGATGTGTTCACCGTTGCCTAAGAAGGCCATCTCCTTTACTGGAAAACATTCACAATTTTGCTTAAGAACAAGAACAGGTATATGGGAGCCTTCTTTTCTAATCTTGTTCTTGATACAAAAAGTTGAATTTCATGATTCATGGTGCTGCCTGCTCTAGACTGATAAACTTAAGGATAAACATGTTTTTTCAATTTCATATTCAGTTGCATAAGGCGTATGGTTTCTGAAAATAGGAAGTGGAGTTAAATAAAATAATTGGATCAGATCACTGAAAATGTGGCATAATACAGAGTGTCACAAACATTTCATAAAATGCTTAATGACTTTTTGTGGAAGAATTTAGAAGATCATCCAAAAGTTGTGTCCATCCATTGTCTCTCTCTCCCCCCCCCCTCTCTCTCCCCCCCCCCCGTTCATTGTTGTGTCAGTCTCATTTTTCAGTCAGTTTTACACATTTATCCCATGTTTTCACTCATGTAGGTCTTCATAGCAGCTTTATTTCTAATCAAAGATCTTTGACTTCATTGAAAATAGTACATTGCTGAGTCTATATGTAGCTGTTTATTTTGTATTTTTAGGAGGTTGTACAGCTATCTTTGGACTTTGTGAAACAACTTTGTTTAAAGATCCAGTCAGAGCGACCAGGTAAGAACTAAATTAAGGGTATGTCAACTTTGATAAGCTAGTTTGGGGGGGGGGGGGGAGAGGGACAGCCACCTTCTTTAGGACACTGTTGAAAATCACCACGGAGAGGCTACATTTTTGTCCCAAGTGCACAGGCATAATAACTCATTGCTCGAACTCATTTACTCATTTAATAACTCATTTACTCATTGCTCGAACAGAAAAGAGAGTTTTTCTTCCTGTAATTTTAAAGACTGGTCATAGAACCCTACACCTTGATATATGAAAGAAATTGCTGTACAACATGTCTCCAGCATGGTGCTTTATCTGGAGTTTGCAGTGCTGACTGTTTCTCTCTTTCTTGGAAGAAGAAGAACACATGCCATGCACTGCCTGCAAAATAGGGCTGTGTTATTAAACAGGACTCTAGGTCTTGGCTCCGTACTCTCCTACTTATTTATTTATTTTGCAAATGCCTAAACTCTCGGCTTTCATTTGCATATCTCTTTATGCATCCAGGATACTGGTAGTCGGTTGCATATAAGCTCTGTCCACTGAATTCTCCTCTTGTTTTCTGAGTGAGCAAAACTAATTTCCATTACAGTACAATTACACAATCGGAAAGATAGGTTATGTTTCTAAATGTATTCCTCATTGTTTAAGAAGCTCAAACAAATGCACTAATAAAGATAAATACACCCATCTATACATACAGAAGCTTTTCAAAGGAGTGTTTATTGTCTGTAGGTCATCTGCTTTCCAAGTTGTATATATTACCTTCCCACCTATAATTATTCTATTTGATTATGAAAATGCATGGGGTTCAATTTTTCTTAGGTACAAAATGTGGCTGTGATTCTTTATATTTTTTGAAGAAGAGTAGTAGTTATTCCTCTTAATTCTCTTATGCAGTGGAGATTGTTGGTTAATAGTTCAAGGTAGTATTTCTGGAAAGTTATTAAACATCAAGATGGTAGAGAATATACTTTTTTCAAAATAAATTTGTCCTAATTTAAACTTGACCTCGTTAAGGGTTTAAAAAGGAGCCGTACAATGGCCTGTTGTTCAGTGACTAAAACTGGCTCTGTTTGTTTTTGGATGCAAATTAATAGGAAGCCCCAGGCTTTTCTGAAGAAGGAAAACATAACTTAATATATGAATGTCATGTCACTCAGTACTAGCATAATTATAGTTCATGTGATTAATGGAACCTAATTTGTATTTATAAATCTTTTTGAGTAAATGCTTTACTTTTCTTAAACCAAGTATTGAAAAAGGTTCCTGGCACAGATACATTTGTTTCTAGATTTCACTTCTGTTAAGTTGATTCTTTTCTGCATCATGGTGTGGATGCCCTTGTGCTGTGAAACTGATTAGTGGTACTAGGTCTTCTGCACAGACCATGCCATCCTTCTGTTTATCCACCTCACTGTGTAATTGAACTTATTGTGCTTCAGGACCCATGGTAAACTTAAAAGGTAGGATTTTTCAGGGAACTATTTCAGAGCCAATTCGCAAGAAGGCAGTTTTTAAAAATAAAAGGTTAGTGTGAAGATGCTGGTATACTTGGCACATTGTTGCAATAAATCATGTCATGTTTGTTCGGTAAGGATTTGTAACACAAAAGCTAAAATGTAATAAAACATTCTGTACAGAAAATCTTTAGCTGGGCCTTCTTTATGGCTTTTTATGTGATGTCTTCAGAAAAGGCACAACAAAGTTATCAGTCTTGAATAGTGAATAACATAGTGGTTTTATGTGTGTTCAACACAATAGTGTTTCTGCATTTGTATTCCACCCTTCCTTCCTCCCTCCAAAGAAACTGGAGCAGCATTTGCAACTTCACAACAATTCCTCTGAAGTCGGTTAGGCAAAGTATGCTGCATATTGAGCAGAGAACATGTAGGTTTACTGTTCAGGTTAAAGGAAGATCAGTCAAGTTGCAACCACTTCTTAGTTAATAAAAAGGAATTGCTCTTGAGATTCCTTATTAAGAAACTCTCTGTTTGATAGGTTCATGTTTTTATTTTGAATATTGAATATCATTAGCCTAAACATTAAGGAGCTTTCTCTGTGGTGATTTAGATATATTTGTAGAAAATGTTTGTAATAAATAGTTTAAATAGCTGAGAACTGCCAGGATACATTCTGACCAGGATAGACCAGTGAGAAGTTTGTGAATTCTGTTAGCTTTGGTGGGCCAAAAAGACCGACATAAGTTCTAACAGTCTGAAAATCTTGGTGCTGTTTATTGTGGTTAGGGTCCCTTCCACCCAGCTGTATAAAATCCACATTGAACTGAATTGTACGGCACTGTGGACTCAGATAGCCCAATTCAAAGCATATATTGTGGATTATCTGCCTTGATATTTTGGGTTATATGGCTATGTGAAGAGCCCTAGGTCTTTATGCGGTTGTTTTAATTTCAGTTGGATGGCTGAGATGAGGGGACTTGCTATACTCTTTGGGCTGCCCTATGAACTTTTAGGCAGTCCTTTCATGCACATAACCCATTTTTGGAATTGTGGCACAGAATATGACTTGTCATTGTAATTAACAGGCTGTATTCTAGGTACCCAATTATACAAACAGTGCAGAGCTAAAACAGCTTGGCTCTTATATCATTCACTGTCTTTGCCAAAGTAGCTGCAACTTGTGCATATGCCCATGAAATATTTAAAGGAGTAGATCTGCACTTCAGGATTCTTGAGTATACTACTGGAGCTGTAGGTGTAAACCAAACGCTGTTGCCATATGCAGTGTATACTGACATAATTTTGATTTTGAAGAAGATGTGATTGGGTAAGATTTATCTCACTCCAAAACATTTTTGATACCGATTAGTACAATAGTGTGGTGTTGGTTTAAGAGACAGCTTTCTTTCTCTTAAACCATTTTTTCTAGGAAAAATGAGCAAGATCAAATGGAAACAGTTGCATTACTTTCTTGCAGAAGTGACACTTTATATCATTTGCACAAAGAATAGGCCTTTGAGAGTGTTGGTTTTCTGAACTAGAGTTAGTATCTTGTTATTTTCATTGGTTTTAGGAATCCTTATTATATAAGAACTTTACAATGGCTTACCAGAGTCCTGAGGTACACATAATAGCTGGGCGAGTGAATTCCCAGTCTTAATGTGAAACGTCGTCATGGCCTGAATCCTACTATTAGTCCCAACTAGAGCAGATTTATGGAATGAGTTGATTTGTAATTCAATACGGTATTTCATCAAGATTACAATGCCATTGATTGTAGGCCATACACAAATTTCAGTAACATCAACCGAAAAAAGCCTTATTTATACATATTAAAAAAGCACCCGCCATTCTAAGACCCACCACATTTTAAAGATTTTATCTGGAGAGACCCTGCTCTTGACCCTACTGACATCGCAAAGATCAATAATTTTATACAGTTGGAATGATATAGTGTGGGTTTCCATTAGTGCTCTCTTTGCTCTTGCATTTTATCATTGAATATAGATTGTAAGAAAGTCTGCGATTTTTGGTGAAACTGTTTCAATATAATAAAGATAGCACAGAATCATCTTTTAATTTAAATCTCATTTTTCTTCCCCAATGGGACCCAAGGTGACTTTAACTTTTTGATCACATCTTAACCTTTCGAGAGTGGGAATTGGTCCATGATATTGCAATGTCAGCATGAATGAGAGTAATTATTTTTCCTTTTATTTCCTTGCAGAGTCTCGTTGTGATAAAGACATGGATGCCCTTAGTGGTTATGCTATGTGCCTTCCTAACCTCACTAGGCTACATTTTGTTGAACATCGTCCAATACTCTGTATAGAGATTAAGGTAGGTTTGCTAGGAACTTTTAGAATGTTTTAAGTGTACACATTAATGTATTGGCATTGTAGCTGTTCTGTGACTCTGATCTCGTTTACCGAATAAACAGAGCTGGGTTAAAACAAAAATAGGAAAGTATTTGTTGTTGCCCATGCCTTCAACTTATTTCTGACTTACGGAGACTCTAAGATGGTTCTCTCATTGGGATTTCTTGGCAAGACTAGTTCAGAGGGGGTTTGCCATTGTTTTCCTCTGAGGTGGAGAGAATGTGTCTTGCCCGAGGTCCCCTGGTGGATTTCTGTGGCTGAGCAGGGATTTGAACCCTGGTCTCCAGAGCTGTGGGATCAGTCATCCCACTATGCCGCACTGACTTCAGTTTGCAAATCATTAGATTCCATAATTGGACTGTTCTCTCCTGTGTGTTGTATCTACCCTTTTTCAAAACTATGTGTAAGAGAAAATTCTAATTGCCCTTGTTTCTTACTCTAATAAAGATTTTGGCTCTCATATTATCAGTGCAGATGGTCAGAGCAAAACCAGAACATAGTGCTTAGCATGCCCACATGCCTCGCTGCTGTGATTAAAAACAAAAGAACCAGGAAGCATCAGGTCTGCAAATAGTGATTTTGAGTTTATAAGGGAGAGTCCCCTGAATTCTGCTAATTCCTCATATTTGTACATTTCTGTTCACTCTCCAAACCTGGTATTGAGCAACTAAAATAATCAGATATTAGATTTATTACATTAGTTTAACTTGTGCTATATCAATGAGATGTATAAGGTGAGTTTACTATAATAATCCCAAAGCAACAATAGAAGGAAGTCTATTATTTATGCGCATATCAGTGGTGGTAGCAGAAGATTTTGCACGAAAACCAAATATGTTAGGCTTATGTCCTGAACTGTCATGCAAAGGTTGAAGCACTGGAGTCTCACAGAATTAGACTGAAAATGTGTGGCATTATGTGGTATTGTCACTTGCGTAGTTGTAGTTCATGTCTCAAAGGGCCCTTCCACATGGTCCTTTATCCCAGGATCTGATCCCAGATGATTTGCTTTATTTATTTACTTCATTCGTCTTTCTCACCCAAGGGGACTCAAGGTGGCTTACAGCTCTGGCAAGAATTCAGTGCCAGCAAAAACCAACAATATTTATTTATTTATTTATTTATTTCGCATATTTGTATCCCATTCTTCTCACCCCTGAGGGGGGACTCAGGGCGGCTTACAACAGGCAACCATTTGATGCGATCAAACAGATTCACAAATATCAGAAGCAGTTAAAATGGTAATTAAAACATTACATATTAAAACATTTGTTTAAAATAAACAGTAAAACGTGTCTCCACAGTTAAAACAATTAACAGTTAATCAATAAAACACATACAGTATACAAATTAAAAACATATAAAGTGCATAATTCCATTCATCTGAGATCCTTGCTCATAATCCTTAGTTCAGACTGTATCTAAACCCATAGTAACTTATTCTTTGAACGCTTGTGTGCAAAGCCAGGTACCTTTTTTTTGAAAGCCAGAAGGGATGGAGCCTGCCTGGAGTCACTGGGGAGGGAGTTCCACAGCCGAGGAGATGCCACTGAGAAGGCCCTTGCGAAGAAGTTGGGACTGAGAACAGGGCCTCCCCAGATGATCTTAAAGTTCTAGTAGGCTCATAAGAGGAGATTCATTTGGACAGATAAGTTGGACCAGAACAGTTTAGGGCTTTATAGGTCAAGACTAGCCCTTTAAATTGGGCTCGGTAGCATATCGGCAGCCAGTGGAGCTGACGCAAAACAGAGGAGTTGTAAACTGGAATATCTGAGTCCCCACTGCAAGATAACCTAGGATAAACTGATAATCTTGGATCAGATTGTGGGATAAAGGGCAGTGTGGAAGGGCCCTAAGTGTCAGCCACTTGCTAAACCTGGACTTTTTTTTCAAATAAATAACCTCCTGGTGTGTGAGAGTTATATGTATTATATTAAGTATATAAGACATCTTTATGCATTTCTTTACTTACTTTTTCCTACAGCCCAAATGTGGGTTTCTCCCTTTTTCAAGCCATGTTTCCCAAGAGATAAAATACAAAGTGTGTCGGTATTGCATGCATCAGCATCTAAAGGTAATGTCCTGTCAACTGTATGATGTGTGTATTTTGTTTGTTGTGCACCAGGGTAGAATTAATGTTTCATCTTGGCTACAATTCAAAAAGCAACTGATCAATTAAAAACTTGTAGAATTGTGCCTGTTGCTTGCTTTAAGGAGACAACACTTGCTTATAATGTTATAAAGAGCACATTTCATTAGAATCCGCTTTACTTTATGGAAAATCCTTTAACTGAACATTTTGTTTGGTAAATTATATTGATTAGTTTCTTTCTGTAACTCATTACAATAAAATAGAACTTTGCAGTGGTTTTGTTTCAAGGGGTCAGTCATCTGTTACAATCTGTTCCCAAGGAGAGTGGTCTTAAGAGGGGACCTTACATGGCTATAAACTATATTTAGTCATAATCTTAGATTATATGCTTGATGTCCATAAAAATTCTGGAAATCACTTGAACTAGTAACAGACTTGTTCTAGAAATAAATGGGTGTGTGGTGGGACTTTCCCTTGAACTCATTTATAATTATTCTGTTAATAGGTAGCAAAAGGAAAGTGGAAACGGCTCAGTAAATATTGTCCTCTAGATCTCTTCTCAGGGTAAGAATCCATTTAAAAACAATCTTTTGCACATCTTATATTTAACTTTTATTTCCACAGTTTAGCACTATATATAATACCATTATTGAAGGATATTCTAGTGAAAGCTGTTATAGATCCTATTTGACACTCTGCTGTTTTTACCTTGAAAATGTTCCCTCTTTTAGAAAGTTTAGTTGCATATGATGGGTCTGCCACACAGTATGAAAATGAATTAAAAGTATGCAGTTAAAAGAACAGTTATGACCGGCTGGGATGGCTTCATTAATGGGTTTGTAAAGAAGTGATCTTGGGGATGGAAATTAGGGACATAGATTTGGATATGAGTAGATCCAAAGGAATAGAATGTATTAGTATTAATGTAGTGATATTTTTCAAATTTAAATATTCAAGTATTGTTTTCTTTTTCAGAAATAAACAGCGAATGCACTTTGCCTTGGGAAGCCTACTACAGGAGTCACAGAATAACTTAAAAATATTTAAGGTGAGTTGTATTCAAAGTTATCTTTTTTGTCTCACCACATACATATTTCTGTTCAGCCATGCAGTTGACTTTGTCATCTGCCAGTCACACAAACTTGAATACATCCGACACTTAATTCAAAGATCAATGTTAATTTAGCTTATAAATTGTCAAGTCCTTGTAATCATGGGACCAACAAATTGCACTATGTAACCCAATTTTTATTCCTGGTTTATAAATGTCGTTTCCTAATTGGTTCTACTGCAACATGAAAAAAGTTTATTAAACTGCAAAAATGATAGTTTTTTGTGGGACATTCTGCAACACATGTTGCTATAGTTTTTTCAGTGAATCTCACTGAGTCTCAATCAATTTAACATAGTTTGTGGCCACAAAATGAAGTTTCTGGAGTATTGCAACTACTTTCAAAGTAAATACGGCACAGTTAAACAGGACATAACATTTTCAAACCAGGAACAGGTTTTTTGTTCAAATTTTGTTACATAGTGTATTTTTCTTTTCAGTGTTTCTTAAAATATTGCTTACTATGAAAGAGAGCCGAACCCCTTGTATGTCCTTTAGAATGCTAATTTTCTTGGGGAAAAAAAAATATAAATATGAGATTTTTCTAGACTATTTTATTGTAGTTTAACAAAGGGGCTTTATGCAGATGTATAAAACACATTATTTGTAATAAATCTTTTAATACAATTAATTAGAAGAACATCTTCATAAGAAGCTTATGATTTTACAAAGGATTTACAGCTGACATGGGCAAACTTCAGCCCTCCAGGTGTTTGAACACCCGATGTTAGGAATTGTGGGAGTTGAAGTTCAAAACACTTGGAGGACCAAAGTTTGCCCATGCCTGATCTACAGTAATAGAAAATAAGCATGTTATATGTTAATCAAAACCAAAGCTCAGCATTTAGGTGGCTGAGCAGGATGCGATGCTTAGATTTCTCCATGTAAATCAGCCTTCCTTACACTGTAAGCCATAAGAAAATGCAATGTCTGGTACTCAAGCAGTGAATTGAAATAGAATATTAATAGAATTATTTTTTTATCTTCTTGTGGTTATAGAATGGTGAATTAATTTATGGTTGTAAAGATAATGAGGACTCTCTGTCAGACCTGAATGAACTTGCTCACCACCTGAAGCCTTTCTTCTTCCCCGCCAACGGCCTGGTCAGTGGGCCACATTGTACAAGGACTGTCCTGAAGGAGTTGATCCACGTCATCACCCTGGCTTTGCTGAGTAGTACAGACCTCTGCAAAGCAGGCGACATGAAGATTGTCCCCTCGTCACAAGGAAGGAGCTACTGTGAAGCCAGTGCTTTCAGTAAAGAGCTAGTAAGGAATGGTAAGAACCTTCAGGCCTTGCTCTGCTTTCCTTAGAAATCAAGTATAATGTGATATAAATGGCTGTTTGTGAATGTATTTGGAGGCAACAGTGGGTTGCAAACTATCCCAACATTGTTCCGGCCTCTGCTCAAATCCATAAATGTGAAACCCGCAAACTGTAGTGAAAAAAAAATGGCCATGCTATGACCTTACACTTGCTTTTACTCATTAAAAAAGGCTTTATGCTTTATAACCTCATTATTACCTTTTTTACATTGTTCATCATGCAGATATTGTGCAAATCTTACATTTACAGGTGCATAAGTGCATATTATTAAATCAATAAAATAACAAAAATTTCTTATGCTGCTGGAATAACAGTATGTGATAAATCATATATGTCTAAGTTTCCCCTTGACATCAATTCTAGCCGTGTCCGACTCCGGGGGGTGGTCCCCATCTCCATTTCTAAGCCAAAAAGCCGGCCTTGTCCGTAGACAACTCCTAGGTCATGTGCCTGGCATGACTGCATGGAGTCCGTTATCTTCCTGTAGAAGTGGTACTTATTGATCTACTCACATTTGCATGTTTTTGAATTGCTAGGTTGGCAGCAGCTGGGACTAATAGTGGGACCTCACCCCACTGTTACTTCCCGGATTCAGACCTTCAACATTGTAGTCAGCAAGTTCAGCGGTTTAATCCATTGCACCACCTGGGGCAGCTAAAATAGCCAAAGCCTGCTAAAATAATAGGGCCTATAGGAATCCAGTAGCACCTTTGAGACTAGTTTGAAAAAAGAAAATTATTGAGTAGGTTTTAGGGACTACACAGTTTGCAACTGACAAAACAGATTAGGATTAATTTTAGTTTATGTGATTGGATTATTTTGTTTCTTTATTCTAAAGCAGTGTAAATTATGCTTCTCAGATTGGAGTAATCACCATAGATCTTCCTCTAGTATAGGGAACACTGAAAGTTTTCACATCACTTTTTGTCCCACCTTTCAGACTAGAGTTGAACATTGACTTACAGTCCGTCTTCATTTAACTCTATTACTGTATTGAGATGTATGATTATGGAAAGAGGAATTCAAATAGTAATTCTTTCGTTATTTTTTATCAGAGATGTTCATGTGTTTTGTAAGAACAGGCTTGAAATTATATTTTCCTTTTAGGTAAAAATAAGATGGAGACTTCTGGCTTGCCAAGGGACTGTCTCCTCTACAAAACGCTTCAGGCTCAGATGCTGGATATGCTGGATATTGAAGGTGTTTATCCCTTGTACAACAGAGTAGAGCAATACTTGGAAGAGTTTCCCAGTGAAAGGTAACATTGCATCATCTGTTTTCAGAGAGTGTGGGGCTGATAACTCTTCAATGGAGCTGTATTGAGTATCCTGAAGCATTACTTCAGCCCAGTATTAAAAAGGCAGTATTGAATCCCCATCTATAATGGACAGATATCAGCCAGTATCCCACCTTTCTGTTTGGGGGCAAGATATTGAAGCGTATGGCAGCTTCTCAACACCAAGGATTCCTGGATGAGGTTGATTGTCTAGATTAGGCATGGGCAATTTTGGTGCCTCAGGTGTTTTAGACTTCAACACCCACAATTCCTAACAGACTACCTACCGGCTGTTTGGAATGGTTGGACTTCAAGTCCAAAACACCTGGAGCGCCAACGTTTGCCCAGGCCCGGTATGACCCATTTTAATTTGGTTTCAGGCCTGGCTATGGAACAGAGACAGCTTTGGTTGCCTTGGTAGATGACTTCCGCAGAGAGCTAGGTAGGGGGAGTGTGTTCCTCTTGGTTCTCCTGGACCTTTTGATGCCATCAATCATGGTATCCTCCTGGGTTGTTTCACTGGGAGGCACTGTTTTACAGTGGCTCTGATCCTTCCTGGAGGGCCACACTCAGAAGGTGGTGCTGGCAGACTCCTGTTCAAACTCCTGGCCATTGTATTGTGGTAATCCTCAAAATTCTGTTTTGTCCCCCATGCTATTTAAGTTAACATATACATGAAACTTCTGGGAGAGGCTTTGGAGTGTGGTGCCACCTATATGCAGATGACACCCAACTCTACTACTTCTTCTAATCTAAAGCCAAGGAAAGTGCCCTGACCCTAAACTGGTGTCTTTCATCAGTAATGGACTGGATGAGGACAAACAAAATGAAACTTAATCCAGTGAGATTTGCTGTATTTTGATAGGTCACATCACTAATGCTTAGATTCTGTTTGTTTATGTCTATATCGTATAGTAAGTAGCAAGATGTTGCTGTGAAGAATTCTTTTTAGACCATCAGTGGATATATAATTCTTGGAACCCATCATTTATATAATCAAAACGTCAGACCCCAGAATCTTGAGGGCAAACCTTCAAAATAGCTGAGTGAGGAATGAATGTGCTCAGTGAACATGGAAGTGCGACTGGCTGGTTGGGGAAGGAACAAATAGAACAGAGTAAATGCAATGGTTGGGTGACTGGAATTGTAAACAAGAGCATTCTGCTTTCTTTTGTAGAAAACCCCAGTTGTCCTTTTAAGTATCAAAAGCAAGAGTTCTATTTTGGATGAATTGCTGATTGCAATTTTACACTATTCCCACTAGAGGGGAGAGTAGTCTTAGTTGTAAAAAATAAATGTTCATCGAACAGCAAGATGCAAAGACCTGGAAACAAACAAATTTGTCAGAATTGTTTCATAATGCATGAGTGTACTTGATTTGTTTTCTTTATTTTTTTTATTAAAGATATTGTTTTTTCTTAGGAATATGCTACAAACCGATGGGCCATATAATGAATCATTTTATGAGAAGCTACTAGACCTCTCAACTGAAGATGATGGAACAGTAGGCTATGCTTTGACAAAGGTATCTGTCTTTAATAAAAACTAAACCAGGAAGCTTTGTAAATTTGAAATAATTAAGATCTTGCTGAAGGGCATGTAAGGCTAGGGTCTAGTGTGGAGCAGAAAGTTCCACATTTTAGATTTTCTACTTTTCTAGATGGACTACTTCTTCCAGCTATAATAATAATAATAACAACAATCATCATCATCATCTTTATTTATATCCCGACCCCTCTCACGAAAGTGGCTTGGGGCGGTTGTACTGTAGGAGGGAAAAAGAAGAGATGCAAGCATGCAACAACTGCATCAAATAACAGAGCTTGGTTTGTGCGGGTTTAATTATATTTATTTGCACTTTATTAATAATAGCAAGACCCAATTTGAGAACTAAAATGGACAATGAATGTTCCAATTAAATAAAATCAAATTGAGCTCATAGGAAGCAATATATGGAAGCTGCTGAGAACCAGAACAGACCTCTCATAATCTGCTGATTTTTTAGATTATGGATGCTGGTGAACAAACTTTCAACTCTCTGCAAGCAAAATGTGTGGTAGATGTAGACTCATTCCTCTACGAGGCATCTCTCCCTGTATGATAGTTAGCTCAGGCATCTTTTAGAGGCCTAGGTGGGACATGCTTGTTCAAGCAGCAATCTGTTGGTTGAGAAAGGGACTGGTATCACACACAACAGATTCTGTAGTTTGTATTGTAATGATGATGTTGATAATAAAATATTGACTACTTCTATGCTGCTATATAGCTAGACTGATGTTTTATGGAGGCTTAGGGGATTGCCATATTAAGAAAAGAGAGTTTTGTTAAAGAAAGTCCTGCATAGCTAAAAATGTTTTCTATCAGTGGGTTGTTATAGTTTTTTCGGGCTGTATGTCCATGTTCCAGAAGCATTCTCTCCTGACATTTTGCCTGCATCTATGGCAGGCATCCTCAGAGGTTGTGAGGATGCCTGGAAAAAAATCATATTAGCATTCCAGAAGATATACAAGAGGTCAGATAAAATTCAGGAAACAGTGAAAGGAAAGATAATCCTCTGGTCCCATCACTACAAGGACATGACAGTTTATAAGTTAAATTCATATTGGCCTGTGAATTGTTAATGTTGGCGTAGTTACCTGGCAAGCATGCTATAGTGGTCTTTGAGCTCTTGACAAATGGCTCTGGAGACCAGAGTTTGAATCTTCTTTCGGCCATGAAAACCCACCAGGCAACACTCTCTCAGGCTCAGAGGATGGCAAAAGCAAACAAATCCTGCCAAGAAAACTCCATAATTGGCCTTAGGGTTTCTATAGCGCAAAAAAGAACATGAAGGCATATAACAAAAATTGATGCATGTCACCATCTGTTATCAATTACCCCTTCTGGCCTCTGCTC
The DNA here is from genome assembly GCF_037176765.1 of Anolis sagrei. Lineage (NCBI taxonomy): Eukaryota > Metazoa > Chordata > Lepidosauria > Squamata > Anolidae > Anolis > Anolis sagrei. Next base: position 67,009,269 of record NC_090022.1, on the reverse strand, counting down.
GGATCATCAATTACGTTATCCTCCTTATCTTCTTCATAAGTTCCACTAGCATTTTTTTCCTATTCTTTTGGGACTATGCTACAGTAAAACATTACTTCGAGGACAACTCAGTATCTTCTCAATCATTTTTTAACTTTTCAATCTAATGTACAGACCCACTTACACATTTTCATATAATTCTTTTTTCTTGATGTCTTTGCAAATCCTAACTTTTCCAACCTCAATATAATGAATATTAAATTATACTATCTATCTATCATGCCTGATATAGAGCTTCCTTCACACACAAATACATATAGAAAGAGAGAGAAAGTAGTCAGTAGCAGTATATGAATGGTCACTGAATAACAAAAGTGTTGTGATAATGGAAATGCTGAGCCCTGAAAGCCTTTACATGTGTTTACTCTGTAGTATTTCCACATTATATTTTTGCACAGGGTCAAATCTTACTACTGGATGGCAATAATCAGAGGCTGATTTATCTTTGTGAATGACCTGAGGCAGCTTTACAGCCTCGTGCGTTAGATGAACCATGTGTTGATTTTGTTACAGGTTCAGCAGTACAGAGTTGCAATGACGGCGAAGGACTGCTCCATCATGGTTGCCCTTTCACCTTGTCAACAGGATGAATGGTATGATTCTCCAGACCTTTAACACATTTTTATACAGAAAGAGCAATATCACTGTTTCATATTTACTAGACAGTTTATACTTAGATGAATAAGAATAAAAATCAGTGTATTAATCAGATGCAGTATATTCTTCCTCTGATACCAACTGCTTGGATTTGTAGTCCATTTTTTTCTGCTTTGTGAAATTGCAACCCAAGAATTTCTCAAATGATATGTACAATAAACCTAAATATATTATTTGAGCTCTTTTAATGGTAAATGTTATCTTTGGAACCAGAGCCAGAAATAAGATGTAATGAATAGGAAGAAAGTCCTACACCATAAAAATAGTGTAATGTGTTTCAGTGAACTTTGCACCCAAAACTCTATTCAGCCACAGTTCCATTAAGTGGAGGGACATCACCTCTTTCTCTCTCTCCTTTTAAAAAATGGAATAGAAAGAACTTTTATCCATTTACCATTCAAAAATGTCACTGTGAAGTGTTTTTAAATCAAACTGAAATAAATGCTGAGTTTAGTAATCTGAAACAGCTGAAAGAACATGTAAACTAGAGATTCTTTGAGAAATGTTCACATATTTCCTATCAGGGAGAAAACATCACCTCCTATTCAAGAATTAGTTTCCTTTTTGATGATTAATTTTGCTCTGTCAGACATAATAGAATGTGTAAATCTTCCTTTTTTGAGGGTCACAATCAAATGGCCACTATATCTCCCAGGGATTTGTCACTAATGTTGCCATTTTGAGCCGCAGTTGCAGAGGCATTCCAGTGAGGCAGTGGAATAGATGACATGATGCTAGAGTTGTAATTTGTAAAGCTGATAGAAAGTTACATAAAAGTAACATGTTGCTTTGTATCTGTATTCAGTTTAGCATCTTGACTTAAGTGATGTTCCTGTTTTCTAAATTATGGCATGAAATTTGATGAAACATGTTACTTTGAGTAACATTACTTAAACAGATGACCAAACTCTCAATGTAGTTCATTTACATGGCAGTTTGGGTGGTTTAATAATTTAGGGAGGCTTGGCAAAAATAGAGGAAACTTGTAGGAACATGATCTCCTAAATTCCTTTTTCACCACATTTTGTACTGGAAAAAGCTTAAAACCACAGCTACTTGAGAAGTGCAGCGTCAGCTCTAGTTTGCTGTGATTCGGTAATGGCTGGGCTTTTAAAATATGTAATAGAGGGTTGCCCAAACCCCACTGATGTCTGGGTCTGGGGGCAAGAAATAATCACTTCTGTTCTTACTCGCATTACAGTTCGGAGCAGAGGCCAGTGCTTCTCACCTCAAAATCAAGATTCACGTTTTCACTGTCAGTTCTGGACTTAGACCTTAAGCCCTACGAAAGCATTCAGCATCAGTACAAACTGGACGAGAAGATCGTCAACTACTATTTGAAGAACACACAGGCCAAAGATGACTCAGTGATGTCCAGTCTTTTGAAAGGAAATGAAGACTGCACACTTGTCCTCCACAAGATGTAACTGGCTAGATATTTATTGAACACAGGGAAGGGGGAGAATTAAGTTATGTTGTTTTCTTCTTTTTTTCCTTTCAGTTGTGCTTTACATTTATATGCCTTTCAGAGACATGGATTTGCCACTGAGACCACCTTGACAGAATGAGCTTATTGTAAAACTAGTGTGTGCATTGAGCCTACGGCCAAGAGCAAAGGGGTTGCTGTGAAAGTGGTTAAGTTTGAATCAAGTGGTTGCTCTATAAATTTTTAAAAAGAAGTGCTTGCATTGAAGCCTTTTCAGTGTCGGAAGCAGCATTCGCTACAAGGTCTGCAAAGAGATGTAATTCTGTGAACAATGTGAATTCTTGCCAATGAAGGGTAAAACGTGGACTAGCTCACATTAAAAACCTTTCATTGATAAAGTACTGCTTGTGTAGCAGCTTCAGTGTGAACAGAAACCTAGTTTTCATCATCTCGTGAAAAGACTACACTTTGGTGTTGCTCTTCAAATTGGTTAGAGAAATGCAAGTAAACATTTAAAACACTGATTTAAGACTATAGAGAAAAAACGCCTTCTGTCAATTACTGATTATTAAAGCTATCAAAATATATTGTTTTTTCTTAAAATAGGAACTGCTTAAAAAGAAGCCTGTGGCCTAATTCAGTCTCAGACAAACCCTTTCTAACAATCAAGTGCTAGCGCCATTATGCTCAGCTGTTTTTCAGTAACGTGTAGGTTTCATAGAAAAGATATCCATTGTGCCTCGCTGATATTGGGATACTTTCCTATGTAAGCAATCTATTTGAAAGCTTAACTGGAGGCAGCTTCTCAATCTGAAATTACTTGCTTTACATTTTCCTGATGGGTAGGTTTTATTTTTCTATTCATATTTTGGTTAATTCCCCTTCAGGTAGTTTTGCTTTATAAGGCTTGCAAACATAATAGCGATTGAGGTTTTCCAACTTGAACTCTCTGAATTAGAAACTTGCCTCTCATTTATCTTGGTATTATCTTCAGCAAGGGGCATTTTCCTTAGAAGTGCCTGTGTGTGGTTTGTTACTACCCTTTGCCATGCCTTGTATACAAAAATAGGACAATAGCAGAAAAAATATGCCTTAGGTTTGGCACAACATTTTTTTTCATTATCATGTACCACGTCAGTGGGTTTAACTTGTGGAGCTGTAGGAATGTCTCTCTGCTTCGGCAGGCAGCACAATGATGTCTCTGGATTTGAAACTCTGGGGATACGTAATTCTTATTGCAGAAATGGTCCTGTGGGCTGCCTGGTGGCAAGATATCCTTCACATGAGCCTCATACCGTAGAAGCAGGGGAAGGCCTCAGATGTTAGGTGGAGGTGCTTCAGCTTAAAGCTGCTTCATTCAGAAATGGCGTGCATGGATCCAGAGCTGAGTTTCTCCCCCAGACGGCAGGCTCCCCATCTGGCTGCAGGAGGAAGAGGCCTGGTTTACACAGTCATTCTCTTGCCACTCTAACTTAGCTGCTACAGCAGGCATGGGCCAACGTCAGCCCTCCAGGTGTTTTGGATTTCAACTCCCACAATTCTGTTAGGAATGGTGAGAGTTGAAGTCCAAAACACCTGGAGAGCTGACGTCGGCCCATGTCTGTGCTATAGTAACTCTAATTGTAAGATTATGAAGATATATTACTTTAATATTTATTCTTACGTCAGTTACAACCAAATTCTAATTTTATGGGAATCTAATTATGCTTCTGCCCCGTTCGTATTCTAAAACAGTTTGGTGGCATCTGTCCTGCATTGTTATGTGTGGCCATGGGGAAGGTTCAATGTCACAGGGTGTCAGGTAGTCCAAGCATCGGTCTCTGAAATAAGACTTGATTATTCTTGGTAGTTTACAGAATTACAGATTTCAATTTACAGAATTTCATAAACCTGGTATGCCTACTGATTGATCACATTTGTATTTAAATAAGCAAGCAAATGTGAAAGTTGCTGTGGTGCTGCGGTGGTGGTGTTCAGGGTTGGTATTTTCCTCAAAGACTGAAGCTTTGGCAGGAAGAACTGCCAGTTCCATTGCTCCGTAAGCAATACAAGGCAATGGAACAAACAACGGCATTAAGGAGCATTTCTGAGTTGGCATGCTTCTGATTAAGTCAGTGGTTCTCAACCTGTGGGTCCCCAGATGTTTTGGCCTTCAACTCCGAGAAATCCTTACAGCTGGTAAACTGGCTGGGATTTCTGGGAGTTGTAGGCCCAAACACCTGGGGACCCACAGGTTGAGAACCACTGGATTAAGTCAAGTTCTACATCATCTGTATCTATGGACACAAAGGAATTTAAAAATGACCTAAAATACTTGGTTTGGGAGTTAGGACCCACCTTTGTAAAACAGCTACAAACTTGGTGTTCTGGTACACTTCAAATCAACTTTTGTGTCAACAGTGGGAGAATATAGGTATTTTTACCTATATGTTGAGAGTTTTGATGCAGATACTATGTCCTAGAAGTGTAGTTAGAAAAAACCTAATTCCTACAGATCTAAATCTGGAAAGGAAATACATACAAAAACCAACGCCTGGATTAAGTTTTTAATTAGGTCATTGCCCTTTCTTCCTGTTTTTTGTATACATTTGTACACTTGTATGTACTTTGTTTTGATCCACTGCAAATTAAAATTCCACAATTCAGTTTTATGAGGAAAGTGTAATAGATCTGGTTTTGCCTTCAGTCACTGGTTGTGGAAGAAGTAGTAGTTGTGCTACTGTTGGGATATTTTGTATCTTAAACTTTATTTCATTACACTTCTGGGTACCATTGAAACCATTTGCATATACAACTGTGAACAAAAACTGCCACTTTTTGCAAACTTGAATTGATCTGGTTGATCTGAAGAACTCCTAAGAAATGCTACAGAGGGATAAAACCACTTTGACTGTGAGGAAGTCAGTTTTTAAATGAAATTCACTCAACTTGTACCTTATTATTTAGCATTTTGTATTTAAATGGCTGTATTTATTTGTCTGACAATTTATATATATGTGCCATAATTGTACAGATAGCATGTTTTATGGATATAGTTTGTAAATGGAAAATAATTTAATGTTTATATTCATTAAAGCTACGGATGCATAACATAACGTCTTCTTCCTCATTTGCCATTGCAAAATGCTGTGATAAGTGTTTCTATGGCATCTTTGATCCCAAGGACATGCAAGAGGCTCCTGAAGCTGCTTGGCGCATCTAAGGCAAACCTGTTCACCTTCTCAACTGCAAGAAGAGAAAAAGCAGGGAGTTCAGTCCGATTCACTTCAAATAGGAATTGTGTAGCAAAGCTAATAGTATAGTAGCCTCAGATTTTGGCTGGTAATGAAGTCCAGTGGTGAATTTAGAAATTTTAGATATTCAGAGATATCCTGCTTGCCCTCTTGTTTGTGAATTAAAACATAACGTCAGGTCCACGCCATGCTGAAAACACAAAATTCCCCCCAGCTGTATGTGTCATGTCTTACCTCTCCAACAACATGGCCATTTACATGTTGGAGGGGTGAGAGATGGCACATATAGCTAATTCCCATAGCAGGACAAGAATGTAATCTGAATACAAGGACTCCCAGAGATCTGCAGATGTGTCCACCTATAGCAGTGGTTCTCAACCTGTGGATCTCCAGATGTTTGGCCTTCAACTCCCAGCTGGTAAACTGGCTGGGATTTCTGGTAGTTGTTGGCCAAAACATCTGGGGACACACAGGTTGGGATCCACTGACCTTCAGGAAGACAAGTGGACATGTCACCACCGACAACACAAAAATACCTGGATTGGAAGGCCTACAACGCTTACAAAATGAGATTTTTTGGGTAGCACCAGGAGACAGCTATGGAGATGGAGCTACATAATCTACATACATCTCCCTGTGCAGGATTCTCTGTCAAACAATTTCCAACTCTATCATTAAGGCAAATGAGCATTACAAATATAATGTCCACATGGTACCATCACCAGCTACTCTGGTCTGTCTCCAAAAGTCAGGCTTTGAGCTTAATTCTGCAATTAATTCCCTTTTAGTTGTTTTTTGGGACAGAGAGGGGGACACTTTGTGATTCTAGAGTGGTAAACAAGAAACCGAAGTCCCCCCACAACCACCCATTATATACAGTAGCTGGGAGGTTTATGGGATCTCTTTCACCTGCTAGAGTGGGAAGTAAATGTAAATAAGAGTAATAAATACAAGTAAATAAGAGGACCGCTCCAAAAGTTTCACTTAATGAAAAAGAATTGTGACTGATGGAAATATTTTTAAGCAAAAGGATCGAAAACCTTGTAAGAGCCAGTTCTGCTATGACTTTATAGCAGTTCGGCTTTATTTTCCCAAGGCACAATGAGGGGTGAAGAAGCCTCTGTTCTTTTAGGGAACAATCCAATACAAAGTTGTGGTGCACAGAGTTTGAGCCAGCAGTATTGCACAGGCCTCTGAGATAAGATACCAGGGTTGGGAATGTGGAAGACAAGTCATAGTTAGTGAGGCCATCTGCTATGAGATCTGCAAGGACAACAAGCCACGATTTACATAAATTGTGGCTTATCATACTTGTGTGAACGTGCTCAATACATAAGCATACCTGACACTGGTATTTTGTGTAGGAGATCCAAAGCTGGTGTAAGATTTCCTTCTTCATCTACACGTATCTTCCAAACAATCATTAGTTCAAGCCTATAGAAGGCAAAGAATATCACATATTGAAGAGCTAATGCAGCATTCTGTCTGAGGCAAGTGCCATGAAGTTGGCTGCAGCAATGATTTTATCCTAGACTCTTGTCTCAGCGCTATTGAATCAATATGTATGTACACATACAGTCCTCTCACACAAGCACATCCCCCAGCTGTTCTGAATGCGTGTGCCTGAAATAGCTTCCTGACATTCAGCAATTAAAAGGGTTAAGTAAGCATTTAAAAAAATCAGTGATATCTGACAAAACAATACAGGACCAGACTATTATATCAACTGCAGTTCACCTAAGGATAAGGCTATGCAAGTTACTGGAATAGCCAGGATATTGCAAAGTTTTTGATTAACTAAAGGGAAGAGACAAAGAGTCTCAAACATCCAGACTTCTAGCATAAATACCTACTCTAACCACTGGCATATTCTGCCTTCTTATTCCTTGAGGAAAAAAGTTTGCTGGAGACAATGTTGTCTAAAGAGAACCAAGGTAGAAGGAAAACATGGCATCTGTTCTGAACTGTAGAGTGTCTATATAATGCCTTTGGAAAGAATGTGGCCTGAGCTGTGCTCTACCCAAGAGGACCTGAATTTGGCAAGCCAACTGAATTAGATCAAGAAAACACATTTGCTTTGAGCAGTAAAGCCTCCTTCCTGAACCCCTGGGAAACATACAAATGGGGGAATTGCATCACTTATTGCTTTACAAGACTTCTGTATCACCAGCTTTGCTGCCAGTGTAGTCTACAAAAAAACAATAGTATTCCTAGCCTACATATACTCAATAGTATCCCACAAAAGAGAAAATTTCAGGACATGCAGATATCAAAATACATCACAAAAATGCTTTTACCCAGGAAGCTGCTTGTTTCTTAGGAGCATGTAATTGCCAGATGATCCTTCAGGAAGTACAACAACTTCGGGATACTTGCTCTGCCAAAAACAAAAAGAACAATATTTGGTTCTGTCTCCAAAGTAATATACATGTCAGATTAAATAAATGTATGTTACTGGGTTGCTGTGAGTTTTCCAGGCTGTATGGCCATGCTCCAGAAGCATTTTCTCCTGATGTTTCACTTAAATCTGTGGCAGGCATCCTCAGAGGTTTGTGAGCTTTGTTGGAAACTAGGCAAGTGAGGCTTATATACCTGTGGAATGTTCAGGGTGGGAAAAAACTCTTGTGTATTTGAGGCAAGTGTGAATGCTGCAATTGGCCAGCTTGATTAGCATTGAATAGCCTTGCAGCTTCAAAGCCTGGCTGCTTCCTGCCTGAGGGAATCCTTTGTTGGGAGGTGTTATGTATGTTAATGTATTACTATATTGTCAGATAATGATTCTATTTTTTTTACCTCCGCTCTTGGACTCCAGGCAGCTTACAAAGTTAAACAAATTAAAGTTCTATCTCATTAATACACACAAAAATTTAAAAATATATGAACTGTAAATACAGCTGGAAGACATTTAAACATATACCCACTAAGGACAGCAATAGCAACAAAACCAGACAATACAGCAGGTTCCTTCTCATCAAGGTTCATGGAATAGAGAGAAGGGCCTTGCTGAAGATCTCAAGATATTGGCAGGTTCATTGCCCTTTCACTTGAAACTCTTTTTTGGGAATCCAGGTTTTCCATGAATATTGATTTGTATCATTTTGCTGAAACTATTGTCAGAGAGACCAACAGCACATTCACTTGTTGATCCTGCTAAAGGAGACTGAGCCTTAACTGATTCAGTTTTCATCTTTCCCAGAAAAAGGTCTAGTATGCTGGGAATCTACACCAATCCAACAAGTTTAAATGAAAGTTATTTCATTAGAATAAAATGTAAACTTTTGAAATTATACTCATAGTGTTTTTGTTGCAATTTGTTTTAATCTATGATTAGAATCATATTTGGTCCCACAGGGAGAAAAAGAAGGGTTAGCATAAAAAAGATAACAGACAAGAAGAGAGGAACTCGAATCCACATTCAGTGCAAAACCATCAAGTACAACAAAACAGTTTCAATATTATGCTTTAAATTACTAACAAATTTTGTCCTAGCAATATTATGTATGAAAAGGAAGAAAGTCCTTCACAAGTATCACTACAGAAGGCATGTTAAATAAAATATATCCAGAGTTGTCAAATTCAAAGACATCTCTCTGTCCATGATCAGTGCTATATGCCTTGCCACAAAGAAAGGCATATAGCAATTTTAGGAATCACCCTAAAATTGACAGTAGTTGTCAGAGTACTTTTGGGATCTATAGGGAATGAAGGCACCCGCTCCTGTCTAATCTTGGAAGCTAAGCAGGGTCAGCCCTGGTTAATGCTTGGCTGGGAGATGGCCAATGAATACCAGGTGCAGTAAGTTGTGTTTTAGACAAAGGAACTGACAAAATTACCTCCAAATGTCCCTTGCCTAGGAAAATCCTATGAAACTCCTGTGGTAGTCATACGTTGACAGGCACGCACGCAAGGAATATTACATTTCCCCACAAGTCCCCTATCTACAAGTCTGCAAGATGCACAAATGATAGTTTCCCATTATCAATGTCAGTTGCCTGAGGTCAAGAGTTCGTAATGGGCTCTTACTCCACTACAATCAGATCAACAGCTTCTATATTCCTCTCACTCCAGTAGGATGCCATGCCAATCCCCAGTATCTGTTTTTTTTATAGTGGGAAGAAATCTCTTGTTGCTATGGCATAAGGTCTGTTGCATCTCTTGCTCATATGGACTCCACCAGCAACACTCTCCCTTTTTTCTTTGTTGGGTCAGAATTCTTCAACAGCATCTGTTTCTTTCGCTTGGCATCTCCAAGCCACAAGAATACGTAGGGCCATGTGGTAGCCATTTCTGTACTCCAGATGGAGCTGGAATTGTGCAGAATAATGTGTCTCCTGTGCATTTCAAAGAAACACCCTCAATAGGTTTTCACCTCTTAATGCTTTGATATGGGAACAGTGATTTAAGTGAAACTGTTTTCATATTTCATAAGCTTTTCTATTTTTTTTTAAACAGCTAATGCAAAGCACATGGATGTACTCTGCCAAGAAAAAAATGTAACATGGCCAGAATGCTGAATCAGCTCCTTGGTTATGTACACTTAACTAAGTAACTTCTCCTGGTCTAGCTTCCACAAATGTGATGGAAATGCCATTCAAGTGTGTTTCAATCACTAGCGGAATGGGCCTCAATCTCCTTAACATTTGGGTCTTCTCATTTTATATTGCAAACCACAATCTTATCACAATCCTATAACATTTCAATAGAGTTTAGACAACATATTTCCACTGGGTTTCTCTTTCAACCCCTCATAATTGGCTGGTTGTGGTGGGGAGTTATCATTGTGGGAATGGTGTCAAAATCTTGAGTAATAGAGATTGTGAACACAAAACAGTTACAGGTGAGCAAATTTAAGTAACTGTTTTATATTCACAATCACTCCTTGGTCATGATTTTGACACAACTGCCATTATTGTCATTTATCTTTTCATTCAATTTCTTGTAACTCCCCTCCTGGCAGAATCTTTGAGAATTTTTGGAGGAGTTCCCCATCTTCAAAAAGGGGAGGAAAGAGGGCCCAAACAATTACCACCTACCCAGCTTGAGATCAATAGCAGGAAAACTTCTGGAGCAGATCATTAAAGAGACAATCTGTAAGCACTTAGAAAGTATGACATGCCCATAAAAGGCAATGGCAAACCTCTAAATACATCTTGTCAAGAAAAATCTGTAGTAGGGTGGCATAATATGTTGCAATCCCAGGCAACAGCAGGATTGAAGAGAAACAACCAGAAAAGCTGACATGATACAAGGAAATTTAAAGATCGAACTTCAAAGACTCCGGCACAAGCCAGTAAAGGTGGTCCCAGTGGTAATCGGCACACTGGGTGCAATGCCTAAAGACCTTGGCTTGCACTTAAACACAATCGGTGCTGACAAAATTACCATCTGTCAGCTGCAAAAGGCTACCCTACTAGGATCTGCATGCATTATTCACTGATACATCACATGGCCCTAGACACTTGGGAAGTGTCCGACGTGTGATCCAATACAACAGCCGGCAGAATGATTTTGTTTGCTGTGGACTCATCTTGTTGTGTTTCAAATAATAATAATAATAATAATAATAATAATAATAATAATAATATCTTTATTCTTATATCCCGCCACCATCTCCCCAAAGGGACTCTGGACAGCTTGTGTGGGGACCAAGCCCAGCCTAAACAAGGAATTCAAACTTATGTAATTAAAAACATAAAAATAAACAATGTAATTAAAACAATTAGAGCCAGGAAAGTAAAAATATAAAACATATCAATCAACATCAACCCCAGTAACTGGAAAAAGTGGGCATGTTGAGATTCAAGATGGCAGGGCAAGGCTTGTGAAAAAACGCAGAACAATAGGGCTGGGGCTGGAAGTAAGGTGCTGGAAAAAACCAAAACAATAGGTTAGGGCTGAACAGACCTGATCAGGAGCTAAACTGCTATTCAAAGACACATTGGAACATCCAAGTTTTCAAGTCTTTATGGCAAGTGTACAGAGTGGAGGCTAATCTAACCAGAAATCTCATCAGACTGAGACTGAATAAGGATTGGGTCTTTGGAGGGAGAATTGCTTCTTAGTGAGCAACAGTTTTTGAAATTCAGGCTGTTTTTGCTTTATAATATAATATATTCTGCTCTAGCTCCCCAAAGGGATTCAGGGCTTTGCTTGGAGTAGATTTCTCAAAGGATTTCCTCAAAGAAAATATATAAAACAAAACTCAAAAGAATTTTCTGAGAGATCCCATTGTGCACACAAATAACAGCCACAGACCTTAATTCAGTAGTTCCGAACTTGTGAGTCCCCAGATGTTTTGGCCTTCAACTCCAGAAATCCTAACAGCTGGTAACTGGCTGGGACTTCTGGAAGTTGTAGACTAAAACACCTGGGGACCCACAAGTTGAGAACCACTACATTAATTGAAAGTTGTAAAAATATGGATGGAAATCCAATGAATCATCACTGAACAACTCCAATGAGTAGTGACCATGCTATTAAAAGAAGGCAAATAGAAGAGATACCACAGCCACTTACTGGTTTCTGAGGTGCTCTGCTAGCATTCTAAACACCCCGGAGGCACCAGATCCTGCCTGATCACAAAAACTAAGCAAGTTAAGGCTGGTTAGTTCTTGAAAATGAGATCACCACGGAATACCAACATTATGTTCAGGGGAAGGCAAACAATTTATTGAGTTTTATTTATTTATTTATTTATTAATTAGATGCACTTATTGACCGCCATTCTCAGCCCTTACGGGCGACTCATGGCGGTGTACAGTACACATAAAAAGACAGTTACAGTTTTCAGCATCTAGAAATTCACTGCTTGTTATATTCATGGGGACACTATAAATTGATAGACAATTTGAAAGCACACATTGCTTATGTTCCCAGAATAAGTTTTACTCTAGCATGGAATCAACTGTGGGAAAGGAAGCAAGCAAGCAAGGAAGGAGTGTTCCCCTTTGTTTTACAATTCAGATGTGGGTCAATTGCTCACAATCTGATAAACCATGTGTGTGTATTTGCATTCAACCTGTCGATTGACTTTTGTTGATCCAACAGCTTTCTTTAGGCAACAAATCCTCAGAAGTGATTTTGCCAGTTTTTCTGTGAAATACTTATAGACTGCAGCCCTGTTATTCATTGGTGTTCTCCCATCTAAGCACTAACCAGGATTGATCCTGTTTAGCTTCTATGATCAGATGAGAGTTGATGCCTTTGGGACATTTAGTCAAATCCTATAAAGCATACCCAACTAAAAAGAAATCAAAATTCATTTTAAGAGAATTTCAGATGCAATCCACAATTTTCCAAAAATGTGCAGTATTTTTCTTAGACTGAGGAAATGGGTTTTTCAATAATATCTTCAAGAGTATAATATCTTCAAAAGACTTTTCTTCACAGAGACCTGGATATATATGATGGGATGCACTGGACCTCTCAGGAGTCCTGTTTTTTTTTAATTTAAAGTATCGTATTGGTATTTCTTGATGGGAATGAAAAAACTTGCATAATCATGGTGCAAACCTATCATTCATCTTTGAATGTTTTCATACCTTAGGGAGACTTCAAGAAAGATCTTCCGTTCACATTGGACAGACCAAGGGAAAAGATTTCCAGTAATACAAAACACATGTTTCAGTTTAGCATACAAATAAACCCAGATGCCGTGTTAAGCATTTTTCATAATTGTTCTGCACATTTGAAGTTGGATCCTACTGCTAGACAAAAACTATATATACTCGTATATGCTTTTAAACTTGGCATATAAGGGAGAAATCTATTCAGTCCAGATCGTCCTTGTTGCTGGAGACCTATACCTGGAAGAATCCTTCTTTCCACATTGGAGGAAAGCTCCTGCAAGGGCACGTCTCAGACACTGCAACAGCATAGTTGGAGAAAACCACTTATCAAGTCCTTCCTCTTGGATGTGCATTTTCCAACCAATAAGAGAGTGTTACAAAATTTGAGCAATAATCATTTATTCACAATCTTTTGTGCTTGTACTTAGTTTCTTCTGTCCTTTTCAAAAGATCAAAATAGTCAGGGAACAAAGGAACATATAGACTGGAGCACAAAATGGTCTGTAGAAAAAGTATATTGTTGTGACTCCTCCATTTCTTCCCTCCGTATTGCAACTAGCCTGCTGTTGAGACTCCATTATACTACAGAACTATCTCTTTCTGTTGTTTTCACTCATTATGAGTATGACTATGAATTTCCTCAATGACCCAAAAAACACCTTATCTAAAAAACAATGGAATATGAACATTTTGCAATTTCTGGAGAAAATATTCTGAGATGACATCAACTGGTGCTGAAGTGGGAGATTCAGGACAGACAAAATGAAGTGGGCAGTTAAACTATGGAATCCAGCAACTTGGACAGCACTAAAAAGGTTTTTGATAAATCCAACAAGGGTAAAGTTATTGGTGGCTACCCTACCTGTTAGCTTGTATGCTGAGAATATCATGCATAAAGTAGGATTAGGCTCTTAGGTGTGAAAATTGGAGGAAGGAACACCAACAATTTAAGACAATGCAGATACCACTAAACTACTAGCAAAAAATATCAGAGTTGGAATGGCTACTAAATAAAGTCAAGGAACAAAGTTCAAAGGAAAGATCATATTTCCAATTTCTATGTTTGATTGTGAATGTTGGATAGTGAAGAAAGGTGATGGGAAGAAAATCAACTCATGGTCCTGTTAAAATACTATGGACTGCTAACAAGACAAATAAATGGGTCTTAGAGGAAATCAAGGTTAAGCCAAGATGACTAAATTGAGATATTTGTACTTTGGCCACATCATCAAAAAACATCTCACTAGAAAAGACAATGGAAAAAGAGGAGGGCCGCATTACAAAGGGACAGATTTAATCAAAGGAGGCCACATCTCTGAGTCTCTGAGTCTGCAAGACCTGAACCGGATGCTGATGGTGGTCCTGATTATAGATTTTCCAGAAACCTCTTGTGGGTTACTATGTCAACACAAAAGCAGACTAGATAGGACTTTTGTTGGATCCAGCATAATTCCTCCTATATTCTTAAAGAAAAACTCTTAAGACTATGAAGCTTTTTCTATAAAAATAAAAAAATGGCAACTTGAATGGAGTAATTTAAGGAGAATGGGGGCAACCAAAAGCTGTTCTATTACATAGGATGTTTGAAATCCTAAAATGAAGACTTGTTAGTTACAGGCTTTATATAAAGTTCACCCACTTCATATAGTTTGACAGGTGGTAATGCAAATGATCATGGTATCTATGTACTTGCTCAGGAAGGCATGTACCTGTATGCTCTTGAAAAGCCTTATAGGACAGATGGCTGGCCTAATCATTGCTTACATTAGTGTACTAAACGGTCACTTGGTGAACTATCACCTACTATTCACTCACTAAGCCCAATTTGAGTTGCCAAAGGGGAGATGCAGAAGAGACAGCATTCCAGTTTTGACCCCTCACTGTGCTGTCATGTGTTTCTCAAGGCATGCAGGCCTCTGTTGAACAAATTTATTTCCAAGTAAAGAAGATCCTTTTGGCTAATCCCTTTCAAACACATTTCTTTGGCAAAAGGGGTTTTTCCATTTAATTAATTTGTAATCATGCCAAACAGAAGAGAATTGGGAAGTGGTGCTTAAAAAACACCAGCACTATCAATGCTGCAATGAAAATATGTTTGTCTCATTTTGATGCCAATATTTGTAAAGTTCCAATTACTTTTTAAATGAATGGGGAAACACAACCAGATTTCTGAGATGACAGAAAAGCAGCAAAGAAGGGCAAAGCAATGAATTCATCCTACCGCTTGGCTGGCCTAGAAAAAAGGGCATGTCAGACACCCCAGAATAGACACCATATTGTTACTGGAAGCACTGAGGAAATGGAAAGTATGTTTGGTTGGAGCTGCACTCAGCTTCATTTGAAAATGTCTCATTTTTCCAGGGGCTGCTTATATTGTGGCAAGTTGAGAGCTGAAATGGATGTTTCTCAGATCTTAGAAACATTAAGTAATTGCCATGTCTGGGATTGTTTTCCAAGTCCCTCAGAAGCAGTGAACAGTCAGCCATGGTATCTGCCAAAACCAACTTGAAGGGAGCAAGAACATATCCACTTTGGTCTGAATTTGCCATCTAAAACACTTTTTATTTGGTAGTGCTTTCCCCCTCACACGTGGGTTATATAAAATACAACAGTTATGCACTTTGGAAAACAACTACTGGATGATCGTATTCTACTTTCACAGCACATTGTCTTGAAAATCATCTTTAGCATCCTAATACAATTTAGTGAATGTGATATGTGCCATTTAGAGATTGCAAACCAGCAAATGAACTATAGAAGACAAATTAGAATTGATTCAGTGCAGCAAATTCTGGTATCACATCACCACAGACTGCCTTAGGGGCAGAGACCACAGAGTAAAAAAACAGTACAGAGCTGATTTTTGTTGGAACAGGATCAAATTAAGTACAGAGAAACAGCTTATGGCCAAAATAAGTGATTAGAAAATCTGAAGTCAAATACAGTCTCTGGAACAATGCTGCCTTGCCTTGACTCCTAGGGATGGATGGATGTGGAGTTAAAACCTTTTATTAAGCACAGCTACTTTGAGTGCTGTAATGTTTAGAGTGGTGCAATGTTAGAAAATGTTGATCATTTCCGTTACCTTGTTGGCAGCTGCCTCTCCAAAAAAGTCAACATTAACACTGAAATACAACACCGCCTGAGCTCTGCAAGTGCAACATTTTAATGAATGAAACAGACAGTGTTAGAGGACCAGGACATCCATAGGGATACCAAGGTGCTTGTTTATAAAGCTATTGTCCTCCCTGCGAAACGTGGATTATCTACAGACGTCACATGCAACTCCTGGAACAATTCCATCAGCATTGCCTCTGAAAAATCCTGCAAGACTCTTGGGAAGACAGGTGGACAAAACTCAGCATGCTGGAAGAAGCAAAGACCACCAGCATTGAATTGATGGTATTCCGCCATCAACTCAGCTGGACCGGCCACATTGTCCGAATGCCTGACCACCATCTCCCAAAGCAGTTGCTCTACTCCGAACTCAAGAACGGAAAAAGGAATGTTGGAGGACAGGAAAAGAGATTTAAAGATGGGCTCAAAGCCAACCTTAAAACTGTGGAATAGACACCGAGAATTGGGAAGACCTGGTCCTTGAGTGCTCTAGCTGGAGGTCAGCTGTGACCAGCAATGCTGCAGAATTTGAAACATTACCTGTATATAACTAGATATTTGTAACTAGTTTTATAGATATTTGTAATTACTTTCAGGCTTTAAAAAGCATGTCACCAGAAATTCACAGCAAAACTTAAATACTGATATGAAATGCTAAATGACTCAATTCCTGAAAAGTCGTGCAATGAAAGAAGATGGGATGCTTTGGGTTACGCCCTCTTATAATATAGCATCCTGTAATGAAAACATTGCTTTGTTATCATCTGAAATGCAAATATTGCTGCCTAGTCATTAAACATTAGAGTCAAAGTAAACAAATCTGAAATCTGACTATGTAAAGTGTGTGCCACAACTTCCTATTTCACATATCTTCACAAATGGAGCTACTGAACCAGCAATATGAAGTAGGAAAGAAATAGCACTCGCAGGGTTTGGGTGTTTTTGTTACTGGAAAAAGTGATAGATTAAGGCTCAAACCTCAAGGGCTTTTAAATTAAAACCATCTGAATAAAGAATGTAAATAAAGACTCATTAATCTTATATTTTAAATGCAATTAACATAGTCAGCAACTTTACATAGAATGGAGTCGAGGACTGTTTGGTACACAGCACATGGAAAATATTAAATGCAGACACTCTACCACCACTGTTAAGAATTTTACAAGCTATAAAAACAACTCTATGTAGTTACGGACACTTTCTTTAATAGAAACCAAAAGTATGGAATCAAAGCACCCAATATTTTAAAACTGCTGTTTCCTCAGCTTTTAAGGACACTGTTTGGAATCCTCTATAGGATTTATGTGTGAGCACTGTAGTTACAATGCTACCAATTAATCTCGTCCCAATCTCTCTTTGCCATGCAGCAGCTGCTGTGATTGACAAGAGTCTGCCTCCCTGTTGTTTGGGAAGCACTTGACTGCTATTTCCAATTGCTCCTGGAAGAGGGAGAAGGGTTCATGTGGCAATTCCCTCTCATGCTGGAGATGAATAGCTTGAGGAGGGTGGAAGTGTTGTGCAGCTGTTTCCTGACTGACAGGGGAAGAGAGACCCAACAATTACAATGGCTGCTTCCCTGTAAGCAGGGATTAGGAACCACTAGACTAGGGGCTACATGGAGTTTGTGAATATGATTATCCACTCTAGACTACACATCCATAACTTTTATAAAGGTTTCTGATTCATGTTGGTAGTTGGTAACCCTGCTTAATAGTGACAGGAAATAGGTACAGAGCCTTCTCCTTGTTTCACTTAGAAGGTTACCCTTTGGTATCTACTGGAACAAATTAAAAGCTAAAGTGAAAAAAATTAATTATGCTTGTTTTTAATGGACTGTCCCACCTTTAATGTTCTTATAGTCAGTAATTAGGATCTTGTTTCATATATTAGATCTGTTTTCCACTAGATCAGTGGTTCCCAACCTTTGGTCCTCTAGGTGTTTTGGACTTCAGTTCCCACAATTCCTAACAGCTGGTAAGATGACTGGGATTTCTGGGAGGACCAAGGGTTGGGAACCACTGCACTAGATCAACATATTCCTTAAGGGTAACTATGATTTACCAAAAGACAATAGGAGAAGAATGATAAATGATGGTGCAATATAGCACCTTTGATTGACAGGACAGCAAGGTATATAGTATGACCGCAATACTGCCCAGTTCTGCTTTTTAAAAGAATTAAATCACTATTCATTGTATTAGTATAAATACCATAATGCCATGTAGCTGTAGGAACAGACAAAACATAGTAGAATTGTGGGCAATGTTATAGATCTAGTGCATAGTATAATAACATTTCTAGTGTTAAAAATGGAATCTGGAATCTTTCCAGTCTTTCCCCCCAGATCTTTAAGTCAAAGCCAATCATTTACCATATATTGTTTACTACCTCAAAATGTCTTCATAATAATTTGGGCTTTTGCTGGTTTGTTTTATTGTTTTTCAAATCAGTAGATACAAAGTGTGATCAGGGCCACTTACGAGTTTTTAAAAATACTTTTTGTATGACTTTATGTAGGCATTTTCAGCAGAGTGCTCAGCTCAAAATTTTCTCGTAATGATTTACGAAACTGAAGGTGAAAATGTTGAAATACAACAGACAAAATGAAAGGGAAGCTCTTAAAAAGCTAAATCTGCAGTTCCAATTAGACTGACAATCTAAAAGGCTTCCAGAATGTTTTAAGTCATTCTGAAAGCTCTGAAAAATCTGTTAATGGACATTCTGGGCAGGGAACTAAAAGAATACGAGATGCCATCCCAAAGAAGTCCTAAGAACTAGTTCTCCTTACTTGTGCCGTGTTTGTATGGGTGTAAATTAGACTTATAAATATTCTTTTTATGCAAATCAGGGAGTGCTATGCTTTTTAGCTCTGAATATGTTTTAATGAATTTTAACTAAATTTTAAAAGTGTTATGTTTAATTCTGTTTAATGTTTGCATATTTATATATTTATATATTTTAAATTATGTGGTCATACTTTTAATTGCAAGCTGCTTTGAGTCTCCTTTGGGAGAGATAAAATGGGGTATAAATAAACAGAAGAAGAAGGAGAAGAGGCTGGGAGGAGACATGATATCCATGCATAAATATGGAAGGGGAAGTCATAGGGAGGAGAGAGCAACTTTGTTTTCTGCTGCCCTGGAGACTAGGAGGCAGAACAACGGTGTCAAACTACAGGAAAGGAGATTCCACCTGAACATTAGGAAGAATTTCCTGACTGTGAGAGCTGTTCAGCAGTGGAACTCTCTGCCCCAGAGTGTGGTGGAAGCTCCTTCTTTGGAGGCTTTTAAACAGAGGCTGGATGGCCATCTGTCGGGGTGCTTTGAATATGATTTTCTCACTTCTTGGCAGGGGTTGGACTGCATGGCCCCCAAGGTCTCTTCCAACTCTATGATTCTAAGATTGAAGAATGCTGAAAACTATTTATAATTTCAGCAAGTGGAAGGGGGTGGTGGAGAAATGATTTTTTTTTACCAGGATTAAAAAAAATTACATTGTCCAATTGGCCATGTCGTATAAAGTAATCATTTCTATATAGTTTTACCAGCTCATAAGGCAGAATCACCTCACAATCATTTGGCTCACTCAAAATATTCTTTGGTGAACAATATATTGTTTGTCGGGGAAAAGAAGTAATTTTAGTTTGCAAATTTTTCATGAAATGCAAAAAAATTATTGGAAATTTCATAAGAACAATCCCGATCCCTTTCTGCAAGGAAAGAGCTTTTGAAATTCTTTATTTTGGGCTTGAGAATAAAATAAATAAGATTTACAGCCACAGGCATGTGCGGGTTACACTGACACTTCTGAAGATTTTTTTTTTTTTTACATTGGATGGGATCTACCAATTCTGTTCTGCTGTTGGGAAGCCCCCCAAGTTGAATTCTTCTTAGAATTCATGATGATGCAAAAAAAAGAGGGATATATATATATATAATTTTCTTTCTCCCTCACGCTACCACCTCCATGTTGAGAAAAATGTTCCAAATGTTCACTTCAGACTTGGCAAGAACCATAAGGGGGGAACTGGCAAAGACAGTGTTCTCTCCCACATTTAATCCATGGAAACACTCTCCTGAATCAAGACCTCCCATGGATGGGACAAGCAATTCCATCTGTGGAAGGCTATTGTTGGATCCAACCCACTGTATACACTTGTTTGGTGTGGGAAATGTAAGCTTAGAATAACATATATACGCCCTTGGATTTTCACTATGTCCAATTGTTAAATTGATCTCCCCCTTTTCTTAAAGCGGATCATTGTGGCACAGCTGGGGGATTGTGGCGCAGCTGGCTGAGTGTCAGCTGCATTAAGATCACTCTGACCAAAAGGTCATGAGTTCGAAGCCAGCCCAGGTTGGAGTGGGTTTCCAACCATTGTGTAGCCTGTTGTTGACCTTTGCAACCCGAAAGACAGTTGCATCTGTCAAGTAGGAAAATAAGGTACCACCTTAGAAGTGTGGGGAGGCTAAAATTAACTAATTTATGAAGCCATAAAGAAGCACTCCAGCGGGGAAGCATCCGAGGAATGCGGAGGTACTTCATCAGCGTCGCAGATGGACAATGAAAGCGACAGCTCCCCTGGCGGCCAGAAAAAGTTAAATAGCCTCTGTGTAAGTCTGTATATGTCTGTACGTCAAAATTGGCATTGAATGTTTGCCATATATGTGTACACTGTAATCCGCCCTGATTCCCCTGCGGGGTGAGAAGGGCGGAATATAAAAGCTGTAAATAAATAAATAAATAAAATATATGGGAAATGTGTTATGACTGGCAAAAGAAGTTGCTCTTCTTTTTCTCTCCTGCTCATCCTCCCCATAGCCAGATTGGCCCTTATGACATATATATGCTATGATTTTACTTTGGCCCTAAGAACTTTCTGTTGCATTTTCCATAGCTTTGTTTGATGTTTGATGATGAACAAAGGTGCCATTTTTACTCACTTAAATTACCTCCTTCTCTTCACACAGAGGGAAAGGAATGATGAAAGACATTCAGTTAAAAACACTTGGGAATCGTACTCTGGCAGAAAACAGAATAGGAAGGACAAGAGACCTCTTCCAGAAAATTAGAAACATTGGAGGTAAATTTCAGGCAAAAATTGGTATGATAAGAAACAAAGATGGCAGGGACAGAAGCTGAAGAGATCAAGAGAAGGTGGCGAGACTATACAGAAGATCTGTATAGGAAGGATAATAATATCGAGGATAGCTTTGACGGTGTGGTGAATGAATTAGAACGAGACATCCTGAGGAGTGAGGTTGAATGGGCCTTAAGAAGCATTGCTAACAACAAGGCAGCAGGAGACGACGGGATCCCAGCTGAACTGTTTAAAATCTTAAAAAAGGATGCTGTCAAGGTGATGCATGCCATATGCCAGCAAATATGGAAAACACAAGAATGGCCATCTGTGGTGAAATCTACCTTTAAGACGACAAGGCCAAAGCCTGCATGACAGTAGCTGTCATCTTGGAAGGCAGGCAGAGACAGGAGGAGGAGCCAAGCCAACTCCTGATTGGGTATAGCAATTGGGGGAGGAGTCGGTTGAGAGAGGGAAATAAGCTGTCAGCTTTTGACAGAGAGAGAGAAGTGTCTTGACATCAGACACAGAAGGATGAAATGTTAAGATAGGAAGTTACAGTAGGAATCTGACAGGGAAAGAAAGTTTTAAGTGAGCCTTTAGAATAGGGAATAAGCAGACAGACAAGGGCTAGGGTTACTGTATTAGTAGGATCAGTAACAGAGAGACTTGTCTGTTTATACCGAGGAAAAGTATAAGAGTGCTTATTTGCCCTGTGGGAGAGACAGATAGGGATCTGTGCTCCAAGTGTTACTGTTTCTAAAGATAGAGCAGTGTGTTTAAGGAATCTCACAGTTGATAAAAGCTTTACTGTCAGTGGAACTACTTGTTTAAGTAACTAAGTCTCTCCAACTGAATTACGCTTCTGTACCCCTCATGCTATGAGGTGATATTTGTTCCAAGTTCAATAAACTCTTTCTCAGTTCACTTTTAACTGGTGTATGCCTCAGTCTATCAATCTCCTCAGAATCAAGTCTGTCAAACCCATTTTAAAGTCCAGTCATCCAGTGGAGAAGCAATAGAAGAATTAAGAGCTCAAACACACCTTATCTACAACACATTCACACCTTTGGTTCCTCAGGCCAATAATTCTGAGGTGGCGGCGGCTAATACTACCAATAACATCGGTCATTGACATATTTAACATAGGGTCAGCCTTTAATTTCTATTATACTGGTGGCAGCGGTGGGATTCTTTGTTCCCCCCTGCCCAGATATCCTTTAATTTTATTATACCATCAGACTGGAAAAAATCAACTTATATCCCCATACCAAAAAAGGGAAATGCGAAAGACTGCTCCAACTTCCATACAGTGGCCCTTATTTCTCATGCCAGTAAGGTAATGCTCAAGATCCTGCAAGGAAGACTCCAGCAATACATGGAGCGAGAGTTGCCAGATGTTCAAGCTGGATTTAGAAAAGGCAGAGGAACGAGAGACCAGATTGCCAATATCCGCTGGATAATGGAGAAAGGCAGGGAGTTTCAGAAAAACATCTATTTTTGCTTCACTGACTATTCTAAAGCCTTTGACTGTGTGGATCATAATAAATTGTGGCAAGTTCTTGGTGGGATGGGCATACCAAGCCACCTTATCTCTCTCCTGAGGAATCTGTACAAGGACCAAGTAGCAACAGTAAGAAATGACCACGGAACAACAGACTGGTTCAAGATTGGGAAAGGCGTACGGCAAGGCTGCATACTCTCACCCAACCTTTTTAACTTGTATGCAGAACACATCATGCGATGTGCGGGGCTTGATGAATGCAAAGCTGGGGTGAAAATTGCTGGAAGAAACATTAACAACCTCAGATATGCAGATGACACCACTCTGATGGCCGAAAGCGAGGAGCTGAGGAGCCTTCTAATCAAGGTGAAAGAAGAAAGTGCAAAAGCTGGGTTGCAGCTAAACATAAAAAAACCCAAGATTATGGCAACAAGAATGATTGACAACTGGGAAATAGATGGAGAAAACATGGAGGCCGTGACAGACTTTGTATTTCTAGGCGCAAAGATTACTGCAGATGCAGACTGTGGCCAGGAAATCAGAAGACGCTTACTTCTTGGGAGGAGAGCAATGTCCAGTCTTGGTAAAATAGTAAAGAGTAGAGAAATCAGACTGGCAACAAAGATCCGCCTAGTCAAAGCCATGGTATTCCCTGTAGTCACCTACGGATGTGAGAGCTGGACCTTAGGGAAGGCTGAGCGAAGGAAGATCGATGCTTTTGAGCTGTGGTGTTGGAGGAAAGTTCTGAGAGTGCCTTGGACTGCGAGAAGATCCAACCAGTCCATCCTCCAGGAAATAAAGCCCGGCTGCTCACTGGAGGGAAGGATACTAGAGACAAAGTTGAAGTACTTTGGCCACATCATGAGGAGACAGCAAAGCCTAGAGAAGACAATTATGCTGGGGAAAGTGGAAGGCAAAAGGAAGAGGGGCCGACCAAGGGAAAGATGGATGGATGGCATCCTTGAAGTGACTGGACTGACCTTGAAGGAGCTGGGGGTGGTGACGGCTGACAGGGAGCTCTGGCGTGGACTGGTCCATGAGGTCACGAAGAGTCGGAGACAACTGAACGAATGAACAACAACTCTGGCAGAATAAGTAGAATTATGAAAATCCACTTTAGAAATAATGAGTGCTGTATTGTAGACTGCAGGCACAAACCCCCACCTCAATCTCTGTTCTATATCTTGGTTCATTTTCATCAGTAATTCACTTTGACCACATGAAGAACTATAAGTTACTATTTACAAGCTGTGAAAACGAAGGAAGGCTACACAGGCAATACTGTGTGCCAATGTGCCCTCAAATTGCAATTACAATTGGTTTTGCCAATTCCTTGCTCCAAAACATAGCTGACAGTATTTGTTGATGGTCTCCCATCCAAGTACTATTCAGGGCTTACCTTGTCCAGCTTCCAAGATCAGGCAGGAGCTGGCGTCTTTAGGGCATTTAGGCCTTCACAGGATGAAGGCTTCATTTATTTCATTTCTATTCTGTCGTATTTTTTGATAGCAGGTCCAAAATTCCTCACAACATAAACTAAAACAATGTAAGGCTTGGCTCCTTCCAAAATAATTTTAAAAAATGAAATTAATATTTTTTTATATCTACATTAGTTTAAAAGCATTGGAATCAATGAAAAGTAACCCTGACCAATTAAAATATCCTTCTGTAGCAAACGATTAATAGCCCAAAGTCTGAATTTTTAAAAAATCATTTGCTTTCGCACAGGACAGCAAACAAGGCACCAACGTAGTTTTTCATGGAAGTTCAGTAGCTTTGGAGCAGTCACATACCTTTCAACCATCCTGATTTGGAAGGGACAGCCTTGATTAATTGTCTGCCAAGCCACTTTGTCACTGCTTTTAAAAGGTCCCAGTTTATCCTACCTCCTCTCTCTTTCCTCCTTTGCTGCAAACCAAGAGCAAAGTGAAGGAAGTAGTTTGTTCTCCGCTAACTCAGCAGGAGAGAGGGGAGAGAAGGGGCATCTTACCCTTCCCTGCAGGTTCAGGCAAAAGAACTAATGCAACCTCGCCTAGACTGTCTTTCCTTATTAATAACTTTTGCCATCTTGATGACACTCTGATATTGGTCCTGGCTTTTTTTTTTTTTTTTTGCAAAATGCGAGAGCATTCATTCTTGCTTGTCTGCACTGGCATTTTCTTGCAAGGCTGTCTTGAGGTGTTAGTTCCAATTCAGGTATTGGGTCCTTGTGACAGATTCACTTCCCAGGCTGTCCCCACATTTCTAACCCTTGGGTTCCTGTCATTCATCCCAGCTTTGTCCCCCACTTCATGCATTCATGGATTGGGAACCTGGGCCTTGGGCTGATCCCTGATATGTGGGTCTTTGTATATGTTGTGGTGGTGGGTTCACTGTGCTTAGCATGATCAGCCACAGCTAATATGAACAGACAGTGAAAGTGTTAAGAAACAAACATGTGCAAGTTTATGAAGATGTATGTAATCAATATTAGTATTTAGTATTTGAAGCTTTGAACTTTCAATTAGTCACAGTTACTTTTCCTAGAGACTGCCCTGTCTCTTTACCATCTGGTCCTTATCTTGCTCAAATCTCTGTGTGGTTCTGACACAGACAGGCCTCTAGTCTTTTAAACATTTCTTCCTCACCTCAAAGTTTCTCATCTATGTTCTTTATTGTAAACAAAGATTTTTCTTCTGCTGTGTGTGGAATACAGCTGGAACGGCTATTGTTTTATTACATAAGCGCATGACTTCAATTACACTTTGCTAGTGTAAATGATTCCATGGAATGTGAAATCAGGGTTTTAATAAACTGACAGGTTTTTCCTTAAGTGAAAGAAACCATTACAACCCTTTGCCTTCATTAAACAGTCATCATTATAAATTATCCATGGTTGACATTGAAGGCAAAGTTGGGTTACCGTAGTTCGACTATGACAAAAGCCTGGGGAAAATTTTTTGATGTAAAATACACAAGAATGTAAGAAGAATCATGCTGTATCGTATCTATCTAGCCCAGCAATGGCCCTTTGGTAGTGAAGTGGGTTAAACCGCCGAGCTGCCAAACTTGCTGACTGAAAGGTTGGCGGTTCGAATCCAGGGAGCAGGGTGAGCTCCAACTGTTACGCCCAGCTTCTGCCAACCTTGAAGTTTGAAAACATGAAATGTGAGTAGATCAATAGGTACCTTGGCGGGAAGGTAATGATGGCCCATGCAGTCATGCTGGCCACATGACCTTGGAGGTGTCTACGGGCAACGCTGGCTCTTTTGACTTAGAAATGAAGACAAGTACCACCCCCAGAGTAGGATACAATTAGACTTAATGTCAGGGGAAACCTTTACCTTTACCCCAACAATCTGTTCACACATGCATTGTGTGGGGGAAGCCCATAAGCAGGACATAAGCATATCACACGTGAACACTCTTCTATGTTATACAGAGTCATACTAACTCTGATAAGGGCAAGACAAGAATAATGACACTGGACCCAATAGCAACTGGTAGCCCTATTCTCCATAAATATGTGCATTTCATTTTGAAACCATTCACATTCTCTGCTGCCATAAAATCTTCTAGTTAAGCTTATTTAAAAAATGATTTGTATGAAGAATGATTCCTTATTATTTGTCTGGAATCTTTCACTGTACAAGTTCAATCAACAGGACTCAGTTCTAGCACCAAGTCCATGCTTAATGTTGCACACTTCTATCATGTTTTCCTTCATTCATATTTTTTCTAAGTAATATACCCTGCTGAGATCATTTTGCAGCTCTTCACAATACATTTTTGTTTACACTATGTGATTTTGTGAAAACATCGAACTATTCCACTGTTCCCATGTAATTTAGGTAATTTATGATCAAGTTGAAAACCACTAGTCCCAAGAGATTTTATATTATCTCTCATTCTGCAATGGTAACATCAATACAATTTCTCTTTGGGTTATTCATGAGGGGTTGATATGAAACATCTGACTGATGTTGTTCCACAGTATAATAAGACATGCACCTATTTAGGCTTAAAATAATATAACTAGTTTGGTCCTCTCGAAACGCTGGCAAAACATTCCTCAAAGTGAGATAAAACTTGTTTGGAATGTATTATGGAATGCATTATGTCAATGCACTCTTGTGGATTCATTGCACTATTGCCCAATCTCATATCATCACTGTGAAAAAATGGAAATGTGTTCAAACTAAGTTAGGGAAGGCCTGGCAAAACAAACAAGGAATGTAAGTACTGAATGAGTTTTACTTAGAGCTTGGAAAACACAAAGAAAGTGAGATCACTTCTTCCTAATAATATGGTATTATACATATCTGTATAGGAAGGATAACAATATTGAGGATAGTTTTGACGGTGTGGTGAATGAATTAGAACCAGACATCCTGAGGAGTGAGGTTGAATGGGCCTTAAGAAGCATTGCTAACAACAAGGCAGCAGGAGACGACGGGATCCCAGCTGAACTGTTTAAAATCTTAAAAGATGATGCTGTCAAGGTGATGCATGCCATTTGCCAGCAAATATGGAAAACACAAGAATGGCCATCAGACTGGAAAAAATCAACTTATATCCCCATACCAAAAAAGGGAAATGCGAAAGACTGCTCCAACTTCCGTACAGTGGCCCTTATTTCTCATGCCAGTAAGGTAATGCTCAAGATCCTGCAAGGAAGACTCCAGCAATACATGGAGCGAGAGTTGCCAGATGTTCAAGCTGGGTTCAGAAAAGGCAGAGGAACGAGAGACCAGATTGCCAATATCCGCTGGATAATGGAGAAAGGCAGGGAGTTTCAGAAAAACATCTACTTTTGCTTCATTGACTATTCTAAAGCCTTTGACTGTGTGGATCATAATAAATTGTGGCAAGTTCTTAGTGGGATGGGCATCCCAAGCTACCTTGTCTCTCTCCTGAGGAATCTGTACAAGGACCAAGTAGCAACAGTCAGAACTGACCACGGAACAACAGACTGGTTCAAGATTGGGAAAGGCGTACGGCAAGGCTGCATCCTCTCACCCAACCTTTTTAACTTGTATGCAGAACACATCATGCGATGTGCGGGGCTTGATGAATGCAAGGCTGGGGTGAAAATTGCTGGAAGAAACATTAACAACCTCAGATATGCAGATGACACCACTCTGATGGCCGAAAGCGAGGAGGAGCTGAGGAGCCTTCTAATCAAGGTGAAAGAAGAAAGCGCAAAAGCCGGGTTGCAGCTAAACGTCAAAAAAACCAAGATTATGGCAACAAGAATGATTGACAGCTGAAAAATAGAGGGAGAAACCGTGGAGGCCGTGACAGACTTTGTATTTCTAGGGGCAAAGATTACTGCAGATGCAGACTGTGGCCAGGAAATCAGAAGACGCTTACTTCTTGGGAGGAGAGCAATGTCCAGTCTCGATAAAATAGTGAAGAGTAGAGACATCAGACTAACAACAAAGATCCGCCTAGTCGAAGCCATGGTATTCCCTGTAGTAACCTACGGATGTGAGAGCTGGACCTTGGGGAAGGCTGAGCGAAGGAAGATCGATGCTTTTGAGCTGTGGTGTTGGAGGAAAGTGCTGAGAGTGCCTTGGACTGCGAGAAGATCCAACCAGTCCATCCTCCAGGAAATAAAGCCCTCCTGCTCACTGGAGGGAAAGATACTAGAGACAAAGTTGAAGTACTTTGGCCACATCATGAGGAGACAGGAAAGCCTAGAGAAGACAATTATGCTGGGGAAAGTGGAAGGCAAAAGGAAGAGGGGCCGACCAAGGGCAAGATGGATGGATGGCATCCTTGAAGTGACTGGACTGACCTTGAGGGAGCTGGGGGTGGTAACGGCCGACAGGGAGCTCTGGCGTAGGCTGGTCCATGAGGTCACGAAGAGTCGGAGACGACTGAACGAATGAACAACAACATACATAGCCAACGCCAGACAGATGCTACTTATATCTGTCACAGTAGTAAACTGCCCCTTCCCAATCTGATATGATGTCTAATAATATAATATATATTTTAGGACTCTGTTAAGAGTGTATATATTTATTACAAAGGACAGTTAGGGGTAGGGAAATTCTCCAAAGAGATTGTATTTATTATTTATTTACATTATTTCTATCCCGCCCATTTCAGCCCGAAGGCGACTCAGAGCGGTATTGTATTGTATGGAGCAAATAACTTTGAGATATGGAACAGTATTCTTTCTTCTCTTCTAGTTTCCTAGTGTAGTCTTTCAGTATGTTGAGGGTGTAGAGAATACTATTCATCATCTTGATATATAAAACCTTTTGAAGGCTCAATCAAACTGTATTAAGGAAATAAAACAAACAAACAAGAGACTACAGTCTACAATTAAAAGTGGCAGACATGTCATGAAAGATTTACTTAAAACCTTCATACTACAACAAGCATTGAAATTTAAGACTTTAGGGCAAAGAACATTACTCTATTTTTATTTTATTTTTATAGTAATACATTCACCACTTTAGAAAAAACTGGCAGATGGAAAATAATTCAGACTAATGCTATGCCAAGGGAAAAAGGAAAGACACACGAGAGAAGCCTAAAGGAACAGGCTATATTTAGCCTAAAGAACAGGGCAACCTAAGGCCTCTAAGATATGCCTAAAGCATGGGAGCCAGTTGTATAAAACCTTAATTGTGAGATCATAAAGCAATTAATCCTAACAGTCTTTTAAACCTTTTCTAAGAAGTTATCCTTGATATACTGCCATTAGTTCTTTCCTCCTCTTCTGTTCACAAACTTCTATGAATTTCTATTTATATCCATATAAAGATTTCAGCTTATTCATATTTTTGTATTGTAAGTAGAAGAGACTAAAATGCATTAATTTAGATATTAACAGAGAGCTTAAACTACAAGACAGGGAGCCTTGGGGCTTTTACATATGTACAAACGAGACTAGGGGCTCATCTACATGAGCATATGTGCCTGCACTCTCTGTGAAGCCACTCACAGTTGTCTTCATATCACATTCAACAACTTCTGGTTCTTATCATGGTTAAGTTGATTAAACTCCACATGAAGGGAAGTTGGAGGATGATCCAGAGTTTAGCTAAAACTCTGGAGCAAACCCAGTGTGGACAAGATGGCTGAATGTAATTTGGGCCAGTCTGCTGTTCACACAGGCAACTCACATCATCCCTTTATCTATGCTGTTCACACCGGCATCATGCATGTAAAGCCCATAAGCTGGGCATGAGCACATCAGTGGTCACTGCGGGTGTCTAATGCTGACAACAACAAAGGTGCCAGAGCAACCAGGGAGAAGGGGTAGTGAACAGCTCCTCCTTTCCTGCCCACAAGACACCTTTGGTAATGACCAGGAGCTCTCAAGAAGCTTGGTGTTCATCTGACAGTGGGGAAGGTGACAGGGACAATAGAGGGATGGTCCAGCAGAGCTGGTCTTGGTCTGCCTGGACATCACCCCATGATGTGCTGTAAACAATGTGGCTG
The DNA here is from genome assembly GCF_037176765.1 of Anolis sagrei. Lineage (NCBI taxonomy): Eukaryota > Metazoa > Chordata > Lepidosauria > Squamata > Anolidae > Anolis > Anolis sagrei. The sequence goes on along the minus strand of NC_090022.1, from coordinate 66,979,205 downwards.
TTTCCAGGTCCAAGATTACTGCCATGGATTAAGTGGCCTGTTTAGATAAACCCCATGTCACGGCTTTTGACTCTCCACTTCATTCCAATATTGATACCCTTTGAGAAGTAGAGGCCTAAATCAGGGTTGCTGTTGCTTGATTGAGGTAGGCATGCATAGTTTAAAAGAAGTCCGCTGGCCACTTCTGCTTTTGTGTTCTATCTACTTACTAATTCTGGATGATCAGCATTATATTGCAAAAGACAATGTAAGTATTTACTGGGTGAGCTTTTTACTGCTGGTACATAATGTTTAAGGACAACTGAGTTGCCTATTTAAGTATTAATGTTCCCTAATGTTGGAGAGAATCCAACGTATGTTTGCCGTCTCTAACTTCAGACAAATCTCACTGCACTTCTGAATATCATATGTAATGCAATGCTATCATATTTTCTTTTGAAAGAGTAGAGTAAATTAACTCAAAGGGTGTTTTATTTTTGTTTCAGTTCATTCCTTTATGCACCAGATAGCTAAAAAGTGCAATGTAACACTAACATTATTGCTATCAAGAAATAAAATATGTTTAAGAACTTAGAAGATTCTCAGGAATGCAATCCATTTTCTGTGATATGAAAGTTTCATTACTTCTTTTCTTCCTCAAGCAAATGAAAGCAAACAAATGAATCCCAGAGCTCCCTCCTTTTCTTTTAAAAATGAGATTATTCATTTGGCAACCTGATATCACAGACACTCCATTTTATGTATCTGCTTTTTAAAATACAGAGGAAAGGAATGAAACAGTGTTTTTCTTTGTATGCACTAGAGATAATTATCATACAAAGGTATGCAAGGCACTCCTGTGAACTAATGCTATGGGTATTACTGAGATTAATTTTAGTAGGGTGTTAGATACCTGGTAGAAACAGAAAGATCATGCATTATTGTGGGGAAATTATCTTTTGTACACGCATCACAAACTCTGCTTTACACTTTGCAATCTGTTTTTTTTTTAGACTGAATTTACTCAGAGTGAGCATGCTGACTTTTGTCTTATATAGAAAATATAGTGGCAGTGTCCATTGTTCTTTTGTCAGTTTGATAACTCGTAGACTGCTAGTCTTTCTTTGGATGTGCAGTTACTGGTTAGGATTGGGAATATTTTCACTTTTATCTCAAAAAAAGATTAAAACAACCAGTAAAATCTGGCGATTGTTTTGAAAGTGAGGTTGCTCTAATGGTGGATGGAAGAGACATTAGCTTGGCAGCGTACACTAGGTAGGTGTGTGTGTGTGGGAAGGAATGGGGTCCCACCAAGCTCTCCGCAGCTCTAGAATTTTCTGGTCGGATTCTTTCCACAGGCACTAAACCAAATATGGGTGAACTGTGGTCCTCCAGGTGTTTTGGACTTCAACTCCCACAATTCCTAACAGCTTCAGCCCCCTTCCTTTCCCCCCTCAGTTGCTTAAGCTTTTCTAGAGTTTACTCTTTTCCACTCCTAGCATAAAAGTGGAGAAAATTAAGTCAAACCAAGCCATTGAAAATGGGGAAGAAAAGAGAAAAATTGAGAATGAAACCTGAATGAATTTTAGAAACATCTGTTCCATCTGCAAGCACTGTTGCCCTCATGTTCTTTTCTCTCTTATTAAAAAAAAAGCCAAGTTCAATTTTGCTCTTAGAACATACAATATTTTGTCACAAAGACTTCAAATATAGAGAGCCTGGGTTTGAAAACTTGTTATGAAAGAGGAAATGCGAATATCTGAGAAGCTTAGTGAACAAAGCTGAGGGCAAGTCATATGAAGTTTTCTGAGGTCCTTGTTCAGATAAAAATAAAAAAGCCATGAACATCTAATTTGTGAGAAGCATCTGTTAGAATTTTGTAATTATTTTTTAGTTTATGTAAGAAAAACAAATCTTTTCTTATAATGACACATTAATGCTTTTGTTTCATCACACTTAACTTACATTTACATGCCTATGTGATCTAATTTTGTGTATTTCTAATTTATCAGTTGATAAGACTAAAATATAAATAAAGTGCTTTACCTGATATCTGGCATTAAACCAAAAGCATATTGACTTATGTTTTCAAAATGTACCTAATTAACTCACACTTCAAGAATAATTTGTCTCAATATTTGTAAATAATTTCTTGTCAACACAGGAGTGAATGTGAGAACAGAAGTCATTTATACAAAAAAGACAGAAATAATTTCTCTTTTGAGAGGGTGCTACAAGATCACTATCCGGGAATGAAATATATCAGAGCAACCTGTTCATTTGAAAGAATTTGTAAGCAAAGGTTAGAAGGGATGACTCAACCTGTATTACTGTTTCAGTAATAGAAAATTCTCCCAAGAAAAATATTTTCAACAGCTGCTTCCTATGGAGCTACAAGAGAGGTGAAACTTGAAATGGTAAAAATATTTTAAGTTTTCCAAAACTGCTCTCACACACAGACCTATTCTATACAATCCTATAGAGATTTACTCAAAAGTAGTCTGAACCAAAAATAATATTATTTTTTCCAAAGTTAACTTTATGTCCTACTTCTGCAATTTCCATGGCCATCTGGTTGCTTATTATGGGAAACAGGCCTTCAGCTAGGTCCAGTCAAGCTTTTCTTTATGCACAATGATGTGCAGACTTATGTTGTCTTATTGACTCTCAGCCCCCCAAACTAAAGGGAGTTGCCTCTGAATATAAGATAGTGCTATAATGGTGTTTAAATCACAGAGGCAGAAATTCATTTTAAAAATGTATATCTGTTGAAATATACTGGAATTATTGGTTGGGAATCCAAGAGGCAAGCAACAGAAAATTAAGCAAGTGCTTACTTACATCTTTCCTTACAGTGAATGGTCCCTAAATAGTTTGACCTTTGTGTCTGTTCTGTGACTAAAATGAAGCTTGTGGACCTCCGCTTCTCTGGGAAGCTCTCACCCAACGCTGATAACTGAAACAGAATTGAACATGGTGTGGGAGCTGCAAAATATGAAAACTTCCACTTTTCACATCAGAACAGCAACCTTTGCTAGATGCTTACCCTAAGATTTAAAAATGATATTTAATCTATTGAAATTATGGAAGAAACATTAGAACATTGGTTCTTAAAGTGTGCTCCTTGGGGAGCATACTGAGTAGTTCTGCGCTTCCCTTTTCATTCCCCTGCAAGCATATGTAGCGGGAGCTTTCTCTCCTCTGCTCCAAGCGTACGTGGAGGAAGCGAGGGAAAGAATATGGGCTTGGAAAGAAGGGCATTGTGTGAAGAGAGAGAGGCTGAGGCAAAGGTAAGGCCTCTCTCGGTCTTGGTCTCCATGGCCTTTTCCAACACCTCTTTACTGCCCAGACCACTTCCCTCATGCCCCCTAGATGAGGGAGGGAATCCAAGTTTCACATTATTTTAGAAGTCTCTCCTATTGACCTCTAAGGATGCCTAATAGGCATGGAAAGTTTAGCAAGATTGAATAATATATCCTAAAAGAGAGTGCAACTGACTAGCTGGCATGCTAAATACAAGCACCATACAGTGATCCATTTTCTTACAGTTCTGACTGTGATTAAACCCTTTTCATGATGTCCTTTATAACAGCTTTCTCTTGTAAAAATCTTTACAATCTCTACTGTTATAAAAGGGTTTCTGGTGTAAGTTGGTTTCCTTACTCAGCGCAGAGCCCTTGTTTGAGGCCCTTCCTTTGTTATGGGTTTTCTCCATAGTATGATGTTCTGCAATGTTCTTCAATAAGCAAAGCAGACAATAATGGCAGATCAATCCCGTGTAACATCCGTCAAATTTTCTTCAAAGGGTTAAGGGATCTTCCAAAGCAGATTAGGGAAAGGGATGAAAGGGAAAGAGAAAATGGTTTTGTGAACAGAACTCTTTCCAGCAGTTTCTTTGCATAAGATTCTGAAAGGAATCTGAATTTGACTTATTTCAAGATGCATTTGCGGTCAGACAAAATATAAAAGATAAAGTGGTAGGATTTTAAAATTGATAAACAAAAATATTATGTAAACAAAATGAACGTGTATATATGTGCCTTCAAGTTACTTGCTGACCTACGGTAACACCATGAAATTCATAAATGTTTTAGGCAAGGAATACTTACAGACTGTTTCACCAGTTCCTCTGAAATATATCCTACAGCACCTAGTATTCATTGGCCACCTTCTATCTACTATAACCAGACCTGTACCTGTAGAGTTTCCAAGATCGGATGGGATCTGATGCTTTTAAGATATCTAGGGCCAATTGGACAATATGCTCTTTGAAAAATCACACAAATTCTTCCTTGAAATTTTTTATTCATTTAGAAAACTGAGTCATCTAAATTCAGAGAGAAAATGGATAAAGTGATGCCTGCCTAAGCAGTACTCTAATCCAGCTGTTTTCTGTTTATTTCACTTGAACCATGGAACACTATTTGAAAACTTTTAAATAAATGTCTGTACAATCACAGTCCACTTTCCCTTGCTAAGTCAGTAGAGAACATCTTGTTTGTAGATGAAATACAACCAAGAAATGATTCACAGCAAGCGAAATGCATCCTGTCCAGCATAAACAGATTCATTATTGCTTTAGAAACCACACTAATTTTGAAACATAATATATGTCATTTTCATAACTTGATCTAAATAGCATGAATAAAGAATTGTAATTAGGATTCTTTATGTACAAATGGGCTGCATTGTATAGTTCAAGGAAGCCTTTATTTGCATACAAATAGTACCTTCATGTGTGTAAGTATAGCATATTTTCGTTACTGTTTCGAACCAAAGTATTTTAGTTATTGTTTTAAACTATAATGGAGGTGAAACAAAATAGAGTCTAGCCATGACAACACATTGCTAAAATACAACAAAACGGCATAAAATAAATTTGTGCTTGGTTGATCTTACTGTTTATGGAAATTGGAAAGAAATACAAGATAGACTGGTCTTCATGGAACTTTTGATGATCTATGAATCAAGGCCACAAGCCACTGGGGTGACTCAGATTGTGTAATCCAGCACAAAGACAGCAACATTAACACAAGGAAGGCTTAATTCTAAGAAGTCTTTCTTCTGTACCAAATACGTGGCATGAATGAAACAATGAAGAAAGACAACTGTGCACATAGAAAGATTTTTTGTTTTGTTTACCATTGAGTAAATATAGCCTGTCCCTTGCTATTGGAGATTAAGGAATAAGCAAGCAAGAAAATAAGCAAGAGACATCTGAACACTTTCAATCCATAGGTAGTGGAGTAACGTAGGGCTGTGGCTCTTTTTTCTCAAAACAGCTAATATTTATTGAAGAGTGTCAACTAATTTCAAACCAAAGCTCTTCTTTAACAAAATTCACTGCATTTTCCCACTTATAAATCATCCATTTTTAATGAAAAATATATTTTCATATTTTTAAAAATCCCAAATAGTGGAAGCCAGCATTCATTCTTGGATCCTGAATCAATATTGTCTTTCACTATCTTGAATTTTTCATTTTTGTCTCTGTATTCAGATTTAACTGCAACCTCTAAGAACGGCTTTCTTCATACCTGATGTGTCACAGTTGTGTACTCTTGCCATGTACAAAGCACAGATTTGATGCTTTGAGCCCCCTTCCCCCCATTTCCCCCTCCTTTGGCTCAGGGAAGGTACAGTGGCCAGAGAAGCCAGACATGACTGGTGAGAGCAGCACCTTTTAGCCTAGACAGAGGAACATGTTTGCATGGCATGACATTTTGTATTTGGGAACAGTTGTGGGGCTCGAGAAGAGTTCTATATATATTGTGGACCCAAAAAACAAATAAATGGGTTGAAGAGCAAATCAAGCTTGAATTCTACCCAGAAGACATGTCACGACAAGATGTCACTCATTAGAAAAGACAAAGATGTTTTGGAAAGGTAGCGGGCAGTAGAAAAGACGAGGCTTTTTCACATTTGTGCTCTTGTATTTTCAAGTTATTAGGTGAAAATGCAGGTCCAACAGTTGCTGAGACCTACAACTGATTTTGATAAAAGCTACACAATAAATAAACAGCATATATTGACAAGGATCATCATGCTGTCCTTCTTTTTCCAACAGCTCACCACTTAAAAATGCTACTGAGGACCAAAGAAGGTACAATGTTTAAAGGGTAGTTTATTCTCCTTTGGACAATTACTTCATTTCTCTTGGAAGGAAACTTATTTTGAAAAGAGAGCAGGGAGCATGTAAGCATGGCACAAATTCCAAGATAACAAATAAATGGTGCTATTGGTAAGTCAGATGATCAGAAATAGTTGGAGGCCAATGGGTGGGGAAGTATTCTCTCTTTTCTGAACAGATGTGATGTTAGTCAATTGACACTATGATTTCATTCAGTACTTTAGCTTTACAAGAAAATTGGTATTTTGAGATATTTCACATAAGAACACAAACTCAATTGCTTTTTTCCACCCATCCATATTTCCCCATCCAATGAAAGGGGATTCAACTATTCCTTATCTCTTCTCCTTTCAATCGTTTGTGAAAACTTATAAGAAATGTCCAAACCTATAAAAAGTGGAATGAAGAATGGAAAAACAAGTTAATATTTTGTATTTAACATAACCGGGGCTGGATTTGTTAAATTTCTTGTAAAATGAAGAGTTTTGATTTGTATGGCCCTGCCTCCAATGAGCAATTGATGATTGGACGGTTTGCTGTACAGACTGGCAAGGTTTGTATCATTCAAGAGCTCAGATTTAAAGACAGCTTAAGGAGCTGGGCATGTTTAGCCTGAAGAAGAGAAAGCTGAGAGGAGATATGATAGCCATGTATAAATATGTGAGAGGAAGCCACAGGGAGGAGGGAGCAAGCTTGTTTTCTGCTTCCTTGGAGATTAGGACGAGGAACAATGGTTTCAAATTACAAGAGAGGAGATTCCATCTGAACACAAGGAAGACCTTCCTGACTGTGAGAGCCGTTCAGCAGTGGAACTCTCTGCCCCGGAGTGTGGTGGAGGCTCCTTCTTTGGAAGCTTTTAAGCAGAGGCTGGATGGCCATCTGTCAGGGGTGATTTGAATGCAACATTCCTGCTTCTTGGCAGGGGGGTGGACTGGATGGCCCATGAGGTCTCTTCCAACTCTTTGATTCTATGATTCTATGACTGTCATTAGTTGGTTTTTTTTAAAAAAAAACTGTCATGCATGAGGATAAACCAACTTGCTTTATGAAAGCTGTAGGCTATTTTATCATCACAATGAGAACCATATTGCATTGCATGTCTAAAGAAATGCTTGAATGTACAGACACAAGTGTGGCTTACCTAGACATTTAGAGTCAGAAAACAAAACGTGGGATAAAAGTAAAATAAACTCAGATAATACAATAAAATATACTTCTCGTGTTCTGCGGGGGTGGTTTTGGCTTCCATGAGTCTTCTCAATGGAAAAAAAAACAATTTCTCATGAATAGGGCCAACTTGCAGAGTATGCTATTTTTGTTTCAATGTATCATGATTTGCTAATGATTGTACAGGACATTTTCAGGATGTTCTTTTGGCTAAGACAAACAAACAAACAAACAAAAAAGGTATTCCAATGACAAAGAGACAGGAAAAAATTCTCCAAGAGTTCACAAAGTTTCTGGCACTCCTTTTTATAAACTTTTTTTTAAACATTTGCCCAACCTCTCTTTCCCCCTCCTTCTCTGTCCGTCAGAAAGATTCTTAATAACACCAGCACTGAGAGGTGGTGAAGGAAATCTAGGGAATCACAGACTTTTGGAGTTAGGTTGGCGAAAGAAAAATTCATTCTTGGATGTGTTTAGAAGAAACCTTCAAAAGGTCTCTAGGAAGTTCAAAATGTTTTTGTTTACTTAGGGAAATTTTACCCAATCTGGTCTTTTAATTTCACATGTACATATCGTTAGTTTTGGATAAAATGTTTTCTGAAACATGTTTTTGTAGTGTGGGAATCTATCTCTATTGCTTTCATATTGTTTCTGCTTCTGGTACCGGATTTTCAGTAAAACTGTAGCTCCCAGGAACCCAACTACAGGCAATCCCCAACTTACGAACAAGATAGATTGTGTATGTTTGTTCTTAAGATGAATTTGTATGTAAGTCAGAACAGGTACCTTTTAAAAATGAAATGGCTTGCTGTGGAAACAAGGATTGGTGGGAAAGCTTCAGGGGAGACCCTTTTTCCTCATGATAACTCTTTCAGGAGTGAATTTCCCTTTTGAGGGACAGAGTTCTCTCATTTGCTGTTGTCGCACTCCCATTTGAGTTGTTTGTAAGTCACACTTCTGTCACTTGAGAGAACAGCCTGTACTTGATTAACCAATGTATACTGAATACATATGTTTCCAATATGTAGTGCAACCATATGTGTTCCCCGTTCTGTTTTGATATAGCTTTTAGTATGTTTCATGCTAAATACACTGGCAGATCACATGGCTTGCATGATGGGCATAAGTGAGCACCAGGCTCAGCCTGGACATTGCGATTGATGGCTTCTGTCTGAATCCCTTGAGACAGAACTACCCCACTATTATTCAGATGATGCTGGTAGCTATCTGAGCATCATCAAAGCAATAGCAAAATAAGGATCATATAGAATACTTCCAGTTGACAATTTTGAGGGGGCTGAACTACATAAGTGTCTTGGTGGTCCAATTTTGACAGAACCTTTCAAGTAGGATCAGCCTATGTTTGAGGGGACTTGCCTCCTGTTCTGGGGTCTATAGCTTTCTAACTCCTGATGTTATTTGCAAGGTTGAAATTACCACAATCAAGTAAAGCTACAAGTGAACACTGCTGGGAAGCATATATGCAACTACAGTCTTCTTTGACATTTTCACTGAGACAGATTGTGTTGCTTAAAGGGTAAGCAACATTTAATTGGAAAAGGACTCTATAATAGTGTGAGCAGCTTATGTAAAACAAAACAAAGCACACCACACACCAAACCTCTATATGCGCAGTTGTCAAAAGTATCTTTACCGAGAGCAGATTAATAAATATAACAGTTGCAACTTAAATTTCTGAGGAAGTTCAAAACTGAAACAGAGAGTTGAAACAGAGAGTGATTATGGTGAGATTATAACAGAGAAATTGCACAAATCTGTACAAAGCTCAAAACTTAAAAGAATATTCTAGGCATAAGCAGAATCTGAGGTGCACCAGTAATGTGCAAGACATTTTCCCACAAGTCAAAAGCCAAGAACAATGAACAGCACTATTATGTGGCTTTACAGTAAATACATATATGAAAAGAAAAGAAATTATAAGGGAGAGGGAATGGGCTAATTTTCATAGTAATTAAAGTAATTCCAAGCTTTTTCAATCCTAACCACACTGTTATGAATAGAGAGACCTCTAAGTGACTCTTTGTAACATCACACAGACAAATGGGATCCAGAGAGTCTAGAATATTCCAGTTTTCCTAGTGCTATCATTGTCACAATTGATTTGGAGTCAAGTCATGGTTGGCTCCAGATATTTTACCAAAACATAGAATAACAGAGTTGGAAGAGACCACATTGCCATCCAGTCCAATCCCTTGCCATGCAGGGAAAGCACAATCAAAGTATCACTGACAGATGGCCATCAGGCTTCTGTTTAAAAGCCTCCAAGGAAGGAGCTTCCACAACACTCCGAGGCAGAGCGTTACAGTCTTGCAAAGCAATTCCACCTCTGTCCTTCCAGGCAAAGTAACATGATGGATACTGCTAACTCTCTTTTTATGAGACCAGGAGCCCTCAAATCACTATGCAATACATTCTATAACTGTGCCTCAGTCGGAAAGGAGAGGATAAATAATATTTAGACAATTGAAGAAACCCCATGGATTGGTGGTTCCCAGGTCTATGAATCAGAAAAGTCAACTGACCCATGTGCACTTAGCTTTCTTTGAAAGACCAGACACTTTACTAATAAATTTAATCAAATTTATTTAGCTTTGGCAAAACAAAGTGCACCAACTATAACCATGGGCAGTCTCTTCTATACTACTGCAGCATTCTCTATATCTGTTTGCTCTTGCTACATTGCTGCCAGGAAAAGGATGTAGAAAACATGATACACTGATCTGAAAAGAAATGGCAATGGTTGCCAGTAAGCTTTTCATCTGAGTTCAAGGAATTAGTGATGATACCTAAAGTCCTAAATAGTTTGTAATCTTGATATTGAGGGTGCATCTGTCTCTGTACAATGTACATCTGCCTGAGAATGCAGGTTGAGGGAGATTTCCACTTTGTCCCAGTTAGAAGCTATATGTTATTGGCTCAGGTACCCCACGGATAGAATGATGACAATCTTATGTCTGTGGAAACCCTATTGTCGCATCTGACAGCTGCCAGTCTGTCTGTACAGATGGAAGGGTTTGCTCCTGAACAAAGAAACGGAACGCTCCAATGTGATCTCCTTGTGTTCATACTAGGAAGAATGGAACTTCATCTGCCCCATGTCACTGCCATTTGAAAAGTATCTGAATGTACACACAGAGCTTATAAAACACAGCAAGATTTAATTTCGGAAAGTTATAACAACGGCCTACTTCTGATCTCATTTATATTTATATAATATTATTTAAAGCCAATAAGCAAGAAAGGTATTTTTGACCTAAGCACCAGTCAATGAGAATACAATATGAACTGTTGGCTTGGTGTTCTTACTACCAAGGACGATGATGTCAGAACATGAATACAAAGCTGTCTGAAAGAGATTGCAGTTCTAAAGTACATTTCCTCCTGATGTGGTCTATTAAAATGGATGGAGAGTATATTAAAATGAGTCATTTTCCTTTCCCTTTAAATTAGCCTTTCTTTTGTGTGTGAATTCAGAAGTAGCATATGTTTTGAGGCTGGGTGTGTACAAAGGATGACAGATGTCCAATATTGGAGTTTCTTCTGTTTTTAAGACTTGTTGGCAAAATAATCATCTCTTCATCTAGCTATCTGGTAGAATAGTTGAATGATGTGAAGAAGTACTTACAACATGTTACTTACTTACAACATATTATAGTACTGCCAGAAAGTGGAAGTTTTTAGTAGTTTATGAAAAAAAGCTAGAAATGCAACAATGTTGAAAATGAAAAGCAAGAAACAATTTGAAGAGGGATTATAAGCATAGTCTTAGCATTTTGTCTACTGGAGGGTCAAGTAACTAAACCAAGAGTTATCTTAGAATATCATTAAGGATAGCCAGTCCTAGAGAAAGGCCTGTTAGTTTCATCTCCGGAGTTAAGTAATTCATGGTCTGGAGGGGAAATGGCCTGGAAACCACATATATGTAACTCAGAGTTCCTTAGGAAAAGGGCAAAAATGCAAATACAACAAGTCTTTTCCATTACTTAACTTACTTTCTTCCTTTCTGTCAGGAAGCCTATGTTTCCTCCTTGTTTGACCTGGAGAATGAATATTCATTGTATCTGTTCTTTAAAAGACAGGACTTTTTGACCTAGACTTGACCTCGTTCCTTGCTTGGCATCCAAATTTAAGTGCCAGATGGACACACTCAGTCTTTTTGTACTCAATATGCTGTCAGCCACAGCTAAATAAATTTGAACTATGATGTTTAACAGTCCAACTGAACCTTTATTGCATGTGTTCAGGTACATAAAAACATGTATAAGATTCAGTCTATTGAGGTCCACTTACAATGTGAACACTCTTCAGGATTTTGTGGAAAGAGTTGCTGGCTAAACATTGACTACCACTGAGTTTGATCCAAACTTTATATCTGGGATAATGATAAAGTTAGTCATGGATAAATGTCATTAAATTGATCTATATGTCTCTAAAAGTTTTATCTGTACTATACAATTACATTACTTTCATACCATTTTAAATACCATCATAAGGAGTTCAGGCAGTTATAATTTAGTAAAATACATAAAAGATGGTACTTTTAGAAGAGAAGGATTAAGGACCTTTTCACATGGGACACTTTAGCCCCTTTTTGCTGTTTTTATTTTGGTAAGGATGAGCCCTGCTGTGTGCCAGCACACGACGCATGGCAGGCCCTGCCCACATTTCTCTCAAAGTGGAGGGGAAGCGCAGAATGGGAGGAAATACACTTTTCACCGTATGATGGGGGAAAGGATAACAGGCAACGTGTGTTGTCATGCTTTGCCATCCTTTCTCCCAATTGATGGGTACAGTGTGCCATGTTCCGTCCCCTCTGTATAATGGGAGAAGGAGAAAGGACATGTGGGGCACCCTGAAAGCCTTCCCTTTTGTCAGCGACTGCCAGCAAAACAACACAGGCCAAAATGGCCATGTCATATGTTAGTTTAAGTCAGGAGATAGATCGTATAGGTCAGGGCTTCCTAAACCTTTTCCGCTCATGAGCTCTTTCCACCTGAGAAATGTTTACGTGAGAAATGTTTACATATATAAAAATGTATCAATTCAAACATTTACTGATAAAACCAGCATTTTAAGGGTGATTTTTCTTTTTATGAAGTACATCTGAAGCATTTTCTGCAAGGTTCACTGAAACACTTTAAGTTGTTGTTAACAGATTTGTGTAAATAGGTGGCAATCAGAAGCCTTTTATTGTTGTCAATTTTTTTAATACTCCAACATTGAACTAAGGGGATTTGGGGTTAGGACCCACAGCTGAAGAAGCAATGGTACAGGTTATGACCAATACTCCAGAGAGCCTTCTACTGTGGAATTGTTCCACTAGCTGATGAGAGAAGTCCTCAGTTCAATTCAAGATTTTAAAGAGAAAGGGAAAAGTTGCAGAGAAGAAATGGCTCCTGATGCAGAAAGAAACCACTCTCTTCCCGCAAACTAAGGGCTGGGCTCCAGGCATTGAATGACCTCTGTCAAAGGTTTTTATTGACTTTCATTGGATTGCTAACCTTGCTGCCTTCCTATTATTCCATCATCTTTAGCTTCTGTGGAAAAAAAGCTTACAGAAAGTGGCAGCTCTGTTCCAATTAAAATTACCTATGTTAAGAAGGTAATCCATCATCTAAAACTAGTTTTGAATAAATAACACCAAACACATAATTTTAGGAGAGGATGTAAGAGGCTTCAAACAATTGTGCACGAGAATTTTGGCACACTCACAGAGTGCTTTGGAGTTGGAAGATTATAGACAGCATGAGTTCAGATGTTTAAAACATTTGAGAAACATCAAAAAGACAGATGCAATACAAAAGATACATACAACATCTGCAAACTGGGGAATTCTGAAGGAAATTTGACTTGGATGAATGTTGTCTGATATACTGTGTCCAGTTGAAGCATGTCCACTACTCAAAGAAATGTCATTATTGTTACTTTTTAAAAAAACCAACCACATAATCCTACTCCATGGCTTCTTGGTGTTCTTTGGAGACTATGGAAAGTATCTTGTTCCAAATGGCTAAGTCTGTGTGGTAAATCATGACTTAAAAAAATCTCAGTCTGGACATGGCACCAAAAGTAAGGGTCAAAATTTACATCTTTTTGTAACCTATTACACTCTATCTCACTCCCACACTGTGTGACTATGCTTAAAAACTCGTGGCTTAATATCACACTATAAAGGCATCCGAAAAGCTGGGTTAATATTCACGACAGCTCATGGTAAAATAGATCAGGTATTCTTAAATGTGTTCCCAAATTCTTCTTCCCACTTTTCTCACTTGTTATGATATATTATAATTACAAAATGAATATACTACTATAATACATTATTTTTTACAATAGTGAAGGAAGAACTTAAGTGGATGCTTGGCATAAATGGTTCTCTTTTCTTTGATCCCTCCTTATCCAGTAGAAGAATTGGATATTTTACCTCTCCTTCTTCACAACATAGTAGTGGATATAGAATATTCCTATGTAAGTGCATTGCTGGAGTGATCTTATGACTGCATTTGTGCCAACATTAAAGTATGAGGCATATCTAAAAAAGCAGGGTTGACATGCATGACTGACTAGTTGTTTGCACTTTTAGAACCAGAACTAACAATTCAAAATCACAAACAGAAGAAATATAAATATATGTTTTTAAAGCTTTGAGACTCAAGCCTGGGCCTGATGCAAAACTACGTTTAGCAGAACTACATATAACAGATGTGTGGCTGCAACCAAACAAGGGAGGAAGGCTCCTTCTTGAGAGGTTTTTAAACAGAGGCTGGGTGGTCATCTGTCAAGGATACTTTGAATGTGTTTTTCCTGCATGGCTGGGGATTGGACTAGATGGCCCATGTAGTCTCTACTAACGCTATTATTCTGATTCTAGGGGGAAATCTCTGAATAATTTCCTACTCCAGTCACAGTACAGGAGAATATATGATATTATGTCAGTGTTGAAAAGTTTCCTCATTCTTGCCCCTTACACATAACTTCATAGTCCAGTGTTGATATTATTTGGAAGTAACAAACATGTTGAAATTTGCTACCTTTCTCCAATGCTTTCTTCTTGTCCAGAGTAAGTTTATTCATGAAAACCTTGGATGGAACAAGAACTTTAACTGAGGATGAGGTTACAAAAAAATGAAGAGTAAAAAACCAGCATATCCGCAGGACAAACATTTCTTAATGCAGTAAGGTTTGGCATTACACCAACCCTAAAGACTTTGGAGCCAGAACCCATGTGGCATTACCTCAGAGCTTTGGAACACATAATCAAAGTGAAAAATATTATTACTGGACCAACTAAATTGATCATTTCATCTATTCATTTTTTTTTATTTCTCAGAGATCATCCTAATCTACAAATACAACTACTGAGGCAACTGTGGGGTTTACATTATTGTTGTTGTTATGTTTATTTTTATTTATACCCCACTTCTTCTCTCCATATGATCATTCAAAGTGGCTCTCAACTAAAAGCATTGCAATACAACTTAAAATATACAAAAATATAGGTATTAAAACAGTATTAAACATCACTGCCAACCAGAAGGTGGCAAGTTTGAAGCCCGAGTTGGGTTGAGTACCTGACTGTTAAGCCTAGCTTACTGTCCACTGAAGCAGTTTGAAAACAGCTGAGCTGTGAGTAGAGAAATTAGGCACTGCTTAACAACACCAAAAAAATGCCAGCGATCAAAGAACAAGGAGGAAATACGATCAAAATGTCTCAACATCATGGTGGATGAAGCGACAGTACCCCCTGTGGCTAGAATCAAGTATAACCTCCAGACACTGAAGTTGGAAATGCCAAAATACCTCTATCTATCTGTCTGTCTGTCTTGTATGTCTAAAAACGGCATTGAATGTTTGCAGTGTCTGTGTGCATTGTGATCTGTGTGCATTGTTTGCTGTGTCTGTGTGCAAATTTTAATGCTATATGAAATATGAAATATATTAATATATTATATAATATTAAATAGGGTTTAAAATTATTTTTAATTAGACTGTTTATTTAATGAGTTTTGAAAATATTTTAATATATACAGTCCTAAATGTATTTTACATAGAAACAGCTTTGCATCTTCAAGGCTTTGGGAGTCACATTCATGTCTTCTGTACATTTGCATTCAGAACATCTGTTTCTAATATCACAGAGTATTTGCCCACCGCCGCCCTACAACTCTTCTATATATTTTGTTATAAAGGCTTAGAGACCACTCATTAAACAAAAGAATGTATCTCCTCTAGGTTTCATATGTAGTTTCCTGTGCCAAGCCACTTCTTATTTGTGCATTTTGCTGACTCTTACAAACTTCTATTGCTTGGGGTTTGTAGTCCCTCTAAAGAGGAATGGATTATTTTGCAACAAGAAACTTCTTTTCCTGTTGCATTTAAACCCTGTATGTTTGTATGTGTACACACATGCATGTATATATAAAACCATCTTGTTCTAATTTCTGGCTGAATTAGCATTCATCCGTTAATGATAATTCTTACTAGCCCACTTAGTATTGGCAACAGATGCTTCTGCTTCCTATTATGATCTGGGGGGAAAGGAATGAAATACAATTTCAGAAACTGTTAATATCTGGACACATCTGTCTCATTAGAAGTATGATTTCAACTGTGAGACTGTGTTTCCCAAGCATTAGCATGGCATGCAGGCCTATGAATACTCCAGAAAAACTAGAAAACATCTGTTAGCCTCCAAATGTTGAGGAGTTATTTTTGTTGGAAATGACATGGGAGCACATAACAGCAATAAAATAGGTAAGTTTACTTGGCTCAAGATAAGAACAATAGGTGGCCTAGACAATGGTGGTGGTATGGAAACAAAGCATTTATATTGATTTTATAACAGGCACAGAAATTGCTGTTTGGATAAATGGCAAGGGCACTTCCCCTCTCCTTGCAAATTGCTTTCTGTGAGATAGGAGGCCATGTGGATTCACACAATTTCTCCCCCACCTCAGTTATTTGAGTAAAATAGTTGTGATTGGCCTTGAGACAGGATGGGGATTGGTCTCAGGGACTCGTCACATTCCTCCACTATACTGTTTCAGGGCTGGACATAAGATTGTTCAGTAGCTGAAAGTACTCTTAGAAGCTCCTTCTTTCCTACGCCCAGAAATAAAAAATATTATTTTTGTTCAAAATATTAAAAAACCTCTTCAACATTAAACAGTAGATCATTTTGAACACATTTCCCATTTGGCAATTACTATAAAATGAGTAGAATAAATAGTAGGATGGATGGAAATAATAATCTCATGTTCACTACATACTGAAGTCTAAAAGTAGACCTCAATTGAACAGCTCTGAAAACATGATGATGATTATTATGAGGATGATTAGGTTTATTTATACTCCACTTTTTCTCTCTACAAGGAGACTCATGTTACCCTATAGCAAGCGTAAACATATTTACAAGAATACCTGAAATGCCAAACTGGTTTAGCTAAAGGACACATTTTCCTGGACCTAGGAACACAGTGTAACCCCTTTTATTTATATAAGAGTAACATAATATTTTCACTAAATGCAGGCATTTGCTGGGTGAATGTCATGTTGAGTAGTATTATGGTCATAATAGACAATCAAATTATTGGGAAGCTCTTTACTTCACAGTCATTAAACCAGTTAATGGAGTTGCTATCAGTTTTATCTTGCATTTCTGTCTAATGTTCTTTGGGAAACTGATGTATGTATGAAATGTGAGGATGAAGAGAAAAGTAAACTATGACAATGAACTTGGGTATAATGGTGGATAAAAACAGGTAAGGGTATGTTTTAAACATGAAATGTAGTTTATGCAGTAAAATGGACCCATGTGCACATGAAACCCCTTTACATGCTGGCGTGCTGAACAAGTCTTTCCTTCTACTGTTAACCATCTTTCATTTAAGTATTCACTTGTGTATTGCAAGGTGTTACTGAATTATCAGAACACCATTTCTGGAAAGCTTTCCATTTATGTGGTATCATAAATGCACTGAGTTGATTGTCTCCTTGATGCCATTTTGTTTGTTTACTCCTTGATGCAACAGGCCTCTCTGCTTCATCTCCAGTCAGCGGTAACCATTGAGGATTTGGATAGCAAATTGGTTTGTCCATTGTCATACTTGTCAGAAGAGGAAGCCATGGTCTGCAAGGTCAGTATGGCCTCCCATACAACTTAAGTTCTCTGCTACCTTATTTTCTTAAGAACTTTTTGTAATATCAGTTCTGGAAGAAAGGTGTATCATAGACTTTTAGGGCAAGTCATCACATGAGCATCATGTCCTTCTCAACTGACATCTCCAGCTATCAAAATAAATATTTGTAAAGTGATACCTTGAGTTAAAAGTTTAATTTGTTCCATGACTGAGCTCTTAACTCAAAACACTCTTATCTTAAAGAGAATTTTTCCATTGAAATGCATTGAAATGCTCTATTGGTTCGGTTTTTCTGCCTGATCAGTTGGTTATATATATTTGTTAGTTCTAATAGACTTTAAATATCATTAGTCTATCCTCTTAAATTATTTACTTTTTTATGCCTCGCCTTTCTCCCCATGGGGACTCAAGGCAGTTAACAATCCCACACTTAGATCAATACCTTTTTTAAAATAAACAATCAAATAAAACAGTGTAGATTTAGGTTAAAAGTTTAAACATAATAAATACACTTAAATAGACTTTCAAACTAACAACCCCCCCCCCCCCAAATCCCACCCACACGTCCCCAGCAACATGCCTCTTATTCTTCCCCGAATGCCTGTGGGCAGAAAAGGGTATTGGCCTGCTTGCGGAAGGCCAGCAGGGTTGGGGCCCTCATGGTCTCTCCTGGGAGGGAGTTCCACAGCTTGGGAGTAGCCATCAAAAAGGGCCTCCCCCATGTTCCCACCAACTGATGAGGCAGAAAAACTGAACCAAAACAGAGTGGAGACTAAATACACTTAATTGGAATTTTGAGTCTCTTGCTTTGATCACTTGTATGAAGGAATAACCCACTTGTGTAGATTGCTCCTTCAGCCAGCCTGGGAATATTTGTAACACATCAATGATATTCATATGTATAAAAGTTATCGTGTGCAGAGAACCATAAAGATATTATACATATATGAAACTTTGTATAGAGATGTATGGATTTCTCCTTCTCATTACAAAGGTTATGCTCCTTTTAAGATATAATTCACATTTGCTGCTTTAATGTATTTAATTATGTTTAATCATAGGAGAATAAGGATCTTTTCATTTGTTGACATTTACTTGGCTAAATAAACTTCATTTAACCCTTGGATGTGCAGCAAGCAAATGCAGAATTAGAATGAAGGATAAATGATTGTATAAAACAGAAGAAAAGTGAAGCATAAATTACATAAAGTTATGGGGCAATATGTTTTTCCTGCTATGTCACTGCCTTTCAAGTTCTAAGCATTTATTATAGCAAGTTGAACAGCGTGACTTCACACAAGAGAGTTCTCAAAAGCTTTTTTCTGTTATATATAGCATTTCTGTGAAACTTAGCAGATCCATAGAATGATGAAACTGTGACACTCAATGGAAACATAAGCCAGGGAATGAAAGACTTCACCCCTCTGGCACAAAGACAACTTGTGGGTAATGTATACTCTCCTTTTTTGTTAACCAAGCCAGAATATTTTCTGCAGAGCTATGCCTGAGTGTCATATTTCAAGTCCTTGTTACACTTTAATGTGCAAGAAGACAAACTGAAATGCTGCAGTCCTTTTGTATTCGAACTGCACAGATTTCATTTGCGACTAAATCCTTCACTTCAAAAAGACAAAGGCTATTAAATCCTGCATGGAGCCTACAGCATAGAGAGAGAATCAGGATAAATAAAGTGTTACCAGACAGACTTGGTCAATAAGAAAGGAAATAATGACTTTGGGATTCCTTTTCTGAAAGCTTAGCTAGGTATGTAACCTTTAACATAGAGTAAACCTACAGTGAATTTATACTAAATATATGGGAAATGTTTATAAGAAAATGAAGATTAAGTTGACTGCAAATAATTCCCAAGTTTTTATTAAAACATTCCTGTTTTCTTTTACTTATGTAAGCGTATTGTGTAAAGAAAGCATCCAGCTGTGCCTTGACAGCCCAAGGACCTAAAGCATTGTGCTGCTTTCTAGTTTTCCTGAGTGAAGTTTGAATATTCTCAATAGCTGTATTAGCAGAATCGCTACACACAGGACCGAAGAGCGCCTACAGCGCCTTATCCCCAGGGAAAGGAACTATTTCAGACTTAACAAATCTTCTAGCACATACCAGCATAATTCTCCTGCATACATTTCTCTCTTTTGCAGCTGGACATTAAATGACATCAAAGCAGAATCTACTGTTAGATTAGATTACCAGGTAACATATTACATTTACTTTTTAACTTACTGCTTAATATATTCTTGTGTTTACCTATTGAACAAACTCAATTGTGGTGATAACTTTAACATATGATAGTTCTATATATTAGAGACTATATGTAAAATGTATTTGCAGAAATTATTATGCTAATAATGCTAAATGTATGGTTGATTTTTCATTACTGTGAATAGCAGAAGCAACAAATTAGTGATGGTGACAAAATGTATTGGGAAGCAGGATTTTTAATCAGAATAGTTTCATGCTGTACATAACTACTATGTAGCTAAATTTACTTCTGTGACATTCTCAAGATATGAAATAAATAAAGACCATTGAATACTGTTAAAAAATCAGGTTCCCATACATAAACACACTGTGAAGAAGTGATTTTTATTCTTTGTAAAGTAGTCTATTAGAATAGGAATATTGATTTTAACAGGGAAATACTAAATAACAGACAAAGCAATTCAAATTAAAGATAATCTGAATGCTTACCCATTTCCAATGACTTTCTGGAAAATTGGAACTATAAAAATAGCAAGCACCCCAATGCAGTATTCTGTACCTGGGACAGTATGCTATTGTCACAAATATTGCATTTGACGTATGTATACACGCAGGTGTGGGGGATATTTGTGCAATGTAGGGTAGGTCAGAGGTTACTTCCTGGATAAAGAAGAGGGACAAATCTCACTCTCAGCAGGCAACCAGTCACTCTTGCTCATCCTAGCCCTTTATTCTGGGCAGAAAGTAAGGTATGACTCAGGAGATGACATTCCTCCCTGTGACTCAGATATGATTTAATACCCAATAGCATAACGAGGAATTGTTACTGTGAGTCTTAGATTTCATTTGGGGTTCAAAGTGGTGAATGCAATATTTCTCAGGCTACAAGAGCCTTATAAGTTCCAGTTCTTATCTTGTTCAGGTACTGTCTATTCAGGTACTGTAGATGAGGGTTTCTTAAACTGTGGGTCTCAACCCCAAATGGGGTCTCCTTAGCTCAATGCTGGGGTCACAAAAATTGCAAAAATAAAAGGTTTCTGAATGCCATCCATTTACAAAAATATGTGAGAATAATGGATTCTCATGAAAATGCTTCAGTTGTACGCCATAAAAAGGAAAATCAGCCTGTTTAGCAAGCCTTGCAAATTCTGATTTGTTATCCATAAATGTATGATTTTATACTTATTTTATATACCTATATACCCAGGGTCACATAAAAAATGCTCAGGTGGAAAGGGGTCATGAGTGGAAAAAGTTTAAGAAGCCCTGGTACAGGCAACACAATATGGATAAATCCTGAGAGGCAAAGCGTCATCTCACTCTTAATTTCAAAGCTGTAAAAGACCTCCAATATTTTCCCTAGTGGCAAGATCCAGAACTTCATCTATCAAATTTGGACATTACATTAGAACATTGTCAGAGGTGGATGGCTAAGATGTGCAGGCAAAAAAAATTAAATGTACTGGGATAAAGTGCTGAAACTATTGCAAAAGTTGTAACTCATGATTATTAAAATTCAGAGTGCTGTGTTTATCAGCATGTTTTGCTTTAAATGCTTAAAATGGCGCAAAGTCAGGCTTAAGGGTGGAAAACCTAGAAAACTCACTAGAAGTTGCCATGTGTTGTGTAGACTGTTCATTCATAAACTGTGGTCTCAACCCCAAATGGGACGCTTTTAGCTCAATGTTGGGATTCAACAATATTTTATTACGGTCCATAGATCCATGACTAAAACCAGCAGTCACCCCAATGTTGGGATTTTGAAAAATTCATCAACAATAAAAACATTGTGAATGTCACCTAGTGGCTATTTTAGACATTTACACATATCTGTTGTGCAGTGTTTACAGTGGTCTCTGCAGAAGATGCTTCAACTGTACTTCCTAAAAAGGAACATCAGTTTATTTAGCAAGTCTTGCAAATGCTGACTTGTTATCAGTAAATGTTTGAAGTTCTTATTTATTTATTTAAAACTTTTATACCCCGATCTTCTCTACCTCCTGTGTGTATACCTGGGGTCATGTAAAAAATTCTCAGGTAGAAAGGGGAAAAGTTTAAAAAGCCCTGGCGTAGACTACCAGTGCTGGATTCAAGGCGAGTCCTGGATTTGTATTTCTATAGACAAGCCATAAAATGGTCTATGTGATGTCCCAAAAGAAGTAAGCATTTACTGTTTTTGCCAAAAACTGAGACCAATGTATTTTAACAAGGATAATGAATTTCATCTAACCCTGCTATTTTATGCAATACTTTATTCCACATTTACTTTATTCCACATTTGCCTGAGTGACAAATCTCAATTTTTCCCTTCCACATTTTGCTACAGGACACAGCCTCAGAAGGT